>NC_136072.1:534609952-535809952 GCF_964261635.1 Lissotriton helveticus | reverse complement strand
CAACTAGACCGCTAACCGGCCCCCGGAAGTGCCTGGCTCTCCCTACCCCGCCCTCCGCATCTGACATATTTCGGTTCTTTTTTGGCTTGACAACTTTCAGTGGTTTTTCAGGCTTGATAACTGTGCTCCGTAATCCGTTTGATGCGTCTTGGCTTCTCACTGCCGATGCTGTGTGGTTGACACAGGTTTTTTTTTCTTAATGGTTGCTTAACTCAGGAGTCTTTCCACGTCGAGAGCATCTCATGAGATTTGGATAACTGACGTTTTAGTTGCAAAGGGAGATCAGCTTGAGGGATAAAGGACTTAGGGTTTTCCAGGCATTTATAGATAATTATCACTGGAAGTGGGCCACAAACCTCTACACTGTGTGTGTCAATCTCCTCCACATCAGAGTCGCAACCTTGTGCCCCCTTGGCCTCTCTAGGCTCTCACCGTTCATAGATGGTTAATGATGTACTTTGAAAAACCAGTTTATTATGCTATTTCCATTTTGGACCAAAGTTGTAGGCTAAATGGAGCACAGGACAGCACTCTCGTGGGAATATCTGGTAAGTTTATTCGTAGCACAGAGACAAACGTACATCTCACCAGCTAACCAGACTCCAACTGCAGAGTCTGGAATGTCAGCTAGGTGAAGTCAGAACATAAGAACCAAGATAACATTCTGGAAGTATAGGCTAGTAACACCATAGAGAAAAGACTACATTGAATTGTAAAAATAGTGAATTGTATTTACAACACATCTCCTTCCCTTGGAATATTTAAAAAATAAAGAAAACATAAATGCAAATTTATTATAGCATGTGATCTACAAATGTAATCATTCAGATAAACAGGAGGTCGACGAGATCTTGAAACTTCTAATATTATCATTAGTCGACCTAGCTTCTGCAAACGTACCATTAAGGGAAGATCCATTAGCTTGACAATTATGACTTGGTAAGAACAATTGTTACTTACCTGTAAACAGGTGGTTCTCCAGTATTGGTGTCTTTCACAGATTCACATGCTTGAATATTCCCCGTCGTCGGAGTGGGAGTCCCACAGTAAATAAAATAGCAATAACATACTGATAATATGTATATGTAACACATAACAGATGAAATACATATTAGAAAACAGGCAGAAAATTCCTAGACATAATTCCTTATAGGAATACATGAACAGAGAAAAAACATTTGTAGCCTATTCCTGTCATTATGTTGGTCCAAACTGTAGCCAATCAGGCGCCAGCAGCCCTCCAGAACCTTCTCCTCAGAGCTCAGCACCTCAGATTTTCGTAGCACAAGAGTGAACACAGAGTCTATGAGGAGAAGAGAGCCTCTGAGGGGAGGAAGGGTGAGTCGCATGTGAATCTATGAAAGACACCAATACTGGAGAACCACCTGTTTACAGGTAAGTAGCAATTGTTCTTCTCCAGTATTAGGGTGTCTTTCATAGATTCACATGCTTAAATATGGAATAGAAAGCAGTAATATCCGAAGAAAACTTCCCATAATGGAAGAGGGAAGACAGAGGCTCACCTTATTGAAAAAGAGTGCGAAGCACAGCCTGTCCCACTGCAGTGTCTGCTTCGTTGATGGCACCCAGGCAGTAATGTTTCGTAAACGTGTGCCTGCTTGACCATGTGGCTGCTGTGCAGATCTGATGCAGCGGCACACTGGCAAAGAGGGCAGTTGAAGACGACATCGCCCTGGTAAAATGGGCCCTCACTGAAGACTGTAGAGGCTTGCCTGCCTGCCTGTTGATGGCAGAAAACGATGGCCGAGGAAACCCAACGAGCAATTGTAGGTTCGGGAACTGGACGCCCGTGGTGGAAACGTCCATAAGCTATGAAGATGGCAAAAGTCAGCAGCTGCAGAAATCCATCTAACCATGGTTTGTTTAGACACTGCTTGTCCTTGCCGTATCTTTCCATAGGCAATAAACAGTTGATTAGATATGAGAATGACAGAGGTCCTTTGCACATAGAATTTTAAACATCTTCTGATGTCAAGGGTATGTAATGCCCTCTCCGCAGTGGATGGCGAATTAGGAAAAACGTCTTAAAGATGACTGGTTCATTCAGGTGAAAATCCGAAGGCACCTAGGCATAAACCTTGGGTTTGTAGGTAGCACCACAGAATTGGACTTGAATTGTAAGAAAGGTGAATTGATGTTGAAAGCCTGAACATCACTGACTCTTCTAGATGAAGTTAATGCTAGCAAAAGAGAAACGCTCCATGCCAAGAATTTGACATACACCCTAAAATTGGCTCAAATGGGTGGCGCATGAGCTGCGCTAATACTACATTGAAAATGCCATGATGGAGGCGGACGACGTACAGGAGAAAACATTCTGAATAGTCCCTTAAAGAACTGTTGTATTCTTGAAGAATAAAGAGAGATGGACCCATCCTGACGTTACCTTGAAATGGCTTTCAAAAATTCAACGTTGCATGAGATAAGCCTTATCTTGCCAAGTGCAAGAAAAAAGGTAATATATATATCTGGTCCGGAGGTTGCATGAAATGGGTGAACCCCAGCAGATTAACACCAAATGCAGATTCTTTTCCATTACAGTCTGTACGTCTTTATTTTAGTAGGTGCTCTCGCGGAAGTCAGTACCTCCTTACAATCCGCCGAGATAGCCCGATGAGCTAATTCAAGGTGCTCAGACGCCAAGCTGCTAATTTTAGAGAAGCCGGATCCGGATGGCAAATTTGACCATTCTGAAAGGAGAGGAGATTCGGTATTGGTCCAAACTGTATTGGATCGTACTCTGAGAGGAGAAGAAGTTTGGTGAACCAGTATTGGCGAGGCCACCTGGGGGCGAAGAGAATCAAGCGACACGGCTCTTTCTTCATCTTCCGGAGAACTCTCGGAACCAACGGTATCGGAGGAAAAGCGTAAGCATATATTGGAGACCAGTTTATCGAAAATGCCTTCCCCTGCGAGTTCCCGTGGGGATGCCAGCTTGCAAAGAAAACAGGCATTTGCTGTTCTTTTCTGTCGCAAAGAGGTCCAGATCGGGATGACCCCACTGCTGGAAGATTCGATCCGCCGTTGGCTGATACAGTTCCTATTCGTGGTTGGACACCGTGGACCTGCCAAAGGGTGTCCGCCAGCACATTTGCAACTCACGGCACATGAACAGCCAAGAGATTGATCCTGTGTCGTATCGCCCAAGCCCATAACTCTTGGGCTTCCTGAGATAAAAGAACCAACCTCGTTCTTCCCTGTTTGTATAAGTAATGCATACTTGAAGTATTGTCTGTGCGAACCAATACTGTGGCCCCTTGAATGATTGCACAAGAGGATTTGAGGGCTAAGAAGATGGCACCTAGCTCTAGCAGATTGATGTGCCAAGCCTTTTGTTGAGGGTTCCATCTCTCACTGGCCTTCAGCCCTTGAAGATATGCTCCCCAACCCTTGAGGGATGCGTCTGTGGTGATTGTGTAATTTGGCGCTTCTTGAAGGAAACGCACACCCCTTCTACAAATTTCTTTCTTGGACCCACCAAACACAACGGCCTCTTGCATCCGAGGAGTGATTTGAATGAGATCTTCGATTGAACTGGAAACCTGCAACCACTGCTTGTCTAGCTCCTCTAGCAATTATCTCATGTGCAATCTGTAGTTGGGAACCAACGGGATGCAGGTGGAGGCTGAGGCCAGGAATGACTGAGGATCTACTGGAACAGATTTTTTCGTACGTAGAAGAAACCACCACGTGTGTGCTGCAGGCCCATCATTCGTGTGAGACAAACACCTTTGCTAGGTTTGTATTGATTGATGCTCCGAGAAACTTTCATATCGGAGCTAGTACTAGTTGGGACTTGTCATTATTTATTGAAAACCAGGTTTAAAAACAGTGACTGACAAGTCTGGGTGTGCTGGACTGCCTGTAAATAGGAGCGAGCCCTTATTATACAGTTGTCTCAGTACTGATAATTTGTATGCCTTGCAGACATAGATAGGCTGCCACTGGCGCCAGGATCTACGTAAAGACACGTGAAGCGTACCTAAGTCCAAAAGGTAGGACTTTAATTGAAAATGTTTTGTACCTATTGTAAAGCGTAGCCACTTCCTGTGCTTAGGAAGGATTGGCACATGAAAATAGACATCCTGGAGGTTGAGAGTAGTTATAAAGTCGTTCTGGCATAAGAACTTTAGGACTCTCTTGAGGTACAACACTTGTAAAGTTTGCGCAAAGATCAAAAATCATGTGCTACTTTCCTGATTTGCTTGTTGATGAGGAACTGAGAGTAAACCCTAACGCTGTTGGATATTCGGAACCACTCCGACGGCCCTGTTTGTATCCATATAGATACTTGTACAAACGACTCCCGTAGATGAGAGGTGGAGGTCCCTTTGGAGGTGTAGAAAGAGGGAAATTTGACAAATTCTAGTGTGCCCTTGGGCATGACGAGTAAAAACCCCAACGGTCCTCTGTCACCTTTGACCAATTGGAATAAAAGGGAGATATTAGACCTCCGACGTTTTTGGAGGGAATAAAGGTGGGTTCAAGGTAGTCCATTGTTTCTTAGAAGAGTTGCCTCGGCTGTAAGATGATTTTCTATGTAGGACCTGTTGGTACTTTGCCCATGTGACTGCGTTTGATTTGAGTAACACAGTTGGTTCTGATTGTAGGAGCCAATACTGGATGGTACTCCCTTGAAAAAAGGACGTGGATCTACGTCCTCGGCACCACGAAAAGGCTGCAATTCTATATCCAGAGGGTGCGGGCAGCATCTGTGTTCTTTAAGATGGTCTGCAGTGCCTCATCAACATGCTGGCCAGAAGGGATCCTCAATCAAAAGGCAAGTTAAGTATGGAAGTCTGAACCTCCTTGCGAAAGACGTAGCATTGAAGCAAAAATGTCTTTGCCAGACTGCTCCTATTGCGAGCCGTCGAAAACCTGTACACGCAATGTCCGCTGCACAGTGTATTATTTCTGATGCGCTTCTCTCTCTCTTTCCTCCTCCTGCAAGATCTTCAAAGCGTGAGGCTTGGAGGATTCTGGAATAAGTTCTACTAGCGCCAACATGTAAAGAGCACATCTGGCGGCATACCTGGCCAACTGGCTTGCAAGATAATCGCTGTGCCGCCAGAGTAATGACTGAGTCAGGGTAGGCTGAGAGACTAGAAAAAACAGGTGAATAGTGGGGAGCATCACATTTCTTGTCGAGGCGTGGAGAAAACGCCGGCACAGAGTTTGGCCTCCGCATGAGTTTAACACCTTCTTTCTAAATAAAGTCTATGATAGGGACTGAACGAACTTGTTTCTGTGGTTTCCCCAGGACAAGGGGAAAACGATTCGACGCTCTCTTCATAAGGAGGGGAAAAAACCTCCAATATACACCGAAGGGGAATGCAATAGAACTCCAGTTGCAAGAGAAGACGTATTCCCGCCTTGGTACAGGGCGTGGCAGCCTTGTTGTCAGAAATACATAATTCTGATCTGAAGAAAAAACATGCTCATACGGCTATGTGCTGTCCAAGAAGAATAATGGGGGAACTAAAAAGCATTCACGCCCCCACGTGGATGTAGCGGAAAGCTGCCGTCGACGAAATAAATCGTCTACAAAAGCACTGTGCATAAAAGTCAACAGTGTGTGAAACCAACTGTCAACGGGCTCAACCGCCGATGAATCCAACAGTTGACAGGGTCATCCGTCAACGAAGTCAACTGGCATCGAAGCTGAATGTTGACGAAGCTTTCCGTCTACGGAGCTCACCGTCTACGGAGCTCACTGTCTACGGAGCTCACTGTCTACGGAGCTCACCGTCTACGGAGCTCACCGTCTACGGAGCTCACCGTCTACGGAGCTCACCGTCTACGGAGCTCACCGTCTACGGAGCTCTACGGAGCTCACCGTCTACGGAGCTCACCGTCTACGGAGCTCACCGTCTACGGAGCTCACCATCTACGGGGCTCACCGTCTACGGGGCTCACCGTCTACGGGGCTCACCGTCTACGGGGCTCACCGTCTACGGGGCTCACCGTCTACGGGGCTCACCGTCTACGGAGCTCACCGTCTACGGAGCTCACCGTCTACGGAGCTCACCGTCGACGAGCCTACCGTCGACGAGCCTACCGGCGACGAGCCTACCGTCGACGAGCCTACTCTGTCGACGAGCCCACCGTCAAAGAAATTTTCTATCGACGAAAACTCCCAGTGGTCGACGAGCCTTCAGTCGACAAGAGGGCACCGTCTACGGAGCCCACCGTCTACGGAGCCCACCGTCTACGGAACTCACCGTCTACGGAGCTCACCGTCTACGGAGCTCACCGTCTACCGAGCCTACCGTCGACGAGCCTACCGTCGACGAGCCTACCGTCGACGAGCCTACCGTCGACGAGCCTACCGTCGACGAGCCTACCGTCGACGAGCCTACTCCGTCGACGAGCCTACTCCGTCGACGAGGCCACCGTCGACGAGGCCACCGTCAAAGAAATTTTCCATCGACTAAAACTCCCAGTGGTCGACGAGCCTTCAGTCGACAAGAGGGCACTGTCTACGGAGCCCACCCTCTACGGAGCCCACCCTCTACGGAGCCCACCGTCTACGGAGCCCACCGTCTACGGAGCTCACCGTCTACGGAGCTCACCGTCGACGAGCCTACCGCCGACGAGCCTACCGTCGACGAGCCTACCGTCGACGAGCCTACCGTCGACGAGCCTACTCCGTCGACGAGGCCACCGTCGACGAGGCCACCGTCAAAGAAATTTTCCACCGATGAAAACTCCCAGTGGTCGACGATCCTTCAGTCGACAAGAGGGCACTGTCCTCACTGTCGTCGACGAATGCCTGGAGGCATTGTCATAGCAGAGCACCAGCGACGGCAGAGATTGTCGTCAGTACATCGACCGCATCGTCGACAAGCTGGCACATGTTCACGTAGATAAGTGCGCAGAGTGAGTCTAGACGCCTGAGAGTAAATCTCGTGGGCGTAAATGTGGGAGGCACAGACTCAAAGAAGGCCAGAGACCCCTTAATTGTGATGTTACTTCAGCTGGTGAAGTAGAGAAGAAGCATCACTTAAAACCTTAATGCAGGACAAACAAAAAAATCCTCCCACATCAGAAGGGGGGTATGGTCTAAGCACAAGAACAACCCCTTCTCCACCTACCATGTCAGAGACAGGCAGAGTGCTGGTCCTTATACTCTTCATGAGGGTTCACAGGAAAAGGACTCAGCTTCCCACAAGTGACGCAGGGTCTGAAGGTAAACTTCATGTAAGAAGACATTACAAAACTGTGATATTATGAAGGAAAAAGTGAAGAAAAATAAAGAAAATTGAAGAAAACTGAGCAGAGCTCATGGAGACTCCCTTCACACGACGTGCGGTAGAAAATCTGAGGTGCTGAGCTCTGAGGAGAAGGTTCTGGAGGGCTGCTGGCGCCTGATTGGCTACAGTTTGGACCAACATAATGACAGGAATAGGCTACAAATGTTTTTTCTCTGTTCATGTATTCCTATGAGGAATTATGTCTAGGCATTTTCTGCCTGTTTTCTAATATGTATTTCATCTGTTATGTGTTACATATACATATTATTAGTATGTTATTGCTATTTTATTTACCGTGGGACTCCCACTCCGACGACGGGGAATATTCAAGCATGTGAATCTATGAAAGACACCCTAATACTGGAGAAGTTAAGATGATGTGAAGCATCACCGTCACCTTCCTCTCTCCTATACTCAGTTGGAATAGGGAAGCTAACATCTTCTTGAGATGAGAACATATAACCACTGTTACTTACAGAATTCTCAAAGATTTTGCCTTTTGTAATAGAATCAGAACACTTTTGATATAGCGCAACTCTACAGTAGTTCCACTTTTCACCCTTTTATAAAACAATATAGTGTGGGTATACTTGTTTGACTGCAAATGGTCCTCTAAATTTAGAAAGACCTTTCGATACTCTACCAGGTTTAACCTTTACTAAGTCTCCTACTGAGATAGAATAAAATGAATCACCTTGACTGATCAGAGGTGAATGACCATCATTATAATTTTTTAACCAAGAAGGTGTCAATTTTGTACCTTGGGATCTTCCTCGCATTACTTCAAAAGGATACTTAATATCTTGTTTGTGTGGAGTAGAACGATAGGCCCAAACCATTTCTTGAACTTTTTCACTAGAAACACAACCTGAAGCACACGTCATTTGTATCACACCTTTTACTAATCTATTAACTCTTTCACAAATTCTGTTTCCTTGGGGATTGTAAAGACTTGTGCGATGATGTGTAATTTCACAACACTCTAAAAATATTTTCATTTTGTTAGATGTTAACTGTGTACCGTTGTCTGTTATAAGTATAGAAGGAAATCCCTCTTCATGAAACACTCCCTTAAAAAAGTTAATTGTACAGTCAGTAGTGATTTCTTTCACAACGGTAACTGTGAGCCACTTTGAATAAAAAAATGTCCACACGGATAAGTTACTTACCTGTAATCCTAGTTCTCTTCCAGGGTTATCCTCATCAAAGTCATAAGAACATGTACGGGGACCCCGGAAATAATATAAAAATATACATGTAAATCACATATAAATAGCTCTACATATATGTATGCACTTATATAATTTTTTTTCATACCAATGCAGCCCCAAAACTGAGGCTAAACAATGTAAATACTCATATATGTACTGAATTAGCAATGAAACAAAAAACACATTAGGTCAAATAGCCCTTGAACTCTGGGTTTTAATGAGTAAAACAGTCATAAATCCTGAAAATTGCTAATCAATAGACATTGTTAGCCCACAGACTGCATTGTAAAGCAATAACATAGAAAATGAAAGCATTTTCAACAAAAACTGGCACTGTGCCTTTAAGGCAGCCATGACCCCTGGCTTCCCATCATGCCTCAGGGGTGACAGTTAGGTCAGTTGTTGTTTGCATAACCCTGAAGTTAGGGCTCAACAATAAACCAGAAACACGTTGACAATATCTCAATAACCTGGGGAGGCGGGTGGGTTGCTTATGACTTTTATGAGGAAACCCCAGGAAGAGAACTAGGATTACAGGTAAGTAACTTATCCTTCTCTTCCAGGGGATCCTGATCAATAGTCATAAGCACTGAATAGAATAGCAAGCCCATCAACCACATGCAGGTAAATGAGAAAGCATATGACCCAACCAGAGATTGCAACGGCCGAAAATCAGCTGTTAAACAGATTCTGCAAGGAGGCCTGGCCTACCTGGGTATCTGCTCTAGTCTGAATCTAAACAGTAATGTCTAGTAAATGTATGGACGGACCTCCAGGTCGCCGCCTTACAATTCTCAGACATGGGCACATTATGAAGAAAGGCTGCAGTAGCCGCTTTCCCTCTGGTGGAATGTGTTTTGGGAGATAACCCCAGGGTCTTCTGCGCCAATTGATAGGCAAGTTTGTTACACAAAACTATCCACTGTGAGATGGAACGTTTCGAGGCTGCATAACCTGTTCTGATCGATCCATAGTTGACAAACAGTTGATCAGACTTACGTATATCTTTGGACTTATCAAGATAAAATTTCAGAACTCTTTTCAGGTCCAAAGAAAGCAATGCGAGCTGACGTGATTGCTACCAAGAAAGCAGTCTTCCACAAAATATGTTGCAAAGTTGCTTTATGAATGGGTTCAAAAGGTGGACCCATCAATTTTGATAGCACCAGGTTCAACTCCCAGGGGGGTGACGGAGGTCGCACAGGGGGATAAACCTTTTTTAACCCTTGCAGAAAATCCTTCACCGCTTGCAACTGGAAAAAGGAAGGTTGGGAAGGTGACCGCCTATAAGCTGTTATGGCAGCCAAATCCACTTTAATAGAATTAAAACTCAACCCCGCTTTAGCCAGATACAATAAATAAGGAAGAATGACTTCTTCCTGACCCTTTACAGGATGGCAATTGTTCTGCATACACCACAAGTAGAAGCGCTTCCACTTGCATGCATAAGAATGTCTTGCGGGAGGAGGAGCTTCGCGGGCATCCAAGATGGTCGCGTGAGCACAGAGCTCCCCGGACCCGCGCCACCCTTCACGGATATCGTGACTACATCCTGATTTTAAGGACGGGCTTTTGTTCGCACATCCTCGCTGATCTTCCTATCCTTTGAAAAATCGAATTCGGACGCTGGGGTCCACTTTTACATCGCTGCTGCTTTTTGCGGCCCACCCCGAGGCAGACCGGGGGCTCAGTTGCTTGGCAGGCCAGGGAGTGGTTGAACAACAACGGCTGAGGGGGGTCTCACTCTGGTCGACCCCCTCTTGACTTTCAGTTTCGTTTTCTACTCCCGGCTCGGATTGACGGCAGCGCAGATCTGATCCACCTTCGGCTGGCCTGGTGTCTCTCTGCTGTTTAGTGCTGGCCCTATCGAGTGCCCAAACTCCGACTTTCTTGGTGCCTCTGCACATCTGATCTGGTCTTGTTGTCTGTCTGGCCACTCCACGACCGGCCATTTTTACCAGGTCGCGAGGACCCCTTCTGGGTCCCTTCTCCAATATGGCCACCGGACCTGCTCCCGAGAGGCGCAAGATCAAAACACCTCTCCGTGGGGGCCAAACCCAGACGAACATTATGGACCACTATTCGCAGATAAAGGGGTCCCCTGGCGGTTCTGGTCGCACTTCAGACGATCCTAAGACTGTCTCTTCAGCGCCTTCTGAAATATCCTTGCAGGACGTCATGGGCGCCATTACCAACATGCAGGCCTCTATGGGACAGCAATACGAGGCCCTTGCCTCTAAGATCGACACGGTGGCCGTCGACATCACGCTGATTAGAGCGGATCTGGCGAAGACCACCGAGAGGGTCAAGTCATTGGATTTGAAGACTTCTAGTCTCACTACGGATGTCACGGAGGCCCAGACTGAGATTGGTAATCTGCGTTCCGCACACGACCTGATGGCTCGTCGTCTCGAGGATTACGAAAACAGAGCCCGTCGCAATAACATACGTCTTATTGGTGTCCCGGAGAATCCCGAGATGCTGGCGGTTGACCTTTTGGTGGAGGATCTGGTCACGAATTATCTTACTCCCGCCGGACTTAGCAAATTCTTTGCTGTTGAACGCGCTCATCGAGTCCCTGGCGGGAAGGCGAAGTCGGGTGCTCCCCCGAGGCCCATTATTGCCAGATTATTCCACTTTAGGGATCGGGATGCTATTCTTCAGGCCTCTCGGGATAAGGGCCCAGTCAAATTCGAAAATGCCTCTGTTTCTTTTTATCCTGACTTTTCACCGCTTGTTCAGAGACAAAGACTTGGATTTCAGGGTGTGAAGAGACGATTGCGGGACTTGGGCCTATTCCCGACCAGGCTTCGGATTGAATATGGAGAACGTACATTTTTCTTTGATCGCCCGGAAAATGTTAGTGACTGGCTTGACTCCCTGCCTAGAAGAGACGAACGTACTGGGCACCCCGGAGGCGCCGAAGGGGGCGCGCCAGAGTGAAGGTTGCCCCGTGGATCCTGGTGTCTGAACTTTTCTACGTTTTCAGCTGAGTCTGGACTTTGGTCTTCTTTTTTAAGCCTAGATTAGCCTGGGGTGGCGGGGGGGGGGGGGGGGGGAGGAATGGGGACTCTTCCTCCTCCTGGGTTCTTTGCGTAGCTTAGTTTAATACTGGGGCGACAGGCACACTGCAAGTTGGGGTGGCTTATGAGTCGTATGCAAGGGTGGGGGGTGTTGTAACATGTTCAGGTGGGGGGGTGTGTATGTGTTTCCTTTTATTCAAGAGGCATCGTATTGTTTTCTTCCTTTGCTCTGATCATTGGGCCCTGTGTGGGTGCTGCTCTGCCTACTTCTCGGGGATGGGGGGTGGCGAGTTGAGACTGCTATCCTGGAATGTCAATGGATTGGGTGACAGAATTAAGCGTGGGATTGTGTTGCGGTTCCTTAGGCGTCATTCTCCCGACATTGTTCTCCTGCAGGAGACGCATCTAATAGGTAATGCATGTCAGGCTATGAACAGGCGCGGATATCGTCTGGTGGCCCACGCTGGGTTTACTTCTGGTTCCAGGGGGGCCGGTATTCTTATCCGGTCCTCTCTCCCTTTCGAAGTTGATGAAGTAAGGCTTGTTGACAGGGGGCGCTATGGTAGATTGGAGGGGAAGACATTGTCCATACTCTCAGTGTATGTCCCCCCCGGGCCTACAGACCTTGACCTACGCTGATCTCTGCAGGGTCTTTGGAACTTCCTGAGGGCCTTCTGATCATGGGTGGGGATTTTAATTTGATTGTCTCCGGCACCTTTGATCGTCATCCTCCCAGGGATTTGCCCAGGGCTCAAATGTGGCTGAGTGATTTGCTTGAAACCTTCGGGCTGGTGGACGGCTGGAGATTACTGCACCCCACACAACTACAGTACACTTTCCACTCTGGGGCACATGGTAGTCTTTCAAGATTGGATTACTTCTTAATGCCATCGGTCCAATCCTCCTCCATTAGAGAGATTCGTCAGCTCCCTAGGGGTATTTCCGATCACTCCCCCTTGTGGCTTCGTTATGAGGTCGGGGCGGGCAGTGAGGGTAGGGTCGCCCCTATCAACCCCTGGTACTTCCGCAATCCTAAAACCCGCTCTGAACTTGTGACAGCTATTGAACATTATTTTGACGAAAATGTGGGGTCTGTTTCTTCTGCTGTTTCATTGTGGGAGGCTTTCAAGACAGTTGTACGTGGGCAGTCCCTGTCCTTGATTGCCGCTGCTAAGAAGGCTGCAAATGTGGAGGTGGTGCGATTGGAATATGAGAAAACCGCACTTGAGGACGATCTTCAGACAGGCATCTCCAGTGTAAAGTTGCATTCCCTTGCCTTGAAACAAGCTGATTACAGGGCTCTTGTGACTGATGCGGCGAGAATGATGTATAGGGAGCAGCAGGGCAGGCTGTATGATGTGGGAGACAAGGCGGGTAAATTGCTTGCGTGGTTGGACAAGAAAGAGAGAGAGTGAATCGTGTTGTTCCCGTGGTTGAACGGCCTGATGGAGAGTGTGTTACTGACCCAGTTGGGATCGTTCAGTGTTTCGCGGACCACTTTAGGACTGTGTACACCTCGGTTTGTGGTAGGGATGAGGAGGACTCTCGTTTGCTGCTGCGGGATATCGCTTTGCCTTGCCTTTCTGACGCTGACAGGGACCTCATGGATGCTCCGCTCACAGTGGACGAAGTCGCTGTGGCTATTCGTTCCCTCCGTTCGGTAAGGCGATGGGCCCCAATGGTTTGCCCATTGAATTGTACAAGCTGCGACCCGACAAAATGCCGCCCTACTTAAGGGACATGTTCCTTGAGGCTTTGGAATCTGGTTCCCTCCCCTCGGACCAACGACTTGCTACCATCGTAGTTATCCATAAGGAGGGTAAGCCGCGGGATTGTTGTACTTCATACAGACCCATTTCTTTGCTCAATGCCGAACCTAACATTTTGGCTAAATTATTGGCTAATCGCTTGATTACTGTGATCGGGGACTTGATCCATCCAGATCAATCCGGTTTTATCCCGCACCGCAATACTGCTCTGAATCTTCGCAGACTCCATGGAGTTCTCGCGAGAGCCGGGACGCTCACTGAACCGGACATTTTGGCTTCCCTTGACGCTACCATGGCCTTCGACACCATCGAGTGGCCTTATCTTTGGGCGGCCCTCTCGAAGTTCGGGTTTAGGCCGGGATTCATTGCCTGGGTGAAACTTCTTTACGAGATGCTCCTGGCTCAGGTGGTAGTTAATGGGAAAGTGTCTTGCGTTTTTGCGCTTGGGCGTGGTACCCGGCAGGGCTGTCCGTTGTCTTCATTGCATTTCGCTCTCGCTCTGGAACCTCTGGAGGAGTGGCTCGGTTGGGAGCCTTCTATGCGGGGTATCCGATGGACTCCCGACTTTGAGGATCGAGTCTCGCTATATGCGGATGACATCCTTCTCTATCTCACCTCCCCTCGGAAGTCCCTGAATGTACATTTTGATGTTCTGACCTCCTTCGGAAAGAACTCGGGTCTCATTATTAATTGTGCTAAATCCTGCGTCTACGTTTTGGCGGGAGATCTCCCTCCACTGCCTCGTAGATTTCCGATTCAAGTAACTGAGACCGGTTTTAAGTACCTGGGGATCTACGTTTCCCTGCACCATTCTAGGCGATATGAGCGTAGTTTGCTACCCCCCCTTCAGCGGCTCAAACTGGATGTTGCGCGCTGGCGTAGGTTGCCGTTATCGCCCCTCGGTAGAGCGGCGCTTTTTAAAATGATGTCGCTGCCTCGTTTATTATACGCACTTCAGAACTCCTTTGACCCGATCGCCTCGGGCTATTTTTGTGAAGTGGAGAGCATGCAGAGACAACTGGTCTGGGATGGGCGTGCCCGTATCGCTCTTTCTAAACTCACGCTTCCGTGGTATGATGGCGGTATTGCCCTCCCGGACATCAGGCGTTATTACTGGGCATCTCAGTTGAGTGCGATTATCCATGCGACCTACGCACCGGGCCCTACCCCGGCTTTCTCCATGGATAAATTTATTTTGCCAGGGGGGACCTTTAACAGAGCGTTGTACTCCGAGGGACTCCATGGAACACTGACTGGTCCCACCAAAATTGCTGTGAGGGTGTGGCGGGATGCGAATGCGGCATTGGGTTGGTGTGGCAGATTTACTCGGGCTACCCCTTTGTATGATTCTGAATGTTTGGGACATCTTTGGAGAACGAAAGGCTTCGATAAATGGGATATGATTGGTATAAGCAAGGTGGGTGATCTGTGGTCGAAAGGTACCGTCAAGTCCTTCGACGTGTTGAAAGTGGAGTAGAGCTTGGTGACACAGAATTCTTCAGGTATGCCCAGGTCCGTCACGCTCTATTATCTGTGTTTGCTGCGGGTGATGATATTCCTGAATCCTCCCCCCTGGAGGACCGTATTCTGGATGGCCATGTGCCCGACAGCACGATTTCATTGATCTACAAGAAACTGATCAATAATAGAGCTGACTTGCTGGTGCGCCTTAGGGCCTCGTGGAGCGCTGACGGACTAGAACTGGATGACGAGGACTGGCAATCTGCTTTGTCCTCACCCAAGGAAGTCGCTATTCCTGCTCGCCTGAGGTTCGTCCAGCTTAAGATACTCCATCGAGTTTATGTTACCGGGCCGTGTCTGGTTCGAATGGGCTATTCCTTGGATGGGTTGTGTAAGCGTGGCTGTGGAATGTCTGGCACCTTACTCCACATATTGTGGGAATGCCCGGAGGTGGTTGAGTTTTGGTCCCGATTACATGTTGTGATGGAGAATGTCACGGGTGTGTCGCTGCTGCCCGAGGCCAGGCGTTGTCTGTTGAATGTTTGGGAGCCCGATGACTACAGCACCGCACAGATCGCATGGGCGACCCTTGGAAATATGGTCGCAAAAAGAGACATTGCTCAGCTTTGGGGATCTCACAGACCGCCCACCATTTCCAAGTGGAAGGAGAACATGGACTGGTGCATGTTCCGGGAGAAGACTGTGTACCTTTCCCGGGGCCGACCCAGGAAATGGGGTAGGATCTGGTCCCAATGGAACGCTTATCGTGGGAATATATGTACTCCCCTCACAGGATGTAAACCCTGATGTTTCTACGTCCCCCTAATTCGCATCCAGCTTTCCTTTATCGTCAATATTTTTTGCTTGTTTCCTTGTCCGCCCCTTTTACCCCACGCTAATTGATTGCAATACATGTATCTAACTCTGGAGCTCTGCCCGCATGGACTCATGATCATGTAACACTGTACTTTTGCCTTGTGAGTTTTGGTTTTTTCTTTTGTATGTTTGTTTGCTTTAATAATAAAAAATAATTTTTTTTTAAAAAAGAATGTCTTGCGGAAGGACGTCTTGCCTCTTTCAAGATGGACATGCAGTCTTGCGTCAGTCCTAGATGGCCATACTATATGACCTCAGAAGCCATGCTGCCAAGCTCAGTGACGGAATGTTGGGATGATGTATCCTCCCATTCATCTTGGAGAGCAGGTCTGGCCTGCATGGCAGCTTCCTGTGCGGGGTCACTGACAGATGTAGAAGGTCCGTGTACCACCATTGTCTCAGCCAAACGGGGGCAATGAGGATCATCGTTGTGCACGAGTTTGTCAACTTGCTCACCACCTTCGGGATCAGCGGAAGGGGTGGAAAGGCGTACACAAATTCCCCTGACCAGTCTATCAAAGGGCATTCCCTTTCGACCCTGGTCGATAGAATCTTGAGGCTCAGTCTAGGCATTTGGTGTTCTCCTCGTCCGCGAAGAGATCTATGGTGGGACGACCCCAAGACTGGAATATGTCTTCGACTACCTCGTCGTTGAGAACCCAGCCTTCTCCGTCTTCGAAATGCCAGCTTACAGTGTCTGCCCTTACATTCTGTTCTCCTGGAAGGTGTACTGCTGTGATCAACAGATTGCGAGCCAGGAGCCAATGCCAGATGTTCTGGGCCTCCAGCGACAGAGTCCATGAGCGCGAACCCCCCTGCTTGTTCAGGTAGTGCATCGTGGTGGTGTTGTCCGTATGTACTAACAGTGACAAGTCTTTCAAAAAAAAAAAAAAACAGTGACAAGTCCTGGATCGAGGGCAGGAACGCTTTGAGGGCTAAGTGGACCGCACTCAACTCCAGCATGTTGATGTGGTAAGTACGCTCTTTGGGGGACCACAGACCTTGCATTTGGAGAAGGCCATGTGTGCTCCCCATCCTTGCAAAGATGCATCCGTGATTAACGTCTGGGCAGGAGGAGACTGATGGAATGGAATCCCGACCTGCATATTTCTCTTCTTTGTCCACCAAGGAATGGATGCTCGCGCTGCTTCTGACAGTGTGATTTTGTCGTCCCAGCGTGCTGATTGCTGGCCCCACTTGTCCTCCAGATCCTACTGAAGAGGACGCATTCGAAGTCTGGCATTCGGGACCAGGAAAATGCAGGATGCCATCGACCCTAGCAGGGAGGCAATTCTTCGCACCCTTAGGTCTTTGCTGCGAAGTACGAGTTGACACTTCTGAGCTATGGAACACTGTCTCTCCTCCGAAGGAAACACTTTACCTACCTCAGGGTCTAGCAGAGGTCCTAGGAAGTGTATCTTCTGCGTAGGCTGTGAGACTGACTTGTTGAAGCAGACATGCAGACCCAACTGGTGGCAGAGGTTGATGCAGCTCAGAAATTGATTTATTACACTGTCTGGGGAAGAACCTTTCAACAGCCAGTCGTCCAGGTATGGGAACACGAAGACACCCCTGCGGCGTAGAGCAGCCGCTACCACTGCGACACACTTCGTGAACACTCGGGGGGCTGACTTCAACCCGAACGGTAGGACTTTGAACTGATAGTGAGAGGTCCCCACCCGGAACCGAAGGAATCTTCTGTGATTGTGAGCGATCGGCACATGAAAATATGCATCTTGTAGGTCCAGCGAACACATCCAATCTCCTCTCCTGAGATGTGGATATATTTGATTATGCGCCAACATGCAAAACCTTTCGTTTTTGACATACAGATTGAGTGTAAGTCCAGAACGGGTCTGTATTCTGCCTTCTGGCCCTTTTTTCTGACTAGAAAATATCGGGAATACACTGCTTTCCCCCTTTGAGAGATTGGCACCCTCTCGATGGCCGACTTGTCGAGTAGGATCGCCACTTCCTTTTTTAGAAGGTCCAGCTGATGACTTGATGCTGGCATTGGAGGAACGGGTGGAGGCAGGTGTTGGAAATAAAGACAGTATCCATTCTGAAGTGTAGCTAACATCCAGTGATCTTTTGTAATGGTATGCCACTCTTCCATGTGATGCGCGATGCTTCCCCCCACTGGAGTGGTTAAACGGCGCTGGGGGAAGGAAGGACTCATTGTTTAGATTGGGCTTTGTTTTGATTGTTGCCCTTGCGCTGATTTCCACCTCCTCAGGAATTACGCCTGCCTCTATATTGAGATTTCTGCTGCCCCTGTTGATCCTGACCCTTCTGCCACTGAGGGGTTTGAACCCTCTGCTTGGAAGAGCCTTTATTGTAGGGGCAAAACCTTCGTCAAAACTCTTTTTTTTTTTTCAAGCTCCTCAGCTTTAAGAGTGTCCAATTTTGCTTTCATCCGCTGCATCTCTTCATCCTTACTTGCCCCAAACAACGATGTTCCTGAGAACGGCACGTTCAAGATAAGGGATTGAGCTTCAGGTTTCAATGTATTAAGACCTTCTTGCACACACTCCGTGAGCATAGCCATGCCCTGAGAGGGTTGCACCATCCACTGCAGCGCTGATGATTTGGTTGGAGACTTCGCTGCCCTCCAAGAGAATCTCCCTAAAATCTTTCCGATCCTCCTGCGGAAGTTTTTCGGCGAACCGCTGCAGAGAAACCCACAGGGACCTATCATAACGTCCCAGTAGCGCTTCCGCATTGGACACTTTTAGGAGAGAGGCTGAGGTGTTGCAGACTCTTCTTCCCCATGAATCCTGCGACTTGCTCTCCTTATCAGGAGGTACCGTGGACGAGAACGCTACAGCATGGGATTTTCTCGCCGCTGCAATGATTACCGAGTCTGGTGGCGGATCGGCTCTGAGGAAGAGTGGATCCTCCTCTGGCGAGTGGTATTTCTTGAGAATCCGCACTGGAGCGGCCTTTATTGTCGCTGGAGTGAGGAACACCTCCATGACCGGTTCAATAATCCCCAGAACCAAGGGTAACAGGGGTTTGGGTGCAGACCGGTGATGCAAAGTCTCAAAAATAACTGAGGTTTTGGTCTGTTGCGTTGTCATGGGGATTTCTAGCTTAAGAGCCCCTCTGCCCAAGATGTCCTGGAAGGTAAAAATTTCATCCACAGGAGATATTCTGGATGGAGGACTGTCCGTTAAGGTCAGAGAATAATCCCTATGAGATCGAGTAGGGGAAGAGGAAGAAGTGGGAGATCTGCGATCCCTTCTTCTGCTCCTAGACCTGGACTTCAGTCTGCTGGAGCGCACCGGGGTGGGCTTGGACACTGGCCTATCTCGATCTGCTGCCAGCCTGGCCGCTGTTCCTTTGTCTGGTGCCCAGTGATGGAGGCCTGTACCATCTTGGTGATAATCTGATGGAGGGCGACTTCCTAGTATCTCTCCTCACAGGCGAACTTGTTGGAGGGGGTGATCTCCTCTGTTCATGTGTCGAACGAGCAGGAGAGAGCCAGGACCTCTCACTGTCGGAGGAATATATCACCATATCTGGGGACCTGTTTGGGTGAGAGGAGAGCGAGCCTGAAGAAAATGATGAAAGGCTCACTGGAGGCGAATTCTCTCTGGAAAGGCTTCTAGAGCGGGATCTTGAGCGACTCAGTGATGTCTGATCCGCTGAACCCCTCTTTCTTTTAGCAGGAAGACTCCTGCTCCCAGGAGAATGCTCTGCAGACCTAGAGCGTCCCTCTCTGGTCAACTCTCCCTCTGCCGCCAACGCCGTCTGCGGAGATCTCTGCTGCCACTGTGTTCTGTGTCCTGGCGACAGAGCTGGTAAACTCGACGTCGTAACTTTCTGTGTGGATGAGGGCCTCGACACTGATGAAGGAGTCTGCGCAGAGACCAGTTGAACTTCTCCTTGCGCAGGTCTATGACCCGACGGCGAACGTGGGGAGACGTGCCTCGACGTCAAGCACCGATGCTTTGACACCGACGGAGGATGTCTCGACGCTGAGCATCGATGGTGCGCCGTCGGCGGAGACTGCCTCGACGTCAAGCACCGTTGATAAGGCGACGACGGGGTGTGTCTCGACGTCGAGCGCCGGTGGTGAGGCGATGATAGAGTAGGCCTTGAGTGTCGATGATGGGACGCCGATGGAGTGTGCCTCGACATCGAACGCTCCTGGCTAGGCGTCGACGCAGGAAGCTTCGCCGTCGAGTACTTGTGATGTTGCATCCACGACGGCTGTCTTGAAGTTGAGCTCCTATGCGTCAACGGAGACCTCTCCCTCGACGCCGAACGTCGCCTGGTTGACGTCGGCGGAGGTACCTTGGATCTCGACGTTGAAGTCTTCATCGTCGATGGAGGGTGACTCGTCTTCGACGTCGTCGCCGCTGGTAGCTTTGACGCCGATCCTGGCGCCGAAGGTGAACAAGTCGGTACTTCTCTCGATGTAGATCGCGCCCGTCGTTTTTTCTGTCTCTTAGGAGACCTATTCAGAAAAGGGGGTGGTGATGGAGACCTACCTCTTTCAGAGAGGCCATATATTCTTATCCTCTCTCTATCCTTGAGGGTTCTCCTAGAAAGTTCCTTTCAGTGTTCACAGGAATCTGCTGAGTGTGCCTCAGGGAGACAGAGGATACACACAGGGTGTGTATCAGTCTTGGCCTTCTTCTTCCCACAGGAACGGCAGGTGTCAATCAGAGAAGGCATTTTAACAAAAATATTCCTTTTTTGAAAGACAAAAAAGGTAGCACTGACACTCTAAGCCAAAAAGACGTCAAGTGAAAGTAAAAATTGAGGAAAATCAGAAATATTTTTTGGCAGAAAGCCAGAAAAAGGTAGGAGCTATTAAACCAGGGTCCTGACTGAACGAGCCGGAAAGAAAAACTGACCTAACTGTCACCCCTGAGGCATGATGGGAAGCCAGGGGTCATGGCTGCCTTAAAGGCACAGTGCCAGTTTTTGTTGAAAATCCTTTCATTTTCTATGTTATTGCTTTACAATGCAGCCTGTGGGCAAACAATGTCTATTGATTAGCAATTTTCAGGATTTAGGAGTGTTTTACTCATTAAAACACAGAGTTCAAGGGCTATTTGACCTAATGTGTTTTTTGTTTCATAGCGAATTCAGTACATGTATGAGTATTTACATTGTTTAGCCTCAGTTTTGGGGCTGCATTGGTGTGAGAAAAAATGATATATGTGCATACATATATGTGGAGCTATTTATATGTGATTTACATATATATTTTTATATTAATTCCGGGGTCCCCGCACGTGGGCGGGAATATTCAGTGCTTATGCCTATTGATGAGGATCCCCTGGAAGAGAACAACAATTGCAAAACGCTGATTGGTAGGCAATTCATCCATTGGCCGTAAGAAGTCTAAGCATATACAGTGCCAAGGCTGATTTGCAGAACCAATTTTACAAGACACCTGACCAGAAGCAATCTTAAGTCTTTTTTCGCCCTCCTTACAACTCTCACAATCTACAACCCAAGATGCTGCCTCTGCATCTATCGAAGGCCACCAGAAATTAGTCTTTATCCTACGCTGAGTGAGCGTTTGGCCTAGATGTCCTTCATGAGCCAACTTTAATAATTTAGATCTCAATGAACATGGAGGAACAAATCGGTCTCCCCTCATCAAAATCACACCATTAGAGACAGACAATTCATCCAAAATCTTTATGAAAGGTCGCACAGGAGGTAGTACACCACTCTCACATCTGGTACCTGTTTTTATAAGGTCTATGACTTTCAAAAGAACCAAATCTTTTTCCATGCTAGAACACCACTCATGCTTAGAATGTTCCTTCACCAAGAGATATAACATCTTGAAAGAAAGCCACTGCACTCTCTTCTTGAAACTCAACTAAGCCATGAAATGAAATATCATTTTTTGACAGGGAGTCTAGATAAACAGTCCGCCTGCACATTTCGCCAACCTTGAACATAGCTCATTTCAAATTGATACTCTTGCAATCTTGAAGCACATCTCGCTAATCTGGGTGAGCCATTACCTGCACCTCCAGGAGCTAACAAATTCACTAAAGGCTTGTGATCAGATCGTAACTGAAACCTAGTTCCCCATAAGTAGGTCCTAAAATAGTGTGTACCCCAAACAGCAGCAAGAGCTTCTCTTTCTATTACGGAATAATTCCGCTCAGAAATGCTTAAAAGACGAGAAGCAAAGGCTACAGTTTTTTCTTCACCCCCATGTTTCTGTAGCAACACGGCCCCTAACCCAATGCCACTAGCATCAACCATCGAAGTACGTTTGATATCAAACTGGGTCAAAACTTTAGCATCACACAATTCTTTTTTTATGATATTGAAACAATTTGTATGTTCCCCATTCCACGTAAATCTTACACCTTTCTTCAATAAACTTCTTAGAACAGATGTCTTATCTGAAAAATCCCTCACAAACTTTGCATAAAAATCTATTAGCCCCATAAAGGACCTTAGTTGATCCTTGTCAACAAGACAAGGAGCTGATTCAATGGCCATTAATACATTTCTCTTAGGTTTGACACCCTCTGCTGTTATTATATAACCTAAATATTCTATCTCCTGTATCAAGAAAGAGCATTTTTCTTTTCTTAGTGTCAAACCAGCTTCATCAATCCTAGACAAGACAACCTTGAGTACATCATTGTGTTCAGATATGGTGTCACCAAAGATAATATATCGTCCTGAAAGAATATCACTTTATTAATGCCTTTGAAAATTTCTGTAACCATCCTTTAAAAAACGCTGGCTGCAGAAATTAGGCCAAAAGGTAACCTCGTGAATTGAAAAGTACCTTCACTGGTAATAAACCCAGTGAGGTGTTTTGACTCATCATGAAGACTTATCTATTGGTATGCACTCTTCAGATTGAGATTGGTGAAGAACTTTGCACCCTGTAAGGTAGAAACCTACTTCACCTATATTGGGAAGTGGGAAAACATCTGCCACCAAATTTTTATTTAAGGATCGGAGATAAACACAGAATCTTATTTTTTTATCAGCCTTCTGGGTAATCACCACCGGAGAAACCCATGTGGATGCCTCCACTGGTTCAATTATCCCCCCTTTAAGCATTTCTTAAATAACACTCTTCGCCTCTTCTCTCACTGCAAGAGGTAGTCTTCTTGCTTTGTGCTGTGTGGGTATGGCATTTTCCTTTAACAATATTTTGTGTACATAACCTCTCAACTCCCCAACTCATCCCTGAACACATTTTTAGAATCAAGTAAGATGTCATTTATGCTATAGCCATCAATAACCATAACCTGCACCTGAGCTCTTGGATTGACAATGATGTGCAAGTCATATTGGTGCATCCAACCTAATATGGGATGCCCTTCCACTGAAACGTATACCTTTCCAAATGTCGACCTATTCTTGAA
The DNA here is from genome assembly GCF_964261635.1 of Lissotriton helveticus. Taxonomy (NCBI): domain Eukaryota; kingdom Metazoa; phylum Chordata; class Amphibia; order Caudata; family Salamandridae; genus Lissotriton; species Lissotriton helveticus. The sequence goes on along the minus strand of NC_136072.1, from coordinate 535,786,968 downwards.
GCAAATGTCACTCTCAAAATATCCTAAGAGATCTATCTTTTCTCCTTGGTAACCTGTGGGACAAATATCACTAACCAAAAGTGACTTTTCTCCCCATACTTCTTTTAACATCGATACTGGGATTAAGGTCCACCTTGAACCGGTGTCCACCATAAGGTTGACAATCTTACCATCTATATTAAATTCAGCTTTGGGTCTCTTTTCTCTTTTCTCATCACAAGTGATAATATCAGGTTCATCAATTACTAAGATCTTTTTCAAATCTCTTTTGATTTCACAACTATCACCCTCAACAACAGCTACTTTCGCTCTATTTTTGCTTCTACACATCCTTGAGAAATGACCTAATTTCCCACATTTTAAACATTTTTTGTTATTCGCAAAACAAAATATAGCATCTGAAGTATATGCATTACTACCACATTTTGAACATATCTTGTTTTGACTTTTGTTATTATAACTTTTCTTTTGTAAATTATACCCTCTATTTTTTATAAGAGCTATTGCACCATCATCACTATATTCACTATCAAATAGATTTTTATCAGAAACTTCTGCAATCTTCTGCTCTGAACTACATTTTTGTAACTCTCGCATACATTTTTCAGATTCTTCCACCACCTTTGCTAAGTCTACAGCTAGTTTCAAAGTGAGATTTTTGGCTGCCCACAATCTCTCTTGGATTTTCCGATTGTTACATTGTACAATCAGCTGGTCACGGATTAATTCATCCGTCATCTGCCCAAAATTACATTTTACTGACAATTCTCGTAAACGTGCTACAAAATAGTCTATTGATTCCTCACTACGCTGTTTATTCATGTAGAATTTATACCTGTTCATAACTAGGTTTTCTTCCTTTGCAAGTCTGACCTCTAGTCTTGAAACTGCTTCTCTATATTCATCCATGGGGGATTAACTGCTCGATGGTAGAACCCGAGGAAGGTATTTAAACACTTGTTGACCCTCTTTTCCTAAAGTTGTCATCAACAAAGCCTTCTTTCTTTTAGGTGAAAAGTCTTCTCCATCCAAAGCTTCGATATAATTGTCGAACATGACAATCCAATCCTCCCATGATATTTGAGGAGTACCTGGTTCACTGAGGAATTGAGGTGGTAATGCTACATTTTAAGTCAGAACATAAGAACCAAGATAACATTCTGGAAGTATAGGCTAGTAACACCATAGAGAAAAGACTACATTGAATTGTAAAAACAGTGAATTGTATTTACAACAATGTCATCTTTTCTTCTTTATACCATTTTGCGTCCTTTGTAAAAAAAAAATGTAAAAAAAAGATGCACATGCCTCTAAACTATCCAGATTGTGATCTCTAGGAAGACAAAGAACCCACATTGGATGTCCATTATTCAAAGAAAATTCTGAATGACAATTAGGACAAACTTTGAACACAACATTCTCCATAACTATTCTCAAAACTGCACTGAAGACACAAGGGTAACAAACTCTAAATCAACCATTCTGTGTTTTGGTTTAAGACCAACAACAACAACAAAAACTGCCTCATAAAAATAGTTAACCAAATCTGATGTTGAATATCATTTGTAGTTTCAAATTTAGTAACATTGTTCCAAATAACTGGCAGTCCTTCCCATTACAGCTGTGGATAATGGTGAGGGGTGAGTGGGGAAGTCATGTTTGGTGACAGCCTAAGGGTTCCTCAGCAAGGCAAGAAGCTGCTGACCTCCATTTCACACTCAATGATATCAATTGATAGTATTAAGATCTTTAGTGTTCGTTCTGATAGAGAAAATGCCGAGTGGTTTCACCTTCCCAAAGACCTACGATGGGGTCTAAAGTATTCCGTTTTCAGGGCCACTCCCTTTAGGCGCTCAATATCTTCCTTCATTACCAGTGTGGGATCTACACAGGATGCTCTCTGTGAACAACAGTACAGGGATAACTGTTCAGCAGTATGTTTGGCTAAAGGACATAAATGACCCATTGATCATATTGTCCTGATAAAAGGTGAAGAACTAGAAAGAATGCAGCCTGAGCAGCTTATAACACAGTTATACAAACTGAGGAGATAATAAATGTACAGTCAAAGGTGAGGGTTTGCTATATGAGATGGATACAACTCCTCAGGTGGCACAGAAAAATACTGTGGTATTTCAAACTGCAGCCTTGATTCTCAAACACCCATGAGTGTCCTGCTGCTGGGAGACTCAGTAACTACAGTTTCTAGGTTGAGTTCAAATCAACCTTAGGTAAAAGTAGGTAAAAATAAACCAACTGTACCATTAATACAGTCAGTGCCAAAGTGCAGAGATGTCTGCATTTGTTAAGATATGAAAAGAGGCAGAAGATTCAAAGGAAGGGCCAAGCACACAAATGTACCAAACATTTAGAAGTCTCTAGTTCCTTTTATAATGTAATTTATGGGTAGCCGTGACGGTATAGGACAAACATAGTGCACGCTATGTATTGCCCGAAGCAAATACAGTTTTTTTTTTAAAAAAGCATCCATAAAAACACACAATTCGACTACGAATTAACATAAGTAACTCGTGTACCCTTAGGATGGAACACTAAATACAGAAACATATATATAGAATTGAATAAATATATAGGGCCATACATATTAAACTTTGGTTTTGCGATTCTCAAATAGCGATTTTTTTGCGAAACGCTATTTGAGAATCGCAAAACGCTATGTATGTAGGATTTGTAAATAATTTTGCGATCCCTACATATTCCTTAATTGCGAACTGCAAATTGCGATTCGCAATTAAGGAATACCTCCCCATTTATTCCTATGGGCCTAGAAACCCATAGGAATGAATGGGAAGACATTCTCAATTTGAGATTCTCAATTAGAGAATCGCAAATTGAGAATGCAATTTCAAGGGCGCATTGAGAATGCAATTTCAAGGGCGCCAGGGTGTCAAAAGGATAGACACCCTGTTGCATTCCTGAAATGTGCATGTGTGCACATGTGGCACATATACATGCCCTAAGGACATGTATGTGCGCCACATGGCACTTTGAAAAATTAAAAAATGCGCATTTTTCTAAGAAATCGCAAATTACCACCAACTTGAAGTTATTAGCAACACAAACAATACATTTACTACGGAAACACGATCCTAACTATAACTACCCAGTGGCAGTGGTGGGGGGGGGTCTATGTATCAATCAATCATGTAGTACTGTAGATTCAAATGCTTAGCATAAGTCCACTATCGACTCCATTGTTAGAATGGTTTTCCGCAAGACAGGTCAGGATAGAACGTGAAGTAAAGCATAGTATAAGGCAATGCCCATGCAAAACTAGTTTGTGAAGCAATTGTAAAAATAAGTTTAACAAGCACTGATGACCTGGGATTAACGTGGACGCATGTAAATCTACAGCACTACATGCCAGAAATAGATGCTTACTGGGTACATAAAATGTTCCGTTCGAGGCATGTGTGGCTGTAGGTACACTTGCTTAGTATAGACTGTAAATTGGATCTCCTCACCTTGTGGAATTTACAGTTTTTTTTAAAGAGTGTCTATAAGACTGCCTGACCCACATTGGCTTGTTGGCGTGCCAGTATATTTACCAATTAATGTTTTGTAAATGTATGTGGGGTATACCATGTAGCTGTTTTACATATATCAGCTAGGAGTATGGTTCCTAGGAAGACATTGAAGCTCCTTTTTTAAGAGTGAAGTGAGCTCTAGGAGGAATGGGTAAAGTTCTTTTAGCTTTAGCATAGCACGTTTGGATGCATGTAACAACACAGTGTGCAATGCCCGATTTAGAAATGGCCCCTCCCTTGTAAGGTTTTGAGAAAGCGACTAATAGTTTTTGTGTCTTTCTAAATGATTTAGTTTTGTCAATATAATACATCAGAGCTTTTTTACATCTAGGGTATAGAGGGCCCTTTCTGCAACTAAATACAGTTGGGGAAAAAGACAGGTAGTACAATAGATTGATTAATATGGAATTGTGAGACCACCTTAGCAAGAAATGTTAGGCTGGTATGAAGTACAACCCTATCCCTAAACATTTGAAAGAAAGGTTCTAATAAAAAGTTATACCTGAAGCTCACTGACACGACTTAGTGAAGTGATAGCAATTAGCAATGTTACCTTTAAGGATATAAACTGGAGGGGGCAGGAGTGGAGTGATTCAAATGGAGGGCGCATTAATCTTGTTAATACAATATTGGGATTCCATGTGGGAGCTGGTGGAACCATAGGAGGAATGACTCTTATGCCCTTCTAGGAAAGCTTCAACAACAGGAATCATGAATAGGGAAGTGTGTTGCCTATTTTTAAGATATGCAGCCACTACTGTTCGGTGTAGTTATATAGATGTTAAAGCTAAACCAGGGGTATGTAAGCAAAATAAGTAGCAAAAAATGTCCTGTACTTTAGCTGCAAAGGGATCAATGTATTTATGGTTTAAATCTCTATTAGCATTTTAAACACAACAAAAGGGGAAACAGGACCTCCTGCTCCTTCAAGACAGCATTATACAGACTTCTCAAGTCAGCGATTGTGATCTTACGAAGTAATTGCTAGGAGCTGGTCAACAATGAACAACCCACATAAGAGTACATGGAAGGACGAACAACCGAAACTACCCTCCCCGCCCCCTCCCTCCCCTGTCCACAAATGATATTGATGGAAATAAGAAGAAAGAATGCTACAGTGGGCTAGATGACCATGGGCGCCTGGAGACTCGCCGTTCAGGGATTTGCGTGTGCCAAGCAGAAGATCCGTAGGTACCGGGGGCAGCTCAGTTCCCGAAATTCCCCTGTAAGTAAGGTCAGGAAGGGTCGCCACAGTTCCGGAAATTCACCACCTCTTCCAGTCAGGGTGAGGGATAATTTCTCCATGCCCAGCACCATCCACAGTCTATGTAACCAACCCGAGTGAGGGGGACCTGGGGGGGGGGGGGGGGATCGCCAATGAGCAAGTATGTTCTGAGTAGCAGCCCCTAGGGCGATGGCAATGAGGCGGCCTCTCCTTGATTTCAAAGGGTACATCAGTGGATTGGGTAGCCCTAAAAGGATGTACGCTGGGAAGCGCGGGAATTGGGTATCCAGGTGTGAGTCGATATCGTCAAGGATTGTAGCCCAGTATGTGTGAAGCCTATCGCAGCTCCAAAGTAAGTGCTCCAGTGTGCCTAGTTCCCCACATCGCCTCCAGCAGCGGTCACTAATGCGAGGATCAAACCTGTGGAGGCGTTCCGGTGTATGATACAAATAAGTAGCGACTTTGGTCAATGTCTCTGTGAGTCCTGCATGGTAGGCTGAACGCCGGGCCCTATAATATATACCGCTCCTTTCTTTGTGAGAGAGAGCTCTCCCCAATTCCCGTTCCCAACGAGCCCTGCCTGCGTTGTAAGTGTGGTTGGTGTTTGCAAGGAGATGTTTATACAGATCGGATATCAGCTTTTTGTCCGAGGATCGGGTATCCAACCATTTCTCGTACGGAGTCAGGTATCGTTGTGCTCCGGGTCTAATGTGGGGTTGGAGTGCCCAGGTTCTAAGTTGTAGGTACGACATCCTATCCGCCTCCAAAATGCCATAGTCCACTCTAAGTTGTGGGAACGGGATGATACCCTCTAGGTTAAAAAGGTGCCCCAGGGACCGACAAGAAGAGAGGCGCCAGTTCTTGAACGCTTTGGGATTCAATCCTGGAGGGAAATCAGGGTTGGAAAATGGGGGTGTCAATGGGGAAGAGAAGGACGTCAGCTCGTGCTTAATGGCAGTGTGATCCCAGGCCTCCAGAGTGGTACCTGTAATGTAAGATGCATACAGGTTGGGTGGTCTGTGTCGTTTCGAAAGAAAGGGGATTCCTTGCAAAGGCATGCCTGCAACTGCTTGGTCCTGGAACAGCCAGTGCTTTTCAGACTCCAAGTGGTACCATTACACTAAATAGCGGAGCTGTGCTCCGTAGAAGGAAAGTTGCAGATCAAGCACCCCAACTCCACCCTGTTCCAGGGGAGGATCGCAATGGCCTGCTTAAAACGCGGTCTGCGACCCTGCCAGATGAAGTGAACCAAGTCGGACTGAGTCTGTTGGATCCAGCCTACTGGAGGGCGCAAGGGTGAGGTCTGGAACAGGTAAAGAACTTGAGGGAGGACTGTCATTTTAATTGCAGATATTCTGCCCAACCATGAGAGGGGGTGATGTCTCCATTTCCGCAATTCCTGGCGTATTTGAGCGCGAAGCTTGGCATAGTTTGCGGCAACAGTGGCGGGAATAGTGGGGCTCAGAAGCACTCCCAAATAGGGAACTGTGGTGTTGGACCACTGAACAGTGTGTTCCTCCTGAACATGGGCAAGAGTCGATTCAGATAGAGAAATATTTAGGGCGACTGATTTGCCCTCGTTGATCTTAAACCCCGAGGCCCGTGCGAAGGTAAGTAATTCAATGAAGAGGGCCCGAAGGGTCAGAACGGAACAAGTGAGGGAGAGTAAAATCTCATCTGCATATAGGCTAATCATATGGACATCCCCCCCGAATTTAATCCCTGCAATGAGGGCGTGGTGTCTAATTCTCTGGGCAAGTGGCTCCATATAGAACGCGAATAGGATGGGAAAAAGGGGGCACCCCTGTCGGGTACCCCTACCAATAGTGAAGCGAGATTATGTTTGTCCGTTGACCCGCACCGTGGCGCGGGCGAGCGGTAACAATTAAGAATGCGGGTACACAAGACCGCCCCCAGGCCGCACCGTTGTAGGACTTGCTCCAAATAAGGCCAATGGACCCTGTCGAAGGCCTTTTCTGCATCTATGGCCAACAACATACAGTCTGTTCGAATACGCGACGCCGCTTCTATAAGGTGTAGCACCCTTTTTGTGTTATCACTGGTTTGTCGCTGCGAGATGAAGCCGGCCTGATCCGGCTCCACCAGTTGTGGCATATAAGGAGCTAACCGCATCGCTAGAATACGTGTGTACAATTTGATGACAATATTAAGAAGGGAGATTGGCCTATATGCACTACAGCTGGCCACGTCTTACCCGGGCTTCGGAATAACAGTGATCGAGGCCTCAAGCATTTCTTCTGGGATAGCCCCGGGTTGAGCAAATGAATTAAAGAGATCCTGTAGTAGGGGGGCCACTAGGCTACAAAAAGTCTTATAAAAGGCTGCTGAGTATCCACCAGGGCCAGGGGACTTACCGAGTTGCAGGCGCGAAATGGCCGCTATGATCTCCTGTAGCCCAATTTCCCTATCCAAGTGCGCAGCTTGTGCGGGGTTCAAGGGGGAAAGCCGCGCCCCGTCCAGGTACTGCTGACCATGTCGCGCGTTGAGGGAGTCACCCGCATAAAGCTTAGCATAGTAGTCTCGAAAGGCTACCGCTATAGCCACGTCCTGGAAAACTAGGTCGCCGTCAGCAGTGCGAACGGATTGCACCCCGTGCCTCGGTCGTTGATCACGACGTTTATGGACCAAGAGGCGGCCGCACCTGTTGCCCCGTGTAATAAGAATGGTGTAAGCGAAGGGCCGCATATTCTGCTTTGTCTTGATCTAGCGCGGCCAGCTGTTTCCTCTCCGTGCAGAGTTGACGCCATGCAGAGGCTGCCCTTGTGCGCTGGTGCATCTGCTCCAGCTCAGCTACCCGCTGTGTGAGTACAGACCGCATTTGAGCACGCTCCCTGTTGTTGGCAACGGATATGGCGATGAATTCTCCCGGCAGGCCAGCTTTGAGAGCAGTCCACTGTGTCGCCAGGGAGGTTTCGGAATTGGCATTAAGAGCTAGGTAGTGCGCGATAGAGGTCTTGATTTGGTCTACAACCGTGTTCTGGTGTAACAGCGAGTCTCGAAGGCGCCAGTGTCGTTGTGGCGTCGGGGTAGGTGGAAGTAAGAAGGAGGCCGTGACCGAGGAGTGGTCTGATAAAGACGCAGTGAGGATATCCGCTTCTGTAGCTATCGCTAGCAGTGAGGAGGAGCACAGGAAATAGTCTAGTCTGGCGTAAGTCTTGTGGGCCCCTAAATAATAGGTGTAAGACCGCCTATGGGGGTCGAAATGTCGCCATAGGTCAACTAGACCTAACTCTTGAAGGTGTGCTAGGCCCGACTTAGAGAGGGCCCCAACCTGACCTGTGCGTTGGCAGGAGCGGTCAGTTAGATTGTGAAAGACAAGGTTCAGGTCGCCCCTAACAGTATGTATCTCTCCGAGTTAGCTGTGGCATCAGTGAGTGCTTTGTGTAAGAAGCTATCTTGACCTTCATTAGGAGCGTACACTGAGCCTATGATAAGAGACTGACGTGCCATCAGGAATCGATACGTAAGTAAGCGGCCCTTGATCTCCGCCTCCCTCTGGACCACCCTGCCATGAAATGATCGGGAAACCAGTATTGCCACCCCCGCTGACTTAGTAGAGAGTGAGGAGAATAGTTGAATAGGGAAGGCGCAGGATTTCATCCTATGGTGGACCTTGCATAACAGATGGGTCTCCTGTAGGAGGCAAATGTCTGCAGCGGAATGCTCCAAAAGGGACAGGATTGCCTGCCATTTGATAGGATTTTTTAGAACCCGGACGTTAAGGGTCAGGATCTTAAGCCTGTGTTGCGCCATTTAGTTACAGAGACATGGGGGAGCTAGCTCGGGAGTCTCACACGTGTGCATGTATGTAGGGCAACTGGGGGATGGCGGTAGCGTCCCAAGGACAGTGTACCCTAACAAAAAAGGAAAATGTGGACAGGGGGACCCACCCAACCATCTACAAGAAGGAAAAACCAAAGAGAAAACCCCAACCTCCTCCCAGAAAATTTCCCTAACCCTCCCTAACCCCAATACAGTGCAAACCACAATAGTCCCTGAAAGAAGTCCGTCGTCCCAAGACAACCGGAGTTACAACTGCAGAGGGTCCATGGTATTAGCAACGGGAAAATACCTACCCCCCTTCCGCCGCCCACCCGAAAACAGCAAAGGGGCGTCTGATGGGATCCGGAGTGCAGCAAGTGTGCGGGCAACTATTTGTTCTTCGGGCCCTCCCCTGCTAAAGCCTCCGTGGCAGTAGCTAGTGCATCCCGCTGACTGTGGGTAATTTCAGAGGCAGGCGGCCTCCGAGGGAGTCTCCTACTTGTCTGCCACTGCCAGCCCGATGGAGAGATCTCAGGACCCACGCTCGGGCCACCGTTGTCCTCCTTTTTGCTCGATGGGGTCAGGCCCCGCAGGCGGCAAGCCTCAGTGAGAGAGTGAATCTGGTGTAGCGTGCCATTAAAGCGGAAAATAAGATGGAAGGGATGCTCCCAAGAGTATGAGATCTCACGTTGCCGTAGATGGTCAGTGACCAAGTGGAATTGTCGACGTCTTTGGAGTGTAATCAGTGCCAAGTCTTGGTACAAAACCGGGCACTGACCCTGGAACGAGATTGGATGAAGACACCGTGCTTTGGACAAAATAGTGTCTTTGGTCTGAAAGTCCTGCACGCAAAGTAGGATGTCTGCAAGGCGGGGCGTTGGCTCCACGAGGTGGCCCCACCCTGTCTGCTCTGTCCAAGACGGCGTCTGTGGCGTTAGGGTCTCCCAAGATGTGCCGGAAGAGGCCTGTGGCGAAAGCAAACAGGTCCCGGGTGTTGTCAGTGACTCTCACACCTCAGATTCGGATATTGTGTCTGCGGGACCTGTTTTCTATGTCCTCCAGATGCATCTGCATGTCAACATGTTGGTTCTGTAGCCGGATGACTTCTTGCTGCAGCGCCATCCGGTCCGTCACCGCAGTGTCCTCTTCTCTTCAAGGGAGGTCACGCGCTCCCCAAGGCTGTCGACATCTCAGCGCACTTCCTTCAGTTCCGCGGCGAATTCGGTTTTTACCGACTGGATATCTGCTCTCAACGTGAGGAAGAGCAACTCCAAAAAGGCCTTCGTGATGGGTATCCATGGCGGAGGTAGGTTGGGGCCAGCCAAAGATGTCTTTTGGAGGTTTCGCCTTGACGTTCCTAACTTTGGACATGCACCTGTGCCCCTCAAGCGCCGGTTATGAGAGCGAGACTTCCCAAGTGCGCGGTTGGTGTCCTGGGCCACCCGCACGTTCCAGTCCCAGAGGTGACCTGTCTTAGAGATCTCGGGCGTGGTGGGCACAGCAGCTAATACTCAGCAGCCAGAACCAAGTGGTGTCCCGGAGCCCCGATGCACTGCGCCGTCTCGCGGGCCAAAATCTTGTGATGGAGCCCTGTGGGCATTCAATGGCAGCTCAGGATACCTCTTCGAAATACGCCGTCACCAGGGCAAAACGCTGACAGCGGCAGCCCCACATGTTGCCAGGGGATGTGGGGAAGAGGGCAAACGTGTCGGTGTTAATCACCCGCAGGGCCCACTCTATGAACACAGGCTGCTAAGCTGCGGGCAGCGCGGCTGAAATCTCTACTGCGCTGGCACTGCACCACTCCCTCCCCGCCAGGCCGTAGTCCCCAGTCGGTCTCGCAGTTGAGCGCAGAGCTATAATGTCGCTAGTAGCGGGATCAGTGTTCCAGACCTCAGGGGGGGAGGGGCGGACTGCTGGGGCCCCAACCAAGGTGTTGTTGCACTGGCAGTCTGGTAGCAAGTCCAACCCCCACCGCTAGATGGGGATCTGCGCGGCCAGGGGTGTAGGCGCCGGGGCCCGGGCCGCAAGCAGCACTCTACCCGTACCAGCTGGGGGCACCGCAAAGCCTCACCGTCAAGGCCGTGTAGGATCGGCATGGCACCTCTCACCATGGGAAGCGGCGCGGTCCGGTCACTTAATCCCGAGAGCTGGGCCATCAGCGCTGCCCAACTTGCTCACAAGGAGGGCTCCGGGGACCGCCTCTCGGGGTCCAGCCGGCTGTCAGGCATGTCCTAGATAGTCCGCTTCTCCGCTGTGGGGTGGTTGAGCACGTGGAATGTATGTGCGCGCCTCTCTGCTCCCAGGAAACTGATGGAGACCCAGGCCGTCGCTGGAGTGCGGCATGGAGTGTCAGTAGGCCCCACTATAGGCCCAGAGGTCGCGTAGTCCGCCGCCGCTGTTAGAGCGCCCCCGGCGGCGCCATGTTCACCAGGGCCGGGGACAAGTCCGCCTCGGGTCGTTCTGGAGCCCCCCGCAGAACCGGCAGACACCGTCGCCAGCCGACGTCCCTCCGCAAGCGAAATTAGGAGGCAGAGGGGGCAGCGGGGCGGTCGGAGGGGAGAGAAGCCTGCCTCGGGGATCCGCTCACAGAACCTCGCGTTGTCGCGGCCGCAGGTACATGGGCGGCCGGGGCAGCTCCTCCTTCCCACCTCCGCTGCTGCCGCTAGATCTCCCGGTGTCGGCTCAAATTGGGCCAGAAGTCACCCCTTGAGCACACCGTTCCGGTCCCAGGCTAAACTGGCCTCAACAGGGCCGTGCTCTGCTGTCGCGGGCAGACGACGGTAGGAGCCGAAAATCAAGCGTCCTACCACACCGCCATCTTGACCACGCCCCCGTGATCAATGTATTTAGACTGACAATAGTGAACAAATCCTTTACATTTGGCAGCATAACAGGTCCGGGTAGGACGCCTGTGTGCTTTTTTAAGAATGTCTATACATTGCTGCGGGAGACTGAGGTAGCCAAATTCAAAAACTTTAGGAGCAAGATTACAAGGTTGAATGATCTGGGGTCCTGGTGTGAGGGTTCTCCACGGTTCTGTGTGAGAAGCTCTGGACTATTTGGGAGTACTTTGTGGGGGAAATAGTGACATTTTGAATAGTGTGGGGAACTATAGTTGCCGTGCCCATGTGGGAGCGATCACGATGAGGGCAAAAGATGTCTGCCGAAGCTTGGGAACTAGAAATGGAAGCAGTGGGAGAGGTGGAAGAGCATAAGCAAATATCCAGGACCAACTTATCCATAGCGCATGCCCTTGGATTGTGGGAACCTGGAGGAGAGATTTGGGCATTTTGCGTTTTTTTGCTGTGGCAAAGAGGTCTATATGTGGCTGTAGCCAAAGCTGGAAGTGTTGGAGGAGGGCTCAACCGTTGAGTTCCCACTCATGGGACTTGTTGGTGTATCCTGCAGAGGAAATTCTCAAAGTCGTTGTCCAGTCCCGAGAGATAATCTGCTAACAGGTAAATGTTGTATAGGAGAGCCCACATCCAAATGGTCTGGGCTAATTGGGAAAGCTATGTGCACTTGGTGCCCCCTGCTTTTGAAGATAAATCATGGCTGTCATGTTGTCCATCTTGAAGAGGACTACCTTCTCAATTAGGTGAGCAGGATGGCTCCCAACGCTGGGAAAACGGCTAGTAACACCAGGTAATTTATGTGGAGAGCTTTCCGACTGAGTGCCCAGTGGCCCTGAACGGTTGAGATGCTGTGAATGCACTGCCCATCCTGCAAAGGAAGTGTCCATTGCTACTGTCCCCTTCGGAACTGGGTCTAGGAATGCCGTCCCTCTAATAGGTTGTTGCAGAGAGTGGCAAGCTTGACGGCTCATCAACACTAGATCTTCTATTTCGCCCTCCGCTTGAGTCCATTGGTGATATAACCACTCCTGTAACAGCCACATTTTGCATCTGGCATGAGGTACTGTGGCTATACATGAAGCCATCATGCCAAGGAGACTCATGACTGTCCTGACTGCTACTTGTTGATCTGGTTGAAATTGAGAATGAGTGTCTGGAATGTTTGTATTCTGGCAGTGTTTGGGTAAGCTATACCTAGCTATGAACCTTGGAATGTCCTCTAGATAAGGTTGCATTTAAAGTGGCTGAAGGTTAGACTTTAAGGTGTTGATTAAAGTCTATTCCTAGTTAATAACATAGGTTTAAGGTGGCTTGGATATGTTGAAAGCACTTTTGATGTGTTGATTTGTTCACAAGCCAATCGTACAGATATGAAAATATATGTATGCTTTTTCTGAACAGGTGAGCAGCTACCACTGCAAGACCCTGGGTGCAGAGTGACCCCGAAGGAGAGAACCTTGAATTGGAAATGCAGACCCTTTCCTATGAAACTTAGATATTGGCAATGTGCTGGCTGAACAGGGATGTTAAAGTAGGCGTCCTTGACGTAGACAGTGGCTATGAAGTCTCTTTGCTGTAACAGATAGAGGCATGACATCTTGAATTGTAACCATGTGATATTGCTGTGAGAGAATGTACTGGTTTAGAGGTCTGAAGTCCAAGATAGGTCTGAGGAACTGGTTCTTTTAGGGAATAAGCAACTATAGTGAATAAACCCGTGAATTGTTGGTGGAGAGAGACCGGTTCTATAGCTCCCGTTTTTTAGGAGAGCTTGTACTTCTTCCATGAGCCACTGTTGATGTTGTAGAGAAAGTCTGTGGTAGCGAGGTGGGATGTGTGGAAGTGAGCTCCAGACCATGACCATATTGGATAATATCAAACAGCCACAGGTCGGAGGTGATATTCCGCCAGGCGGGAAGGAAACCTTGTAGTCGGTCCCCAATAGGTGTTGTGAAATTGGGAGGAATGATTGGGAAGTAAGGGCTTATGGTTGTAGCGGATGGCTTTGTAAATCCGCCCTTACCTCTATCTCGGGAGTAGTTACCCCTGTATGAGCCTTTGCAGTAACCCCTAGGTTAGATGTTTGTGTCGAAGTCCGCTGATATGAGGGGGAGGTTTCAGGGGAGATGGTTTTGGAAACTCCACTGTAAGAGAAGCGGCGATAGGAGCCACAATGAGATGGCGTATACAGCGCCCCCATAGCCTTGGCTGTCCCGTTATCTTTTTTAATTTGTTTCAAAGAGGATGTAGGAAGGTAAGATCCTTCTAGCATGTTTACTCCCACTTTTTGCCTGGTTTCAGTGTGTTTTTGACCTAGTCTGCTGGGGCACTGCTCACCAGGATGCCAGCAATTGTGCTTTCTCTCCTAAATTGACATGAAAAGTACTTTTGTACCTTCTTAATTGGCTGCTGGTATACCATTCTAAGTCTCTAGTATAAGGTAGAAAAGTACCCTGGCCATAGATACACCAGGGGTCACCCTTGGGCTGCAGCATGTATTGGGCCACCCATGGGAGTCCCCTTAAACTGTGACTATAGGCCTGCCATTGCAGCCTGTGTGAGGTGGTGCTAGCACCTCTCACAACACATATATTTCCTTAAATATGAGGTCACTGCACTTAACACCTATAAGTCACCCCTATGGCAGGCTCTTCAGTCCTGAGGGCAGGGTGCTTGGTTATGAGTGTGAGGGTGCCACAGCATGAGCAGGACATCCCTACAAACCCCAGTGTCAATTCTTCAGGGTTTAGAAGTGCTGTCAGCCCTTTAATACGTATAGTGGCAATCACTCACTACTAGAATTCCAACTATATAGTTGCTGCACCGAACACGGTCATTTTTTGTATCCCACCGATTCCAGTGTTGGAAATATGATACCATGTTCTGGGGAGTCTCTCTGGGTACTCCCCTGTACTCCTGGTAACGGCCTTTCAGTGTCTGCCAGCAAGCTAGTGCTGCTGCTGCTGCCCCCTGCTGCTGAGGCAAGCTAAAGCAGGGAAAGATAGAACAAAAGGTTTTCTTACACAGGGAAGTGTGACCACCTCCCAGACAAGACTTAGTGTATAGGACTTGGGGCGCTTCCAGCACCACCAGAACGCATTGAAGGGCACTTTTGGTGCCCTCAGATACTCCAGTTTGAGCCAGTTCAGGGAGCCCTTGGCTACCGCTCTGACGCAAAACTGGACATGGAAGTATCCTCCCCTCTGTCCAGGCCCTCCTCTAGGAGAAACACCAGAGTTTGTCCAACCCTTTCCTTAGGGTACTTAAGGGCTTATTGTGGGTGGGTCCTTAGATCATCAAGGGACAAGAATTAAGCCTTGAACCTATGTCACTCTTCGACAGTTTGGACACTTGGACTTCAACTGGAGCAGACACTGCACCAAGGAAGACTCCTGCTGCTCCTGGTCTTGCTGTCTTTCAAGTCTTCTTTTTCGTCTGTGTTTGTGCTTCAGCCAGGTTCTTCAACAGACCTGTGAGCATTAAGAACACCCGAAGAAATCTCCCTTGGAGTGAAAGGGTCACTCCCCTGCAGGCACCACTGCTGCTCTTGTCGACCTACGGAATTACTGAGGCTCAGCAACACAGCTGGTGGTTCCGCAACTTCCTCGAGGTCTTGTCCTGCCCTCTCTTGCAATTTTGAAGTCAGTATCCCTCGTCAGAACCGCTGGGATTCAACCCCTGTGCACAGAGTCTATTTGCTGTTGCCAAGGCTTCTTGGCTCTGCACTGCAGAGATCTCGGGCTACAAGAACCTCCATCGTCTCTTCCCTCTAAGATCAGCATCCTCATCGTATTCTATGCACCATGGGCATTCATCTTCGGTGAGCTGCTCTTGGTCCTCTTGCGACTCCAGTGCCTTTGGCTTGTGGGTCATCCTAAGGGTCTTCTATTGTTTCCTTGGGCTCTCCTGCTTGCTCAGGGACTGCTCTGACTCTCCTGCTGTTAGCGAGTCTCTTGGACCTTGCTGGTCCCAGCATTGCTCCTTCCTCGTCTTAAACGCAAGCTGCAGCTACCTAGGCCTGTTGGTGCTCCCACCGACCACCTAGTCACAGTAATCGGACGTGAGACAGTCTTGCATGGCTTCTGATCTTCCTCAGCATCGCCTGGTCCTCACAGCTGAAGTGACAAAGACACCATCGACTCTTCTGAACCTTTCAACATCAATGAGCATTCAGTTTTCATGCCTCCTGGTGACTTCCGGTTAGCAGGTTCTTCACTTCCAGAATCCACCCTTGGATTCCACATGACTTATTCACAGTCTTCTCCAGAGGAATTTTCATCTAAGTTTTCCATTGACGTCTATGGAGATTTCCAAATCTCTTCACACCTATGCACCTGCTTCCCTGGTGTAAGTAACCTGGTTCTTAGGGCATCCACAGGTGGGGTGGCTCTCCGACCTTCCGTCCTCCAAGGGAGGTCCTCTTGAAAGGGTCTTTTGTCTGCAAAATTGCAACCGCAACTTCTCCTTTGACTTCCATTAGGCATGCAATGTTTCCACTCCGCACAGCCTCCCTGGGATTCCTGGGTACTTAGCTTGGGTGTGTCCTTGTGTCCCCAGCTCCTCTGGGTCCTCTGGTCCATGTGCCATTCTCCCTTGTAGTTCGCATTCTAATTCTTTAGTATATGGCTTGGTCTCCCCCTGGAGACCACTGAATTTTGTGATACTTACCGGATTGCATTTGAAGTATGCTTGTACATTGTGTTAATATCTCCGGCTAGGAGATATACCAATGTGTTAGTGAGGGTTGATTAATAAATAGAAGTATTTTTATATAAACACTGTGTGGCTTTTTTTTCATCTAACTTACATTACAGATTAAACTAATAAAACAAGCTCCTTAACATTCCTTCAAGATAAGCCTGAAGGTGCTCTCCACAGGTACACTCGGAGAGCTTTCTATGGTTATCAAAGACCACTAAAATCACCGTAAGGATTTTGAACCAACCTGCTACAGAATGTAGCCACTTGAGGACCAAAAAGATGTTCCCCATCAAATGGTAGGACCAGAAGGTTTTGCTGCACTTCACGTTTAAAACCCAAGATCCGAACAAAGCATGCCTTTGTAATAGTATGCTGGAATTTATTCCTCTAGCTGCAATATGGGCAGCGTTGAGTGCACACAGAATTGTAGTATTAGTTATTCATTTGCCCTTCTGAGGCAATTTGGTATGCTTTTTTATGTTAATTTGGGAGATGTTGGAGTATCTCCTTTATCTCGTCCCAGTGAACTCTATCTTATCTTGAGAGGAGGCCAATAGAAATTGTGAGGCGACAATGACTGGCAGATTGGGCGGCCACCATTTTCCTGCTGCGTCAACAGTTGTACTCTTCTCATCTGTAGGAGGTGCTTCACCAGAGGTTTGTGAATTTGCCCTTTAACATGCTATTGCCAAAACCAAAAAGTCTGGTGCAAGTTGACTTTTGATGTATAAATAGGGTCATTAAGTGATGCTTTATTTCAGCATTATGACCCTAGATCTGACCGGGTCACTGATAATGTCAGTGGTATGGCAGAGCATGACTGAGCATACGCAGGTTTAAGAAGAGCACTGCATAGAGCAGAGTGTTTCCAAATAAGAAGAAATCCTCTGATGGTCCTGTATGTTACTGCACCGTATGCAAGGAGGCAGCTTTACCTATTGAATTACGGTAGGTAGTAGTTTGGTCAGGGGGAGATAGTTTGGCAGGATACAGATCGGAATCAGTATCTGCAGTGGATTTGTGTCATGTGTATACCAGGGGTCCTCCTCTGGCGGCATATCGAAAGTTTGCCTATCATCTCCATCATTTGCGTAGGAATGTAGCGACCCTTTCTGGGCATATGCTGGAGGAACTACTGGAGAAGCTGGTGGTGAGGGTGTGTGGAGTGGTTGGGTGGGGTGTAGATAGTGGGCTGATATGTGCAGGGCTTGTGTTTGGTTGGAATTGGAACATCCAATGCCTCTTCACAAGAAAGTTGTCTTTTGGAGGGTTGTGCACCAGTGTAAGGGGGTCTTGTAATGATATGCCCAGTGTCAGGATGTATCATGATGTGCTTTTGTCTAGAGTCAAGTTCTTCTCCGTTTTCGAAGCACAGGTTCCAGTGTCTCCACCTGACGTGGTGTTTTGGGGAGTGGAACATTTTTCAGCTCCATATCCGAAGTTTTAGGTGCCTTCGGTGTGGGCTCCTTGGTAGCTGGTTTTAGTGCAGACACTGGCCGGTGTTTCAATGCCGAAGGTTTCAATGCCTAAGGTTTCAATGCCTAAGGTTTCGGCAATGCAGGTTTCGGTTTGGCGCGGCTCTGAGGCAGGAGCGGGCATCTCTGGGAATTTGTTTGGCATTGATCTGGGGCTGGGCGTTTCTGAAATAGCTGGTCGGTGCCAACCATAGCCCTAACGCAGTGGTGGACTGGAAATAGTTTTAAGTCTCTTTCTGGGTTAGTCTGTAAACTCTTTGTGGTGATTTGCTGGAGTCGATGCCGAGGGGGAGGGGACATAGCACTCACGGATAGTTGAGCCGGAGCTATCGCTGTGGGAGAAGGTGTTTTCATCTGCTGCCAATGCTTAAGCCTGGATATCTTCCTGGAGGCCTTTGGGTCCAAAGAGGTCCGGTGTGTCATCCACGCTCCTTCAATGTTTCTTGAGACATCGAGCCTGTCTATCACCAAGAGTCTCTTTGGACCTGAAGGAGAGGCAGGCCTTGAAGCTGGCCTTGTTGTGTTCCAGGGAGAGGCACAAAATACATACCTGATGTAGGTCAGTACGAGGAAACTTCTTGTGACACCGGTGACAAAATTGAAAAAGAATCCGTTCCATCCCCAAATGGACATGATGTGGGTGGAATGCCTAAAGATGAAAATGAGCGCCCTGAAGGGCAAAGGGCCATGAGTGGCCGCGATCGCCCTGACGATGTTAAGACGTCAAATCGAACCGGAGGAAGTGAACTCGGACCGCAATCGAAAACAATACTGTTGAGGTCCAGGTGTAGGCTGAGAAAGCTACAGCATGACAGTGTTGAACCAGAGCAGAAAAAAACATTCTGGAGTCAATGACCATGCGCAGTACCAGCAAAAGGAGGAGTCACACTACCTCATTACGCAAAAGATTTTCTTCAAAGAAAAACAACTTGCACACATGCAAGACCAACACTAGATGGCGGGCATATGCTAAGCATGTGCATTTACAGCCACATTAGGGGGGATGGGGGTGTTGCTTCCTTCCAAGAGGACTCAACACACTTGAATTAAACAAAGATAATAACATGGGAATTTCACTCTTTGGAAAGAATTGTTTTTGTGTCGTGAATACTGACCACTTATTTGAAGTAATATGTAGATATTAACGTGCATTACTGATATTAATGGCAGCTAAGTGTTAATAGACGTCACCTTTCTTGTTATAGATCAAATATATTATTGTCCTCTTCTAACCACAGGAGACATTTAGTGAGATCTTTTTTTTTTTTTAACCTTTTGAATGTGCAATATATGCAAGATAATTGTTGCTAAAAGGCCACAGAATCTAGTAAAAAAAATGCTTTGGCGTAACCACATATTAATAACAAATGTTTCTACTACAATTAGCACATTTGAACAACCAGACTGTCAAGTGACGAGTTCTAGGGTAAACAATGGTGAGGCATCCGGAGCAGGCCAGTGGCTATCTGTTTACGAACTGCGGGGCTAGAAGATGGTTTCTCCCATGCAGCCATGACTGGGCCCAAAAAGGCCTCGTGAATGGAAGCAAGGGTTCCGTCACTAACAGGAAGGGTTGCAATATCACAGTCAAAATGTTAAAGACTTCACCTCCAAAAATGGCAGGTTCAATTCCGAGGCGTCAGCTGTTTTCTGTACCACATTCCTAGATTAGAAAA
The DNA here is from genome assembly GCF_964261635.1 of Lissotriton helveticus. Classification (NCBI taxonomy): domain Eukaryota; kingdom Metazoa; phylum Chordata; class Amphibia; order Caudata; family Salamandridae; genus Lissotriton; species Lissotriton helveticus. The sequence continues at coordinate 535,767,702 of NC_136072.1, read as the reverse complement.
CTTCCTCTGAAGAAAGTCCAGAAGGTTGAAGGATGGCTCCCTATATAAATCCAGATAAAAGTTCAGCAGTATTACAATTGTATTACAATTGGGAAGGAGGTTATCAGCCTTTAAATCATCGTCCGGTTATGTGAGCACGTCAGAGACGTAAATCTCTTCCATGTGGGTACATTTTGAGCTTGAGGGCGGTCCCCTGCCATAGGAACGTCATTAAAGTTTGCCATAACATTTTCCCTCATCATACAGGGAACATTTTCCAACAACAACAGTTTGGATAGCTTTGTCGTACTCTGCTCTGTGAGCAACGTCTATCTCGTTTCAAACTGAAGTTTCCATCAAACAGGGGCAGTACCCAGGCAAGCCGCAAACTTTTCTTCTGACGTTGAATCCCATGGAAACATGCATGTGGGAGGCATCAGGGTGAGAGCAGTAGGAGGCATCTTTCCCACAGGATTGATTTACCTTTACAGGGTGGTCAGAGGATGCAGGAGCCGTCCTGAACAGAACAAGCTTAGCAAGCTGGAAGCCTACTTCTGCACGGGTTCCTTCAGATTGACCCAGAACTTTCACCCTCACGTGTCAGAATCATGATCTCCTTTGATAAAGAAGAGTTTGGATTGTGTCTGGAGTCAATTAACGGCACTGAGACCCCAAACAGCACCTGGACAGGACAGTTTCCTCAAGAAAGGAGAGGACTTCACCTTCCTATGGTGTTTGTATTTTTTTTTGGGTATATCCCTTGGGAAATCATCCCCCTACAAGTGACTTACTTATGGGCAAAGGAAAAAGCTTAGGTATCTCCTGCTGGCATTAGCCAGAAACAAATTGGATGGAGGCACAACAAATTCAGGCCACAGTATCATGTTTCGAATGGAGACACATTATGCAGTTGTCATGTGGATCAAAATGAACATCTTCTTGCAGGATCTGTGACAAGATCTGAAACCTGAAGCTGTGGAGACATCTTACTTAGTCTCTAATAAAAATGTATTTCAATTTGCGATACGTCCACATATGGAAAGGACACAATAAATTAGTGAGAATCTACAGGAAAGCTGTTCCTCACATCTTATGTCACGAGATCCAAGTCTTCACAATGTGTAATTTCAGCAATTTTCCACACTCCTCTCATACCTACACCACACCATAGTTTAACTGATATCACATTTGCTAAATAAATCCATTACATACACGAGACCTGGGTATCCTAACACTGGATCCTTTAACCCAATCACCCTCTAAAATGTAAACCTATGGCAAATTCCTCAGAGCTCCCAGAAACATGCCATCTTCCTCTCCCTAAGTCACTACTATGTTGTTTCTATAACAGACTGCTTCATCCCCTCCTTCTACAGAAGCCACTTTTCTTCCTATGCAAATGTCAATACTTACCGCTCCACCTGTCTTGTTATATGGTGTTTTAGATTCCGAATGAATTTTCCCGATTCATGCCCTTATATAGGTACAATTTGTGTTGCCCTTATATAGGCATAGAAATCAAACCCTTATTTAGACATAGCCCATGCTACCCAAACACAGGCATGGCTACTTCCATCCGTTCACCAAACGTCACAACGATTTCTTGGAAAACCAGACACTTAAGCAGAACTTATCCCCTAGCCTGGATATTGATTTCTCCAAGAAACTCATTATTATGCATAAACAACTATTCCTTAGGGGTTCATCCATGACGTTCATATGCCCGACTTTACGTCAAAGCTGGCATTCCTAAAAACCTTCAAGGGATAAATATACCTTCACTTCTATGGCAAGGCACGGTGTGTTTCGGTGCAGTTCGACTACCTACTTGCCCGACACAGCTCGCTACATCAAGTGCCCAAGGAAGCCGACTCTCCAGCTGACGCACTGATCAGAAGCTGTCCTCCTCTGCCGAGAATCCAGCTCCAGTGTTTGACTCCCTTGCGGGGTGTTGAGAAATCGAGTCTGAGACAGAGATACCAACCTCCTTCATTCTAAGGTATGGAGCTGATTAGAAACTAGAGAAACCTTTGGCAATTCTAGGCAAAAAACTAAACATATGCTTAAGACCACTTCTTCCCTGGTACTAGACCTAGGTTAGGTACATTGGGGTAGGCGTATTTTAGAAGCACCAGTTGAGTATTTTAGCCTGTGTTATTTATGTATGTATTTTTATATGTCATAGCACAAGACAATGCTTTTACAGTATTATTTTATACTACTGTTTACGCAGTATGCATTATACTTTGCATCGTGTCTAACGATTGTTGCAGTTCACCTCTCTTGCATGAGAAAGAAGACTGTTCAATAAACCCCTTTTATTGAAAAGCCGGTCTCTCTATTTTCTCTGCACCTCTGTAGAAACGAAGCATGCATGATTGACTGAGTAAAATAGTTATCTATTGTTTCCACGACTCTGAAGATATTTGTTCCAGTCCTAGGGAAACAAAGTTGTCATGGTTATGCGGTTGTCAGAAACTAATCCCTTCTTGTGTATTCGAGAAAATTTCTAGTGACCTCCGAGCTAGCTGGCACTCACAATTAAGTTTAGTATATTCGATGGAGACATACTGACCTAAGTCCTATGCCCTGCGAGGCCCCAGGGCAGTTATGCGCTATACAAATGCAATTTTTCATTTCATTTCATTTCATTTCATATCATATCTATAGGGTATATTATTCCAATGTGCAGAGCCTATTGGGAATATAGGAACTACACTACAGTCTGACAATGGATGCCAACATTCCTTGCAATCCATTCCTCAGAAATGCATGGGCAGGTAGAGCTAAGCTGTACAATTGTTTCCTTATGCCTGAGGCAATCTGGTCTGTGCACTATGAATAATAACACATGAAATGCATTTCCCTAACAAATGTCATCTTTCTATATACCATTCAACTCCCCCCCTCCTTTTTTTTAAAGGTATGAACTATTGCCGCCCTTTCCCTACATTCAGGACATTTCACCATGAATTGATTAACATATTGACACTTCCTTTCCCCTACATCTACAACTTACTGCTGTCACCGTTCTCTTACACCCTTATAGACACTACCCTTTCTTTCAATCCCTACCTTATTAACGATCCTGTCCATTACTGCAATTCTTTCAATCAACTTCATTCCCTGTTCCATTGCTTCTTGCAGTTGTTCGGCATCACTTTCAGCCTGCCTCCTCCCTTCTTCTATTCACCTGGAGGTGATGCACTATTACCAAATCTCTTTGCGTAAAGTAATCAACCTTTCCCTCCAAAACACGTGGAGTTATAACCCATTGCCCTTTGCATCCATTTTTTCCTGATAAACAGCTGCCTCCTCCCCACCTTTTAGAAGTTGCTCTTATGCTCAATTCCTTTTCCAACAGGTTCTAGCCTTCCACAACACCCCCTTTCTTAGAGGATTATGTTTCCTGGAGACACAAGGTCAGTGCTCCATGAAGAAACAGAGAAGCAAGCCCAAGCTCTACCTTCTTGTAGAGGACAGCTCAGCTTCTTGAAGAGTTGAATAAGTCAGTCCAGAGCCTCGTTTCCCGAAGACAGGTTTTGGCCAATAATCTCTTTTAAGGCGAGAAAGCAGTTCAATAAAAGCCTGGATCCTGGTCCACTATGCTCTGCCTGCTACCAACGACCTCACTGTAAGTACCCTACGCCCTTTTTTGTAATGGACAGCATCCTATACCTAGAAGGACAGTGCAATGATCCCTGTATTTAAAATGTTCTAAGGGACAGTTGTTTGCAAATTCTGCATTCTTTGGCTCTATGAGCAAATTATAAGAAGTAAATTCAACTCTTCTGTAGGTCCTCTGCATGAATCCTCAGCATTTCACATGATCCACAAAGCCTCTTTCTAAAAGGTGGTAATTGAGATTTGGTCACCCCACCCATGGACTAAAAAGGCTGCCCTCAGGGTTATAACATCAAATTTGTCACAATGAAAATAAGAACCATCACTTATTTGAAGCCCTTAAGTAAAGCTGAGACAGTCTACCTCCACATGCAATGCACAGTAGAAAACGTAAGTATGGTGGCCTACTAAGGGCCTACTAGAGAAGTGCTGTTCTTTGAGCTCTCTCCTCGCTGTCTGAAGTTTGAGTCTTTTACAATTAGGTGATTATGCTTCTAAGGTGACAATATTTACAGCCTCTCATGCTGTGTTTATTAATAAATACACTGATCTTTTAAGATTGGAAATGAGTTTAGTTTGTGAATATATGAAAGAGGAAATGATGGAAAAATTAGCTATGACCTTCCTCTAGACTATTACATCCTTCACCTACTACCAACCTTTTAAAAGCCTTATCCTTCCATTCCCTATCAACAATTCCTCATAATGGGTGGCCTTATCCTCTACTCCATACCGTTTATATGTCATTGTCTCACTTCATTTTATTATTCATTCAAATTAACCTTCTCCACAGACACTACCTATTCCTTTGGTCCTTCCCTTTATCCAAAACAACTTTACCCTTACTCCCCCATCTCTTTCCCTCTTCAGACACCATCCTTATCATCCATTCCTCATAAGCGCCACTTTTCAATCCATTCCAAATCTATATATGTTGTCCTTTACCTTGTACCAGTTGTCTCTACCCCCCCCCCCCAGATATGCCCCCATTTGCTGTTATACTCACAGTGTGTGATGACTCTTTAACCGGTTTTTTGGACGTCCGACAGGATTGGCATATCTTTTTCTTATTTGAGCTGCTTTCTTGTGTAGAAGTTTCCTTCCTTTTTTTTGAGGTCGACATACTTGACATATCCACATTCCTTAAAGAAACAAAAAGCATTGATCAATTCAGAGAGTAAAGTAGTGAATGTTTCTTCCTGTCTCCCACAAATTCACATATTACTCTCTCAGATAATAGCCTAACTTACTACTTACAGCCTGGTTACTTGCAATTCTGTCAACAATTCACAAAGAGACATTTTCAACAGTAAACTAATGCACATAAAGGGTCTTACCTTTCGGCATCCGGTTGAGGGGAGGGTGACAGCACTCCATGTGGAAGCCCCGATCACACGAATCACAAAACAGCATGTTATCCTGAAAAATATAACGTTTCCGATTAAGAGAGGGAAGCGTCCATGGGAATCTTCACTAAATTAAGGAAGAAAATAAGTTACTTACCTGTAACTGTAGCTCTCCAATATTGGAATCTTTCATAGATTCATATGCTTGAACCATTCCCCGTCGTTGAGATGGGAGACCCGGTATCTTAAAAGAACATTTTAATAATAGACATCGACGATAGAGGCCCTAGGCCTTTCGGTTTTAAACTATCAGTTATCATTTTAAACAAGCATTGGCATAGCCAATAGGTCTCACTTTTGGGACCTTCTAAGTATTTAGTTTTGCAGCACAATATCCTTGGTGCAACAACATCAACTGTTGCAGGGCTAAACACTTAAAAGGTCCCAAAGGCAAGACCTACTGGCTATGCCAATGCTTGTTTCCACTTAGCACAGAAGCGCTCGTCTGTAGTCCGTACTGGAGGGCGGTTTTGGAAGTCATATCCCGTGTTGGCTGGGAGTTTCCGAACATGCGGACATTGTACTGTTGGTGTATGTTGCTAAAAACTCCTAAATCTATACTTTCGCCTGGTGATTAGGGGCCACGGAATGAAAGCTCCGCTCCCCACAGTGGCGGAACGCAGTACGCAAGAGCTGATTTGTACATGACCCCACTGTGCTGCCACACATACCCATGGCTGTCTCCCAGGGATGCTGGTGATGTGGGAGTGTTCAGGGCTTTTAATGTGGGCCACACCGGCTCCGGCTCGAGCTGCGCATTGCATTCCAGAGCGCTGACGGACAGCAGCGCTCTTTCTTATTTCAAAACAGTGCTGGCATCTCCTGGAGGTAAAGCTACAGATCTCTCTGGCGCTGCCAGCCCACCCCATTCACCATCTGCTGCTGCTGCTGCGGCAGCCAGGCTACGTCACCTTCAGGGAGGGGCGGGGGACAAGGGAATGTATAAGTGAGAAAGTGAAATATAAGCAGCGCCCAAGCTGAACACTCCGTATGAAATAAAGTGTTTAAAAATATAGCGCGGCCATGTTGAAGCTGTGTGTTCTGTACCTTACAGGAGATAAAATTAAATATAAGCAGGTCAGAAGTTGAACACATCGTATGAAATAAAATGCTAGCGCAGCCATGTTGCAGCTGTGCAGTCTCTACCTCACTGGTGATGAAGTGAAATACAAGCAGCGCCAAAGCTGAACACACCATATGAAATAAAGTGTTTAAAAAAATAGCGCACCCATGTTGAAGCTGTGCAATCTGTACTTTTCAAGAGATAAAATGAAATATAAGCAGTGCAAAAGCTGTACACACTGTATGAAATAAAGTGTTTTAAATAATAGCGTGTCCATGTTGAAGCTTTGCGGTCTCTACCTTGCGGGAAATAAAGAGAAAAACAAGGGAGAGCAAGGTTGAGCAAAGCAGTGGAAGAGCAAGTGCGCGCGGCCACGCTAATTACAAACAGATGGCACCTGCGCGCCGCTGCTCACTCTTGCAAGGTGGATGCCGCCACATGCACGAGTGTGTGGAAGAGAGCAGACCAATTTCTAAAGGTCATCTCCTTGAGCATCGCAAACGCGCTGCGCTAGGCTCGACCTAAAAAAGGACTAAACTTAAGTCTCAACCAGTCAACACTCCTGTGAGAAGCACCAGTCTCTCAGATTTTTTGAGCACGAATGAGAAGACATGAAAATGTACTGAGAGATAGAAAGTGAGCTTCCAGGGGAGGAAGGTGTGTTGCATGTGGGTCTATGGAAGAACTTGCATAGATTCACATGCTTGAATCAGATTAAACAGCAGTGAAAAATCACATTTTCATTTAAATGCAACACATCCTCTAGAGGAATACAAAGTACACATATAAACAGTAAGTAAAATGTGCGTAACAAGTTAAGAGGATGGCAAGAATGAAGGGATGGCTTACCTTGATTGGAAAAAATGTCTTAATACCGCTTGTCCCACTGCTGCTTCATTGAGAACGGCAGATTCCAAGCAGGTTGCATAAAGGTGCGCATACTTTTCCAGGTTGCTGCTCTACGGATATCTGGCAGTGACACACCAGCAAACAATGCCATGGAAGTAGACATAGTTCTTCTGGAGTGAGCATGCACTTTTGTGCTTAAGTATAGAATGGCGCTAGATATCCATCTAGAGATGCTTTGTTTTGATAGAGGAAAACCTTTTCTTGGAGCGCTGTAAGCTACAAAGAGTTGGTTGGGTCTGGAAAAACTACTAGTTCTATCCAAACAGAATTTTAAGAACTTTTTGCCATCCAAAGAATGTAATGCTTGTTTGGCTGACGTTTGAGGGTTTGGCAAAAAACAACATGAGAACTACAGGTTCACTGAGATGAAATTCTGATGGGCATTAGGAATTACTTTAGGGTTTGTGCGTAGAATAACCCCATTGTCCCCGAACTGGAGGAAAGGTTCCTGAATAGTGAAAGCCTGAATTTGACTGGCTCTTCTTGCTGATGTTAAAGCTAGGAGGAGAGCTACTTTCCAAGAGAGAAATTTTATATCTGCCTTATGGATAGGCTCGAATGGATCTCTCATTAACTGTAAAAGTACAGTGTTGAGCTGCCAAAGCAGAGGAGGAGGCCTCACCAGCGGGAATGTTCTGAATAATACTTTGAGGAATTGCTTAATGAGTCTAGTAAACCATAGTGATGGTATTTTGGATGATCTCCTAAGGCGGAAATGTCTGACAGGTGGACTTTAATAGAGGTGTGAGCCAGACCCGATTGATCAAGGTGTAGAAGATAACGTAGAATCACTTTGGGTAAAGAGGAGCTGAGATGTACATTAGCTCCTTGGCACCATATGCAAAATCTTTTCCACTTGAAGCGATATGTTTTGTAAGTACTTTCTGCCCAGGCTCTGACTAATATGTCCCTGCAGTCCGATGGAATGTTCATATGCCCAAATCCGTTAACTCAGGATCCAGGATGATAATCAAAGTGACTTTGGGTCAAGATGCAGAACTTGCTCCCGGCTCATCATCAGCAGACATGGGATCGATTTCAGCCAAATGTGATGCTCCTGTGAGAGGATGAGTAGTTCCGTGAACCAATGTTGGCACAGCCATGTTGAGGCTATGAGAATAATCTTGCAGGGTTTGGTCTTCATTTTCCTGATAACTTTTGGGGAGACAGGAATCAGGGAAAAGGCGTAGGCAAAGATTCAAGACTACGAGATCGAAAGTGCATTCCCTCAGGACCCCGGTTGCGGATGCCAACTTACGAAGAACTGGCATTTCCTATTCTGGGGAGACGCAGAGAGGTCCTAGTTTGGTGTGCCCCAGTGGATAAAAATCTCATCCAGAATTTGTTGGTCAAGTTCCCACTCGTGGCAAGATGTTTTCAGTCCGCTCAGGGTGTCTGCTATAGTGTTTTGGCTCCCAGGTACACGTTCTGCACTTAGAAGCACATTGGGATTGATGACCATTCCCAGATCTGTTGAGTTTCCTGGGAGAGCAGGTGCGATCTTGTGCCAACTTACATATTGATGTAATGTATTGTGGTTGTATTGTCTGTCCGAATGAGGACTGACAAATTCTCTATTCTAGGAAGGAAAGCTTGTAAAGCTAAATGTACTGCCTTCAGTTCACGTAGACTGATGTGGAAGCAGCGAAGAGACGGTGGCCATTTTCCACTGATCTGCAGATCCTATAGGTAAGCTCTCCACTCTTCTACGGAAGCATTGGTAGTATTGACCAAAAGCGAACCCTGAGATGAAAAGGACAGACCGACTGACAGGTGTGCCGGTTGTGTCCACCAGGTGAGGACTTTGGCCATTGCTGGGGTGACCTGGTTGAGGTCGAAGGTACCTGTAGCTTGTACCCATTGAATGTCTAATTCCTTTTGGAGCCGACGCATTTGTAGACAGTATAGGCCTAGATGGATTCCCAGAAGGGATTTGTAGAGGCGAACGGAAAGATACTTTTTTCTTTGTATTCATTTAGTTAAAGTCACCAGTTTTTGTTATCTCTCTGTTGTGGGATACGCTTTGTTGAGCGTTGAGCCTAGCGTGGTTCCTAGGAATCTTATCCTTTTTGACGGTTAAAGGACAGACTTGTCTGGATTCAGAGTGAAGTCCAGCTCGATGAACAGGTGTATGCAGGTCATTGTGGACATCCGTGCAGCCTGGTTGGAAGCGGCCTTGACGAACCAGTCATCAAGATAGGGGACCACCTGATGTTTTTGTTGCCTAAGGAAGGCTGCTACAGGTGATAAGCACTTTGCACAATTGTGAGGGGCTGTCTTGAGATCGAAGGTAGAACACCCTGAACTGATAGTGGCTGCCAGATACTGTAAACCTTAGAAATTTCTTGTGTTTCTGATGGGTAAGGATATATGAAAATATGTGCCCTGAAGTTTGAGTAATCGCCTCGGTTCAAGAGCTGCAATATATCTTGTAATGTAACTATGCAGAACATCTGTTTCTTGAGGTATTTGTTTAGGTTTCTTAAATGCAGAATCGGTCTTCATTGCTTTGACTTCTTGCAAATTAAGAAGAAGCAGGAATAGAAAACTTATCCTCTCTGGGACAGGGGAAATCTCTCTACAGAACCTTTTGGAGCATGGTTTTGACCTCCAACTTAAGAAGTTGCAGATGTTTCAGGATGGAGATTTGAGGTAGGGTTTAAAGAGGTGTCTAGGTGAATGCCAATGTGTGGCTGAATTGAAACATATCACAGCAACTCACTCGACCATGTACAAATCCACTTAGTCACTCACGCACCCACCTTGTGGTACGTCTTTAGATGTTTCAGCATACTCATTGTGGCACACAAATATTTCTTAGCTATACCTCTGGGGTTCCTCCTCCGAAGAACTGTGTTCAACGGGGTGTGGCTACTGCTCCTCACTGCCACCAGATGCCACTTTATTTGGAAATGATTTTGAAAAAAACTCATCAAAATGAATTTACAATAAGAAAAGAGCAGGAGCTGAATTGTGAACCAGGGTTTTTTTCTACAGTCTCTGTGATTGTTTTTTCTCCACTGTTCAAGGGTGAATCGTTATGCAATAAAAATGTATGTTGTATAAGTACAAAAGTTGAGAACAGTATAAAAAAGAAAAGAAATGCTTTACTAGAATATGAATTTAAACACTGAAGACACAAAGTTTATTTTAGAATTTTGTAAAATACTAACTTATATTTGTGTTCTTTTTCTTTTAAACAGATGAATGACACCATCTATTGAAGTAATTTTCTAATTAGTGCTCTCTGTGTCATTCAACAAGCTAACTTTGTCAAGTTACACACCATGGGGGAGCCTGATACAACTACTGAGACATCCACTCACTCACCCATACAGCCACTCACACACCCACTCACTCACCTATATAGTCACTCACCCATACAGCCACTCACACACCCACTCACTCGCTTATATAGTCACTCACCCATACAGCCACTCACACACCTATACAGTCAGTAACACACCGACTCACTAATACAGCTACTGCCACATGTACTCACTTACCCTTTCAGAGACTCACACACCCACTCACTCATACAGCTACCAACACATGCACTCACTCACCCATACAGTCACTAGGCCTGGGTGGAGTTTGCGGAGTACCTTGTGTCCGAAAAACTTGGACTTGCTACATGGAGTTTCGCAAGCGGCAGAGTACGTTAGGGCGTGCCGTTCACGCTGATTTTTTGCACCGGGCGTTTGATTCGCGCTGGCTAATTGACGCGAATGGCACCATGCCAGCGCAAGAGGGTGCTGCTTTTTTCTGCCGCATGAGTACATGTTATACTAGAGCAGCAGCTTCCTCAACGTGAACGGAAGGTTTCTCAATGTGAGCAGTAGCGGCTCTCTGCAACCGCCTGCACGGAGGAAACTCACCGGAAGGTGGTCTTGAGTAAGATTTTCCTCACTTGTGTTCGCCAACGCAATGTTGGCGAGTGTATGTGAGGAAAAAACTCTGTTCCGCTACATGGAGCAGAGTTTTTCGGAACTCTACGTGCTACGCGGAGCGGGGTTGGTTTTCTACGGAGGGGCCAGTCGGCTGATTATAAGTTTTGTGAGGAGATATACTGGGAAAATGTATCTGAAAGGCAGTCTATCGCTGAACCATGTATAGTTTTGACGGTCAGTGTTGAACGTTTGTAGAGGGCTCTGTTCTTAGCAACCAGGTTGATGTTGGTACACTGAAGTGGAAATTTCACGGATTATTGAATAGTCAGGTAGCAAAGTTTACAACTTTGCCTAGAGGAGCAAATGTGTGATGATGAAAGCATTATTAAACTTTGGCCATGGTCCAGCCTGTTAATAACCAGTGAGTTTATCAGGGTTTTGTCAGTTCAGAAAAGGAGGTCAGGACAGATTCTAAACTTATATAAGAATATTCTTATATATACAACTGACCCTGACCAGGCTTTCCACTGGCTCATAAAAAGGGCTGAGGAATTTGGAAAGTAAACGCTGGGAAAACTGATCTTATGGCTTGGAATATCGCAAACCTTCAACTCCCGGTGACACCTTCAATCCGCTATCTGGGAATTAGAATTACAAGTGATATAAATATTTTGGCTCAGATTAATTTAGATCGGATTTTCCGCGAATCCAAGGCACTGATGAAAGCATGGTCCTTTCTCCCTCTTACTATCTATGGGAGAACAAGCCTAGTAAAAATGACTATTCTTCCTAAATACACATTTATATTTAACACCATTCCGCTGGCAATTGATTCTAAGCAACTTTTTAAATGCCAACAAAACATTAACTCTTTCATCTGGAGTTTTAAATCAACTAGGTTGGCATGGAAGAAGTTAAGAAGAAGAAGGAGAGAGAAGGGGGGACTTGCACTGCCAGACTTGGAATATTATGCTTGGGCTTTTCGCCTGTCCCACTCTAGGATGTTATTAAAGACACCCAAAGATAACTCAAATGGTTGCATGTTCAAGGCAATGTTATTGGGCTCTAATCTCCCACTTGACGTTTTTTTGTTTAAATTTGGTCACCAGAGATTTTTTTAAAGAGTGAGGCTAAAGACTCTACATTTGCTCCTAAAAGAATGGACTCAAATTAAAGTTAAGGTTGGGCTGGCATACTTTTCTAATCTTGCCCCTATCTGGGATCTTCCAGGGCTCTCTCCGAATCATGTCAAGAGTTTTACATCTGTGCTATGGGAGGCAGGGTTAAGATGGGGAGAGTTGGTGGTAGGAGGGTCCTTACTAAAATGGGAAGTATTCTCAGAGAGGGTTAGCTCACCACTATCCTGGTTTATATATATACAACTGTCAAGCTGGTTTCGAGAACAGACAAAGAAAAAGGTTAAACTTGGGGGATACAGTTCCTTAGAGAAAAATTTAGTTGAGAAAGTTAGTGGAGGTATTTTCACAGTACACCGCGCATACTACTCCCCCAGGGAGTAGTATGCGCAGGGAAGACATGGCTTGGCAGTTCGGGCTGGACTGTTCCCATGAGGCACAGGGTCAGACTGATTTGCATATAGCCATGTCTGAACTGGGGTGGCAGAGTGGGCTAAAGAACGGTGATGGATCAAACCCAGATCTTTTGACTGGGTGCGAGTGTTTGATTGGTTCTGATGCTCCGTCCATCACCACCCCCTTTTGTACCGCTTTTGGCTGCCATAAGTGTGGCAGGGTATGCTCAGACATGAGTCCCTTGCTCACTTTGCCACTGGATTCAAGCAAGCCGGGCTGAAGACGGCTGGAATGCCAGAAACCGGTCCTCGGAAGCTTGTTTCCGGTCCAGGGAAGGCATGGCTTGGCAGTTCGGGCTGGACTGTTCCCATGAGGCACAGGGTCAGACTGATTTGCATATAGCCATGTCTGAACTGGGGTGGCAGAGTGGGCTAAAGAACGGTGATGGATCATACCCAGATCTTTTGACTGGGTGTGAGTGTTTGATTGGTTCTGATGCTCCGTCCATCACCACCCCCTTTTGTACCGTGTCCATCCTATGAAGCATGGACAACGTATGCCTTCCTTTATCAATGTGGATCCTTCTTCCACTGGTTGCACTTTTTGAGGTACTTTTTTCCTTTTTTTTTTCTTTTACCTTGATCTTATTGTTGCTTTTTTCCCTGTCACTCACGCCACCCTCCAGTTTTGCTGCTTACCCCATCACCTGCCCTCTTCCTGGGTTGTTGTTTGACCTCTACCATCCCACCAGATAAAAAAAGCACTATGAAGCGGCCAGTGTTCGCTGTGTCATATCACTTTTTTGGCCGAAACTCAGCCAAGCTGCACAGTAGCCATGCTGCTGTACAACACGGCTAAAAGACAATGACAAAGTCAATAGCTTTCTTGTGATTAAGAGCTATTGCTGAGACAAACCCCTGATGAGCATTCAGTTCCCAAGTGAGCTAGTTTGTCTTTGGCTCAAAACAGAAGGTAGTTGACTTGCATTTTGCCTTTTAAAACCTCTTTCTGTGCGTCTTTATATGCTAAAGGCAGTTTGGAGAGCGGAAGGGGAATGGGTCTTAGAGTAGGGTGAAAATTATAAGTTGATCAAAATACAGTATAAGTTTCTGAAAAATATACTTGTCTTCATCAGTGACTAATATTTTTAGGAGTTTTGGCTGAATTTAGGTTCCTTCATATCTTTTTGTTCCACTTCAGAGATGGTGACTGGATCATGTAGCTGCTTCTGGATCCTGGCTGCAAAACTCTATAATAGTCTTCACAACAGGACAAACGAAGCAGGCCCCTTGTTTCTTCTTGTGTACTTTCAAAATATTTGCTGTGAAACACACTCAAGTCTGACAATGTCCGTCAATGTGGTGCAGCGGAAGATAAATGACAAGCCTTGTGTATCTCAATCTACGGAAATCTGCAGCAACCCTTTGGGAAAAACATAAAATGCGTTTTGCCCATGCCAACGAGAGAAATGTCAAACATTTAATTTGGTATTATTTTCATAAAATGTGCACTGACAAATCCTAAAATACTCTCAAGAAAAAACGTTAAACAAATTCTTTGTTGTTCCTTCCCTATGCTTATGGTGCTTTCGAATTCGGGAGAATAAAAATAATTTTACAGTCTGAGTTTCGGGTCAAAATCATGATGATTTAGGTGTCATTTTGAACACACTGCAGTTCACAAACACAATGTAAAAATGTTTTTAGTTACCAAGATACTGTTAAAGGCCCAACCTCTATATAGCATATTATGAAAGCATATTATGAAGCAAGTGAATAAATCATAGTTTCATGATGCAAAAAGATACATGTATGGTGACTAACTACTGATAGGCTGACACCCTCTCTAAATCCCAACCATAGAAACACAGTGTATCGGGAACGGAATCTACATTATAAATCTGCAGACAGAAGCAATGCGCAAGTGACACTCTACAATTCCCAGGTACTGGGTAACCAAAGCAAAACAATTTTCAAAACATCTACACCCAATAAAGTGTTAGTCTTGAAGATTGTGGTGTGTCATATTAAAGACTGAGTAGTCCATTCGTACGACCTAGATACACTTGCTCTGTCAGGTCCAAACAATCACATGCTGCTTTTGCTTTTTCAGAATAAGAACAGACTTTCCAGATAAGAGAGCAAATGATAGAAAACACACATGAAGGGGGATATACATTGTGAAATGATAATTTAGGAGCTGCTTCTCTGGTGCCTAACCAGCCAGTGAATACAAATAAAAAGAATAAGTGGTCACAGATAAAAAGTTTGGGGAAAGGTAGAAAGGAAAATATCTTCAGAAGAAACACTTTAAAGAACCTTTAAATTATGGTTCAAATGAACCCCTAAACCCACTAAATCTCATTAAAAATCTAATGAATGCAGAGGGGGCGACGTAAGGATCTTCCGGCACATACAGGGGTGGTGATCCAATGCTGGAGGGAAGCTAATACATTTCTGGGTTGGGCGGGCACCCTTACGGGACGAACGCCGCTTTGGTTTGGAGACCAGCTAGCCGAGGTTTCCAGACTGACTGGCTTTAAGGGCTGGAGGCTCATCGGAATTGACTACTTGGGCGATGTGTGGAGAGGGAGTGCACCTAGATCTTTTGCCTACCTCCAGAAGGAGTACCGACTGCATGATTCCCATCACTACCATTATCTGCGCCTCACCCATGCCCTACCAACATGCATACACACGGACGTAGCGCTCCAAGAATATTCTTCATTGGAGGACAGACTCCTTCTTGACCCTATTCCGGATAAGCCCACATCTATCATTTATCGCAAGTTAATTAATAACATGCCTGACCCCCTGGCGTCCCTGCGGGAGAGATGGGAGGGTGACATCGGCAGCCTTGAAGATGATGACTGGCAGGATGCACTGCAGAGTCCTCGTGAAATTACAATCAGGATCAGGTTTCGCCTGGTGCAGTTGAAGATACTGCACAGAATGTACTACGCGAGCACTCACTTGTTCTCCTGGGGGAGGTGCTTGTCGCCCTTGTGTGTGAGGGTCTGTCAGGGGGACGGGTCCTTTTTCCACACTCTCTGGGATTGTCCGTACATAAAGCCCTTCTGGGCCAAAGTCGCTCAGACGATGGAATTGGTGTTGGGATCGACGTTGCCGCTGGATCAGAGTGGTTGCTGTTAATGATTTGAGGGGCAACGACTGGTCCAGATATAGTGAGATATGGCTAGCAACAGCTGCAGGAGTGGTGAAAAGATCACTGCCTGCAACAGGGGAGCGCGGGAGCCCCCTCATGGGAGCAATGGATTAGGGACCTGGATTGGTGCCAGAGGGCGGAGGAGAGTGTCTATAAATCTAGAGGGTGTGTCAAGAAATGGAAAAAGGTGTGGGGCCCCTGGCGTAGATACCGGTCTGAGTGGGCGGGGATGGTTTAATGCTGTGTGAATCAATTGTCTATTTACCGCTACCACAGTGTCTGTGCAAGATATATGTACTGATGTTTTTCTATATTTCTACTGATCACTGCTGTACATTGTATGAGACCTTGAGCATTATCAATAAAAAGAGTTTAAAAAAAAATCTATTGAATGCTTCAAACGGGAACAGGGACTGAAGCTCATTCTTAAATCAGGTGGAAATTGAAACCTGCCAAGCGCTGAGTGTGCTCATGCGTGACATTTCCATGTCTGCATTGCACTTTTGAGAGACATTATAACACCTTACATGTGACACCTTTGACTGGCACTTGAAGATAGCCAAACAAAACAGTTCTGTCCATGTAATGAGATTAACTTCAAACCATGTGATGGTTTTAAAAGGGCTTTAAAGCAATTGAAACCCCTGTCAAGTGACCGATCCCCAAACCTTGCCAAATTAGTTTCTGCTAACCACAGTTTTGATCTCTGCCTTTCTCCTATGACTACCTATCTTACTTAAAACTTCTTTCCATCTTTTCCTATAGTTTTCTTGCTTCTATCTCATCCTTTACTAAATACAGTCTTGTGTTTTTAGTTTATGCCTTCCTTTGGAAGACTACTACCTGCTCGCTCTAATACACTTGTTCTCTCTCTCTCTTCACTCATTGGTGGTTCTATCTTCTTGTCATTTCTTGCACAAGCACCAGTTTCTCTACTTTTATGCATTTGCATGTTGTCGCTTTTGCTTTGGACACTCACTGTTATTTTTAAGTTATGAATCAACCATGATGGGTGCACATCTGCATGAGCACCTGTTTACTTTATACTCAGTACTGCATTGGTAAAGTGCTCTAATGCTCTCCAGACACGTTGGAGCTACATAAATCTGCAAATAAGTACATAAAAAATACATCCTTTATCCTTTCTTCCTAGTTGCTTAGAAAAGTTATTTACCTTTCGTAATTCTCTGTAGGGTGGATACGCTAACCGCAGATTCTTTACCTTCAGAATATTCCCCAGGCGCCAGACGAGGAAGAAACTTTTAAATGTAGTGCTCTCACACATCGCTATGTGGAGGCATGTGGCTCCTCATTGATTTCGTTCCGCCACAGAAGTGATGACAGAGTGCTGCATATAAGCAAAACACCTGTGCACCGAAGACAGTTCCTCAATTTACTCTTTCCGTGCTGTCAGTTGCTGAGCACAAAACAATGGTTGGGACTAGTGTGCAGATCTCTAATTTGAGACCTTTTTAAATGGTAAAAAGAGACCACTCCACAAAACGAGGAAGTGGGATGGCAGTGAGGAATCTGCATTTAGAGAAGAGTATCAACCAGAAGGAGCATTATCAAAGGTATGTAACTTGTTCTTTTGATGATACTTCTAACAGCAGACTCCTCACCTTAAGAACAGATACCAACGTAGTGCCCCCCGAAGGTGGAGTAGCTGTGGAGTGGGCTCAAACCAATAAGACATGCAGGACAGAACAAGCGAAATGCCCTTCGCGTCGGAACTGGTTATCAAGGCAAAAGTGCGCACTGACGCCCATGCTGCAGCCTGACCGATAAGGACATGTTCTCAGATGTTCCGGAGAATGTTTTTTGCTCAATACATAGTATATCTTAATGCAGAGAACTATCGACCTTGAAAGAGTCCGCTTCTGCACCACCTTCCCCTTCTTCACCTCCAAGTATCCACAAAAAGTTGATTGTCCACCCAAAGAGCACAGGTTATCAACCCCCCTTCTTCCCCCGTTTACCGTGGGCAGTCTGCGCACTAATGTTGAGCCACAGGTTCTGACCTCAATTGGAAACCCTTCCCCACTACCAATGACAAACACATGGACACAGAGGCCTCGGCCACCCTCTCAATGTCCGAATGTAGGAAGCTGGCTTAGCATATGGTGCACACTTATTTAAGTGAAGCACCCTGCACTGTGGAAGCTGTGGAGAGCAGCCTTCAGGCTCAGTGTAGGTTAAATGAAAAATAACCAAACAGTGTAGTTATACAAATAGTAATATTTATTATACACATCACTAACACATTGGTATATCTCATACCCAGAGATATAAATACAATACACACAATATTTCAAAAGAAGAACAGGTAAGTAGCACAAATACACAATGGTCTCCAGGGGGAGACCAAACCATATACTAATAAAGTGGAATGCGAACAGCGACCAAAGTCGAGACTTGACCCAGAAGACATATAAGAGCTGGGCACCCAAGGAATCACCCAATGTAAGTACAAAGGATCCCCACAGAGGCTGTCTGCAGAGCGGAAACACAGCAGCCTACTCAATGCAAATCAATGGTGAAGTCGCGGTTGCAGTTTTCAAGAAGCAGGACCCTTCCCAGAGGAGCCTCAAGAACCCCTCTAGAAGATAGAAGGTTGGAAAGTCACCCCACTCATGGATACCCCAGGAACCAGGATACCTAAGCCAGGGAAGGCGGGTTCATAGGTGTGAAGTGACATAGGAATCCGCCATAGACCACCATGTAGGACTTCAGTGTAGCTGGCGAAGTAGGTAAAAGAGTCCGGTTGAATCCAAGGGTGGATTCTTGAAGAGAAGTAACTGCAAGCAGAGGGACTAGAGTCTATGCCACTCAGAAGTGACCAAGAGGCACAGAAGATCAATGACCACCGAGGATGGAAGATGCAGGAGAGCTGATGGTGACCTTGTCGCTGCAGCTGTAAGGTCCAGGCAACGCTGTGGAAGACCAGGAACTGTTCACGAGGTGTCCCACGTCGGAAGTCGAGAACCAGGGAGGCTCAGTGTCCGGCGGGGGCACCAACAAGCATTGGCAGCAGCAACAGTCGTGGTAAACCAAGAAGGTGCAGTGTCGAGACGAGCAAGGTCCACCGGACTCACCAAGTGCAGGAGAGTCAGAGCGGGCACTGAGCAAGCAGGGGAGCCAATTGGAACCCAAGAAGACCCTCAAGAGGACCCACAGGTCGAAGGCGCAGGAGTTGCAAGAGGACCTCGAGCAGCTCAACAATGATGCAGACCCACGGTGCAGTGGATGCAGTGTAGACGAAGATCTTGGTAACAAGAGAGGCTGGGGCTTCTTGGAGCCCGAAGATCTCTGGAGAAGCGAGTTAACAAACCTTCGTAGCGGCAAGTCAATGCAGTGCACAGGGCTGCAGTTCCAGCAGTTCCAACGGGGGATACTGGCCTCAAACTCGGTAATTAGACAGTGCAGGCCCCAAAGGAGTTGCGGAACTACCACCTATGTTGCTGGGCCTTGCGAAGTCTGGAGGACATCAGGAGCAGCAGACTGGTCAGCTTAGTTGCGGTGCCTGCAGATGCAGGTGAGTGACTCCTTCATTCCAAGGGAGATTCTTTTGGGTGTCTTTGATGCCTGAAGAAGAACCTGGATGGAGCACAGGCATAAACGACGCAGAATAACGAGACCAGGAGCAGCAGGAGTCTTCCAGATGCAGTCTCGGTTCCCAAAGTGAAGTCCAAAGTGCCCAGACGGTTGAAGTAGAAGTGGTTTTGCATCTGAATCTTGTCCCACGATGAATCTGAAGGTATGAAAGGAAGACTCATGGGTCCCTCCCAGAGGAGAGGCTGGACAGAGGGGAGAATACTCCCATGTCCTTTGCCCAGTTTCACACCAGAGAGGGAGCCAACAGCTCCCTGAACTAGTTCCAACTGGAGTAAGCAAGGAGGGCACCAAATGTGTGCTTCAAAGTCTGGTGGCGCTGGCAAGCACACCCACCCCAGCCACATACATGAAGAACTGTCTGGGAGTTGGTCACACCTCCCTGTGACAGCAAACCTATTGTTCTACCTTCTGCTACTCAAGCCTGGCTCAACAGCAGGAGGGCAGAATCGTGTCTGTGGTCAGCAGCAGCACTAGCTTGCTGTTAGACCATGAAAGGCTGGCTGGTACCAGGAAAACAGAGGGGGCTCCCTAGGGGAGCCCTTCAGTACATGGGATCCTAAACTCAACACTGTAATCAGTGTTGGGGTAGGATTCCAACATGTTTGATATCAAACATGAAAGGTTTTGGTGCAGCCAATATATAGACAGACATCTCGTAATTGACTTGATGGCCCCATTATGCATAAAATGGCTGACAGCACTTACAAAGCCTGGAGAATCGACTCCTGGGTTTGTAGGGGGTGTCCTACTCATGCAGTGCACCCTCATATTTAGAACCAAGCAACCTGTCTTAAGGATTGAAAGGCCTAACTTTAGTGTGACTTATATGTTAAGTGCAGTGAACTCAGATATAAGGAAACGTGTATCAGTAGTGAGTGGTGCTAGCACCAGCTCACCCAGGCTGCAATGGCACAGTTTGAATGGTGTCTCATGGGTGGCATAATACATGCTACAGCCCATGGGATCCCCCTGGTGTATCTATTGCCTGGGTATCTTAGTACCATATAATAGAGACCTAGAAGGGTACACCAGTAGCCAATTAGCAAAGTACTTACCATTGTCCAATTTATAGAGAGAGAACGGTGACTGGGTTCCAGATTAGCAGGATCCTAGTCAGAAAACAGAATTACACCAGCAAAGAGCTGGGGTAACCATGAAAGCAGATGCTACTTTCCTACACCGACAAACTGGTCAGGGTCTTGCATGCTATTGAACACTCCAAGGTCAGGAGGATAGAGTTGGAGCACTAGGCACAGACCTCAACCTCCTGAGAGACGGCCATTGCAAGCTGGTAGACAAGGTCGCATGATGGGAGAGAGCCCTCTCTACCCTGCAGCCCTTAGCGAAGACACAGCAAGAAACCAGGCGGGAACTCCAGAGTCGGGTCACACAGTTGGAGGGGCGAGCAGATGATCTAGAAGGTCGCTCCGTGAGGAGCAATATACGGGTCCTGAGCTTACCGGAGGGAGTCAAGGGATCGGACCCCGTCCGCTTCGAGGAGACCTGGCTCAAACCATTCACAACGGCTTGAGAATTAACTGTCTTCTTCTCCGTGGAAAGGGCGCATCGGGTCCCGGCGCGATAGTCGCCTACGGGGTCCCCTCTCTGGCCCATACTTGTGAAACTCCTCCATTTCCGAGACAGAGATGTTGTGTTGCGTGCTGCTAGGCAAAATGGACCCATCTGTGTAGAGGACAAACATGTCATGCACTTTCCAGACTATTCCCCAGCAGTACAACGCCAATGAACATCCATCCTGGAGGTAAAGTACCACCTCCGCCACAGGGAGATGCAGTATTCCCCCTGCTTTTCACAGCGTGCCTCAAGATAATACATGATGGGGTCACCACCTTCTTCACAGACCCGATCGAGGCATTCGACTGGAATGAACTTCACATACAGGACCATCCACACTCGGAGACCGAGTCAAACGCACAAAAACTCAGGAACAGGCATCGCCGTGGAAAAAAAATCCAGCTGTGCTCCAAATCTCAGCCCGCAGCTCCATCACAGGATCCCCCAATCTGAAACAAATCATGGCCGAGCGTAGGGCCCTACAGGCGGCGGAGGACCTAGGTCTCGCTTCTATGACCTCAGATGGTGAGAGGGCCACCCACATCTTCATCTCCAAGGAAGACCCAAGTGACACAAGCAACTTTCGAGTGGAATCAGTGACCCCACCACTGGTCACCTACAGCGAACACACTCTTCTGAAAGACAGTTGTAAAGACACTGGCTCCCTTACTGTATCCTTATTCCTTATCAGCTAAATTAGATCAAGGTCACAATCAGATAGCTAGCAATATAGCCCTTCCAGGCTCTAGTCCCAACAGGACTTTCTGGCTCGCCATGGGCTAACCGCCTCACTAGCTTTAGGTACACGTATGTGCCGTCCCCATAATACATGAGTGCGCTTGCACCATATTTGGGGTGGAGAAGTGTGGCTCAGGGGTTAGAGGCAGCAGACCCGGAAGCTGAGATCGGTCCTGGACCAGGGTTCAATTCCCCACCTCGGCGGGTCTTGGGCTAAAAATTCCACGGACTCGATAATTCTCGCCCCGGTGCCTCCTCGACGCATGGGTTCACACTCTGCGACTCTGGGCAATAGCTTGCTTAATCTCCACAACGGCCCCTCGCGGCGGGATGCCTGACTTTCACCTTGTGGATACCCTGCTATCTCACAGGGGAATACCAGGAAGGGTTCCCTAAGCAAGCGCCGGGAAACCCACTGCGGGTAGCTGTGCGCTATATAAGCTCAACTACATTTACATTTACATATTTGGTTTGGATGTACTGCCTGTTGCGGTAGGTCCCCAGTTTTGGAATCATGTCCCACCACAGTTCTGGTCTATTCCTTTGTTCCTTCCCTACACCCTGATCCTATTCACACAGTGGGCTGGTACCACTGAATATAGAATCAAGCTACTCTCGGGGTATGGGCAACATATGTGAGGCGGCTCCTCCTGCGCCCCCCTTCCTTCCATCACTGCCAATGTCTCATCATGATCCCCACAGCGGATACTACTTTCCTCACTCTGAATGTCAAAGGAATGCACACCGCTCGCAAACACTATGCACTTTACTCCTATATTATACATCAGCAAGCGCAGGTAGCGCTACCACGAGAAACACAACTAACTGCCGGAGAACTAGACCGGCTGGGCAGGCGCTGGCGGGGCACTTTCTCTGCCGCCACATACTTCGTATATGCATGAGGGGCATTGATTTGGCTCCGGCGCAGGGTCCCTTTTCAGGAAACCCGTAGGCTGGTTGATGCAGAGGGACGATAAGCACTCCTAGAGGTGCTCTTAGATGGCCAATTGATACTTATAGGCAGCATCTACGCACCAAACACTGAGCAGGGAAAATGTAGGGACTTCATATCAGGAGTCTTAGCCCAGTTTACAACATTGCCATGGATTCTGGGAGGGGATTACCATTCAGTGCTCGACCTATCCCTGGATAGATCTCACCCCGCCTTTCTATTTTTATTATTTGTGTGTTTTATAGAGCGCGAACATGACCCGTGAGGGTATCAGAGCGCTTTACATGGTATACATTGTTGAACAAACAAAATGATTAAGGTGCAGGGACAAACAAGATCAACATGTATGGTTACAATTATCGTCAGAGTCAGAAGCAAAAACAAGGTTCCAAATGTTCTCATCGTGGGCAGATGGTGATATGGGAAGGCGGTAGTCATAGAGTAGCCCGCTCAATGGGGTGGTTGCGGGCAGGCCTTATGCGAGGAATTTACCCATGAGGAAGGTTTTGGTCTCATTTTTGAAGCGAGCTAGAAGAGGGATTTTCCTGATGGAAGGTGGGAGAGAGTTCCAAATTCTTGGTGCTACTCAGGTGAACGCCCTGTTGTAGGCTCTTTTTTTTTTTTTTTTTTTTTAAAGAGGCAGGTTGGAGCAGGAGGTTTCTGGCAGACCTGGAGTCCCTGCTTCCCCCGGATATCACTAATTTCTGTGCCAGATAAGCAGGGGAGTTTGTGTATAGGGCCTTGTGTATAGTGCAAGCCAATTTTAGCTAGATTCTGGCCTCCAGGGGGAGCCAGTTCAGCGCTTTCATGTGTGGAGAGATGTGGTCAAACTTCCTAGAACCTGGGAGCAGTCTGGCAGCCGTGTTGAGGCAGGCTTTTAGAGGCGCTAAGGAGGTCTTAGGTAATCCTGTGAGGGTGGAACAGCCATATTCCAGTCTGGAGATGACAAGTGCTTGAACTGCCATTTTTAAGTCTGGTGCATCGATGAAAGGTTTCAGCTTCCAGAGGTAGCTCAAGTGGATTCTGGCTGCTTTGGCCATCGAGTTAATGTGGTCTCTCATATTGAGGTTACTGTCGAGGACTATGCCCAGGGATTTGTCAGAGTCCACAATGGTCGGTGGGCAGTTCAGGGCTGTGATGGCCTTAATCCAGGTCTGAGTCTCCGGGTTGGCTTTTGATGGGGAGATTAGGACAAATTCAGTTTTCTTTGCATTCAGTTTGAGTTGGTTATTGGCTAGCCATTGGACAGTTAATTTCAGGGTCTCATTCAGGGAGTGGATCTCATTGAGCGAGGAGATGTTGATGTATATTTGGGTGTCGTCCGCATACATATGGTAGGAGATGTTGGCGGAACGGAGAACTTCGGTGAGTGGCTCTAGGTAAAGGTTAAAGAGGGTGGGGGAGAGGGTTGAACCTTGGGGGACTCCGACTGTGACCGGGGTGGGAACTGAACCATTCTAGTACCACGCCATCCAGACCCATCCTGAGTCTGAGGCGTTCAAGTAGTTTTTCATGGTTGACCGGATCGAAGGCGCAGGATAGATCAAGGAGGATTAGAAGGCAGGTTTTGCCTTGGTCTAGGGCTTGGAGGGCATAGTCCACGATGTGGAGCATAGCAGTTTCGGTGCTGTGCCCTGGTCTGAATCCAGATTGAAAGTCATCTAGTAGCACACAGGCAGAGTGTTACCGTACCTGGGTGGATCACTGGTTACTCCTAGATGCCTGGAGATGTCGATATCCAGCAGTCAAACTATATTCAATCCACTCCATCCCATACAATCTGCAAGTGCGTCTCAATCGATTCCTGTGCTCGCCAGCGATTATCCCTTTGGTCCAACGTGCAGACTATCTGAGCCGGGTCTTATGCGATCACGATGCACACCTCATAATCCTTAGCTGGCGACCTGCCCTCGGTCCCCTCCTGGCGGCTGCCGCGTGATTGCCTCAAGGACTCTATTTTCCACCATTAGCAAGAAAACAACATTCGGGCTATTTCTCTGCGAATGTCAAAATGGTATCCTCTAGGATGTTAGAATGGGATTTTCAAATTTGTCACTAAAGGGGCATGCAACTAACAGATAGCGGGGGTCCGCGTAACACTAGAGCACCACAAACAAGTGGCAGAGGGCAAACTGGCAGCCCTGAACAAGACCGCAGATGTCTGCACAGCATCACCGACTCAGGTCGCCGACGCAAAGAACACATATGCAGAAGCGCTAGCGGATCTGCGAAGACACAACTTTAGGGTGCCATCAGCCAGAACACATCGAGCTGGGGAAGGGTCCGGAGCACTGATGGCCTGCCTTGTCCGCCAAGACAAGGACATGCGACCCATCAAAATAATAGCTGGCCCTTCGGGTGTAGCAAGCCACTCGCAGGCAGATCTTCCGCGATTATTCCGCTGGAGTATACAGGCTCCAGGGCAGGACTACTTGGGACCCATTGATCAATTCCTTACCACTGTGGCCTTGCCCCGAATAATTCCATCTGACAGGACCTCCCTTGATGCGGAGATCAGATCAACTGATGCGACACACGCAATTCAGGCCCTGGCACACAATAAAGCCCCGTGTATGAAAGGCCTTGTACTAGAATACTATAGCATGTTCTCCACCCTTGTGGCGCCTCAGTTAGCAGACATGGTGGTGCTCACTGCGAGAATCACTTCTGGTATTGTTCTTGAAGCTGGAACAAGACCAAACGCTGCTAGCCTCCTATCGACCAATTGCCTTATTATCGGCAGATTGCAAGATCCTTGGTAAGATCCTAGCGGACCGATATGCGCAGGTCATTCCAGCATTGGTACACCTGGAACAGTGTGGTTTTGTCCCAGGCAGGAATACTTCTCAAAACATCCATCGACTGTTCCACGTCCTACATCAGGTACGGGGTCATTCTACCTGCGCCACTTTCCTGGTCATGGACCTGGAGGAGGCATTTGATACTCTGACATAGCCTTATCTCTGTGCAATGCTCCAGCACATGGAAGTGGGCTCCACACTCATGGCTTACACAAGGTTGCTTTATACAAATCTCATGTTCTGGATCACCTTAGAAGCTATATCTCAGCCCCTTCCAGGTGTCACGAGGCACGCGTCTGGGATGCCAGCTTTACCCCTTACTCTTCGCCTTAGCAATAGAGCCCCTGGCAGCTCGTCTCCAAGGGGATGGCAAAGACTGGGTTACTTCATTAGCGGGTGTTACACACAGCATGTCCCTGTACGCGGATGACCTGCTACTTTACATGCGGGACATCACGATGAACCTTGAGCCTCTGTGGACCACGCTCGCAGATTTCGCTGCCGCAGCGTAGTTGAGAATCAATTGGGCGAAATCCACCATTAACCCCCTTCGCACCGACCTTCCCCCCACAAGAGATGTATGTTGGAGACATCAGTGTCACCTGAAGTGCACAGGCCCGTCGTTATTCAGGAGTTAGATTCCTTCACTCTCCTAATGACATTTACAAGGGCAATCACCGCAAGATGCCAGCAGGCATACGAGCCCAAGTTGGTTTCTGGAAGACCCTTCCTTTATCCCCCGTCGGAGGACAGCTCTGGTGAAGATGGTCTTATTACCCCGCCTCCTCTACCACTTCACAAACCTCCTGGTCGTTCGTCGTTCCCCCGCCTCTTTTTTCAGGAACTTTATGCCCTACTTTGCTCTCTTTTTGGGGCAACTGTCGTCGACGAATCACCCTGCCCAAGATGCAACTGCCAATCGATCGGGGAGGACTAGAGGCCTCGCATTTGAAGCGTATTTTCTTGTGGCAGAGCTTCAGTGGCTATCGCTATGGACGGTGGGGAGTCAGGGAGGCCAGCTCTGATACTGGGCCTTTATCGATACCAACACTTCGCTGTTTGCTCCTGCAGGGAACGCAACCTGTCTCAACAAACCTGATGCAGGTAGCAGTGGCTAGGTCCTGCATGCTACAGGTACAGGAACCCAGCTATACACCCCTCCCTGCTACCACTGGTGGCCTACCCCGGGCAGAAGTAATTTTCCTGCCCAAGCCTTGCAGACCTGGACGGACCACTCAATTCCCGAGGTAGAGTCCTTTTTCACACAAATCGTCTCAGACTACCACCAGCTCTGAGACCTGTCCAAAGGGGAACGTGCAATGCACCCGGTACTCCATAAAGTATTACACATGGGCCCTGCACGTTACTTAATCACTTAGATCTACAAGACCATTCGAGAACTCGCTGTCGCACCACTTACCCATCTGAGACACAAGTGGGAGTAGGAATGAGAGAGGCCACTACACGATAAGGATTAGGAACATGCCCTGGAGTATATAAAGAAAGTATCTCTAAACTCTTGGTTTAAAAATATACAATTTTACATCCTACACTGCGCATACCTAACACCGGCGCAACTTCAGCACTTCTACCCAGTCACTGTTTCCTGTCCCTGCTGTCGAGCCCCTAGCACAACATTTCAACATATGCACTGGAATTGCCTCACTATAGCTTTATTGGGACGCCGTCCAGAATACACTGCAGGAGGTCACAGGGCACACTGACATTATCCCATGGGAAGCCTGCGCACTAGGAGTTTTCCAGCACCGGAAACATAGCAAAGTCCAGACCCAGTTTGCGTCTTTGGCTCTCCTTTTGGCAAAACGGGGAATTACAATGCACTGGCAAGTACCTGCAGGGCCCCCTCTGGAATGCTGGACAGGAGAGGTCAGCAAGCGGGTTTCAGCAGAGGAGGACGCATTCAGATATGAAAAGGTGAGGGGAGTGCTCCAATGAAGCATTTCCACTGAATGACCAGCAAAAACTTTATTGCATGATTTAAAAAAAACCTTTGCACAATACCAAAGATAAAACAATTTTGATACTTATTCAATTGATAGAATTGTGAATAAAAATGTAACACTTGTTAGATAACAGTAATAAAAGTAATAGCAGAATGCCCAGCCCACCATGTGTCCGAACTCTCTTATTTCTGCCCTGCACCTATGGAAACTATCTCATTCAAAATGGCTCTTGCCAGGTTTGTATTTAGCAGACTAAAGGTGTCCAGCCAGTGTGCACGGCCCTTTGTTTGTGTTGATTGTGCACTTAGAGTTCTGTCCGGTTTTCTCGAAGTGCCCACAGGGTAGTATTGTCCTTCTTATGGAGGTCCAAGCATCTGCGCCTCTGGCTGAGCTGGCGATTGGCATATCCCCTTCCCTAGTTTTTTTACTGCGCAGTCCATAAACCTCACCAGTGCGCAATTTAAATATGTGTTCCGTGGGTCGAAGCAGGCCAATACTGCGGATCTGCATGATCTGACTTCCTTATTATTCCAGGCCCTCCGCAGGAGAAGTCTTCTTTCTTTCAGGAGGCTAGGGCACAGGCACACAACATGAATTATATCTTCCCTGTGCTTGCCGCAAAATCGACATGTCTCCGGGGCTTGTTCTCTTTTCCATTTGGGGAGGTGGCAAGACAGGTTAATCACCCCCAATCTTAATTTTAGAAATCTGAGTTTGGTGCGTGCATTGAAAGTACAAGTTAAGTAGCTCTGAGGTGTCAGCTGATCGTATGTGATGAGGGTCATCCAACCATGGCTCCTTTTTGCAAGGCTCGCCTTATCTTCCATTGAGGAGAGCTTCTTTGTGCATTGAAAGTACAAGTTAAGTAGCTCTGAGGTGTCAGCTGATCGTATGTGATGAGGGTCTTCCAACCATGGCTCCTTTTTGCAAGGCTCGCCTTATCTTCCATTGATGAGAGCTTCTTTGTGCATTTTCTCGCTAGCCTTTTAAACTCATGTTGGCTGACATGCAGGTCCCATGCATCGCTCAGGCCTAAGGTTTTTAATCCACTTGACAAATATCGATGCCCTGCTTGTCATTGTTTTGTTTTCAGATCGGACCATAGGTGTTCTGCTAAGCTGCCCTCTTTGGATGGCCTCAGCTTGTGGCAGCACATTAGGAAATGCATCATTCTACCCAAACTTTGCTTACAGATGCCCAGTTCCAGCCTTATTTGTGCCGGTGACGTGAAAGATGGTAAGTGAAAGACTGTTCTAAAAATGTTTGCTATAATTGTATCCAGTCGATCAATGTCCAATCACTTAAGCACCTCGCTTCCATATGTTAGTGTTGGAATGACTTTTGCCTGCGCCACCTGTAGTGTTGGAGCGAAAGTTGGGCCAAATAAGTCCTTATGGATGGTACTGAGAGCAAAAGCTAGTGCTGTACCTTTCTTTTTTTGTTCTCCCAAATGGGTTTTATATCTTCCGTTGTTGTTGAAGATCACTCCTAGGTACTTGTGGCATTTGGCTTCTGTAATTCTTTCAGAATTTAAGACCCATGTCAACTTTTTTGGTCTTCCTGGGCGAATTGCCAAGATATTTGTTTTCTTGTTGTTTATCACAAGCTCGTTCTTGTCTGAGAATGCGGCAGTTGCGTCCATGAGTCTTTGTAAGCCCACCTTTGGGCTACTTAAGAGAGCTACGTCATCTGCATACAATATATTTGACAGCTGTAGACTACCTAGTTTGGGAGCATGGGAGTTTACTTTGTTAAAGGCTTTCGGAAGACCTGCTAAAAATAGATTGAAAAGTGTGGGGGGCAGGACGCATCCTTGTTTCAGTCCTTTTGTTGTGAAAATTGGTCTTGACAGTCTGGAGCCATCGCCAATCTTAATCCTGACCTAAGTGTCCTGATGCAGTAGTTGTAAGGCTCTTAGTAAACCATCTGGGATGTTCAGATCTATAGCTTCTGCCACAGCTTGCCCCTATTGACTTTGTCAAATGCTGAACTAAAATATATAAATCCTATGTAAAGCGATCTGGTGCTAAGCTCCGCCTGATCTATCAAGCACGAGAGAGCCATGAGGTTAACCATAGTGCCTGTCCCACTTGTAAAGCCAGTTTGGTTTAATGGTATTATTGAGTGATCCTCTGCCCATTCCCGTAGTGAATTTAGCAAAATCACTGCAAAGTACTTGGCTTCATTGTCAATGAGAGCAACTAGCCGATAGTTGCTGGGGGATTTTTTGTCCCCTCCTTTGAAGGTTGGAACACGGATCGATCCTCGCCAAGAAGGTGGAATGAGGTCCTTTGCTAAAATGGAAGAAAAAAGTGGAGCTAGTTTGGATGCCCAGAAAGCTGGCTCCTCCTTAAACAGAGCCGGAGGAATTCCGCCTGGTCCTGGGGCCCCATTTTTCCGACCCTTTTTATCTGCCTTTCGATTTGGTCCTTTAAACCTGTAGCGTACTCAGTGCGGTTGTCATGCTTTTGTCTCTCTGATTCCTTTTTGTTTTTTATATTTTTGTGGCAAAGCTCATCCATTGTTGACCCTATTCAAAGGTGTTTTGAAACTGTGTTCAACTCTGCTGAAGTGTTGGTGCTCTTTGTGCCAGTGACCTGGTTGTTGAAATGGGTGTGCAGAAAAAAATACCACTCGGACTCCAATATGTTTGATGAGGCGGCTTTCGGGACACGACGCCCAAGGCTATTAACAGTGCGCCAGAATCTCATAGAGTTGCTTGACCTTATATCTTGATATAGTTTGGCCCAGAAGGAGTTCCAGTGTGCCCTAAGAAGTTCTCTGTTTACTACCTTCAGATGCCTGCGAGCTCCTCTCAGTTTAGTTAAGATTGATGTATCCATTGGCTCGGTTTTTAATTCTCGGCATAGCCGATTCATGCATTTTTTCACCGATCGTATTACAGGGTCCCATGAGATCGACTGTTGTGACCCCGTCGCTTTCCCATGCGTTGTTGGCTTTGCATGTCTGGCTGACAGCTTACTTGTAAAGCTAGTCCAATTGGCAATTTGATCCTCCGTTACCTCACCGGTGATCTCAAACATGTGCTTTGCCTCCTTTGATACTAGCTCTAAGTTTTTAATTGAACACTTTATTCGTTTTAAGTTGATCGTAAAGCTTTCAAAAGCTAGTGTTCCCGCCTCATCGTGTTGCATCATTCTGGTACTGAACAATATTTCTTGAGGACTATGATCACTTTCAGGTATGTCACCAAACCCGAAAGTAATTACTTGATTCAGGAGCGAAAGATTAACAAAAGTATAGTCGATTAGAGATGCACCGGTGTTTGATAAGAATGAAAGGCCAGGCGGCTTGTCTGGAGTGAAGCGCCCATTAAGTGCTCTGAGGCCAAGATGTTCTAGGTTTCCTTGTAGGGTGTGTCCTTTCCGGTCTTCTTTGCACCATCCAGGGTAGTCCTGTGGTGGTATAGCCCAAACACTTTCTTGTGATTTAATTACCTCGGATGTTTGGAGGACCGACATTAACCACATGTTAAAATCTCCAGAAAGTACAATATCCGCTTTCAGAAACCTTGATCTCATTCTTAGCACTGTCGCTATCAATTCTTCTGAGATTTTTTGCCTGGACGCGGAATTTGGATGAATGTACACATTCAGTAAGATTATGGTTCTGGGCTGGCCTTGGGGGGAGTTGAAGGAGATTCCCACAGACTGGAAAGAGTAGGATGGACTTGCGAGATCCCATGAAATAATTGCATATTATATATCAAAATAGCTAGACCTCCGCTGCCTCTTACTGATGATTTCGCTTTGGTGGCAGGTGTGTGGTGAGTTTTAAACCCTTCCAAGTGCTGCGGCTCTGTCAGTCATGTCTCTTGTAATCGTATGATCCCGAATGACCGAAGGTAAGTGATAATCGATTCTTCTCTCAATTTGTTCGATAGACCATTAATGTTCCAAGAGCAGACCCTTAGTGGGCAGGTTCCCTTTTCCTTTTGATTGCTGATTTTTCATCGTAGCAGCCAGGTTGAATTTAGTGAGCCCGCCAACCATGACCATGAGCAGGTCTGTTCCATTCCCTCTTTTGATTTATACAGGCCGTCTTGTGCCTTTTGATTTTCCGAATCAGGGGCAGGAGTCTTTTCCCGGGCACTCCTCAGGACCGAGTAGACTTTTCTTTGTTCCGCTCGTGGGTGGTCAATGGGTCGGATTTTCTATAGGACATACGGGTATCCTAGTTCCTTACCGGGAAGTATAGTGATGCCCCGCTGATTAAAGGTTTCGGTGTGGCTTAAAATCCTATTCGTTACCTCACTCGAGCGCCAGGTGACCTTCGTAGTTTCATTTGTTTGCCCCTGTCCTGGTGCTATGAATTCAATTGAGATGATATCTTGTGAGGTTACAGCATTTGACAACCCGATGGCATCTATCAGCTTAATGATGTTCCCGCGGTTTAGTATGTCACAGCTGCCTTTTGACTTGTACTCTGGGTATAGGAGTGTGATGGTTGTGGCTCCGTGAAAAGAGGCCCTAGCAACCCCGGTTGGAGACTCAGGTCTTGTCGCCCCGTGGGCTTGGGCTGGTCCCATTCACTGAAAGGGCCACACTCCTTCACAGCTTCTGACAAAAGATGGAGGATACCCAACTGCCCCCGGCATCGTCAGACCCAACCAAGGTGTCCTGCAGAGTGCTCCTTCCTGAAGCCTCAAGCAGGCTTCAGCCCTCTTGAAGTTGTTCACACAATACAAAAACACACAACAATGACAGCCCCCTCAGAGTCGACCGAGCCACATCTTGCCTGAGCCAGTAACCCCAACAGCATAGCCACAAGCACCCACTCGCCCGCCCATACCTCCACCCCCAGACACTTTCCCCTGGTTCGTCTTCGAGTTCACAGCTAGTTATCCTTTCCTATTTTTTTCCACCATCGGACATACAAGGGGGAGGACAACCCCCCCCCCTGGGGGAAAGCAAGTTCTAGTGAAACATCATTTGACCCCATCTCATTGTCAGTTTCTATTTTCACCCGCCTGTAACCATGATTTAGTGCTTATGAGAGATCTTCCAGTACTACACATGTAGTCTTGGTTAATAACAATGTGTAATGATCCTTAAATGTGGAAAACCTAATAAAGCAGTTTAAAAAATAAAAAATATCCAACAGTTTGTCTTCGAAAGGGTCCATCTTTCAGACCCCGCAAGTACACAAATGTTTCCCGGCACCAGCCATAAACAGACTGTTCATGGGCGTCTGGCAGCAATTTTGCCATCCACATCCTCAGGTGGCAAACTGAACGCAATAAACTGTTGTCTCACAGTCTCCATGCATGCACATGTAGTTTGCGCAGGTTTGGGTGCAGAACCCTGCCATGCTGCAGCAGCAGGAAGATTCTCTCAAAGTGGTAACCTGACCATGGAGCAGAACCTCATATCGCGAGGTACCACACTCTCTTGGGCCAATCCAGAGCCACTAGGATTACTTGGACCTGGTCATTCTTATTCTTCAGGACTCATGAAGGAGAGACAGAGGTGGAAATGTGCGGTTTTCTACTTCAGATGGGAATGCATCTCCAAGTGATTGTTTTCATAATTCTTCCAACACTCAAACCATTTGAAACAGAGTGTCCAACTGTGATGAAAACGCTGGCCAAGGTTCCCCCGCTGTTAGAAGATGCCTTGTGTCACCTCAAGATGTAGACTCCATTTGCTATCCACCAGGCGCCCCCACTGAACTAGTCTGTCCTGACGTTCAAAGACGCAGCCAGGAGGTTCAAAATCAGAGAGACGCCCTGACGACAAGTAGCCAACACCACAGGCACAGAACCTTATGGCACAAGATCCACAACCCCACTCCACTCTACTTGTAGCAGTACAACATAGAGGTAGTGTTGTCGTGAGAACACCTACCACTACCAGCATCCCCTTGATGGTCGGTAGGAAGGCCTTCAGGGCCAGATAAATGCCCTACAATCCAACAGATTGATCAAGGGCTGGGTTTCCGCGAGAAACCACAGTATTCCGACCTCAATCTCCCACATATAACCTGGGACTTAAAGGGAGAAGTGTTTGCCATTGGTACAATTCCGGCTGAGGGGCCACCACAGCAGGTTCAGGGCAATCTGTTCCGAAACCTGGATGGCATTTAACAGGTTTCCATGGTGCTGAGCATCACTGAAACTTCGGGTTCCCTTGCAGAGCCTGCATATGCCACCTGAAGTAGTCTGCAAGCAGGATGCAGGAGGCTAAAAGTCCAGGAAGCTTCAGAGCTGCTTTCACCAAGATCCAGGGCAGAGACTGAAAATTAGGGGTTCATAGTATTAATGTCATGGACAAGTTTTGATGGAGGAAAGGCCCTGAACTTATGTGTCCAATACAGCTCCTATAAAAAGAAAGCCTCTGCAAAGGAGTCAGGTGTGGCTTTGGCACGTTGATTGACAACCCCAATGATGTCAGAGGTTCGCCATTGTCTGGAGGTGCACCCCGACTGATTGTGGCAAGCCTGCCTTCATCAGCCAGTCAGTGAGGTAGGGGAGAACAGCTATCCCCAACCTCTGAAGATGGGCAGCGACCACCACCTCACTTTTGTTAACCCACGAGGGGCATTGTCGAAGACAAAGGCTTGAGCACGTCAAACTGAAAATACTCTTAGCCTACCTTAATCCACAGAAAACATGTGTGGGACTGCAAGACATGTACATGAAATACACTATCTGCAGGACCAAGTCCCCCATACAATCACCCAGATCCAGGACAGACAGTACGAACTTGGGTGGTGTGAGAATTTTGAATTTGTCCTTCCTTATAAAGTCATTCAGAAGGCGAAGATCTAAGATATGCTGATGCCATCCATCCTTCGGCACAAGGAAAAGTGTGAGAGTAACAAACTGCCCTTGATTCTAAGGACGTAAACGTCTCGATTGGCTCGATGGAGGCTGCTGCCAAAGGAAAAGTGGACTGAGAGGGCTGATGCCCCTGGTGACCTGAGTGCTGTCTGCCAGATGTAGATCGCCCCATCAACAAAAGGACTGGAGTGGCCGCATTAGGGGCTGGGGAGACTTGTGTTGTCTTTATTCCAACCCTCCTGAAGTAGTATCGGAATTTCCTGGTCTGAAGCCGGACAGCGTACTGTTGCCTTACTCTTTTTAAGGCATTCTAAAGCAGCTTTCACTCCAAATAGGTATGGGCCATTGAAAGGAATACCTATAAAGGAGGCCTGTACATATTCTATTAAGCCTGTGCAGAAGATGTGGCACAATGACAAGAGCTGCTGTCCATGTGTAACGTAATTTGGTGATCATGTAAAGTGCTGTACCAGATTTGGGGCATGATCCCAGTTATGGTAAAGTGAAACCACGGTTTAGGGTTGGACTCTGGCGTCAGATTTGGATTCTCCAATAGTCGCCCCAGCAGAGATAAAAAAGGAACGGATGTGGGTTTCGCAGCCTGTGTGGAAGCCTGCACAAGAGCCAGTGCTGAATCAGAGATTGACCCAAGGGGTTCAGATGGTGCTGACTAATAAATCGCCAGCGGTAATCCAACTGAGTGCTCCCGGCAATCCTTGGGGTCCTAAGACACGTCAGAGGGAACTGGAAGGGTGCTAAAGCTATGAAGCATGGCCTCCTTAATAGAGTCAACTCTGCTGTGGCCTCATCGACAGCCCGGGGAATCTGATGCACATTGGGATCAGCTGTGAAATCAGCTCCTCAATCAGATATAGGGAGCGAAATTGACTGGCAAATTTAAACCCTCATGACTTCCCTTTCGATAAAGATTGGCAGCATGGGGTTGACTCCTCTTCGCTTTCTTATGCTTTTGCTTGGACTTCAACGTACTAGAGCAATCCGACCCTGAAGAAGACGTATTGAGGGAACAGAATCAGGAGTCTGTGCGTAACCGGGTCCAGGCCCTCGAATAGGGAGAAGAGCGTAACTTAACGTGAGGCCTGGGACTTCTTCTTGTGATCAACAACATAGAGCTTCTCTTCGCAGTTCCAGATCGACTTCAGCTGCATAAGGGTGCGCTAGTCGGACAATTTGGAGTTGTGCTCCAAGCCCAAACAACAAAAGACACACCTTGTGCAGGTCCACGACTCACATCTATTTACTAGAGTAAGGGCATGGTTACCTCATCATTCCCTCATTTTTGAGGACATCAAAAGACTGAAAAAAGTGAAGAGCTGTGCCGACGTTCAAAGGCGATGAAAGAAGAACAGACATTGCCGCACAGGGGTGGCACTAATATGCAGCTAAGCTCGGTCACTTTTTGGGACTAACAAAGCCAATCCGACACGCAGTAGCTCTGCTATGGAAGGGTTCCCGATCCAGTCTGGCACATGGGGAATATTCTAAAAGTGAGGAATCTGCGGATCAGAAGCATCCATACCAAAGAAAGGCACCGACACTGGAGCACAGGGGCGGCGCATATATGCGGCTCTGCTCCATCACTTCCGGGGTGGAACAAAACCAGCACTGGAGTTCTGCTATTAAAAGTTCCTGGATCCAGTCTGGCATCTGGGGAATATTCTAAAGGAGAAGAATCTGTGGTTAGAATTATACATCAGAATAAATAACTTTTTAAGAATACTTACTATGGCAAAAGCTTTTTGGCTTGTTGTGCATTGTACTGAAATGCAAGATCGTTTGCAGAGAGAACCCTGGACTGCTATCATGCCATCTATGCAGAAAAGATATCCTGTTTATCCTATTACCATGTGCTGAAATTCCTTCTGTCTTCATATAAACCATTACACTCATTGATTGCTCTCTCTACAACTGCAGAGACTGACCTGGTCTACCTGTATAGCGAGACCCAAAGAAAACACCCAAAGTCTGCCTTAAAAATGCAAGATCCCCTGACATACTTCATCTGTACTCCCTCCCTCCTGTACTCCCTCCATACCGTCAGAGCTCTTGCTCAAAAATATATACTGCCTCCATTTGTAAAGACTTTCGCATATCCTCTCATTTCTAACCTGAGAATAAATTTAACGCCAAAGCTCATTGATCCAAGCACTGAACAACTTCCTCTCCTTTAAGATCACGTCCTCTTCTATCTTTAGTGCTCCAACCCTGAAATATAGTTCTATAACCCATGCAGACTTCCCTTCCTCCGAGGGCAAACACTTACCAATGGCACACTGAAAAGGGAAGGTGAACTTGCTAGCCATAGCGGGTTCTTGTATGGCACTGCATTTCTGAAACAAATACGCTAAAAGCAGTCATTTAAGAAAAGTTAAAAGTGACGCTTGTTTCTACTAATTTATTTGACATTGACCACGAAGAAAAATATATAATTAGATAATATATTAGGAGTACAATAGATGTGTTCACAGTACTACCCTGAAGATCAGTGGCCCTTGTAAGGGATCTCTGCAGGAAGACAGCTACTCTTCCCTGGACTCCATTTAGGGGTATAAAGGCTCTTCTTGGGACTGGCTACAGGCCTCCTAATAGGCAGGAGAACAGTGGCTTGTCTCTGGGATCCCTTAAGGGCTACAGTCGCTTTAAGCAGGACCTCCCCCATTAGCTCTGCATGTTTCTCAGAAATTCAAGCAGGAGGACAAGGACTCTTTGAGCGTTTCACACATGAGATATGCAGCTCTTCATTGGGATCTTTTCAACAAGAGAACAGTGGCTCGTCAGGGATCTCTTCTGCAGGAACTCAACAACTCTCCTTA
Organism: Lissotriton helveticus; assembly: GCF_964261635.1. NCBI lineage: Eukaryota > Metazoa > Chordata > Amphibia > Caudata > Salamandridae > Lissotriton > Lissotriton helveticus. The sequence continues at coordinate 535,730,853 of NC_136072.1, read as the reverse complement.
GAGCTTGATGTATGAGGACAGCGGATCCCCTTGGGGCTCTGTCCAGCAGTGATTGTGATCCATGCAGGAGAACAGGAGCTCTTCTCAGGGATCTCTCCTGCTGTTAATTTTTGATTGCATTTTATGCAGGTAACTTAAGAACAATACAACAAATTGACACCTCTATGGCACACCCATTGTTGATCAGTGTATTCAGAGCATTACAGGAGAGCAGACATTGTGACCGCGCCTAACATTTTGCTCAAGGTTCTGAAGCATCCCCATTGACCACATATGTTATCCAATTTTCTGGGACAACCCCTGGCCTTGTACACTGTACGTGTGGCCAGCAAGCCACTACTGCCTTCCAAAACGACATTGTTGAGGTCTCCCCAGTCCACCACAACCGAGCTATATCTCTCCGAGCAACCATGATGGCCACACTGCAGAACAAGAATGTCTATTTAGGCACCGTCTGATGTCCTCATATACCCAACATGGCCAACTACTGGTCTAATACCACGTGTTCTTCCGTGACCTCTGAAAGACAACGGGCCGCATGCACATAAAAGCGGTAGAAAATGACATTCCTAAAGTGTGTGTACCAGATTCCCCAGAGGACCACATTCCAGGAAACACCAATCATTATCTGCCTTCCCCATACAAAAAATACTTGTTTTAGTATAGCACATATTATAGGCTGCACCAACCGGACCCTGCCTCAACGGCAACCTCTCTCGGATGGTGGCACATTTGCCCTAGTCTTCACCTGTAAGAACCCCCAAATCACATTCCCATTTGCTCTTTAGTAGATTAAGAGATGGCAGGCTGCGGTTTAAGATTGTCCTACAAATTTAGGCGATGGCCTGCTTATGTAGTGGGGCCGCCAATAGTCGGAACAACAGTGGTGATTCATCTGCAACATCTTGCAGTAATTCCTCAAACTCTGCGACCACGTTTAACTTGCATATGCAGAAAGATCTGAGAGTGTGCTAGTTTGGATTGTTTTTTCACCTTGCCAAAGGAAAGAAGTCCCAACAGGCCCCATATATCACCCAGTTTTTTTTTTATCCCCATCATGTCCCACTGTTTGTTGCATTTAAGTCCCTGGAGATCAGTTAACATGTCAGATTACCTTATAGGGCACTCCAACATCACCCTTTCCTTCCAGCCCAGTTTCATTTTGGCCCTCTTTTATATGCTGCCTACCAGTTCTGCCGCTAGCGATGTCTGGCGTAACAGTCTATAATTTCTCCAAGTACCCACTTGGGCAAAGGAGCGGCCTGTCTGCCATCAACAAGGGTTTTTGTGGTGAAGTGAATGCCCACTAGCTGACCACAAGAAGCTCTGTCACCCAGTAATACAACCAGAGGTTAGGCCGGGCAATTCCTTCCTCGTATGGGTTTCTGGTCAACAAATTGTAACTCTATGCACAGAGCGCACCTCCATCTCATAGCAGAGTCCAAGTTACTGTGTATACAGTCTTGAAAAAATTGTCTGCGACTTCATATGTATTTTGAAGAAAATAAAGAAATTTGGGTAATGCAAATATCTTTTATAGGTAACCCCTACATCAGAGATATTGGAAGTGTCCTCCAGTGTCACATGGCTCAACCTAGCAACCTAGCTCAACTCAGCAACGACAACTTCAATAACTGGATCACAACCTCTCTTGACCTTATCATCCCTCTTAAGGACCTTCCTTCCAAACAGAGACCAAAAAATGCCCCTTGGTTCTCACAGGACCTACGCACTCTCAAGAGAGTATGCAAAAGATTGGAAAGGAAGTGGTGCCTCGATTACTCCCACAGCAGTAAAACTGAATATCGTGCGTCTATAAAATCCTATAAAACCAGTATAAAAAAAGCTCAAGCCAGCTACTTCGAAAATAAGATCAATGAAGCAGCATCCAAGCCCAAGGAGATCTACCAGATTGCTAAAAACCTACTCAAACTCCCTGATAAACCACCAGACCCTCTGACCGCTCAAACCCGCTGCAATGAACAGGCTGATTATTTCTATAACAAAATAGCCACAATCTATTCCTCCTTCCCCCCCTCCCCACACCCCCTCCCAGATCAGCAGTATACCAGACCCTCCCCCCTCTCCCTCCTTGAAACCTTTCCATCTTTGGAGCATGCCAGCCTTGAACCCATAATACTACAAGTAAAATCCGGATCCCCCAGCGACCCAGCCCCAGCCCGCTTCTTAAAAACTGTCACGCCGACCATCCTCCCAACCATTCTGAATTTGATCAATAACTCTCTCTCAACAGGGATCGTCCCCCCCCAAATGGAAGCAAGCTACAGTTAAGGCCCTCCTGAAGAAACCTAACCTGGATCAGGCGAACCCGGGAAACTACCGCCCGATTTCTCTGCTGCCATGGATCACCAAAGTCACGGAAAAATACCTTAATCAATGCCTCACCAAATTCCTGGAAGAAAATAATTCCCTGGACACCTCACAGACTGGGTTCCGCCCCGTGCACGGAACCGAAACTGCACTATTAGCAGTAACAGAAGGTGCCAGAAAGATTGTAGATGAGGGTGGCACTGCGGCCATCATTTTGTTGGACCTCAGTGCCGCCTTCGACACTGTGAATCACGACATCCTACGTCACAGAATGTCAGAGCTCGGAATAACATCCACTGCAGCAGCCTGGCTCCATTCCTTTCTTTCGGACCAGTCCTTCAGAGTCTGCGAGGGCAACACCACCTCACCCAGCAAACCCCTCAGTTGTGGAGTGCCTCAGGGCTCGTCCCTGTGCCCCACACTGTTTAATATTTACATGCTCCCCCTCGCAGAAATAATCCGCCCTTTCGGCATTCAAGTCGTGTCCTACGCCGACGACACGCAACTGGTGGTCACTATTACTCATCCCACCCCAGTGAACTCAGAAACTGTATGGAAGCAGTCTGCACCTGGATGAGTCAGTCCTACCTAAAGCTCAACGGAGAGAAAACTGAGCTAATGGTGCTGGGCAATTCCCCCCAAAAATCCATCGACTCTCTGTGGCCCCCTTCACTAGGCCCAGCCCCCCCGCCCAGGGATTCCATCAAGAGCCTGGGCATTTGGCTGGACTCTGCTCTCACCTTCGGCCACCAGGCAACAAAACTAGCAGCATCCTGCATGGGTATTATCAGACTCATTCGGAAGATCCTACCACTCCTTCCTCTCAAGGCCAGACAGATCATGGTCCAGGGTCTCATCCTCTCCCGGCTTCACTTCGGCAATGCCCTATACCTAGGCTCCTCTGAATCCACCTTGAAAAAACTGCAGGTGATTCAAAACTGCGCGGCCCGCACCCTCCTGCGCATTCCCCGCCGGCAATCAGTGAGAACTGAACTAAGAGCACTTCACTGGCTACCGGTAAAAGATAGGGTCAATTTTAAAAGCATGTGCATCGCCCACCGTGCCTACTGGAGGAAAGGAGCAGTCCTTAATCACAGCCTGATCACTCCCTACAACCCCAACAGGCAGCTGAGATCTTCCCTCGCCTTCCAGGTCATCATCCCCAGATACAAAAGAGAAAGAAGCGGAGGGAGAATGTTCTCTACTAACCCAGCAAGGCTCTGGAACTCCCTTCCACTTTCCATCCGCTCAGAACCAAACATCCTACCATTCCGTAAAAAATTAAAAACCTTTTTCTTCAGGAAATAATTCCTGACCTGCCTCACCCCACCGTATTCAGTTATAGCGCTGGGACGCCTGCGGGTAGCTATCGCGCTTTACAAAAACATATTCCATTCCATTCCATTCCTATACTCCTCCAGTACGAGCCCCAAGTTATATCTCGGGGGTTCACCTGGATCCCAGGTGACATACATTCTCAAGTACTGGAATACATCAGGGGACTATTGCTGGGGATATGGCCAGTCCACTGGAGGTTTCTAGCAGCTCGACAGGAAAGCCACTGATTTGTGCCAGTTGATGCGAACCCTGAATGCCTCATGGACTTGTCAACTATGTTGAGGGCTCTGGGGATCTAGTGTAGCGACTTTGCTAATTAGGACAGCATTTCATCTACATAGAAGTAGATGACATCCTGTTTCTCCAGACTCCACTGAAGGGCCCCAATTCTAAAACAGATCGGAGGCTCTAGCGCCAATGCAAACATAAGGGAGGGAGGGAGGGAACCCCCGTCTTGTTCCCTTTCCAAAGAAAAATTCACTTAACGACGTCCTATTCACTCTAACTCTGGAAAATGGGTTGGTGTACAAGAGGCACATACACAATGTGATCTCATCCCCAAAACCCATCTTGCCCTGTACCTCCAATAACTAACTCGATTTGACTGAATTAAAATCAATTTCAATGCCTAAGCTCAGTAAGACCGCTGGCTCACGCAGAGCCATTGTCTGCCAGAAAAACAAATAGCTGCAGTAGATTATAACAGGCAGATCACATATGTATGAATCCCGACTGGTCAGGGGAGATTCATTTGTTAATCACCTACGGAAAACAATTAGCCAAGACCTCCAACTCAGTATTCAGTAGAGTGTGCCTGTAGGAGGCACAGGGATCTCCACACAAATGTGTACCACAGTGGCAGTTCTAAGATCGCGGGAAAGGCATTCCTATGCTGTGGCCGAATACAGCATAGGAATGCTTGGAAGACGCTGCTTGTACCATAAGCTTGTATACATATATTTGCAAATACATAATCATATAATTGAAATATCACATTTCTAAAAGCATGAAGAAATACATTTATGTAAGCTCGTATATAAAATAATAAGCATGAATAAGCGTCTGAAAAGCAGTAAAGAGGAGGAGGGAAACAGAGGCTCACCTTATCTAAAAAGATTACGCAGAACTGCTTGACCCACTGAAGCATCAGTCTCGCTGGCTGCATCCAAACAATAGTGTTTGGTGAAAGCATGCCTGTTGGCCCAGGTTGCCGCTCTGCAGATGTGCTGAAGAGGAACTCCAGGAACTCCAGCGAAAAGAGCAGTGGAGGAAGACATGGCTCTCGTAGAGTGAGCCCTTGGAGTTGTTTGCAAAGGTTTTCCTGCTTGCGTATGACAAAAGTCAATAGTTGCAGAGATCCATCATGCTATTGTTTGTTTAGACACTGCATGACCTTGACAAATAGTTCCATAGGCAACAAACAATTGATCCGATTTGCGAATTGTAGAAGTCGTTTGTAAGTAAAACTTTAAACACCTCTTGATGTCTAGTGTGTGCAATGCCCTTTCTGCAGGGGATTGCGGGTTAGGAAAGAATGTCTTCAAGATGACTGGCTCATTCAGGTGAAAGTCCGAGGGCACTTTAGGCATGAATTTCGGGTTTGTGCGAAGCACTACTGAGTCGGACGTGAACTGCAGGAAAGGTGGCTGGACAGTGAAAGCCCAGACATCACTGACTCTTCTAGATGAAGTTAAAGCCAACAACAGTGACACCTTCCATGTAAGAAATGTTAAATCCACTCTGTGAATTGGTTCAAAAGGATGGCGCATGAGCTGCGCTAACACATCATTGAGATGCCACGATGGTGGTGGGCGACGAACAGGAGGGAACTTTCTGAACAGTCCCTTGAAGAACTGTTGTATTATTCTTGAAGAATAGAGTTAAGTGGACCCATCCTGGCGGTACCTTGAAATGGCTGCTAGGAAAACTTTTAGAGTTGCGTGAGATAATCCTGATCTTGCCAGATGCAAGAAAAAAGGTCATATCTGTTCTGGCTTGGCCAGAAAAGGATGAATCCCAGCTGAGTGGCACCAGATACAGAATCTCTTCCATTTATGTCTCTATGTTTTTATTGTAGCAGGTGCTCTAGCCTTGGCCAGCACCTCCTTGCAATCCGCAGGGATATTCAGGCGGGCGAAATCAAGGTACTCAGGCGCCAAGCTGCTAATTTCAGAGATTTCGGGTCATGGTGGTAAATCAGACCATTCTGGATGGAGAGGAGGTCCAGAATCGGTCGAAACTGTATTGGTTCGCACTCCGATAGGAGAAGGAGCTCGTTGAACCAGTATTGGCGAGGCCATCTGGGGGCAATAAGAATCAGGAGACGCGGTTCTTTCTTCATCTTCCGAAGAACCCTGCGAACCAACGGTATCGGAGGAAAAGCGTAGGCATATATCTGATACCAATTGATCAAAAACGCATTCCCCTGAGAGTCTTTGTGGGGATGCCAGCTTGCAAAGAACCGGCATTTGCTGTTCTCCTTGGTTGCAAAAAGGTCTAGATCTGGATAACCCCACTGCTGGAAAATCCGATCCGCTGTTGGTTAGTGAAGCTCCCATTCGTGGGTGGACACCTTTGTTCTGCTGAGAGTGTCCGCAAGAACGTTTGCCGTTCCCGGTACATGGACCGCCAGAAGATTGATTCTGTGTTGTATTGCCTACGCCCATATTTCTTGGGTTTCCTGAGACAGAAGAGCTGATCTTGTTCCTCCCTGTTTGTTCACATAGTGCATGCTTGTAGTATTGTCTGTGCAAACCAATACTGTGGCCCCTTGAACGATTGCACGAAAGACTTGAGGGCAAGGAAGATGGCTCTCAGTTCCAACAGATTGATGTGCCAAAGTCTCTCTTGAGGACTCCATTTCCCGCTGATCGTCAGCCCTTGAAGATGTGCTCCCCAACCCTCGAGGGATGCATCGGTGGTGATTGTAAAGTTTGGTGCGTCTTGGAGGAACGTGCATCCATGTTGTAAATTCTTTCTATGAACCCACCAGAGAAGAGCATCTCGAATGCGAGGAGTGATCCGAATGAGGTCCTCGAATGAGCCTGAGACCTGCAACCAATGCAGGCTGAGTTCTTCTTGAAGAGGTCTCATCCTGAGACGGCAATTCGGTATCAAAGGAATGCAAGAAGAAACCATCCCCAGAAAAGACTTGAATTGTCGGACTGAAACTGACTTTCTTGAAAGTAAACTTCGAGCCATGTCCTGTATCCTGTCCTGCCTCTCTTCCGACACGAAAGCTTGTACAAGCTGTGTGTCTAAAAGGTTGCTCCTAAGAAAGCTTGTCTCCGGGATGGTTTCAGTTGTGATTTGTTGAAATTGACAGAGAGACCCAGCAACTGGAAGAGACACAGACACCGCTGGATATGGTTGTCTGCGTTTGTATAAGAACTCGCCTTGATAAGGCAGTCGTCTAAGAATGGAAATATTTGTATTCCCTCCAGCCGGAGTTGTGTTGCTACTGTAGCCAGGACCTTCGTGAACACCATGGGTGCCGAGCGTAGCCCAAAAGGAAGGACTTTGAACTGATAATCCCTGCCAGCCACTCTGAATCGCAGGAATTTTCTGTGCCGAGGCAAAATGGGGATGTGGAAATATGCATCTTGGAGATCCAAGGTGGCCATGTATTCTCCCTCTGAAAGAAGATGCAATATCTCTTGGAGTGACAGCATCCGTAACGACAGCTTCTACAAATATTTGTTTAAAGCACGGAGATCCAGTATTGGACGCCATTCTCCATTCTTTTTCTTTATCAGAACGAATCTGGAATAGAAACCTGCTCCTCTTTGAGCATGAAGAACCTTTTCTATTGCTCCCTTCTTTAACATCAAATCGATTTGGGTAAACAACTCCTTGAGATGCACTGGAGGTCGGCCCCTCGGGGGAACATTTGGAGGAAAGTTTTCGAATTCGAGGGCATGGCCCTTGGCCACAATGTCCAGGACCCACCTGTCCGATGTTATTGAGCAACATTTTGAGTAGAAATTTGAGATTTTTCCTCCAATCTTTATATGAGACTGCGGTAGTAGTGGTGGCAGGTGATGACACTCATTGTCTTTTATCTTTTCCGCAGTAGGCAGGTTTTCTTTTGTTTAGGGAATAACTGTTGTTGCGCTGGCCGTAGGACTGGTAACGCTGGTTTTGATATCGTTGATTCCCTTGCCTGTAGGAGGACTACTGACCATAACCTCCTCTAGAAGAGGACGATCCCCGTTCTCTCGCACCTTGAAAGGGCGGCTTTCGAAATTGTAAGGTGCCCAGGGACCTAGCTGTCTCCGTGTCCTTTTTGATTGTCTGCAGGGCTTCCTCAATATGCGGGCCAAACAAAAACTCTCCATCTTAAGGCATGTCCAAAACCTTAGTTTGAACCTCCTGGCGGAACGAAGTCGCTTTTAGCCAGCCTTGCCTGCGCAAGACCTCAGCTCCTGCCAACTGCCTGAAACCAGTTGAAGCTACATCAACTGCAGAGTCAATCATTGCCGCTGAGATCCTTTCACCTTCCTGCAGGATTTTCAACGCCTCTGAATTTGAGGGCTCTAGAAGCATGTCGACATATGGGGAGATGTCGGTCCACATTTGCCGGTCATATCTGCCCAGTATGGCCAAAGAGTTGGCAGCCCGGACTGTGGTTGCTGCCATTGTTGACACACTTTTACCGATTGCATCCAGACGCCTGCCGTTTCTATCCGGTGGGGCTGCGATTGGAGATGAGGGGTTTCTAGAACGCTTCTGTGCAGCCTGTATGATAACCGAATCCAATTTCGGGTGTCCTATAAGGCAAGCTGGAGACTTTTCCGGAGCCTTATATTTTTTATCTATCCTCCGAAGCACTGGAGGAATAGATGCAGGAGTAGACATGACTTTAATACCTTCTTTCCAAATGAAATCGATAATAGGTATCGACAACCTGTCTCCTTGGCTGATCCTTGAAATCATAAAGGAAGCATTCTTGTTGTATAGTCTCCATGTCAATATGAAAGCGTTTCGTAGCTCTCTCCATTAGAAGATGAAATCCTCCAACATCAATCGGAGGAGAATCAGCAGTAGCCGGAGGCGAAGGAGAAGGTGTTTGGACTTGATAATCGTCCCACTCCGACATTATGGATCTGTCATCGACTTCCCCTTCTTCTCTCTCTTCCTCTTCAGAAGAATGTTATTCTTCAGGCTGATGGGACACTATAGGTGGGGGAGACTTTGGAGGTCTTAAATCAGATATCGGCGTTTGCACCACAGGTGTAGGAAGCAGAGTCCGCTGACTCCGAGGGCGGAAAACGCCTGTAATAATCATTTAGCGTGTGCTGAAGATTTGCTAGCAATGCTACTGGCATCTGAGCTAAGGGGACCTCTGTCACAGGTGATGTCACAAGCTCAGGCGAATGATGATCATCCTGATCGTCTTCTTGGTATTTAATGTTCAATTCAGAAGGACTTGTAGCTGTCCCAAACCGTTAATCTATATCAGATTGATCCGCACTATCTTTAGAGTCCAGTAACTTGTCAGGGACCTGAAAGGGTACTGATTGAGGTGACAGGCATAGAGGAGATAAAGGTTCTAGGGCAGAACCGCGTCTCTGAAGCAAGGATGGCTTTGGCGTGGATAAAAAAGCTGTAGATGCTGACCAGACCTGCATGGTGGTACATGTAGACAGTTGTGGCGTCGACGGAGGCCCAATCGACGGGATCGTCGACGGAGGTTTGACTCCAGACGATGAAGAGGTCTTCGTCGTCGACGGTGTCTTCGTCGTCGACGGTGTCTTCGTCGACGACGGTGTCTTCATCGACAACGGTGTCTTCGTCAACGACGGTGTAGCATTCGTCGACGAGCTCGTCGACGACGGGATGTTCGACGGCGGTGAGGGAGCAGCCGTCGACGGCGGCGTCGACGAAGCTACCGTCGACGGAATCTTCTTTAGTTTAGCTGTCGACGATGCGCTGGCAATGGCAGACGAAGATTCCTTCGTCGACGAGATAGGTCTAACAGAGACATAGACCATCGTCGACGGTGAAGACGCCGTCGACATTAACATTTCAGGTTTAGGAGATGAGAAAGTTACCGTAGACGTAGTTGTTGCGTCGACGGGCATCTTCTTCGACGACGTAGTCGACGACAGGACCAGTTTCTGAGATAAAGTCTCCTCAGAAGTCATTTTTTGAGGTAATTTCTTGGTTGTTTTTCACGGGGGAGTGGATGGCCCAAGACTGGCCTTAGTAGGAGGAGTAGCCTTAGAAGTGGAAGGCCTCTCAGCCCCCTTAGAAGATTGTTGCCTTTTTACAATCTTGGCCCCAGGAGAAGACAAAACCTCCTCAGCAGCTCTCTTCCTAGAAGCTGATGTAGATCCAGAGGCAATACTGCCTACCTCAGAAACAGAATAGTCTTGGTCCTTGAGCTTTTGTAGCCACAAAAGCAAGCGTCCCTCTCTGTCCCGAAGGGTCTTCTGAGGGAAGGTTCTACAAATCTTGCAGTCCTTCACTTGATGTTCAGTATACAGGCAATAAATGCACTTCTTGTGAGGATCTTCTTTAAAAAGCCGGAGCTTACCACAAGAGTTACAAGGCCTGAATAAGGATTTCTTAGATGAAGACATCTTGAAAACCAGATTCCAGTAGAAAGTAGAGAAGTACTGAGCAGAGCCATTGAGACTCCCTACACACGACGTGCGGTAGAAAATCTGAGAGCCTGAGCCTCTGAGGAAACATTCTAAGTGGGTGCTGACGCCTGATTGGCTGTAGTTTGGTCTATTCAAAATGACTAGGATAGTCATGAGTGTGGAAGTTTTTACATCGTAGCTTATGGCTACTTTACTTCCTGGTTGGTTATTACCAAGGTTTTTGGTTTCTTATAGGCATATTATTGCTTTTTCATGTACCGTGGGACTCCCACTCCGACGACGGGGAATGATTCAGGCATGTGAATCTATGAAAGACACCCCAATACTGGAGAATGAAGGTTATTGCAATAGATAACAAAACGTTTCCATTTTGCTGCATAACAGGCACTTGAAGTAGGCCTTCTGGCCTCTTTGATGATGTTCATACAGTCTGGTGGGAGATTTAAATAACCCAATTCTGACTTCAGGAGCCAGATCGCGAGGTTCAGTTGTTTGGGATATAGGTGTCAGATTTCTCTATGGCTCTGTGTGAGGAAACTGGATGTGAGATGCAGCTTTTGATGTGCAACTAGTAACAGCTCCAACAGGGTTGTGAACCACAGTTGACGGGCGCATGTGGGAGTTACTAGGATCATTGTGAGAGACGTTTGCCTGAGTTTCCGAACCACTGATGGAATGAGTGGGAGAGGCGGAAAAGCTAGACCAGTTCATCCATAGTGCATTGCCTTTGGAGAGCGGTTGTGAGTACCTGTAGGCGGAATTTGGGCATTCTGCGTTTTGGTGTGTGGCGAAAAGATCTATTTGAGGGACTCACCATCTTTGAATGTATGGAAGTGGGAGCACTTGCTGAAGTGTTACCATGTGAAAATGGTCTGACTGTATGTAAAGATTGCATTCTCGGAGGTCCAAGATTGGTCTGAGAGAACCGTCCCTTTTGGGTATGAGAAAGTAAAAAGAGTATACGCCTGACTCGTGGTATTGTAGTGGTACGGGCTCTACAGCCCCTTTTAAAAGGAGAGACTGAACCTATTGTTTGAGGAGGTGTAAGTAATCTGGTGACAATTTGTGTGAACCTGGGTGGGGGAATGCTTGGAGGATTGTTGGTGAACTCAAGGCAATAACTAGAACAGATAATTTCCAGTATCCATTTGTATGTAGTTCTGGACTACCAGACTGGTAGGAAATGTGAAAGACGCCAGACAGGTGTGAAATGGTCAGGGGGAGTGTAGGCAAGTCACTGTTTGGTATTGGGGGGTGGGCGCGTATCGGAGCCTCTACCTTTGCCATTATTGCCTCTGTAACCCCCTCTGAAGTAACCCTTAGAGGCAGAGGGTTGATCGTTGCCTTTATAGGTAGTGGGGGCAGTATCTGAGGAGGAATTCTTGGACCCTCCGCAGTAGCAGCGCCGAAAGGAACGGCGTCCTGGGGTTAATTGAAGGGCTCCCATAGATTTGACCACTTCTGTATCCACCATCTTTTCTAACGAGGAATCTACCTCAGGGCCAAAGAGATGTTCCTTGTCAAATGTTGTGTTAAGGATAGAAGTTTAAACCCTTGGTTTGAATCCTGAAATAAGTAACCAGGCATGCCTTCTTAAAAGGACACTGGTGTTGACAGATCTGGCTGAATTGTCTGCAGCGTCTAGGGCGCACCTGATAGAATTATTGGAAATAAGCTGTCCCTTCCACACTAGCTCTTGCGCCTTGGGCTTGTGCTCATCAGGAAGAAATTGGAGCAACTGCTCCATTTCATCCTAATGTGCCCTGTCGTACCTGGCTACCAGTGCTTGTGTACAGGAGATGCGCCAAAAGTTCGCAGCCTGGGAGGCTACTCTTTTGCCCAAAGCGTCTAGCAGCTTAGATTCTTTGTCTGGGGGTGGAGCATCTCCTGTTTGTGAAGTGGCCCTTCTGCGTGCATTGGAAACTACCAAGGAATCCAATGGTAACTGCCCCCTTGTGTATGCTGGATCTTATGGTGTCGGCTTATATTTCTTGTCTACTCTTGGGGTGAGGATACGTGCCCTGACAGGATCATTACAAATATTGTCTACATGTCTGATCATACCTTTGAACATGGGGAGTGTGTGAGAACTTTTGTGTACTACTAAGAGTCTTAAAAAGCAAATCCTATTCAACGGATTCCTTATGCAACTGAACCCCCATGGTAGTTAGCAGCTCTACCCAGCAATTCTATGTATCTTACACTGTTGTCAGCTGAAGAAGGCTTAGTAGGGTACAGATCAGGATCCTTCACTGTGGGGGAATTAGTGTTGTAATCTGTCCAGGGTTCTGCGGGTATTGGCTCATTGTCTCCAGCCCCATTATACTGATCTTCAGGTGTATGTGGTGGCGAGTGCTCAGGTGAAATTAGGAATGGTTGAAACTGAGGAGGAGGTGGTGATGAAAGAGGATGAGGAGAAGGATTAGTACCAACCTTTTTCCTTTTTAAAGGAATGTGGTAGACCTAATCTGTCTCAGGTTTGCATTTTGTCACCTTTGTGGTAATATGTCCAGTTGTTGGGTGAATATATAGCTCCTGCAGTTTTGGATCCAGGTTGGAGGGCAGAGCATCGAAATGTTGCTCTTTGGATGGATTTCTAGGAAAAGCAAGGGAACCCAAAGGTAATACACTAGGGACCTTGGGCGCTACTTTGTTACTAAAGACAGTGGTCCCTAGAACATTAAAAAATGAATGGTTAGAATCAACATAAGCTAGATAGCCAGTATGTTCTTTTTCCAGCCGGACAGAGATTTATTTTGCAAATATATATAGTATAACACAAAATTGAAGGTAATGTCAAGGGGGCAGCCTGTGACACACATACAACAAGACAAAACAGCAATTTTTACAGGCAAAAGGCGAACGAGGCGGTCTGTTTCCTAGTATTCAGTGAACAGACTTGATTCAATCAAAGTACCATTGTGCAATGTAATCAACTTATTTAGTGGACATATGGTACAAAAGTTGTCGACGTTTCGATGCACAAACTCTAAATAAATGGCATCATCTTCAGGACAGAATTATAAAACATGTCTGTCTTGGGATCATATAGGTTCCTTTCATACGTGCATAACAAACAAACAATTTTGACAAAGGTGAAATAAATGGGAGAGATGGAAAAAAGAACAAGAATTTAGACAGTTAGCTAGGTACGGACCATTCTAGTCAGAGTTCATTGACTTGTCAGTGACTTTGTTACCAGTAAGCTGAGAATAAAACTATGCAGGCACGCAACTGGTGGTGGAAGTGGCATGCGGAACTAATTCGACATGCCGATGTGACAACATGGGCAGCGTGCGGCGCAGTGCAATTATCTGATTGTAGTGTACGGCGTAGTGAGGAGATAGAGAAAAACCGTTAACAACACAATGACGAATATAATGCTCGCGGCTAGGAGGATTTAAGCCAGGCGTTGAGCAGGCAGTTGAAGGGGATAGTATTACACGGAAGCTAGTACGCCGCTCGACTTACATGAGTCGCAGTACTGTTGGCTGTGCTCCAGAGACAAGCACAGGTTGCACACTTTGTGTGAGTCAGTGCGCGGGAACTTCGCATGGCACCGAGGGCAGAATTTAAATGGAGTCTGTTCTATCTACTGCGAGGCGGCCCGATGGCCTTCCATGAGCTACAAGAGTGTTTTTGAAGTATAAATGATACGCAGAGAATGGGATTTTATAATCGAAAACAATACCGTCGCGGGTGAGTGTCTTGCAGGAGCATGCAAAGCATGTGATCTACAGCTCACACGCCTCAAACATAATTTTTCTGTCCCCACAAGTGCTAGTGAATCAGATGTCTACAGTTCCTTTACTACTCGAAAACACTAGCTCTAAATTTTAAAACTCGTACTTGACCCTAGCACTGGTAGCGGAATGAGCAATGCCTAATCCAACCTGCCTTGGGGCCGATGTTCTACACACTTAATTTGAAAAATCACAAACAGAAAATGCACATTTACGAAAAGCACAAAAGGCTGGTATGATAGTCAAGAGACCTCTAACTCCTTCACTCTGGTTCAACTCAGGATCATTAACTGGCTTTCCCATCCGTTGAGTTAGCCCCCGGGAATAGTCTGGACAAGAAGTGGCCCTACCTGTGCAGAAGTGTGTTGCACCACCTAACAGGTCCTTTAATCAGGTGGCACAGAACTGTTAAGTGGGGATTCTGCTAATCAAAGGCAGCTATTTGCATAAGCAAAGACATAGTCTGAGGTGAATAATGGAGTGGTTAAGGGGACTGATGCTGGTTGTAGTGACTGATGCTGTGTGTACACCAATTCTCTTAAATACACCCTAAACTTTCTAAACTGATGAGGGAACTGCTTAGCATGGGTCACCAACCTCACGGAGTGTGCCATGGCTCTAGTATGTTTCAATCACTCAAGAGTGGAAACAGCCTTCTCGCCCAAGAAGGCCATGTTCTTCAGGGAAGCCTGCACATATCCTGAAAAGCATGTGGCATGCATCCATGTGAAGCGACACAGCTCGCCGGGAGTGCCGTCTGCCCTTCCCAAACAGTCAGTAGTGTCCAGGCCAGCATAAATCAGGTACTTGGAAACGTCTTGTCCATCTTGCATATTATGGCCAGAGAGGCTCTAAGGTTTTGTGGGAAAGTCAGCAAGATCTCCATAACTATATTCCACAGGGCATACATATAGCAACCTAATAAACAAACGACATTACTGATTGCAGTGCCAAACTGGCCTAAGAGATCTTTCATTCCCCATAAACCTCAATTCATTTGAGTTCTCTATCCGGTAGTGCAGTGGGGAAGAATTCAGATTAATTCGAAGATGCCTACATTACTACTCTCTGGGGTAGGGCGTTTGGAAGTCAGGGTATCCAGGTGCCAGCCTATAGCACCTGGTCACAGGTCTATTCACTAGCCGGAAAGAACATGGTTTGGACCAAATCCCCATCAAAGTGCATAGCATAAGGGCATTGTCAGAAAGAAGCAAGAGTTTAGATGAAGTTGATCCTGGGTGTAAGGACATTCATTTTGGTTTCAACAGTAAATCCCGCACTTCAGCTGCTCTCCAAACCTCAACAAATACATTTTCCTGAGTCATCCCAGTATCTGGGGACGAATCAAGCCCACAGACTTCTTTCAAGTCTGTGTAATAATTGTTATCAGCATAATTGCCCCCCATTATCATATCCTTTTGGTGTGCCTTAGTCGGAATCAGAGCCAAAAACACAATTGAACCTCTGTTGCCCCCCAACTGAGGTTCAATTGTGTTTTCGGCTTGACAGTGGAACCGGTGAGGAACCAGAGTGTATGAGACCAGTTGTGCTTTAGTTAGTTCATAGAATGACAACGGTCAAGATCAGGCTGAAATCAGTTCAAGGTTAGACATCAGGATCACATAATCTCCTGTCAAGGGTATCAGACAACGGCACTGAAGAGCTGAGACCTGATACGGGAATAGGCACTGGCATAGGTAACTTACCAGATTCAGTACCAGACCTGGAACAAGATCCATGGAAAAAGAGGGCACTACAAGACGTCATGTTAGCGGAAACCTAAATAGAAGCTCCTGCGGATCACTGAGGCCTGAAGACACCTCAGAAGAAGCCAGAAAAATGTCAACGATCTGCAGCATGGGCTCTTTGAAGGCATTACTTGCTGGAGCATCGCTAGTGGCCCAGAAAAATCAGAGTGCACCAGGATCAGATGGGGGATTAGCACAGTACTCTGGGCCCCCAGAGGAGACCAGCTAGTATTGTGATACCCTTGTGCCCTCTATTTGGACACGGAGTCAAGGGGTGGAGAAGAATCTGCTTTGCTTTTTTGTGTTTCTGTTTTGATTTACATTTTAACTTAACAAAATTGTTTGCCCAAATGGTGGACTATCGCAAGACTAGCCCAGAGACTGGGACTGAGCCACAGCCCACAACCTGTAGCGGGATTGCCGCAAAGGTTTCAACATTTTATGGTGCTGGATGACATACATCTTTCGGTACCGGATCACTTTAAAATGCATGAGTCCGCACTTGTCCCACAACTTCGAATTGTGCAACAAAAACCAACACTGGACACACTTTCTTCAGGTATGTGATCAACATCGGTTTTCTACAGTCACAGAATGTCTTGAAGACTTGTTTTTCAAGGGGACATCATATCATAGCACACACACTTCTTATTCTCTGAAATCCTCAAAGGTCGGATAAGAGTAGAAGCAGACCTCGAGGTTCTTGTTGGAAGGTGTGGAAGGAAAGGAACTGAGTTAAGCTGAGGTGGCGCTTATATGCAGCTCTGCTGCGTCATTTCCAAGCCCGTGCGGACTCGGCATGGAGACACATGGCACCACTTAGTGGAGTGCAGGAGCACTGCTGAAAGATTTCCAGATCCAGTCTAGCAACTGGGGAACATTGTACAGGAGAGGAATCTGCGGTTATAAGTATCTATCAGGAAAAAAGCAACAGCAATTCACAAGTACTAAAGGTTCCAGTAAACATAATTTGTAGAACATCAGGAAGGAACCACTGCACTTGCATTGAAAGACTGTGCACAGAGGTATTCATAGCTTTTCATAGAAGATGTCAGCCATGACACCAGGTATCAGGCAATTAAAAAGGTGGCAGGATGTAGAAGCAGTTGGTATTACAATAACCCAGCATAATGCTGATTTTATTAACTCAAAAAGAATGAAATGCTGCAAAAGGTAATTAGTCAAACCCCTAGTCCCCCTGTGCCATTGTATGGGGATTTGTGAATGAGAATAAGAGCACTTTTGTTGTGGAACCTGGATACAGATAAAAGATGAGCATGGGTTTTCTTCACCTATTCGCTCAAAGGGCTGGAAGAAGCAAGGAATGGGTGAGCCCGGCCAAGATAGGCTAAGGGACCAGCAGGACTTCAGTCTTAATCCCATGAAACATTAAATTGAAACTCACCATGCTTAGCAGGGGGTTAGAAATAGTAATGAGGTGACACGGTAGAATGAAGGCTACTATCATTCACCAGAGTGTAAGTAGTAGGAAAATAAAGTAAGATAGAGGGAACACAGTTCAAATAAGCTGCAAAATTAGAGAACAGTTTGAGTGTTTTGAACAAATAGGTTGACGAAGTAGGATGGTCAGAAGGAAGCATATTTAGTCAAGGATGAGAAACAGTAGGCAGAAGAGACACTGTAAACTAACTTAGGTAAAATGAGGAGCTTTATTTGAACTATTACATGAATTCTCAGTACTGGTGCTATACAAACATATGCACGTGATACTAAGATTATGTTGTGTTTAGAAATTAGTCTGATAAATAAGACAACTATGTCCTGCATGTATAACAATGAGAAAAACAGAGTCCGCTGTCCAGTATAGATGTTCTCTTGACCACCCCAAAACAAATGCTGCTCTACTCGCCTTTGTCGAAAGGCCACTCTTTATATTCTTTCATAACCTTTCCTCTCTCTAGACACTATCATGCAAAGTCTGAAGTATCAGCGCCAGTTCAGCCAGTGATTCTCTTTCATAAACACTCGCTAATACACAGTTTTCAAGATACCTTGTATGACACAATAGGCTTTACACCAAGTAAGCTCAATCACCACTACATAAGGCCTTAGATTTGGTGATAAAGACAAATGTCCATCTGCAACCTTCATTCAGAAACCCTGTAGGTGCATGAGTGGCATGTGTAGCAAGTTGCATTCGATGGAGAAATTGCAACAGCTTTATTCATTCTGGCAGGCCCTAAAGCCCATGCTTTCTTAAGAAACAGTTTTGAGTTAAGATCTGGAACTAGAAAATAAAATACATATTTGTATTGTTGCACCATATTCAGTCACTTTCTCTCATTTTATGTGTCTTAACTCTCAAACCCTTTTCCCCACTGCCACATTAAACCTGCCAGTGTGCGGCATGCAGTGACTAAAAAATATGAATCACTGAAATCTGCATGCATCGATGAGAGAATCGACTGGTTAAAAGAATTGCTGTATGTGTAGCTAGGGGACTAATGAGCCTTTCCAAAGGAAAGTGTTTTTGTTACTGCTCACAGTACAATACAAGATAGGAGCAGAAGGAAGTGCTCATTCTCATCTACAGGAGACTGAATGACTTAACTCTGGAGTTCCAAAGGGTAGCTCATGGGCAGGAGATTGAAAGAAGGAGAAGGGCAGGAGATTGAAAGGAGAGGGACAGATGACTCACTAATGACTTAGGTTGTCTGGCTATAAGTGGGCACTTTGAATCTACATTGTTACTGTAAGAGACAAAAGTAGGAAAAGAACAGGAACTCTGGATACATGGACAGTAGGCATTAGTGAATAGGGAAGGAAAGAGAAACAGGAGAAAGCTCTTAGGTTACCACCAGCAAGTAATGGTAAATTGACAGGAGAGCGAAACAGCAACCTACTTTGGAGGATAAAAAAATGATGGGGAAAATTGAGGGGCTGAAGGCTGTACTGGTTATTACACAGAAGGAAGATGTAACATCAATCTGAAACTGCAGTGCAGTGTTGTTTTTAGTAAATACCATCAACAGCATATACTAGGTTTCCTCTTAGTTACCTCTATTTGACCTCCACATAGCTCACTTTCCTCCTGTAACAATGTCAATGTGCCAGACCTTTAAAGTTTGATACTTACTGCATTTTTGCCTTGATCTCGGCAGGAGCTACACGTTTTACATTCTATACATTGCCACCTTAGAGCTTTCACTCGAACAGTCAGCTCTGATGAGAACTTCAAACAGGATGGATGACCTGAGGAAAGAAAAGAGGAGTAAGCCAAAAGCATTGCAGGACTTAGTTTCAAAGTTGGAGTCTCTCTTTTGACAAACTCGGAATGGAAGTGCGGCTAGAGAAGGATAATCAAGGGAAACCTACCTCAAAAGGGTGATAAAAAGAGAAAATGCTTAATTCCCATTTCCACTGCTGCAGACCAGCCCAACACCTCACCAAGGAAGTAAGTCATGAGGAAAATTTCTGAGCCAGTAGGACCAAGTTTAAGAGTGTATGTAATGGCATGTGAAGTGAATTTAATTATGTGAAGAGTTTTACAGAATGCAATAATACAATTAAATTAATTCAAAGCACTACTAAAGAATACACTTCCAAGGTTTGCAGGTCACTCCTGTGCAATTTTGCAGTGCATTTTTGATGTGTTGGGTCTTTTCTTGAACGTTTCTTATTCACCAACTGATTATTCTCTAAACCTAGCAGTACAAGATTGGCCCTCGGTACATCAAGTTTGGTAAAAAGGGTAATTAATAATGATTTGTAGGATTTAAATAAACTATTATTTTCAATTCATTTTCTTTTGTGTCATCAAGAGCCTTTTATAAGAAGTCTATGACTGATTATTAAAAAAAACAGTTTGTAAGGTTTATGGGGATATGGGTGCTGAGTCGCGGAGGCAGGAAATAACCCTTAACCATTGGGAACTGCCTTCGGAAGAAGAGTTTATTAAGGTGGCAATGGGGGTCTCCTCAGGCTCTCCGCTGGCCCCAATCCCCCAAAAATTCTGGAAAGAGCTTGGTCCCGAGGTTTTTCCACTGCTTCACCAGTTATGTAATCAATCACTTAGCAGTGGAGTGGTGCCTCCCTGTTGGAAGATGGCAGTGGTCTCACCCATCCTGAAAAAACCTTCATTGGATCCCAACTGTCTCAAGAACTATAGGCCAATCTCCCTATTGCCATATCCAGTGAAGATAGTGGAGCGCCTGGTTAGCCACGCACTCTCGGGCTTTCTGGAAGGCAATAATAAGTTGGGGGATGAACAGTTTGGTTTTCAACCAGGACATGGGACCGAGACAGCACTGGTTACCATGCTGGATAATCTTCGGATGCGGGCGGACAGGGGACATTCCGCAACTCTGATCTTGTTGGACCTGTCCGCCGCGTTCGACACGGTAAACCATGTCACACTGCTGACGAGACTGGAGGAGGTGGGGGTGCCTAATATGGCTCTGCAATGGTTCCAGTCTTACTTGGCAGATAGACGGCAGGCCGTTGCCCTAACCCCTTTTCAGTCAGACTTTATTAACAACAGGCATGGGGTACCGCAGGGGTCATCAATCAGTCCGATACTATATAATTGTATATGCGGACGCTTATGGATGTCATCAAAGCCCACAACATTAGTGTGGTTAACTATGCTGATGACACCCAATTGATAGTGTCCCTGGATGGCGATCAGGCGGACTCCCAAGATATTTTCCACAAGTGCATGCGGGACATGGTATTGTGGTTAAGAGACAATGCTTTGCAATTTAACAGTGACAAAACAGAGATTCTGCACTGTGGGGTGGGCAGAGTGCCGTCAGTTCTACCATCGGATTTCTGGCCTTTCCCCACGGATGGCCCTCTGGTACCTGTGAGCATGGTGCGTAATCTGGGGGTTAGCTTGAACGATAAGCTCAACCTGGACTCGCACGTTAATAGGGTAGTCAGGAACTGCTATATGCTCATTAAAGGACTCCGGAAGGTTCTACCACTGCTACCTCCTCAGACTAGAGGGACAGTGGGCAGGAGTGTCATCCTTAGCCGCCTGGACTACTGTAATGCCTTGTTGCTGGAATCCCCAAGGTATCTAATATCGCGGCTCCAGAGTGTCCAGGCGGCAGTAGCAAAGCTAGTCTTGCGGAGATCGCACGGATCATCAACTTCCCAGGCATTAGCTGAGCCAAAGGATATTGTTCAAGTTGCTGTGTATTGCCTTTAAGGCCTTTCACGGTACAGGGCCCAACCCACTTCAGGGTAGGTTTGGCTGGTATAACCATGTAAGTAACTTGCGATCCACTGCAGCTAGCCTGGCAACCATCCCGAGGTTCAAGCGAACCACAATGGGTGGGAGATCGTTTGGTGTGGCAGCTGCTCGTCTGTGGAACAGCCTCCCCTTGGAACTGAGGCAAATACAGGAGCTGCTGTTGTTTCGGAGGAAAGTTAAGACCTGGTTGTTCCCCAGAGTGTAATCCGTATCTAGCATTTGCGGATGATTCCAACTTTACTGTGTCTTAGCGCCAGGATGCCTGTAGGGTTGCAGTGCGCTCTATAAATGTGGGATACATACATACATACATTACTAAGGCGTGTTTTACGCTGTATGATCCCTTCTTATTTTATTCAGGAAAGTGTGAACATGAGAATTTTAATGAAATCAGGCAACCTATGTATGGTCACTCTTCAGCTTTGTATTGGTCCGTGGGTTATGTCAGAGATTTGACTGCCCAGTGCGAGGGGGAAGGGTTCTCACTGTTCTACTGACAGCAGCTACGTGTCTCTTTCTACATAATTCTAACAACCATATCTGAAGTACGTGCAGCTGGGTCTGCACTGTATGACACTTGCTGTATGTTGGAAGACTTGAGAATATAGAGTTGCGCTATAAAATCTGACAAAGTCAGTATAAGCTATTTTGCTTGAATGCACTTCATAATATCACTCACTTTCCTTGCTTCCATCTAACCCACTCTGGTATCATACCCAATTCCTATCAGCCCCCCCATGATTTAAAGGGTATGTAAAAATAGAATACATAACTGTGCTCAATACTATACACTAGGTCTTGACCTAGTGTAGAGAACTGCTCTTGGCATACTAACAGACTGTTATAACATGCCCAGAATCAAAAGGATAGCAAACACTGACTAAATGGGTGGGGGACAGCAATTCCAGATTTCACTTTATCAGTCGTCAGTCTAGTTTAGAAAGCATAAGTTTGTTGACTAAAGATATACTTTGAATACAGACCATCATCTCACTGATACTGCTCCTCCAGGTGACATTTCCGGTATGACACTTCCTTTGAAGAGCTAGGAAACCCATAATTGTCCACAATATCATGGGGAGAGGATAAGTTAGAAAGTTTCAGGAAAAGCGCACATCAGTCTATCTATTTAGTAACAGACGGCCCAACGCAGAATACAAAACACATATTAGCCCTAGTTAAATGCACTGGTTACACATACTGAACATGCCAGTAGTAGGTTCCAGGCCAAGGTCCTCCTCCAGGTGAGAATATGGGTGACATATCCATATCAACAGTATTTTCAGAAGTAGACACAGCAACAGTTCAGAGATATACTTAAGGTGGTGCATTATAATAGTATATTTCTTGCTGATACACCCCTACTGGAACCGTACAAAAATATTACTTACTTATAATCTTAGTTCATATGCATATATATCATCCTTGCACTCACAATATTTTTAAGTACCTTTTGAAAAATACATTCCTTGTTTTAAAAGCATGATTTTCAGATGTTGCCTTATGTAGGCAATAGTATTCAAACGTACTTATTTTCCCACTTAAAAATAATACAGATTTAGAAAATAAAGTAATTTGTAAAAAAACAAGGTTTGTTCAGCACTTTCAAATTCATTAAAAAAAAGCAAAGGAGATACAAGAAAATGAAGCCATGTAGGCAGTGGCTTCAAGTAGGTGACAATCAACACTTCTCCTTTAAGCTAAACTGCAAATACACTGCTTCATAATTCTCAACTATCATTTTGACTGAGTGGTCACGGGACGCCAGGACCATTTACCAGGTCAGCTGTTTTGGGCATCAATAAAGATTCCTAGGATAGAAAAGTAGATTAAACAGGTTACATTTACATCTGCATCATGGGACCTTTATTAAGCTCTTTCCCAAAATAAAGGATGCACAAGAAAATCAATAGAATTGTACACAAGCACAAGAAAAGCCATTAGTTTGGCATCGTAAACCAGCCTTTTGGCTTTGTCAAGTCTTGTTTTGGCTTTTGCAAACGTTTATTGCTGGGGAATCTTCTGGGCCTGCATCAATCTAAAAACAATCATGGGCAAAGCAATTAGGTCTGGCATTGGCTACCAGTCTTGGGCTTTGTCAATGCTTATTTTCTTTTGTTGTGTTTTCTGTAAAATGGGTTAGTTGGCTGAGCTACTGGGCCGTCACACATGCAAAAAGAAAAACAAAGCAGTGGCAAAACCAAGAAAGTGGGGTGGGAGGAGAAAGAGGGAGAGAGAGACAGAGAGAGAGAGAAAACAAGCATTTGCAATGCAATAGGTCTCGCATTTGCGAGAGTTGGAACTATTGGCATTGTAAATGACAATGCCTTTTATTAATTTGTTTTGAAAATCTGCAATCAGCGTCATAAACACGCACTTTGTACGTATAGTCCTTCCTTACGAGGAGCAAGGCTGACATTAAAAGAGACTGCCAGCCTTGCTTCTCAAAAGCAAGGACTAAGTACAGTGCTTGTATACGCACAGTTTGCAGGTTTTTAAAAGCATAAATAAATGGCATTGTCATTTACAATGCCAATAGCTCAAACTCTCGCAAATGCGAGACCTATTGCATTGCAAATGCTTGTTACAGCCTGAGGCAGAACCAACAGTGTCACAATGACCCATTTCCTTGTCCACGCCCAACCGGAAGTCTCCACCTGTGGGCTAGGTTTCCAGATTCCAGATTCTTTCCGCCCATGAAATGATAGAGCGCTGCTAATTCCCTGCGCATCTGGTGGAACTTCATTGGTCACTGCTTATGAGCTCGTGACTGAGGTGCACGTTATGCTCTAGTGACAGATAGTGCAGCTCGTGTGCATTGCACAACGGTTAACTTACAACAAATGTTTCCAGGGCTCCATTGGTAATTTTCAAAGGATGGAAGGAGGAGCTGCTCACAGTCTGGAAAGTGACCGTCGCACAGGCGTCTTCCCTGGTGCTAGTGCAAGGCTTGGTCGGGAATCGGGGCTCGCAGTCTGGACAGGCGTCCCGCAGCCAACCACACAGTTGGTTTTAAGCACACACTCCGAAAAGGAGTACCACGCCCACACAAACACTTCTAACATACACCCCGCACGTCTCAGTGCTATGATAGCAGTGTTGATTGCTATACATCACCATGGTTTCGGTTTGACCTCAGCACAATAAATATTATCACAAGTTATTTATTGTGTTCAGCACAACTATGTGGCCCCTGCCACGTTTAATTCGCAGCACATAGAGAGGCATCTAAACTAAGCACGCTATAGGTGCTTATGAGGAAGATATGCCCTCCACAAAAAAAACGTAATACACTATCTCATGAGGCAGATGTTGCTTTCCACCAAACATGAAATCGGTCATAGGGTTCATTGTCACACATGGAAGTGTTCAGTCCAAATAAACACTAAAGGGGTTCCTCTAAGGGTCTCTTCTGGGTCTGTGCTCCCTTTCACTGTAATCAATACATATCTCCATGGGCAAGTGTTCTCTCTCATCTGAAAGCAATCTACGTCCAGGTAAGTGAGCTGTTCCCTCTCACTTAACACAATGGAGGTCCCATTCCTCAGGTGCTCCCTCTAACTACAATATAGGTATATATGGAGCAACTGTTTCTTGACACGTAGGATCGATCCCAATAGTGCGAGTGTTCCATTTGACCGGAAGACAAATATGGGGTATTTGTTCCCTATCACTCTAAACAATGGAAATGTAAAGGACAGGTATTTTGACCCAAAGAAAATAAAGGGAGCCTTATAGGGCACACATCACCCCATTTTTAAGAAAATATAGGTCCTTGTGGTGCAAGTGCTCACCTCACTACCACAATGTAGATCCCTGTAGAGGAAGGTAATCCAGCCTTCTGAATACACTAGTTGGCACCATGATGTTGCTATAAAAGTCTATAATGGTTCTCCATCTGTAATAACAACCCAGGCCACTGACAGGAAGCAGCGGTCAACTGATCTGCCTTCTGGTTCACTAATGGCATGGTTGTTTCTAAGTTAATGTTTAGAAGTTATTACTTCTAATGAATGCCCCTAAATGCAGTCACATAATCTAATGTATTAAAGTGAAATGCGGGTTAAAGAAATAATTACGGAGTCCTTACCTTATCTTTAGTTGCGTTTGGTGCACAATTTACATGCTAAATATTTTGTCGGCTTGACTCGTGGTATGGCTATAGGAGCCAAGCCAAACCCTTGACTAGGCTCTTCATATCAATCGGCGGGGTATCGATGCTCACCTCTACTTGGAGGCCCCCCGTCCCAAACTTTGAGAAGCATTACTTTAGTAGGATCCCAGGCCTACATTCACCCACACAGCATTAACACACACAAGATAATACCTCTTTTGTGCTTTTAGGAAGACAGCCACCGCAGCATAGCGTGAAGAGTGACACATGCGGGGACGTTCACAAACCAAAAAATAGCAGTGCCTAAAAAATGAGTAGTGAAAGGGTGCAAGTAATGTGCCAGTGCTCCAGGGGCGGGACAAACACATGAAGAGGAAGGAAGCCTAGGCCAGCTGACCAATAAATATTGAAGCCATCAATGGTAAGCAATGAGTCCTCCAAGCCCACTGTTCAGAAACAAAAGGTCCTGAAGAAAAAGCTCATTTGTTTTATATGTTGACACCTTCAGTGAGAAATAGGAAAATGCTGTCACTCACAGCTAACCAGTGGCTGAAGTAGGCTGAACCACTGCCCCATGCTTTCTGTTACAGTGGGCAGAAGAAAATATGAATGACAGAATACCAGACCAATGGATAAAGAGGGCTGTTTGAAAGTCCCTATAAGTATGTTTCTACATACAACTGCTGCAAAATCAAAAGCTCTTGGTTAACGCAGACCTAAAAAGAGAAATTAAGTGCAGCAGTATCTCATATAAACATTTTGCAGATCTTGCTGCTGTTTTATCAACATTTCTCCTCAGGGAAAGGGGTTGTTTGCTGTCTGGTAACAGATGGCTATGCATTAACAATCAATCTCTCAATGGACGGTGTAAATACTGGCAGAAAAGCACAAATTGGGCCACAATTGACATACAGATTATTTCTAAGATATCTGATCTGTTCCAGACATATAAAAGCCACTAAGTGTTCAGGAAATTAAGGGATGTCTCAGCAGCAGAGGACTGGTATTGGAAGAAGGTGACAAATGATTTTTTTTTAGAAATAGAAATCCAATGCCATGTTTGCAACAAAAGAAGGATGGACCTCAAAACTATGAGGAAATCACTTTACAGTAAAGATGCTGAATGTAAGATTTATGTATTGGGTCAGAGAGGGAAAGCATACGTTTTGAGAAAATATTAGGTTACATTAGAGGTGGAATACATTGTAAACATGTTAATGCCTTCTTAGAAATATTTTCACACAGGGCGGAGAACTAGGCAATTAGGATGTGACTCTTTCAGTAAGCTAGGATAGCCACACGATGTAACATAACTGATCAAAACTGCAAGCATAACTTTTCTGAGAGGAGCAGGCATAGGGCAATGCTTCCTCCTTGTATGCTTGAGGACTTATGGAGATTCCCCAATGCATCAGATGTACAACCTCTTCAACTAAATGAATGCAATGACATGGTCGAAGGGCATTTTGCTGCTCTTAAGATCTTCCTACACTGATGTGGGAGATATGGATGACCATAATGAAGGAATTTAGGAGCTAGGTCATCAAGCTTAAGGACTGTACGTTGTGTTGTGGTGGACAATCCACCCTGGGGCTAAAAAGATCAAAGGTAGATAACAAAATATTCTATCATAAGGTCTGTATCTCCTAAGATTCTCCTTCCGCTTCTCTGAACTAACAGCCTTCACAATGTCCATCTCAGTTTTCATCCAGGGCATCGCTTCATCCGCATAGGAGCCGAAAAGAGTATTACTTGAATATGCACAAGTTACTTACCTTCGGTAACGATATATCTGTAAGAAACAGTAGTTAGTATTAGCTTCCTTACCTTAGAATATCCCCAGGCGTCAGACTGGATCCGGAAACTTTTGCGTAGCAGTACCCTTGCCCATCGGTAGGCGTCGTCTGCGGCTCCGCGTCCGTCGTCGTTGGCGCCAGGGTGACATCGCCGGAGTACTTAGACACCGCCCTTGCGCGCTGACGTCAGTTCTTATCACAGCTTTTCCGCTCCAGAAACGCAGAGCCATGATAAAAAACCAACACTGCTGCCATGAAACTAGGGCCCTGAAAGGGGATGACCTTAACCCTAGATATTGGTTCGAAGAACGGGGAGGATGGGTGGGGCAGTAAGGAATCTAATACTAACTACTGTTTCTTACGGATATATCGTTACCGAAGGTAAGTAACCAGTGCATCTGAAAGAAACAGGTTAGTATTAGATTTCTTACCTTAGAATAGATACCCCAGCAATACCAACCCCGGTGGTGGTCTGCGAACCAATGATCACACCAGAAAGTCCTGGAGAACGGAACGGCCGAAAAAGCCATCTCTCCGGACTTGGCTGTCCAGGCAGTAGTGTCTTGCAAACGTGTGCAGCGAGGCCCACGTAGCCATCTGACAGATGTCCTGCAAGGAGACTCCTCGGTCCAGGGCAGTAGTAGCCGCCGTGGCCCATGTGGAATGGGCACGAAGCCCCACAGGAAGCTCCTTTCGAGCCAAAGAGTAACAAGCCTTGATGCACAAGACGACCCATCGAGAAATGGTTTGTTTGTGCACCGCCCGTCCCTTCTTAGCGCCCACGTAACCAACAAAGAGTTGGTCATCCACCCGGAACAGGCGTGTGCGATCCAAATAGAATGAGAGCGCATGTTTGGGGTACAGACGGTGGAGTCTCTCTTCCTCTTTCGAGGGATGCGGAGGCGGAAAGAAGGTGGGCAAGGTGATGGACTGCCCGATGTGGAAGGCTGTGACTACCTTGGGCAGGAAAGAGGGTCGCGTCCGCAACACAACTTTGTCTGGATGGACGTAAAGGAAAGGAGGCTTAGAAGAAAGGGCCTGGAGCTCACTCACTCTCCTGGCAGAGGTGATGGCAACCAGGAAAGCGGTCTTCAGAGTAAGGAGGCGAAGAGGATAGTTCTGAAGTGGCTCAAAGGGAGCGCACATCAGAAAAGTTAGAACAAGGTTCAAGTCCCACTGAGACATCACGAAAGGAACTGGAGGAAACATATGAGTGATGCCCTTCAAAAACCTATTTACAACCGGGGACTTGAACAAAGAGGGCTGATCAGGTAGCCTTAAGAAGGTAGAAATGGCCGAGAGGTAGCCCTTCACAGTGCACAGAGCAGAGCCCTGCTGGGCAAGAGAAAGTAGAAAGAGGAGAACCTCTGAAAGAGGGGCAGAAAGGGGATCCACAGCCTTTGCTGTGCACCATGCCACAAATTTGTTCCACCTGCAGGCGTATACCGATTTTGTGGAGGAACGCCTGGCTGCCAGAATGACATTACAGACTTCAGGAGGCAAGTCAAATGGCCTCAACTGCCGCCGCTCAATCTCCACGCATGTAAGTGGAGACTGGACAGGTTCGGGTGGAGGACCGTCCCCTGCTGCTGCGACAGAAGGTCCTCCTGAAGGGGCAGACAAATCGGGGGATCGACAGACATGCTGAGTAGCTCGGGATACCAGAAACTCCGTGCCCAGTCCGGAGCCACAAGGATGACTTGGGACCGGTCGCACCTGATCTTCTTCAGCACTCTGGGCAGAAGTGCTATAGACGGAAAAGCGTACAACAGACCGCAACTCCACTCGCGACGAAAAGCGTTTCTGAGCGAGTGCCGCCTTGGAAATTCCAACGCGCAGAACTCATGACATTGCGCGTTCTCTTCTGTGGCGAATAGATCTAACTAAGGCTCTCCACACTGCTGAAAGAGGCCTTGCGCCACGTCCGAGTTCAGACGCCATTCGTGATCCATCATGCACCGACGGCTGAGTTTGTCTGCCCTGGCGTTCAGGGAACCTGCCAGGGGTTGAACCATCAGGGTCATGCCCTGATGTTCCAGCCACTGCCAGAGGCGCAGAGCCTCCTGTCATAGGGTCCACGACCCCACCCCGCCCTGTTTGTTGCAGTACCACATGGCGGTGGTGATGTCTGTGAACACCTGCACTACACTCCCCAGGACAGAGGGGAGGAATGCCTTCAGTGCAAGCCAGATCGCCCGCAGCTCCAGAAGGTTGATATGGAGCTGGGACTCTGCCGGAGACCAGAGGCCTCTGAACTCTGGCTCTCCCCTGTAGCCTCCCGAGCCCTGGAGGGACGCGTCCGTCACAACTACGTGCTCCGGTTGGGGTAGGGAGAGGGATCTGCCGTTGGCCCAATTGCGGTCCGAGAGCCACCACTGCAACTGTCTTGCAGTGCCCTCCGAGATCAAGCCATGGTCGAACAAGTTGCCCTGATGCTGGGCCCACTGAAACTTCAGGTCCCACTGCAGAGCCCGCATCCGCCACCTGGCGTGATGCACATGAAGGAAGCAGGAAGCAATCAGCCCCAGAAGCCGCAGCGTCAACCTGACTGAGACTCGGGATAAAGGCTGAAAGATCGGAATCAGAGCCTGAATATCCCGAACCCGCTGTTCGGGAGGATAAACCCGAAACTGCGCCGAGTCTAGAACCCCTCTGATGAAGAGGAACTTCTGAGAGGGACACATGTGCAACTTCGGCACATTGATGGAGAACCCCAGCAGGTGCAGGAGGTCGGCCGTAGTCTGGTGGTGGCTGACAACTCTCTGGGGCGAGCCTGCCTTCAACAACCAGTCGTCGAGGTAGGGGAAGACTTAAACCCCCTGCCTGCGCAGATGAGCTGCGACCACCGCCATCACTTTCGTGAAGACCCGTGGGGCGCTGGTAAGGCCGAAGGGGAGCACGGTAAACTGAAAGTGCTCGTGGCCTACCGTGAACCGCAGGTAGGGCCGGTGGGCTGGCAGGACGGGGATGTGGAAATAAGTGTCCTGAAAGTCCAACGATACCACCCAGTCTCCCGGGTCCAGGGCAGCTAAGACCTGAGCTAGTGTCAGCATCTTGAACCTCTCCTTGACGTTCCGTAGCTCCAAGATAGGGCGTAGGCCCCCTTTGCCCTTCTTGGGAGCCAGAAAGTAGTGGGAGTAACAACCACACCCTACTTCTGGCCCAGGAACGCGCTCGATGGCCCCCTTGGCCAAGAGGGTCGTAACTTCCTCTCGCAGAAGATTCAAGTGATCCCCCGACACACGGTGGTACTGCAGTGGCATGGCTGGAGGGGTCGCCTCGAAGGGGAGGGAGTAGCCCCTTCGGACGATTTGCAGCACCCACCTGTCCGATGTAATGTTGCACCAGTGGAGGAGGTGATGGCGAACCCTGCCCCACCCACTGGCGTCACGTGGGCCTGAAAGCTCAGACTAGGAGGGCTTTGAGGCAGATGCTGGAGGGGTAGATGTTGTACCGCTTTGTTCGCCATAAGTTGGCAGGGTATGCTCAGACGTGAGTCCCTTGCTCGCTTTGCCACTGGATTCAAGCAAGCCTGGCTGAAGACGGCTGAAATGCCAGAAACCGGTCCTAGGAAGCTTGTTTCCGGTCCAGGGAAGGCATGGCTTGGCAGTTCGGGCTGGACTGTTCCCATGAGGCACAGGGTCAGACTGATTTGCATATGGCCATGTCTGAACTGGGGTGGCAGAGTGGGCTAAAGCCAGGCGGTGACGTCTGGCCACGTTCCTATCTACAGGGGGACCTGTTCCCAGAAGAACGTCAGACAAGGCCTCATTAAACGGCAACAGAGGCTCCGAAGAGCTTGCTTGCGGTTTGAGGACCTCAGTGAGGAGGTTAGTCCTCACGGCCGCGACGGCTAAAGGTTGAGTTTGCCCCCCCCTTGAGAGGTTTGAACGCAGGGCCGATGCCTAAAAGCAGGGCTTTCTGAAGCAGCACGCGAAGCGAGATCTCTGCCACTAAAAAGTGAACAGGGCTTGGGTGCTTCCCAGTTCCACGATTCAGGCCTTGAGAGCATGTAAGGGCCAGGTGAGAGGGACGGTTAGCTGGGCCCTGCCTTTGTTAGGACTACAGGTGGGACTGCTACTCCAGGGCCTGAAGTACAGACATTGGCCCAGGAGCACCCTGCTGCACTTATCTGTGAGTGGAAATGAGACGGGTGCACCAGCGGGGTCCCTGCGAACAGAGGGCGCCTGATCCAGAGTAGTAGTGAAGAGCAGTGAGTGGGAAGACATGGCTACCCCCTCCCCCAGCAACTGGCAGGCTGCGAGAACTATTTGCCCCCCCACAAAGATGCAAAATACCTAATGGGAGAAGACGGCGTGGAAGTAAGGGGGACGGACAAGGGCCCCATGGCTTCATCCCATGGCTGCAACTGAGGCGGCCTCGCAGGACTGGACCGACTTACACAGAGCAATGTAAGAAGAGACCTCACAGTCTCCCCATCAGCTTCTGACGGCTGCTGGATCTACCCACTGGGACTGGATCTGACAAAGCAACCTACGACACTGGGGCCCCTCGAGATATTGCAGTTCTGAAGTGGGGTTGATGAGGCTAGGTCAGCGCCGGAGAGCCCTGCTGCACATCAAATTCCGATTCCTGTAAGGAAGAAAGCGATGGGGAGCTGATCAAGGCGTTTGGCCCAGTTTTCACAGCTGAGGCGGATCTCTTCACTGCGCACTCCAACAGGGTTACGCCATGTCCATGAACTGAGCAAAAAAAGACCGCTCCCTTAAAGACATGTTCATGAACCAAGGGGGAGCACAGACAGATGAAAAACCCAAGGAGAGTGGAGGTGAACACAAGGTGGATTCTGATGATGAGGAGTCTTGCAATCACCAAGTCCTTTTTGGGATCTCTCTTTTGCATCACTTACAGGAGACCTCCAATCCATGAAGTCAAAAATGGCGGCGGACCTTCAGGAGGTTCGTCATGATATTGAAGAGGTAGGGAACAGAGTGGCTGTACTAGAAGACCAAGAAGCAAGCTGAGGGGAAGAGATGAAGTGGCCGCAGCAAGATGACCTGCGTCTTAAGGAGCAACATCTCGATCTACAGGCACAGAACGAGGATTTGGAGATTCGTTCCCGCTAGAATAATATTCACCTCAGGGGAGTGCAGACCAAAGCTGAGGCAGCTAACCTTCACGACTACGTTATAGAACTTTTTCGTTGCATACTTGGTCATGCAAGTGAAACAAAGCTGCAGCTTCACCGTGTACAGAGGGTAGGACCCCCAGATCAGAAAAGAATCCCTGCTGACATCCTGGTGTACATGATTTTCAGACAAAGGAGGACATCCTAAAGAAAACCATAGAGGCACAAATGCTCCAGTTTCAAGGCCATTTTCCGGTGCTCTACCAGGACCTGTCCCGGATCACCCTGCCAAAACGCAGATAATTTCGCCCGGTTACTGATCATTTGCGGAAAGCAGGCATAACATACTCATGTGGTCTGCGCTGCCAAATCATCTTTCGCCATGATGGAACGCTACACCAACTGAGATCCCTTAGGGAAGCCTGAGCCCTGCTCCATATTGTAGACCCTGTCAAAACTAAGGGACTGTCATATTTCCCTGACCGCAGAATGCAGTAGCAGCAAGGCTGTAAGCGAGTCAAGGGTGCCCCTATCAGAACAAAGTCAGACCCAGACATCATGAACAAAGAGCGGCAATCGGTGCTCCAGCGCTCTCAGGAAAGTCCACTCCCACAGAAGAGTCTTGAAACAAAGGGGGATCAGTTTAAGCGGCTTTCAGAAGTGGGGCTGTCGGAAGACGGAGCGGCAACAGCGGGGAGAGCGTGATGCTGCATGACTGCCTCTCCTAATGCCCTGCCTGATACGTGACTGTGGTCCCTTGGACTTCTTTCCTGCAGCCAATGGATGCAATGATTGGACAATGCTCCTCACCAACCACACTGATTTGACAACCTCTGGTCATACTCTTTTGTTCCACGTGCTACTAAATTGTTATCCTTGGGGTCTTCTTTCATTTCTCAATTCTCCGCACCTCCGCTATTATCTTGGCTTAGGCAGATGCGTCTCGACAGGGCCCCCATCCTACTTATGAGAACTTAGGGCATGTAATTAAGTACGAAACTCAGGCCCAGCCCCGTGTCCAGGGACCTGTGCATCATCAGTCTAAATGTTTGGGCCTAAATGGCCCAGTACAGCGCGCTGCGGTGCTGCCCCTCATGGAGCAGTCGGTGGCGATATCTGTTTGCACCAGGAGACGCACATACTTGCCAAAGATACCCCCGCATGCGATCCTGCTGGGTCTTTCAAAATAGAAGTGGTCCTAAGGTCAGACTAATAAAAGTGGGGTGACTTCTCTTACTTCCCCTGACTCTGCCATTCTAATAGCGGGAGACTTTAACCTACAGATGGACCGCTGTAGCCAGCGTTCCTCCCAGATGGGGGCCTTCTCAAATGCTGGCCTCCATTGGCTTGCGGACGGTTTGCTTTGCTATATCTGGAGACATCTCCACTCCTCCTCTAGAGACTACACATTTTACTCTGCAACCCACAAGTCATATGCCCCAATCAACCACTTTCTCATGACCACAGCTCTCACAGCTTGTGTTGGAGAGGCCAGCATAGAGCCCCGATCTCCGTCAGATCATGCCCCGATCACAATGGCACTTCAATTGAATACTGCATATGCCTGCCCTTCAAGGTGGCGACTGCGCTACACCATGCTGCAATCCACTCAGACGGTGGCAGCGATCTGCTTGGCTAATGGGGACTACCTCAGTAATAATGATCTTGAGGGTACTCGTCTTTCCTCAGTATGGGAGGCGATTAAGCTCGTCCTTTGGAGCGAATTGATCGCTATTGCAGAGGCTGAGAATAAACCGTGTAGGGAAAAGCGACAGCAGATTGAACAAGCGGTCTCCGAACTCGAGTCGATTCACAAACGCACGGGTCCCATCAGGTCCAGCGGAACTTGAGAAGCAGAGACTTCTCTTAAAAAGCCTTGATCTTGATCCAGCGGAATACGCCCTCTTACAACTTAAGCATAAATTCTACGTTAGTGGAGATCGTTGCACTCGAATGCTAGTGCATAGGTTGTGTAGCAAGGCATTGTCTGGGTCTGTTGATTCGGTTTGCACTCTAAATGGGGTGGAGGCCCATACGGACCGTGAGATAGCAGAGGCTTGCAAGTCTTTCTATAGCGTCCTATATGCCGGTGTTGATGCCCCGACCGGCGACTTCGAGGCCTACCTGCAAGAGGTCCCGCTGACATTCCTTTCTTCGGATCTTGCGTCCCAGCTAGACCAACCTATTCGAGTAGACA
Organism: Lissotriton helveticus; assembly: GCF_964261635.1. Classification (NCBI taxonomy): domain Eukaryota; kingdom Metazoa; phylum Chordata; class Amphibia; order Caudata; family Salamandridae; genus Lissotriton; species Lissotriton helveticus. The sequence goes on along the minus strand of NC_136072.1, from coordinate 535,696,671 downwards.
TGGTTGTGGCAGCGGTTGCACGCCTTAAACCCTTGTGCGCTGCAAAAATTCACCCATCGTGACGTATAACGGCCGGGGGGCCAACCTAAGCACCTCAGGGGTTAAACCCTCTAAGGCGCAGGGCCCGGATGGCTTCACCCCCCTTTTCTATAAAACTTTCTGCCAAGAGCTAGCTCCCCAGCTGACCAGGCAGTTCAATTCTTTCCTAGAATCCGGCTTCCTTACCGATACGATGTTAGAGGCATCCATCTCTGTGATTCTTAAGCCCCAGAAGGACCTTTGGGATTATGGGGTCTATCAGCCTATCTCCTTGCTCAACACTGATGCCAAAAATTCTGCAAACATCCTAGCGGCGCGACTCAACCCTATTATGCCGGGCCTAATTGACCCTGACCAATCGGGCTTTATCACGGGGAGGCAGTGTGGGGAAATGCCTCCTCCATCTTACCAACCTTATCGAGAGATCACAGAGGGAGGCTCTCTTCCTCTCCACTCTCCAATTTTGCTGAAAAAGCATTTGACCGAGTCCACTGGCCTGACTTGCTTGCCATGCTCTGCCGGTTTGGATTCAGGGACAGATACCTAGCATGGATAAGCTCCATTTACAGTGCCCCCAGGCCCTTGGTCTAGTTCAATGTGACTTTGTCCTCATCTATCCCCATAGCATGGGGAACCCACCAGGGCTACCTCCTCTCCCCGCTCCTTTTTGTGCTCTACAAGGAACCCATGGCGCAGAGGGTATGGAACAATCCGCAGGTCACAGGGATCTGCCTTGAATCAGACAAGCATACAATTAGCCTCAATGCAGAGGATAGTATCTAATCTATGACAAACCTCGCTCCTGTCCCTACTTGAGGAATTGTGGGAGTTTAGCAGAGCATCAGGGTTCGAAGTTAACCACCACAAATCTCGGATCTTGAACCTTTTGGTCACCCCGCCCCAAGTAGCCTCACTGCAGGCACAGTTTCCCTTTGTGTGAGCAGCGCAGAGTATACCATTCCTTAGACATCCCACTGCCCTCCATACCGGTGAAGACGATGGTAGCTAATTACGGCCCTTTCTAGACCAGACCAACTAGGCGGTCTCGGCATGGAACCGTGCGGGGTTGTCATGGTACGGCCCTATTGTGGCTGTCAAAATGGCATTACTCCAGTGTATTCTCTTTATATTTCAGACCATACCACTAATCTCAGGCTGCACAGTGTGCTTTTTTGTAGAGGGGAATCGACTGCTATCAGAAATGCATTTGGTCCTTCATGGGCCAGACGATAGCCTGAGCCAATATCTGGAGGGAGATCAAGATGCTCGCAAACATAGGGCATGAGGGCTATACTTCTTGCTGGTAACAACCTGGACCCTGCGGTGGCTCTCAAACACAAACTAACAATGCTCCCCTTGCAGATTATGCTGATTATTGACAACCCAGACTTCTCCCCAGGGATGAGCTCGTAGGTTTTTCAGCCCTGGCGCGATCAGGGCTGTAAACGGGTAGGCTCGCTCTTTGACCCCTCTGGGTCATTCCTTTCCACCAGCCTCAACAGGATTACTCGTTACAGGCAACAGACTTGTTCCACTACGGGTAGGTGAGGTACCGGGTGACCTAACCAAGCTATGAATCCGGATCCTCTCGCCTTCTGATCCGTTTTATAAAATGGCTAGTATGCATAGACGGAGATAAACATCTTATTTCTGAACTCTATGCTTTCCTCTCTGGCAAGGCCAACGCTTCAAGAACAAGGGCCAGCTCCGCTGGGACAAGGAACTGGGGTGCCCTCTTTCCGGCAAAGAATGGCAGGATATATACTACTGGATACATCACACAGCGCATGACATGTCTAACACAAAGGCAGCTTATAAAATTGCCTCCTACTGGTATTTAACCCCTGCACAAATACATTGCTGGAATAGAGGGTGTTCTGAAACATGTTGGCGGGATGTGGACGGACTCTCTCCCTCATACACTTGCCGTGTCACTGCCCTAAACTAGCCAGGTATTGGGCTCAGGTCCTGAATTTCATCGACCAAGCATTCGGCACGACTATTCCCTGTTTCCCTGCATACACAATTCTGGGCCTATCTAACCCCATGAGATTTCCCCTATGGTCAATCAGAGGCAGACAAATGTTGCTTGCTTTTAACGCCACCCAACAGATCCCCCTGGCACGTTGGGGCACAGAGAAGATCCCAGACCATGTGACGTGGCTCCATAAATTATGGGTTTCGCTTGCAAGGGAACACATGTCACTGATGGCAGACAACAGGGCAGACAAATATCCAGAACTGTGGGCCCCATTCATAACAATACTGTCAACAAAGTTCCAGGAAGTGAATTGCCCCAAATATCTGCAATTTTGTGACTGCCGCCCGGAAGGGCACCCAGATTGTTGCCTGAGAGGTCGATTGCTCCACCCCTGATATAGTTTTTATCTTTCATCCTAGGGAAGTGGGACAATGGAATTTTGGTGCAGAAGAGGTGGAGAAGGGTGGGGGGGCCTGGGTGCATTCTCTTTTTTTCATATCACTGTCTGATATTTCCTTGGGTCCTTTCATTTCTTCTTCCTTCTCATATTCCTTCAATGGTTAAAACTCAGAACTCAACAGAAGAAGTGTGTGTGATGAACCAATGTTCAATTGTAGAGGGCTCCTGAAGTAGACAAATCTAAAAGCATGAAGCCTGTGCGGAGGGATGTGTGACAGAAATTTACAAGTGACTTCGTGTGGAGATTGCTATTAATTCGGCCGCCACACCATTTCCTGTATACTCTAGCACTGTGAGACATTCTTAAACACTAAAGTTGTGTATGCATATTTAAATGCAAGTACATCCCCTCACGAGGCACTCAAGACAAAGTTCATCCAAGTTGTGTTCAGTTTGTGAATGCTTTTATTCAGCGAGGTATCATCAAGATTATATCGATATTCAATTCATATCAACAACAACTTTGTCGAGGAATAGACGACATGAGTTGCTCCGATGCATTTCGGGCATAGCCCTTTTTCAAGGAGCGCTAGAAAGAAGAACAATACCGGGGTGAGAAGAAGGGCACTCTATATCCGTGTGAACAAATGCCCGAATGAGGGCGTGTCATGTAAAACCATTAAGTGTCGATCAATAGGTGCTACAGAAACACACACGGGACGTGTATATGGCTCTGGTGGAAACTGAACTGATTCAATGTTAGCGAGGCTAACGGAAAAGTGCGCATAATATTACAGGGTCGTGGGGTGACGCATTAAACCAAAGTAAAATCATCATGCAATCCATATAAGAGTTATCATTTCACTTACTGCTATTCCATTGTAACGCAGCGCGTTACTTCACGAGTCCAGGGTCTGATTGAAGACGCTGGCGAAAAGGTGACTATGAGCCGGTAAAGTGAATGGTGTGGAAATAGTGGTAGGACTAAACCAACAGGTGCGGTGGTACAGCGGTGGCCATCTTAGAGTGGTAAAGAGTGACCGTGGTGCGGATAAGATTGTGAATAAAGTGATCAAGTGTACAAGCAAAGAAATTAATAGGAGTTAAAGAGATTAAAGAAAACGTGATTAAAGAAAACGTGAAAGAGACAATGCTAGATCAATTACAGATAACAGCTATATTCAATTCGGTCATTTAGTCCAAAAGGTTTTTGCGTCTGAAGACGAAATATCCATTCCAGTTCTCTTTGGAGTAAGAGTTTGTTGTTATCAATTCCTTCTCTTTTGGTTACTATCTCCAGGATAATGAACTGTAACTGGGCGATGGTGTGGCGAGATTCATGGTAGTGTGTGGCAATGTTCGATTTCTCATTTTTAAGTCTGATGTTTGATTTATGTTCGTTCAGCCGGGTTTTAATTTTTCTTTCAGTTTTCCCGACGTATAGTTTACCACAGGGACATTTCAATGCGTAAATCAGATTGGTGGAGTCGCATGTGGCGTTGACATGGAGGTTGATAGCATGGCCCTTCATAGGATGGCGGATGGTGTTGCCTTTGATTACTGAATTGCAGTGACTGCAATTTAAACAAGGTTGGGTGCCTTTGTAATGTTTCACGTTGGTGGTCGGTCTTGCCAATATTTCCTGAATGTTCTTGCTCCTAGTGTAGGCAAACAAGGGAGGGTTAGAGAACAAGTCCCGAAAATCGGGTTCCATTTGGAGAATTGGCCAATGTTTTAAAATGATCTTCTTGTACACAGGGCTTAAGGTGGAAAATTTAGAAACAAGAACAGTGCGTTGTTGCTCTTTGGTAAGAGTTTTAGTTAGAGCTTTTTGTCTTGTGATGTGTGTCACTCTTGTTTGTGCCTCGGTGACAATCCTTGTGGGGTAGCCTCTGTCGAGGAAGCAAACACAACAATTTGAAAACCACCAATTTGCTGTCAAACCACTACGATCACAGCTGACAAAGTCTGTAAAAGTAAAAGGTTACTTACCCTATAAGCATCTGTTTGTGGCATAGAGTGTTGTGGATTCATTCTCTGCAAACACTGGCTATCTAGATTTGGATTTCATCTAACACGTCTAAGTCTCCTATGACTGGCAATGAAACAAACAAGGACTATTCCAGACCCAACCACTAGATGGCGAAATAATGCAAAGCATGTGAATCCAGAAAAGGATTAACGCTGCAAAACTACAACACTACATGCCATTAACAGATGCTTAAAGGGAAGGTAACATTTTCCATTGCGGCATATGTAGCTGTAGCTACACATACTCTGCGCCGAAAGTAAAGCAGATCTCTCTTAATTGGTGACTAGCTAGCGGATTTTGCAGAACACTGAAAAAGTGTACGTTGCACAGCATGGCCTACTTAAGTTTGTTAGCGTGCCAACACACCCGCACATGACTGGGTGTGAGTGTTTGATTGATTCGGATGCTCCGTCCATCACCACCCCCTTTTGTACCGCTTTTGGCTGCCATAAGTGTGGCAGGGTATGCTCAGACGTGAGTCCCTTGCTCACTTTGCCACTGGATTCAAGCAAGCTGGGCTGAAGACGGCTGGAATGCCAGAAACCGGTCCTCGGAAGCTTGTTTCCGGTCCAGGGAAGGCATGGCTTGGCAGTTCGGGCTGGACTGTTCCCATGAGGCACAGGGTCAGACTGATTTGCATATAGCCATGTCTGAACTGGGGTGGCAGAGTGGGCTAAAGAACGGTGATGGATTAAACCCAGATCTTTTGACTGGGTGTGAGTGCTTGATTGATTCGGATGCTCCGTCCAGCACCACCCCCTTTTGTACCGCTTTTGGCCGCCATAATTGTGGCAGGGTATGCTCAGACGTGAGTCCCTTGCTCACTTTGCCACTGGATTCAAGCAAGCTGGGCTGGAAAAGGCGGGAATGCCAGAAACTGGTCCTCGGAAGCTTGTTTCCGGTACAGGGAAGGCATGGCTTGGCAGTTCGGGCTGGACTGTTCCCATGAGGCACAGGGTCAGACTGATTTGCATATAGCCATGTCTGAACTGGGGTGGCAGAGTGGGCTAAAGAACGGTGATGGATTAAACCCAGATCTTTTGACTGGGTGTGAGTGTTTGATTGATTCGGATGCTTCGTCCATCACCACCCCCTTTTGTACCGCGCTGAAAGTAAAGCAGATCTCTCTTAATTGGTGACTAGCTAGCGGAGTTTGCAGAACACTGAAAAAGTGTACGTTGCACAGCATGGCCTACTTAAGTTTGTTAGCATGCCAACACATCCGCACAGTAGTGTTTGGTGAACATGGGTGGTGTGGACCTGGTTGCTGCCTTACAGACGTCAGCTATTGAGATATTAGCCAGATTGGCCAGGGAGCCGTCTTTTGGCCTTTGCATAGCAGGTTTGAATGCAAGCTATCCCTGCTTTGGAAATGGCAGTGCCTTGTATGGCTTAGTTTGGCGGCAAACAATTGTTAAGTTTTACAAAATGCTTTTTGTGTCCTCATAATATAGTACATGAGGGCACTCCATGTAAAGTGTGTGAAGGCTCTCTCCGCTACCGAATCTGGGTGTGGAAAGAACACCGGAAGTTCACTTGTTTGGTTGAGGTATAATGGAGAGACCACCTTAGGCAGAAACTCTGGGTTAGTTCGAAGGAATACCCAGTCAGTGTGAACACTGAAAAAGGGCTCCTCCAGTGTGAGAGCTTCGATCTTTCTCACATGCTTGAGGCAATTGACTGCAACTAAAAACACTACATTGCAAGACAAGAACTGGGGACGGCAAGTAAGAAGGGGATCAAAAGGGGGATTGTGTGGACTACATTGAGGTTCCATGATGGGGCTATAAGTAACCTGGGGGAATAATCCGTTTAAGTCTTTCCAAAATGTTCTTACTGAAGGGGACTATGAAAAATGAAGAGTGTTCCCTATTCTGTAGGTATGCTACCACTGTAGTCAAATGTAAGCCAATGGAAGTATAAGCCAGGCCAGAGTGTTGCAAGTGAAACAGTTAGCGGTCGATGTCTTGCACTGCTGGTTTTTCTGGATTGATGTGTTTAGGTAGGCAGTAGTGTACAAACCTCTTTCACTTCGCTGTTTAGCAGGCTCGAGTATTGGGAAAACGAGTCTCTTTGAGGATGGACTTACACTAAGCTGGCCAACTGAGATACCCAAACTCTAGGATCTCAGAAGCTAGATGGCTAGGTTGAGCTGTCTGTGAATGAGGTCCCTGACTGTGCTCTGATGTTGAGTGAGAAGATCGGGCCGGTTGGGGAGCTTCTTATGAGGGACTGCAGACAACTCGACAAACTTTGCAAACCACAGTTGCCTGGCCCACGTAGGAGTCGCCAGGAAGAAGGTGAGGAGATCTGCCATAGCCTCTAGACCAAGTAGAGAAGACGTGGAAGAGGCAGAAAATCGTAGGCAAATATTCCTGACCAGTTAATCTATAACATATTGCCCATGGACTGAGGATGCAGAAACCTGGAGGTGAAGCATGAACATTTGGCGATTTCGGCGGTTGCAAACAAATCTAATTCTGTACGCCCTCAACATTGGAAGTTTGGGAGCAGGACTTTGGGTGGAGTTTCCACATGAGGACTTGATGCTTCAGCTGAGCAGAGCTGCAAAGTTGTTGTCCGCTCCATGAAGGCACTCATCTGGTACTCTCTGGTGGCTTGCCCGACACCAAATGATCTGCGCTAATACAGAGAGCTGGGAAGAGTGGTGCACCCTTCTTTCCAAAGGTATTACACAGAAGTCATGTTGTCTGTTTTGCCCAGGGCTGTTTTGTGATCTACAAGGCAGACGAAAGCTTTCAGAGCTAGTTGGACTACCAGTAATTCCAGGCAGTCGATGTGGAAGCTCTGTTGAATGGGGTATCCACAGGTCCTGAACAGTCACACTCTGCAAATGTACTACTAAACCCAGGAGAGAGGTGTCTGTGGTTAAGGTCACCTGAGGAACTGGGTCTAGAAAGGGACTGCCCTGCAAAAGGTTGCTCCTGTTCCACCGCTGTAGAGAGAGATGGGTGCTGGCCCAAACTGACAATCCTCCCAGAGAGACCCTCCACTCATGATCACTGTGCCGCCAGGCCCTCTTGCAGTGGATGCATGTTTAATGGAGCTTGGGAAACAATGGTGATGCAGGAGGGTATTATGCCAAGCGGGAACATTACTGTTTTGTTAGTTGGCGATTTGGCTGAAAAAGAATCAGCAGGAGCTGGAAGGCTTGGACCAGTGAGGGGGCTAGGATAAGATTTCCTGGTGAATACGTTTATAACTGCCCCTCAGCTGTGTCTGAAGGGGTTGAAGGTGAAACTTAGCCACGTTGATGATAAAACCAATATCGTGGAGGAGATCTAAGGTGATATGGGTGTGGGGCAAGCACTGCTGTTTGCTTGCACTCTTGAGCCAGTTGTCACAGTACAGGAAGACATGGATGCCACTCTTCTAGGAATGAGCGGCTACCACTACAAGGAATTTAGTAAAGACTCTGGGAGCCATGGTTACCCTGAAGTGCAAAACACTGAATAGAAAGTGCAGTCCACTTACCATGAACCTGAGGTAGCACTGATGCAAGGGCTAGATCGGGATGTGGAAACAGGCATCCTTCATGTCAACGGAGGTCATGAAGTTGCCTTGATACAGCAGTGGAATGTCCTCCTGGAGCATGACCATGTGGAAATGCTTTTGTTGAGGGGCCAGAGGTTAAGGTGTGGGATTGCGGGACCTGTCTTTCTTGGGATTTAGAAAGCACAGAGTTCTCCCCTTTACTGTGTTGATGTAGTGGCACAGGCCCTATGTCCCCTTGAGGAAGAGCGCATGTACTTTCTCCTGTAGGAGGCGCAGGTGTTCTGTGGAGAAGTGGTGTTTGAAGGGAAATACTTGGTGGTGGAGCAGTGAGTTCCAAGCAGTAACCCTGTTCTACAATGGAAAGAACCCATTGGTATGAGGTGGTTTTGCATTGTGCAAGGTACCCATGCAGGCGTCCCCCGACAGGTGTTGTGTGGTCAGGGGGAAGGAAGTCACAGCTTGGCAGATGAGGCTGCTTTTGCCGCACAACCTCTTCCCTTGCAACTATTCCCTACAGGCACAATGGAATAACCTCAGGAGGCTTGCTGCTGTTGTCTCTGGTAGGAGGCGGTCTAGGGGCTGTCACTAAATTGTCAGCAACATAACAACCGACTGGGGCAATGGGGACTGAAAAGCCCCTGTTGCCTTAGCTGAGTCTGTGTCCTTCTTGAGCTTCTCTAGCATGAGGGCCGAAGAGATGTTCCCCATAAAACTGGCATGTTGATCAGATGTTGGACTTCTGGCTTAAAGGCAGAGGCAAGGAACAGGGCGTAATGGTGGATTAGAATGCTGGAGTTAATACCCTTGGCGGCGGTGTCAGACACATCCAGAGCACACCTGATGGTTGTGTTATAGATCTCTGCTGCTCTAGAGCCCATTGCCTGTACTGATCTGGGAGGTGTTACTCACCCTTATCTTGAAAGTAAGTCAACGGAGTTGAGGATGCACCAGTGGTTGCAGATTGCTTTGCCATCCTTTGGACGTGAGCACTCTGGGAAGTTGGCAGAGGAAGCCTTTTTGTTGGTGGAGGAGGGACAACAGGTCGAGAGGGCTGCGGACTGCTGTCCCCATCCTCATTCTTCTTCACCTCTGGAGGTGGAGGAGGCTCCTGCAACCTTGGTGGTGGTTTCCCTGTAACCTTCCCCTTGTGGGGTGAATACAAATTCTCTTTTGATGAGTTTCCAGCTCTACCTGGAGAATCGTCAGTTCCTGATCCACGGAGTATGCCATGGATAGAAAACTAGATACCTTGTTAGTTTACACAATAAAAGAGGTCCAATCAAATTTGCGCAAGGACCCAAGCCTCCTTTGTATTAATGGAAAGAAAACTGGCACCAAAGCTTGGATCAGCTTCAAAGGCAGTTTCAAAGCCGACCATTGTTTTGTCTCTGTATAGCCCACCAGCGCAGAGGACCCAAAGAGTATCAGGAAGCTTTGAGGGGGTTGGGGTCTTGAGCAGTTGGCTCAGTGCTAGGGATGTAGTTGGTGGCGGTTCCAAAGCCTTAGGGCAACACTGGCCATGGATGGGATGCAGGGACAGACCAGAAAGCTGTGTCCCTGACTGTAGGCTTGATGACTGACCCCCGTGAGGGCCGGCGGGTGACCCGATATTGAGAGCGTGAGGATCTGTACTCAGTGTTGACATCTTCTGACGTTGGACTGATGTAGGCTGTTAGTCTGCTGCAGCGAAATCCAAATTTGAATCTGGGTCGGGGCTGAAGGTGGCCGCTTGTTAGTCCACGTCCGTTACTCCTTCGACGTACTCCCCAAAGATCTAGGGGGTTTCTTTGTCTTGCTACAGTTCCATAGCATGTCGAGCAAGGAGACGGTTTCAGATGGCCTTTTTGGATTGGAAGGCAAGGCAGGCGGAGCAGGAGGTCCCATTGTGCTCTGGCGACATTCGGAAGTTGCAGATTGAGTGTTGATCTGTCCACAAGTACTTGAAATGGCAATTTTTGGTCAGTAACGAAAGAGCATTTTTTCCACCAATGTGTGCGTATTCTCAAAGCTGAAATCCAATGGGACAGGCCCAAGAGGGGAAAGACCCTGAACAGGGCATTGACAACGTTTGCAACGTGGATCTGATAGAAGCACCACAACAGAGACAATAGAAATCGCAAGGCAAATCGATTCTCTCTAGCTAATGGAGCGGAAGACACAAAAGACTTCAATAATGCACATCCGACCCCAATGACAGGAAAAAAACGATCTAACAATGGAACCAATGCCCATGCGCATTACCTGTCATAGGCCATAATCTAACAAACCTGGGCTGTTGTGGGGGGAGCTGAGGACCAGTGCTCACCGTCCACGCAAATCCTGCTGCTTTCACCAGCCTGCCAGCACTCCTGACGCTTCCTCTGACCGCTGCCTGGACATCGCGGCTCAGAGGAACGGGGACTACATCCCCCAGGGGCCCCAGCGCCAGAGGAAGTCGCGCACGCCCTGACCCGCACCCGGAGGTGCTCTTAGGACAGTGAGAGCCCCGGGGGAGCGGGGGCCATAATCTAACGAACCTGGGCTGTTGTGGGGGGAGCTGAGGAACAGTGCTCACCGTCCACGCAAATCCTGCTGCTTTCACCAGCCTGCCAGTACTCCTGACGCTTCGTCTGACCGCCGCCTGGACATCGCGGCTCAGAGGAACGGGGACTACATCCCCCAGCGGCCCCAGCACCAGAGGAAGTCGCGCATGCCCTGACCCGCCCCCGGAGGTGCTCTTAGGACAGTGAGAGCCCCTGCGTCGCGGGACGCGGGCGGGCGTCGCCGGGCTGAGCCCGGGCAGAGGGCCGGCCGTCTGTGGCCGTCAGGGGACGACAAGGGATGGGACGGGCCACCCCCATAACATCTTCTGCTGACAATGGGTAAGCGCAAGAAAGCGACAAATATGGAGGAGGGTGGGAAGAACGCTAAGGTCCCAAGACACTCTACATCTATCATGACCTATCTTTCCTCGGTGGTGGGAGCATTGACGAAGGAGATTGCCAATGCGGAGTATGAACTGGGTCTGTCAGCCACCCCCTCACCAGTCACTTTTCCATCTACCCCCATGGAGCTGGGTGATATCACACCTAATGTCAATCCCCCGTTACCACTAGAACCTGTTGTGACAATTGTTAATCCTCCTCCCATAAGCCTTACAGCTAAAGTATCCACCCCCACCTCGCCAGCCAGTCAGCTAAAGTCGAGCCAGCAGCCAACTACTCGACCCACTAGGAGGTCGATGGATAACAATGCCATCAGTGTGTGTCCATCAAACGTGCCAATTGATCTCCTGGGGGACCAATTAGAGGCACTTTTTGTCGCCAGGATTGAACCACTACTTGTTGGGATCGCGAAAGACATTGTGGACACACTAAACACCTGTCTAGAAGGATTACTAAAGAAATGTGCTATAATCGATAGACTTGTCAACACCCCCCCAACTCGTATGGCACCACATGATAGAGCGATGTGTTCTGAGGGTGCGGGAGGAAGGAAGGTGACTGATAAGGGGGATATTGTACAGGCACCATGTGTGGCACTGCAACTTGAGAGTAGCGTAGGGGCCACCAACACATCATTTCCGGTCAAGGATGCACCCCCTCTAACTGGGGAAGGGCAGTCACGCCCGCGGCACCAGCCTTGCACACCTGATCTTAAGAGGGTATCCTATAGTAAATATAAACTTAATTTACCACCTGAAGCGTCCCCATTAGTAGCGGTCTTCATTGGTGTTCCTCCACTAAGGGATGGGGAGGTGGAATCTACCACGGACCTTATGGCTAACAAGTGGTGTTCGGACAAATGTTGCGGGGAGAACATTGCAGACAAAATTATCTACGCAAGGAGGGTGTGTTGGATTGGTAAACAACAGAAATCTACCCAAGGAGATTGCGTGGTAATTAATTTTAGCAGGGCTAACCTAGAGGATAGACTCTTCTGGGATGGCTCTGATATATCGTTAAAGGATCAACTGAGACCTGTCCCGCTGGGTTTCTTTTACCCTCCCCCCGTTTGCACTATGCAAACCAGACGCCCTGAGAGTAGCAGGTTGGGAGGGCGCCTACTTCTGGGAGAGGGCAGGACCAATGTTCACACATCTTCACAACCCCTAAGGTGCCCATCTACCTCATCAACTTGCCATCCCCGTGACCACCAGAATGCCCGGGAGGTTGTGGGGTTGGCCACGGAAAGTCATTTTGCCCCCCTGTCGGGACTGGAGGACACAGACTGACTATCAGTCAACCCCACCCGTGCGACAGAGGAGGTATGGCATCTAATTAACGATGAAGAAGGGGTATGTAAGCTACTTAGCTGGAATGTGGCAGGAATTAACTCCAAACGCAACGACAAGGAATGGGTTAACTTTGTCTCTGGGCATAAGGTTATTGCCCTACAGGAAACATGGGACAGTACCGCCAATTTTTGGTTGGACGGGTTTACCAGCTTCGCTAAGGCAGCTACCCCTAGCAGTGTTGGTAGAGCTAAGGGAGGCCTCCTAATTTTATTTTCCCTAGAACTGTAAGGATCTCTAAGACAGATTAATAATGTCTCCCCCAATATCCTTATTGTCGAAAGGGAAATCAGCCCCTCCAGGAGGACATATTACATTAACTTTTATAATTCCTGGAATAGGGGCAACAGCGATAATAATATTGCTAGACTAGATGCTGTTTTAATGTCAGTCAGTCAGAATACACATCTTCGGAGTACATACTATTGGGAGATTTTAATATTCACCCCTGCAAGCTAATGTGTGGTTCAAGTAACAAGGAAGGGGGAGAAGGTCTCGAAGGCCCCCACTTCGAGCATACGACATCGGGCGAAGAGTTAGAAGATCTCCTGGCTAACTTTAACCTCTTTGAACCGGAGGGGGGTTCAAGAATAGCTACCTTTACGGGTACTGACCCTGGAACAATTATAGATAAAAATTTTCTAACATCAGGTATCTTAAACAGGGTCATCACCTATCGCACAGTTCCCTCCCATTACAGCGACCACAATCCTGTTATACTTGATGTAGCTTGGGGAGATTTTATTAGGCCAATCCCGGGGCCAGTAAAACCAGGGCATACTTTACGCACATCCTACAAGGGTAGAAGACTCAAATGGGCCAAGGTGGTTCCGAGAACTTTTAGGCGGAAGTTTTTCCGAAAATTGAGTCCCAGGTGGCGGTGTGCCATTCTTCTCTGATTCAACTAATGATGTCATGGACTGTGTTATCTTAGATGACAAATGGCTGGCCCACTTTAGAAAGGTGTATGGAGACAACGAGACGGCTAGTCAAGTTTGCCCCCTGGTGGCCCCGGATGCCGCGCCCATCCATTTCAAAAGGTCTGAGGTGGAGAAAGCTATTTTGGCCACTACCAAGAACAAGGCTCCTGGACCTGACGGGGTGCAGGCTGACTTTTATATACACGCACCCAAGTTATGAGCGGGGGTCTTGGCTAATGTCTTTTTTTTTTTTTTTTTTTTTTTTTTTTGTAAGACCTTTATTCACAGATAGCAAATTACACAGCCTGAGCCTACAACCCTGAGGCCGGCCCGCTATTGATGATGTTTATCCAATAAGCAATAAGTCAGCCATGTAATACAGTGCGGAAATTCCAGGCCGAGCCGCCTTGTATGCCCTCCGTAGGACTCTTGGCAAACAGTCGGTATGAGTCTTACATTTTGTCATTACAGAACAAAGTAACGGTAAACATACCCCAACTTAAGACCTTGCATTTACCTCATACACGACCTATACAGTAAGTGGAACAGTAGTCCAGCATTCCCTCAGCGCAACCCCCAGACCCCCCCGACTCTCTCCCCAGCATCACACACATCAGCGTAACCTGTAGGACAATCTAATCCTCCTCATCTCCCTGCAGTGAGGTTAGGTAGTCTGATAAGAAACACCATATATCCTTTGGTCTCGAGTGCACTGGTAATTCTTCCTCATACGTTTGCAGCTTATCTCGGCAGATGGACATGTCATGCAGCCACACCTTTGTAGTCGGTACCCTACGGCTGTGCCAACATTGCGCCACCTGTCTTTTCGCTAATAACAGGGCGATTGCACAGAATTTGCGCTTTAGCGCTCTGAATTGGGGTATAATACCTAGCAAACAGACCTGTGGCGTGCACTTTACCTCATCCTCTAACATGGTCGTGAGTTTGGCAGTAATCTCTTCCCAGTATTCCGCCACTCTCTCGCACGTCCAGGCCAGATGCACAAAATCCGCACCCTCCCTGCCACAACGCTTGCATTTGTCTTCCTCTTGCAGCCCAAATTTACGCAGTTTCGTCGGCGTGTAGTAGGCCTGATGGATGAACTTGAAATGAATAATTCTCAGATTCCCATTTGGTGTCAGTATCTGTGTCAGTGCGCAGGAGCTGTGCCATTCCTCATCTGTTAGTGGAGTATCTAGTAGCGCATCCCACCGCCCCTTAGCCTTAAGTGTGTGGCCTGCTATTTCTGATTGTGCAGCAGTGTACAGTCTGGACACCAAGTGTGACAAGTCTCTTGTAGTGATCAGCATCTGCAGGGGTGCCAGGCTTTCCGGTTCCGCAGGGAAGGACGGGTAGTGCTCCCTCAATGCCCTCGTTAATCTATAATATGTGAATCTAAACATAGGAGTCTGGTTTTGGATATAACTCAAGCGGTCTATGTCCTGAAATGTGCCTTCCTGAAACACGTCACCCATCTTGTCAATGCCAGCTCTAGTCAGCAAAGACATCCCCACTTTTTCGCCAGTGACTGACAGCGCCTGATGATACTGCAATGGCATGTCCGGTGCATATAACGGGGTTTTGCGTGCCAACTGCCCTAGCTTATTCCACGCTTTAATCGTGGTGTCGACAGTGTTGATATCCTTCGCATGCAGTGGTGGTCTGGTGTGCGACAATATCGCAGATAGGGGGATAGGGTGGGCATCTCCCTCCTCAATAGCCGCGTGAGTAAGATAGGGGACTTCGTGGTACCAGTATGCCGCATACTGTGCCTGGGCACATAGGTAATATAGTAGGAAATCAGGCACCCCGAATCCGCCCTTGGCAATCGGGAGCGTCAGTGTCTGTAAATCAATACGAGCTTGTTTACCCGCCCATATCAGGGTTAGTACCAGTGACTTTATATGGCGGAAGACCTCTCGTGTTGGCGTGATGGGTATGTTATTAAAAAGATATAGTAACTTGGGTAAAACGTTCATTTTGACGATCGCTATTCGATCAGCAAGCGATAGAGGTAAGTGGATCCACCGACGGACTTTCTCGTCCAGTTTGGAAAGTACCACCCCATAGTTAGCTCGCATGACTTCGTTCGGATCTCTGTGAAACATGACCCCCAGATAGCGAATCGGATCCTGCTGCCACTCTAGCGGGAAATCAACCTCAAAGGGAACTGTGGTGTCCGTGAGAGGTATGATTGAGGATTTGGACCAATTAATCGCTAATCCCGAGTGTCCTCCAAATCGGATGTACTCTCTGAGTAGCGGGTTTAGATGTACTTCTGGATCACGCACGTACAGTAGCATATCGTCTGCATAGAGCGATATGTGTAGCGGCCTAGCCACAAATTGTAACGCCGATTCCTTGTAATTTTGTCGCACTATGCACGCTAGTGGCTCTAACGCCAGCGCGAAGAGCAGGGGTGACAGGGGGCAGCCCTGTCTTGTTCCTCGCCCAATGTCAAACGGAGCTGAGACATAGCCATTGACCAGGACCCTTGCACATGGTTGAGTATATAGCAAGGAGATCCACTGGACAAATCTTTTTGGGAAACCCATCCTATTTAGGACAGCTAGCATATAACGCCATTCAATAGAATCGAACGCTTTCGCAGCGTCAAGCATCACAGCCACCGCCCTAACCGATGGCTTCAGGTAGTGTGCCAATGCAAATAGGGATCTGGTATTATGCGAGGTTGACCTAGTGGGTACAAACCCCGCTTGGTCCGGAAGGACCAGTCGAGTCATCAAAGGGGACAGCCTGACAGCCAACAGTTTAGCTATTATCTTCGAGTCTACGTTGATCAGGGACAGGGGTCTGTAGGAATCGCAGTGCTCCGGATCCTTGGATGGTTTTAGGAGTGCAATGACCATGGCTTCCCGTAGTGTGGGGGGGTGGCAGTGATTTCTCAAATGATGCACCATACATGCCCACCAGATAGGGGGCAATGACATCTACAAACTTCTTATAAAATTCGGACGTGTACCCATCAGGGCCCGGTGCTTTTCCGTTTGGGAGTGAAGCGATCACCTCGGTGACCTCTTCCACAGTAATTGGCCGCGCTAAATATTCCCTATGGGCGTCCGAAAGCCAGCCAATTGCCACATCATGCAAGTAATCATACGTTTCTTCCTCGGCCGCTGTTGATTGAGATTGATATAGAGTGCTATAAGAGTCCACAAAACATTTCAATATGTCAGTGGACTGTGTTTGTAATACCCCCTCCCTAGATTTAACTCGTAGTATCGCTGATTGCCCCCGACCCTCACATATTTTCCGTGCCAGTACACTCCCTTGTCTACCCCCTTCTCCAAAGGCTCTAGCCGTTTGCTTGCGATCTAAGTACTTTATTTCTGATGTTAAAAAATCAGTATGTTCGGTGTTTAAGTCGCGCAACTTCGGTAACAATAAGATGTCCTGCGTTGTTTCGTATTGTAGTTCCAAGTCCCTCATTTGACTTTCGCAGCGGCGAATCTGACCCCTAATGTCCTTGAGTACTCCAATAGTAGTGCTAATGCAGACACCTCTAATGGTGGCCTTAAAGGCTTCCCAGAGGAGACATGGGTCCTCAGTAGTCTGAGAGTTAACAGCGAAGTATTCTTTGATCGCTTTTGTCAAGGTGTCAACATATATTGGGTCTGTGAGGGCTTGGGAATTAAAACGCCATTGAAAAGGGGGGGGGTTCATAATGTGGAATGTCCAACTGCAACAGAACCGGGTTGTGGTCCGACAATGTACGCGGCAGTACTTGCAACGTGCGAACCCATAGTGCCATGTCTTTGGAACCCAGCCAGTAGTCCAGCCTGGACCAGCCTTTTGTGAGATGCAGTGATGTGTGTAGCGCCAGGTGCGTCATTGTGTTGTAATCGCCAGAGATCTGCTAAGGCCAGATCCTCCATCATGTGACCCACCATGAGTCTAGATTGTTTGTGTTGTTCCACTGATTGTGAGGAGCGATCCAGCCCGTCCCGTAATGTCACGTTCCAGTCCCCCCCGCATAACATGTGTGTGGTAGTGTGTTTCTGCATGTGTCCCCAAACTTCTCGATAAAATTCCGGCGCATCAGTATTCGGGCCATATACATTAAGGAGTGTTATATGTTGTCCTCTCAGTGTACCTGACACCAGCACATACCTGCCAGCCGGGTCCTGTGTTACATGCTTTTCCTCAAATTCGATCCCTTTCTTAATCAATATGAGCACCCCCCGGGAGTAAGATGAATATGATGCCCTGTAGGACCTCCCCGCCCATCTCAACCCCAATGTGGCGTGAGTGTGCGGTGCGAGGTGTGATTCCTGCAGGAATGCTATATCAATGTTCCATCTGGTAAGGCTAGCGAATACCTGTCTAATTTTCTGAGGGCGTGAGAATCCGCGTATGTTCCAAGTAAGAACGTTCAGGCCAACTCTGCGTTCACTTCTAGAACCTGGTGTTCATAAGTAATGCAATACCACTCATACCATCATACACAAGGGTCATGCCCGGAACCCGTCCCCACCCAGCACTGTGATCATACGTCGCAATGACAATCACTCGCCGTGTAGAATCTAATAATGTGTACATTTGGAAAGTCTTCGGTCTTTGTAAACAGTCAAACATCCCCCCACCCCAAGTCCCACCCACTCCAGCATCCCCAACCTGCCGAAGCCATACCCCTTCAGAGCACAAATCCCTCAACCACATAACCTTCAACTCAGTGCTCACACTAAGAACTTGTAGTGGGTACTACCCTCATGGAGGACCGCCAGGAGCACATCCCTTCACCCGACGGACGGTGCAGGCGATACTAGAAAAACTTAAACATGTTCGTGATATATGTGTCCATTAATCCACAGACCCCACTTACCCAATACCACTCCTCACATGAGTTCAAGCAGTAGTGCAGTCATATAGGAAATGTAACCTCCCCTCACATTAATCAGATGTATGTGGTTGAAACTAGTCGCAGATCAACCCGTCATCAGTCTGTCTCGTACCCGGCCACCCTCCGACACAAGCTATTTGGATAGCAGCGGCGGGCATGGATGATCTCTTCTTTGCCAGTCTCCACAGCACTACCTGATATGTACCTCAGTGTTCAAATGTCCGTCTCCTTCTTCACCACCGCGCTTCAGTTCAGCTGGTCTAAGAGCACACCCACGTGAAAAGGTCCTGATCCACCGCCCCTAGAAGCAGCCATAGTGACAGTCTAACGTGGCTGCGTGAGTAGTGATCCGGCGGGGAGTGCGTAGCAGCAAGGGCCATACATGGATATCTGTTACAGTTCAGGCCAGGAGCGCATCACGGCCCTCGCCATCCCCACACCTCCCCTCCCCTTCTATGCCCAATGTCGAATCAAAGCGCCAACCTCTCACCTCTAGGAGTCTTGCATCGGCCAGTGCCGTTCAGTATAGCCGGAGATGGTCATGTAGCAGCCCATTGTAGTCAACTGCACAGCAACACTCACCGCCGTACAACGTGAATCACCACCATTAGTATCATTCCAAGTCTTCGTTCCGATCGTTCTGGGACTCTGACCTCGCCTCCCGCTGTATCTTCTTAACAAATTCAAAGGCCACTTTGGGCGTCGCCAGTATCGTCGCCTTCTCCTTCCACACCACTCGGAGTCGGGCAGGATATAGCATGGAATAGCCAATGTTCAACTCTCTTAGCTTAGCCTTCACTGCTGTGTATTCCTTACGTGTCTGTTGTACAGCGACTGTGTGATCAGGGTAAAAGTAAAAAGTAAGTAAAACTCCAGACTGTTGCCTTGATGGGTGATTTTGCCCTTTTCCCTTGCTAGCCTGAGGATCGTGTCCCTGTCTCGATAATTGAGGATCCGCGCCACCACCGGCCTAGGCGTAGCACCAGTTGGTGGTTTGGGGCCCAATGTCCGATGAGCTCTTTCGACAATGAAGATCTGCGACAGCGCCTCCGCACCAAAGATATCCTTACATAGGCCTTCGATGTAATGCTCCATCCGCCCCGTGTTGGTCGTTTCTGGCAGGCCCGTGATGCGCACGTTATTACGCCTCGAGCGCGCTTCCAAATCTTCCTCCTTCGCTTTTATCACCTCCAATATTCGTTCCATTCCCGCGCATTTAGTGGTAGACGTTCGCGCTTCATCTTCAACCGCCGATATTCTCGTTTCCGCTTCATCCAATCGTTCTCCATGTTTTTCTTGCCGAGCAGCCATGCCATCCATCCTGCACGTAAGATTGTCAAGCTTACCATTTATATCTTGCAGGTTCGATTGAATTGCCATCAGAATCTTTTCTATGTTATTAGTAGACGGTGAGTCTGAAGAGCCGCCGGCCTCCGCCATATCCTCCGCAGGTTTCGTCGCCTTCCTGTTGTCAAAGGTAAGTTTTGGTTGCTGCTTATCCGGCTTCCCCATTGTGGTGGTCGGTGAATGTACTTTCCACAATGTGGGTCCAGACGCCCTCGTTATCCGGACCGTTGTCGCCGTGTTGTCTTGGCAGTGGGGCCCAGCAGTTGCACCTGACTTTCACTTCCCACACGACACGGTCACCTCCAGTGGTCACCCTCCAGGGCGTGCGGGATACATGTGAGACGTGGTCTGTCCACTTCAGGAGCCTCAGGAAGTGAGGCGGATGGTCACGCCCGCGTCCGCAGGGGGCCGCACCGCAGCAATCCGCCACAGCCGTGTATGTTCTTGCTCCTGATGCCCCCTGGCAGCTCCGGAACTCCCTCCCCCGGGTAGCCAGTAGGTTGGCCTCAGGTCGCCGGTAGCAGGCCGCTCCCAGTCTCAATCGTTCATCAAGTGTATTCCCAGCCGTTGCTCCCGCTAAATCTCCGACCAGGCAGCGCCACACAGTCTAGTTCGCGGTCATCGGCGCGAGTTTGCAGTTTCCGCCATCTCGGCAATAGGCGCCGCCATCTTGTCAGGCATGCAGGCGGGGTGTTGAAGGACACAGCCCGCGTTGTACAGGGGCGATAGGAACGGAGATCATGCACTCTTTACCAGGCAGCAGGAGCTTACCCCCGATCCGTGCTTGCTGGGTCCTCCGGGCAGTCCTCCGCCGAATTCACCGTGTATGCACAGGGTCCGCTGTCTGCCGCCGGCCATCTTGGCAGGCAGTCCGGCTCTCACCGCAGATATCTCGGCGTTCTCTTCAACACGGGGATGGAGACCTCAATTTATTAGGTCCGCTCAAGCCCCTCATCTTCCGACACAGATAGCGGGTCGTGAAACGAGGGTTGGTGGGGTTACCGCGACAATGAATCACATCGCGTGTGATCGCCCGGCGGAGCTGCAGCTCAGGCAGCCATTCCGCTGTGCGCCCCCTAGCGCCTCCCTTGGCTAACGTCTTTACCGCCGCTAACGGCAACTCCATACCATCCACCTGGGTTATTTCTACTATCGTTCCCATTTTTAAGAAGGGCCAGCGGGACGATCCTGGGTGTTATAGGCCCATATCCCTCCTGGACTCTGCAGTTAAGATCTTAGGCAGAGTCCTTTTGGTCAAACTGAGGGATAGTGTAGAGGGTTGCGGGGGGCTGGCCGAAATCCAGTACGGGTTCAGAGAGAAGAAAGGAACGGTCGAGCAATGCTCCAACTTACACCTGTTGATCTCGAAATATACGGTGGCCAAGGAGGGGTCCCTATTTCTAGCGTTTATGGACCTCTCCTCGGCCTTCGACTTGGTGAACAGGTCTAAGTTATGGACCACCCTCCTGAAGATGGGGATAGATGAGGTGTTGGTCAAGTTCATGGCCTCTCTTCACCAAGAGCTTTTTGCGGCAGTGCGGGTCACCAATGAGGGAAGGTGTACGTCCCGTTTTAAGTCAATGCGGGGGGTCAGACAGGGCTGTATATTGGCCCCGCTGCTTTTTACCATCTACATTAATGGCTTGGGCGCCTACCTAGAGGATGTTGAGGGTGACGTTCCGCGTGCAGGAGCAGTCAAGATCCCCGCGCTCCTGTACGCGGACGACGCGGTGCTGATAGCTCGCACTGGTGTCTGTCTGCAACGCCTTCTGGACGCCTTTGGCACATTTATGGATCATCTAGATTTAAAAATAAATACGAATAAATCCCATACAATGGTTGTGGGGCGCCAAAGTAGCAAGGGGAAATCTAAAATCTTTGAATGTAAGGGCGAGGTCGTCACCAGAGTCTCTACGTTCCCCTACCTGGGGGTTCTTTTTGACCAGAGGGGATCTTGGGGACCCCAGGTTAGGGTTAAGAGGTTGGCGGTGACTAGATCATCAGCAGCCCTCATGGGATTTGCAGGCTGGTTGGGTGCAAGGCCGATGGAAGCCCTTTTGAAGATCTATGAAAGTAAATCAGTTGCTCTGGCCTCATATGGTTCACCCCTTTGGGGTTACGTAAATCTGGAACCAATTCAGAAGGCGGAAAACAGATTCATACGGACCCTCCTGTCTGTCCCACAGTCCACACCGACTTTTTCCATACATATGGAGGTGGGACTAGACTTCGTCACTGATAGGCTGAACATGGCACCCTTGATTTTCTGGCTAAAGACTTGGCTCAATGAAGAACTGCCCCTTAATCATAAGATCATGGCTGATGTCATGTCTTTGGACCATTTTAAAAGGGTGCCGTGGTTGGCCTACTTGATGAAGTCGTTTTCAGACCTGGGACGACCAGAACTCTTTACATCCCCCCGGGACATCAAGAATCAAGACATTGACTTGATCAAGAAGCAATTCATGGGCAGGGCAAGAGCGTGTCGCGAGGAAAAGGAACTAGTGAAACCGGCAGTGAGGAGACACTATCTGCTGGTAAATTCATTTGCACTAGCACCTTACCTTGGTTTAGTTACGATTCCATTCCATAGGTTTCTCCTGACTAAGTTTAGGTTTAATTTGTTACATTTTTATCTGGGTAATTTTAAAACGTGGAAAAAACCTGAATTAGCCCCCCCCTGTTGTTGTGATCACTTTTCTGTTCAAGATACCATGCACTTTGTTATGTTTTGTGCGTTTTTCTTAGAGCCTAGGAAAAAATATCTGTTACCTGTTTTAAAGGAGGCTGGCTTCACACAAGTGAGACCAGCCCTGCTCTACCTGCAATCATTGAACAACGTACGCATCACATTCTGTATGGCCAATTTCCTGGTGGCAGCAGCCAGAACTAAAAAAAACACATCAGAACAATGGGCCCCTTTAAATTGCGTGTAATCATTATATTTGAACTTAGTACAACATTAAATGAACTTAATCTGCCTTTTTATGAACCTCATGTATGCACTGACTTGTATGATACTGTAAATAGTTTTTATCTGTATGAAAAGTTTTTATCTCTTTGTATGATTTTTAACTAAATCGAATAAAGATATTTTGACTGACTGAGTCACTATACCTCATGACTCGAAGAAAAACAAGTTGAATACGTCAGAGCCCAATACTAGATGGCAGAAGTATGAGGGGCATTTGTATCTACAGTTTGACAAGCCACTAACAATTTATTATTATTTTTTTTTTTTAAAACAGCCATGTTCAACAGCTATGAAGCATTCTTGATGACGCTCAGGGCCACCACTGATGGCCCCCACACCCGCTTGCAGTTTTCTTTCATCCATTGCACAGCCTAGCTGGTGGCAGCATCGATGTAACCCGGTATCCTCACCTGACTCCGGAGAAGAGAACTCATGGCAGGAGAGTCGAACCGAAGCGGAACCAGAGGCGGAGACCGGAGAAGAAGAAGAGTGGAGCGAGGACTGATGGAGTCCACAGGAGGTGGCTGGGGAGCGGCTGCAACTCACTGGAGAGTTGCAGCGGAGTCGGTGAGTACCCACCCCCTGAGAGTAACCACTGAGCACATTAGGTGCACTGTAAATATAACTTGTCACCAGCGGTTCATGCACTGTGCACTATAAAATATTGTATAGCACACCCTTGGAGTATAACTTCCCTTTTCCTCCACGTTCTGCCATTACCCCTCCTTCCCTACCGCAACCCCTCACAGCCGTACCTCCTGACGTAGATAACTCTCTCTCTTCCGCCCCATACTGCTGTCCAATACCCTACCCTCCTCACAATCGTTTTCAAATCCCCTCACCTCCCGGGTTTTAGTAGCGGTACTCCGCTTACATAGTCCAGCAGGACTGATGGCTCCTTCTTGTTTTCTGTTTCCCCCCGACCTCCGAGGATTACCCCGGGACAACGCTACGGAAACAAGGATGTTCCAGGACCTTCTCTGGACGAAGACCCGGACGCCTATCCGTTGGAGTCATTTTCTTGAGTTTCTTCACTGTACCCTGGTCTGTTGACTGTGCTAACTGTAATAAAAAGCCACAGCCATTGCGCACCTTATAAAGCCTCCACGCTTGTTTTTCCGGCCCGCCCCACCCCCACGATCACAGGTGGTGTCAGAAGTGGGATCTGCCGGAAGCATGGAGGCTGCAGTCAAACAAATGGCGGAAACCCAAGAACACTTGGGGAAAATGATGGAGAGGGTTCTCAAAGTAGCTGAAGATGATAGGGGACAGCTACAGGACGTTCTCAAAGGTCAAGGAGAGGCACATGACTTGGCATTAGGGAAACTCACTGTCACCATGGGACATCAAAGACCAGTCGCTTCCCTTCCATCAGTTGTATTACAGAAATATGTACCGGGGGAAGAACGGGACTATTTCTTTACGAATTTTGAGCGGATGGCCCAGGCTGCTTCTTGGCCTGTAGACCGATGGGGCCAATACTTGGGGCCCCTATTGACGGGGGATCTACAGGCCGCCTACCAACAAGCCAACATCCAAGGTAATAACCCCAATGAAGACATCAAAAGATGCATCCTTGAACGTTTGGGCATTGATGACGAAACATATAGGGTCAAGCTACGTCAAGCAAGGGAAGGACCGCAAGAGACCTCCAGAGCCTTATCATTCCATATTAAAGATCAAACCAACCGGTGGCTCAGACCCGCCACTTCCTCAAAAGAAGAGATACTAGCCAAAATATATCTAGAGCAATTTTTGGCATCTTTACATCCTTCCACCCAGAGGTGGGTACGACAACATGCTTACCTCACACTTGACAGTGCGGTAGATATCTCTAGCGCATACAGTCGAGCCCAAGAACTCCAGAGAGGAAGCGAAGAACATACAAACCGGCCCACCAACATAACCAGTTCCCGACCTCATCGCGGGCCCATACCCCAAAAACCGGATCCCATCCCTCTCTTACCAACCCCTGTGGTATCCAGACCTCCTAATCCTGGACCACAGTGCTATAATTGCGGGGCTTACGGTCACATAGCCAGAGTGTACCCGCAGAAGGAAGAGCCTATAGAGGTGGGGGTAGCCCGGAACTATGTATGTGCCACCCCATAACCAATACCCCCACCTTATCGCTGTTCTGTGACGGTTGATGGGCAGACCCTATTAGCTTTGGCTGACACAGGGTGTAGACAGAGTGTCCTCCGACACCAAGACATGCATTCGCCCATTGCCCTCTCACTGGCACTGTTGCTATTCAGTGTGTTCATGGGGACACCAAAAGATATCCGACCGCTTAACGGTAGGACTTATTCCCAGACTGCCGGAGCAAGTAATCCTAGGGAGCGATTACTCTGGCCTTCCTAATCTCCTCAAGGACACCTCTGAATCTCTATCCCAGTGGTGGGCTGAGGCACTGTTTTCACGAGACCACCCTCTGCCGGGTTCAACGGCCAAAGAACGAAAAACCCGTAATCAGAAAATAAAAGAGAAACGACAGTATGTCACGGTATGCCCTGTCAGAACTGAAGAACACCCATGGGAGACAGACCGGGAATTCCGAGCTACCCAGAGAGAAGACCCCGTCCTGCACGAAGCATGGGGAAAAGCCTTGGACAATGAAGATCCCTTACAAGTAGGTCCCTACTTTTTCAAGAAGAACGGAATACTATATCGAAAAGGCAGTCCCAACCAATCTCCCCAGTTATTAGTTCCGGGCCCCTTCTGTGAGAAAATCCTGTTTCTTGCTCATAGCCACTTGTTGGGGGGACATTTTTTTTTCACAACCGTGTTTATTAGAAGTTTAAGCAAATCAAATGTACAGTCCTCCAAAATCAGGAGAACACGTCAGTGGTCAATATACAATAGAATACACGTATAGCTCAAACTTTTAACTAACCTCCACCCGCCCCATTATCCCCCCAGCAACCGTAACATTACCCACTACCCACCCCTTATCCCGCCCTAACCCGGTGCACGTGATCACAATCAGCTGCAGTATACATATGAAAACACAACTAGGTGTCTTGGAGCTATCTAGGTCCCAAGGTCTCACTCAGTGGACAGACTATCATCTATGTCAGTGGGAGGCTCCAATGTTAGGTCTCTGTAGTCCGCCCATCGCTTCCAGATCTTGTAATGTTTCCGAGGGCAGCCCCTGGCCTCAAACACTGGCAATTCCAGCCCCATGAGGAAATCCAAGCCCGCCCTCCAGGCGCTAAGTTGGGGGGCGCGGTTACTCTTCCAGGCCCTCGCCAGATCCCTCTTGGCCACAACGAGGCCCAACAGCAGGAGATGGCGCTTATAAATGTTACCACCCACTTGGTCTAGGACATGTAGAAGCCCCAACTTAGGTGTACGAGGAAGATCCCATCCCAGCACCTCCGAGAGGCAGTCCCACACTCCACTCCAGAACCGGACCAGGCCCACACACGACCACACAGTATGCACCAATGTGCCTCTCTCGGTCCCGCAGCGCAGGCAGTCTGGGGAGGCAATAAGGCCCGCCCTCCACAGTCTCTCTCTGGTGTAATGAGCCCGATGCAGGTATTTATATTGTATGAATCGCAATCTCACTGCTATAGCCGCACCTCGGGGGGACTCTAACGCCTCCCGCCAGTCATCCTCATCCAACGGACCGACATCCACCTCCCAGGAGGCCTTCAACGACACAAGGGAAGAGGAGCAGTGAGTGACCAGTGTTTGGTAGATTTTTGAAACTTTTTTATCCCCCAGGTCTCCCATGAAAAGCTTCGCTTCCACAGGGCTAAAGTCCGGAAGCTGGTCCAGCTCCACCAGACTCGGCGCCAGAATATGACGAAGCTGCAGATATTTAAAAAATTGGGACTTGGGCATGTCAAACTCAGCGCTGAGTGTTTGAAAGGATTTAAGGGTGGTCCCCGTAAGGACATGACCCAGCGACGAGATCCCTATGGAGTCCCAGCCACTAAACCCCCGCAGCGATGCCAGCGCAGGGAGCCGCCCATTATTCCACAGTGGAGTTTCGGCCGTCAGCCGTCCCCACCAGCCCATGCGACGCAGTACCTGTCTCCAAATCAGGAAGACTACTTGAGTCACTTGTGGCAACTTCTTCCGCCGCCCCGCCGAATACAAGAGTGTATGGAGCGTGGCATCGCCCATCAGAAAATGTTCTAAGGCATATGCCGGATCGTCACGTCCACCGTACCACCACTCATTTAAAACCAACAAATGAGAGGCCTGGTAGTATGACAAGATGTCTGATGTTGCGAGACCTCCACAGTACGTGGACAAAAAGCAAGTCCGTAATGCCACCCTAGAAGTACCCCCAGCCCATAAAAAGCGACCTAGCAATGAATTCACACGACGGAACCACTGCGGGTCCACTCTGTGTGGATGATTTTGTAACTGGTACAATAGTCTAGGGAGGGCCACCATCTTAAAAATTGCAGACCTGCCATATATATTAAGAGGCATGCGCGACCACGTTTTGACGTCGGATTGAACCTTGTCCCACACCGGTTGTATGTTGCGCTCCCACGCAATTGCAGCATACTCTGACAGGAAGACTCCCAGATATTTCAGTCCACCAATCGCTACTTGCAGATCCGATGCCCAAGGAGACACCACGGGCCGGCCCCCTAGCACCCAAAGAGTCGATTTGCGCGGATTGAGGTAGAGTCCCGAGACGTCACCGAAATTACGTAGTATCTCCAAAATACGCGGGCCTGAACGATCAAGGTCTGTCAAAAAGAAAAGGACGTCATCCGCATATAGCGCGATCCTATCTGTGAGGCTCGCACTCCATACAAAGCCACGAAGCTGCGCATCAATGCGCACCCACGCAGCCAGCGGCTCCATTACCAGCGCAAAGAGATACGGGGACAGAGGGCATCCTTGCCGGGTCCCCCTGGCAACCGGAAATCTCTCCGATATGGCCCCCGAAATACGTACCGAGGCGGTGATGTCAGTGTATAGCAGTTTGACGTATGAGACAAAAACCGGACCTAAATTGAGGCGCGGTAATAGAGCAAAAAGGTAAGTCCAGCTGACAGAATCAAACGCTCTGTCGATGTCAGCTAGTAGGAGCGCCGCCCGTTCTTTAGACGCCCCCATCGCACCCACCGCCACCTGCGCCCGTCTAATGTTGTGCCTCGTCGCCCTGCCCGGCATAAAGCCCGCCTGATCCGGGTGGACCAGATCCGCCATGTACGGGAGGAGACGATTCGCCAACGCCTTAGCCAATAATTTGGCTTCGAAATTAATCAGAGATATTGGGCGATATGACTCGTGTCTGTCAGGGGGCCGGCCCGGTTTCTGGAACACCACAATCTCAGCCTGACGCCAGTCCACCGGCAAGCTACCACACTCCCGCGCTGCTTCCAAAGCCTGTCGATAGTGCGGTCCCAGCTGCAAATGAAATTTCTTGTAAAATTCACTGGGAAAGCCACTCGGTCCGGGCGCCTTACCAGTGTTGAGTTGTCCTAGCGCGTCGCCCAGTTCCTCCGCCGACAGGGGAAGGTCTAGAGCTGTCCTGGCCTCATCTGATATCGCCCTGGGGGGGAGGTCAGCTATAAATTTGTCAATTGCCTCCGGTGGGAGACCATCTCGTGGGGCGTATTGTGCCTTATAGTAGGCAGCGAAGCTCGCCGCAAGGGCAGCAGGGTCCGTCATGGCAATCCCCTCTCCGTCCGTGAGGCCCGGTAGAGAGATCGGCTGCAGAGTCTGCTGACACAACCGGTGGAGCATTGTGCAGGACTTGTCGCCCCATTGGTACACCCTGCTCCGTGTGGCCAGCCAGGCTTGTCTAGCCTCGTCCAGGTTGGGGGGACATTTTAGTGATGAGAAAACTGGACAGGCCATTTTGGAGAAGTTTTATTGGCTGGGAGTTTATCAACAGGTACGGGCATATTGCCGTGAATGCCCGGTCTGCCAGAGAAACAGCAGGTATCGTCCCCCGAAAGTACCCCTTCAACCCCTGCCGATTATCAACATTCCTTTTAGCAGAGTAGGAATGGAAATCATAGGACCTCTACTGCCCTACTGTGTTGATATGCTTTAGTCCTTGTTGACTATGCCACCCGCTTTCCGGAGGCCGTACCCCTGCGACAACCCACCTCCCAAAACATAGCCAAAGCCATGATCGCGATTTTTGCACGAGTGGGGTTCCCGAGGGAGATTTTAACCGATCAAGGTACCCCCTTTGTTTCTGCCCTCATGAGGCAAGTTTGTTCGCAGCTAGGGATTAAACAAATCCGTACCTCCGCCTACCACCCTGAGACCGACGGGTTGGTAGAGAGTTATAACGCCACCCTCAAAACAACCCTGAAGAAGCTATTTGCCCTGGAGTCCAAGAGGTGGGAGGAGATGCTACCGTTAGCACTGTTTGCTATACGATGTAAGGTACAGAGTAGCACAGGGTACTCCCCCTATGAACTCCTTTATGGACACCCTCCCCGAACCCTTCTAGACATGGCCCAAGAGGCCTGGGAAGCAGAACCTGACCGGACTCGACCCCTCCCAAAATACATAGACAACCTCAAGACCCATTTAGGGCAAATACGGGATATAGTCCGACAGAATTTGGAAAACGCACAAGCGACCCAAAAACGCCAATATAATAAAGGTACCAAAACCAGAAGCTTTTCGGTGTGCGATCTAGTCCTCCTAATGATGCCTTCCTCCGATCAGAAACTGTTGGGACAGTGGCAGGGACCCTACCCCATTCTCCAACAAATTACTCCTGTTACTTATGAACTAGTGTTAGACCCTGCACGAGGGACCACACAGATCGATCACATAAATGACCTTAAGAAATGAGAAGGACCCCGACCGGTTATGTCAGGGACACTCCTAAAACCTACTTCCCCTTTTGATCCTTGCCTAGATACAGGCTTGACAGAACGTCAGAAACAGGACCTCCGAGACGTCCTCCAGCCCCTCCAACATGTCTTTTCTACAGTACCCGGACATACCAATGTAATCGAACATGCTATACAAACGGATCCGGGGAAATCTGTACGCCTCCGACCCTACCAGGTCCCGGAAGCCCGTAGGTCTGTCATCAAACAAGAAATAGAACAGATGTTACACCTGGGGATCATTGAGCCGTCCATAAGCAATTGGAACTCCCCTATTGTGTTAGTCCCAAAGCCTGACGGATCAATACGTTTTTGTATTGACTTCCACGAAGTGAATAGGATCTCGAACTTTGACACCTACCCCTACCTCGCGTAGATGAGATGATAGAAAGAATAGGGAAAGTCAAATATATCACCACGCTCGACCTGTGTAAAGGCTACTGGCAAATCCCCTTAAAAGATCAGGATAAAAAGAAAAACGCTTTATCCACCCCGGAAGGATTGTTCCAATTCACAGTCCTACCCTTTGGGCTCCATGGCGCTCCAGCGACCTTTCAAAGGGCTATGAACCTGATCTTGCGACCTCATGCCCAATACGCTGGAGCTTATCTTGATGACATCATTATCTACAGTGACACTTGGGAGCAGCACTTAAAACACTTACAGCAGGTTGTCTATTCCCTGAGTTCCTACAACTTCACTATTAACCTCACCAAGAGTACCCTAGCCGCCCAAACTGTTAAATATCTTGGTTTTCTTCTAGGCGAGGGCGTCATTCGCCCTCAAGACAATAAGATCACAGCTATTCAAGCCATTCCTTTTCCTCAATCCCGAAAAGACCTCTGCGCGTTTCTGGGCCTTCTAGGATGCTATCGCAGGTATATCCCCAATTTCTCCCAAAGGGCTGCCCCTCTCACGGATCTCCTAAAGAAGGCAGTAAAAACAGAAGAATACCTGAAAGACCCAACACCCCAACTCTGGCAGGCATTTAATGCGCTCAAACTGTCTCTTACGTCCAAACCGGTACTGGCTAGCCCGGACTATTCCCATCCCTTTGTACTCCAGACAGACGCCTCAGACCAGGGCTTAGGGGCGGTTCTCTCTCAACCAGACAGTAATTGGGACGAAAAACTAATACTATATCTTAGCAGGAAATTGTTTCCATGAGAAAGAAATTATTCAGTCGTTGAAAAGGAGGCCCTCGCCATCAAGTGGGCTATCGAAAGCCTGAGGTATTATTTAGAGGGCCGGGACTTCACATTGTATACGGACCATGCACCATTGGAATGGATGGCTCACAATAAAGGACATAACGACCGGGTCCTCCGATGGTTTTTAGCCTTACAACCCTTTAGATTCAAGACACTACACAGGAAATGAACAGAGTAAGGTAATGCGGATTTCCTCTCCTGTTACCCCTCCGCAACCCGAACAAGAAGGACAGCTAGGGGAAGGGGATGTAACCCGGTATCCTCACCTGACTCCGGGTATCGGCACCATACCGGGTTGTTCCGCAGCTCAAGCACGGACCAGGAAGCGTCCCTATCGACCCGGACTCCACCCCTCTGTCCTCTCTCATTCCAGGAACCAATCCCCTCCAAGGACGAACCGGAAAGGACACCCGGTTGACCTCGGAAGTCCCTCCCTTCACCAGGACCTGGAAGCCGGAAAAGCCGAACTCCGGGGGAGGAACACCGTCGGAGAAGAGAACTTGTGGCAGGAGAGTCGAACCGAAGCGGA
Source organism: Lissotriton helveticus (assembly GCF_964261635.1). Lineage (NCBI taxonomy): Eukaryota > Metazoa > Chordata > Amphibia > Caudata > Salamandridae > Lissotriton > Lissotriton helveticus. The sequence goes on along the minus strand of NC_136072.1, from coordinate 535,665,753 downwards.
ACCAGAGGCGGAGACTGGAGAAGAAGAAGACGAGTGGAGTGAGGACTGGTGGAGTCCACAGGAGGTGGCTGGGGAGTGGCCGCAACTCCCTGGAGAGTTGCGGCGGAGTCGGTGAGTACCCACCCCCTGAGAGTAACCACTGAGCACATTAGGTGCACTGTAAATATAACTTGTCACCAGCGGTTCATGCACTGTGCACTATAAAATATTGTATAGCACACCCTTGGAGTATAACTTCCCTTTTCCTCCACGTTCTGCCATTACCCCTCCTTCCCTACCGCAACCCCTCACAGCCGTACCTCCTGACGTAGATAACTCTCTCTCTTCCACCCCATACTGCTGTCCAACACCCTACCCTCCTCACAATTGTTTTCAAATCCCCTCACCTCCCGGGTTTCGGTAGCGGTGCTCCGCTTACATAGTCCAGCAGGACTGATGGCTCCTTCTTGTTTTCTGTTTCCCCCCCGACCTCCGAGGATTACCCCGGGACAACGCTACGGAGACGAGGACGTTTCAGGACCTACACAGGACGAAGACCCGGACGCCTATCCGTTGGAGCCATTTTCTTGTGTTTCTTCACTGTACCTTGGTCTGTTGACTGTGCTAACTGTAATAAAAAGCCACAGCCATTGCGCACCTTATAGAGCCTCCACTCTTGTTTTTCCGGCCCGCCCTACCCCCACGATCACAATCCCCTACCCACCAGAAGTTCTGTTCCATAAGACAGAGCTTGCAGTGGAAGGGGGAATAGAGGATGACAATCAGCGAACAGCAGCCCTGTAAGGGAAGTTAAGAAAGATGAGGGAATTCCGAGCTTCCCGTTTTGCTGGGAAATCTGGCTGCAAGGGAGAAAAGCTTAACTTTGCTAGCCAACAAGAAGGAGAAAGTTTCCAGACTCCACTGGCAAATTCAAAAGTTAACACACTACTTTATGCACCATAGATACTTTATGCACCATAGATGTCTGCGCTCAAAATGTAAGGAGGTACGATATTGCCTTGATCAAGCATTTGTTAATTCAAGTCCCCAGAACTCATGCACGTTATGTTATGTTATTACAATTTATAGCACGCACAGCTACTCAAAGAGTGTCCCGGCGCGAGGCAAGTGGGGGGAGAACACAAGGACCGCTTAGATGAATAGAAACGTTTTCAGTCTTTTTCTGAAGAGCTTAGGTTCCTGGGTACCTCGAAGGACCCAGAGAAGCAAATTCCAAGCAGAGGCTGCCTTAAAAGCAAGAGAACTTCCACCAATTCTCTTGAGGCGAAAACATGGTATGTGAGCAAGAAGCTGCTTCGCTGAACGCAGCTGCCTAGCAGGAACATAGAACTGGAAGCTTTTCCTTAGATAGACTGGACCAAGTCCATACAGGGCTGACCGAGCCAGGGAAAGGGTTTTGAACTTTACTCTTTCTACCACAAGTAACCAGTGGAGATCGCGCAGGTGTTGCTTTACCCTAGTTATTATGGGAATGTTAAGAAGAGTCCTCGCCGCTGCGTTATGGACTACCTGCAATCCATTCAAAAGGTATCCTGGCAGGCCTACGTACAAGGCGTTGGCATAATCGGTGCATGAGTATCAGGGCACAAGTAACCGTTTCCCTAGCTGCCCTAGGGAGGAGAGGAAGACATTTTCTAAGGGATTTAAGTGTGCCAAACCACTGCCCTAGCAAGCTTCTTGATCTGAGTAGCGAAAAGAAGATTCTCATCAAACCATATCCCTACGTTTTTGATGGGTTGGCCCACAGAGGTAGGCATGGGATATTCCGCCAGCCAGAGTGATTCCGTGAACTGAGGGGGGAAGGTCCCAAAAAGGAGGATCTTAGATTTATCCTCGTTGCACTTTAACTGCGCAGAGGAAGGGGCGTGGCTGTGCAGCGAGATGGCCGCACATTAGAGCGGCTCCGCCGGCCAAGAAAATGAATCCGTTTCTAATCCGTTCATACCCCACGGGATGGTGCTCCAACCTAAGAATAACAACTAATCAACAAGCCAGTGGCACGGCCTGAGAGCTTTTTGCAGCTGAGGTGGACCGAAAATCGAGAAGACGACCGGCCAAAGACTGAGGCCTGCCCACGAGGCCGCTGGATGAAGCAGCGACCTTGCGTAGACATCACCCTGGGACGCCATAAACGGAAGTTGGAGTGCGGGCAGCGGAAGCAGTCTCGTTGTAGTGGTAGGACAGAGCAACTTGCACGGGCGTCCCATGTGAAAGTTGTGTGGCTCCGGAGCAGAGTGGGACAGTGTCCCGGACGCATGTACGGAGAGCGGCAGTGCCGGTGACTGTGGAGAGGACGATCGGTGAAACTCAGCAGACACCGTCATGCCAGGCGTCGGAGTTCTATCTGCCGCACCAGAATGGAGAAACACGCGGAGGGCACTGAGGGATTAAATCGACCTCGCCCAGGTGAATTCAGGGAGGCGAACAAGTATTAAGCACTCGGTGCAGTGCTGGAGCGGGGGGACGTGGATTTGCACGCACGCCATTTCCTGTGACTGTGCCCCCTCTGCCACACTAGGAAGGCGTGAGTGTGGTAGGCTCATGGCACCTACCTTGGATATCAGTTGGGGAGCGGGCAGACCGGCTCTAGTGATTGTAGTAATCCTGTAATAGTACTAGAGCTAAATAAACCTGACTCATGCTCTAAAGATGGCAGCGGAGGGCAAATGGTGAAATTGCTCCACACATTGCCCCTCCGTATATTGCTGACTGTTGTAGACATGCACATATTAGTCTCTTAGTTTGTGACATGAAGCTATTCTGGATTGTGGGTCTTTTGCTTTTGTTGATGACTACTGTGCTTTTGTCGTTTATATTGTCATTGAGATCGTAGTCGCAAGGGTGACGTTGACGACTAGGCTGATGTCGACAATGTTTGTCGTCAACTAGGCCTTCATCGTAGACGAGGCTGTTGAAGAGGATGAAGTCCTAGATGAGGCCCATAGAGGATGCCACTAGAAAATGTCGTTATTGGTAAGGCAGTAATAGTCGACATGGTTTTTAATGATTTTGACGGTAGTTTTGCCATAGACACCCCTGATTTAGTGTCAGGGCTGAAGAGGGAGTTGTAGGGTCTGCCTCTGAGGAAGTTTTTCCAACTGGTTGTTGTTGTTTTATTCTCTCATTCTCATTCTCTCTCTCTCTCTCGCTCTCTCATTCTCTCTCTCTCTCTCTCATTCTCTCTCTCCTCTCCTCTCCCTTGGCGCGACATCTCCCTTTCACCGCTCCTATCAATCAATCAATCATACAGATTTGTAAAGCGCGCTACTCACCCGCTAGGGTCTCAAGGCGCTGGGAGGGGGGTAGTCTTTACTGCTCGAACAGCCAGGTCTTGAGTTGTTTCTTGAAGGAGAGGTGGTCCTGGGTCAACCGTAGTTGGGTGGGGAGGGAGTTCCATGTCTTGGCCGCCAGGTAGGAGAAGGATCTTCCTCCGGCGGTGGCTTTGCGAATTCGTGGGACGGAGGCGAGGGAGAGGCTGGCGGATCGGAGCTGGCGGGTGGGTGTGTAGAATGTGAGGCGGTTGTTGAGGTATTTGGGGCCCATGTCGTGGAGAGCCTTGTGTGCGTGGGTGAGGAGTCTGAACGTGATCCTCTTGCTGACGGGGAGCCAGTGCAGGTCTTTCAGATGGGCAGAGATGTGGCTGTGACGGGGGATGTCCAGGATGAGTTGTGCCGAGGCGTTCTGTATGCGCGGGAGTTTTTTCTGGAGTTTGGCTGTGGTTCCAGCGTAGAGGGTGTTCCCGTAGTTCAGACGGCTGGTGACGAGGGCCTGGGTGACCGTCTCCCTGGTTTCGGTGGAGATCCACCGGAAGATCTTTCGGAGCATGCGTAGGGTGTTATTAGGATGACGAGACGGCGTTGACTTGCTTGGTCATCGTGAGGGAGGAGTCCAGGATGAAGCCCAGGTTGCGTGCGTGGTCCGTTGGCTTGGGGGTGGTGCCGGGTGCCACCAGGAGTGGTCCCAGGCGGAGGGGGATGGTCCCAGGATGAGGACTTCCGTCTTGTCTGAGTTTAGTTTTAGACGGCTGAGCTTCATCCATTCCGCGATGTCGTTCATTCCTTCCTGGAGGCTGGTTCTGGCGGTGGTGGGGTCGTTGGTGAGGGAGAGGATCAGCTGGGTGTCGTCCGCATAGTAGATGATGTTGAGGTTGTGTTGGCGAGCGATGGCTGCGAGGGGGCTCATGTAGACGTTGAAGAGGATGGGGCTGAGCGAGGATCCTTGCGGAACGCCGCAGATGACTTCGGTGGCCATGGAGTGGAACGGGGGGAGGTGGACTCTGGGTTCTTCCGGCGAGGAACGAGATGATCCACTCCAAGGCCGAACCTTGGATACCGGTGTTGCGGAGGCGCTGTATCAGGGTGCGGTGGCATACGGTGTCGAAGGCTGCTGAGAGGTCCAGGAGGATGAGGGCAGCTGTTTCCCCGTTGTCGAGCAGGGACCTGATGTCGTCGGTAGCTGCGATGAGTGCGGTCTCTATGAGGTGATGGTTTCCTCACTGTCTTCATCAGAAGTGACACATTTAAGTTTCTGAAGTCCCAATATTAGCCTCGTTACTCTGAACGTGAGAGCTTGAGGAAAAGGTTTCACATATTTTGTGGTCCATTACCTTATTTTCAGCTACTCTGACATATTAGTGGCTAGGGTCAGAGAAATTAAATATTATCTTGGATGATCCAAAAAAAAGTAACAGCTGAAGAAACCGAGCAGAGTTCAGGGAGACTCCCTTCATATGACATGCGGTAGAAAATCTGAGGGACTCAGCCTCTGTTGGGAGTGTTCTAGGGGGTGCTGTTACCTAGTTGGTTATAGGTCGAGTTTGGTCCTTATAAAAAAGAAAAAGGCCATAGATCGACTTTTAAACTGACTATTTAATTGCCATTATAGGCTATGATAGCGATACATACTGCTTTATTATGGTACCGTGGGACTACCACTTCGACGATGGGAATGATTCAAGCATATGAATCTATGAAAGATCCAATACTGGAAAATGTTACTTACCCTTTACACATCTGTTTGCAGCTTGCAATGCTGTATAGTCAGATGTTCTTCATACTCCTTCCATCTAGTGTTTGGCTAAAATTTTATTTTTGCTCAAAAAGTCTTTTGACCGCTCCTATAAGGTGATGGAATCCTCACTGTCTTCATCAGAAGTGACACATTTAAGTTTCTGAAGTCCCAATATTAGCCTCATTACTCTGAACGTGAGAGCTTGAGGAAAAGGTTAGACATATTTTGTAGTCCATTACCTAGAGTCAGAGAAATTAAATATTATCTTGGATGATCCAAAAAGAAGTAACAGCTGAAGAAACTGAGCAGAGTTCAGGGAGACTCCCTTCACATGACGTGAGGTAGAAAATCTGAGGAACTCAGCCTCTGTTGGGAGTGTTCTAGAGGGTGCTGTTGCCTAGTTGTTATAGTTCAAGTTTGGTCCTTTTTTAATATATTTTTTAAAAGGCCGTAGATAGGCTATTAAACTGACTTTTTCATTGCCATTATAGGCTTTGATAGCGATACATACTGCTTTATTATGATACCGTGGGACTACCACTTCGAAGATGGGTAATGATTCAAGCATATGAATCTATGAAAGATCCAATACTGGAGAATGTTACTTACCCTTTACGTATCTGTTTGCAGCTTGCAATGCTGTATAGTCAGATGTTCTTCATACTCCTTCCATCTATTGTTGGGCTAAAATTGTATTTTTGCTCAAAAAGTCTTTCAAGCCATGGGATACCCTGTGACTCATCCCTCAGAAAGAAGAGGATCAAAAAAAATGGCAGTGACAATGTCTCCTGTCCCTTTTGCTCGAACTCCTCTAGGTACATCTCCCTGTGGGAGTCTTTACAAGAAGCTGAATACTGATCAGTCGAAGCTACATGGCTGCAGTACTTTTCAGCACTCTTCTTTTTATGCTCTTCATTTGCCCTCATGTCTTCCAATTTACCAGTTAGCCTGATGACTTCCTGGTTCTTTTTGACATATTTTGGCAAACTCAATCTTTTACAAAGTGTGAGGAGGAAAGACACACTACACACTCCTTGTGTAGGTCAGTGGCAGCTTTCTAAATGCCACAGGACAGACATTTTACAAAAAGTGTAGGCATGTTGATAGAAAATTCTGCAAAATTCTACAAAATCTGGTACACCCAGGAGATGGACGATGAGCTAAGTTAAAAAAGTAGATAAAGGATGAAGAGTCAAGCTGGAAATAAGTCACATTTTGACAAAAAGCTTCTAAAAAATAAAAAAAGGAGCAGTGCAACCTTGAATGTGTTCTAGGATGCTTCTCACATGAGCAGGAATAAAAGAACAGTCTCTTGAAAGCCACTGCCAGTAGAATATGTCATTGGCAGTGGAAGCTCCTGGAATCTTAAAAGGACACTAGTCCATCACAGCTCTTCAATGGAAGCCTATCAGGCTGAACATTTCCCACCAGTCAGAAAGGTACTCAGCCCTTTGCTTTACAGATGTTGCAATGCAGCCTTGGAATAGACATTTCTGGGGATTGGCAGTCTAAATTTCAGAAATAGCTTTGCTTGGTTAGGTTCCTGAAGAGTGTTGCTGTCATGTGGACGATAGCACCCTGTATGTGCATATATGGACAGAATAAATTGCTATCAAGTGTTCTGGGGTCCATGAACAGAGCAGCAAATCACAAACTTTGACATCTATCTATAAAAGTGATATGTTACAGCAGATCATTTCTAGACAGTCACGCTCTTTGGGCAACCTTTATACGGTTACCATGGTAGAGATCTTGGACAAACGAGTCTCACGGACTCCTGTTCAAACAAATTAAAAACGTTTCTGGAAGCACTGCAGCTTGAAACCATTTAACAGCTGCTTGAATGATCTCTCAATTGAAGGTCTCAATGAACAACTATATAACAGCCTTGAAGTCTCAGCTCTCAAAAATACCTCCCAAAAGTAAACATCATTTTGACATCAAGCATTCATTTGACCACAAAGACTGTTCTAGCGAAAAACGGAAGGCATAACTTGAAGTGGGTCCTTTACTCACTGTACCACAGAAACCAAACTACGTCTGACTGACAAGCCTCAATCAGGGCGAAACTGGCCTTGGGTTGCTTGTGTTTCGGTTCTGGGAAGACCTGGCAGTTCGGGCTGGACTGCTGCTACTGTGGCAGGGTCAAGACTGATTTGCATATGGCTGGGTCAAAACTGAGGTGGCATAGTGGGTAAAAGAACGATGGATCTGAATTCTAGCATGAGCGATTGCCAGTGTTTAGACTTAATGTAAGAATCCATGTAATCACCTTTTGTGTTTTCGATGTCTTGAAGTAAGACAACATGTTTAGCTCATAAGAAGCCTCAAGAGCTTCTGATTGAGACTCAGTACCAATTGATGGTAGGTATGTAGCAATGGGAAGAGGGGTTGGCCTAACGGCTAAGGCGCTCGACCTCGGACCTGGGGATCTGGGTTCGAGTCTCGGTAACGACGCCAAAAACCTCCTGTGATTCTGGGCAAATCACTTAATCTCCCCGTGCCTAAAAAAATGAAAGTGTGTCCTCATGTAACGTAACTGGTGCTATGTAAAGCGCTCTAATACCTGATTCGGTTCGGGTCTAGTTCGCGCTATATAAAACTCTGCAAAAAAAAAAAAAAGGCTGAGAATTCTAGGAAGCTCAGTTTTTCTGATCTGCCTAGTGCTTTTAACATTGAACAGAGGTTCTGAAAATCAGGCATAAATGAACGGCAAAGTGTTAAGACGTCTTTCTCTGGTTGTGTACAAAACATTACAAAGGAACTAGACTTGTGAGAGACATTATGGGTCAGGGAGGACTGCACTACTATGTTGTTTTAAGCATTTTCCTGGGTACTCTTTAAAAATAAAAGTACATGATACTTCTTTTCTTTCCATGTAGGTAATTTTATAAACAAGAGTCCTGCAGAAACATTGTAAAAGTTAACAATATTATGATAGTCCCAAAAGAGAAAAAGGCAAATGCCAGTGTCTGACTGTACAAATTCAAAACAGTGTATCAACATCCAAAGATATAGATAACACTGTCCATAAGTAATAAAGGCTAAATACATGCTATCACATATTACTTATTGATTGGTATGGTTTATAAAGCTCGATGTGCCAGCTATCTTTTACTTTTTCACCAAAATGTAAGCCTTCTTTTGTTCATGAAAAGTTAGTGTACAAACTGGTGTGGCATCTACCACAACCCTTCAAACTCTGCTAAATGTTTTGGGGTCAAATTTGATGCTTCCCGGCAGATGGATAGCCAGGTGGTAGCCGTTATACCCTCCTGCACTTTTTATCTCGATACGATTAACCCAATTCTACTTTTTTTTTCAGACCCATGTAGCCAAGAGGTCATCTCGACAATCCTCAGCCCTAGACTGGCTTATTGTAACAGCATATATCTAGGCATTAAAGTCATTGTTAATTGATTGCTTCTAGTCTATTCAAAATCAAGCATCACATTTATTGGTTGCAGATCTCTGGTTCTGTCGAACCACTCCCATTTTGAATAGTCTACATTGCCACCCTATTAATGCCTGCATTAATTAACCTGTGCTTCGCTTTGTTCACCTTTTGATCTATGGCAGTTTCCAAATGTATTGCTCATCATCTAGATCGTTACCATCGGATTAGACCTCTTCACTGTTCTTAGATTTATTTACGCATTTACAGATTCCATAATACTTACCTGGACGGGCATGCCGTTTTGGTTCAGTTTTCTCTTATGTGGAATGAGTTGTCCTTTGCACCAAGAAACATAACCTCGTTGTACGCTTTCAAAAAGACCAGAACCTGTGTTCATTACATAACAGGTCAAGAGTCCTAGTACATGATTCTTCAGTTTCTGCCTCCATGTTCAGTCAGGGACCAAAATAAAAACTTTAAAAACTAAAATTTTCAGGCAATTAATGAAATACAGCTGTTCTGCTACATCCCCAGGTTTGGGATCAGAGCATTGCCCTTCATGAGGCACAGGGTCGCCTGCACGTTCAGCTACTGGAAGTCTTGCTGACTCATCAGGTATGCACTTGCTTAGTGCAGACTACTGGCTGACTGGGGAGGCAGTATCTCCAAGTACCCTAGTAATTTTTATCCAAAATGCCAAAAGTAGTACAAAGAAAGAAACCATATGACTGTATCCACCAAGAGTTACTGGAGTACTCTCAGGGCTCGTTTCACACGGGTCTATTTTCCTGATTTAGACACACTCTGGCCGCTTGGTTCTGTAAGCTTTGCAGCCTGTCGACTAGTGTCATTGAGAGTCCAAGATGCATGATAGTTAAACCATACATGTGTGCCATTATAAAGGTTCAGTCGGCCCTATCAAATGGTGGGTTTGACCAATGTACATTGACAGACAAGGGGAAACTTTATGAATAAATAAATAAATACATAAGCACCCGATGACACAGCTGTAAAGAAATGTTAAAAAGCACATAAGATTTAGGGCTAGATGTAGGTAATTTGGATTTACCGATTCATAAATACCGAATTTATACTGATTCGGTATTTATGAATCGGTAAATCCAATGTAGGTAAAAATTCGGTAGAAAATACCGAATCGGTAGGATTCGGTATTTACCGAATCGGTATTTACCGATTCGGTATTTGCCATTGATGAATGAATGTCAATTACCGAATCGGTAAATACCGAAAAATTCAAGGGTGGCAGGGTGTCACTTTGACACCCTGTTGCACCCCTGATTAGGGCTTGCATGTGTGCCACATGGCACAGGTGTAAATGCACATATTTGCATTTGCATAGGAATTCGTTATTTACCACCAATTAATAATTAGTGGTAAATAACGAATCCTGAAAGCACTGTAGCACTGTTTACAGTGCTACCTACATATCAAAATGCAGATTCGGTAATTTTACCGAATCGGTAATTTTACCGATTCGGTAAATTACTGATTCGGTAAAATTACCGATTCTGCATTTTCTTATGCCCCTACATCTCAGTATCCAAATACCGGTCGGTAACGGCCGAAAATCGGTATTTTCGGCCGTTACCGACCGGTATTTGGATACCTACATCGGGTCCTTAGATATTTAACACATACAGGTAACCATCAAAGTGCAAGTGAATAGGCAAGAACCTCTCTGTATAAGGACACAGACATATACTTATGTTCCACTGTCTATCAAAGACACTGAGAAAAAACATTGCCCTTCAGCACCAACGAGTACTTATTGATCAAAGTGCCTAATATTATACAAATACATACCGCTGTTGCCACAATCCGCACATGATATTAGCTCCTCAGGCCGCTTTTCCCTGTTCTGTTCTTTCGTCCCAAGACAAAAACTGCAGATAGGAATTGGTTCAGCTACCGGCTGTCAATAAAAAGACAACAAAAATATTAGAAAATGTAATGCTCTGCATAGTGGTTGTACAGCTTAAATAAAGATGAATCATCTCGTGCTTAGACTTTGATCCTTTTAAATCATATTTTAAACAACGCCAAAGCATACTGCTTCAAGATCTTCTGTTCTACTGCCATGGATGCACTGCTGAATCAGAAGGTATGGTGCATCAAGAACAGTGTCTATGGTGCATCAAGAACAGTGTCTAGTTATATGAGGTCTCTCTGCCACATTATCTAGAATTGAAGTTTAGCCTGGCGATAGTAGTCCCCCACCTCCATCAGTCACTGGATTTAGTGTCTCCATGATGGCCGTTATTGTTTTCTCAAACTGATGGGATGCACCTTTAGTTCAGGGACAATGAACACTGACATTGTTCTGCACTTTTACAAGTATTAGCAGCTCTATCGAGAACACAAATTTCAAGCTACCAGTTCAACATGAAGGTCCGTGGTATCTGTCCGAGGACTGCTTAGGACTGCGTCTCAAGCCCCTCCTGGTCATTGACAAATTATGAACAATTTGAGCTCTGTAGATCAGTGAGGTCTCCCTAACTAGTGTAGAGTCACTTAGACAATCCACAAGAAGCGAATTAGGTGTTAAACTGTACTGCCAAGAACGTTTACTGACACTGCACTTGGTTATAAGATGGGGTAAGACTTACTTTTGAATTTTTTCATGACTCTATGCAAGCGTAAGACACAGCACAGTCACATGTACAAGCATTCAGATAAAAAAAATACCTAATGCCATAAAATGTGTTAAAGTTACTGTGCATACTACATTTAGAAAATAATAATACTACTTGGACGTCACATTTATTGTGAGGGAAACATGTGCGTGCTATATTAGCTAAACACGGACACCACAACACCCTTGAAGAATAAGTCTTGACTGTGTGACTTTGTTACTAAAATGTAGGCTTTAAGAGGAGTAAGTAAGCTTGCAGTAACCTCGGATTCCCTGTGTTTCCATGGACAGCAACAATACTTATTAAAAGAACGGTTTTTATTTTAAAGAACTGCCTAACTGTGCTTGAGTCATAGAGGCCACTGCAGTTCTTAAAATGAAACTTTTTTAAATACAATAAAGGCCTCTTAAATAAGACTATGCAGCCCCAACTGTGGCACCCAAGAAAACCCATTTTTTCCATTTATTGGAGGGATGCCATGGAATTAATTGGTACTGGAGAGAGGTCAGCGACAGAAAGGGGTGCCTCACATACGACTGAACCCTGCCACTGCTGAGCAATTTAAAAAAAGATGTAAGTGAGGCATATATATGATCGCAAAAAGCTCGTAGTCTATCAAGATTTGGGCAATCTTACAACAGTTCCTGATAGGAGCTCAAATCTAAATACAGCTTACCAAGGACAAGAAAGGTTTAGAAGAACGCTCCAGACAGTACTGGGGTACACATAATCCTGTGACTTAGCTGTCCTCTGCTGACAGTCATTCAAAGTCTAAGCATGTTTACCAGCAGGAACACGACATCACAAACTGCCAATAAGGTCCCATAAAGACTCAAGACACCACCGTGGCACCTAGGCTGACCGAGCTGCTCTCTAACTGCCAATCCAATCCAAACCTCGTTTCCTGTCAACGAACTCAGTCTCTATACCAGCCTTAAAGCAGCCCTCTTGCCACCACCTATTCTCCAGTACCCTATTTCTTCAGACCCTCCAATGATTCTCACCTGAAAATGCATAGCAAATAGTAGACATAAACATGGGCAGCCTCATATCTGGCCCATAAAGGCCCGGAACAAAAGCCATCTGCATCAGACACTCTACTCTTTGCCCCTCTTCTCACCCGTCACTATATGCTTCATACCCACTTCACCCGGCACCTTCACCATATCATGAAAACACAAATAATGCATCCTTATACAGTACCTCAGTAAAGTAAACCCTAACAAACTAATTCAGAACTCTCTCATTACCCGCTCACTCTTTACACCCTGTATTCATTAATACTCAATCACCAGTAAGATTTGAAGTGAAAAAGACATGGGAGACATTACAACACATAGCCTGAATGCACTCTTTGTCAAGGACACCAGGCGTTCTCCCACTTCCTTGTCCCTTCTGGATATTACATAAAACATATACAGCACTTTAAAAAACATTCTTAATCAAGGCAGTGAAACTCCTCACCTGTCACCGATGCTTTAAACAACCCAGTGACATTCCAGCTCTTCTACAGGGTTTCAGGCTACAGCCTGACTTTCCGCATCGAAATTTCAAATCTCATCACCACAGCTTTATGGAACTACTCCAGCAACATCTTCCAGTGAGATAACTTCCAGAAAACATTGCCACCGAGACCATGAAAAAGAACACACTATTCTGCTTTCTGGACACTGCAGAATCAGCGATGCCACACTTAACAATCCCATCAAAAGCAACACCCTGGACCTATTCTGCTCCCACTGCTGTTCCTAGGCAGCATATGGATGCAACATACCACAATATCAAAGCTTTCGATCTTTTGGCACACCAGAACAAGTTATCATGGCCAAGCAAAGATGTTGAAGCACCAGTCAGTTCATCCAGGGCATGTCCTTAGACAACCTACAACAAGGTTCTTACCAATTTATTAGATGCCACTACACAGAGTCGTACAAAAGGGGGTGGCGATGGACGGAGCATCTGAATCAATCAAACACTCACACCCAGTTAACGGATCTGGGTTTAATCCATCCCCGTTCTTTAGCCTACTCTGCCAACCCAGTTCAGACATGGCCATATGCAAATCAGTCTGACCCTGTGCCTCATGGGAAAAGTCCAGCCCGAACTGCCAAGCCATGCCTTCCCTGGACCGGAAGCAAGCTTCCGAGGACCGGTTTCTGGCATTTCAGCCGTCTTCAGCCCTGCTTGCTTGAATCCAGTGGCAAAGTGAGCAAGGGACTCATGTCTGAGCATACCCTGCCAACTTAAGGCGAACAAAGTGGAACAAAATTCTGTCCATCAACTGTTGTTTTTGCATTTGTTAACCAGAGTGGGACGGGTATGCTCAGACGTGAGTCCCGTGCTCTCCACACCACTGGAGTCAAGCTATCCTGGCTGAAGACGGCTGATAGCCAGAAACCGGTCCTAGGATGCTTGATTCCGGTCCAGGGAAGACATGGCTTGGCAGTTCGGGCTGGACTGTTCCCATGAGGCACAGGGTCAAGGCTGATTTGCATATGGCCATGTCTGAACTTGGGTGGTGTGGTGAGCAAAAAAAACGATGGATTTAGGCCCAGATCTCTGTACTGGGGTGAATGTATGACATTGTTCTGCATTGTGTCCATCCACTGTTGTTTTTGCATTTGTCACCCCGAGTGGGACGGGTATGCTCAGACGTGAGTCCCGTGCTCTCCACACCACTGGAGTCAAGCTATCCTGGCTGAAGACGGCTGATAGCCGGAAACCAGTCCTAGGATGCTTGATTCCGGTCCAGGGAAGACATGGCTTGGCAGTTCGGGCTGGACTGTTCCCATGAGGCACAGGGTCGAGGCTGATTTGCATATGGCCATGTCTGAACTGGGGTGGTGTGGTGAGCAAAAAAACGATGGATTTATGCCCAGATCTCTGTACTGGGGCGAATGTATGACATTGTTCTGCATTCTGTCCATCAACTGTTGTTTTTGCACTACACAGAGTCAGCGCGTAATCCTGTGGCCTAAAACACACAAGAGTAACCAGCAAGCATACCTAGGATCCAATAAGGAACCACTCATTAAAATCAAAGCAGTCAGCCACCTAGTAAACCTTCAAGTTCACAGAACGTAAGTGTGATCTGAAGGCAAGAGAAGATATGACAGATACTGCAGCTCCAGGCAAAGTGATGGCCCCTGAAAATCACTACTCAAAATAAAAAAAGACCAGGGTCTGACTGGAAAAGAAGATAGGCCTGACTGCCAAAATAAAAGTGTCACCCCATTACCGAATCAGACAGTTATAAAGATGCACACATTTGCATATTAGGGGCAAGATGGCATTTGTAAAGGCACACTGTATGGGTGTTTTGCAAGGTATGGAGGACTGCATGGATTTAAACTTGATGCAAGCAATGTTTTCTTTAATATCAAGGAAATCAACAGTAAAAAAAACAGTCAAGCAGACCATAAAGCAGGACTACACACAGAACTATCAGACCAGCCTATCTAGCACTGCTAGACTGCCCTATAGGTCAGTCCGACCCTGAAAGACTCATCAAAAGCACCAAGGCAATATATTATGCTAATACCATCAATGCACACCTGGAGCAGATGTCACTTCATAGTACTAAAAAGATGAGTCGCCCAAACTACTGGTCACCACAACACAGAACATTCCATGGACACATGCAAGATGATCAAGAGTTTCTTCAAGTAAATGGAGACATTGGCAAAGCCAACAGGTTTTGCCTACGAGACATCTAAGGGCTTTGTCAATGTTTCTTTAGACATGTTCCATGGACACCAGTAGGAGGGCGTGGGAAATAAAGCACAAACTGCGTAAGGAGGAAGCGGGTATGGAAAAACAAGTACAAACAGCCGGAGGAGGAAGCAGGTGTGGGAAAGAAAGTAAAACGAGCCAGAGGAGGGCAGAATGCGGAAACGCAACAAAGGACAAAAGGAGGAGGGTGGGGGTGGAAAAGCAACATGAGAGAGAGCACAACAGCAGGAGGAGTGTGGGGAGAGGGAGAGGCACTGCAGAGACATGACCTGTATTAGAGTGCATGTATAAAAAAAGAGTACCAGCGGGGGCCTGCAGCTAGTGGAACACACTGGCAGCAGACAGTAAATTGTATTCGGTGCATGCTCATGCCAGAGACACACAGGAGGAAGCCGAAGCAAGGAGAAGGCTCTGACCAATAAAAAGCAAGGTAAATAGAATGACGTTGTAGTAAAGGTAAGTAAGTTGCAAGCTCCAAGTCCGTTTTAAGGTTTTTGTTTATGCTTTTATTTTGTTTGTTAAACAAGTGATTTCGCTGGTGAAACCTAAAAATTATAAAAGCAGGAAACGTAATAACAGTTGATAACCCACTAATACCTTCCCACCTTGCTCTAGTGGTCACAATTCAACAGTTCCACCAGAGGCAACCTCTACATGCCTCAATTTCTTTAGAAACACATCATACGAAGACCACAATTTATCACAATAGTAAAATAAATGTTTAGTGGAGAAATCTATTAAACAGCATCCCTCAACCAAGAAATCTTTACTAATAACTAACCCAAAAGATGAACCCCAATGCTGAAGAATGCCTAGCTTAGCCACAATGAAGTTGCAAACTCTTGCCCAATCAGCAACCTGGTCATGGACAAAATCACTGAGAAAACCATGGCCAATAAACTGCAAGAAACAAGATCTAGATTCCTCTTTCTGGACAATCAGGATTCAGAGTATAGTGCAGCACAGAGACAGCAACTATCCAAGTCACTGAACTCATTAATTTCACTGACAACGGAGACTCATCTTTACTCATCCTCCTCGACATTTGATTCAACTGACCATTAATTCATGCTCAACTCTCTTGCCTCACAAATCACAATATAAACAAAGAGGATGTCAAAATGAAAATGTAACAATCAAATCTCACAATCAGGGTGTTCCCTGTGATTTGCAGTGTACCCCAAGGTTAGATATTGCCAATAATCGACTTTAATCATCACATAAACCACAAGGGAGAAGCAGGCATTGGGTAGTGTCCCAGGAGTCATCAAAAGCAGCAGACGACACAAGAACTTATTAAAGGTCTCAGCAGGCAACAATATAGCTCACCTAAAAACTGTTTTTCTAACACTCAAGCCTATGTGTGGAAAGTCTACTTAAAGGTGAATCCAGTGAACCTTGAGCTCTTCCTGATGGCCACTAAAAGACTGTGGCCAGCAGCAGTGGACCTGGGTGGGTCATACCTCAAGTAACAGACAACTCACAATGCAGGTTTGATAGATAAAGTGACTGTGATGGGACCACGGCGCCGCCAGCGCCGATACCACGGCTCCCCGCCCGATCACCACCACCATTCCCTGTTGCCCGGACAACCAAAACAACCAGGACTCCACCCCTTTCTTTTTTCCTACAGGAACCAATCACAACGCAGAACCCACAGGAAGAACATCCCCGCGACCCCGGAAGTTCCTTCCCCTTTCCGGAGGCGGACCACAGAAAAGCAGGAAGAACAGACAACACCGCGTTCAAGCAGGAAGACTCGTGGCAGGAGACGGCGTGCGACGAACCCCCGGAGAAGAGAGACGAACCCGAACCAGGAGACGAGGTCTGGACGGAGGACTGGTGGATTCCAGAGGAGGACGCTGGAGAGCGGCCGCAACTCAAGGACGGAGTTGCGGCGGGCCAAGTGAGTACCAGTTCTGCGTGTGTGTAGAATAGTAGACGGTACGAGAGTTTGTAGATTATAGCCTGTAAATATCACCCTTGTATAATAGAGTCCCTCCCTTCCACGTTTCACCGAGCACTGTGTATATACGTGTGAGAGCGGCACCTTCACGTCTGTAAATAAGAACCCCTCCCCCACGTCCTGACACGGAATCACCCTCCACCCTGACCTGGCTGTTTCTTCTCCTCACCTACCTTCCCCTCCCTTTCCTCACCTTCGTTTCAGCCCCAACACTCCGGTGAAGGAAACGGTCTCCTACCCTCCGTTTAACCGACAGTACTAACGGCCGTCATTCTATCTCTCCTTTTCCCCCCCCTCCGAGGAACCACCTTCCAGGAGCGGAGCCGACGGCTGCTTCCACGTCCAACTTCGACTTCAGTCAAGACCAACAACTGCCCCTGGACGCTCAGCGCGGAAGACTTCACCTGGAAACCGGGAACCTGTGTTTCGTTGAGACTCTCTTTACCCCTGTGCCCTACCATTGAGATACTGTAAAATAATAAACTGCGGCTACGAGATAGCCTCCTACATACGGCCTCCACGCTTGTTATTCCGGTCCGCTCCCACCCCACGCTCACAGTGACTCAGTGACAACAAAACTTGTGTCATGTTTTACAACGAAACTGGTCCCTCGATGCTTTTTTCTGGTTCAGGGAAGACCTGGCTTGGCAGTTTGGGCTGGACTGTTCCCATGAGGCACAGGGTCAAGACTTGATTTGCATATAGCTGGGTTTTAACTGAGGTGGCAAAGTGAGCTAAAGAACGATGATAGATTCAACCCAGATCCGTGACGGGGCGAGTGTCTGAAAAGTTTCAGCACTCTGTCTATCATATCCTTGTGTTTGCTTTACAAAATGAACAGTCAAATAAAAAACTCAGCGAGAGAAATGCTAAGCTGGATTGTTCTGTCAGAATACCACAGTTCCACTCCACAGGAGCTTTTGTTTTTATGCTTTCTATTTGGGTAATTGACTGCATAAATACCCACTATGCTACATTTTACATATCTGTTGCTGGACCGAAGTTCTTTAGTTTAAAAAAAGTGTATACCTGGGATACAATATGTCAGTATCATGCGACAGATTCTATATAATCAAGTAATTTGGCGATGTGGTGGTCTAAAAAGCAGACTCGCCAACAACTTTAATCACAACAACAAGAGCCTCAACCATTATCACCCAGTTAAAGTAGTACAAGTATTTGTATACATGAGTACATGAAACAGGCAGGAGACATCAGAGCAGTCTAACAACGAAGGGTGATTAGAGTGGACTATGATGCAACACAAGTTCCAAGAATCTTCTACATAAGAACTCAAAACCCAAATTCAGTCCCTTAGGTATCACGTTCAGCACCAGGAAAATAATTTGGCATCCCGTCATAGGTGCCTTGGTGCATCCTATTGCAACCTTACTTATATATAACCCTTTCCTTTTTTTATTTTAAGTACGACACTAGCCTTGATCTCATTCCCTATACTTAATCATAACCCCAACCCAAAGCTTAACACTAAGCCTAAGCACCAACGTGAAAAACATGTGGAAAACAAATCTAGTGGAATTCTTGATACAAAGGTATATTTTTGTGCCACCAGACACACAGGGTGAGAGTTCACTACAATCATCCTCTCAAGTCAAGACACATCATTTACATAGGAGAGCTCCATGTGTGAAAGTGCAACTCCACATTTTCACAGGCAATGGCTATATGCCAAAAATAGGAACAAAAAATATATTTACCATGTTAATCTTAACCTCAGCATAAATTTAACAATTACATGCAACCCTAGGTACTGGAAGGGGCGGTCTTCCAGTTGGGACGCTGAAACATGGCAGTCAGCTAGTCAGCTGATCAGGAGTCTCCTTCCTGCGGAACACATTCCAACTACACGGAAATGTGATGGAACTCACCTGCTTCCACATTAGATTCTTCCTGAGGCATTTCCACAGAACTTCTAGGCTCTGGGCGTTGGCAGAGGGCAGCGGCGAGTCTCTAGTAGGATTGATGTGAGGCTGCTTGGATCCCTCTCTGGGGAAGGACGGGCAGCGACAGCACAGGAGCGCACTCCTAGGAAATGCGGTGTCGAACAGGGCTGTCACAGACAGCAGCTTGTTGGATGTCCTCAACGGTGGGTACAAGAGGCACAGAAGGTGGTAACAGAGTCAATGGGTCACCAAATCTTGCAGAACAAACCCCCTCTCTACTCCAACGCTGGGGGAAGTAGGTGAAAGAGTTGGGGAGACAGTGGCTCGAAGTAAGGGATACCAGGGTAGAGGGTTGGCCGAAAGCAAATGGGAAATGTTACCTGTTGAGAAGCACCACAATAAGGAAAGCAATAGGGGTTACAAGTGGGCAGAGAGAAATAACCTTAGGTGTTCTGACCCTTGGCTCTAAATTTCGAAGAGCAGGCAGAAAACATAAAATCTCACATACGGGTCAGCAAGACCATAGGAATAGTGGTAGCGGTCAGAAGGAATAGCAAAATCCTCCAGTTTAAATCAGAATTTCTCCTTCTTAAATATCCTATTTTAAGGACCATGCTCCAATTCTAGAGAAAGCATAACATCTAAGGATCTATCGACAAGGGTGGCTGATGGAATCAGTGCAGAGGAAAAAACTTCAAGAGGGAGATAACATGAGGAGGATAGTACAAGAGAAAAATACAACTCCTAGTAGTACCACCCCACAGTTTTAGCAGATAAAAACACCTTGGACGAGCAATAGGAGAATTTAGGACAGGGGGCATGGGGCAGAAGGTCCCCGGCAATTGGCTCCTCAGAGAAATGTAGAAAGGATGCTGAAAGTCCTCGAACAAGAGGTAAGGGCTAAATTTTGCAACATCTGAAAATAATCATAAAGAGATACAAGGAGTATGTGTCACCCTCAAAGAAAAGTTGGACAAATTAGTACAGCAAAGCATGGTTCTTGAAGATGCAGTTACAAAGCTCAGGGGTCATGTGTGCTCAAATGAGGAAGAGATCACAAGGTTGTAAGTAAGGGACAGAGAACGTCAGGGAAAACTTGAACATTTTAGAAATAGTGTGAGATGAAATAACATCAGGATTCTAAATGTCCCAGAAGGCGCAGAAGGGCAAGACCTGAGGTGGCCTGTGAGGTATCAGTTAAAAACAACAACCCCCTTGAAAAATGCAATTGTATATCTTGCTGCGGATAGTGTGGATCATGACCCTTTTAAGAAAGATTTCAACTGATCTAAAACAAGGAAAATCTTGGTAAACTTTAAGACATTCACAACTAAAGAAGAAATAATGGCAATTGGCTTTAAGAAAACACCTTAAGAGTTAATGATTTGACATTCAGCATAAAGTACCATATATCTATCATAACACAGGAAAGGTAGTGGGAGTTTGGGAAACATAGATGAACTGAAAAGATTGAGAGCTTCTGCTCAGATTGAATTTCCAGCCACTTTAATGGTAAGCTTAGAGGCTGTTTTTCCAAGGGAGGGGAAGCTTACATGGGAAAATCAGGAAGAGCCCATTTGAAGGTTAAGGAAAGTTCCCCGGAGGTAGGTTTGTGAGTAGTTGGAGGGGTTGAGGAAGTGGAGTTTGAGCAGAGGTTGGGAATCATGTGGTGGGTGAAGCAAAACAAAGTCCTCAACACACGACATGTAGGATAAAGGAAACTAGGGACATAATGAAAAAGAAAATTAGGAAAATACATCGGAAGAAGGAGAAATTGGTAAAAAAGTGGCTAGTGAATGGAAGAACAGTATGTGGGAAAGCAAGTGAAAAGGAGATATGGAGGACGAAGGACACAGATGCTTAGTGCCTGTTATGACTTGGAACGTTAATGACCTGCGAGTGAAGTGTACACAGCTGAAGATCATGCAATATCTAAGTGAATCTAGGGCACAGATTATATTACAGGAGACACACTTTTTGAAGAAGGAGGAAAGTGAGGGAGTATTGCCCAAAAGGGGTGGCCATATTGATAAAGAGCAACTCCTCAGCTGAGAGCTGCAATTCATTGTGGCAGGGCGATGGATAATTGCTCAGCTACAGCTGCAGGGAGAACTATTAACAACAGCAGGGTTCTACTGGCCACACATCAATTACTGTGAGCCACTTAAAGATCTTTAATGAATATGCTACTTACCAGTATGCATCTGTTTTTGGCATGTAGGGCTGCTAACATTCATATCTGTAGCATAGATCGCCGCCTAGTGTTGGGTCCGGATGATTGCACATTGTTGTCCTGGAAGTCTTCGAAGTATCACGAGATAGGTGGCTCCTCCCCTGGACTACAGTGCGCATGGGCATCGACTCCATCCCCAGATTGTTTTTAGCCATTGTGGCAAAGATGGAGTGTAACAGTGAAAGTGATGGCCATGCTAGAGATTAAATGCAAGAAAAGTCTGCAGCCGCTACGGGCGCCGGGGAGGAGGGCGGGCGATATGAATGTTAGCAGCCCTACATGCCAAGAACAGATGCATACTGGTAAGTAGCATATTCAGTTCGAGGCATGTGGGCTGCTAAATTCATATCTGTAGCATAGAATACATAGCAGTCCCTCCATTAACGGCGGCCGCCCGTGCCAGTTGCAGAAGTCTGAAAAAGTGTTTTAAGAACAGCCTGTCCTACAGCTGCCTGCTGTTTGGAATGCACATCTACACAGTAATGTTTGGTAAACGTATGTGGTGTAGATCATGTGGCTGCCCTACAAATGTCTTCTAAAGGAATGTTACCCAGGAATGCCATGGAGGCCCCCAACTTGTGTGTGGAGTGTGCTCTGGGGGGGACCGTTAAAGTGCGCTTAGCCTTCTGATAGCAAATCTGAATACACTTAACAATCCACCTGGCTATTCCTGCTTTGGAAATGGGGTTGCCTTTATGCTGGGCTGCGAAGGCAACAAAGAGTTGCTGTGTCTTTCTAAAAGGTTGTGTTCTGTCAATGTAGTACATAAGCGCTCTTTTGACATCAAGTGTATGGAGCATCCTTTCTGCTACCGTTTCTGGGTTGGGAAAGAATGCGGGCAGTTCGATTGTTTGATTGACATGAAACTGCGACACCACCTTAGGGAGAAATTTGGGGTTAGTGCGCAGCACCACCCTGTTTGAATGAATTTGTATAAATGGCTCTTGAATGGTGAGCGCCTGTAGCTCACTAACACGTCTTAGAGACGTTATGGCAATGAGAAAAGCCACTTTCCATGTGAGAAACTGAAGCTCACATGAATGCAGAGGTTCAAACGGGGGACCCATCAATCTGGTGAGCACCACATTGAGGTTCCACACAGGAGCTGGCGGGGTCCTGGGAGGGATGACCCGCTTCAGCCCTTCCAGGAATGCTTTAATGGCAGGCACCCTGAAGACAGAGAGATGCTGCCTGTTTTGGAGATAAGCCGCTATGGCAGATAAGTGTATCCGAATGGAAGCGTATGCTAGATTGCATTTGTAAAGATGCAACAGATAGCAGATGATATTAGGAATGGATGCATCGAGCGGGTTGATAGCGTGCTCGGTACAGTAGATGACAAACCGCTTCCATTTTGCTGCATAGCAAGCTCTGGTAGTGGGCTTCCTTGCCTCCCGGATGATGTCCATGCATTCAGGGGTCAAATCAAGGTAGCCAAACTCTAAGACCTCAGGAGCCAGATCGCCAGATTGAGCTGCTGCGGATCCGGGTGCTGAATGTCGCCACGGTTCTGCGTTAAGAGCCGGGGTGTGAGGTGCAGTCTTTGATGCGGAACCACGGAGAGTTCGAGGAACGTGGTGTACCACGGTTGTCGCGCCCACGTTGGAGCAACTAGGATGAGCGTCAGCGAGTGTTGCTTTAGCTTTTTTGCCACCAGCGGAATGAGAGGCGCTGGAGGAAAAGCGTACGCAAATCTGCCTGACCAGTTCATCCATATCGCATTGCCCTGCAATAGTGGGTGAGGGAACCTGGCAGCAAAGCTTTGGCATTTTGCGTTTTCCTCCGTGGCAAACAGGTCTATCTCTGGATGACCCCACTGCTGGAAGTACGGGCGGAGTACTGATGGATGTAACTCCCACTCGTGCATCTGGTGGCTGTATCTGCTGAGCAGATCCGCCATCTGATTGTCCGTGCCCGGGAGGTGTTCCGCCATGAGGAAGATGTTCCTCTGAATGGCCCACTTCCACATGCTCTGAGCCAGATGAGACAACTGTGGAGAGTGCGTACCTCCCTGCTTTTGAATGTAGTACATGGCTGTCATGTTGTCCGGCCGGATCAACACAACTTTGTTGCACAGATGTACTTTGAAGGACTTGAGTGCCATGAAGATTGCCATCAGCTCCAAGTAGTTGATGTGCATCTTCCTTTGTTGCGTTGTCCATAGACCCTGCACCGTATAGTGGATCACATGAGCTCCCCATCCTTGGAGAGATGCGTCCGTTGTTAGTGTAATCTGTGGCACAGGCTCCAGGAACGGTCGGCCCTTGCAAAGGTTGTGTGGATTCCACCAATGCAGAGAGCTGTATGCCCGACCCGTCACCAACACTAGGTCGTTTAGCTGTCCTTGAGCCTGAGTCCACTGATGCGCCAAGCATTCTTGGAGCGGACGCATATGGAGTCTCGCGTGCGGGACTATGAAGATGCAGGAGGCCATCATGCCTATCAACTGCATGAACACTCTCGCTGGGAGTGAGTGTTGCGGTCTGAACTTTTGGATCAGCGCCTGGATGTTGTGGATCCTCGCTGGGTTTGGCTGAGCTGTGGCAGCCAGGGTATTGGTCGTCGCGCCTAAATACTGCCGCACATGGGCCGGCTGAAGGTGTGACTTTGGGTAGTTCAGTGTAAACACTAGACTGTGAAGGAGGTGAATGGTGTGGGACATGTCTGCGGCGCACTGCTGGGCTGACCTTGCCTGCACGAGCCAGTCGTCCAGATAAGGGTAGACATGTATACTCTGTCTTCGGAGGTGTGCCGCCACCGTCGCCAGACATTTTGTGAACACTCTGGGAGCAGTGGTCACTCCGAAGGGGAGTACCTTGAACTGGTAATGCCTGTTTTGGATGGTGAACCTGAGGTACTTTCTGTGGGATGGGTGGAGTGGTATGTGAAAGTAAGCATCATTGAGGTCCAAGGTTGCGAGGAAGTCTCCCTGTTGTAACAAGGGGAGAACCTGCTGCAGTGTCAACATGTGGAAGTGTTCTGAAAGAATGTACTGGTTCAAGGGGCGTAGGTCTAGAATCGGTCTGAGTGAGCCGTCCTTTTTTGGGATTAAGAAGTACAGGGAATAAACCCCTGTGCCTTCTTCCTCCACTGGCACGAGCTCTATTGCGCCTTTTTGCAGCATCACCAGAACCTCCTGCTGCAATAAGTGCAAGTGCTCTGCTGACATAGGACGGTGTTTTGGGGGCATGGGTGGTGGGGTGGATGTCAGTTCTAAACAATAGCCGAACTGGATAAGTTTCCTGACCCACCTGTCTGTGGTGATGGACTTCCAGACGGGCAGGAACTGTAGGAGTCTCCCCCCGACAGGTGTTGGATGGTCGGGGGGCAGTGACAGGGAGTCACTGTTTGTTGGCGGCAGAGGAACGGGAACTGTTGTTGCCTCTGCCTCTACCCTTGCAACTGTTTCCTCTGTATCCACCTCTGCCCTGCTTGCTGTAGGAGGATTGCGCACCACTTTGATTGAATGGCGTCTGCTGCGACATGTGCCCTCTGTTAACACCTCGATTGCCTGAGCGACGAAAAGTGTTCCCTCTAAATTGTTGTGACTGGAGAGCTCCCATGGACTTGGCAGTCTCGGTATCTTTTTTGATCTTCTCCAGGGTGGTGTCCACCTCTGGGCCAAACAACCTGTCTGGATTAACGGGTTGGCTGAGGATAGTAGTTTGTATCTCTGGCTTGAATCCCGAGATGCGGAGCCATGCCTGACGCCTCAACATCACACTAGTGTTGATCGCTCTCGCTGCTGTGTCCGCAACATCTAGCGCACACTTTATAGCAGCGTTGGAGATGAGCTTCCCCTCCTGGATAAGCATTTCAGCTCCCTCTTTAAACTGGTCTGGGAGGTGTTGTAACAGCTGCTCTAGGGTGTCGTAGTGTGCCCTATCGTATCTGGCCAACAGAGCTTGCGTGTTTGAGATGCGCCATATGTTGGCCGCCTGAGCTGCCACCCTCTTCCCAGATGCCTCCAGCACCTTTGACTCTTTGTCCGGGGGAGGAGCTTCACCCGTTGTTTGAGAGTTTGCCCTCTTGCGGGCATTA
This sequence comes from Lissotriton helveticus, assembly GCF_964261635.1. Taxonomy (NCBI): domain Eukaryota; kingdom Metazoa; phylum Chordata; class Amphibia; order Caudata; family Salamandridae; genus Lissotriton; species Lissotriton helveticus. Next base: position 535,640,816 of record NC_136072.1, on the reverse strand, counting down.
GAGACCACCAAAGAGTCCAAAGGCAACTGGCCCCTTATGTAAGTGGGGCCGCCAGGTGCCGGTCTGTATTTCTTCTCAATGCGTGGGTTTACAACCCGAGATCTTGCGGGTTCCTTGAAAATGTCTGCCGCATGCTTAAGGACCCCTTTCAACATTGGGAGAGTCTTGACAGTTTTTTCAGCAGTAGAGAAAGTGTCAAAAAGGAAGTCCACCTCTACGGGGTCAGCATGCATCTCCACCTTATGGTTTGTAGCTGCCCTTTCAATTAAGGCATTAAATGCCGCAGAGTCCTCAGTGAGAGACGGCTTCACGTTATAAACCTGAGGATCCTGGACCGTTTGCTGGTCCCCTTGATCACCAGAGTCCATCCATGAGTCCTGTTGCTCATCAGGCTCTGTATGAGCAGGAAAATTGTACTCCTCATCTTGCTCCCCTCCATCCCCATCAGAGTATGTGGGTGACGGTGTTGCACTCCTCCTATGCTGAGGAAGAATCTGCTCCACCAGTACCGGTGTTTCTGCTGCAGGCTTCTTACGTTTCAGGGGAATGGTAAACGACTGCAAAGGTTGTGAAGTAATCTTCCTCTAGTATAGCGTCAGTTTCCCGGTGTCGGCATCGATGAAATGCTCCGACCGTTCTTCAACCAAAGGGTGTCGATGACCCACAGTCCCAGCCGGGTGAGTGGACGTCGACACAGTGTCCTTGGGCACCGACCGCGGTGCAAAGGCCTTCGGCGCCACCTTAGGCGGCAACGTGTAGAGGAGCGGGGCCGATGTGGTCTTGGGTGTGTCTGCCGGCTTCGGTGCGGAAGGAGTCTTCGTGCCGATGCCAAAGCCTTGTCCTTAAGGCGCTTGAGGGAGTCCGAGACCTGCTTCGTAAAGGAAGCGGACGGCGTCGTCAATCCGACCGATGTCCTTGGTCCGCCCCCTGGGGAAGACCTGAGCGTGGATGACTTGTGTTTGTCCGTTCGAGGCGCAGGAGCACCCTTGACTGGTGCGCCACGATCACCGTCCACAGCTGCAGACGTCGATGCCGACAGCTTCGGATCGACGGGTTTCCCTTTAGGAGGAACGACCCCAGACTTTGGCTCCGCGCCCTTCACCGACTTTGCGTCAACGGGCCCCTTGGTCGTCGGCGCGACAGACTGTCCCGATGTAGGCTCGACAGCCTTCTTGGACGTCGGCTTGTCTACCTTGGTCGACACCGGCTCGACAGGCTTCTTCGAGCTTGGCTCCTGAACCACCTTCGGCACCTTTGCCTGGTCGCCAGCTGGCATCGGTTTGGAGGGCCCCGAAGACGACGGCGTCGGCACCGGAGCAGACGTCATTTTTGTTTTTATCGATACCGAGTGTTTCAGTTTCGGTTTCGATTTTAATAATGGCGGCTCCGCGGAGGTGTCCGTAGCCGGGCCGGAAGGCGGGGCCGTGGATCGAGGTGTAAGGTCTTGGGCAAGGCCGCGCGGCGATCCCGTGACCTGAGCCTTTGTAAGAGTACGAACGGGGCATAGCTCTTCCTCCGAGCTATCTTCCATGGCCCCATAGGCTTCGTCGTCGTCCCCTACCTTCTCGACGATTTCCTCAATGTCTTGACTGTGGATGTCCGCTCCGTCGTCGGACTCGACCTCCACCGGGGTAGGGGAAATCTGCAGGTGACGCACTTGGTCGTCTTCCGCGGGGTCGTCAAAGATGTCCACCGGTGCCGGAGCCGATCGCTGGGCCTCCAGGCGCGCCACACACCGAAGCTTGATCGTCTTCTTCGATCGAAATCTGGACCAGGCCATACAGTTGGCCTCGTCGTGGTCCGGCGACAGGCACTTGTTGCACACAGGATGGACGTCAATGTGTGGGTACTTGGATCCACACACGGGACATTTCTTGAATGGACTCCGCTCCATACCGTCGAAGTCTTGCTGCGTCGACTAGGCCCCGATCACCGAAGAGTCACACGACCCCCCGGATATCCGACTCCACGAGCTGGAAGATAGACGGGACCGAACGCGAACAATACCGACGGTGCAAAGAAGGCCTTTTGGCCTTGAAAAAGTTCTATCACGATTCCGAACAGGAGACGTCGAAATCACATCCGAACCCAATGGCGGAAAAAAACAATCTGGGGATGGAGTCGATGCCCATGCGCACTGTAGTTCAGGGGAGGAGCCACCTATCTCGTGATACTTCGAAGACTCTTCCAGGACAACAATGTGCAATCATCCGGACCCAACACTAGGCGGCGATCTATGCTACAGATATGAATTTAGCAGCCCACATGCCTCGAACCTACAGTTATTAGCATGTAACCTCCCCCTCCGCCCCCATTATAGTGGGTGGTGACTTGAACATGCTCTTTGATGGTACATTAGATAGGTCGACAGCAAGGCAAATGGTTAATTACCCCCAAGATCTGCCACTCAAACATAAGATCATGGCTGATGGTTTGGCACTAGATCATTTCAAAAGGATTCCATGGCTGGCCTACTTGATGAAGGCTTTTGCAGACATAGGACGACCAGAGCTCTTTACCTCCCCCAAAGACATCAAGATTCAGGATATCGACAGTGTCAAAAAGCAATTCATGGGGTGGGCAAGAGCACGTCGTGAGGAAAGGGAACAAGCGAAACCAGCGGTGAGGAGACACTACCTACATGTTAATTCATTTGCTTTAGCACCTTACCTTGGTTTCGTCACTATTCCATTTCACAGGTTCCTCTTAATTAAGTTCAGGTTTAATTTGCTACATTTTTATTTGGGGAATTTTAAAACATGGGGAAAACCTGAACTAGCTCCTCCCTGCAATTGTGATCATTTCTCCACCCAAGACGCCATGCACTTCGTTATGTTTTGTGGTTTTTATTTAGAGCCAAGAAAAAAATACCTGGTACCGGTATTGAAGGAGGCTGGTCTCACCCAAGTGAGACCAGCCCTGCTCTACTTACAATTATTGACTAACCCACGTACTACTTTTTGTATGGCTAACTTCTTGGTGGCTGCAACTAGAATTAAAAAACATAGTCATTAGATTAATGACCCTTGTAAAAATGTGTAAACTTAGATGCGAGACCCGGGTGTTTTATTTAATTAATTACTTTTTATTAATCCCACGTATGCTCTGATTTGCCTGTTGTAAATAATTTGTAAATAATTGCATTGTATATATTTTATAATGTATGAAATGTTTTTACTTCTTTGTATGATTTTTAACTAAATCGAATAAAGATATTTTGACTGACTGACTACCCCCAAGATGCAGTCACAAGTGAGGTTACTGATTAAGGATTTGGGTGTAATGGATTTGGAGACTGAGGACAGATCCTTCTTTGGAGTAAATCTTCCTGAATAGAAAGTTCAGCAATCACTTAAGAATATATTTCTTCTTAGTGAATTGTGAAATGGAGGATTACATAAAAACAGCCATTCACATTCCAACACACTTACTGGATTACTCCGCGAAATGGTGGAGCTATTTCCAATATGAGAGAAGGACGTTCCAAGGTGGACCGTAGATGGGAAGCTGCTACTCAGTCAGGAGGTGAGGCAACAGCTAAATCACAATATACAGCCTCTAAATGAAAACTTTCTTATTTCATAATACAGCAAATAAAGCATGAGTATGGGAGGATCTCTGGATATTTGGTGAAATAACAAAAGACTGATTATGGTTTGAAACTAGCCGAGTGATAATGAAGCAGCGTAGGTACCTAGGAATTAAGGTGCCCCAGGACATACATCATTTTGTGCAGGTTACTCTTAAAAATGCAATAGAAGAATTTGAGAGAACATTGAGATCATGAGCGAATATACCCCAATGATATATGGAATGTCTAATCTGATCAAAATGTCTATCCTGCTGAAACTCATTTTTTGATTAATAATATCCCTTTGAGATTTAATAAGGAGTTAATAAGTTACAGGGTAAAGTCAGCAGTTTTATATGAGCTTCAAAAGAGATTGGCTTTCATGGGAAATTTTACTAAGAGGGAAGGAGAAGGTGGGGTATGGCAACTCCTGATTTTCAACTATACTGCTGGGCTTTCAGTGGAAGAATAGTAGGGTGTTACTTAAAGACCCCAATGAATCACAGATAGGAGGGTTATCTTGGACTATGCTAAAAATATATAGGCCTAGCAGAATCATATTTCCTCTATAAATCTGAGACTAGTAATGTTTTTAAGAAAAAGGTTTAAGATGCTCCAAACAAGCATTAAACTGTGGGTGGATATTAGGAGTTTGGTAGGTTTCCCCTACCTTATCGAGTGTGCACCCTCTTGGCACTTTCCAGAGACATCAAGCTGTTTGAAAGATCAGCTAATAGAGCCACTGAAAAAGGCAGGGATTTGCAAATGGAGTCAGCTGTTACAAGAGAGCAAACTATTACCATGAGGAACCCATGTCGTAATAACGGATAGAGAACTGTCCTGTTACAAACATTACCAACTGTCTAATTGGGCGCATAGTGCTGAGACTAGAGGGGGAAATCAGTCTCACTTTGAGCAACAAATTAAGGACACTTCCCCATGGAAGAAGGAGGTGGCAGCTTGGTACTGTATGTGGCAAATGGAGACTTCAAGCTGCCTGAAGAACTTTAGGGATGCGATCTGTAAGCGCCTGACGTACAGAATAAGTGGCAACTATCAATGCACATTTTATACTGCACAGGCAAAGCTGTAACATCCCACCCACTCACACACACACACCTCCCCTCCCTCACTCCCTCAGGGTTATATAGAAAGGCTAGATTATGTGATGCTAGTAGGCAAGATACAATGACAAGCTATGATGTGTACTAGTGGGTCTGGAAGGCCCGGAAGGTCAGATGAGACATCCTATGATTACACCTATAATATCTGCATAGGGGCTAACCCCAGATAATTGTTGATGGATAAGTCATAGGGGTCATCAAGGAATTGGTCATTATTGCCAACCTCCACTTCAAGACAGGGTGAATGTTGGTTAAGCAGGCTATGGTGATAGGAGTACAACAAAAACTAAATAGTAGAAGGCATCCAAAATATTCTTATGTCAAAGAAGACAAACATCTCCATGCAAAAAATTGCATGCACCAATCCAAATGTTTAAGGGCCACCAATGAAACCCCGAAATAATCTAATAATTTGTTTCAGATTCTAGGCACTTTGCACACCTGAATGGAAAGGATTGTAACTCAGAGGACAACTCTCAAAACTCTTTCTTTTCAAATCACTGTACTTGTTAACCAAGATCAAGTCTTACGCCTCATCCTCTCTCTTCACATCCACCCTCTTTTCTAAGACTTGCTGTTTATCCACTCCTATTCCCCCCAATCTACTCTTCCAAGCCTACACAACTTCCAAACATTCTTCCAACCTCTTCTGCCCACAGCATATAATGTTTTAAACTTCCAGGATACAATCTTTACACTTGCTCAACTTGCTACCATACACACTCTCAAATCCCTTAAGACTTAGGCATTAACTTTACCAATCCTGAACCTTTCGTTGGCATCCACTGTATCATCGATTCCCTCCTCCCACTTCCACAAATTCCTTCCAGTGCCCACTCTCTCATCTCTTTCCATCCCGTGACTCTCCACTTAACATAAATGATTTTTCATTTTAACTTCGTTGGTTAGTTAATTTTTATTAAATCACAGATATGTTTTATGCTGCTCAGTTGACACCTATTTCTAAAGACAATGGTCCCTAGACTGTATTCTAGTACAGTACAAATTAATATAGACTCGATCAGTGCTATAGTTCTGTCCAGCCGGAAAGGTATTTAATATGTAAAAAACGTATAACATAAAGTAGGGGGAAAAATCCAAGTGGGACACAGCCTGCGTCCTACATGAACAGACGAACAACATTAAGTAAAGGGTTCAGGCAAAGAAAACGTGTCTGTATACAAGCTAGATACAAATGAAACAGACAGAATATCGTAGAGACACCATTACATATTTTAACATAGCAGTTTAGTGAATGTATATGGTGTACATTTTGTTGACGGCGTTTTGATCCCTTAAATAAATAGTGGGATCATCTTCAGGACATTAGTGACATGCCTGTATGCAAAAAGCATGTGGGCAGGGCTCACAATCGTCAATGAGGTAGCAGGACACCATCCTGACGAGCCCATGTGGGAGCCACTAGAATTGGGGTGAGAGATGTCTGCCTGAGCTGATGACCTAGAAATGGAAGGAGAGGGAGAGGCAGAAAAGTGTAAGCAGATTTCCTTGACCAGTTCATCCATAGGGCACTGCCTTTGGATAGAGGGTGTGGGAATCTGGAGGCAAAGTATGGGCATTTTGAGTTCTCTGCTGTAGCAAATATATCTATTTGTGGAAACTCCCATTTCCGGAAGTAGCACTTGGGGGTGGAGTACCCACTTGTGGACTTGTTGCTGCATCCTGGTGAGGAGGTTGGCAAAGTCATTGTCTGTTTCTGGAAGATGTTCTGGAAGATATTCTGCTAATAGTTGAAACTTGTGATGAATTGGCCAACGCCATATGTTCTGAGAGAGTCATGACCGTTGTAGAGTGTGTATCCCCCTGTTATTGTAGAAACTACATCGTTGTCAATTTGTCCGTCTGGACTAGGACAACTTTCCCTATTAGGTGAAGTAGAAATGTTTTCAAACACCAAGCGAACTGCCTGTTGATCAAGGTACTCGATGTGAAGGTTTTTGTTGTTTGGTGGTCCAAAGGCCCTGAACTGTTAAATGTTGTAAATGTGCACCCCACCCTGTGAGAGATGCGGCTGTTGTGAGCACTATATGTGAAATGGGGTCGATAAACAAACACCCTTTTGATAGATGTGTGTTCCACCACTGCAGAGAGCGATGAGTGCAGCTGTCTACCACCACTAGATCTTTTAGCTGACCCTGTGATTGGTTCCACTGATGTGCTAAGCATTCCTGTAGAGGACGCATATTTAGTCTTGCATGAGGCACTATAGCAATGCATGACACCATCATCCCTAGTAATTGCATGAAGGGCTTAACTGGGGGATACTAGTCGTCTAGGAAGTGTAGTAGCGGTGTTTGAAAATTGTTTTTGCGGGCTATATTGGGATAAGCTAGAGCTATTTGAGTGTTTTAGAATAGCTCCTAGATAAGATTGCCATTGTGAGGGTTGAAGATGGGATTTCTGTGCATTGATTGTATATCCCAACTGATGTAGAAGGTTTATGGTAGTTTGGGTGTGTTGTAAACACTCAAGATGTGCGTTAGCTTTTATGAGTCAATCGTTTAGGTATGGGAAGAAATGAATTGCTGTCTTTGTAGATGAGCTGCTACTACTGCTAGGTATTCGGTAAACACTGGGTGCAGTTGTTACTCCCAATGGGAGTACTTTGAACTGATAGTGTTTTTGTCCTATTACAAATCTGAGGAATTTGCAATGTGCTGGGTGAATGGGAATGTGAAAGTATGTGTCGTTTAGATCCAGTGTTTACATAAAGTCGCCTTGTTGTAGAAGCACTTGTTGAAGTGTGACCATATGGAAGTGTTCTGATAATATGTACCGGTTTAATGGCCTGAGATCTAAGATTGGCCTTAATGAACCATCCTTTCTGGGAATTAGGAAATAGAGTGAATACAAACCTAATCCTTGATGTTGCGTTGGAACTGGTTCAATAGCTCCTTTTTGTAGAAGAGCCTGTACCTCTTGTTTCAGAAGATGTTGGTGCTGTAACAAGAGTTTGAGGTGGAATATTGGGGGGGGGGGTTGATTTTGAGCTTCAGGCAATACCCATGTTGGATTATGTCCAATACCCATTTGTCTGACTTTATGGACAGCCATATGGGGGGAAAACGGTTGCAGTCTTCCCCCGAACGGTGATAAATAATCAGTGGGGAAAGATATGAAGTCACTGTTTGTTAGGGGATGGAGAGGAACCTGTTGGTGTGCTCTACCTCTTCCTTTGAAATTGTTTCCTCTATATCCACCTTTGTAAAATCCTCTAGAGGGGGAGGAGAGTTTGGGTCGTGCATGAAGATGTGGCCGCATCTGTGGTATTACTTGTGGAGCATCCTCTATAAAATGGCCGGCAAACGCTCCCATAGATTTTGACGCCTCGATATCCTTTTTAATTTTTTCAAGTGATTGTCCACTTGATGACCAAAGAGGTGTTCATTCTCAAAAGGAGCATTAAGGATAGTTTGTTGAACTTCTGGTTTGAGACCAGAGATTCTTAGCCATGCATGTGTTCTTGGGAAAATACTGGCGTTTACTCCACTGGCTGCAGTATCAGTCACCTAATAGTGCACCAAATAGAAGAATTGGAACTTAGTTTCCCCCTTGTACCAGTCCCTGCCCTCTTTTCTTGTGTTCTTCAGGGAGCTATTGTAATAAATCTTTCTATTTCGTATATAGCTAACAGACCTTGTGTATTGGCTATACACCAAGGGTTGGCTGATTGAGCTGATACTCTTTCCCCCCCCCGAGGCATCTAATTAGTTTTGATTCCTTATCTGGAGGTGGTGCCTACTCTGAGGTTTGTGAGTTTGCACTTTTACGGGCATTAGAGACCACTAAAGAATCCAAAGGCAACTGGCCCTTAATAAAAACTGAGTCAAATGGTGGGTTTATATATTTTTTGCCCACCTTAGGTGTTATGATACGTGCCCTAACTGGATGTTTAAAAATATCATCAGCATGCCTCATTATACCCTTTAACATAGCCAATGACTTATGTTCTATGTGTGTTTCCTAAAGTTTCAAACAGGAAATTCTCTTCTGTATGTAAAGTCACTCCATGGTAAGTGGCAGACCTAGCAATTAACTCCTGACATGCAGTATTATCATCAGGAGGGAAAGGTTTAGCTGAATATAGATATGGATCTGTGTCTGCCGGTGGATCTATATTATAGTCATCCCATGCATATGGTGGTGGCTGATCATAAGTGTCATCGTCATCTCCTATATCATTATTTGTACCTGGATAGCCTGATGGTGTGATGTGTAGAGGGTCTGAAGCTGGTATAATATGAACATGTGGAGAAGGTGGAGGGTTAGACGAATGTTAATAGGGCTAGAAGCCATGTCCTTTTTTTAAAGAGGGATTTTATATTCAATGTCTATTTTCCATTTGCAAGATGGTATTACTTGCTTAGTTGTAATGTACACAGTGTCAGTGTTTTTATGGATTTTGTTTGGTTTTGGAACCAGCTTTTGATTCATGGTTTCAAGAATAGAGGCTTTAGAGGAGCATCTTTATGTTTCAGTGCCAACATTTTCGGTGCTGAGCTGGATTTGTCCTTTTTATCTTTGAAACCTAAATGCTTTGGAATCGAAAAAGTGTCGTATTGGCTCAAGCCTGATCCGGAAGGCTTGACTTGCTTTTTCAGTGCCGAGCCGGAAGGCGGGCATTGGAATCAGTGTCGGTGTCTATCATGGCCTGATGACAGTGGCGGCCCAACAGCCTTTTGTTTGGAGCTGGAACGTCGTGGGACTCTAGTTCGAACTCCAACTCGGAATCGGAGTCCTAGATGAAAAAAGTTTCCTCCTCTTCCGCTGCAGACGCTTCTATTTCTCGGTTCTAGATATCTGCTCCGAAGATATCAGGGGGGTCCTCGATACTCTGTTGCTGCATCTATCTTCGTCGAGCATGACGGTCCCGCTGAGTCTTTTTAGATTGGAACGATCGGCACGCGTCGTAGTCTTCTTCTTTATGCTCCCGGGAGAGATAGAGGTTACAGATCTTTTGAAGGTCGGTGAACAGGTATTTGGAATGGCACCGAGGACAGAACTGAAATGGTGTCCATTCTATCGGCAGAAGACTCGACAATGGATTTTGAAGTAGAGGTAGAGGAAAACAAGCTAGGCTCAAAGGCCACGGTTAGAGTTTCCAGACTGAATAATGAACGTTTTCTGAATTTCGACACACAGAAGGTGGAAAATACGATCGAAACAATACCGACATAGGTACAGTGAATTACGCACCAAAGGATCCTGATTAACGGTTTCGAATCAGAGTACTGCAATACAGGTCCGAACCCGATGGTGGAAAGAAAACAATCTAACAATAGAGTCAAAGCCCATGCACACTATCACGGAAAGGAGTCACCTCCCCTTGTGACTGGAAAGGACTTCTTCGAAGAGAAACAACTTGCAAACATCCGGACCCAACACTTGATGGCAGGAGTATGCAAAGCATGTGTATCTACAGCACACATGCCTCTAACACTAATATAACAATTCTACATGTATAGAAACGTATGTGTAAGTCATTATATATCCAAGTGTCATGCTCTATACTCTGATTGTCACAATTTGGACTGTAATAGAAAACAACCATGAAACAAAGTTCTTTTTATGGTGACTCTGTTACTCGTAGTGTTACTTCTCCAAAAGTAACAATGATGGGATCATTGGAGGAGAGGACAAGTTGAGTCATAGCTGGTTTCCAGATCACACAATGTCTCCTCATCCCGGGAGGTATTAAGGGTAAGGAGTAAACGTCCATCCATCAAGACTAAGTAGGAGTAACTGGGAATGAGAATAAGTTCATCCAAGACCAGAGGTGATCGCTGAATCAAAGATAATGCAGTTTAAGGCTGATCTTTAACAGCAGGAGCTAGACTGTCAACAGGAATAGATCTATGGTGGGATAAAGTTCAACTGGCACTGGAGGCTGCTGGGGCGGTCCTGAATTCTTAGAATTAAACGTTGTGTTAAAGGAGGAGACTGCACTAAAAATAAGGAACAGCATGGAGGCAAATTCTGCACTTTGGGCTGCGTGGAGTTGTAAATAGTTAAGCAACTTCTTATCCAGCACTTCCTTGTCTACAGGATAAGAAGAGTCTACCCGTCCACGGTGAAGTCCACTGCCTGAGAGGAGGAATAACAAAGGGAAAGTCAAAAAGAGGTAAAGTCATGAGAAGGCAGACTGCCAGGACTCCTGAAATACTGAGATGGCTGAAGAGACAGACCTCAATGCCAGCTCTCCCACGATCTTCATCAGCCAAGGTGGTGGCCACACCCACATACATCCTGGTGTGGTGTTTTTCAAGATCAAAATGACATCCCAAACAGACTCGTATGGTGCCTTATGAGCCGAGCTTAGCAAGAAACAGATCCTCTCAGTGAAAATTGCTTGCTGATACAGCAGCAAAGCCCATATACAATAAGCAGCTAGATTGAATGCTAACCAATGATAGAAGTGAAGCACTTATGAAAATGAAATCTTGAAAGTTCAAGTTGGAAACAACAAAATTACTAAGTGCTCGTGGACCTCCAGGGTGTTCTAAATGGCGCTTTGTCCCATGGGGAGGGAGACAAGGAGTGAGAAGGCATTCACACACTTCCTTTGAAATTCCTCTGCACCATGGGCGGGAGAGAATGAGTGAGAAGGCATACACATATTTCCATTGGAATTGTCGTCATTGCCCATCCAGGAGGAAATATCTCTGTACTTGGTGTTCTGACAACTTACAGAAGCTTTTGTGCCTTTATGTCTACAAGTATCCATGACCGAATTAAGGGAGACCTGGTTGAGTTCTCACTCAAAAAGTGAAGGTAGGCATTTGTTTCACTCTCCAGGACCATGGGAGTGTGGCATACCAGGAGTAAGATGTCCTGAAAAAGGTGCAGTCCCCGAGCATCATTATGAGCCAGCAGGGTGTAGGAGTGTGCATGCCCTTTTTTCCTGGAGTAAACAAGGACTCTGGTACTGTAGGTATGTATCATTAGCACCTTTGATCAAGGTAGGAAGGCGGGTGTGGCGGGGGGGCAGGGTGTGTGTGTGTTTTCAATGAAAACACTGAAATTCAGCAGTTATAGTTAAATGAAGTAACTATAACTTGTGTACTCACCATGCACAGTGATATCATTAATGATGTCATTTCAGATATCATCAGTGATGTTATAACTGAAGTCATAGAATATGTTATGAGCGATGGAATATGTTAGGTCACAAGCAATGTAAGGCACAAATCATAGTTACTTCATTACCTATCCCTGCTGAATTTGAGTTTAAAATTTTACATTTAACTTATATTTTCACCTATCACATCACTGTAACTTTTGATTTCTTGAGTACATTTCTAGGTCTTCTTTTTAACATAAAATTACCATTACCACCAGGTCAGGCCATGTGCAAACACTCCGTGGATTAGCAACCCACAGCCATACACAGCATTGGGTTGGCAGTATTGTCTGGTGTGCCCCAAGGGACACCCACCCCTTGTGTATTGTGCGTCACGCGAGAGAAAGCTATGTCACGCCTGCAAGAGTATTTGTTCCCTTTCATTGGGAAACGCCTACCCCAAAAGGGTCAGGGGTCAGAGTACCCCTACTCCGCCCCATGAGACTCTCAGGAGTTTCTCGCTTCCTTGGGAGTGAAGGATGCAGTGGGTGGTGGCGAAGGGGGGGGGGGAGGAATTAAGTCCTCTTGGTCATTAGATCGCTCTATCATTTGAAGCTGTGTACCCACGGAACTAAAGCATACCCAACTGTCCAGATATCTATACAATTCAATCATTGATTTTTCAAAACGTAGTGAACTGATTGACACCAAATTTCTAAAACATTTTCGTAGGGGTAAAGATCTAGCTTTACGCCAAATTTGGAATAATTCTGTTCTGCTGTTTTAGGTGTAGACCTGTTAAAAAAATACCAAGGAAACTGCAAGTGAAAATGTAATTTTGCTTATTACGGAGAATATATGCTTACATACAAATACTGCAATATTTTGCACTCCTACCTAGCACTTCTTAACCTACATGTCTAGGGTGAGTAAATCTGCCAAATCTCAGTGATCTAACTCCCAGTTACCTGCAAGAAAGTGTCATCAGGATGCACGTGTTGGTGGAGAGCTGGGAAGCATCCCTTGCATGATGTAAACAGGAATCAGCTGTGCTGGAATTCCGGCATAAGTCAACCTCTCAATTTCAGCAAAACGCTCCTCTGCCTAAACAAAGGATCAATGTCGTATATACAATAAAATAATCCATATTCCCCTGCCCAAGACCAAGTCAGGCCGCTATTGTTTAGTCGCAGAACAGCCACAACAAATACCAACAGTTTGTGTGATGAGTTAGCCCTACTACAGATTGTTCAAGGTACTTGATAGTGTATCTACGAAGTGGAAGTGGAAGCAAAGCTGACTTTGACTAATATTATCCTGTATTTGCACGCAAATAGATGTGTGTCAAATGTCCTAATGTTTAAGGCAACTTGAGTGTGAGCATGTAAAATGGCGTTTCTATCTGGGCCTACTGTAACCACGTGAAACCCACTCCTTGGACGTGAGACGACTATAAAGCTTCTCATAAACAATGCTAACCATATAAATAAAAGAATAAAACCCTAAAATTATTTTTTAAAAAGGCATTGTGCTATTTCGAAGGCAAAATCATTCAGAAAGCCAGACTGAAAAGAAAGAAGTGAAATTAAAAAGCAAGTTAAAAGCAGTTCAATTTAAAAACAAGTTAGAATGTTAAAAACATGACCGAATTAAAAGTTACCACTACTCCAGATTGTTTGTGTTCTGAGACGTAGAAAAAACACTACTGTTCCCAGCAGCCGCAGACGAAGTTCCAAGAGGCACCCAATGCATCAGGTCCATAGAACAGATATGTCCCAGTCTATACCACTCAGCATCCACCAAGGGATGAACATCCAGTGCTGAATTCTCAAAAGATGAGGCAGGGTCCAAATCGTCAGGAGCTGTGCCATCCAAGGAAGGATCACAGTATTCATTTAGGAGCAATGGCAAGCTCAAGGGACAGCGGTACAAGTGAGCCATTAGGTCAATGTCCACAGATTGAACCATTTGCATTTCCGAACATATATGTCCAGGGCACACTTGAAAGTGCACAGCAGAGAGTAAATCTGAGCTGCATGCAGCGTAGTCAGAGAGGACGAAAGGACAAGTGCCAGTGGTCATTTAGTTCCTGAAGCAAAGATGAGTCAAAGCACTGTATCCTGCATTCACGAAAGAGTGGTAGTACCAGCCGCATTTGGCCTCGTGATGGGACATCCATTGTGAAGCAAAAAAATTAAAAGCACAGTCCCGACAACTAGGAACAGGACATGTGATAAGGCTCCGAAAATGCTTCCAAACACAGAGGGTATGAATGAAGGGAACATTCTGAAGGCCTTCTGGAACACCCTAACCAACTCTGATGTCTTAAAAAAAAGTACGCTACCTCCGCAGTACTAGACATGGTAAAAAAGGGGTGCACAAGTTCCCCAAAATGGTGTGGGAAATTAGTGCGGAGAAGCAACTGCATCTCCGAAGAGGACTTTGCAACTTGAAGATCAAATGTCTCCCTTACAAACGTTAATTAAGGCCACATCCTTCTGAAACAATAAGGCTTTGAGTTTGCTTAAGGCATCGAAGCGCAAATTCGTAAGCTCTATCGAAGGCCAGAGCATCACATCCCTAAAAAGCAGGCAGGTGAAAACAGTACTTGTGAATACAGGTAACGACCGCAGAGACCGTTACGAGATAGGCAATGCCAAGTCTCATCTCACAGCAGCCTTGATCATTCAGCATCAAGTAACTCCCATTAGAGAGTAATCTGAAAGCCAGATGGGTCACAGCAGCTAGAGAACCTTTCAAATATCATGACAAGGTTGCCTTAGACGCATTACATGTGAGTGATGCGGCATCATCCCTTACCTCGCTTGGGCCGCGTCTCTTCGGACATTCGCCCCGCATGGAAGCCGATACCGATGCGTCCCTAGCAACAACCTTGCCAACCAGAACCCTACCCCTCTGTCCTCTATTCCAGGAGCCAATCAGGAGCGACCTCTCCCCGGAAGCACACCATCACGACCCCGGAAGCACCTCCCCCAACCCGGATCCGGACGCTGGAAAAGCCGGAAGCAGGAACCAGACGGACGTCGGATCAAGCCCGTGGCAGGAGACCCAGACCGGAGCAGTGACGGAGAAGGCGGCTGAGGGAGAAGACGAGTGGAGCGAGGACTGGTGGAGTCCGCAGGTGGTGGCTGGGGAGCGGCCGCAACTCACCAGGAGAGTTGCAGCGGAGCGTGTGAGAACCAGAGAACCGCCCCTGTAGCACATTAGGTGCATTGTAGATAACTTTCCCTTTTGAGTCACCTTAGAGTCACGCTGTCGCCTGTGGACACTGTAATTATTTGTAAAGCACTTCATTGCCCTGTACAGCACTGTAGGTAGAGAGTCTTCCCCCTCACGTCCCCTCTCACAGTACACGTTCTGTCTCTCTGCTTCCGTCCTATTTCGTATCCTGACCCGACCCTACCTTCCCCCTCCCCACTGTCGCCTCTCCCCTCTCACGTGTACCCGGGTGTTGGTGAACGGTTCCAGCTTAACAAAGTCTGGTGGGACTAACGGCTCCTTTGTTTTGTTTCTTTCTCCCGGAACCTCCGAGGACCACCCCAGACCTGAATCCCGGAGGAACAAGACCCTGGCGTGACCCGGACCAGACCGCAAACGTCATCCAGAGGAGCTGCTTCTTTTTTTTATCTAAAAACCCTTACGTACTGTGTCTATCCAGTGACAAGAATAAACAATCATTGCCCACTACATACGGCCTCCTCGCTTGATATTCCGGTCCGCCAGTCCCCCACGTTCACAATGTGCCATGAAGCGAAACCTCCCTGCAAACTAAGAAATGTCCCAAGGTACTCTAGCAGTCAGTTCCTCTAACAACAACCTCAGTCCCTAGGTTGGAATTTGAAAGGTAAGATCCTTGACTCGTGTACATTCCCCTCTACTGGAGCCTCATATCTGCCCACTTTATGATGCTGTAAGCAGTAATGAAAGTAAAATGTTAAAATTGGCAAATAAATAAATCAGCCGATCAGTCACTCCGCAGAAGGTATTTCTCCAACACTGAATGATAGTTTTTCTAACTTATCTAGATGTAGCATGTGTTACATACTTTTTTGCCATGATGGTCTGCTTTTTATTAAGACTGTATGGTAAAAACAAACTAGAGGCATTAAGGTGTTTCCATGGAACACGACAAGCACAAAGTGTCTGTAGAGTCCAACTCAGTAACAGCCCTATGATGCAACTGGCCATGTTGTAAAGAAGACGTCACTTTGTAGGATGTAGATTGCAGATGGCACAATTTTACCCAGAGAGTAAATCCTGGGGGATAGAGTAGGCATACCATAATCTACTACTGCAAGAGCCCTTTCTAGATTTGCCCTCTCAATTTCATGCAGTCTCTCAGCATATGCCTGCTGTGAAATCTTCCACACTTCATTGCATACAGAAAGTGCTTTTGACATGGTCAAGGACTTGGTAAAAAAGTTGTGTAATCCCATGGCATTAGAAAGAAGCGACAAGAGTTGTTTTACCTGAGGCAATGTGGATTGTTTAAGCCAACCAAGGCACAACTGCCTGACACGAAGTTGTTACCAATCACAGTGTTGTGCCTGCACGTAACGGGGGTCTGGCCAACTGATCCTAAACACTTCAGTGTTGTCCAGAAAATGTGCCTTACATCAGTTAGTATCCAACGGCCACACTAAGCATCCCTTTTGATTGGTATGCAAAGAACTGAATGGAAAATAGCGAAGCATGGTGTCAGTTTCCTCTGAGTAAATCCTGCAAATGTGTGATTGCTTGGTGTGGTTAAATCTTTTATCTTGCCCAGGCTAACCCAGCATGTTTGCTGCACAGTTTTGTTCAGAAAAATCATGGGTTGTGGTATAAGGCATGCTTTAAATAAAGCCTCTTTCCCCTAAACCTGTTAATCTCTGGTTCCCCATATAGATTTTAAATCAACATTGTCTTTCCAAAAGTCAATCCCTTGTACAGACAGCTGGGAAATGAAAGATGCAGACAAAATCAGCTTAGTGTCAGTGACCATAGTTTTCTTAGTCCATTTAGGTGTGAGTTTATAATAAGGTTCCGGGTCGGATGGACTGTGCCCAGAAAATTATGCAAACCTCGCTGCGAATGCTTTTGATCTACCCCGTGGTGGTGTAGGGCAATGTTCCCATTGTGTGTAATTAAATACTGCATGTGAAGTACTTGCTTTATGCAGGAAGTAGTGATTATAATGGTGAAAACAGAACATTTAATCATAATTACGTGTGCCTTCATTCATTTCATTGCTGTTAAAAAGATCATCTAGCATTTCATATGAATGTTTCAATCAAAACAGATAGTGCTATAGTGATAATATCAAGCAGAGACATTTTTAGCACATATGGATTTTTAATTAATCCAATTAATTCAATGGGTTCATATATATCATAGGATACCTTATCCCAAATAAATCCATCTGGAACTGGAACACCAAAAATGTTCACCAGGGAAAGGTCTCTTCTGGCTTTGTGTGATGAAGAATAGGATGTTAAAACCAAATTAATCAGTTCAACAGCAGAGCGTTCTGGGAGCTAGTGTCAGTTGAGAACCAAGACGAAGACGGTCACAAAACCAATCCAGATGAACGCGAAAAGTGATGCAATTGTAATCCAAATGTTTATCAATGGAGGGATAATGTATGACTATTTGAGCTAAATATAAAACACACACAGCCTCCCTCTAGATGGCAGTGGTTCAAATAAATCTGAAGAGAAGTCATCAAAGATGGGGAAGTAGCCAGAGGCCGTTCAGTCTATTTTAGGCAGCTCTGTCCCCCTTCATTTGGAGTTGCACTTCATGCGGACACTCACTCTCGTATCCGGTTATTCCATCTGGATATAGTCATTGCTGCTGCCAGACAATACATCAGGCTCCGGCGAACTATTGTGACTTCCGTTATTGGTGGTACGTTTCAGTAGATACAATCTTTGTTTGTAGAATTGAAACCTGTGTTTCCGTACTTGTTGTTTGTAAGGACGTTGTTGCAACAGGAAAAAGTGACATTTCAGTGTTAGCTGTCCCCAGACATGGAGAAGAAGCTTCATTGCTGATCAAAGCTTCAAACTGGACTTTCTGAAGGGTAGTGAAAAGGAACATGTAACTACCCAGGAGTCCTCTTGAGCTACTGTGTATAAACGGCCACATGATGTGGTTTGATGAGATCTATTGATAGAAATCACTAGTTTTTGCAGCCAGCAAGGGGTAGTTAAAGTACAGTTCTGGTACCTTCCAACAGCCAGGACAGGTACAGGATGGCCTGAATTCCTTTTTGTCCACTATCTCCTCCCGGACTAGATCACTAATCTTTGGAAACCAGCCAGGAGTTACTAGTGCGTCATTCACTTGTCCAGTGGCGTAACATTTCAGCTGGACGTTGCTCTGAGCTTCTTGTAAAATGTTCACATCTTGTAAATCATCCAAAAGTTAAACAATGTCAAATGGTGTTTCAAGAGCCACTGTACTGGGACTGTCGAGGACTGGAACCCATATCTTAACCCCAAACTGGATTGCGTAGGGAGAGCGACCACCCAAGCATTTTCTAGGCAGATTGAGGGCTCTCTGGACGCCATACAGGTGATGGATTCAACTGCGACCTGAACCTACTACCCTAGCTGTTAAGGACTGCTTTAAGTCCCGGTTCTTCCTCCCAACTCCCATATTTCTCTCGGGATGATAGAGGGAGGAGTACCGGACAGTCACACTCAATTTTCCCAAGGTGTCTCTGTAAGCCTTGAAGCCAAACGCCGGATGCTGGTCGAAAGGAATGTGGCAACTGCGTATGTCCCAATAAAGACTTGCATATCTTTAATAAAAGTTTTGTGTCAGCCGATTGCTGTGGCCTATCCCACAGGAATCGAAAGCAGGATTCCACAGTTGGCAGATGTCGTATTTAAGGAAAAAATCCTTAGTCTGATTGTATAGACCTGACCCCCAATAACGTTGCTGCAATAGTGACATTTTTGTTGCCACCCCTGGGGGAGCTGTTGCTAGACCCTCATGTGCTGCTATGATTAATCCTAACCTGGGAACTGAGTTTTGTGCGATCCTCCACTTCGGGAATCTGAGAAAATTGAATTTTTTGTCTAGTTACCTGGTAGAATTATTTTGCTAGAAATCCTTTCGGTAGGTGAGTGCTGTCGCATGCAACGCTGACAGCCACCGTGAAGTCTCCAATATCCCTGTTCTATAACAAGTAATTGCAGCAACTGCAGCAGTTTGCATTGCTGCATGTGCAGCTTTGTAAGCCATGGAATTCCCCATAACATGTATTCCTACAAGCTAATGGCTCAGTGTGTGTTTATTACATTAGTCCGGGGCAAACACGCTTAGAGCTTTGCCACCTGTCGCCAAAGCAGCTTGTGATTTATAGGGTACCCCTTGGAATCTCTGAATCCATTCTGTCTCCAGTTGTGTAAGTACTCATTGTAAGACACGACACTGGACGAATCCCACACTATCAGTGTGGGGAATCCCGGATCTGAAATTCTCAAGTGCCAGAATTAGATCTTGGAGTTTAGCCAGCTGCCCTGTGCAATCACCTCGTGACTATGTGCAGGTTTTGTTAGGATGGAATTCTCCATCCTCCTTTCCACCCTTCACAGCGGCGCAAGCTGCAAAGTATTGGGTCTTTGTCCTTACAGCAGACTGTGCTGAACAGTCAGTATAAATGATGTAATCAAACTGATCTAGAGGCATGATTTTTATTGGGTAGAGGATATTCATTTTCATATTTCAGATATGCTTGTGTCTGTAGTGTAGAGTCAAACTTGCAATCTACATCTGTTGTTGTGAGGGAGTTGGCCCACTGTATCTATCGATGATGTAAAGCTTACAGTTGGCCCACTGAATCCATCGTGGCCTTTGTGACAGCCTCCAAGGCTAGGACCTGCGACACAACAATAATGCGGTTACCCATAGCCAAAGCGCTTTTGCTTACTAAAGCAGTATGTACCGCTGTCAGAATCGTTTCTGTCGGCGCACAACGCATCTCTGCATTCATGTATAAATGCGATTTATATGCAACTGACACAGAGTCTCCATCGTTGAATGTGACCTAGGTGTAACATGATGCACATGCAATTATACAGCTCACCAGGTTGGTGGTGTTTACACATGTGCGTGAATTGCTTTGATGCTAGCATGTCAGTTTATACTGAATGTAAAATGTGGGTGTGTTCAGTCCATTATATACTTGGAAAGACTGGACGGTTTTACCTACTCTGCGTAGTCTGAAATGTATGTTCTGAAAAATTCTGGAAACCCAAAATTGACTGGAGTCAGGGTGTTTGGCGGTTTTAGAAACATACATTTCTCGAGGAAATGTGTTGCCAGGCTTCTACCTTGACTTGACAACTCATATCCTAGGAATAGGACACTAAGGTGGTCAATTTCTAATTTTCTAAAATTGCATTTGTAGATTATGTGTGTAAATCCCAAAACTATGCAATCTACTCTAGCCAAGTGAGATGAAAGGTCATCATCCCTTAGATATAGGTCATCGGCATAGGACGATGCCTGGTCATAAAATTGCGGTAACAGTTCTGTAACCCGGGCTGAAAACAACCCTGGTCTGTTCTTATACCCCTGGGGAAATCGACAGAACTGCTTTTGCGAACCTAGCACACTAAATGTGGTCAAGTACCTGCTCAGGCGTTATATTTTGGCAGAAAAATCCAATAAAACGGTCTAAAGTGATTTAGAATTTTTTCTGCACTATGTTGATCACTAGTGCCATGGTGTGCGCTTTTTGTAGAGCACATGTGCATGTAGCGGAGTTCAAGTGCCTGTAATCTAATACTAGACAATAAGAATGATCTGGTTTCATTATTGGAAACAAAGGCTTATTCCTAGGGGAGGTGAAACATTCAGTTACACCTTGGTATTCAAGTGGTGCGAGCAACTAACTTGTTTTTTAGCCTCATGTTTCATTGGGTAATTATTGTTTTTGTGGTTGTGGGATTGACCTCATAGGTATAATGTGTTAAGGGGAACAGTCATCCCACCTCCACGTGGTTGCAGTAGAAGACAGGAGCTTGCGCTAAGGCCCACTTCTTGCCATATAAATGTCTAACTGCACCTGGGACGAGGTTGGAAAAGGCAGGTAAAAATACTGTTTCTGCCTCAGGGCATCCCATGACAAATCCTGGTGCCCAATCCCTTTCAACCAAGAAAATATTCCCAGCCGAATGACAATTTCTCCCAAAAGAGAACATTAATGTAATTGTGGAAAGTCCCCCTCCATTTGGTGTTGCATTTTGTGCGGGACACTCCCTCTCGTATCAGGTGTTTCCACCTGGATATAGACACTACTGCTGCCAGACAATACATCAGGCTCCGGCGAACTATTGTGACTTCCGTTACGCTGTCCAGCATGGTCATCGCCCACTTCCCACTCAGAAG
This sequence comes from Lissotriton helveticus, assembly GCF_964261635.1. Classification (NCBI taxonomy): domain Eukaryota; kingdom Metazoa; phylum Chordata; class Amphibia; order Caudata; family Salamandridae; genus Lissotriton; species Lissotriton helveticus. The sequence goes on along the minus strand of NC_136072.1, from coordinate 535,619,635 downwards.
CAGTGTCCTCAATATCTGTGGCATGCTTGATTTTAAGGCCAGAAACCTACTGCTTTTTTTTAATGAGGTTTTGACTGTTTAGGTTCATCTTTCTTTTTTATTATAAAGTTAGAAGAATAGTGTGAGTCCTTCTTCTGTTTATCGTACTCCTTTGTTCTGTGCTCTGATCGCCCATCTCCCTAATTGTTTTTCTACCTATTGATGCATATGTTTCCTAAAAAGTTTTTGGTGATTCACGCTCCTGTTCTCTCGGAGCCAAATGTGTGAGTCGCTGGCGTACAGCCAACGCTACTGCTTTCCCTTTAACGTTATTCGAAATTATGGCGGATATATCACAAATTCAGTTTCATCCCCAAATCCAGGGCAGGGGCTGTCTAGTACTCCTTTTGGACCTGTTTAAGTACCTCTGGCAAAACAGATAATGAGGGTGTACCATGTGTTCTAGTTTATACCAGTGGCGTCCACCGCAAAATTAAAGTGGGGGGCAGAGGAGGAGGGACAGGACAAAGGAAAAAATGTATAATAAAAATTTTAAAACACCTGTTCCGACACTGCCAGCCGCCTTGGTGCTCCTCTTCTTCCTGATGGTGTCCCAGCAGTCCCTGGGACACCAACAGCGGCTCCTCACCCAATCCTGGGGCTGCTCTCAATAGCATGAGAGCAGTGCCAGGATTGGTCTAAGCGGCTTGCTTTGCCGCTCAAACAGAGTCTGGAGTAGGTGCTGTTTCTCCAACCATGCGGTGCAACACAGCTTGGTTGGAGAAACTTAAGTGTGCATGCCTATTTGGCCGTCCTCAGATGGCCGGCCAAACCGCCATGTGTACTTAGGTTGTGCACTCCTCCTCCGCTGCAGGCTGTACCTGTGATGACAGCCAACCTCCACCCTGCCCAGATATGGCTGGAGGGAAACCGGAAAAATTAAATGATAATAAAAACAATGAATTTGCATTTCATGTTTCCTGTTTCCCTCAGCTGGCTCTCAGCAGGGTTAACACTCCTCCGCCATAGAGGAGGAGCTGCTGCTGGTATACACTGCAGCAAACACTGAACCCCAAGTGTAGCAGTCTTCCAACGGGGGAACCATCCCCGTTGGCAAACATATTGAGAGAATTCTATGTTTTTCCTGCGGTCCCTTAGGGGAAAACACTACATCAAGTTGGTTTATTTTTTGTGCAATCCAGAAAGGAATGTGCTCTCATCTGATGGGAATTTTAACCAGGACTGCATTTATAATTTCTGGATTAATTCCAGGCGTACCCAGTGATGGAAGTACAGCTTGAGCAGCCCTTGCAGAATTTATTATTGTTCGCTTTACAAATTATGTTTAACATTTACATGTTTTAACAAGATCTGCACATAGCATATGTAGGTCTGGAGCAGTCAGATATTCTATTTTTAGATAGGGTGTGTAACAGGCTAAGACTGGCCATGTTGTTGCCTTATTAGGGAGGGGACGAAGTCTAACATTGTTGTGAGTATGCGGTAGGGTGCCATCACACCAATTTTGGTTTTCTTGGTTCAGTTAGTGGTATTTCTTTTTTTTCACAACAAATTTTATTGTTGACAGCCGGTACAAGTTTGGTGCCTCGAGGGAGACCAGTAATACGTCAACATTTTCACAGGTGATGATATCAACATTTCCAATGATACCTGAGCATCTTTATAAACAAAACATTTTGCCAAATAACTTTTTATAAAAACTAACAGTAGTGCCACACCATATCTGTAAGAGAAACGAGTAAATCTTATATACGTGGGTCAAAGCCATTCATAACAAAAACAAATATCTGTAGTGTTTGAGTCCCAGCTCATTACAGTCATTTCAACTGTTCTTCAATAGTAGAAACGGGGTGAGCAGGTTCCAAATACAACCCTCTGTAGTCTGCCCATCTTTTCCAAATTTTAAAATGTTTCTGGGGCACCCTCTCGCCTCAAAGAGAGGGATTTCCAGGCCCATGGTGAAGTCTAAACCCTTCTTCCACACTGCTACTGACGGCGAGGATTCATCCTTCCATGCCCTGGCAATATCTCTGTTCGCGGAGGTGGGGCCAAGAAACAACAGGTGGCATTTGTATCTGTTGCCACCCAGGCCCTCAGTGATATGCAACATAACTAGTGGTGGAGAAAGCGGGTTATCCCACCCCAGAACCTCTGACAAGCATGTGGTCACCCCTCTCCAAAACCTCAATAGTGTTGTACACTGCCACACCGTATGTATACAGGTACCCTCCGCTGTCCCACATCGCAAGCAATGCAGGAATGCAATCAGGCCGGCGCGCCATAGTCTGTGTCAAGTGTAGTAGGCCCAATGTAAATATTTGAATTGGATGAGTCTCAGGCGGGCCGGAATCGCCCGGCTGCACAGGGACTCCAATGCCTCCACCCAATCAGCCTCATCCAGTTAACCCAGTTCCTGCTGCCACACATCCCTAGTTTTATGTAGTGTTGTAGATGTATTGTTAAGGAGTGTGCAGTAAATTTTGGCTATTTTATGGTCTCCCAGCTCACACATAAAGACCTTCGCCTCGACGTGGTTGAATTCAGGTAGGTTTGCTTGTCGTGCTAAATACGGGGAGAAGGCATGTCTGAATTGGAGATACCTATAGAATTGTGAGCGGGGCATAGACTATTCTGTATGGAGTTCCTGGAAGGACTTTAGATTCCGGCCATGCATAACTGCACCCACTGTGTCAATTCCGATGGCCTCCAAACTCCAAAAGCCAGACAACCGCGTCAACTGTGGTAGCTGTCCGTTTCGCCAAAGAGAAGTTTCTATCGTAAACTTCCCCACCAACCCATTGTACGTAGAGCACATTTCCAGATCATGAAGCCCACTTTGGTCACGAGCAGCAGTTCCAAAAGTGTTGATGCAGAATAAAAGACTGTGTGTAGGGTATTGTCAATCAACGTGCAACGCTCAACCGCATATGCTGGGTCCCCCTGATCACCATACCACCAATCATTAAGGACGGGAAGGTGCGCAGCCGCATGGTATGCCTGAACATCGGAGTGGTGACGCCCCCAGAGTATGTAGAAAGAGAAGTTTCTATCGTAAACTTCCCCACCAACCCATTGTACGTAGAGCACATTTCCAGATCATGAAGCCCACTTTGGTCACGAGCAGCAGTTCCAAAAGTGTTGATGCAGAATAAAAGACTGTGTGTAGGGTATTGTCAATCAACGTGCAACGCTAGGGTATTGTCAATCAACGTGCAACGCTCAACCGCATATGCTGGGTCCCCCTGATCACCATACCACCAATCATTAAGGACGGGAAGGTGCGCAGCCGCATGGTATGCCTGAACATCGGAGTGGTGACGCCCCCAGAGTATGTGGATTGAAAGAGAGTCCTCAGTGCTACTCGTGCCGCACAGCCCCCCCCCCCGCCCCCAGAGGAACCGGGCCAGAATAGTATTTAATTGGCAAAATTGGCAAAACTATGTTGGTCGTATTGGGTATGGATGGTTCTGGAGCGGATACAGGAGACAAGGTAAGGAGACCATTTAAAAATGGCGGACCTGCCAAACAGACAACGGCAGATGGGACCACACTCTGGTGTGATCGCTCATCTGTGTCCACAGCAGGGCCAGATTTCTGTCCCATGCAATATCTTAAGTTATTGGTATTTCTAGTGTTTCATACGCTGTGTAGTTGTTAGGAACTGTAGCCTCCGTGTATGTTTGAAACTTTCATGTCCGTGCTTCTGCGCCTATGAATTTAACAGATGAGTAGAGAACCTCTGTTCTGAATGCTGCATGGACCTCAACCACAAATGTAACTTCCCCACCCATAAGGGGTATTCCACGCTGTAATAGAATTTATGCACCTGCATGTCTGCAGTTCACTGATATATTAGTTTCTGCTTCTTCAGCCATATGAATATGTGGTGTTCAGAGAAAGTACCTTTATGGGGGATCCTTTGAAAGGTTCAAGCTTCAACAACCTACAGTCAAAACATAGGATTTACCTACTCAGCTGAGGAGGATTTTACCCTTGCACAACGGATTTCTCCGGTTAAGATAGGAATATTGGTCTTTGGGTATACAAAAATAAAAAAATCTATTCAGGTGATTCATAAAATAAGAACCCAAATTAGAACACTGGCGGGGCCATGTCGTACGGCTTTTACATTCTCACATAAAACTGTGCCCTTGTTGGACAACTATCATAACTCTGCAAGATAGACTCCACGCACACCATCCGGAAATGCTAGCCTTAATAACGCTAGGTCACAGCGCACCATCTGTACCCCTAACCTGACAAGGTAACACATGGAGTGTGCAATCTCTAAACATGACAACCCTGACTCCCCAAGGAAATCGTGGTAACAGATCTAGAACACTTTTCCTTAGTTACTTATGCATACCCACAGAGATACACAAGAAATACACAGTAGAGCATTTCCATAATTAATAAAGCATTTTGATTTTTGAGTAAAATACTTGCCCTGCAATGATCAATCAAAGTGAATAGAATAATGTGATTAGCATTACGAGAATGGTGAAAAAGATGAACAGTTTTACCATGTTGCTTATTACAGAGAATATATGCTTATATACAAGTACTGTAAGATAGTGTGATCCTACCTGGAGATTCCTAACCTACATGTCTAGGGTGAGTAAATCTTCCAAATCCCTGTAGGCTGATCTAACTCCCAGTTACCTAAGGTTAAGTGGCATCAGGCTGCCCGTCTTGGTGGAGGACTGGGAAGCATGTCATGCATGAGGTAAACAGGAATCAGCTGGGCTGGAATTCTGGCATGGGTCGGCCTCTCAGTGCCAGCGAAATGCTCCTGTCTAAACAAAGGATTGATGTCATATATATATATATAACACCATCGTCCATATTACTTTGTCGAAGCCCCAGTCAGCTGCTATTATTTAGTCAATCGTGATAGCTCTGTTGCTGAAAGGCCAAAACAAACAGTTTGTGTGATGAACTGAGCCCTTCTACAGAATGTTCAAGGTGCTAGATAGTGAGCCTAAGAAGTGTAAGAAGAAGCAAAGCCAAGTTTGAAGAATATAATTCTGTATTTGCACGCAATTGAATGTGTGTCAAATGTCAACCTGTTTATCGAGAGATGGCAATTTAAGAGCATGAGCATGTAAAATGGAGTTTCTATCTGGGTGTAATGTAACTACATGACACGGCCATTTAGTTCAAGGGGAGAGAGTCCAAGCGGCACTCCTCCCTTGGCCAATTTTAACCCCGGAGAGCCCATCCCCTGGGGCCTTGCCAATTAGTTCAAGGGGAGGTGGGCCAGGCAACCCCCACCCCCTCCCCACCCAGGGACGATTTTGGCCACGGGGAACCCCATCCCCTGGCCAATTAGGGAAAGGAAAGGGAGCTGTGTGGCTCCCCTCCCAGGCTGGTTTTGCCCGCCCTGGGGAACCCATACCCTGGGCCCAGTTAATTAAAAGAAGGAGAGGGGGGCCACGCAGCCCTCTTCCATGGGCGATTTTGACCCGAGGAGCCTATTTCCCAGTCACTTGTTCCTTAGTGCCCTGGCCCCAGTCAGGGCACCCAGTGTGCACTAGTGGGGGCCGCGGGGGAGCCTTAAAGCCCCTGCGGTCCCAGCTGGCTCCTAACCTTAAGCAGGAGCTGGTACTGCTCTTGCATGCAAGGAGCAGCAAGAAAATGCTGCTCCCTGCATGTGGGAGCAATTCTTCCATTTGCTTTCCTGCCTGCTTGACAGCAGGCAGGAAAACAGATGAAATGTCAACTCCAAGCGAGCTGGAGCAGTTTTCCTGCTACTACCCACTGGGAGAGGACTTAGGGGTTTGCTCTTGCTTGGCAGGAGGTGTCAAAGCTCCCCCCAAACAACAGCAAACAAATATGTGCTGAGTGTGGGCACCTCAGGACATAAGGAACCAGCACTGGGGGGTGGTGGTCCCCAGGGCCATTAATGCTGCCCCCGCCTGTGTTTTTGCAGGGCATGCCCTGGGATGTGGAGCCCCCATTGACAATTCAGCCATGCTCCGGGGAGGTAGAGATCCCCGGGGATGATATCAACTATGGGAAGGGGGAGGCACGCACTCACTCATCAAAATAAATAAATATATATGGGAAGTATAAACAAATGGGCGAGTCAGCACTTGTTAATTTACACCCCCGCCCCCCAAAGATTCGATGATTCTCCACATTTTTTGTAATGCTTTTTGGCTCCAGAGGGGTCCCTGGGTGACCCTTGCACTAGACCTAGGTGTTCAAAGTATTCCTACCCTGCTATGTCTTTTTTTGTTTTGTTTTTAGGGACTCGGCTGACTCAGAATCCCAAAATGGCTGCCAACAATTCCTGGTTGAAATGTTAGCAGCCCATTAGATCTCAGCATATGATCTGTCGGAACCGTATAGGATCCACGTTTCTAGATATACATATTTCTTTTTCCTTTAACATTTCACAAACTTCACGGATTTTCACAAACTCACAAAACAGACTCATTCTTGACCAAGACAAAACTTTCTGCCAAATTTGCTGTGATTCCTTTCAGCAGTTGGGGCTGTATTGGTGTCTACAGATTGCAAAATGCCCAAAGATATAGAATGGGGAAAAGGCATTTTGGGACCCCTCCCCCTTATCTAGGCCCCCCTTGATGAATCTGCCCAAAACTTTCCAAGCTGCAGCAGCTCAAATGGCGCCAAAGTTATTAGCAAAATAAAAAATGCTTATTCTATGGGAAAAGTTGGGCCTAACCATAATAACTATCTACTGATGACTGCCAGCAGAATAAACAGACAGATCTATATATATATATATATATATATATATATATATATATATATATATATATATATATATATAGATACTCACACACACACACACACATACATACATATATGTGGACACATGCCGCAAAATGTGCGCTAAAGCTCTTATTAAAAGCCAACAATTAGTCTGCAATAGACATTATTTATAGTTTTGCAAGTCATAGCAGTGATTAGTTAGTTTGGCGGGATACAGGACAAAGTGATGGTTGCGCCTTGGGCTTGAAAATCTCATTACTTTTTTTGGTCTGAATTGACAGTGCAGCTGCCTCACAGACCTACTGTTATCAATACTCTAACATATACACCGAGTGGGCTTTAGCTCAATCCACATGAGTAATTCTCAATCATAACATACTACTGGCTTGCTTTGCAATGCATAAGGGACTATCTTACATCTCAGAGGGGTGGGAAGAGCCCCTGCCCAGTGGATGTTCTTTGAGGGCACCCGGGGCTCACCTGCGGTGCTCAGGTCATGGACGCTCCCAGCTAGGTGTAAATTGTGGCCCCAGTAATGCCCAGCAGATAGCTGCCAGTTCCAGAGGCCGGCACTCTCCTGTCAAATTGAAGCCTGGGCCCGCTGGAAACTAAACTGTACGGTAACAGGGTATAGACCCATTGGTTAGAGGGCCTCCAGCGTGCAGTGATCAGGCGGCACACTGGAGATCTCCACAGAGGGCCAGCATAGAAAGGGCCAGGCTGGGTCGAACTGGGTGTGGTGAACGGGACAGCCTCACACTTGTAACAGGTGAGCTGCGCAGAAGGGGCCTGTTCAAAGGGTGGGGTGGGAGACATTTCTACCCTTCCCAGCGGTGACAAAATTAGTGTGGTGAGGCTGCCCTGAAAAATCCTCAAAGATCTAGCTCTTGGCTGCCCGGCCCACTTGCCAAGGACGTAGACTACCAGCGCAAATAAGACAGAGGCCTGGCAGTGACTCGGAAGACCTGAGAACCTTTAAGGATTGCTTCACAACAGAAATGGTTCACACACTAGTCAGATTTTTGGCCTGGGAGACCAGCAAGGCGATCTGAATCCCGGTGAAGAAGTAGTAAGCGGCACTTGTACAGTCGAGTTGATTTGCCCGGAGAGGCATTAAACCAAGGGATACAGGCCTAAGCTCCAATCATGATCAAGCATGGTGCGTACAAACGGCCTTAACCTGGGCCAAACTAACCAGATTGAGAACTACATTATCCCCCTCGGGCGGCGGAAGAGACGGAGGACACCAACAAACAACCAGGGGCGCCTGGAGTAACGAATCAGGCACCGGATCTCACACTCAGCGACATTATGAAAGCAATTGGAGACCTGAGAAATACGTTGGAACAGAAACTTGATGTGGTGACTGAAGAGGTAAACCTACTCAAAGGTATTTTGAGGAATGGCAGAGAAAGTGGCTGTGGCGGAAACAGATATAGGTAGCCTGCAATCCAAAACAAAATGCCTAGAAGAACATGTGACTAAACTACCGGAACAGCAGGGAGAGGTATTGGCAAGGACTGAGGCTCAAGAAGGGAGAGCGCAGTAGAACAATATCCGAATGGTGGGGGTACCCGAAGGGGCAGTCTGCTGACCTATTCATGGAAGACCTGATACTTAACACACTATGTCCGAAAATACTCAAAAAAAATTCTCGGTGGAGAGAGCACATAGGGCGCTGGGACCAACGATGCGTCCAGGGACCCTTCCCTTCCTCCTCCCCTCCCCCCCCCCCACACCTCAATCATAGCCTGTATACTCAACTTCAGGGACCGAGACAGTATTTTGCAGGCGGTCAGGTCACATGAGAGCCTACAATATTGAAACACGATTTGCGGTCACTAGCAGATAGTGCTGCGCAGTCATACGCTCTGGCAACACAGTACCGTCTCTATGATGGTGGAGACAAGGCCTCCAAATTACCGACTGGCTGGAGAAAAGGAGCAGAGACATGGCATGGGTAGTGGGGACCTCTTTCGGGAAGAACTCACTATTTGGGCCCCATATTGGAGTGCCCTATTTAACGCAATCTTGAAGGGCATGAACCCTCCAGATACTTGGAAAGGCGCGGAAATAGTTCCGATCCTGAAAAAGGGTTGCCCTCTCCTACCCAACAATTATAGACCCATCAGCTTAATTGATAACTCCCAAAAGCTGATGGGCAGGGTCCTTCTGTGCCGCATACAGGGTTGGATGGAGAAGTAGGGAATTCTGAGCCCCAACCAGGCAGGCTTCGGATCAAAGATGTCCACTGTGGAGCAGATATTTAGATTACAGCTACTTTACTGGAAAACGGTGAGGATGGAGGTTGGCAGCCTCGATCTTATATTTGTTGATCTGAAGTCCGCCTTTGATTTCGTGCCTAGAAAGAAGCTGTGGGAGGTGCTTGATGAGCTTGGGTGTCCGCATTACCTTCTTAATGTCCTAGTGAGGTTACACTCAGAAAACTATGCCCAGGTTAGATGCTGTAAATTTGGGGAATTTTCATCACGCTTCCCTGTTAGAAAGGGGGTCAGACAGGGCTGCGTTCTGGCCCCCACATTATTCTGTCTTTATATTAACGGGCTGATTGCTTTTTAAAATAACATTAAAGATATGGATGCACCGAAACTGGACACTAGGAGAATGCCTGGGTTAATGTTCGCAGACGATACTCTGTTATTGTCTAAGTCATCAGTCGGCATACAACGCACCCTGGACGGGTTTGCAGAGTTTTGTAATATGAAAGGTCTGGAGATAAATTTATCCAAGACAAAATTTATGGTCTTTAACCCTCCGAAGACCACGCGTCCCAACCCCTCCCTAAATGACATTCTCCTCGAGAAAGTAAGGACATTTGATTATCTGGAGAAAACACTGTCCGAACAATTTGGGTGGGGTCCCCACATTATTAAAGCACGGCTTAGGCTGACCCAGACAGCAGGGGGGATAATGAAAATGCTCAGATCATCCACGTTTAAGCCAGCTGCCCCTCTGGTGGAGATATACAAGGCACAAGCGAGAGGGGCTGCCTTGTATGGGGCAGAACTCTGGGGGCACAGCTCCACTATAGATCTTATGAAGTGAAAAAATAACTTCATACAATAGCTCATAGGTTTGCCACGCAGCACCCCACTGGTTCCACTCCGTATGGACTTGGGTATGAGGCCAATTGATCAAGAGATCGCCCTCAGGTCCCTGACATTCTGGAGGAGGTTATGGGTAACACCCGAGCTGAGTGCTTTCAAAGAAGAGATAAAAGAGCTCCTCCCCAGACTCACTCCTAGTAAAACCCCATGGTTGGCCCACATTAGAAGCCTTGCCAATCAGATTGGGAGACCAGATATTTGGCTATCCCTGAGCTATTGTGTCCAAACATATCGAGAGCGGATCTTGTGAAACAGCTCAGGCATTCCAATCTGCTGCTATTACAGGAGAGCACTAAAGAGGGCGGCAGGTTGACTAGGGAGTTCTTACAAATAAAAGAGATGTACACAAAATAACCTTTTCTGGATGTTATCCAGCCACCTATGGCGAGGAAATTGTATGCAAAATTTAGATGGGGGAACCTTCCCTTGGCAGAGTACACTAGCTCATGGGCTCCGGAGAATTTGAGTTTCTGCCCTTGTTGTAAACAAACGGCTGAAACTGAGCTGCATGTTTTATTTTTTTGCCCGGCATATGTGTTACCCCGCAAACACTGGGTAACTCAGCTATGCAAAAATCTAGGCTTCACCCACTGTGCCGAGGCATTTAGAGTTGTAAAATAGGATACCTAACCTGTAATCGTATTTGCGGTGTCACGGTTTTTTTAAATGCCATGTGGCATATTAGGAGAAGTCTTTTAAAATCTGTGCAAGGGATGATTAACTAGAAACACCCCGCTCTTCATATGTCACATTGTAATTTTACCGATTGTTTGGTTATTTTTTTGTTTGCCTTTTTTAACCATGTATATATTATGAAAATGTAATTAATGTATAAATTGTGTGTATACGTGGGGAATGTTAAATTATGCACTTTTATGGCCTAATCGGCCGAAATAAAGTTTATACAACATATATGTCTGGTTATGGTCACTTTACGTAGGGTTTTTCCCTATCACTTTTCTCCCCAAACACCAATCACAAAATCTAATGCGTTGAGAGAAATATATCTATAAAGTTAAAGTTAAATATATCTATACGATTCTAATCTTTTTATATTTTTTCTTAAGCGTCATAATTAAAATACATGACTCAGTTCGGCTGAATTGATAGAAGAAAGGCAATGATTTTGTTTTTATATTACTTTTTGCCGGATGTGTTCTGTCTCATCATCTTCTTTCCTCTTGATTAAATCCACAGAATAAAATAGTGATAACATGAAATTGTGTTCTTAATGAGTTCCATGTGAACATTTGTGATGTGAAAATAGTAATGCATTTCTCTGGCAATCAAATCTTAGAATTTCAACAATCTATATTTGTATCGACTGCTGTTGTTTCCGGCTTTTATTTCTGCCAGGCATGAGAATGTTCTATACCTTTTCCAATATTATGCACAAATATTTAAATTCTAGTTCCACAGGCTGGAGGGACCGGCTCAGTCATCTCAGCAAGAAAGCCATTTCTTCAATCTGATGTGCAGAATCTCGCACTTTTAATAGCTGACATTATATATGATCTACGAACTTTTTTAGTCAAATCCTGCTTTATATATTTTTTTTATATGTAGGATTATCGTTTCGTAAATTGTGCCATGCCATGTGATTCGTTTTGCTAGGTCTTGTTCTTTGTGCTCAGATTTCCATTTTAGCGACTATTACGTTGACAAAGTTAAGCTTGCCTTGGACACGAACTGCAGGCCAATTGATGCTATCTGGGTGGCTTCACTCACAAATGTTTTACTTTGGCCTGCAGCACAACGGTCCTGTTAATAGAATTCTATTAAATTGAAGCCATCAGTCGGCAATTTTCATGGCACGTGTTTGCAGCCAAGGGGATTTCTTTTAAATAGCACACTGGGGCTCTGACATTTCCGAGTGGTTCTGTCTAGTGTCGGTCCCTTGTTCTTTGTGTTGTGCCCCCGCCAAATATTGTGACTCCCTCGTGTGTATTCAGAACAGGAGGCTTCACTGCCGCAACTCTGCAGCCAGGTCCCTCGCATCTTTGTTCTTTGATTGGTGGCCCCAGGAGCCGCACGCATTAGAGAGCTTGGTTTCTCACCCAAGCCAAGTTGCCTTCTAGGTCTAGGTGCTCGGTGGGGGCTCCAGTGGGCGCATGAGGGCTGTGGAGGTACGGTAATGGTTATTGATGTTTCTTGATGTTCCGTGACTACTGGATTGGATATGGTTTTTGTAGAGCGCGATAGCTATCCGCAGGCGTCCTAGCGCTTAGCCGAATACAGGTGAGTGGGCGGGTCAATTTATCTGCCGAAGAGCAAGGTTTTTAGTTTTTTCCCGGAAGTGCAAAAGGTTGGGTTCTGAACGGATAGAGATTGGGAGGGAGTTCCACCTGTTGCTGGTGTGTGGCCGGTTTTGGGGAAAGCATTTTTGATGGATGACTGGACCAGTTTGAATGAAAGATATAGGCAGACCCTCAAACCACCTTTTAACTTTGGGGCATAAATGTCTAGGGCCCACTGCAAAGAGGGCTCACAGCTGCTAGCGCGGATGAGCGAAATGAGGGATTTGCATGCAGGGATTTTTGAGTCAACAAATACTACGTTAAAGAAAAAAGCTTAAAATTCCAGAAGGAAAAGTGTTGTTGCCTAACAAGTCTTTCTCAAATGTATAAACTACATGCAGTGCATGTTCAAGTCCATTTTGGTTACCACGCCTGAATCCTCATAGGAAGCCAACTCCTTTACCTCTGTATATATTTTTGTTGTAATTTTAAAAAAAGTGCTTTTCGCCTGCCTGTGTCTGTTTACATTTGCCTCGTTAGTTTTTCTGCAAACTTGTTATTTTTAAACTGCTGTTTTGTTCTACCCGTGACTGTATGCATTTCCGTCCTAGATTTTCACAAAGAATGCAGTAAGACTCACCACCCATTCACCTCAGTGGCTAACTAGAGTGTGCTTAGGAAACTGCTTGATCTGCTCTGTGGTTTTAAATTGTGCTTGGAAAGTGTATGCATCTGTTGCTGTGATTGGCTGCTAGAACTAGTACTTCTATAAAAACTAAGGGCCTGGATTTCTGATTGGCTGCTAGGGTTTCCTATTTGCTTGGAGAATAGGGCTTTGGCTATAATTGGCTGTTGTCCTCTTAGAAGAAAGCACAGGTAACAGCGGTGAGCAGAAGTATGGGTATGTGGAAGTAAGCATAGTTGAGGTCTAGTGCTACCATTTGGTCACCTTTTAGGTGCAGCACAATGACATCTTGCTGGGTGGATATCAGTGGCAGCTGGCATCTAAGGGGGGCGCACACAAGCAAAATAAAATGTTAAACATTAGAACTTACCTGGTAGAACGACATCATCCTCCAGTCCTCCTCTCTCCACCGGAACTGGCAGCAGCAACTCCCTTGACCAATCAGGGAGCTGCTCTCATGCAGCATGAGAACAGCGCCCTTATTAGAGGGAACGGCCTCACTCGGCGCTCCACAGCGCTGTTAAGGCTTTTGCTTGCTCTAAACCAGGGCCCTTAAGACTCCTGGGTTTGAGCTGTTTAAAGTGCACATGTGTGGCTGGCCGGCTCAAGATGGCCAGCCAAAAATACATGCGCATTTAAACAGCCATACCAGCCCTTCTCTTGCCTGCTGAGTGACATGAAGCTGTCACACAGCAGAGGCCCGTCCCTGTTCTGAAGCTCTGTTCGAGAAAAAGAAATGGCAATAAATTATTTTTCAGGGGTTTTGGGCGATTTTAAGTGGGGCAACCCTCCTCCACTCCAACGGAGGACCCGCCCCTGGTGATTATGCGTTAGTACTCCAACATGATGTAGTCGGTTTGGTGGCATCAGGGCTGCTTAGTGCCATGCATTTTCTGGATCGAGACATTTAGGGGGCATAAGCTGGATGACCCCTTTGGCTAAGACCCCTTCATCCTTTAGCAGTCATAAATGGTGGTAACTGGGGTAGAGAGGTTTGCTAGCACAAGGGGAGGGGTAAGGTATTTATGCGGGCATGTTCTCCTTGACGATTGTGACAACAGGAGCGGCCCCACCCCTGCCAGACAAAGATGTAAAGAGGAGGCCTAAATAGGGTTCTGAAATTCAAATACGGAGAGATGGAAAATTTCGGATAGATCTATATACACACACATTTTCAAAGAACCAGACTCCAAAGTAGAAGAGAAAGTCACACACATTCCCACTAGGACACGGACACACACTCACGGACACACACAAGCACGGACACACACAGACACATATATGTTTATTCACATTTTAATCATACCTTAAGGTATCTTTGATATAAACTTGATTCCACTATTATCCAGGAAAAGAATATATCTTAAGAACTCCCCTATTAATTGGGTCAAGTCCGCCCTAATAGTACCATTTTAGCAGGCTGGGATAAGGTGTCCAATGATGAAGCATGCCACATTATGTGGGTAAGAAAACCTCATCCAAAATCTTTTTGGGGCCCAAAAGGGGTCCAATAAACTGGGGACGAGGAATTATGAATATTAATTAGCCGTTCTGTCAATAGATTCACCACACACGTGATATATAATGCAACAGAGGACATGACAGCAAGATGGTATGCTGGTGGCGCAGTGGGGAACTCCAGGCCAGGAACTGCTATACCACCGATGGCACTCATTTCTCAGAGCATATTTCCTCCCACTAAGGAAGAATGAGCGTCGGTCTTCACCAGACCGGTGTTGTGTGATGTGTTGGTGGGGAGGATGGGGTGGCAGGAGAATCACTTCTTAGAGGCAGAGGAACACCTGCCGGAGACACCTACCCTTGCTGCTTTATCCTACCCAGCATTAGGACCTGTGTCCATGCACGACCTAAAAGGGCCATTGCCAGAGATACCCATGCCTCTAAGGAGGTGTAGGTGTTTCTGTTCCTCCTCTGACCAGCTCTTTTTAGCAAGTAGACCTGTGTGTTGAGGGCTGCAAGGCACCCATCATAGTGGCAGTCTTTGTGTTCTTATTTATTTTCTACAGCATTGAACTGACTTGAGCCAAACAGATGTTCTTCGTAAAAGGGTAAACTGAGCAGATGGTGTTGCACATCTGGCCTAGCATCAGAGAAACTCTGCCAGGTGTATTGCCATAGCAGGGCGCTGGTGTTCATTTTATGCGTGGCAGCATTGGGTCTAACACACATAGCTGGAGTAAGAAGGATTATACTACTTACCCAAAAAGCATCTAGAGCTGTAGATTCACATGCTTTGCATACTCCTGCCATTTAGTGTTGGGTCCGGATGTTTGCAAGTTGTTTTTCTTCGAAAAAGTCTTTCCTAGTCACGAGTCAAGGTGACTCCTCCTTTCGGTGATAGTGCACATGGGCATCGACTCCATTGTTAGATTGTTTTCCCGCAAGAGGGTGGGAATGGAGTAAGTAAGTGTAGTACAGAGATGTCCATGCACATGCAATGTAAATAATGCAAAACTGCAACAGCTACATGTGCCCTGGGAGGTGGGAGGGCGCATGTGGATCTACATCTCTACATGCCAAGAACAGATGCTAACTGGGTAAGTAGCATAATCCGTTCAAGGCATGTGTGCTGTAGATACATATGCTTTGCATAGACAACATAGCAGTATTCTCCCAAGGGAGTGGATAACCAGTAGATGTTGCAGCTGTTTGAGAAAGTGTTTTTAGTACTGCTTGGCCTACATTGGCTTGTTGACGTGCTAACACATCCACACAGTAATGTTTGGCAAAAGTGTGTGTTGCGGACCAAGTTGCTGCTTTACAAATGTCAGCTATAGGGATGTTACCTAAAAAGGCCATAGGTGCTCCTTTTTACGTGTGCAATGTGCTCTAGGAGGTATAGATAAAGTTTGTTTAGCTTCAGGTTTGAATGTACTTAACAATCCATCTTGCAATACCAATTTAGAAATAGGATTGCCTTTATGAGGTGTAGCAAATGCAACAAACAGTTGTTTCGCGAAAATCTTCATCATTATCATCTCCATCTCCCTAATCAGGCTGTTTGTGATGAGATCCCTGTGGTGTTATAAGTAGTGCATCTAAGCCAGGCAGTATTGGTAACAAGCATTTACAATGCAATGGTTTCGTCTTTTGAAAAGTTTGAGCTATTGGCATTGTAAATGACAATTTTTATTTATGTCTTGGTTTTGAAAATAAATAAATAAATGGCATTGTCATTTACAATGCCAATAGCTTAATCTCTCGCAAATGCGAGACCTATAGCATTTGCAATGCAATAGGTTGCGTATTTACGCGAGTTTGAGCTAATGATATTGCAGATAACAATGCGTTTTATTTATGTTTCAAAAACCAAAACATAAATAAAAGGTCTCTCACACTGCTGTCTCTCACACACTGCTGCCTCTCACACACCATGCTCTCCCACACACCATGCTCTCCCTAGAAGACTCACACTGCTGCCTCTCACACACCATGCTCTCCCACACACCATGCTCTCCCTAGAAGACTCACACTGCTGTCTCTCTCACATTGCTGTCGCTCTCACACTGCTGTCTCTCCCACACACACACATGCAGAGCGACACACACAGCCACACACATACAGAGAGCCACACACACACAGCCACACACACACATACAGAGAGCCACACACATACATACAGAGAGCCACACAGCCACACGCACAGCAGCTAAACCCTGAGCAGCAGCTAACCCTTGCTCAGCAGCTGAGCTACACTTCAGTGTGCTGTACGGTTGTCCTAATAACCCCCAACTGATAATTAAATTAAATAAAAACAAAAAGGCCATGTAAAATATTATACAGACAGTTTTATGTAAAGTTTTACTTAGGATTCCTGTCCGGGCATTTGCAGAATGTTAAAAAGTGAACAGATGGCCGGTATTTTCTTTTGGAAAGGAGGCCTCCCTAGTTCCCGCACTAATGTTATTCGTAAATAAACACTGCCCATATGCATTGTGTTTCTCTTTAAAAGGCAAAGACTTAGTCAACTTAAGCTGCTGTCTTTTTTAAGACCGCCCACTTGTGTGCCGAAATGAGGAAGGCCCTTTGAGTTTAACTCTGACCTGGGTCAATCACCAAACACCAGCATCTGGAATAATCGATTTATGCTGCCACTAAAGATGTTTATACTACGGTGTTGTGACAACAACCAGCTATGTTAAATAAAAAATTAGAGAAATCAAGCATGAGGCCTAAATCTATTGGAACAAAATGGGTGAATTAGGATGAAAATAATACTGTTAAAAAGTAAGCACAATGTTACATGGTCACAATGCCTTCACACTAGACACAAGATTCATGAAATGTAACATTTGAATGTTCATGATCAATCCGTTTACATGCCTTACCCTTCCCGTGTACAAGATACAAGAGGTCGGTCTCAGAGTAGGCATCAAGCAGAAACACTACGGAAGTTGAGGGCGATAGGGGAAGCGGAATTTTGACACGTTCAGCATTGCACAAAAATAGTCTTGCGTTTCCGGAGATGTGCCCGCACATGCGCCCCCTTCCTGTAAGGCATTCCACTGACATTAACATCCAACAGCGCCGACCTGCTTTACATTAAATCATGCGCTTATGCACGGAATGTTCTATTGCGCTGGTGTTTGATCTTCAGAAATCAATATGCTCTTATTCTTCCTGGTCATCGTTTTGGGTGGCCATAAATATTTGCAGAACGTGCCCATTTCCAGATGATGCCCAATATTCAAAATGCAGGCCTTGCTTGGGGATGTTTGCGTAAGTTTAGTCATCGCGTGTGCAGTAAACCATGGCATGTAAAAAAACTTCAGCTTTTCTAACCTAAAGATGCGCGACTTCTTGTTCACAAAAAGAGCCCCACCCTGGTGGCTTTGCAGCGGCGGCGTACTTCGTGTCTGCATCGTCCGTCCCTGCAGCCGGTTTCACGCTGACCTCACTGTGCCCATACACTGCACAAACACGGGGGTGCAGATATCCTGCACACCCCCTTCAACAGGGACCTCGGGGTGCGACTCGAAGTCCGGGTGCGGACTGACTTCCGGCACCACCTCACGGCCGCTTTAGTTCTCAGCTGGATGCGCCCTTGGGCAGACACGACAGATATGCAGCAGATCCTGTTCTCTACAGGAGGCCATGCGGTGTGAACGAAGCCAGTTTTGCCGTGGCTTTACATCGTATGTTACTGGGTCAATCAATGTACACATCATGTAAAGGAAAAAACTGTCCCTCCCCCCAGAACACATATCACTCAATACAGGGATGGAGACTGCACCGCTCCGAGAACTCAGGGTCGTTGATTACACCTCTGTGATGTACGTAATGAAAAGGCGAGACAAGAACAGCAATTACTAGTTAAACTATGTTGGCTTCAGGTTAGGACCGGGGTGTCGCAGACTCGAAAAAGTTCTTGAATACATGCAGGATTCACCCAAGAGCCGAGCCTTTTGTGGTTGGTGAAAAACGTCCACCCAAGCCCTGCACTGAGGTCTTGCAGCAGAACAAAGGGACGTAGAACGCATAGGGAGGGCCAATACGTGGACCAGGGGCCAAACACCGCTCGCATTACATTGGCACATTCGCGAACGAAGCTGAGGTGGAATTTTAAGCGGTATTAACCATTTCGGAGTGAATTGATGGGCCACAGTGAACACCGCGGGTGGTCCAATACACAGGGTCGACTTTTGCAATAAGGATGTAGCCTATACAGTAGCAGTGCTAATTGAATTAGCTATTGCTTAATAGGGGCAAAAATGACGGGGCGAGGAAGTGAGTTCTCTGAAGGGGTTAACGCGTGGGAGGGGGGGGCGGGAACGGGCAAACGGACAGCGGGGGGGGGCGGGAACGGGCAAACGGACAGCAGGAGGGGGGCGGGAGCGGGCAAACGGACAGCGAGAAGGGGGGCAGGAACGGGCACAAGAAGGCAAGAAAAATAAAACAGCACTGCCCTGGACATCTTCCGGCGGCAAATGATCACAACATGGCGTCCCAAAAAAAAAATATCATCCGCCCACCGCCGCATGACGTGCTAAAAGGGGCAGGATGAGAAAAAATCGCCGGAATGCCCACCAATCGCCTCGGACAATGACGGACGCCTCTCTCTTCCAATGGCTAGCCTCCATTTATGGAGCTAGCCAATGAGAGAGAGAGGCGGTGCATAGCCAACAACTGTTCTCAAACGTTTTCGCCTGCGCGAAAGCTGCTGCGCAGCGGACGCCAGGCGAAACCTAAAAATGAAGATTGTGGAAGTGGTGGAGGGGATGGGAAAGTTGGATGAATTGGACTTGTAGAAATGTCTTTCTTCTTCTTAAGGGGGATTTTGTATCCAATGTCCTCTGAACTGAGTTTCCTTTTGGAAGGATTTTTGGCTCATATATGTCCAGTGTCCAGCTTGATATAAAGCTTTTTCTGCTTTGTATCTAATTTGTCTTTCATAATGTCTAAAATTAGTTCCCGGAGATCTGAAAAATCTTCTTTGGCTGTAGGCGCCGAAAGTTTCAGTGCCGAACTGTACTTGTCCATCTTGCTTTTGGAAGCGGAAGGTTTCGGCTCCCAGGCTGACTTTTGTTTTGAAATGGAGGATTTCGGTATGAACCAAATTTGTCTTTATAGAATTTCGTATTTTGTCATTTGTTCAAGCATTAGGTTGTCTATGGTAAAGACTTTGAAGGATCTGAAGGTCTGGTCTTCTTTTGCGTTGATCTAGGTTTATCAGTAGTAGGCCGAGGAGGACGATAGGGATGACAACGTGGTCAGGGTTCCTGAGTGAAGTGAAGCCCCGAAGAGCTAACTTAAGTGAGGAAAAGGCAGGAAGTGATGGCACTTGCTCTGCAGATGACAGGAAATGCAGTGATGTCACTTCCTAAGCAGATGGATGATGGGAAATTTAGAGGTGCTGCTTCCTATGCAGGTCGAAGGTAGTAAACCCAGTCATGTCAACCAGTACAGGTGACGGGGAAATCCTTTATAGCATTTTCTAAGACATGGAAGTTAGTTTCATACACATTTGATGAAATTTTGTGAGGAAAGCAAACTTAGTAGAATGAGCAATGATACCTTACCATTGTGGTTATTCTTACATTGTACTCATAATATAGTGTAAAACGTCTTATGGCATCACAAATTCACAACATATAACCCATTTGACATGCTGACACTATCTGCATTTCAAAGAACCATAGCTGTCAAGGTTTCAGATTGCTTGTATGTGACATTTTCATAATTTCAGTGTAATTATGAGTGACATTTAATGACTATGAGTGGTGCTTTCTCAAAAGCAAAAAAGCAAGGAAGATGATGCATACATATAAATATCAGAAATTACATCCATTTGAACAACGAGAAACTCTAAGAAGATGACCTTAAAACTGCTACAAAGCACCAGAAATGGAGGGGAGTAACTTTGTGCCCTTGTCGCCTGATCATACTCTTAAACAAATGTGTAATCATGATGAACAAGTTACCGACCTTCGGTAACGCCTTATCTGGTAAAGGCAATACCTAGCTGAGCTTCCTTACCTTTTAATTTCCCTAGGCATCAGATTGGATAGGGAAGATTGTTTGTGAGCAGTACCTCAGGTGGCATCGATTGGCTACAGGCAGCATAGTCCACACCAAAAGGGACATCCACGTCACCTATATAGGTGCCACCTCTGCACACTGACGACAGTTACTTTTCAAAACATTCCACGCCAGAAGAGCAAAGCCGTGAAGTGTACTGAGACTGTTGTGTCTAAACTAGGGGCCTGAAAGGATTCATCCTTCACCCTAGAAATGTATCTGTGGAGCGGGGAAAGTGGGTGGGTCGGTAAGGAATATGCAGCAAGATATTGTCTCTAACAGATAAGGTGTTACCAAAGGTAAGTAATCTTTTCATCTGATAGAGACTTCTAGCTGCAGAGTCCTTTTATTTGAATAGATACCAAAGCAATACCATCCCCGGTGGTGGATCTGCAGACAAATTTAAGCTAGAAGTCCTACTTGACCGAACAGCCAAAATTCCTGTTGCGGACCAGACTGTCTCTGCAGTAATACATGGTAAATGTGTGAGGGGAAGCCCAAGTTATGTCTGGCAGATGTACAGGTCTGGGGACTTCACGTGCTAACGCTGTGGTTGCAGATTGAGCTCTGGTGGAATGAGCCAGTAAGCCTTCAGGAAGCTGCTTCTTTGCCAGTACGAGGCAGATCTTGACGCAGAGAACAACCCATCGAGAGATGGTCCATTTCTGCACCGCCTGACCTTTCTTTACTCTAATATACCCCACGAAGAGTTGGTCATCCACCCAGAACTTTCATGTGCGGTCAAGGTAGAAAGACAAAGCACTTTTACAGTCCAGGCGCTGGAGTCGCTCCTCTTCCTTAGAAAGATGGGGAGGAGCATAGAAGTTGGGCAAAGTGACAGACTTGCCCAAATCAAATGGTGTCCCCACTTTCATCAGGAAAGAGGCCCTAGTATGAAGCACCAGTATATCGGGATAAACTGATAAGAATGGAGGCTTGGAAGCGAAATCCTGCAACTCACACACCCTTCGGGCTGATGTAATCGCAACAAGAAATGATGTTTTGATGGTGAGCAGCCTGAGGAGACAATTGTGAAGAGTGAAAGGAGCACGCATCAAGAATGTGAGGACCAAATTAAGGTCCCACAGAGGCATAATAAAAAGAGTAGGGGGGAAACATATGTCCACTTCCCTTCAAAAAATCTATTTACAATAGGGGACTTAAATAAAGAGGGCTGGTCAGGCAGCCGCAAGAAGAAAGACAGAGCAGAAAGATAACCGTTCAGAGTGCCCAAAGCAGAGCCCTGATGGGCAAGTGTAAGAATAAAAAGCAAAATATCAGAAAAGGAGGCAGAATGTGGAACAATTGACTTTTCTTTTCCAACAACAGGCGTACACCATCTTGGTGGAGGGACGCCTGACTGCCAGAATAACACTGTAGATTTTGGAAGGAAGGTAGAAAGCTATCAACTACTGCCACTCAATCTCCAAGCAAGAAGGCAGAGAGTTAACAGGTTCAGGTAGAGAAGCCCTACAATGCTGCTGCAAAAGAAGATCCTCCCGAAGGGAAAGCCTGATTGGAGGATCGACATTCATGTACAGAAGCTCAGGATACCAGACTCTCCATGCCCAGTCCAGAGTCACATGGATATATTGGGCCCATCGTTACTGATCTTCTTGAGAACTCTGGGCAGGAATGGCATGGGCGCAAAGTCATGCAGGAGGCCTAAGTTCTTCTCGAGATGAAAAGCCTCTCTGAGCAAGAGCTGCCCTGGAAACTCCAGTGCACAAAACTGCTCACATTGCGTGTCCTCCCCGGAGGCAAGCTGATCTAACCAAGACTCTCTCTATTGCTGAAAGAGACCTTGCACCATCTTCGGGTTGGAGACACCATTGTGATACACTAGGCATTGACCGCTGAGTTTATCCCCAATGGCGGTTAGAGAATCTGCTAGGTGTTGAACAACCAGGGATATATGCCCTGCTGTTCCAGTCATGTCCAGAAAAGCAGGGTCTTTTGACAAGCTCCACGACCCCACCCCGCCCTGTTTGTTACAGTACCACATGGCAGTGGTGTTGCCCGTGAACACCTGCCCTAGCTTTCCCTTGATGGAGGGCAGAAAGACTTTCAATGACAGTTGGATTGCACAGAGCTCCTCCATGTTGATGTGGAGTCTGGACTGCACCAGAGACCAGAGTACTCTGATCTCCACCTCTCCCAGGTGGCTGTCCCATCCCAGGAGTGACACATCTGTTACTACTGTGAGATCCGGTAGGGAGAGGGGTCTGCCTCTGACCTAGTTGCAGTTTGTTAGCCAAAACTGCAGGTCCTTTGCAGTTCCCTCTGAAATCCAGGCCATGTCGGAGGGATTCCCCTGATGCTGCGCCCACTGGAACTTCAGATTCCACTGCAGAGCTCGCACATGCCATCTAGGTTGCGTCATCAGCAGTATACAGGACGCCATGAGGCTGAGAAGCCTCAGAGTCCATCTCATTGAAACCCAGAATAGAGGCTCAAACATCAGTATCAAAGCCTGAAAATCGTGGACTTGCAGGTTGGGAGGCTATGCCCGTAACTGCACTGTGTCCAGAACAGCTCCGATGAAAGGGAGGGTCTGAGACAGAGTCTGGTGTGACTTCAGCATGTTGATATTGAACCCCAGCAAAGGCAGGAGGTATGCCGTAGCCTGGAGGTGGTAGACGACAGCCTGGGGTAAGTCCACTTTCAGCAGCCAGTCCTCGAGTTTGGAGAACACGCGCAACCCTAACTTGCACAGATCAGCTGCGACCACCGCATTCACTTTGGTGAACACTCAAGGGTCGCTGGTATGGCCAAAAGGGAGCAGGGTGAACTGAAAATGCTTGTGGCCTACCATAAACTGCAGGTAGCGCCGATGAACAGGCAGAACGGGGATGTGGAAATAGGCCTCCTGCAAGGCCAACAATACCATCCAGTCTCCTGTGTCCAGTGCAGACAAGACCTGTGCCTATGTGTGCTCTGTTTGAGAAAGAAGTTGAGGGTTTGGAGATTTGGGATAGGCCAAAGACCCTTGTCTTTTTTGGGGAGCAGAAAGTTCCTCCCCGAGGCCTAGTCCTTCAGAACAGGGCTCAGGCTCTGACACAAGACATGGGGGGTTGGGGAGGCTTGTCTGTGCCAGAATCAGCATCAGTCAACACAGCTTCAGCTCCACGTCAGATTCGGAGATCACAATGAGGATAGCGCCACTGGTGGCCTCCGGCGGCACCAGGAGTTTTTGCACTGGGAAAGGTCAGAGTGGGACGACCAGCGCCGGTTCAGATTCATGGGGGCTATTGGGGCCAGAGACGTTGGAGCAGAACCACATGGGGCCCCCTCTGACCCCGCGAGGCCCCAAGGTGCATCAGAGGGGTCGGGTCACTCAAAATTGAGACACATTGCCTCACAGAACTCTTAATATGAGTGGGGGGTCGCTCTGGTGCCCAGAAAATTGGGGAGGCGCCGATTCAGCCCGGGTGCAGGTTCAGTGGAAACAGTCCTCGAACGCTGCTGTTCCTTAGCATCAACCAACAGACAAGGAGAAGTTGAAGCACTCATCGACCTCTTGTGTTTTTTGTGCCTCTTACCCGAGTGTCCCAACAATTTCGAATGGGACGAAGAGAACTTCGGACTCCTGGGACCCAAACCTTCCTCTCAAGCGGGACCGTGACTTCCGCAGAATCGCATGCCAGACTGCATGCCTCAAAGCTATCAGCACATGGCCCTGCAGTCGGAGCACGACTTGGATTCATGGTCGCGCTCCAGGCACCATAAACACACGAGGTACGGGTTCATAACCAACATATTGTGGTGACAGGGGTCACAGGGTTTTAAATCGATCTGCCTGGATGGCTTACTCAACACACCAAGAGGAAAAAATACCTCAAAAAAGGTCAACTTAATGTCACAAAAATCCTGTCCACTGGAGCAGATAGAAAAGAACTGACAGCGTGCAGAGATAGTGCCTAAATAGGTGATGCGCGGAAATCACATTTGGTGCTGCCAGCGAGCGGAGCCGATCGACAATATTTACCGGCACGCAGGGGTACTGCTCATGAAAAATCTTCCAGATAAAAGTATAAAGCCTGGGGAAATTCAAAAGGTAAGGAATCTGTGGTAAGAAGTCTTTATCAGATATTAAACACGTTTTTCAGAGGCAGTGCCTTAGCCAGCTTACGTTGACTGGACCCCGGCCCCTTCCTGGCAAGCAATTAAATAATGCAGAGCATCAGTCTGGACTTCAGGCCACTCTCTGTCCCACGTGGGGACCAGGCAGAGTCTGTACCATATAGGATGTGAGAGGCCCCAACACAAATCTCTTCTCAGCTGCCTAAAATCATAAGTTAATTATACTGAGAGTCAACAGCTGACTCGCGGACCCGACTGCCGCCACAGACAGCACTGTGCAAGCCTCTGGAGAGTGAGGCTGAGGCACACATAGGTCACAGCCAGGCTGTATTATTTCGAAAAGACTAGTTTAGCTCAAGCCAAATAAAAATCATTACCAAGTTAAGCGGTCTGTCCCGGTCGGTGCGCCGCTAGCTTCCCAGCCCTACAGCAGCACCAGATCACACCAGCTGCAGCCTGTCACAGAGCTACAGGCAACTACACTGAAAGTAAAGTAGTTGGATCAGCATCAGTGTGGCTCACCCGGACCCGGAGTTAGTGCAACTGACTAGTAACGCTGAAAACTACAGTGAGCAGACAGACTGCAGTGTGACTTCGGAGTTCAGATGTAACACAGGCAGGGTAGGCAGCTCAGAAGATAGATTAATGACGATCATGAACGCGCACTAACTAAAAAAAAGCACATTTTTATTAAGTTATTAAGGAGCAAGTAGGAGATATACCTCACTCGGACTCATGCAGCAACACCAGGCATGATTCTGAGGCTCAGCTGCACAGTGAACTAACTCCAGCGGCCACCACGGTCCGTGGTTCATTCAGCTGTCTGGTCACAGGATACTTTAGAGTCCAGCCGTTGTGAGAGAAGCTGCAAGCTGTGCTATAATTGCTAGCAGTCAAAACTTTATTATCAACAGCAGCTGCCTGCTTGCACCATGAGCAGCAGGACCCGCTTATTAACTTGTATCTGACCAACTTATGTTCTGAACTCACCTGGCTGACACTATCTTGGTAGTAGCCATTGAGCACTGACTCCTGATGGCAGTGAATGTATCAGTAATGTTGTGTGGTGTCAAGTGAATCCTATTATGTGTTACATTGTAGCAGAATAGCATCTAAAGCTGTTTGCAGCTGAGCCAGCCCCTAAGCCTGCTAGGAGCAGCGGGCACTACGCGCTGCCACTCTAGCTTTCAGTCAATATGGTGTATTAGCAGGACTCCAGCTTGACCGTGAGGAGGTGATATAATGTTTCACTTTACCTTTCAGTGTTGTGATGTGGACCACTTCACTGAAATGCATTAGTCTAATGCCTAACGCATGGTACTTGACATGGCTGAAGGACTGAGCTGGTCCAGAGTACCTAACTTCCACTACCTGGATAGGTACTTCACTGTTCATTTGCTCAGTGACCGTTGGTGCTAATTTTTCAAATAAATTAAGCTCTCCTGGGTACCAGTCCTATGCACTTTCACTGGCATTAGCCAACATGCAATGTCAGACTCAAATCTAAATAACTTGCTAATGCCAAACTGCCCAGCGGTGACAGAGTAACTGAACATGTGTCAAGATCTAAATGGCTTACTTTATGAAAGGAAGGTAAAAGATATTGGTTGTTGCCATGTGCTGTTGCCATCATTCTTACTGTCCAAGGAAAAAGTAGTGTGTTGCAAATTGGACTACAAAAAGTGCTTGAATACAGCATGCTGCAGAAAGGAGTTACCCTAATGCTAACTTGTTTTTTCCCCTCAATGACCTAAAATTATGCTGCAGTTTCAGACGTTTCAATACATGATTTCTGTTTGTATCCTACATTTATTTATAAATATGTTTTTCTAACTATATTTTATACATTTTTCTCAAACCTTGGTTTTATTAAGTAAAGTGCAAGTACATTTGGACCTTCTGCGATAGGGCAACTCTCCCTCTCTCGAAAAGCAACATTGTTTGCTTGAAAGCTAAGGAAATGGCGCATTTTATCACTCTGAGGCCTTTAAAAGTGTTTATTCACTACTTGAGTGGTTCCTAACTTTTTTATTTACTTCTGTGGACACCCACTTAGTCATTACTGGAACCCAGGCAGTCTAATGTATCATTATTGGAATCTGGGGACCCCCACTGAGTTATTACTACAATCCAAGGACCAGGACCTAAGCATTTTCAACGATTTGAACCGCCAAATACACAAAAAATAGAGAAACAAGCTTCATCAAACAAATACACAAATTATTAAATACTTAAATTCACAAATAAATCTAACAAGAAAAAAGGATGGGAAGTTTGGCGCTTTTCTAAATTCTTTGGAGGCCACCTTAACGTCCATCCTATATTCGGTTTGATGCACTTGCACTGCTCCCACAAAACAATCTGAGGATACTAACTTCATTTTTAGCATCCAATTACACTTTATTAAGTTGGTGATATCATTTAATTCTATGTATTATCAAAAAGGACTAGCCAATGAGTGAAGAAGACTCAGAGTTTGTATATTTTAGGGGGGGGGGGGTTTGTAAACCATTAGGTTTGATCATGAAGCCCTCACTCACCAACCTGGTTGGTGGCATGCTTCATCATCAGGCCCACCCAGTGACACCGAATGTGTCCCGGGTGTGCTTCGACGCCTGATTACAGCGGAGCAGGTATATTTCTGAGTGTGCAGTGTGGTGACGTGAAGGTGAAGTTTAAAAGCTATACAGTGATCCCAGAACCCGAGGGTAATAAGTACTTTAATAACAGGGCCTCTGTTAGCATTAAAAAAGGCTAGTGGATGTATAGGCGTATAGATTAGGGCCTCCTGCATCCAGGTGTGGTCTACATGTTTCAGCCAGGCCTTTTCTGTTAAAACTGGCTTTCCTCAGGACCAATAAATAGGTGATAGTGTAGTCTTAATTTAAGTGAAAGTGTTCTGGGTAAAAATGTGGAGCACTCGCTAAGGTGCTATATATGTATGAGGGGGATTCCCTCTATGCGCATTAACTGGTTTTTTGCAGTTAGTGTTTCATAGAATCACCTGGCAGAGGTATGACCGAGGCTTTCCGACTGATAGTCTCGGTCATACCTCTGCCAGGTGATTCTACGAAGCACTAACTGCAAAAAAACAGTTAATGCGCATAGAGGGAATCCCCTTCATACATATATAGCACCTTAGTGAGTGCTCCACATTTTTACACAGAACACTTTCACTTACATTAAGACTACACTATCACCTATTTATTGGTCCTGAGGAAAGCCAGTTTTAACAGAAAAGGCCTGGCTGAAACATGTAGACATCAAAAAAAGGTTTAGGGGGCCCCCTAAAGTGTGATCTGGGACCAAGGGGAGTAAGGAGAGAAAATATGACAGTGTCCCATGAAGACAAAATGTCAATGGAGAAGAGATACCTGTTCGATTCAGGTTCTTCTTCAACGAGTTCTATTACTGGACGCAACCACTAAGTATCACAACCAATGCTTAAGTCAGGTAAATTTTAAGAACACCATACAATAACGTTAATATCTATAGTAAAGATAAAGTTTTTGTGACAGAAAAAAGATATCAAAAATTTTATTTAAAAAGGTAAACACAAGTTTATTACACATATTTCAGAATACTGAAGACACAAACTTAATACAAATTAAAAGTACATTTTGATACACCAAAGTTTCATAAAATGTTAAAAATGTTCTTGAGAACACAGGTCGACGCGGCGTTTCGGTTTAAAAAACCTTCCTCAGGACAGTGTCTCAGGATATTCGTTGCGATAAACCTCCCAATTTTTGATTATGAGGGCTGATGTCTGATAGACTGTGGTATTTATGTCCTGTTTTTGGTCCACATCCACAAGTGCTGTGGTTCCACTTATTCGGGTGATGAATTAAAATGCCTTAATCGTCAATAAAAGGCCAGATAATTTTTCACTGTATCGGAGGGGCCACCAGAAAGGATAAGTGCATCTATGAGTTCACGTGCACAATAGTGTTACTTTTTTAATTTCTGCAGCCGCGTGCTGAATATGCTTCAACGGCCCGCTTTTGATTATTTCAATTGCAAAAGCATTTGGATAAAAACAGCTGGCCTCCCTGCTCCTCCGTATACAGCGTCTGGGGGTTCTGTGTTTCCAGTGAAAGACTATCAGTCGGAAAGCCTCGGTCATACCTCTGCCAGGTGATTCTATGAAACACTAACTGCAAAAAACCAGTTAATGCGCATAGAGGGAATCCCCCTCATACATATATAGCACCTTAGCGAGTGCTCCACATTTTTACCCAGAACACTTTCACTTAAATTAAGACTACACTATCACCTATTTATTGGTCCTGAGGAAAGCCAGTTTTAACAGAAAAGGCCTGGCTGAAACATGTAGACCACACCTGGATGCAGGAGGCCCTAATCTATACGCCTATACATCCACTAGCCTTTTTAGGTCTCGTGACCTTAAATGCGCGCAAGCGCATTGAGGGAGCGAGAATTCAAGTGCTCAAAACAATCGTCAAACCATCGGCCGGAATTTCAAGAGTGCATGTGCTCATGCACAAGCTTCCCATTTGCTTCCCAGCCTCCTTGCATCAGGTTGCTGGGCCTCAGGCATTCACCCCAGCGTGCGCTAATTACATTTAATTAATCCCTGCTGTTTCACACTTCTTTGACGGCCGCGAGGCCGTGCTTCAAAGGGATCCGCTCCCCCGCCTCTAAAAGCTTCTTTTCGGCGATGTTCTTGTTGATATCGGTGCAGGCAGTTATGGGGCTTCACCCCTGTAGTTCCGGATCCTTGCCATTACAGAGACGCTCTGAATGGAGTATTAAGAATGCTTCTAGAACCGAATCTGTTCTGTCCTCTAATCAACAGAGATCCTGGTTTTTTAACTGAAGTTGCTGTATCCCCTCGCCTTATTGAAAGCTTTCCTGCGGTAATACCGTTGTCTGTCATCGGCTGTGTTGGTGTTGTGCTACTCTTGATGGGACTCGTGCCCTTCAGGCAGCCACCCGCTCTAGTCTCATCTTTATGGTGCCTCAGTGATGCATGTTGGTGACAGTCAAGTCCCTGCACAGCATTTGGTCTAGTGATTTGGCACCGCAGGGTAGTTGGGCTGCTCGTGTGCGTCATCCTTGTGAGTATTATTCACGTGTCTGCACAGCAAGCTGGTAATTTTCAGCAAAGAGCATCATAAGAGATCGTCTCGTCTACAGTTACGTTATTCAAATCACCTGGAAGAAGTACTTCATTAGCAAATTCTTTCTGTGGATCGGACTACACAGGAATGCCTTTCTCTTCAATCTCCGTTTTGTCCATTCTAATTGCACACCACTGACTGGTTGCGATGGGCTATTGCACATTGTTCAACTGTAACCTTGTCGACTGTGTAGCAACAGCGCCATCTACTGGCTTTAATTCAACTTCATATAAGACGGCTTCAAATACAATTGAAGAAATAATAGAAGAAATAATAAACATCTGGCTGGCTGGCAATCTTCAGCAGCGATCCACATCCTATTTTCTGACTGCTCGCAGCTACTCACTGCTCATGACAGGTAGTTCGGCTCTGCACTGCAGTCAGATGGCTGGGACGTACCATCCATGTGAGTGTACCTGGCGCAGGATCTGTGTGATATCCTGTGTGGATTTCCTTGGTGAACCCACACGCAATTTGTGTTCATGCTCCACTCCACTCTTGGCCATCAGTGTCCATCTTTCTGGACATTTCCTCACCTTCTGCGAACTGCTGGGGCATTCCTGTCTGTTGGGGGTATACCCATGAGGGTCACTCTCTTACCATTGTGATGGCGCTGCTACCTCTGCCCTAGATCCCTCCCTCGTCAGTGTGGGCAGAGCAGTGCTATGATATGTCATGGCCCTTGAGATTCTGATTGCCCCTCCAGCTGTAATTGCCTTAATTAACTTCCCCCACACTGGCTCATCCTCGCACTCAGCGCAGGCAGCCATAGCAGCAGGAAACGCTCCACTCTCCATTCCTGGGCCTTCATTCAGTGACCTGGGTTCATCCTAAAATATTAAGTAAATCTGCCGCCTCTGCTAAAAGTGTGGCTCCGAACACTTGAGCCCACCTGATCCTTTTTCACTTGCCTTTAATAGATGAATCGCCTCTGAGTTTCGAACCCGAACAATACAGCTGTTTTTCAAGATACTGGCATTTTAATTCAGCCTTCCCAGTAAGTGCCCCTTTACTCTACGCTGCCTAGCTTTCTCACAGAGACCCCATGCACCTGATTTTAATTGGTGCTTTTTCCTTCCCAGTCTCTATCTCGAACTAACGTGAAGTCTACTGTAGCGCTTCATAGGCTCTTTTCATTTGATGCTTAATCATACCGCAAAAACACATGAGTATGTCTCAGATCTGTTAGTCTCATTGTTATGCGCTGTCCTCCCGCTTCTCTCGTAAATTCCCATCCATCCATCCACCCACTCCATCCATCCATCCATCCCACTCCATCCATCCATCCATCCATCCCCCCCACTCCATCCATCCATCCCCCCACTCCATCCATCCATCCATCCATCCCACTTCAATCATCCATCCCACTCCATTTATCCATCCATCCATCCCCCCACTCCCTCCATCCATCCATCCATCCCCTCCATCCATCCATCCCCCCACTCCATCCATCCATCCCCCCACTCCCCCAACTCCATCCATCCCACTCCATCCATCCATCCCCCCACTCTATCCATCCCCCTACTCCTTCCATCCATCCATCCATCCCACTCCATCCATCCATCTTCATCCATCCCACTCCATCCATCCCCCCCACTCCATCCATCCATCCATCCCCCCCACTCCATCCATCCATCCATCCATCCCCCCCACTCCATCCATCCATCCATCCATCCATCCCCCCCACTCCATCCATCCATCCATCCATCCATCCCCCCCACTCCATCCATCCATCCCCCCACTCCATCCATTCATCCCCTTCCATTCCATCCATCCATCCATCCCCCACTCCATCCATCCATCCCCCACTCCATCCATCCATCCCCCACTCCATC
The DNA here is from genome assembly GCF_964261635.1 of Lissotriton helveticus. Classification (NCBI taxonomy): domain Eukaryota; kingdom Metazoa; phylum Chordata; class Amphibia; order Caudata; family Salamandridae; genus Lissotriton; species Lissotriton helveticus. Next base: position 535,588,240 of record NC_136072.1, on the reverse strand, counting down.
CATCCATCCATCCATCCCCCCACTCCATCCATCCATCCCCCCCACTCCCTCCATCCATCCATCCATCCATTCACCCTGCTCCATCCAGCCTCCCTGCCCACACTCCATCCCTCCCCTGCCCCACACTCCATCCCTCCCCCGCCCCACACTCCTTCCCTCCCCCGCCCCACACTCCATCCCTCGCCCACACTCCATCCCTCGCCCACACTCCATCCCTCGCCCACACTCCATCCCTCGCCCACACTCCATCCCTCGCCCACACTCCATCCCTCGCCCTCTTGCCCTGCCTCTATCTCTCGCCCTCCCTCTATCTATCTTTCGCCCTCCCTCTATCTATCGCCCTCACTATCCATCGCATCACCACAGCATCACTCAGGGGCATCACAACATCACTATGCGCTACCAGAGCATCACTGAACGCCACAGCATCACTCGTCGCCGCCACAACATCATTCAGAGCCACCACAGCATCAATCTGTGCAACCATTTAACAACAACTGATTCAAATATGTTCTCTCAATGTTTCAAACTTTATTAGAAATGTCACAAAAAAAGTTACTATTTCACTTCTGTTCTTGTATTTTCATCACAATAAAATACACTAAACATAATCTTCCAAAAAGTTATTTGCAAAAGTTTAAGCTATTGCCATTATAAATTACAATAACTTTTATTTAAGTATTAAATATTGAAAAAAATACAACCCATTGTTATTTTTAATATTAATACATATAAGTCATGTAAATACAACACATATTGCATTACATTTGCGAAAGTTATAACTATTGGCATTGTAAATGACAAAGCTATTGATTTTGCTATTTTCAAAAACAAAACATAAATAAAAAATGTGTCATTTACAATACCAATAGCTCAAACTTTCCTAATACGAGACCTATTGCATTGCAAATGCTTGTTTTTAATGCTAACAGAGGCCCAGTTATTAAAGTACTTATTATCCTCGGGTTCTGGGATCACTGTATAGCTTTTAAACTTCACCTTCACGTCACCACACTGCACACTCAGAAATATACCTGCTCCGCTGTAATCAGGCGTCGAAGCACACCCGGGACACATTCGGTGTCACTGGGTGGACCTGATGATGTAGCATGCCACCAACCAGGTTGGTGAGTGAGGGCTTCATGATCAAACCTAATTGTTTACAACACCCCCCCTCCTAAAATATACAAACTCTGAGTCTTCTTCACTCATTGGCTAGTCCTTTTTGATAATACATATAATCCCTGGGGATATGGACTAGCTACCTAGTCCTCTCTCTCTCTCTCTCTCTCTCTCTCTCTCTCTCTCTCTCTCTCTCTCTCTTGATAAACGGCATCATTTAATTCTAAGCAGTCACGAACCCCTTTGAGTAGGTTTCACGGATCCGGAGGGATCCTCGGACCACAGGTTTAGAATCACTACACAACAGAATTGATATAAACATCATTTTTAGTCATTTTCAGTTCAATAGAAAATGTCAGATTTTTAAATGAAAATCGAAACCCTGCGCCCTTGTGAAATGCCTCCCAAATGGAAAAACTGAACAGTTTCCAAATGCTGCATCTTTCGATACTTGAAAATTGAATTTCTAATCACGGTTCACAACTGTTTTTAACCGTTTGAAAATGTAATGTGGAAGATATTTTACTCAGTGTTTTTGTCACAGAAGCAGCATTTGCGCAGATTTTAAAATTGTGTCACTTAAGAAGAACATATTCGTTACTGGGTGTGTTATCTTTGCATGATGAAAGAGGCCACAGGTCAAATAACTGATGTAAACAAAGTGTCAAGAAAGACGATTCCACGTTACTGTGGCTAATGCCATTGGTACCAGACCCGCAGCAGATGTTACTTCTGTTGAACCAGTTAAATAAATATGCTCCCAATATCCTCAGTGTGGTCACATTTCAGCCCGTGCACAAATGTGGAACACAGGCTGGCAGAATAGATCACTTGCAATGTATGTGGTGATGTGTTATGGCGCAGTAACATGTCTCAATAACATTAAGGTATAAATAACAACCATGTTTCTAAACACTGAATCACAGCATTTGGCGTGCATTCCACACACTGCGTCAAAAGTTGTAAAATAATGTCAGAAGTATTCATATGTACAACGATGTACATAGATGGTAGGGTTAGTTTCAGTCAGTCACACTGTAATGTGGAAGAAGAGAATGATGCTAGACGTTCCATTTTTTTGCAGCCACCGTGGGTGCATCAGCACATATGGTGGAACAATATAAGTATTCTTCTGTACCAATGAATAGTTGTGCCAATGGCTTTACTATCACCATCTGTGGTCTGCAACATCTGTCGAGCTTCGTTCGGCGTAGATGCTAGAGATGAAGCTCAGTGGGAGAATATCATATATAAAAGAGGTGACAGTGAGTCAAATAGATATTTTCAAGTCTATTCGTCACAGTATAGCTCATGACTCATCCTTAGGAATCCTAAGATTTGGTAGGACCACCAATTTGGTTGAAAAATACATTCTTTTCTTTTTATGTTTTATGATGTGTGTATTTCAATGTTCGGGAACATATTGTTTTGGTGTGAAATGGTCTTGAGAATACCTTCTGTGTATTTTGGCCATTGTTTACAAACCTGGACAATGGTGCAAAGTGCCTTGGCAAAAAGTGAAACTCAATATGTCCAGGTGGTGTCTTGTGCGCTTTCAAGGACATCTTATTATGGTCGTCTAATTAGTGCCATTCGCGCACACAGAATCCTGGGCTGTGAGTTATCTGTTGCTTTAGTGTATTTTGTCCATTGTTTGAGAACACCAAAAACGATAAGTGGTTTGGCACAAAGTGAAACTCAATATGTTACTGTGAGGTGTCATGTGCATTTAGTAACGTGTATGAGAAAAAGAAGAGCGGGAGATTATCAAAATAACTTGTCGTGTGTAAAATCTAGTTTATAAAACATAAAATGTTTAGAAGCCAAAGAAAATCAATGTAAATATTAAAACATTTCAGCCGTCCTTTATTAGATCAATAACTTCAAAAGTAACATTTTAGAAATCACATTTAGAAGTTCTAGCTTCCTCTAGGATTCATAATATAGAAGGAATAAGGGAAGGGGAACGGGGACAAAAAAAGTGATTGTTATACATATACCTATGGCAACATTTGCTCCTACGCAATACTATGCTCTGGAATTATAAAGCTTTTAGTTAATTCGATGTATTAGTTATTTCTGTTTCACTCTTCTAATTGCGACTTGATTAATCTTACTCTTTTGTACTCGATAGGTGAATCAAGGCAATTTAAAATTACCATTACTGCCTCCTGGCATGCTCTGGTACTAGAATGTCTCTACATCGGAACAATCAAGTTGTAACATTCTCTTTTGTAACAATGACACACAACAAGTACATAGGACAAAGTCCTCCTTCAAATGATCTAAACACAGGGTTTGACAATTCCCTATCCTCCCTTATTGCCACAATCAGCACTGTTGCAGTCATTTGCAGCGTTCTTCAAGATCATTTGTGCATATTTATGAACATTAGTGGGAGTCATGAAGCCAACTAGTAAGATTTGACTTAGGTTAGAAAGGTTTTTTCAGCACCACACTTGAAACCAGTATAATAATACTCGCAGGATTCCAAGGACTCCATTTAACGGATTAATCTCCAATTCACAATCTACCACTTAATAAGAGGTAATTTGCAGAAGATATTTCATAAATTTAGTTTGAACAAAATGCAGGATTTTGAAATTAAGACCCATATTGTCATACTGTAATTGGCTTCAATCATAGATTTTGCTTTCTACACAACAGGAATTGCACAGCTCCCATGGTTTTAAAGAATTGCAAAATAGCAGCCGCATCTGACTGCACGGTTCCCCTTGAAACTGTCCTTATTTCATCAGCCTGTATAAGAAATGCAGAAAGCCCAAGCACTCATAATAAGTCACCTTCTGTTAGCATTCATTTTCAAAACGAGGCAACCTCATCTTTGCTTTTTACATCACCGATTATCATAGCTTTTTGCTTTTCCCCAGTAACTTAAAGGGTCCTCTTCATACAAGTCTTTAAAGTCTCAGTCTTCAGAAACTACTCTGGGGCTTTTTAAGGATAACTGCAACCCCACAAACAAACAAACAAAAAAGGTATTCACTGGGATAATTTCTTAAGTACATCAGATTTTCAGACACTCTTCTGCAGGTCATTGATATACAGAAAAAATAGGGGGGGAAATGATCCTTGTCTCTTCGCCTAGTCTACTGGTTGCTCCTTCCCCACTTTCTTCCTTGAAACAAAACTCGTTTTCTGATTTGGTCTTCGTGTAAAACAATGATCAATCTTATCAACAACTGAGGCAGGCCAAGATGGGGGATGTGCATTGCTATGCTATGTGACGCAGTCTGCAAAAATATAACAATATCCTATGCTCCAATGGCCATCCAGCCACGGATAACAGAGCACAGCATCCGGGGCTCTGCTAATACTGACAGCTGATGTCAGGGCCACAAACAGCAGCGCCTGGAGGGCCTGAACGGGGAGAGCAGCTGTGGCCAAAGCCACTGACATGCGGCTCAAGACGAGGCTTAAATGGAGAATGGGACCGGCAACACAGAGGTGGAAGACACGCATTGGTGGTAGGTGTCCACACTCTCGACAACAGAGGGTGGCGAGTAGTGACAGGGTGTGGGTGAGTGGCCTGGATGTGCAGGCTGCAGTGCGGCGACTGACAGGCGAGTTGCAGTGCAGCATATGACCTGTTGAGACACAGCAGAAGCATGCCGATCGGGGGAGGACGGCCACGCTATGTGGAGCACAGGAGTCCCATGCTGAGAACACCTGAAGAGATGGATGGTCCGGCAGTGGTACTGCTCGCACTGGGGGTGCCCGGCCTCGTGCGCTTGCCTCTTCCTCTCCCCCCCCCTTGCATGGCATGGTTAGCCCACATACCCAGTGAGATGAGGTGGCAGGGGCTAAAAAGGAAAAAACCTCCATTGTATTAACTGGAAACTGTTGGATGGGGCACATGGGCCGTTCTTCCCTTAATAAACCGTGGGCAGCCGGTGGGGGACCTGAGACAGGAGGATGACTACTGGTTCCCTCTTCCTCAGCTCCTTCCAACAAGCCAGCAACGGTAACAGGCAACATCTGGCACAGAAAGTAAACCAGGGAACATCCCCCTTCTCCATGCAACTTGCTTTGGCCGCTGACTGAGCGGAGAGAGGTGACTCAAAGCTGAGAAGGGGGTAAGCACCCTGGCGGGGGTTGGTACCAGGTGCAACGGTAGCCATCCAAAATCCTGTGCCGCCCCGTCCCAGAGCACACAGAAAACAATATTGCCCAGGTGCATGTCCAGCATATCAGGAGAGAAAGGCAGAAATGGTGACCCTGACCGATCCAGTGAGGATGCAAATCCACAACATGTGGCAAATAGGCAGAGCTCACTGCTATGAGAAAAGACATTAATCCCACACTGGTCCCCGGGATAAAAGACCGCTATACCAAACCGACCATGAACCTCCTCAGTAGGAAATACAACTGGCCACACTTGAGGCATAACTGGATCTTGCACAATCCACAGCCTCCATTTTGAAAGCTACCCACAACAGAGACAGAAGACTCTCTTAGGACGGCACAAGCCAAGATCATTAACTTTTAACGCACACTAAAGGCACTTGAGGTGTGAGCAGAGAATACTGAAGGACGCTCACTGAGAAATTAAATCAGGATCATGGGCATCTCAGAGGGCAAGGAGGGCCCATCATCTACACAATACATTCACACCAGGCTGAAGTCGTGAGTCCCGGAGGGGGATGTATCTGTGCATTTTGGTTGCCGTAAGATTGGCCAAGTTTCATGAAAATCCTCCACTGTGATATTCCTGAACAACACCCTAAAGTACAACAGCAGAGGAAATCCTTTCAGGAGGTTAAATAGAAACTGTGTGCGATAGATCTTAAATACAGGTTTCTTTTCCCGGCATGGATGAACGTTATCTACAGTGTCAAATCCTTATTCTTCGACACCCCTGAAAATGCATGGAGCTGGCTGGAGGAAAGACCAATTTGCAGACCTGCCCCATCCGTCTCTCCTGGGTCCCCAGAGAATAGGGGTGCAGCGAGCAGCTGACAACAACTAGTAAAGCGGCAACAGAGTAGCTGCCGCAGACATATACCAAAGAGATGAAGTCAGAAAACCCCCATCAGAAGAGGCAATCCTTGAAAGAAGCAAGGATGGCACAGACCCTGACAAACAGTGATAGAAAACGTGCCCCCACCAAGCAGGGCGCCACTGAGAACATCAGAGTGCATGCAACTCATCATTATAAACAAACATAACAGAATAGGAACAACTCTGCTTGACGCACTGCCTTGCCAAACTTTCTGTGGCAAAGGTAGACCCAACAGGAATACCTCGGACACAGCTATCCCACTATAACCTGAATATCACGTTCTATCTTAAAGTTGTCTAATGTGTTGGGGTGATGGATGTGCCATGCATTGGGGAGACTGTTAGTTTTGAAATCGGACCATGGTAATGTGGGGGAGGGGAAGGGCATTGAGGCTCTGTTATTGTTTGAATGTCACCCAGTGCATTTAATGATACATTGGAATACATCTGACCACCCATGAGACCGCTTGGCAGCAAAATGCCAGCAAGTGTAAGTTAGGATGACTCAAACGCTGACTCTAATGACATGGAATGTCAATGGGCTGGGGAACAAAATCAATGGGGCTCTCTAAAGTGCTGGCACAATCTCAAACAGACGTAGTTTTCCTGCAGGAAACGCATCTCACTGGAACACACTGTCAATTCATTGGGACAGGGAAGTACAAGGTGTTATGCCATTCCAGGTTTATTTCATGCTCCAGGGAGGTGCCGATACCAATCAGGAATTCTGTAATTTTCCACCATGCACAGATCTGGACAGACAACAGTGGAAGCACCACAGAGGTGTTGATGGACTGGGAGGGGACTCATCTACTGCTAATGAGCATCTATATTCCACCAGGCCTACAGACATACACCTTGCAGACTCAGATGCGACTACTGGTCGCCTTACCGAACGCCCTCAGTGTTTGTGAGATTTCAACATGGTAGTCCACCCACAGTTGGACAGAACTAACCCCAGACAACCTTCCAGTACTACACCAGGGAACCTGGAAGGTTTCCTACAGGCAATGAGCATGGGCGACATCTGAAGAACACTACACCAGCAGGAACTGCGATACTCTTATTACTCAGCTAGCTCCCACTCGAGAATCAACCACTTCTTCACTCTCAGCACATCCTTAGATCACTATACGAAGGTAGAATACCTGGTATGGGGTGGCAGACCACTCACCGCTAAGAGTAACACTGGGTGCAGAAAACAGGCACACAACGGAGGACAGCAACATTGTGCTTAGGGAACCCTGCAATGATTGACATACTCATGAAGGCCATGGAGTGCTATTTTAAAGTAAGCACTAGGTCAGAGACGGGAGCAGACACGCTCTGGGAGGCCCACAAGGCCACTGTCGGCGAGGTAACCATCTCTGAATAAGTAGGACTGAAGTGAGAGAGGGAGAAACGGGTAGGGAGCTAGAACTGGACCTTAGGAAGTTAAAAGCAGAACAAGCACAGTGACCCACAATGGGAGTCAAATGCTCCCTAGCTGTCAAAAGAGATGAGTACAGAACTACCCTAATTAGTGACGTAAAAATAAACTACTGCCTTCAACAAAAATGGCATGAAACAGGGGACTAGGCTGGGAAACAATTGGTGTGGTTAATCCGCTGGGAATGGGAACAGAGACATGTCTGACAAATTAAGGTGGGAGAGGTGACGGGGTCTCAGGAAATAGAGGAAACATTAGCTGATTACCTTCATGCTTTTTACTACCCATGATCCAGACTACAACCGTTGGACCTGGACAACTTTGTTAAAGAGTGCCCCACAAGGGGCATAACGGCGCGCAACCAGACCTCCTAGAATGGGAACTAACTGGGAGGAGATACACAATTGCAGACTGTGAAAATGCCCAAACGCAAAAGTCTAGCCTGAAGTCTATTTAAACAAGCATTGGCATAGCTAATAGGTCTCGCATTTGGGAACTTAAAGGTGTTTATCCATGCAACAGTTGATGTTGTGGCACCAAGGATATTGTGCTGCATAACTAAATACTTATAAGGTCCCAAAGGCGAGACCTATTGGCTATGCCTAAACATGTTGGGACTTGTAGTTTTACGTGTTGCATAAGAAAGATGGGCTACCGGTTCCAGGATTCTCACTGCTGCTTTTTGAAATGCCAAGACCGGCTTAAAGTCACCCGAACCACATGGGAATAATTGGACTAGGTGTGCTAGATGTGGAAGTGTGAAAGGAGGCGGAGAGAAATGAAGACCTGATGTGTGAGTGACGACAGATGAAGAAAGGAAAAGAAAGAGTAGGAAGGAATGGGTGGGGGGTGCAGGCTCGAGGGGACATCGCAACACTCAGTCCTACCTGCGCTGAGCCACGGACATTTTGGTAACCTGCTCCGCTCTCCCCCGCCGCCGCTCCTGACACCGCGGCCGCTGAGAGAGGGGAGCCAAACAAAACTACACTACCCCGCGTCCCCTGCTTCCACAAGGGGACGCCGACTGCCACGCCAAACTCCCGCGCCCGGAGGCGCATAAGAGCGAACCGCTCCTGCGGCTGAACGGGGGTGCAAGCTCGAGGGGACATCGCAACACTCAGTCCTACCTGCGCTGAGCCACGGACATTTTGGTAACCTGCTCCGCTCTCCCCCGCCGCCGCTCCTGACACCGCGGCCGCTGAGAGGGGGGAGCCAAACAAAACGACACTACCCAGCGTCCCCTGCTTCCACACGGGGACGCCGACTGCCGCGCCAAACTCCAGCGCCCGGAGGCGCCTAAGAGCGAGCCGCTCCTCCCGCATCGCGGGACGCGCGCGGGTGTCGCCGGGCTGAGCCCGGGCAGAGGGCGGGCCGTCTGTGGTCGTCCAGGGCAGGAGGAGGCAGGGCTGGGCCACCCCCCTTTCATCTATCACCATCATGGGTAAGCGCAAAAACCTTACTAACTCTGAGGAGGGTGTCAAAAAGGCCAAGGTCGCTAAACACTCTGAGTCAATCATTTCATATTTGACCTCTGCGGTAGGGGCTCTGTCCAAAGAAATAGCTACTGCGCAACATGAGCTGGGTTTGTTATCCCCCACACCCATCGTAGAGCCTAACACACTGGAGCCAACCCTCGCCCCTGGCATTCCCTTAGAGCCTGAAGTGATCGTGCTTAAATCTCTGCCTTGCCCGGGGGATGGTCCTTGTCAAGCCCAAGACTGCTCTATAGCACCTTTGCCCTCCAGCCAGCCTCTGGGGCCCGGACTTCTAACTACAGCGCCCAGTAAAAAGAGGAAGAAGATAGAGGGTGATAGTGGTAAACAGCTGGACGTGGATTTAATTGGCGAGCATTTGGAAGCGTTATTTGTGACACGGATTGAACCCCTGTTAGTAGACATTGCTAAAGACATTGTTGACACCATGAGTACATGCCTTGCTGGGTTATTAAAGAAATGTGCCCCGATTGACGATTTAGTTAAAAAACTTGATTCTGCCCTGGTTTGTAAGAAGACGGATATGTCAGGAGCAGAAGTCACTACTGTGAAAGCTGCATTACCTCTGCCGCCCCCATCATCGTGTAAAGGAAAGGCTGTAAACACCACCAGAGAAGGGGTCCCCGATAACGCCCAAAGCAGATTGCCTAGCACCCAGTTAATCGCAGTAGCCCCTGACATTTCTCAGGGGGCTAATAGCCCAGCATTTGGGGTTAAGGCCCAAGGAGTGCCAATTACATCTGGACCTCCCCCCGGCAGCTGCGCCCTTCCTCGCTGTGTTTATAGGGGTACCCCCATTAGCACATGGGGAGATAGAACCCACAGCGGCACTAATACATAAGGCCAGTCAATGGTGTGCTGACACCAGTAGTGGGGGAACAGTAATTTCTAACCGGATTATAATGGCTAGAAGGGTGGGATGGGTTGGACACCGCCCTAAATCTGTGGTTAATTTTGATAGCCTACATCTGGCAGACAGGCTATTTTGGGACGTCTCAGAGATACAAGACAGTGGGAACATGAGATCAGTCCCTTTGGGCATTTTTTATCCGCCCCCAGTTAGAAAACACCTTGTTATAGCCCCATACAGTAGGTCATCCCAGCAGTCTGCATATGGTAACGAATGGAGGGTGGTACCTAATAGGGCAACACAGGGCAGAACTACCCCCATAAGAGCAGGTTTGGATCCAGTCCTGTCTAATAGATTCGTCCCACTCGCCGATATGGAGGACACTGACTGACAACCAGCCCCATTGTCGTCCCCCGAAATTGGGCCCCAGTGGGAGAAGGAGACAACACTCTGTAACCTGATTAGCTGGAACGTTGCAGGCTTGAGAGCTAAAAGGGTAGATCCTGTGTGGGTTAATTTCGTTTCTAGCTACGATGTGATAGCCATCCAAGAATCCTGGGATACCTCAGCAAGTTCTTGGTTGGATGGTTTTGCCAGCTTCTCCGTACCGGCGACACCCAGTACTGCGGGGAGAGCAAAGGGGGGCCTACTTCTCTTTTGTTCCCTGCAACTCAGTTGGTCTTTTAAGCAATTAGAGTCAGGTTCCCCCAACCTCCTAATTGTGGAATGGATTGTCTCACCGGTCTGCACACTTTTATTAATTAACTTTTATAACTCCCGGGAAAGGGCAGTAGTTACTGATCACATTGCCTCCCTGGAAACCTTTTTAAGTAAATTCAGTCTAAATAAATACACTACTGTTGAGCTCATCTTAATGGGCGATTTTAATACCCACATATGTGATTCTCCCTGCCACTCAGATGAATATGAGGGTTGTATGGGGCGACTACACCTCATCCCCTCTTGAGGTGACAGAGATTATCCCGGTACTGTGGTCAGACCATCTGCTGGCAAAATTCTCAATCAAAGGCACAGTTAAAGCGGCTGTTGCTTTATCACAGCAGCAAGGTCGAGTCCATAGGGCTTACCATCGAGTGACCCCTGCGATGCTGGCCCAGGCTGCTTTGGATCACCCCTGCCCCCTCTCTGGCGACTTAGAGAAGGATCTGGAGTCCCTGCAGGCGTGGTTGGTAGACAGGCTAAACTATCTTGCCCCGGAATTGACCCCCCGCTTGACACCAAAACGGGTCTCTGCTCCTTGGTTCACCGCAGCACTGTCAGCTACGCGGCAGCAGTGTAAGGTGGCCGAAAGAGCCTGGCGGGCACAATACGACACAGGGGCTAAGTTGACTTATAAGACGGCGGTTAAGGCCTACCACCGGGACATCCGCCTGGGGAAAAAAGCCTATTTGGCAGGGAGGATAGAGGCCGCCTCCAACTCCTGTAAGGAGATTTTCTCCATTGTGAGAGAATTTACATCCCCACGGTTTAATACCTCGGATGAGAGACCAGCTGATTCCTGGGCTTTGGATCTGGCGAATTTTTTCACTAGCAAGATCCAACTTATACAGGATTCCTTTCCTTCGGTTGTACCCGTGGGGCTGATTAACCATGAGACTAACTTGTCCCCTCTGGCCTCGCCAGTTTCGACGATGGGCGTGTTTCCACCTATCTCGGCCCCTGCCTCTCTAGTACACATGGGCAATCTTAAATCGGGCTCGCCGCTGGATCCGTGCCCCGCTAAACTTCTGGCAAAAATTGCGGAAGTGATTAATCCGCTGGCGAACCCGCTATTGAATCTCTCGCTGAGCCAGGGAGTGGTTCCTCAGGCCTGGAAGCAGGCAATGGTCATCCCGCTGCTAAAGAAGCCTGGTCTGGACCCAAAGGCCCCAGTCAACTACAGGCCTATCTCTCTGTTGCCGGCTCTCACGAAAATTGTGGAAAAGCACGTTCAAACGGTGCTTTCCAATTTTCTAGAGACAAATGAGATTCTGCATGCCACCCAGTCAGGCTTCCGTCCAAATCTCAGCACAGAGACCGCGCTCCTCGAGGTATCAGAAACCATTAAAGGGGTTCTGGACACCGGGGGTAAAGCCATGCTGGTGCTGTTGGATTTGTCGGCGGCTTTCGACACCGTCCCCCATGATGGCCTTCTCGCAAGACTCTATGAGATAGGACTGCGGGGGACGGTGCTCAGCTGGTTTTCCTCCTTTCTAGCTGGCCGCCGGCAAACGGTCTGGGCCTCGTCAGATTCCGCCGTTATGCCGCCTCTGGGAGTCGGGGTCCCACAGGGCTCTATTCTGAGCCCGACCCTTTTCAACATCTTTATGACCCCTTTGGCGGCGCTGGCGGAGTCGTTTGGGGCCCAGATCGTATCCTACGCAGACGACACCCAGCTCCTCTTCTCATGTAAGAGAGGAGGAGACTTTGACGGGGAGAGTATCCGGGATTGCCTTGGGGCTGTTTTTCAATGGTTCCAACTGAACAGCCTCAAGTGCAATTCCGATAAGTCCGAGGTACTCTTCTTTGGGTGTGACACGGAGCCAGACTGGCAGGCTTGGTGGCCCATTAATATGTTCCCGCCGTCTTGTTCATCCCAAATGGCGAAGAACTTGGGGGTCAAGATGGATAAGGGGCTAACGTTGAAATCCCAGATCCTCGGGGTGTCGGGCATGTGCTTCGGCCTCCTTAGGATGCTGCGGAGGTTTCTTCCCCTTTTATCTGAGGAGCACAGGAAGCTGACTGTGCAGGCCCTGATTGGCTCGAGGCTAGATTATGCTAACATTCTTTACTTGGGCCTGCCAGAGTATCTGCTGCAGCGGCTCCAAGTGGTGCAGAACGCTGCTGCTAGAGCTATCTTTGGCTTGAACAGACGCGCCAGTGCAGCAGGCTTGCTGCAGACTTTGCACTGGCTTCCAATCCGAAAACGGATCGCCTTCAAGGCTCTGACCTTGGCCTACAAGGCCCTCCATGCGGTTGGAGCAAAGTACCTCCAAAAGAGACTCGCATTCTACCACCCGGCCCGTTCTTTGAGATCGGAATCCCTGTTCTTGGCGGTGGTCCCACGAGTGAAGAGAGCTCGCCTGGGAGGTCGCTCCTTTGCACTATTGGCGCCACAGTTGTGGAACTCTCTGCCACTCACTCTTCGGGGAGCCACCAGCCTACTTGCTTTTAGAAAAGGTCTTAAAACCTGGTTGTTCATCCAGTAGGCTGTATTAATTTGGATCTGCCCTTTTATTTCTTGCTCCCTCTCTTTTAACTGTGTTATGTTATTGTGTTGTAGTCCTCCTTACTTAAAGCGCCGGGACACTCTTTTTGAGTAGCCGTGCGCTATACAAAAATAAATATAACATAACATAACATAACATTTTGAACACACAAAATCAGGAGAAGCAATTGAAGTACTTTTAGCTAGTTTTAATTTATATGAGCCTTATTACACGGGGGGAAAGAGCAGCCACCTACAAGGGTACGGACCATGGGTCCGTCATAGACTTTATTTTTGCCTCACCAGGGCTGATCCCTAAGATTCGGAAATATAAGGTTATTGCTTCATCCTATAGAGATCACAATCCTTTGCTACTAGAGATGTTATGGGGAGACCCTCAGCGCAAACGGGAAGGCCGCTCCCAGGTCTGGACGGCAGTGGTACCTACCGACCAGGGTAGATGGCTTAAGTGGGGCAAGGTGGTCCCAGAAGATTTTATGGCAACTTTATTTCCTAAAATTGAGGGCCACTTAGGGTCTTGTCTGGACGAAAGGGCCCCATATCAAGTAATTATAGAGGCTTTTGAATCCATTTGTACACAAGTCTCGAGGGACCTCCCAAACCCTTCAAGTGGTTTGACGCCAACTGCTCGAGAATTCATAGGCGTCTAAAGCAAGCACTCAAATCCAAGCCAAGAGATAAGGTCCTCATCGCTAATTTGAGGAGGGAATATAAACTAACCTTAAATGGGAGGAAAAACGCCATCAAAAGCGATGCATGGAATAAATTACTTGCCACAGATGTCTTGCGAGACAGTAAGCAGTTTTGGGATATCATTAACCAGCCGTTCTTTGCAGGGGTAGATAACGCAGTCACTGACTGTGTTATCCCTGATGAATGGTGGCATCTCCATTTTAAAGAGGTATATGGTGACAAGAATAGCCTAGTCCCATGTGATAGAGAGGCAGCCCGGGCTTTTGTTCCGGTAGAGTTTAATGAGGATGAGGTGTTGAAGGCGATCATAGAGACCTCGAAAAACAAGGCGCCGGGGCCTGACGGCGTACCTGGGGATCTATATAGACATTCCCCGAAAATGTGGTCTCAGGTGCTAACTAAGGTCTTCCGTGCAGTTAACGATAGCGTATTTCCTCCTCCTGGGCGACCTTCATTATAGTGCCAATATTTTTAAAAAGGGGCAACGTGAGGACCCGGCGTGTTACAGACCGATTTCCCTCCTTGACTCTGCCATAAAGATCCTGGGCAGAGTCTTACTATCTAAACTGAGGGAAAATCTCGAGGTCTGTGGGGGGCGCTCGAACATACAATACGGGTTCAGAGAGAAACGAGGCACCCTTGACCAATGCTCCAATTTGCATCTCATAATCTCCAAATACACGGTGGCCGGGGAGGGGTCACTTTTCTTGGCCTTTATGGACCTCTCCTCGGCCTTCGATTTGGTGAACAGGTCCAAGTTATGGTCCATTCTATTGGAGATAGGGATAGACGCCTCACTAGTCTCCTTTGTGGCCTCTTTACATCAGGAGCTATTTGCTACAGTACGGGTCACAAAGGAAGGCAGGTGTACGCCTAGATTTAGGTCAGAGAAGGGGGTGCGCCAAGGGTGCATTCTGGCCCCCCTCCTTTTCACCATCTATATCAACGGATTGGGAAAACATCTAGAGGCAGGGGTGGCAGACATCCCGCGTGTAGGAGGAGTATTTGTGCCAGCCCTCCTATACGCGGATGACGCAGTCTTAATAGCGCGTACCGGTAATGGCCTCCAGGTCTTACTGGACCTTTTTGGGTCCTTCATGGAGAACCTTGACTTAAGAGTCAATGCAAAAAAATCGCATACCATGATAGTAGGCCGGCAAAGATGTAAGCCCGAATCTAAAACTTTCGTTTGTAAGGGCGAGGTGGTCTCAAGGGTTTCAGTCTTTCCCTATCTGGGGGTTCTGTTTGACGAGAGGGGGACGTGGGCTCCCCAGATTAAGGCGAAGACTCTATCCTTGGCTCGTTTCACGTCTGCCTTGCTGGGTTTTTCAAGAAGGTATGGGGCTAGGCCGATGGAGGCACTTGTGAAAATTTACAATAGCAAGTGCATTCCCATCGCATCCTATGGGTCCGTTTTGTGGGGCTATGCCAATCATGATAAAATTAAAACGGTTGATAATGGGCTTATCAGACATTTTATATCTGTCCCTAAATCCACTCCCACATTTTCCATCCATGAGGAGATGGGCCTGTCCTATATTACGGACAAGCTGAACCTGGCTCCCCTAGTTTTTTGGGCAAAAACATGGCTCAACTCAGAACTAACTTTGAACCATGTAATTTTGGCGGATGTTGTTTCCATGGATCACACTATAAAAGTACCTTGGCTGAACTATCTAAAAAACACCTTTGCATCCCTGGAAAGACCCGAACTTTTTCTGGCACCAATTAGCATTAAGAGTGAGGATGTTAAATGGATTAAGCACAATTTTTTGGAGAGGGCACGCCTAGACAGAGAGGAGAAGGAACTAGCGAAATCATCAGTAAGAACATATCTAGTGTTAACTACCACCCCCTCTCTGGAACCGTATCTTAAAATTGTCACCAAACCCCTACACAGATTTCTACTGACCAAATTTAGGTTTAATTTGATTCATTATACATTAGGTTGCTACCATTTGCGGGCTAAACCAGAAGATGCCCCCCCGTGATGGTGATAAATGTTCTAATCAAGATACCATGCATTTTATGATGTTTTGTGGGTTTTATGCTAACGAAAGGAAAAAATATCTGAGACCAGTCTTGAGAGAGGCTGGTTTTATTCAAGTCAGGCCCGCACTAATTTATCTCCAGATGCTGGGCAACACTTATACTATCTTTAGCGTTGCAAGCTTCCTAGCGGCGGCATTTAGGAATAGGAACAAACGAGTTTCACTGAATGTTTTATCCTAATCATGGTATCTTTTTTACTGATTTTTACTGATTTAAAATTTATGTATATATGATGTCTAAAAACTAATAAGGGCTCAGCTTTGTTCTTGTACATTAATGAATTGTCGATTTCTTAACATGCTTGAAATTGTATTGCCTTTTATGATTTCTTGAAAATCGAATAAAGTGTATTTTGACTGACTGACTGACTGAGTAGGAAGGAATATTAGATCAGATGAGTGCTTCAATGCCTCGTCAGGGGTAGTAAGTACTATATAAATGCAATTATAATATGTGTGTAGGAGAGAGGAGGTTAGAGACAGATGGAAGGGAACATTAGCCATGAAGTGAGTGACAGAAGGGATGAAAGACAGAGGAGGGGAAAAGAAGACCTGGTGTGAGAGGTAAGGAGGACAGAGTGAGGCAGGTTGGAGGGGAAGGCGAGATAATGTGCCATTGGCAGGAAAGAGGAGGCACGACGGAATGGAAAAGCAGGCCTGTGAAGGGAGGGTGACAGACTGGAAATAGCAGAAGAAAGAGAAACAGATGAGTACCTGGTGAGCAAGGGCCTGATATGGAGGAGAGTGGAAGACAGAGTAGAGAAGGCTGGGTTTGTGAGTGGGGGTAAGGAAGACAGAGGCAAGAGAGAGAACAAAACCAAATATGTGGGTGCCAGGGTAGGAGAGGGAGACAGAGAAAGGCCTAATGAGTGACTGGTGAGAAGAGAGAGGAGGTGGCCAAGTGGCTGGAAACTGCTTGAAATTGAAATATATAATTGCTGGTACTCTGGTTGCAGAGTAGCTGTTTGCTGCTGCTAAGTGTCGGTACTCTCCCATTACAAGTATTAGTGCAGTGCTGAGAGGGGCAGGTACTATCCCTCTCTAATAAAAGAAATGCGGGTTCTTAGTTCTGATAGCGCCCGCCCATTTAAAGCACTGGTTGGAAAGGAAGCCTTGGTGGGTGAGTGACGGGGAACGTCGTTTGGAATGGAGTTAAAGTAACACCCGATATGCGTGTGATGGGGGGGAGGAGAGAAAGACAGAACAAAGGGAAAGGGAGACTTAGTGAGTGAAAACGGGAAAGAGAGGCAGGAGTGGGGGGCATTATGACTGGCGTGAGGAGACAGAGCAGAAAGAGACAAGGACACAGTGTGTTAGGGAAAGAGAACTAAACAGGAATGGATGGAAGGTAAGTCCTGGTGTGTCAGAGGTGGAGAAGGAGATAGAGGCAGAGGAAGGCCTAGTGATGAGAACAGAGATGAGGCATCTGAATGGAGGTGAAGACGAGGTGTGCGAGTGATGCGTAGAAAGACGCGTGGAGGGAAGGAAAGACCTGGAGTGTGACAGAAGGGGAGGAGAAGTGGGCAAAACCGCGAAGAATGAAGACGAGAAGGAAGACAATGAATATGACAAAAAAAGGCGCGAGGCTGAACGGGAGCCGCCTGGCTGACTGTCTGTCGGTCTCTGAGAGCTGCGCGGGTGAACACGCGTGCGTGTGCAGGTGACAGTTGGAGGACATGTGACAGCCTCCTCTGGGGAGGCCCTGGGATGTCAACTCCTGACATCCCGCAGCCCGGCCCTGTAACAGCTGCAGATCAAGATTATCAAGTCGAAGAGGGGGGTGGGGGCAAAGAGACAGAGAACTGGAGGGTGGGTATTCGAGGATGCGCGTGGGGGAGGCCTAGCGATAGACACATTCTCACTGAACTGTGAGACTCCAGGCAGCCTCCAGAAAGTAAGTGAAAATCACACAAAAACGCGCGCCATAGATGGGGGTTGCAGCGGGAAAGAAAGGCGGAGCACTTAATGAGCCATGACGGCTCGTAACTGTAAAAGAGGCACGTCTGCTGGCCAATGGTGTGCGATGTGCGCGCACCATGACAAGAGAGGAAAGCCAGATGGCGCCACTGCTCGTCATTGTGCGCGTAACCGTACACTCTATGCCAGACAAAAAGCTTTGGTAGCACTTTTCAAAGCCCACAAACAAAATGTCTCGCCAGAGCAGCGCATTCGCTGGGTCAGGCGAGACCTAAAAATGGTTAAGCCTCTGCACGCCGTGTATAGGCAGGCGCTTTAGTCCCAAACATTATCAACAAACTTACGGACAGCAACAATATTACTGATTCACAAAGACAGGAAAAAACAGAATGCTAGTGATTCTTACTGACCAATAGCTGTGCTTATTCATGAGTTAAAATCTTCGCAAAGGCACTGGCCAACAGGCTGCAGACGGTGATCACAGACTTGATCCCCCCCCCAATCAGTCTGGATTTATCCCATTGCGATCTCCAAATCTGAATCTTCAATGCTTATATAATAACATGGCCTTAGCTGCGGGACTACGCGAACCGATAGCAGTGGCGTCTCTAGACATAAACAAGGCATTCGACTCAATAGAGCAGCCTTTCCTCTTCGACATTCTGAAAAGAATTGGACTGGGGTAGAGATACAATGCACTTCTATACACTGCACCACTAGCGATAGTGAGAATCAATGGCACTCTGTCTTGGACATTCCCTATTGGGAGAGGTACACGCCTTGGATGTCCCCATGCTATTCACTCTAGCCATCGAGCCACTGGAAGGGTGGATATGGGCTGACGCATAACTCAGTGAATGGACACGGGCGAGGGGTTAGGAGGAATGCTTTTCTCTATATACCAACGACATACTCCTCTACCTAGCGAAACCTGAGGAATCGCTAACTAGGCTATGGCATACCAAAAATTTTCTGGCTTAGCATTAACTGGAAACAAATCACAGTAGTTTCCAATGGGAGGATGGCAACCTGGGGCAATGCTGCCCTTACCCCTAAGAGTGGAAATTCAAAATTTGAATTACCTAGGAGTTTGGTTCGCAAGGGACGACAGTGCACATTATGACAACAATTTACTTTCCCTCCTGACTACTTTAGAAACTCACATAATGCACTTGCATTAATGGGACGGGTGGTGATATTTAAATAATATAGCGCTGCTTAGGATCACTTACATACTACAAAATATTCCCTATGGGATACCCAACCACTCCTGTAAAAAAATAGATCATCTGCTCGGAGCTTTGCTTTGGGAGGGGGTGCCTGACCTGGATAGAGTTGCGCGCTTTCCAATGCTCTCAATATGAAGGATGAATCGCCCTGCCATATGTCCGCAAATACTATGAAGCAGCACAAGTACGCACGGTAAATGTATGGGCTTATTCCCTGAAGGAGAAACCCGCATTCCGATTAGACTCACATTGGGTAACATGGGATACATACCCATTATGGGAGAAAGACAGAGTCCGCTGCCTCCCACAAAATATACTGTGATCCTGACTTTGTACAGACTGTCTAAAGATATGGGATGGGAGACAAGTCTGACCCCAAAAACACCTTTGTGAGTGGGAACGAAACTGAGGGAGGTGGCTAATCTACCAGGATTCAAAAAGCGGGATCTAACAGTTATATCTATGTTAGAACAGGTTTGGGAATCCAATGGGTTTGTCCCATTTTCAATCAGAGTGTGAAAGGGCTCCGTCCCAAACAATTAGGTATCTGCATTTATGACACACCTTGCGCTCTATGATCCCAGCAGAGGAAGAGACCCGAGATAACTCTCCATTAGAGGAGACTGTTGGACATGCAAACTACCACTAAGGCCATTTCTCTCACATTAGATTTTGTGTTACATCCATTGCTAAGTATATTTTGCTTCTTCAAAAAAAGAGAATTTTAAACTGTACATGTGAAAAATGCACTATTGTCAATCTATGGAGTGTCTTATGTGACCATGAAATTTAATATTTTAATGATGAAGTCATTAACAGCAGGAAGGTATTAAAGTTGTAACTGAGGTGTTTGAGTGACGTCGTAAATGTGTCTTTTTAACAAATGTTGTTGTTAAATAGTAGAAGGGTTTTTAAGTGAAGAATTTGTAGGATTTTTTAAGAATAACTGAAATGATCTATTATTATGTGCATTTCTATAAGATGTATATCTTGGAAATAAATAATTTTTTAATAAAATACTAAGAATGGCTCTCACATATAGCACAGTTATGATTAATACCCAAAGGCACTGATAAACCTGAAGGAGAAATGGCAAACTGACAATGTGACTATAAAAGATGAATGGGGTAGGCCGGGCGATTTCCACGCGAAGTGGCCGCCAGAGCCAGATACAGACTAATAGAACTGAAAATCCGGCACAGGGTATACCACAGTATTACACTGCTGCATAGACTATGAAGAGCCAAGACAAAGGGATGTCTGCACAACAGTGGGCAGTGAGGTATGTTCTTAAGCATTTTGTGGGACTGTCCCAAACTCCAAAGGTACTGGTAAATAAATGATGACCCCTTGAGCCAAATGTCCCACTGACAATATTGGAGATATGGAAAGACGTAGACGCCACCAGATATAAGAAACTGCTTATACATCTGAGACATATGGTGGCTAAAAGGGACAACGCCCAATAATGGGGGTGACCGATATGTCCCACGATACGAGAATGGGAGAGGGGCATGGACTCGTATATGACATTGGGGAAAGCAATCTAGAGAGATCGGGGGTGCCCCTGAAATTTGACAAGCTCCTGGGGAGGTGGAGGGATAAGGGACCATATTATCACATCATCGCGGACCACTGAATACAGTTCATGTATTCTTACTCCGTAAACCATCCTCGCCCCTCCAATGAACACTCAATATCACAGACATGGAAACAAGCAATGAATAGTACACAGCACTTATCAATTGGTACTGTAAAGGGTCGGTTTAAGTTTGCTAGCTGTACCTGGGCCAGGATATTGGTCGTCGAAAAAAATATTGGGGTTTTTGTTAGGGAAAAGTAAAAAACTTCAATACATTTTTTTTAAAATTTAAATATTATCAATGATTTATGCCCAGTTTCATGACGGTTACCCAATGTTTCTGTATTTGTCTGGTACAAAGGTACTATCATCAAGCAAGATTTGTAGAACAGCAGGTTTGAGTTCATTTGAAACCATATAAATAGGTCAAATATGTAAATCTGAATAACAAAATGCCTGAAATTGAACGGTTTCACAGGGATTTCTCAGTGAGAAAATGTTATATAATTTTATATACTATTTGCTATGTTTCATAAGTATCATGTTTGGGATCGTTGCGCACCGCTGTTCAAAGGTGCAAGTGAACAGATATTAATGAACTATGAGAAAATAAATCATGAGAAAGCAAAATTTGAAATGCTCATTACAAAAAGCAATTATTCAAATAGGCTCTGGGAAAATGACGGACACAAAGACAGATTAGAGAATATTTTGGCAATGGCAAATCATCATAATCTGGAAATGATCTAGAAAGTTTGAAGCACTACTTGGCATGAATTTTTAAACACTAAGTCCAACATCTTGTTTTCTTGCTTTTAAACAGTGTACGGTTAACTAGAGGCAAGTCTTGAATGACTCATTATATACAGCTGATCCGAAACTCACAATGTGCCTCCAATGCAATAGATGCTCCTGTCTTAGATCTTCCTACCTTACATGTTATGTTATGTTAGTGATTTGGTAAAGCGCAACAGCTGCCACAGCAAAGAGGCGTCCCGGCGCTGCTAGACCAGAAGGATCACATGCTCAAGGACAGTCAGGCAAGTACAGGAACCTATGGCAGTGAGAACAAGATGGTCTTGATGGCTTTCCGAAAAGCTAGCAAATTCTCAATACCACAGATGTGGGCCGGCAAAGTGTTCCATAGTTTGGCCGCTAAAAGCCGAAAGGAGCGACCGCCCATACGACAGAGTTTGGTACGTGGGACCTCCACCAAGTATTGCCCCGAAGAGCGCAAACTCCGGGGTGGCCTGTACCAAGACAGCAATGGGCATAGTAGAACCGGTCTCCCGGTTTTAAGGATTTTAAATGCCATGACAAGGGCTTTAAATTTAATCCGCGACGCAATCGGGAGCCAGTGTAGTCTTCCAATCGTTGCTCTAGCAGAGCATCTGCGAGGGAGCCCAATCAGAGTTCTTGCTGCCAGATTCTGGACTCGTTGAAGTTGCAAAATCTCGGCTTTGTTCGCCCCTAGGAGCAGCACGCTAGCATAGTCCAGGCGCGAGATGATCGTGGCTTGAACTATGAGCTGTACTTCAGGATAGGTTTTAGGCCTCTTAGCAAGCCCACACAGGTAGCTGCCACTCTCTTTGTGTAGGACTGAAAGCTAAGCGAGGCATCCATCCATACTCCCAAATTCTTCACTAGGGGCTTGGGCGTTGGTATAGTACCCAGAGATGCCGGCCACCAGTGTTCGTTCCACAGGGCGGTGTTTTTCCCTGCCAGCAGAACCTCAGTTTTACTGGCATTGAGTTGCAGACAGTTCTCAGACATCCACTGGGCCACTGCTGCCATGCCATCTCTAAACCTCGTGGCAGACACCGATGGCCCTTCAACTAGAGTAATGACCAGCTGTGTATCATCCGCATATGATACCAGCTCCAGGTCCCACTCTTTAGCCACGACCTCCAGGGGTTGCACATATAAATTAAACAAAGATGGACTAAGTGCCGAACCTTGCGGGACTCCCTGGCCGATAGAGTGAGACTGAGAAATGTACGGTGGTGCCGAAACCCGAAAGGATCTCTCCTCTAGGAAAGATCGAAACCACTGTAAGGCAGCTCCCGCGATCCCTACCCCCTCCAATCGGTGCAGAAGGATCTCATGGGAAACCGTATCAAAGGCAGCGCTGAGATCTAACAGAATCAGCGCTGCACTTTGACCGGCATCGAGGATCAGCCTTAGATGTTCAGTAGAGGCAAGGAAGGCAGACTCTGTGCTATGGCCAGGCCTGAATCCGTTTTGCGACGGATCCAGAATGTTATTTTGGCTCATGTACTCAGAAAGAACATTATTAACATGGGCCTCGGCAATCTTGGCCATCCACGGAAGAAGGGAGATTGGCCTAAGGTTTTCGGGTTTGGAGGGGTCTAGTGAAGGTTTCTTAATGATGGGAGTAACTTGTGCCTGTTTCCAGGCCTTAGGAACTGTGGCAGTGGAGAAGGACAGGTTGAGTATTGCACCGATCGGCTGTTGAAGGTGCGCCAGGGACTCCATAAATTGAGCGGGCCTCATAGGGTCAGATGGCGAGCCCGATTTCACTTTCCTGCAAAGTTTGACTAGCTCTTCTCCAGAAATCTCTGGGATAGATGTTAAAGTGGTGTCCCCCACCATATTGTCTACAAGATCATATAGACCAGGAGGGTGCAACGGGAAGGTCGTATAGATATTGTTCACCTTTTCAATAAAAAAGATAACTAGTTCTTCGCATTGTTGTGCTCCTTTCAACGTGACAACCAGCTGATATGAAGCAGCTGTAAACAGAGGAGGCAAGAGAGCAGAATTAAAGGACAAGGGGTATTTTATTCAGAAACTATTATCCCTATGAATGCACAAAATATATCACTTTGAAATGAAGTATATACAACTTAAGGTGCTGTTTCAATTGTTTGTCGAAACGAGCTGTGGGCGATGTTAAGCTAAATATATTTATAAACTGATTCAATGTTAAAAGTGGTCTGTTTCCAAAATACCCATTTTTACAAAAGATGACACATTTGTTAAATTTGCATAAGACGGCATAGCGTAAGAGCTTTTAGAAGCTGTTTATTAGATCACATATAGCCTGTAAACCTTTTGAGATGCTTTTCTGTGGAAAAACCTCTCGCTTCCAGCCAATAGTATTTTTTTAATCAGTTATCGTCGTCTCATTCCCCTCTGGGTAATGCCTTCTAAAATATCTGTGACATCTTCAACTTGCATGGCTAGTGAATAAACTGCCTTGCAGTACTGTTCACTGTTTTGCTAAGTGTAGATGTTCTTGTGCCCCTGGAAATACTTAAAACACTAGCTCCTGTGCCCCGCCTCCATTCCAATTGCAGCACTCATTTATTGAGACACTGACAGGAACTTCTTATCACACTCATTTCTAATTGTCCTGCTGTTGGTTGCCTTTACATCAATATCATGTATTGCTGACCTCTCTGCTTATCTGTGAAATAACAATTGAAGTGATCCTTCAGTGTCGTGCAGTGTTAAGTTTTGGGGGTGGTTGAACCATTTTTTTTTTTTATTTAATCAAAACTCACCATCATAAAGAAGTTTCATAAGGACTGAAAGAAGGAACACTTATCACCTCTTTCTATAGAACTCGTAACACGAGGGTAATCATTATAATTTTTAACAAATTGTTTAATCGAAGTCTTACAAATGTGCTTACTTGGGAGAAATATAATCTACTTTTAATAACAACAAAAAATGGATAAACTTTTTGTGGACATTTTTTTAATGCATGGACTGTTTTGTGTCTTAACCATGTCTGAAGTCAGGCATTGTGCTGTAGTATACAAATCCTTACCGTCCCAAGTCAAAGAGGACAATCTCTCATTATTTCTCATCAGTGGGAGTAGATATTGTCCGCAGGACGCCCATCCCTCTTCCCTCCACCCATTCACAATCAGAATCGAACACTAATTTCGTCCATTTAACTTAAAAGTATCCTTTGCCCTTAAAATAAGTTCTGGTGCACAGCTATAGTAAATCAAGAAGTCCAGTATTTAAGTACAGATCAATCCCCAGAATACGGCCCTCTCTCTTTCCAGACAACAAGGGTATCTCAGTTATTCAATCAGAAGCATCAGACATTTTGCTAATGAGATATGCCTCAACTCTAGAACAAATAAAGAGTCTGCAACTACTCTGAAGAAAATCTTCCCAGGATTAATACAGCAAACTCAACAAGCTCGACCATTATGATTTCTATTCAAACAATACTTTCATCAATGGTAAAATATTTTGCAAGAAAACTACTAGTACACTCCAATAATATGTTGACTTTGATCTTTAAGTCACAAACTGTAAATTCTGATATAATTAGTCTAATAACAAAGACAAGTCATCAAAATAAAGAGAACCTTTTAATTCAACTCGGTCAATGTGTTACATTTTTTTCATATATCTCTCTATCCTCACCAAGACGAGGAGGAAATAAATAATTTTAAAAAATGTATGCTGAAATCCTTATATCAAATAAAACTTCAGATTCCTAAACAACCTTCAACAAGCATTTGCAATGCAATAGGTCTCGCATTTGCGCTAGTTTGAGCTATTGGCATTGTAAATGACAGTGCCTTTTATTTATGCTTTGAAAACATGCAGGCGGTGCCTAAAAACACACTTTGTACTTATAGTTGTTGCTTACGAGAGCAAGGCTGGCAGTAGCTGCGCCTCTTTTACTGCGTGCCTTACTTCTCGAAAGCAACAATTGTAAGTACAAAGTGTGTGTTTAGGCACCACTTGCCAGTTTTTAAAACATGAATAAAAGGCACAGTCATTTAAATTGCAAATAGCTAAAAATTTTCGCAAATGCAAGACCTATTTATTGCATTGCAAATGCTTGTTTTTCACGCAGACGGTGAGGGCTAAATTGGAGAGCCCAACAGAGACCTGTCGCGGCACCTGCTTTTCAGAACTGCCGGTGCTGAGCACTGGCAGGACCTGGCCCACTTAAATAAAACCCTGTATATGGCATTAATCAGTGCTTACATTTCCCATATAATAGACCTATTTGCAGTTAATGATGAATTTCTATCAATGTTACAGGTGCTGCAGATTTTCCACATAGCCCAGGGATGGCGCGGCGCGAGTCTGTAATTTAAATAGGCAGGTTCAGGGTCTGGGATTAAATTCTGAGCGATCACCGCTTGCTGCCGGCGGTGGTCTGTAGCTGAATTCTAACATTAATCTCATCTCAAGAGAGGTCAATGTCGCTTACAAAATCGCACACACTGGCTGGCATACCTTAAAAACAGAGGCTCCCAAATAAATGTCTTTTCAGGGCTCTGGAAACACAACCACATCAGAGCAGCACACCTAATTTAAGGAGAGGCTTTCCAAAGGGTAGATGAGATTTTCTGACAGCTCGAATGGAGCTGCCACACCAAGTTGAACAAAAACAAACCTCTCCAAGTTTAAGTAAAAACACTTTGTCAGCAGATACCTAAAATTTTAAAGGCTCTAAACAGCCCCAGAAAAGAACTCAGACAGCAGCAGAAGCTTTTAAAATTAATAGAGTTGCACCAGCCACTAGAAGTCAGGGCATGCAGGAGGGCAGGCGGGAAGGTTGCAGTCCGTTTTGAAATGATTGAAGCCTTCTGATGTCTGGGCAGATGGATCAAAACGATATAGGAGAAGAAAGATAACCACGTCGCCTGAGGTCGCAAATAAGCAGGGTCCCCTTTTGAGGTAGGACTGGTTAAATTTTCACTTCTTTGCTTCAAAAAGAAACATGGGAAGCCAGGCACACCGCTGTGAGGGGCACACCTCACTCTTACAGCATGCTTAGTTAGAGCAAATACCTTTGGTGTGGCCGCGGGCTCAGTCTCT
Organism: Lissotriton helveticus; assembly: GCF_964261635.1. NCBI lineage: Eukaryota > Metazoa > Chordata > Amphibia > Caudata > Salamandridae > Lissotriton > Lissotriton helveticus. The sequence goes on along the minus strand of NC_136072.1, from coordinate 535,561,800 downwards.
GCAAGCGCAGGCCTATGACGCAAGGCTCCCGCTACCTGCTGGTGGTTCAAGAGTTTCTCCGTTTGTAAAAAAAAAAAACAGCCGGCGGAAGCCACGAGGCGTTGGAGCCAGTTTAAACAGCGCGAGGGGGAGCGAGATAGGAGTGCGTGACCTAGGGGCGCGAGGCAGAAGAGAGTGTACACATGCGTCTAGCTTCGAAAGATTCCAACGTAAGGCTGCAGATGTCACAGAGGCTCCAAACACCTGATTACGGTTGACGGGCTGATGCGTCATGTACGTGAGTGCCAGCTTCGTTTGTGCACACATCGTATATTCAGTGACCCCGAAGAGTGAAGAACTTGTTGCTGTTAATCAGTGACACGCACACCAATGTGTATTTTCCACAAACTTCAACTTCATTTACCACAAACTGAATTCCAGTGATCAGCACACACGGTTTGACGGTGAAGTCATATACGGTGACAGGCATGCCGCTGTGTGTCACTTTCCAGGAATTTCAGTATCATTTAGAACAATGTAAATACTAGTGATACGCACACCAAGTTCAACTGTGTTTCACTTTGCATTTCATTCATTATTCTTAGCAATTATTAGTAATAGCTATGTATTAACAAGCTCTCTTTAAAACGAGTGGTGCGCGCGAACCACAGAGGAGCAGGGGAAGAGAGCGCAGCAGCGAGGCAAACGTGCGCTGCTGCGCTTGCTAGACATGGACGGGAATGGGCATTGCAAAGGCGGGACATGCGCCCGCCTTTGCCCAATCGCGTGCCTTTTTTATAAAAATAAAAACCCGCGAAAGTCAATGACTTCCGGCGAAAGCCTGATCACACTCACGAGGGTGTGGTCAGCTTTCATAACCCCCTTACAAGAGGTCTCGAACTGCGCGAGCAATGCTCCGCACTGCAACGCTAGGCGCGAGACCTAAAAAAGAGCAACACTACACACAAAATGGAAAGGTAAAACAGCGTATTGAGCAAAAGGATTAGTTACTTACCTGTAATCCTAGTTCTCTTCCAGGGGTATCCTCATCAAAGTCATAAGCATTAGAATATTCCCGCCCATGTGCGGGACCCCGGAAACACTATATTATATGTGCCCCACATATATATATATATACACTCATATATATATATATATACATATATATATATATATATATATATATATATATATATATAAACATGCAATAGCAGCCAAATAAATAACAGAGCTGAAATATGCTGAAAAGAATTTCCACCATACATGAGTAATAAGCATTAGAAAACATGAGAAAAACAACACAAAGTTTGTTTTAGAAACTGTTTTAATGCTCAGAAAGCAGTAGAAATTCTCATAATTCACTGGAAGCATAGAAAAGCTCCCAGGCTGCATTGCAAACACACAGTCTAAAAAGACTGAAAAGCTAACCTGTAGCTACATAGCAATAAACTGACACCGTGCCTTTAAGGCACCCATGACCCCCAGTATCCCATCATGCCTCAGGGGTGACAGTTAGGTCAGTTGTTCTTTTCGGAGACTGAAAATAAACCCAGTAACAGATAGGTTAACAATATCTCCTTATTAAAGAACGTCCTTTGCCCGGGGAGGCGGGAGGGTTGCTTATGACTTTGATGAGGATACCTCTGGAAGAGAACTAGGATTACAGGTAAGTAACTAATCCTTCTCTTCCAGGGGATCCTCATCAATAGTCATAAGCATTAGAATAGAATAGCGAGCCTCACCTCATCTCCCTGCGGGCAAAGGAATAATAATACAGTAATAACCATATTAAGCCTAGTAACTACTAAGCTCGTACAGGCCGTAGGCTACCCAAATAGATTCCTCAAAGAGGCTTGTCCTACTTGAGTATCGGCCCTGGAATCAGACTCGAGACAGTAGTGTCTCGTGAAGGTATGAACTGATTTCCAAGTCGCAGCCTTGCAAATCTCCGACATTGGAATGTCGTGCAAGAAGGCTACTGTAGCGGCCTTCCCTCTAGTGGAATGCGCTTTGGGTGACTGCAACAAAGGCTTGCCTGCAAGCTGATAAGCCAATTTTATGCAAGAGACAATAATCTCGCTATGGACCTCTTGGCCGCTGGAAAACCTGTTCGCATCGAACCATAGTTCACAAACAGTTGATCCGTTTTCCTAATCCCTTTGGTCATTTCCAAATAAAACTTCAGCACTCTCTTAAGATCTAAGGAGTGAAGTGACCCCTCGGCTGGGGTCGTAGGATTTGGAAAAAACGAAGGGAGTGAAATGGACTGATTTATATGAAAATCAGAAATGACTTTAGGCAAGAAAGTCGGATGAGCCCTTAGGACTACCCTATTATGATGAAAGACAGTGTATGGTTCTTTCGCACAGAGAGCTTGAATCTCGCTGACTCTGCGAGCAGAGGTGATAGCCACCAAAAAGGCCGTCTTCCAAGAGAGATGTTGTAAAGAGGCCTTGTGGATGGGCTCAAAAGGCGGTGACATTAACCTGGATAGAACCAGGTTCAATTCCCATGGAGGAGAAGGCCTTCGCACAGGGGGATACACTTTTTTCAACCCCTGGAGGAAGTCCTTAACCACTGGAACCTGAAAGAAAGAAACCTGATCAGGTGATTTTCTGTATGCTACTATGGCTGACAAATGCACCCTAATAGAAGCGTATTTTAAACCAGCAGTTGCTAGGGAAAGGAGGTATGGCAAGATGACATCCTCCTGTCCTGTAGTCGGATCAAGGTGATGATCCCTACACCATAAGAAAAACCTCTTCCACTTGAACGCATAGGACGCTCTCGTGGAAGGTCTCTTAGCCTCCTTTAAAATGTTCATGCACTCAGGAGGCAAGTTCAAATGTCCGTATTGCAGGACCTCAGGAGCCATGCTGTTAGGTTCAGTGAAGGGAGGTTGGGATGCATTATCCTCCCGTTCCTCTTGCTCAACAGGTCCGGCCTGCAAGGGAGTCGTCTGTGTGGACACACAGACAGATGTAGAAGATCCGGGTACCACCACTGCCGCGGCCAACCCGGAGCTATCAGGATCATGTCCATGTTCGACCTGCAGAGCTTGGAAACTACTCTCGGAATCAGAGCCAGGGGAGGAAACGCGTAAGCGAATGTCCCTGACCAATCCATCAGTAGAGCATTCCCCTGAGTCCCTGGCCGGTGGAACCTGGAAGCGAAGGCGTGGCATTTGGAGTTTTCGTCGTCTGCAAACAAATCTATGGTTGGACGACCCCAGCAACGAAAAAGCTCTTCCACGACTTCGTCGTGTAGCACCCAGTCTGGCTGATCTTCGAAGTGTCTGCTGAGTGTGTCTGCTTTTACGTTCAACTCGCCTGGAAGGTGCACTGCCACTACCGTGAGGCCTCGAGAGAGGAGCCAAAGCCAGATTGCCTGAGCCTCTCGAGACAGAGGGCGAGACCTTGTGCCTCCTTGCTTGTTCAGATAGAACATGGTGGTCGTATTGTCCGTCTGAACTAGGACTGAGCTGGACTCTATCGCTGGGAAAAAAGCTTTGAGAGCCAGGAATACCGCTCTGAGTTCCAGCATATTGATGTGGTACGTCTGCTCCTGCGCAGACCACTGGCCTTGAATTTGAAGCGGACCCATGTGCGCTCCCCAACCTTGTAGAGAGGCATCCGTCACTATCGATTGGGTTGGAAGAGGCTGGTGAAAACGAACTCCCACCAGCAAATTCTTTATCCGTGTCCACCATTGATGGAATCTTTCGTCGCTTGGGAGAGCTTGATGCAATCCTCCCAAAGACCTGTCGCCTGGTCCCATTGATCCTCCAGGGCCTGCTGTAGAGGACGCATTCTCAGCCTGGCGTTTGGGATGAGAAAGATGCAGGATGCCATGGAACCCAGCAGGGATGCTACTTGTCGGGCTGTTGGAAGCCGAGATTCTAGCAGAATTCCACATTTCTGGTTCAGGGAAAAAAGTCTCTCCTCCGAAGGAAACGCTTTTCCCACTTTTGTGTCCAGAACGGAGCCTAGGTAGTGAATTGACTGTGTAGGCCGCTGGACTGACTTCTCCAGATTCACATGGAGACCGAGCCTGTGCAATTGGAGAAGACACAGATGTAGATCGTGTTTTACCCGCACTGGAGATGGACCTTTTAGGAGCCAGTCGTCCAAGTATGGGTATAGGAAGAGTCCCTTCTTGTGCAGAAAAGCCGCCACCACTGCCATGCATTTGGTGAAGACTCGTGGAGCGGACTTGAGACCGAAGGGTAGCACTGCGTACTGATAGTGTTTGTTCCCTACGACAAACCTCAAGTACTTGCGGTGTTGTTGAGCAATTGGGATGTGAAAGTACGCATCTTGCAGGTCCACCGAACACATCCAATCTCCGACTTGAAGATGTGGGCATATTTGGTGAAGAGCCAGCATGCAGAACTTTTCTCTGATGATGATCTTGTTTAGAAGTCGTAGATCAAGTATTGGTCTGAACTTGTCCTCCTGATCTTTTTTGGGGACAAGAAAGTACCTGGAGTAAACTCCCTTTCCTCTTTGAGCGAGAGGAACCTCCTCTATCGCTCGCTTTTGTAGTAGGACTTTTACCTCTTTTCGGAGCAAGCTTAGTTGGTGAGGGGAAGCGCTCTTTGGAGGTATGTTCTTTGGAGGAGCAAGGAAACGTAGTTTGTATCCATTGCGCAGTATATTCAGCACCCACTGATCCTTTGTGATGCTGACCCACTCTGCCAGGTGTTGTGAAGCACTTCCTCCCACTGGAGTGGGCAACGGCGCCAGAGGAAGCCACTGCTCAGGCTTTTCCTCCTCTGGTGGTGTTAGAGGATTGTTGATGACCTCCTCTACCTCTGCCAGGTTTACCTCGAAACTGGGGTTTCCCTTGGTTCTTATTTTGGAACCACTGAGGGGTTTGAACCCTCTGTTGAGCCCCTCTCCCCCTGTTGGTCTTGAAGCGGCGCTTGAATTCTTTCTTTTTCTCCAAGCCCACCGCTTTCACTGTGTCCAGTTCCGTCTTCATTCGGGTCATTTCGTCGTCAGCATGTTCCCCGAAGAGAGCGGAACCCGAAAAGGGGAGATTAAGGATGCGATGCTGAGCATCCGGCTTCAGGCCTGTAAGGCGCAACCATGCCGACCTCCTGGCACAAACCCCATGTGAATAGGAATGCGCCGCAAGGACAGCACCATTCGCACTTATCATCTGATTCGCCACCAGACATCCCTCAGTCACAGTCTCTTCAAAATCCTGCTGATCTTCTTTTGGCAGCTTGGTTTTGAACCTTTCCATAGAGTCCCATAAGCCCCTATCGTATCGACCCAGAAGCGCAGCCTCACTAGAAACCTTAAGAGTCGAAGCAGCTGAGGTGCAAACTTTCCGACCCCAGGAGTCTTGAGTCTTGCTGTCTTTGTCTGGCGGGACTGAAGAGGAGCCGGCAACTGCGTGTGTCTTCCTCGCTGCTGCCACAATTACAGAGTCTGCTGGAGGGTCAGATCGTACAAAAACCGGGTCAGAAGAGGCCGGTTTGTATTTCTTCTGAATGCGGGCTGGCACCGCTCTAATAGCCGCCGGAGTTAGGAATACCTCATTGACAGGAACCATAATCCCCGGGACTAATGGAAGTAGAGGACGTGAGATCGCTTTCTTGTGTAAAGTCTCAAAAATGACTGTCGTTGTAACTTGAGGGACAGACATTTCAATGCTCAGCTTCTGAGCTCCTCTTTGTAAGACATCCAGATACGTGCCAATGTCATCCACTGGGGAGGACCTGGACGTAGGACTGTCCGTCAACGTAGGGGAGTAGTCCCTCTTGGAAGACTTAGTAGAGGAGGTAGATAAAGTAGATGGCGTGCGTCGACGTCTACGGTGAACACTGTGCCCCCTCTCTTTTGATCTTTTCGAACGCTCTTCCCGTCTAGGAGAGCGAGACCTGACTCGGTCCTCTGGTTCGTTTCTGGGAGATCGGGGCGTTCTGGGAGATCTGGGTGTGGGTCTCACAGGAGATTTGTGCCTGGGCGGACTATGCTTGTCCATTTCCTCTACTAGATCCTGAAGGGGAGACCTGTGCTGCGAGCTGGCATAGTCCTGCATACGTTTTGCAGCCCCAGAATCTCTCCAATGTTCAAGAGATCTGTACCATCTAGGTGACAGTCTGACTTTATCCGCCCACGGGTCCGTCCGACGCTCAGGAGATTTGCGCACAGGACTCCTGGACTTAGAAGATGCAGTCAAGGAGCCAGAGGACCTTGAAGTGGAATGACGGGAAGCTGACTCCGTTACCATAACTACATCTGAACACCTCGACGTCGAGCGATCTTCCCTCGTCGTGGAGTGCTTTCGGGGAGTCGGCGGATCAAACAATCTTGTCTTTGATTGTCTATGCGAGGAGGAATGGTCTCTCGACGTCGAGCGGCGAAGAGCTGCCGCCGACTGAGTTCCCTGTCTCGACGTCGAACGGTGAGTACCGGCCGTCGACGGAGCCCCCTCTCTCGACGTCGAACGACGATGTCCAGTCGTCGACGGAGGTCTTTCTCTCGACGTCGAACGGTGATGTCCAGCCGTCGACGGAGTTTTCTGCCTCGACGTCGAATGTCTATGCGACGACGGCGGAGGGGTATTGGGCACCCTCGACGCCGAGAGCTGACGAGACACCGACGGAGACTGCATCCTCGACGCCGAGCGACTTTTCCTTGTCGACGGCGGAGGGGTCTTGGTCCTCGACGCCGAACGCCATGTCTTTGACGACGGCGGAGGAGTCACACTTCTCGACGCCGGTCGTCGTCTGGATGACGTCGGCGGAGGGGTGACCTCCCTCGACGCCGGTCGTCGCCTGGTTGACGACGGCGGAGGGGTCTTGGATCTCGACGCCGACCGTCGCCCGGTTGACGGCGGCGGAGTTCCCTTCCTCGACGTCGGACATCGCCCGGTTGACGCCGGCGGAGGGGATTTCGACGACGGAGCTGGATCCTTCGACGTCGTCGACGTACTTGGTCTTCTCTTCGACGGCGAGCCCGCCGTCGACGGCAGTTTAGAAGCTGAATGATCCACCGGTGGTTCTTTTCTCAGCGCCGAGCCCGACGCTGAAGGTGAAGGGTGTGAAGACTTCTTTCTGGAAGATGTATGAGTCTTCCTGGAGCCCTTCTTCACCGGAGATCTTCCTCTGGATGACCTATGAGCTAGGCCATAAATGCGAATCCTCTCCCTGTCCTTCAGAGTTCTTCCAGACAGGTGTTCACAATGAGGACAGGTGCCTGGATCATGATCCTCAGGCAGACACAGGATACAGACGTCGTGGTTGTCTGATTTGGCCTTCTTGTTGCCACAAGAAGGACATTTGTCAAATAGTGAAGGCATTCTCAGGAGAAAATGTTCACAAAAATGACTGAAAAAGGCAGTATCTTACTTAACTAGATGTAAAATGTCAAGTAAGAGCAAAAAATTGTCAAAGTGAAGTCTTTTTCTGTCAAAAACAGAAAAAAATAGTGGAGCTGTGTAACCAGGGTCCTTCTCTGAAGGAGCCGGAAAGAACAACTGACCTAACTGTCACCCCTGAGGCATGATGGGATACTGGGGGTCATGGGTGCCTTAAAGGCACGGTGTCAGTTTATTGCTATGTAGCTACAGGTTAGCTTTTCAGTCTTTTTAGACTGTGTGTTTGCAATGCAGCCTGGGAGCTTTTCTATGCTTCCAGTGAGTTATGAGAATTTCTACTGCTTTCTGAGCATTAAAACAGTTTCTAAAACAAACTTTGTGTTGTTTTTCTCATGTTTTCTAATGCTTATTACTCATGTATGGTGGAAATTCTTTTCAGCATATTTCAGCTCTGTTATTTATTTGGCTGCTATTGCATGTTTTTATATATATATATATGTATATATATTATATATGAGTGTATATATATATGTGGGGCACATATAATATAGTGTTTCCGGGGTCCCGCACATGGGCGGGAATATTCTAATGCTTATGACTATTGATGAGGATCCCCTGGAAGAGAACATCAAGAATACACAGTCTGTCCCCAAACTGAAAAAGGGCACAAAACAAATTTTCTTTAAATAACCAAAAAAAACTCAAAGAAAAAAATAACAATTTGTTAATTTCTGATGCTTCCAACTTATACCACTGCTTTGATTTAGCTCCAAATTGTGGAGAAACCATACCCGAAAAGGTAATCTGTTCTGCTTCCCTAACTATAATAGAAAATAATTAATCAGAAGAAAGAAATCCACCTCACTTCTATCTACCGAGTCCATCCCTACACTTGATGTGGGCAGCACACTACTTTTATATATTTTTTTAATAATGCAGGGTTATCAAAGTACTTAAACATTCAAACAATGCTTAATATTTGTTATTGTTTGTACAATTTGCGACTTAGCGCCTCTAAAGATGTCTAACTGGCAGAATACCAATCACAAAGTAATGGTGCTTGTGACTCCTCACAATCTTTACTTCATTTATATTCCCCCTTCATTGCTCGGTCAGTGTGTATAAAAATGCTGCACAGCTAAAGAAGCAGGGAATTAGATTGTCTTTTTAGCCTTTATCACTTCAAATCAAGTTCATGCTCTAAAGCCTCTAGGAATCGACCTTTGCACCCACATCATCTTTCATCTTAGATGAAAGACTAAGTGGCAAAGGAGACTGTAACTCATCATAATGATGCATCACAGAAAATAAAAGATATTGTCTTCAAACACAAAAAGCGAAATCCACCACACACAATGATTGCTCTTTTGAGCTCCGAATTTACAGCAAATTGATAGCTACTCCTGATATACGATGGAGACTTAAGTTGAAATACATCTGGCTGTAGCGTTTTCTAAAACAAAGCACCATAATTCAATCTTATTAGACTTGTGAGTAACATGCTTACAGGAAACGTGGTTAATCAATGATAGTTTTATGTCAAACTATGTGGTATTCTGTAGCCCAGCAACTCTAAGGGGTCACGCTAGATTAAGTGTTAGTACTTTGTATTGCTCAGATTTTACCTGGATCCACACCAAACTTGTCTTGAACGATTTTTCCTTTCAAGTGACATTTGTAGAAATGTGAATATTTTCGTGGGTGATGTGTCAAAATTATTTGATAAATATCAAAATGCTCTCATTGTTGTTGGCGATTTTAATACTCATATCACCACTTTCATAAGTGTGCTGCTAACCTATTATCTTGATTTGCAAAACTAAACTTGGCCCTAATCAATTGTTGTTCTGAAGTAAGAAATGGTTGTAATTTCGCTTGGAAAAATAAGACTCATCACTTGTTAAATGAATATATATATTTATTTCTTAGCTTGAAAACAAAATTATTAATCTTTTTAACATAAAAAACGAATCTAAGTGATCACTCTCAATATTGCAACTCAATATGGCACCTACCTCTCCATTAGTTGCTTCACCATCTAACATTGAATAGAATTTTTGAGACAACAGTCTTTATATTTGTAATGATATTTCCGGTCACGACTTCTCTATGTGGCTTTCTGATTCCCTCACACATGTAATCAACTCAAAGATGGCCAATACCGATCCCTTTTCCAATTATTCATCATCTATAGATGCCTTGTTTACCACGTTTTGTAAACCCTCGACTAAGTCGCCCATTGTTAGGGTGACAAGGCAGCCCGGATTTGCCAGGAAAGTCCTGGTTTTTCATCAGCAGTCCTGGCAGATTTCGCCACGTTTGCCTCAGGTCTAGGCTCAAAACACTTAACCACGTGCGTCCATCATCACTTGTCCTACCAGTAGGACAACATCAATCAACCTTAACTAAACAATAAAAATATTACATCTAGCCTATTATCTGTAGCACTAACAGAACTCTAGGATTTGACTTATAATTACAAATAGCTTGTATACTACCGAATCACTAGAATCTTTTGCATCAGATAATGCAGCAATGAATCAACCCTTAAGACTTATCCTAAGTCAACTATTAGCCCCAGGAGTAAGCAACCAGGCATGAGATTAAAGCTCAACATGCAATATGTTACTGAGATACAATAATTAAGCAAGGACTAAGATATCAGCCAAGCTAGAGGTTCAAAAATGCAAATGGTTTTCTAAAACAGGTGTGCTGAATATGTCTCTGGGAAAGTCCGTTATATGGAAGATTTTCAGGATTCTCACAGAAAACAAACGAACAGACCATCTATTTAAAAGTAACTTCTTTCCACATTCAGTGATTACTGTAAAAATCTGGCAACTAACCTCCCCGCTTGGACCTTCGTTGCACACTCGTATCTTAAAGTTAAAGAAATAATTGCATGAAACACAGATGATATAGATAATTAAAAAACATTCACCTACTTCATTCACTTTACTGATACTCTTTATAATATTCCCAACCCCAAGATTAGGAAAATAATATGAAAATGCTATGTTGTAGCACTTTGTCTATCAGGCCCACCAAATCACTTTCCTGTTCATGTGGTATGGCAAAGACCGAATGATTACCCCAGCAGCTTGAGCAACAATGAAACAGGAGTTCATGTGCCTGAATATTTAATACAGAGAAAATTAGAATTAAAATATTTAGCCTATGATTTCTCTGGCAAACAATAACTAACAACGTCTTTAATGGCTATACCTGACCGGATATCAGACACATCTGTAACCGTTCTATAGCATGTTCTGAGGTGATTTAAACACAAAACTGAGACCAAAGAACAGCAACATTTACCAGTAATTGAAGAAAAACAATAATAATAATCAAATACACTTGCAGAACAACCTCAAGCAAAGGCGAGTGATGGAAGGCAATGAAGAAACTATTGAAGAAAGACATTTCCAAAAGTAACTTGTTCTCTTAATGTACAATATAACCTTATAAAAGACTCAAAACATTACAGAGACAGCAACAATGAAGGTAGGTCTAAGGATAAAGAATAATGGTTTGCTCAAGCAATACAACAATCCCAAAGAGGCCCTCGTAAACCGAAAACCCATGAGATTGTAATGCTTGGCAAAGTTGTGTACAGAATCCCACAAACCCAGCATCAACAAATGAGATCACGCCTTTCAAAGCAGACGCAGACACCTTGATCTTTACTTTACTTTTTATTTATTTTTTAAAACCATCTATGCAGCTATCCATTAGATCCTATGATGTGCAACACAATTAACCTAGACGGTATTGATGGGAAACAGCTTTCTATCCTTTTAGACAAATCTCTCAAAACACCTGCCACTATACAGTCCGCAGCCCGGGACAAAGAGAAAGCTAACTATCTCCTGTACTCCACCCTGTGAAACTTCAGTCTTGAAAAGATGAGGATGGTAGACAGGACCTGCCAGATTAGTTTTTCCCAGTCAAGTACCCCTACCATGGCCACTGAAATGAAATAAACCTTTGACATACAAAATGATTTGTGAACACTCTAGAAAGAAAATTCAGACAGAACCCCAGATAAATGTGCTGTCCAAAACAAGATGAAACCACGATCATTCATGCTTGACCAAGGATAAGCTACATATAGCCATCGTTTATGAATGAGCATGAAAACGGTAATTCGGAAAGTCATTCACCACCAGAGAGAACTGATTCATAGGATGAAAATAGTACATACCTTTCAACAATTAATCTTCTGGCTTGCGTTTTTTAAGCAGATTCCAAATTTTTCATAATTGGAGTTTATAGAGAGGTGAGTTCCACTGGTCTCCTGCACTCTAATCAAACGGTATATGTGCACTCATCATGCCTTTGTATGAGACTCCTTTACTAACATAACACTCTGAGGACCATATACTGTATTATTTCCTCTTAAGTTAAGTCACTTATACATGGCACTGTCAGCTCACTTCATTTTGTATATTTTTCATTATCAGATGTGTTCTTTGTTAAAAAGCAATCCTCTTTAACAATTCAAATTTCTTTACTCTGCATCATTAGAAGTTCCCCTTCTAAAGGCAGACTTTATCAATGGCCCTCTTGTAACCCCAGCCTGTACCTGTCAAACTACAAAAATTCAAAGAATCCTTGAAGAAACAAGTTCCAATGAGGGCACAATGAATGGAGCCAAAAGAAGAAAGGAGCCAAGAACTGAGAATATGTGTTCAACAGCCCCTTCAGAAACCGAGACCATTACAACTGAAAAATAGGTCTGCCCTGGTATCCTTCCAGTGACCGAAATTTGAGCAAAGTATCCTGTAACCATGCTAACATTAAGCCCACCATAGATAAACACTGCTAAAAATAAATAAATCCAGTAACTGCAGCTGTAGAGAATGACAAACAAGGTTATCTGTTTAATAATGCACCAAAAATGTTTTCCAGTGGTTGCAATAGGCTGCTTCTGTTTATATCTAACAAATAGAATAGCTATTAAGTATGGTATATCACTCTGTTAAGAACTGAAATTAAGTGCGGGTGTTCTTATGATTAACAGTAGATCCTCTCAAAGTGAGAACGTCCATCTTTATTACAATCTTACAAGGTGATCACAAAAATGCATCTTGTACATCAGCATGTTACAATTTTCTGGACCAGTTACAGGTAATAAGGTTCATGCACGTTCCATACACCTTCACCTTTTTCAGGACCATGCAAATCAATAGACCCAAGGGAAAAATGCAAAGCAGCAGAAATTTCCAATTGCAAATTATCAAGCACCCCCAGAGAGTTTTGCAGAAGAAATACTTTTGTATAAAATAGTTGTATTTTGTTTTGTTTTGTTTCTGATAATAAAAAAAGGATGTAAAGAAATTCCCAATCGTCAAATATCTGACTCCGTATTCTGATATACCTTCTCGTTTAGAAGATTGCTTCTTCATCTTTGAGAGCAGCAGCACACAATCTCCTTGCCTATCAAATGAAATACTAGAAAAGTACACATGGTTCAAGCTTCAAACAGGCAAGCATAGCTTCCTTGAATAAGGGGAGAGTGACCCACACACCGCACTCACCTTCTCTTTATAAGGCAGAGCACTGCTGCAAAGTTATTGGTTATTAGATGAAACACTTTCTCCTGCACTGAGAAAGAAAAGCAAAAGGTCTCTGAAAAATAACTGCTTTCTCTTCTTTCAAGGAGCTTTAAGCAAAATATATGCTAGGATGTCAGCAATATGCAATAGGTCAAGAAGGTGCCCTTCACAGGTTCATGTGCGATGCCATACTACACTAGGGAGCACATCCGCAGACTGGCTTGCAGGAACAGGGACATGTGGGAGAATGTGCAGGTAACCTCTCCTGGTCTCTAGAGATGCATACCGATAGATTCATGTCTTTCTGGACTAAGTGAACTGGCCTGAGGGTTACAAATAAGCCAGGTCTGCAGCAGGCTAGTAGCTTATGAACAGGGACTTCTGGCTTATTCCAAACTGGAAAATCTGGCAGCACTCCGCTCCAAGTGACTGGAAGCACCAACAGCAGGAGGGGTCACAGAAGTCCATGTCCTAAAGGTGTTCAACAAACTTGAGCAAATTATCAGCATATACGTCCAAATTCACACGGCTTGTTGTGATTGTTTACTAATGCTAGATGATATTATGTAACAAGGCGCCTGTAGAGGACACTAGGGAGAGAAGCAATTATAACACAAGTGATAAAAGACAGCGATAAGAAACCAGTTTTGCTCCCATTGGACTTTGGACTAGTTGATCAAATAGAAAGATTTTTTTTTCATAACACAAACTAGCATAGATGTTCTTCTCAATTTCAAGGGGTGTATTTCAAGAGCGAGTGCTAGGACCGAAAAAGACACGCCTTCAAATCTAGCTCTTTGGAATCAAATCCAAATCATATTTGGTCTTCTTGAATTCCAAATCAGTCAGTGCACTCGCCAAGTTCAAAATGTATAGCCAAAGAGGCACCATTTCCCTCATAAGAAAGGAGACTGGGAAGATCACCTGCTCAAAATGCAAGCAGGGGTCACTGCCTATATGCCTATGACCAGATTAACCTTCTAGGGTACTGCCCTAGTAGGAAGCATTGTATTTCCCTCGAGGCAGCCAGGGGAGACAGAGAACAACGTATAAAAATGGGATTGTCCACAATGGCCAACGTCCATCCTCCCACTTGAAACCAACATTATTATAAAATAATTATTAGTATACAGCAAAGGGGTAATCCTAACAACAGGTGCCCCAGTTGAGAATGTTAAGCACTTACTATGAACACACATTCCAATGGCAGGAATCACTTCCTGTGTACATTATGCTCATAGTATTCACGTTTGTCTCAAGCATTAGAATAATAAAGACAAAGTGGCCCCCATTAGTTCACAATCTCTAGGCTACATTTAAATAGGGAGTCCAATACTTAGCTCCCGTAGGTACAGTTACGATGGCCAAAAGCTCAATATGCTGCCACCACTCAGTGCATAGAGTCAAGGGACAACTCATTTAAAACGATCCTATCTGGGGACCAATTCAGGATCTTGGTTCTCAAAAGGGTGACCATGAATCGCACCAATTTTCAGTTTGAGTGATCCTTCATGATCATAGTCTTCACAAACTGTCAATAAGCAAATAAATAGGGAAACTATTGGAGACGGCAGAGCCGCAATGTTTATGTGGCACTTTCGTCCTTACAGAGCGGCAGCCATGGCTGAATTCATTGAGGACAGTATTCTAAAAAGAAATATCACTGCTACAGAAACAAATTCCTAAAAACTCAATCACTGAGGTGGGTAAGACGGTGTTAGCTCCTAGTTCTCAAGGAGCAGGATGGCAGAGTATGAGGAAATCAAGTAAATCCTGGAACAGTGTGCCTCCAGAATCAGGACGACCTCCCAAAACGAAGAGTGCAGTTGGGAATTCAATTGAGCTAGCTAAGCAAGAGGAGGTGCTTCTACTTCGCGTTCCACCTCTTGTATTTTCGGCTGTGTTCAACCACTGGAAGAAGACTATTTCTGAACCCCGTCCTGTTCCACGGCTCTTCACTCAATAACTGGTGAGGTTCTTGTTCTTAACAGTCACCTGCACAGCGTAGGAGAAAGGCTCCAGTGTAGGACGGAGAAGTTAGGAAAAAGTCTTACCTCATCACATTGGTACTGAACCAGAAAAAGAAAAAAAAACAGCTGAACTTAACTTTCACATTCAAGCGGCTGGAATCACCCTAGTGGGAGGAGATTGTGAACTCTTATCTGCTGCCTATGCAGGTATGTGACCTTGCCTTCTTGGCCCAATGGACCTGCTGCAGCATATTAAGAAGAGACTGCCTAGTCTGCTTGGTGCAGCAGAAGCTTACAGTCACAGCAATTGTTGAAAAGCTCGGCTTGACTCAGTTTCTGGAACAAGTCTACACCTCAAAGGATAAGTTATAGGGTGCATTTCACTCTCCCCTTGGATCATGAAAAGAGGGTATGGCTGATACGAATAATGAGGTAAAGGATGATAGGTGTTTTCCCATCCAGGTACGTTCATCGTCCCTATGAGGAAGGAGAGCTGTGCTAGAGGAAAGCTTTGCTACTGCCATGGCAGGATGTGTGTGCAGCACTGGGCCTTGTGACTGAGACCATCTACATTCTCTAGGTCTCCTTCCGGATGGCAAAACCAATTAAATATATGATCTCTTCAGTTATCATTGTATCATTACTCAGCATGCAAGGCAGGCACTGCCAAAGGAACCTCAATAGTAACACAAAACACGATATTCGCCATAATAAAGTTTCCGTATAACACAATTCAAAGATTAAGCAAGACAATTCCTGTCAAAAGTCGAGGGCATAACATGCTGTGCTTGACCACAAAGCTATACAGTACAAGCTATCTGATCTGAATGCAAAATTTGATTGAGGTAAAGTACAATGAAAATAGATTTTTATTGAAATCAAAGGACTGGGGAACTACCTAAATTGGGAATTTATTTAAGCACTAGAAAAGCAGGTTCTGATCTACATTGGTCAGCAGAAAAAGGCAAACTGACGTGGGTGCATGTACGGAGGGGCATATTACATACATGTGTGCATAGTACCGGCATGAAAATCTCTGTGGTAAAAGAGCTACAGAAGTACTTTATGGTCCCGACATTAAGTGGCACAGGAACCAATAGGTTGAAAAAGGGAAAGAACCGGACTTAAGATGCGCTGGAGAAATCTACTCACTTAATCTCTAAATCGAGTCAGATTGTTTCAGGGCAAGCTACTTTGAGGTTCTACTGGCCCGGTCTGGCGAGAGAACTAGAGCTGGCGATGAACAGGTGTTTGTTCAGTTAGAAAGTGAATGAGTAATAAAGATGCTGTAAAATCTTGAATTTATCTTGACACATTTGCTGTACGTTCAAAGACAGAGATCAAATGTCAGGATACATCTTCTGAAAAACCGCTGCTTATTTTATCCTGGAGATTGGTGTTTACTATTCTTTTGCGATTGCAAAGTTAGAGGATTTTGTAATGTGAACAGTCTGCCGATCAAGAGGGGCACACAACATTAAAATAGCTTGTAAATCAACTGTAAAAATATTTTGTAATATATTTCAGTAGTGAGATGGAAACAAAAATGTTATTAGGATCAAAACTAATTAGAATTGATGATGTGAAAATTATATTTGCTGAAAAACGATTTCCAAAAATTATTAAAACTGGTTGTCAGTGGGGAAAATTGGTGGCATTTCAGCGGAAAGTGTCAGTAAATGACGGTGCACCACCACATCAGGCTTTAGCAATATATTTACTAAAAGTGAGTTTTAAAAAATAAACTGAGAAACATTCCTGCCCCTACCCTGATGACTACTATTAGGAAACTAAGAGACGTGTCACGGATCACATGTACCCTATATAAAGGCTCCATTTCTATTATACATGGAGCAAAAGTGTAGTCTATTAAAACAAACAAGAGTTTTTTGTACAGCAGACATGCTGAACTCACGAATTTAAAGATACTCTTGCATGTGGTAATGAAGAAAGGGCGACTCAGTGAAATAAAATATTTGCCTAGGATCTCACAATTTGATACAAGTTTATGGGTCAAGACCATTACAGTTAGGTCGAGTAAATCATTCAAGTCACTAGACCTGCAGGTCTAGTAACAGGTTACTGATTTTTCAATGCCTGATGAAGAGTACAAAAATTAATCTTATCCATAAACCACACAAAGATTACAAATGTCTGGGTACTAAAACTTCTAAAAGAGTTTGAGGGAGCAATGTTACTGTATTTAATTAAGCAAACAAAACAAAGAAATGTTAAAAAGATATCAAAAGGCATACATTTTTTTTAGTCAACTCCTATGGATGACAACCCGAAGGGCAAAATACTTAGTTGCAATGGACATGATGAGCTTTTGCCAATTATGAGAGTTTGCTTATAACTGTCAGCAAACATTTGAGGACTATTAAGGCAGACAGCCTTGTACATTTAGAAGCAGAAGATAGTGGGTTACTGAGACAAAGAATCTAAGTAGTCTATAAACCAAAAGGCTGTGAACAGTGGCGACAGCCTAAAGGAAAGTAAATGTAAACACAGACTGTGTCCAAGGTTTTAGGAGACACTAACGTAAATTCATTAGATTAGTGACATCTATTGAAAGTAATTTTTTTAAAAACTATTTAACATTCAAGATAAAGAACATCTCGGCGGTCTGACGAAATTGCCATTAGTTACCCCAAATGTGTTAGGTTGTTATGGTCTCTCTTTATATGGCTTAAGTTTACGTTATTATTGATTGTGAAGCATGATTATTTTATATCAGCCAATTAGAAGTCCGGTTTTTGTAGAGCACATATCCTATACTAAACTGAGCTATTAAACTTGAATGGTCAAGGAATATCATACAGTTAAGTAAAACAATGCGCCATGGAGCCCACAATTTGGTCAGGTGGAGAGGCTGGGATTTGACTGCATTACTACACATTCTGCAGTTCGGAGACTGTAGGGTACATCATTCTCTCTTCTGTTTAACACTAAAGATCAGTGCTTTGGTTTCAGTTACTTAATTATTGTTATTCAATTAGTTGTAGTGAATGGAGTAAGTACATCTATTACACCTTAAATCAAACTTGCACTCTACAATTGTTTACATGTGTGTAGTCGTAAGATTTAAAGGTGTGCTTTTCTACGTGGAAAACACTCACAGACAGTGAAGATCGAAAACAGTGACACGCCATACATACACCACGTCTGAAATCATGGTGCACTTCACATGCGTTTATCTGAAGGATTATAACTTAAGGTGCAATCTCAGTCGGAGCTCGGAGACCTCTTCGTGTTTTTTATGTATTTACTTCTGTTCATTTTAATGTTGAGATTCTCCTAAAATCCTTCTTTTTCTCATAGCATCTCTTATTTCCCTTACTCTGCTAACTCGTCTACCTGTATAAATGGGACGATTTAGAAGTGGCTCAATGACTACAATAAAATAATTAACAAACCAAAGAGGTCTCGACTACGTGCAGTTTTGGTAATCCTGTTACTGGACTTCAAACGAGAGTTATGAGATTTTTAGCATGTCTTCAGCGTGACATGCTCCGTCTGCCGCGGACTAATCTTCATTGTTCACTTCAAATGTAGGGAAACAGACATGGACAGTGACAAACATTGGCAGGTTGCGACTAGCAAATAATGATACACACTAGCGCTATATTGATTACAAATGGAAAAACGCCAGTCAAGATCGGAAAGGATTGGAGGCCACTAGTGACGCAATGTAAAACTGATAATAGTAATATAGGGTGGCAATGAATAATCAGGCAACGGGCTCAATCGCTGGGGAGAAAGACTAAACTGCGATGAAAAATGTTAGAAATAGTGTTGAAGGCTCCGATGATCGTCATAAGGTGAGCTCTGCTGAAAAATGGACTGGTTGGACAGAGGTCGCTACAGCAACTAGATACAACATGCCATATGCTGGAGACACGAGTGTATACAGCTACAACATACCAAAAAAAAGGCTGCGGAGACCCCTTAAGGGCTGCTAAAAAGATGAGGCTTCGAAGACTACGGGGAACGAGCGCAGGCTCAGAAGCTATCGTGTAGTGAAAGGAGACACGATGTTGCTTACGCCTGTTATTTTAAACCAGGCAACATAAAACAAGAGATGCAAACCTGTAAAAATATATGGCCTCACATAGATCCGATACAAATCATATGTTATAGGCACGAATGCCTAAACGTCTGGAAAGAAAAGCCATCATAACAAGAGATCACCGGCTACGTAGAACAGCCTGGATCGCCTTGTACGAAGAGCAGCTGGAAACGAGGCTGTAAATGGTAGATCCGTTTCAGGCTACATATTGTTGGCAGCTCGCCAACTCCTTCGGTGAGTGTTTCTGTGTAAGTGGATTTATCAATGTTATCTCGCACGGTTTTCGGAGCCATGGGGACACGAGCCACCGACGCTGCCAGCTCCGCAGTACGTGAAATGCGTGCACACGGCTAGCTTCGGTAACCAGCCTGCAGCTTCTCGACTACGACCCCGCTACCTGCTGAGAGCGCGCGTGGCAGTACAGCCATCTTGTGGTACAAGAGCTGAAATCGTGCCCTGCGGTGACAAGGGAATGTTCTAGCCGACGACTCACTCCCACTCACTCACTCATTTTTTTTTGGTTATTCCACTGCGTAGAACCGTCCACGGAGTTTTCAGGAAACCATGGCAGAGAGACTCTTCAAAATGTTTTCATGAAAAAAAAAAAAGAATTAACAAAGATCGTCACTGGGGCCTTAAGCATTGATCCATTTACACTGGCTCCCTATAGGTAAACACATTCCGTTTAAGGCACTTTGCATTGCCTTCAGGGCACAACAAGGTGTTGGCCCTGAATATCTGATACAGCGTTTTCAAAGCTATATCCCAGCACGCTCCCTACGCTCATCCACCAGTGGAAATCTTGAAATCCCCAGATTCAAGAAATCTAACTGGGGTGGGAGAGGATTTATCTCGTACACCGAAGCTGTGGAACTCACTCCAGACAGAACTAAAACTTAAAACAAATCTATTGGAATTCAGGAAAAATCTAAAAACGTGGCTTTTTAGCAAATAATCTTAGCATCTTCTAGATCTTTACTTGCTTGTCTGTGTCGGCTTAGCGCCTAGATACACCTGGGTGATTGTCGCGCTTTAGAAATTTTAATTTAATTTCTTATTTTTATATTTAAATATTGCATCTAGCGGCAAGGCAGGCTTTAGCGTTGGTTGTGCCTGGGACAACAATCTTTTTTGGCGCCCCTCATGATCTCCTCCACGATTCCCTCACTACCACAAGGCAAAAGTACACCCTCATCTCTCCATAGCCCCTCTCTCATATTCGTTTCATATGTTTTAAGTACCTGTAAAGGCTGGCTTTACTAATCCACTCAGGTATCCATATAAATACAGATCTGTTCTTTTCTGCACTACTTTATGGCGAGTCAAAACTGCAACTAGACAAACTGACCTCTTTTTCCAGCAGGAACATTAATCACCAGACTTTTGTTGACAATTTTATTGCTGTCTGAAAGCTGGATGCACAAGAAACTCTATAGCAGGTGCTTTTAATATGTGTTGAGCTAAACACAGTGCCCACTCCAAACGTCAGTGCTCCCCTCCCCAGGTCAGCGCCCAGTGCGGCTGCAAAGGTCACGCAGCCCTAAAGTCGTTCCTGCCCAGTGGTCCCGCTGCATGCCTACAGACGGTGGGCCGGAGTTCTTGCTTATAAAAAAAAAAAAGTGTGCGAGCGTGACCTGCTTGCTCGTTGAGCCGGTCCTATTATTTGGCTCAGTAGTCAACACTGGTCCAATAAATGGAATTTCGCGGGCACTTTTGTAAATGCAGCCTCTTTACTAACCTGACTATTTTGTCATTTTCTTTGCAAATTGCGAAATCCTGGAGGGTCTATCTAGCATGTATCCCTTTGTGTTGATCCCCATGCCTGCTGAAAACCAAATGCCTTTTCTCTAGTTTCACCAGCGTAAAGGGAGGGTTGAGGAGTTACTTGAGGTTCCGCTCTATACCTAGGGGACAATCTGTCTTGGAATTTTAATCGTGCACTAACCATGTAACAATTAGTCAACAGGGGAGTAATCATATTGGTTTTGGAGGGGTCTAGGCCGAGCTTTGTAACCTAGTTTGATTAATGTAATATAGTCCC
This sequence comes from Lissotriton helveticus, assembly GCF_964261635.1. Taxonomy (NCBI): domain Eukaryota; kingdom Metazoa; phylum Chordata; class Amphibia; order Caudata; family Salamandridae; genus Lissotriton; species Lissotriton helveticus. Next base: position 535,540,851 of record NC_136072.1, on the reverse strand, counting down.
ACTTAATACAGCTTTATGTATGTGTACTTATTTTATTGCGACTATTATTGATATTTTAGCGATATCCACACTCGGTAAGAATCTTATGACAAACTATGCCAGAAAATAGTCAACTGATATAACTTCCTGTGAACTGACTTCTTGCGATGTTGCGTCTTACAGGTGGCCTCGTATGATCCTATTCTGCCCGGGGCCCCACAAATCCTATAACCAGCCCAGGTCACTGCCAACATGACATAACATGGTAAAAATACTTCTTTAAGTGCAAACAATTGTAAAGTTAAGAGACAGGTCTGATTTTATGTCAAGTCCGGCGACCAGCATTATGCATTAACTCTTTTTACCGCCACACCACTGCAGCACACTTAAAAGACCAAACATTAAAGAATGCCCATAATACTGTCAACGGTTACATTACGGAACATTCCACTTTTCAATGATGCTTATTAGCCGCTTCCATGCTTTGGACGGTGTCACGGTGGGTATGAGCGTCCGATCTGCGCATGCGTGAAATTCGCCCGCACTGCGGCGGAATGTGCACCGCGGCAAAGCGGTTAGATAGAGAAGTTATTTTTATTTATTTTGTGTTGTTGTTGGATTAAAATTACTCGGTTATTATTAATTTCATGAAGGCATTTGTTACATTTAAGAGTTATTGATAGATTGTGTGCAATCGCAACTTTTGCTCCATTTTATGACTTAACATTTTCCAATTTCTGGTTTAGTTTTTTTGAAAGGGTAACTATGATGTACTGTTTCATGGTGCAAGTGCGAGCTTGTGCACAAGTGCCACTAGTAACCGACCAAACAGTCTGTTCATGCACATACAGCATGCTCAGGAAAACCAGAAAGGAGTGTGAGCGAACCACTTTATTTTGAAGCGGTGGTTATATAGGTTCGCATGTGCAAGCAAAACAACCAGTTGTGGTCATGTAATCTTGTAAGTTTCGGCAATCTTTTTGTGTTAGTCAGAAAGTCTTCACCTGTTAACAGGCAAAAACTGCTGACTTGGAAAGGTTACTAATCGACTACTTTGAGGCTACAGTGGAAGCTTTTCAGGCCTTGCCTATTCACAGCTATACGGTCTGTTGTTGAAAGTTGTATTGTGTACAATACCAATAATTACAGTAGACTTTGGGTCAGCCCATTCCTTAACATTTGTTGGCTTTCCGGTCAGTCCCATTTGCTTGCTTCTTATTCAATGGCTTTCATTTCTTTTCTTGTGTATGTCCCTTAGTGAAGCAGAACACATATAGCAGTCTTATTATTTGATGACTTGAATTCTCCCACTGTTTATATTCAGGGAACTACTGTTTACATCTAGATATTGACAGCATGAACTTCATGCTTACAATATGCATAAAGCGAGTCTTGGGTTTCAAACCTATTGGCATCATCAGTGTCTGTTTCTCTTGCTTAAAGCACTCCATTGGAATGCAAGCATTTTCCTGTTCTTTTTACTTCTCCTAGTGTACTGCTTCCCCGGTCACACCCCACCCCCCTCAAAACGAATGCGCTCCTACTGAGGTTCCGTGACGATTTTACCCGTGTTTGTAACATTGTCGCAAATGCATAATTTTGGTATCAGTGAACCGCAAATGATCCATTTAGTATATCCTGGTGTTTTCGCTATACTACGAGCAAGAGCACTCCTGTTACAAACACATTTCTGTTCTACCCGTGGCATCCATCTTAGAACAAGGAAGCCATTTTGTATTCCTTGCCCTCACATAGTCAATGGACACGCAATGACCTCTTTTCATTTAAGGACACGTAGGCTTTAGCCGGCAATTCACCTTGCTAGTGACACGTGCACCTTAGGCCAGCAACGCTGTGGCAGCATGACTCGACAAGAGCTGCCTCCCCAGCCTGAGGCCAGTCCTGCTATACTGGTTCTCGTGTTCGTTAGTCTGATCATGATTAGGCGGCCGAAGCTGGTAACCGTGCCCATTTACGACCCACAAACATCTCTTATCCTACTTTTCTATCTTCTGCACCTGGCTCTGCTCCTTTCCTTCTGGGCCTTTATTAGGGGGAGGTAACGAAATTTACGATGAGGCGGTCCGGGTCTTGAATGGAAAGTTGACATGGGATTATGATGGAATAGTGGGAACCCCTCGTTCGTAATGTTTTGACATCAGATATTGTTGACGATTCCTGTGCAACGCCAAATATTTATTGTTTAAAGACACAAAGGTTTTGGAATGTGCTAACATGTAAAGAAATTTGCCTGAAGCCCAATATTCAGTATATAAGGAGCAACCCTCATTGTACAATTTGAACAGGCTCCTAGATACTGCCCATGTGTAGTTTCTGTGACTTCTGTGTCCCTGCAGTAATAAACCTTTGGTCTTTGACGCCACCATCGAGAAGCCCGTGTTTCTGTTTGTTTGTGCACCGAGGCAGGTTGAACTCCGGGGTCTTCGGGTGTTATCCCTGACACCTCTGGACGGAACCAAAAAGTCCAGAACTCCAATTGGCGCCCAACGTGGGGCGACGTCATTCGGTACCGGTCCAAAAGCCTGAAGAGTTCGAGAAGCTTCGTGTGAAGATTTCAGAGGGAGGCGCCCCACTTCATCGATCCCGGCATATCGCAAAAGTGGCCCGACGTTCTCTTCCACGAGGGTTCCCGTTCAGACGGCTGCAGTGGTTCGTTGCCTTGACCGTCGCCCTGTCTTGGACCCGAGGTGCAGTCCTTAGTACGGCGAGACGTGACGGGTTTCTCCTTGGTGACGTCTTCAGTGCCTCAGTTAAGTATTAAGTGGTTGACTTCGTGAGGGTTGTTCCTGTTTGGATAATCCTTTTAGTTTTTGGTTTGGTTCGGTTTCATAAGATTATCGCTGGTTATTCTGGTTACGATAATCATTCAGTTCAGTTCGGGTATCGATACGTTTGTCTGTTCTGGTAGGCCTAAGTTCTTGGTTCGAGTGCGCACCTTTCTTTTGGTTTGTGTTTTGTCTGTTTTGTGTTCAGGATTATAAAATGGTAAGTCGGAAAAATTGTATGTTGTCTTGTTTTAGTTGCAACAGTGATTCCCAGTTGGAGGACTCGTGTTCGGTTCCTCCGATTGGAACTCCCCTTTATGATCTATATTGCAAATTTGGTGTGGGCCCTATCTCTTATAACGAGGTATGGATCCACTACACAGAGAAAGATGGTGTCCTTAGTTGGCCACTGCATGGTAGTTTCGAACCTCAAGTTCTTGATAATTTAGAAACGAAATTATTCAAGAAGAAAGCCCGGCCGGCAATGTTTGATTCTTTCCGTTATTGGCGAAAAGAATCTAAACAGAGAGAAATTAAAAAGTTGAAGAAAGAACAGAAAGAGCAAGAGTTGACTTTAGAACAGTCTGCTAAGCAGCTACAACTCAACGAGTCTGAGAAAGCGATGGAGGTGGCCAATAGAGAGCATAATTTAGCAATAGACAAGTGCTATCCTGCTTTGCCATCAAGTACAGCTAAGATAGTAGAGGACCCTGAAAAGGATCCCCTGTTGTCTTACTTGTTACGATCACCCCCACCGTATGCACAGGGTGCTACGGCTCCACCTATACCGAATGTTCAATTACCGGTTGCTGGACAACCTGATGTTCCTGCTCCTCTGAATCAAGTTCCTGTACCTCCTATGGTCAATATTAATGTTCCTTCGGCACCCCCTCTTTCAGGGTTGCCGGCTCCTTTACCTATACCTGTATCGCTCACACCTGCTAGTTCACAAGCTGTTTTGCCCGCTACTCCTACTGTTCCTAATCTATCTGTTCCAACTGCTACTCTATTTACTGCTTCTGCTAATATTATGACTCCACTTTCTGTTCGTCGAAGAATCACTGATTCTGTCTCTAACATTTTATCTCCCTTCTATAAAACTCTGATTAAGACTCCTACCTCTGACTCTGTGCAGAGACGTAGTCAGCTTCCCAGTACTGAAGAAAGAGGGATATTAGATTCCACTGCTCTTAGATGGATTTCGAAAGTTGGAAGATATAATGTACAAGATGTATTAGATACATTTATGCAATGGAACGAACCGACACAACGATATGTGTTTGATGAAATGTGCTTCCTTCTACGTGAGGAATTGGAAGAGGATGACCCTGAATCAAATCTAGAAGAATTAATTAATGTTCAGAAAGAGTTTGCTGCAGGTATGATAGTTGGACAAAATATAAAAGAAGCGATGGAACTGGTTTTAAGTTATAGGAATGACCCATCCCTTCGTTCTCCGAGGGAGTCAGAGAGACGTAGTACGAAACAAAATCGTCAATATCCAATGAGAGAGGTTCCACCAATTTGGCGTGAAGCTGTGCAAGCTAATGTAAACCTTGGTATTGCAGCCGCTCCGGCCCAATTCCAGAGAGTATGGATACATATTCCGTGGAAGCGAGCTGAAGTATTAGCAGTGAAACAGGCCTTGCCAGATCCGCGTAAAAATCCTGCAGGGTACTACAAAGAGTTGGCTCAGACAGTTGACGCTTGTGTATTAAATCTAGCTGACATAGATCTGCTATTTGGTAATGTAGTACCGCAACCAATTTGGGCTAAAATTCGTAAAGAGAATCATCCAGTTGCCCTAGGTGGTGATTGGGCAGCTATAATTGCAGCGGATGGTCAACAAATAGGTGGTTCTAAACCTGAGCCCTTAATTGCTAATTTGCCTGGTAGAATAATCGATTTAATGAAAACCCTAATGCCAGCATTACGCGTTAACTGGGACAAATTGTCCGCGTGCAAACAGAAGAAAGACGAAAGCGTCTCCGACTTTTTTACAAGATTCGAGGAGACTTTTGTGGATCATAGTGGTCAGGATATGAGCACAGAAGGAGGCCAGAGATTATTTGTTGATAAATTTGTGCACAATCTGTTGCCAGAACTTAGTGGTAAATTAAAAAATTCTGAAAGTGCGTGGGCTGTCTCTACGACTGCGCAAATACTTGCTACTGCCCAGTACTATGAAAATAGGGACAAAGAGGAGAAAGAAAAATCAGATAAAAAGACGAAAGAGTTAAAAACTAAAGTTCTTTTACAGCAAGCATATCCGCCTCGCACCAATCAGACCAATACACAGCAAGGGTCATATCAAAGAACGGAGTATAATTCTCAGAGGCCACAGTACCAATGGAATCAGTGTGCTTATTGCAAAATGGAAGGCCATTATAAAACTGAGTGTCCGGTACGGGCACAAAATAATGCTGCGGCAGCTCAGAGAGGTCGTGGTGGTTATATGCAGAATTCTAGAGGTCGAGGAAGAGGTGCTATGCCTCCACAGACAAGTGATCGCCCTTCTAATTATTTCGACCGACGAAATGGACAATCTGCCCAACAGAATAGGTCTCAACAATATCATGTTGAAGATTACTATGAAGCTAGTGAGGAAGTTCAGCCAAGGGAGTACTAGGACAGCCATGGACAAAGAGAGGGAGTAGTATCAGTTCCAGTAGATCAGAGTGGGCCTTATGTCGCAGTAGCAACATCAGGTATAGTCGAACCGTTTCTGTTGGATACTGGTGCAGCAAAAAGTTCTATCATACATGCGAAACTCCCTGGCGCACCTTTGTCTGGCTCAACAAACGTTTCAGTAGGTTTTTCAGGCGCCCCTGTTCACAACCCTGTTTCTGGTCCTTTGTCTATTTCTGTTGGACCCCGACAATTGAAAGCACCCCTGATTTTGACGACAGGTTGTAATGAAAATCTGCTTGGTTTAGACTTATTAAAACGCCTATATGCGACATTGTACTGTTCTCCAGAAGGAGTACAGCTTACGTTGGGTAAAAAAATCATCTCTCCAATGTACTTGTCGATGGATGCACTCCCACCAGAGCTGCGTTCACTCCCTGATACTCTTTGGGCGACTGGTCCTAATGATGTAGGTCTTTTAGAAATTCCACCATATGTAGTAACTTTAAAAGCGAATGTAAAATTTCCACGAATTCCACAATACAGAATTTCTACTGAAGGTGAGCGTGCGCTCCTACTGATAGTACAAGATCTGATCAAGAAAGGCGTTATAGAAGAAACTAGAGGTAATGTCTGTAATAGTCCTGTACTGCCCATTCTGAAACGAACTGACCCAACAAAACCTCCAGTATATAGATTTGTAATTGATCTTAGAGAGGTTAATAAAATTGTGATTCCACAGTTTCCTGTGGTTCCAGACATTACGGCATTGTTAACGTTAATTCCTGCTACAGCGGCATGGTTTTCAGTTATCGACTTGAAAAATGCCTTTTTCAGCATTCCCATAGCCGAGGAAAGCAGAGATATCTTCGGTTTCTCTCTAGGAGGACGAAGCTTCAGGTTTAAACGCGCTCCACAAGGTTATTGTGAAAGCCCATCCATTTACAGTCAAGCATTAAAAAGCCAGTTAGACTCATTTGTACTTCCTCCTGGTTCTGCTTTAATACAATATGTCGATGATCTTCTAGTGGCTGCCGATGACAAGGAAACTTGCAAAACAGCTACAATTTCTTTATTGCATCATTTGTCAAATTTGAATCACAAGGTGTCACCTTCAAAAATGCAATACTGTTGCCAAGAAGTGACCTACCTAGGTCATCTCTTGTCAAAGGAGGGAAGGAAGTTGACCCCAGAAAGAATAAAAGCAATTACACAGATGTATGTTCCTAGCACGCAGAGAGAAGTACGTGCCTTTTTAGGTATTACCTCATATTGTAGGCAATGGATCCCAAATTTTTCTCTTTTGGCGAAACCATTGGTAGCTTTGACTGGGAAAAATGTTCCGAGTCCAGTGCCATGGTCTGCCGAATGTCAGGAGAGTTTTTCTGAGTTACGAAATGCTCTGTGTTCAGCTCCTGTATTGGGTACACCCGATTACAGTAAACCATTCACGCTCTATGTCCATGAGAGAGAAGGTTGTGCGTTGAGTGTTTTGACACAGAAATTTGGTGATAAACAACGCCCTTGTGCGTATTTTTCATCAACATTAGATCCAGTAGCTAGAGCGTTGCCTAGTTGCTTGAGAGCTACAGCCGCAGCTGCAGCCTCCATTCGACAATCTGCTGGTTTGGTAATGAACAATATGCTAGTAGTCATGGTTCCTCATGCTGTGGATACACTCATGAACCGAACCAAGACGCAGCACCTTACCAGTGCTAGATTATCAGGTTATGAACTGACATTGCTAGCAAGTCATATTCAGATCAAAAGATGCAATGTATTGAATCCAGCAACATTGTTGCCGACTAGCCAAGAGTCGAGTGATTCCGAACCACACGACTGTTGTTTCAGAACTGAGGAAGAAACAAAAGGACGAATTGATTTAAAAGACACTCCATTATCAGATCCAGATGGCACGTTGTATGTTGACGGGTCTTGCTTCAAATTGGAGAATGGTGATGTGACTGCTGCCTATGCAGTAACGACTTTGAGTACGATTGTGGAGACTGCGAGAGTAAGTCAGACTTCTGCCCAGGCTGCAGAATTGATCGCGCTGACAAGAGCGTGCGTTTTAGCTAAGGGAAAGAGAGTGAATGTGTTCACAGATAGTCAGTACGCGTTCGGCGTGGCCCATAGTTTTGGCCGTTTGTGGAAAGAGAGAGGTTTCATTACGTCCCATGGGACTAAGATCCAACATGGTCAGCTAGTTAATGACTTGTTGGAATCTCTAACCTTGCCGATTGAAGTTGCGATTGTGAAATGCAGTGCTCATAAAGCAATCACGGATGATGTTGGTCGTGGGAATGCTTTTGCTGATGAGACTGCAAAACAGACAGCTAGAAATATGGTGAGTAGAATGTATGTTGCAACGTCTGCAAGATGGATTTCTGAGTCTGGAATGTGTGAGGACACAGTGGAAAGCGTGAAAGAAATTCAGAAAGAGGCGACTGAGGAGGAAAAGCGTGCATGGAAAGAGAGCACGGGTAAATTGGACTCGAGTGGGTGTTGGATTGACTTGTCGGAACAACAGCGTTGGATGTTGCCTGATGCGTATGTGCTTGCAGTAGTTACGATGGCACATGGAGCAGCGCACATCAGTTCTAAAGGGATTTGTAAGATGTTGGCTCCAGTTTGGAAGAATGATGGGATTAGTAAGTGTGCAGAGAGAGTGGTGAGAAATTGTATGGTATGCTTGATGCATAATCCTGGCAAGAGAATCCCCACACCTGCAGGTCACTTCGCTCCTCCTTCCTGCCCCTTTGAAGTGATCCAGCTAGACTTCATTCACATGGATCGTTGTAATAATCTAAAGTACGTCCTAGTGGTAGTTTGTGCGTTCTCCAGATGGATCGAAGCATACCCACTGAAGGACAATACTGCTTTGTCCACTGCCAAGATCCTTCTTAAAGAATACTTCCCCAGATTCGGAATGCCACGGATTGTATGGTCAGATAACGGAAGTGAGTTCGTAGGGAAAGTTATGCAGAGTGTGTGTGCCGGCCTAGGGATTAGACAAAAGTTTCACAGTGCGAATCATCCCCAGTCCGCGGGTTTAGTTGAGGGTTACAATGGCACCCTTAAACTGAAACTTGCTAAGATACAAGCATCCACGGGTTTGTCCTGGCCAGATGCATTGCCTTTGGCTTTGTTATCAACAAGAGCAACTGTACATTCTAGAGTAGGGCTTAGTCCATATGAAATAATTTTTGGTCGTCCTGCAAATGTTTGGGGGGTACCTAGACCGAAAGAATTTAAGCAGCTGGAATACCTAATGTTAATTGATTATCTTTTTGACTTGACTGCTAAATTGAGCCTTATTCACCAACAGGTTTTCGATGCATTGCCAAAGCCACCGGAGAGTCCAGGTCATCAGCTGAAACCTGGGGATCAAGTAGTCATTAGAAATTTTGCAAGAACGAAAAATCTTCAGCCCAGATTCGTTGGCCCTTTCCAAGTCCTATTGGCGACGAGAACTGCTATTCGAGTGGCCGGAAGGAAGAATTGGATCCACACGACACATGTCAAACGTGTGCCTCTGCCACTTCCTTACGACAACTGGGTAAAGAAAGGAATCAGTGCCTCTGAAGCAGAACAAATACCCAAGTTCATCTCTTTCAGTGATGCAGAACTGATCACTGATACATCAAACTCTGACTCTCCTCCTGAAACTGCTCTTTTGAACCCTGAACATTTGTCATCTGCACCAAAAGAACATTTGTCATCTGCAAACGCGAACATTGCAGCGTCGGCTGAAAATATATTGTTTCCAGATCAGACAGCTCCTGCAAAACTGAGATACAACTTGCGACCTCGCAATATGGACAAATAAAGCAGGAAACTGCCTATTTTCAGATTTGAATTTTCTATACATTGCCTCCAGCCAGGAAGTTTGCTATTATTTTATTGTTTTAAATTTTGCCTTGCCGTCTGGGTAGCCGTAGGGTCGTGGCTGTGTGCCTAGTTGAATCTGCGGGGGTCAGACATAAGGTCGATCTTTCTGTTAGTTCTGGGAACTCCCAGGGCTGATAGAGGCATTTTCATCTACGTACACATCATCAGTGGTCACGAGCGGATTGTAGAAGATGGAGCTTCCTGAGCTGCAACGAAAGAATGTAATTTATGTTCGCAGAAATAGACTGTACCGAATACTTCACAACAAATGCTTTCTAATGCAATGTGCAGTTACATTTTTAATTGTTTTGATAACGTTGGTGGGTGGAATCATCTTTGGTGTGCATTTGATTTTTATGCCGGTAACTACAGTACCTCCCCTTGATCCTACTACTTCTACGGTTTCTTCTATGCATTCTTTTCACTCATTTCCTGAACACGAACAAGCTCGACGCTCTGAATTTATTAACAATACATTTGTACAGCTCTTGCATCAACACCAACTGGTAGTTAATACTACAGACTGCTGGGTGTGTGGCTTGATACCTCACACTATGGATAAAGGCATTCCCTATCTAGTCTTGCCTTTTAGCTATAATGGATCATTTCAGGCCTTTCAGACCATTTTTTCCTATGCCCTTGAGACCTATCCTCCGCGTCCACCACGGTCCACTAAATACAACTCAGCCAACAAAGCTTTAGTCCAGGGAATTATTGACATGATTAAAGACGTCAATAATACTCCATCTTACCCTAGAGATGAATTACGGGTGTATTTGAGTTGGAACTCTACCGAGTATCGCCTTAGTTTGGGAGAAAGCAAGCGTAAAAGCTCCACTTCAGTCTGGGTCGTGCCTCACCGAGGTCAGGTCTGTTTGCAAGGAAATGGGAGAAATCTGAGAGCTCAGCTAGGGAGGAGTGAGTGCGTTGAGACTTACGTATTTCCGTCTAACTCCTCCCCTGCCTTCCTTACTGCTAGGGGTACTTACTTCATTTGTCAAGACAGAGCGTATACATGGCTGCCTGTTGACTTCTCAGGTTCATGTTATATTGCTCGATTGTTACCTCCGACATACACTGCTTCTTCAGATTATCACAAGACCAGAGTAGCAAGAGGTGTCTTCAGCAAGGAAGATACCGCTGGTCAGGAAGCTGGAGACTTCTTCAAAGGTTTCCTTCCGTTTTGGGGGCCTATGGCCAATAGTAGAAATCTACGTCAACTAACACGGGTAGTTGAATCTACTATTACAGAAACTGCTGGTGCCCTTAGTAACTTAACAGCTGAGCTTCAGGCGGATCGTCTCATGACGTTGCAGAACCGTATGGTTCTAGACGTAATACTTGCAGATCGAGGTGGGGTATGCAGAATGATCCAATCGAGCTGCTGTGTTTTTATTCCCAATAATGCTCCAACCGTCTATGAAGCGATCTCTAAGCTACACAAGATTTCCGACTCTATACACGTAGACAAGGGAAACTGGTCCTTCATGGAGTGGTTTTGGACTCTGGTATCAGCGTGGGGATGGAAGGTTCTGATGGTCATTGGTGTCATCCTAGTATTTCTGTTCTCATGCTGCCTTATTATCCAATGTGGTCCCGCTTTGTGTAGTCTCTGTGCTGCAACCTGTTTCAGAAGACCACCTGCATTAGGAGAAAAGGCACGAGACAGGATGATGATGCAACAACATGTCACAGACATAATGAGCATAGAGTTAGATTCTGACATAGACTGAGTAATTGCCTATGTAAGGGCAAAAGGAGGGTCTGAGGTTCCGTGACGATTTTACCCGTGTTTGTAACATTGTCGCAAATGCATAATTTTGGTATCAGTGAACCGCAAATGATCCATTTAGTATATCCTGGTGTTTTCGCTATACTACGAGCAAGAGCACTCCTGTTACAAACACATTTCTGTTCTACCCGTGGCATCCATCTTAGAACAAGGAAGCCATTTTGTATTCCTTGCCCTCACATAGTCAATGGACACGCAATGACCTCTTTTCATTTAAGGACACGTAGGCTTTAGCCGGCAATTCACCTTGCTAGTGACACGTGCACCTTAGGCCAGCAACGCTGTGGCAGCATGACTCGACAAGAGCTGCCTCCCCAGCCTGAGGCCAGTCCTGCTATACTGGTTCTCGTGTTCGTTGGTCTGATCATGATTAGGCAGCCGAAGCTGGTAACCGTGCCCATTTACGACCCACAAACATCTCTTATCCTACTTTTCTATCTTCTGCACCTGGCTCTGCTCCTTTCCTTCTGGGCCTTTATTAGGGGGAGGTAACGAAATTTACGATGAGGCGGTCCGGGTCTTGAATGGAAAGTTGACATGGGATTATGATGGAATAGTGGGAACCCCTCGTTCGTAATGTTTTGACATCAGATATTGTTGACGATTCCTGTGCAACGCCAAATATTTATTGTTTAAAGACACAAAGGTTTTGGAATGTGCTAACATGTAAAGAAATTTGCCTGAAGCCCAATATTCAGTATATAAGGAGCAACCCTCATTGTACAATTTGAACAGGCTCCTAGATACTGCCCATGTGTAGTTTCTGTGACTTCTGTGTCCCTGCAGTAATAAACCTTTGGTCTTTGACGCCACCATCGAGAAGCCCGTGTTTCTGTTTGTTTGTGCACCGAGGCAGGTTGAACTCCGGGGTCTTCGGGTGTTATCCCTGACACCTCTGGACGGAACCAAAAAGTCCAGAACTCCACTACCCCCTAGCTCATCCATAGCTTCCTACACTCATTCCAGTCTCTCTCTGCTTACCAAGTCTTATCAATGGCGCTGACTTTGGTTCCCCATCGTATTGCCAAACTCCTCAGTTGCTCCCCTATCTACCTGCACCCACCCTTTAGCTATTACCTTTTTTTAAAATTACTTTTTGGGATGACACGGCAGCTGTCATTTGCTACAGGATCCTTTCCTTAAATGCACTCCAAGTCACCATTTTTAAAAATGTACCCCTCCAGAGGAGCGTCCGTTATTTTAGACCTGTAAATTAAAAAAAGAAAATGGTTGCTACCTTGTGGCATTTATGTGTGTGCATTATGACGCAGGTGCACAAACCACCACACAGGCCAAAAGCCAAAATTGTTACTGTGCCATGATACATGCTGATGCATGCACATGCCATCATACTCTGGTCACAACAGTAACATGACCCATACATGTGCAACAGGGGCAATGCACCAACATGTATGCCCCAACAGACTCGGGATTTGTTTTCTTTCTTTCTGCCGAGGCTAAACTACTTTGAAAAGCCACAAGGCAAGACCCATTATTTCTGCCAATACCTGTTTGACGCAAGTCAAATGGGGTACTTGGGCAAACACTGGCTGGATTTTGATATTGGAAATAAAAGTACTTTAAAGAGAAAATATCTAGAAGTATCAGAAATACGTTTAGAGTTGTATTTGCATTCAACCCATCTGACAAATACTTCAGCCAAAGGAGAGGAGCTTTACCTGAGGGAGGTGATGGAAGCTGAAAACGGAGATGGTGAATAAAAAAATTCTTGCATAGGGAAAATCAAGAATCTGTTAGCGAGCCAGTACACTTGTTTTGGGTAAAGTATAACAGAGGATTGATGTCTCAGAGTAGGAGTTCAGGCCATTATCTGAGGATGAGCACGAGGCAACAGAAAGGAAGGAGGAAGGATACGCCTAGGAAATGTGTTAAGAAAACTAGAGCCTTAGAGGAGAATGCTAAGGAAATGACAGCAGAGAATAACGAGCATTTACAATTCAATAGGTCTCACATTTACGCTAGTTTGAGCTATTGGCATTGTAAATGACAATGCCTTTTTTTTCGTTTTTTAAAACAAATAAAAGTCAGTCATTTATAATGACAATCGCTCATACTCGCGTAAATGCGAGACCTATTGCATTGCAAATGCTTGTTAATAGGGACTTCTCAGTGCAGAGCTGTAACGTGATGAGCTAATGTCATGGCTTCTACGTGTTAAAGAAATCAACTTTTTTTTATACTGAAGCGACTTTATCATATTGTACATGATGTTTGTTGTATGATTCACAGGGAAAACATTCTCAGGGCTCAGCTCGTGCACGACTTTAAGAACCAAGCCAGGCTCTTGACTGGACTTGCGTGTTAATTTGTTGGCTCGCCCACCTCTACTTTCTGGAGGGCTAAGACAGATCAGTCAGCAGTGATTTGATTGTGATCAGGCGGAGATGGCTCTTACAAGCTAAAGGTTTCTTTGTTCTTTTACCATTAACATAATGTCGTCCAAGAACCAGCTTTGAAACACGCATAATCAACATTTCAATGAAAACTTTCTGGGAGTAAACTTTAAAAAAAAAAATTGGCCGCCTTCCACCAAGTGTGTGCGAGGCAGATAAGCGAATAAATATTACCACATATTATTTGTATTTTGAACTTTCTTCATATTTCTGTGAGCATGTTTGCATGAAGAATATTAAAAAAAAAATCTGTATTTATTAAGACCTTAATTCTTTCCACATCCACATGCATCTTTGAGTCCTAAATGCCTTCTGGTGGGAGAGTGGTAACAGCACGAGTGTGTCTGCAGTAGGAAATTAAAACACAAAGAGGCCTTGAGCTGATTTTAGAGCCTTTTACTCTAAAGCAATAAGCAGTGTTGACAGGGGCAGTAGTTGGGAGAGATGGCCTGCAGATTGGGTCGGTCATTTTGTAATGTAATGTAATGTAACAAGACATTTCTATAGCGCACTATCACTCCAGGGAGCATCTTGGCGCTGAGGATCAGAAAACGATGGAATAATGATCCGCCACTGCACTGTCCATGAGCGTCAACGATCATACCAACGCTTTGCACTTTGTGTTCGTGAGACTGTATATCCAGGTCTTAAGAGATTTCCTGAAACCCGTTTCAGAGGAGATCTGACGAAGATGAGAAGGGAGTTTGTTCCAGGCCCTGAAGCCAATCACTGCCAGGGATTTCCCTCCCTTGGTAACGAGCCTCAATTTATGGATGATAAGTAGAGGATCTAAGGTTTCGCGATGGGCGCCTACGTTATTATTGCTATTGAACTGCATTACGAATGTCTGTATCCCTATATTTCCCTACCGCATCGCTATTGATTATTGCTATTTTGCTCATTCATGTTACATGTATAAGCCGACCCCTTTGTGAAATGTCCTTTACCCTCTCTTTTACCTCCTATGTATTGAAGCCACTGCACTACCCCTGATCATTGTATGGACCCTACCTCCTACTGCACTATTGATGCTCTGAACGAACCATCGTACATTGCTATGCTATAACTGCTATTTCTCTTAGTTGCTACCCCACCACTGTACTGTCGAAATATCTGTTTTGTGTTGTTCTCTTTTGTTACAAAACTACCAATAAACAAAGTTTAAAAAAAAAAAAAAGGTTTCGCGATGGGCAATAACGAGTGAAACCTTTCAAAAGATATTTAGGGCCTTGAGAATGAAAGGCCCTGAAGGTGATGATCAACACTTTAAACAAGATGTGTTTATGCACCAAAATATGTCTCGCAGTGCGAGGAGCGCATGCACGCTCCAGCGCTAGTTCTGCGAGACCCTTATCTTTCTGAGACTGGTTGCACTATAGTCACGGGGTGGAGGGTGTCCTACATGGCTAGGAATAATTTAGTTGTTACAGCACAGCAGGAAATTAGCTAAAGGATGGAAATAACGTAAATACTGAAAGTAAATCATATTATTTCCCAGAGAGAAAGAAGGAGGTCAGGACTCTGATGAATATTTGAATCCTGATCGGTTCAGATAATAACTTAGAAGAGGATGTTATATTATGTGAACATGTAACGGGCAATATCACTCGCGAAGGTACCCTGGCACTGAGAAGGGGTGTGACGATCCCTGCCAATGATAGGTTGGTAATGTGAAAAGCTAGGTCTTCAGCTTCTTGCGGAATTCAAGAAAAGAGGAGAATGCTCTGATGTGTAGTGGGATATTGTTCCACGTAAAGGAGCTCGTTCTACTAATCTGGCTTTGTGGTTGGTAATGTGCACGTTTTTTTCCAGTGATACTTTGAAAGATTTGCAGCGTAAGAATGATTTTATAATACATTAGTTGTAAGACTTTCAAAGAGTTTGGTTGAACACGGATCACATATTTGAGTACATCAATCAATGGATTAGAAAGCCTTTGGACAAACAGGTCTGTGTTTTTTATTAGGTTTAGTATAGAAAGGCTTCGAGAAATCTTTAAAGCAATGTTAGGACACATGATTAGACATTATTGGTTTTGCAAGCAGTCCAAGGTTATGACATTTTGTCTGTAAGCCAACCATTTCAAAAGAAAATCCTGGATGACAAATTTTTCAGACGAACAAAAACATTTACTGAGTTTGGAACTAGAGCAAATGCTTTAAAAAAAGGACAAAGGATTTGCTTGTGCCCTTTTTATGTTGCAGATAGACACAGGATGGTGGCATGTAATAACTTAAGAGAACTGAATAAATAAACAAATACATGGTACACAGGTTTCTCAAGATAGAGGGCTTAACTCTTAAGCATTCTTATCAGGAAAACCCCTTTGACCCCCTGGTTCTCTGACAGATTGAGGTCACACAGGCAGGCCTGTCGACGCCAGTAACATGTCTGGAGAAGGAACTAAGGAGAGCAAGAACTGTTTGCCTAAAGTCCATAATTGGGATTATAAGAAAGCTGCTATAGAGAAATCTTAATACTATAAGGCACTCATTGAGGCTACAAACTCCTCTAAATATCTCATTGAAATTGTTCAGCTTCTTTCCACTCCATTGGGCCCTGCGGCCACTGATGGTTCACAAGAGTTTTGCAATCAGCTTGCGGAGTTTTTCCAAGCTAAGATTGCTAATATCTATAAGACTTTGAATTGGCAATACAAGCAGTGGACAGTCCGCTGCCCTTAAGTAGAGTGTAGCAATCAGAGTCCTTTAGCTCTTCTGATCCCAAGGAAGTAACAACTAGGCTCACAATGTTTCCTTTTTTGACTTCAGAACTCGTGCAACAGATTCTACTCAGTACTAAGTCTGGTTCTCTTAAGATCCTTCCCATGGTGGCGAGTGCGTTAGGGCCTGCCCTCACATCCATAATGAATGAAGCCGTCTCCTCTGGGTGCTACCCTTAAACATGGAAAGAGGCAGTAGTGAAATTTCTTCTGCAGAAATCTAACCTGGACCCCAAATATCTTAAAAACATCCGACTAATATCCCTTCTCCCAGGTTCCTGCTAAAATCTTGGAACGAGATCTTAATATTCACCTGATGGCTTGTGGGGAAGAGCAGAACTGGTCAGATGCGTCACAGTGTGATTCCATAAAGATCACTGTACTGTAACTGCATTTTTGTTGCCTATGGACAGTATCGGGCGACTTGTGGACAAGGGGGCAAGGCGCGGCTCAGATCTTGCTGGGTCTGTCTGCAGCCTTTAATACCATCTCCCATCCCTACTGACCTATCGCCTATATAAACTTAATATAGCAGGCAGAGCTTTGAAACTACTGGCCTCTTACCTCAAGGACAGATCTCAGAGGGTGGCAGTGAATCATTATCTATCAGACCCTTTTTCTTTGCCATGTGGGGTCCCACAGGGCTCATCATTAAACCAAACACTTTTCAACCTGTAGGTCTCCCCCCGTGGCAAGGTTATTTGCTCATTCGGTATACCAGGTGGTATCCTACGCGGACGACACCCAGCTCATCGTGTCAATCTCGAAAGACACAGTAGTGACTAAATTCAATTTCTACCATTGCTTGACAGAATAAGCTGGGTGGAAGATGAAGAACTATCTGAAACTCACTGGGGAAAAGTCTGAGGTCTCGTTCTTTGGAAATCAAACCTCCATCTGGATTCACAGTTGGTAGCCAATACACCAGGCACTGTACCTATGCCTACTGAGAAGGTTAAGTACGAACAATAGTTACTTACCTGTAAACAGGTGGTTCTCCAGTATTGGTGTCTTTCATAGATTCACATGCCTGAATGATTCCCCGTCGTCGGAGTGGGAGTCCCACGGTATATATAAAAGCAATAAATGCCATAAAACTTATAGCAAATATCAGAGATACCAAACCAGGAAGTAAAGTAGCACCAGCTACAGTAGAAAAAACTTCCACATTAGTGACTATCCTAGTCGTTATATATTAGTCCAAACTGCGGCCAATCAGGCGACAGCACCCACCAGAATGTCCTCCCCAGAGGCTCAGGCTCTCAGATTTTCTCGCACGGGAGTGAAACCCTAAAATGCCTGAGTGAGTCTCTGGGGGGAGGCGGGCGGGTTGCATGTGAATCTATAAAAGACACCAATACTGGAGAACCACCTGTTTACAGGTAAGTAACTATTGTTCTTCTCCAGTATTAGGGGTGTCTTTCATAGATTCACATGCCTGAATCAGAATAGTAAGCAGTACTCCTAACATAAGGCTCGTAGACGTCAGAGTATCAAATGCATATATATATACATATATATATAACAGAATACCAGTTACACAATAAGCATCGAATCTGAAAGAACGTCTAAAGAGCATACAGGAGGAGGAGGAAACAGAGGCTCACCTTATTTGAAAAGATTACGCAGCACTGCTCTTCCAACCGAAGCATCTGCGTCGTCTGCTGAATCTAGACAGTAGTGTCTAGTAAAGGTGTGTCTGCTAGACCATGTAGCAGCTCTGCAGATCTGTCGAAGAGGCACACCAGCAAAAAGGGCAGTGGAAGAGCTAACCGCCCTTGTAGAATGTGCTCTTGGCAAGGCCTGTAAGGGTCTACCGGCCTGCTGATGACAAAGTCCAATCGTAGAGGAGACCCATCTAGCAATGGTCTGTTTTGAAACTGCACAGCCCCGGCGTTGCCGCCCATAAGCCACGAACAGTTGGTCTGTCTTGCGGATGGCAGAAGTTCTGGAGAGATAAAACTTAAGACATCTTCTAATGTCTAATGAATGTAGTGCTCTTTCAGCCGTAGACTGTGGGGCTGGAAAGAATGTCTTCAGGACAACCGGCTCATTCAGATGAAAATCCAGAGGCACTTTAGGCATGTACGTTGGATTAGTACGCAGTACCACTGAGTCCGTGGTGAATTGGATGAAAGGTGCTTTAGATGTAAATGCTTGAATATCGCTTACCCTTCTAGCAGATGTTAAGGCTAGTAACAACGACACTTTCCATGACAGAAATTTCAGGTCCACCTTATGGATCGGCTCAAAAGGGTGACGCATGAGCTGAGTTAGTACGACATTCAGATGCCATGCCGGAGGAGGTTTCCGGACAGGCGGAAACATACGAAATAATCCCTTGAAAAATTGTTGTATGATCCTTACAGAGAACAAAGAGTTTGATCCATCTTGACGAAATCTAGAAATGGCAGCTAGGAAGACTTTAAGAGTAGAATGTGCCAAACCCAATCTGGCCAAATGCAAAAAGAAAGGAAGGATTTGCTCCGGTTTTGCATGAATGGGATGTAGATCATTAGATTGGCACCATGCACAGAAACGTTTCCACTTAAGTTTGTAGGTTTTGATCGTGGATGGAGCTCTGGCTTTCGCCAGCACCTCCTGGCAATCTTGTGGAATGTTCGGGTGTGCAAATTCCATGTGCTGAGGAGCCAAGCTGACAATTTCAGCGAGTTCGGGTCCGGATGGTATACCCTGCCCTGCTGGGTGGAGAGAAGATTCGGAATGCGTGGAAGTTGGATAGGGTTGCATTCCGAGAGAAGGAGTAGCTCGGTGAACCAGTATTGCCTGGGCCATCGTGGAGCGATCAGTATCAGCCAGCATGGCTGCTTCTTCATATTCCTGATAACTTTAGGGATCAGAGGTATCGGTGGAAAAGCGTTTGCGAATATTTTATTCCAATTCAGCGAAAGGGCATCCCCGCACGATTCCTTGTGGGGAACCCAGCTTGCAAAGTATGGACATTTCCGGTTTGGTATGTCGCAAACAAGTCCAAATCCGGATGCCCCCATATCTGAAAGATGCGATGTAGAGATGGTAGATGTAGTTCCCACTCGTGAGTGCAGCCCCCGGACCTGCTGAGAGAGTCCGCCAACACATTTGCGATTCCCGGAACATGGACCGCTGACAGATGGATATTATGAGTCAGGGCCCAACTCCAGATCTCTTGTGCTTGTTGTGACAACCGGGCTGATTTTGTGCCGCCCTGCTTGTTCAGATAATGCATGCAGGTGGTGTTGTCTGTCCGTATTAAAACTGTGGCACCTTGTAGAGTCGCTTGAAAGGACTTCTGGGCTAAAAATATGGCGTGCAACTCTAGCCTGTTTATGTGCCATCTCATTTGGATCTGGTTCCATTTCCCGCTGACCGTCATGCCTTGGAGGAGTGCACCCCAGCCTGTCATTGATGCGTCGGTCATTACTATGAACCTGGGCACTTCCGTGAGGAAGGAGCATCCCACTTGTATGTTGGATCGGTGGGTCCACCATTTTATCGCTTGTCGCATTCGCGGTGTAATTTGGATGATATCCTCGAAGGATCCTGATACCTGGATCCACTGGCGACTGAGCTCTTCTTGCAAGGGCCTCATCCGAAGACGACAGTTGGGGGTGAGAAGAATGCAGGAAGAAAGCATCCCGATGAAGGACTTGAACATGCGCACTGAAACGCACTTTTTTAATAACAGTGCCGCAGCGAATCGTTGAATCTTGTCCTGTCTTTTCTTTGAGATGAATACTTGGGCGAGCTTGGTGTCCAGTGTCGCTCCCAAGAAAGTCTTTCTTGTTGCTGGCGTGAGGTGTGACTTTTCGAAGTTTACAGAGAAACCCAGGTTTTGCATCAGTGCCAGAGTTTTTTTAACGTGATCTTGTGCCATGTCGAAAGAACTGGCCTTGATAAGGCAATCGTCCAGATATGGATATATTTGTATCGATTGCAACCGAAGATGGGCAGCCATTGGGGCCAGTATCTTCGTAAACACTCTGGGAGCTGAACGCAGTCCAAATGGAAGGACTTTGAACTGGAAGTCCCTGCCAGCCACTCTGAACCTCAGAAACTTCCGATGCCGAGGAAAAATCGGTACGTGGAAGTATGCATCCTGAAGGTCGAGTGTTGCCATAAACTCTCCCGCCGAAAGAAATTGGAGGATTTCTTGAAGTGTTAGCATCCTGAATGTTAGTTTCTTCAGGAACTTGTTTAGGGCACGCAGGTCGAGGATGGGACGCCATTCTCTCGACTTCTTGCGAATAAGGAAAAACCTTGAGTAGAAGCCTTTTCCTTTCTGATGATGAGGTACTCTTTCGATTGCACCCTTCCGGATCATGGTGTTGATCTGGATGAACAGCTCCTTGAGGTGCGCTGGAGGGGGTCCTTTTGGGGGGCAATTTGGGGGAGTTTTTACGAATTCCAAAATGTGACCTCTGGCTACCACATCCAGGACCCATTTGTCTGTGGTAATTTTGGACCAATTTAAGTAATGTTGGGATATTTTTCCTCCAATTTGGTTCGGGTTGGCAAAAAGTGGTGGCAGGATGCGTACCTCATTTCTTATTGTCTCTACCTCGATAATTAGATTTTCCTCGATGTTGAGAGAAATTTCCTCTTCTCTGCCCATATGTTTGCTGCCGATATGGCTGGAATCTTTGGTTTCCCTGGGCGGAAGAATAGGAGCGCTGTTGGTTGTAACCTCCTCTATTAGAGAAATTCCCTCTTCCTTTTGCTCCACGAAAGGAAGACTTCCGGTATTGCAGAGTACCCAGCGAACGTGCTGTTTCAGTATCTTTTTTGATGGCCTCCAGAGACTCATCAACATGTTTTCCAAATAAGAATTCTCCATCAAATGCCATGTCTATAATTCTGGATTGGACCTCCTGCCGGAAGGATGTTGCCTTCAACCATCCTTGCCTCCTGAGAACAGCTGCACCCGCTAGCTGCCGAAATCCAGTGGCAGCAACGTCCACTGCAGCGTCAATCATTTCCGAGGAGACACACTCTCCTTCTTGAAGGATTTTCTTCGCTTCAGTTCGATCTGGCTCGGGCAGCTTGTCCATGTACGGCGAGATGTCTGACCACATCTGCCTATCGTATCTTCCTAAAATGGCTAGGGAGTTTGCGGCTCTGATGGTCGTAGCTGCAATAGTAGAAACCTTCTTCCCGATAGAATCTAGGCGCCTCCCATCCTTGTCTGGTGGAACAGAGACTTGAGACGTTGGATTAGAAGATCTCTTCTGCGCTGCCTGCGCTACCACAGAGTCTGCTTTAGCTTGTCCGATGAGGCATGCTGGAGAAGAATTTGGCGCCCTATACTTCTTATCTACTCTTGGGAGCACTGCTGGTAAAGAATTTGGCTTGGACATGATCTTTAGTCCTTCCTTCCAGATGAAATCTATAATCGGAATGGTCCAACTCTGTTTCTGTGGTGTAGTTTTGAAATCATACAAGAAGCAATCTTCTTGCTTTGACTCCATGGTTATCATAAACCTCCTCGTTGCTCTATCCATGATCTTGTGGAATGAGGCAATGTCCACAGGTGGTGACTCAGATGTAGTATGTTCTGCCGGAGAGGGCGTGTTTCCATTATAATCCTCATACTCCGACGATTCTGACACATTATCCAGTTCTCCTTCCTCTTGTTCTTCATGTTCTGAGAACTCTTCCTCCCTTGGCTGAGGAGCTGAAACTTCCGACGCAGCTAACGTTGGACGTCCTTCCTCCAACGTCACAGTAGTCACTGGTGGCGTCCGCTTAGAAAGCGGAGTCGCTGTCTTAGGTCTTGGTGTAGATACTATAGATTCACCAGACTCTGAAGGTGGGAAACGTCTGTAATAGTCACTGAGCATGTACTGCAGATTGCGAAACACATCGTCAGGCAACTGCATATCAGGAGCAGGCCTGTCAGCATGTGAAGTAGGCTCAGTGTCCTCCATCTCTTCCTCTACATCCTCTTGAACCTTAATCCGGAGGTCAGATGGACTTCTAGCTGCCCCAAAATTTTCATCCGCATAGGATCCTTCCTCATCGGAATCCAAGAGTTTGTCTGGCACTACAAGCGTTGAAGAAATCGTCTCCGTAGTAGCTCTCTTCTGTAGCAGCGTAGCCGTAGTTGCAGGAGATGGCAATGGAATCCCTGCTGTGTGCGCTGACCAAACTAGCAAAGTAGTGCAGCTTGATAGAGGCGGCGTTGATGGTACATCCGTTTGCTGTTGAAACTGTTGTCTCGTCGACGGTATCGTCGTCGACGGGGTCGTCGACGAGGTCGTCGACGGTAGCTTTGTCGACGTGGTTTTCGTCGTCGACGAGGATCTCTTCGTCGACGAGGTCGACGACGGTAGCATTGTCGATGGGGACGCCGTCGAGGTCGTCGACGGTGTCGACGTGGACTTCGCCATCGACGAGGATTTTATCGTCGACGGAAAGGCCGTCGACGTCGAAGGCTTCGTCGACGGTACCAACTTCATCGTCGACGGGGATCCAACCGTCGACATCATAGACGTAGACGAGAGACTCGTCGACGGTACCTTGGCCGTCGTCGACGGGACAATTGTCGACGACGAGATAGGCCTGATCTGGACATGAACCAGTGTAGGCGATGAAGCTGAAGACATGACAAAAGTAGGCTTTGGTGAGGAGAAAGTCATAGTGCAGGTGGTAGACGTGGCCACATGAGAGGAAACACAGTCCTTTTTTGACGTTGAAATTGTAAATGGTGGCAACTGAAGAGGCGCAGATTTTGAAGATTTCTTGGGAACTGTATTTTTCCCAGACTTCTTAGAGGGCGTACTATCCCCTTTAGTAGATGGGAGAGTTTTACTCGAAGTACTAGGCCTAGAGGGCGTACTATCCCCTTTAGTAGATGGGAGAGTTTTACTCGAAGTACTAGGCCCAGGATTATCCTGAGAGGATTTAGCCTTCTTAGCCACCTTCGCCCTTAGAGATGAAACTTCTGTTTCAGCCTTCCTCTTAGTAGAAAGAAATGAAGAACCAGAGGCAAAGCTTCCTACCTCAGACAAAGGGTCATCCTTGTCCTTGAGTCTGTTGAGCCACAATAGCAGTCGTCCTTCTCTATCCCTGATGGTCTTAGGGGGGAAGGTCCGGCAGATCTTGCACTCTTTTGCCTTATGGTCTGGATAAAGGCAATATAAACATTTCTTGTGGGGATCTTCCTTGAAAAGTCTTGGCTTCCCACAAGAATCACAGGCCCTGAACAGGGATTTTGAAGAAGACATCTGTGAAACTTGAAGAAACTAATAATGTAGAAGAAAAAAACTGAGCAGAGCTCAGAGAGACTCCCTTCACACGACGTGCAGTAGAAAATCTAAGAGCCTGAGCCTCTGGGGAGGACATTCTGGTGGGTGCTGTCGCCTGATTGGCCGCAGTTTGGACTAATACATAACGACTAGGATAGTCACTAATGTGGAAGTTTTTTCTACTGTAGCTGGTGCTACTTTACTTCCTGGTTTGGTATCTCTGATATTTGCTATAAGTTTTATGGCATTTATTGCTTTTATATATACCGTGGGACTCCCACTCCGACGACGGGGAATGATTCAGGCATGTGAATCTATGAAAGACACCCCTAATATTGGAGAACTGGGGATTTCCCCAACCCCCCCCCCCCAACCTCCCCGCCCCCGGTCAATCGTGTGGTTGCAACATGTTTCTGGTGGATAAGGATGTTAAGAATTCTTTTCTGTTCAATCCACTTGTTTCGTGGTGTCTATTACTTTAATGCCTTATAGTTAGATACCAACAAGACCACCCAAGCTAAATTACAACTAATGCAGAATTCATTGGCCAGGCTCCCTTTGGGCATTCCCAAATGGAAGTCAGTGAATAATGGGTTACAACACCTTCAGTGGCTCTCTATAAGGAAAAGTAATATGTTCAAATCAATTTGCTTAGTGCATAAGGCCTTCTATAAGAGCTGCCCAGAAGGACATAGGGCTATGTTTCATAGCTACATCCCTGGTAGGAATCTTCGCTCTGCTCACCATAATTTGGTGACAGTGCCCAGACTTCAGACGAAGTGGGGAGGGAGAGCCATCTCAACCACAGCAGCAAGACTATGGAACTCACTGCCAAGTCATCTGACAGGCATTAGAGCTCATTCCCCCTTTATGAAAGCCTTAAAGACCTGACTTTCCACATTATAGAACTTTTTTGCGTGAGGATAGTGGCTCCTCTTGGACCCTTATCACTGCGACCTTAGCGCCTTGATGCCTTTCGGCATTTGCTGCGCCCTACAAATACCCTTCGTTTCATATCATCAAGAAGGGAGTTAACTGGTCAAGTTAGACCGTAAAGATGCATATTATAGGGTACTAATTGCAGAAAGCTTTCAGCATTATCTACAATTTAAACGGGCAGGTAAGTTTCTGTTTTTCACAAACCTTTCCTTCAGTACAGCATTTGATCATTGATGATTCACCAAGGTACTTTTAGCCAGTGGAGGTCAACCTCAAGAAAAGAGGAGTGCATTTGATTGCATATTTGGATGACATTTATATGTCTCAAGTCTGGAAAGAGATGGAGAATCACTTCGTCTTGGTAATGTTTTTTTGTTGCAACAAACAGGGAAAGTGTCACAATTAATAATGTGGTGGAAACTGGCGTCCCTTTATTTTTGCTTAGACAGAAAAAATGACATCTTGAGGCTTCCTACGAAAAAGATGAGTAAGATTAACATAAATATTCAGCCTTTCAGCCTTAGCTAAATGTCTATTCTTTCAAACTGCTGGCTTTTACAAGTGTGATTGAGTTTCTTTAGGTTTCTATTCAGGCATCGGTCTCAGGTACAATGCATTATTGGGAACTCCAATGATTGAAAGCAGTGTGTTTGCACCAAGGGTTTTTGGTACCGAAACCAAATAGTTGTAAAAGAGGAGAGCTGAGAATCCGGAGGCTGTAATGGTCATGCAATTATCAGCACATTGACCAATTTTGTGACACAATCAGATGCAAGCAATTGTGGCTGAGAGCTCAATTACCTGTTTTGGAGAACGTGTATGCATCAATTGCCTGAAAAGGATGGTGGGTTCATTTGTTCTGAAAACCTTCTCCCCATCAGTTGCGAAAGGTACTATTGCTGCTGTTGGACATGTGCTGGCTGTGCATCAAACAATCTGCTTGTATGGAGCAGGGTTGCAAGTCAAAGCAATTTATGGAGCAGGCAAACGAGTTTATGTATTGTTTAGATCATTCCAGGCCAGGAGGGTCGGAAAGTACATTGAAAATTGAGAAATGTCATTAACTTCTCAAATGGATGTTGCACCTGGAGATGTTTGTACAGTTTCAAGAGGTGTTGGGTCACTTATAAGTACATCTTTTTAGGTTGTTGTCTGTAAGCCCCAGGTCCATTAACAAATAGTAGATGAGTCTCAACAGCACTGGACACTGGGGATCGCATTACCCAAATCAAAAGCAGAGTGAGAAGAAATTATTATGGGTCACCCTTACTTCAGTATGGGTCATCAATCAAACAAATGGGGGGCAACCCTCATAGGGTATGTGTACATACTATGCTGACTTTATACCCAAGGGCAACCTTTAACTCTCAAATTGGAGACCTATCAGGTGTTTTCAAGGAATATGACCCTCTGTCAGAGGTATGCTTTATCACAGAGTCCTTAGGTCAGGACCGATTGTGCCTGCACAGGTTTCACCTTGTAAAACAAGGGAGCGCTTTGATTTTTATGGGGGGGATCTTAAGGTTAAAAATACCTAAGGAGTCTTTATTATTTTAATTAGAAGTGACTCTTTGGTAAGATTAAAAACAAGATGAAAAGCTTTCTGAGAGATTATGTCTCAAGCGCAAATGGGTCAACATGTTGCAGCCACCCCATTCCCTCAATCTTGTGGCTTTTATCAGGACCTTCTGAATCAGACCCCTTATACCGTCTAAGCCTACACACTCTTTTTTATTACTGTATTGTTCAACCAACCTTACCATACCAACCATTTGTACAGTCATACACAAGAATACAAACCTACATTGAGGTATCATCCATACATATCTGAGATGGAGGAAGGAACATTTAGGCTTAGAATCCTGGCGGATTTCCTTCAAGAATGTGTGACTACAGGAACCGCCAGTCTGTCCTGACCTTATGAGGCATAATAGACTGAAACCTCCTAATTCCGCAATGTAGGATTGTATACTTGTGTACTACAAAAATAAACTATGGAACACTGAGGTGCATAGATAGCAGTATGCATCCCATGTGAGTCTTTTGTGTGATGGCTTCATATCTTTTATCAAAACATTTTTCTTCCCAGAAATGACATTTACAAGACTTTGAACAGTTATAGATCTGCTACTCCAGCAGGACATAGCTTAATAGATGATAATGCAATTGAAGAACAAGTTACTTACCTTCGGTAACACGTTATCTGGTAGAGACTATCTAGCTGTATATTCCTTACCTTTGAATTTCCCGGGCGTTCGGCTGGATCTGGAAACTTTTGATCAAGCAATACCCCTTGCGCGCCGGCTAGCTCCATTTGACTCAGTGTGACATCATCATTTGTGTCGGTTAGGATGTTGCGGTAACCAATATAGGCTCCAACCAGGCGCGCGGACATCAGTACTTTTTGGGTTTCGCCTGCCGAAAGGCTGCGCTCTGCGCAGCCTTTCAGCGCAGGTGAAATCCTATGTCGACACTAAGCACTTCGGGAACGTCCCCCGGCTCTCATTGGCTAGCTCCATAAATGGAGGCTAGCCATTGAGTGCCGGATCTGTCCGTCAAGGCCGGACCAGATTCGGGGGCGTTCCCGAGATTTTTTCCCTGGGCGGAGTTACGTTTTTTCCCGTTCCCTCCCCTTTCACTGAAAGTGAATTCAGATGCGCTGTCCATTCCCGCCCCCTCCGTGTCCTCTCCCGCCCCCTCCCGCCGTCCGTCCCGCCCCCTCCGTGTGCCTTTCCGCCCCCCCCCCTCGCTGTCCTGTGCACGTTTCCCGCCCCCTCCCGACCGTCCGTGTCCCCTCCCGCCCCCTCCCGCCGTCCGTGTCCCCTCCCGCCCCCTCCCGCCCACTCCCGCCCCCTCCCGCCCCCTCCCGCCCACTCCCGCCGTCCGTGTCCTCTGAGGCAGAAGTGGTGGTCGGTTTAAGTGAAGGAGTCTGTGATGGGAACCTATGGACAAGGTTGCGTTTGGAGAAGCTGAAGCGCATACCATAACTCGCATCTAGCAATCCAAGACAACGCCACCCGTCACCGCTCAGAAGTCGAGGCATTATGTGGGCCAGCAGTCACGCGGGAGAAAGGGCCATTTCCTGCAACAGAGTCCAATCCACGGTCAATGCAAACTACATTATTGCGTTTCACTTAGCTTGTTAAGGTACGCTTATAATTTCATATCCGATTCATTTTTATGTAATTAAGAAAACTGGAATCTGGTGGTACAATAGGAACGGAGGGTGAGATTTTGTACATTTTGCTCAGTCATCTAAGCACGTTTAATCTTGTTTTTCTTAATATGGGTTATAAATACTTTATGTACTATTACTAGTAAAAAGAATCTCAATGATAAATTTGTTCAAAACGAGAGCAGTAGATTAATTTATCATTTTTAGTGTTCTCTTTTCTCAAAAGAACACGCCGGTATGTTTTTACTCAGCAGCTGTTCCACTTTTACTATTTTTATGCATCTCTGAAAATGGCACCTGCTTATTATGCACGGCCCACTTACCCTCAATATGTTCTGCATACACTCAGCTACAGTGAGCAAAAGAATGTTGATAACGCTCGGAAAATGTTGCTGGCCTTATATTATATGCGCTCGATTTCTTAAAGGGTAAGACTGACTGCAATATTCAGTTGTGAGCTTCATTCACTATCCTACTATTCCCGCCCCCTCCGTGTCCTCTCCCGCCCCCTCCCGCCGTCCGTCCCGCCCCCTCCGTGTGCCTTTCCGCCCCCCCCCTCGCTGTCCTGTGCACGTTTCCCGCCCCCTCCTGCCGTCCGTGTCCCCTCCCGCCCCCTCCCGCCGTCCGTGTCCCCTCCCGCCCACTCCCGCCGTCCGTGTCCCCTCCCGCCCACTCCCGCCGTCCGTGTCCTCTCCCTTCAAGAATGCTTCGAAGGGCTCAGGTGCCGCGGCGTCAGGCAAGTCAGCAGAGTCCTGTGGGGCAAGGGAGGGGAAACGGGGGTTAGGGTGAAGCACCGTTGGCATGGTGCGTGGGAGAGAAGGCCGGAAGTCCCGCCCCCGCCCGGAGACGCATGGAGCCCCGGAGGAGAAGTGCTGGATGGTGCGGGGCTCCCGTGTGCTGAGGGAGCCCCGGGGGAAGAGACGGCAGGAGCGGAGTTGTGTTCCTCCAGCTGACGGAAGTCCCGCCCGGAGACGCATGGAGCCCCGGAGGAGAAGTGCTGGAGTTGGGCTCAGCTGCCACACGAAGCCATTGGTCATCAGAATGAAGTATGTACCAGAGAGAGAGAGTGCCGGTATGTTTTAAAATTAAGACTTCTGTGCCATATGTGTGTTTTTAGACAGCCTGCATGACACGCACTGGTGCAAGTACTCTTAGGTAGAGGCGGTGACATACCAGTAAACCATGGCCAGGGCTGACGGGCGTGCAACTATTTATGAATACAACTGCTCACTCTCTCAAAAAGTGTATTTTTTTTTAGAATACAGCTTACAGTCGGGCTCTGAACTAGGCCATGTGTACTTCAGTCAGCCTCTCTTCCTGAGGCTTGCCCTGCCCCACCCCCTCCCTCCGATGCCTTACTGTGTCGTATGGTAATGGCTTAGAATAGCAATAACATGTATTTTCAGCCTCGGGTAAATAATAAATAATGAGCGGGGCTGCGAACCCTGCTATAATCCGCAAATTGATTTTTTATTAAACTGCTCATTGTGTCTTTTTGAAATAAAGTACAGTCTGTGTCCGGGTTGTGACCCCTATGGGTGTAATGTCTGATATTTATGTTTCCCTCGTTCTAATTCCATGGTTTTGATTTGCAGAAAAAGTGTCACACCTAGTTTTTGAAATGTCACTCATAATTACGCTGAAATTATGAAAATGTCACACAAAGCAATCTGAAACCTTGGCAGCTATGAACCACTACTTTAAAATCCCTTAGTTAGGCATCGTCCACTTTACCACAGAGGGGGGAGAGAAGTAATATACCCATAATCCCTCCTATGCAGGCAACTTTTCTATTCACGAGGAAGGGTGGAAATATTGACACAATCTGGATCTCAGTGGTGGGCTTTTATGAGCTAGATTTGTGCAAGTCGTTCCCTGTCACCCTCCCTTTATATCTTAAAGGGCACAGTAATATTGTAGCTCATTCCAAAATCGCTTCACCTTACACCCTAGTTAGTGAACTCCGTGTGCCTATAAAACAGGACTGACTCATGGAAAGGTTACCAGTGTCACAATAACACCAGTCATCCAATCAAGGCTGCAACACTGCTTCCTGGTCTGTTGTTCTTTAATAATAAGATGGCTGGCACACAATGGCGGGGCCTGTTATTTTGTCTCTTAATTGTGCTCACCGTCCTTTTTCCCCAGCACCCTCCCCTCTTCCAAGGGGCGGCAACCTGAGGGATAGCCCCGGGCGCCACAAGCTCTAGCTACGCCCCTGACAGGTCTTGATGGTAATAGATATGAAGCTTGTAATCTAATAATCTAGGAGAATATTAGTATGAATATTTACCCCTTTGGTCATTTCAGAACCTGATTTTCGATCAAGTAATACAGATTCTCACATTACCTTGTACATAAATCGGAATCCTGGTTATGGTAAATACATTCTTTTTAGTCCTTAAAAGCCAAATATTAATATTCTGAGTGGGTGTGTGTGGCTCTGGGTGGGTGTGTGTGTGTGTGGCTCTGGGTGTGTGTGTGTGGTAGTAATTGCTGTCTGCTGAGCTCGTCCGTAGGGTACAATAGGTCTCACATTTGCAAGAGATTAAGCTAATGGCAATGTAAATGACAATGCCATTTATTTATCTGTTTTCAAAACCAACACATAAATACAAAATTTGTCATTTACAATGCCAATAGCTCTAACTTTTCCAAAGGCGAAACCATTGCATTGTAAATGCTTGTTGTTTATTTCCACGCCAGAAGAGCAGAGCCACAAAATAACTGACTTAAACGTGTGCAAAACTAGGACCGTGCACAAGGGGATATCCTTAGCCCTAACAAAATCATTCTGTAAAGCGGGGAGGCTTGGGTTGGCCTGTAAGGAATCTGCAGCTAGATAGAGTCTCTACCAGATAATGAGTTACTGAAGGAAAGTAACTTGTTCATCTGATAGAGACTTCTAGCTGCAGATTCCTTCCTTTGAATTAGATACCCAAGCCATACCCTCCAGACCAATTCCTCACACTAGGAAGTCCAGCAGGACCAAACGGGCAAAATGTCTGTCCAGCAGGACCTGACGATCCAGGCAGTAGTGCTTGGCAACCATGTGCAACGATGTCCACATTGCTGGCTGACTGATGTTCAGGACTGGGACACCCAGAGCCTTGGTCACAGTCGTAGCCTTTCCCCCGGTGGAATGGGCCCTTAATCCTCAGGGGACTGCCTCTTAGCCAGGGCATAGCTGATCTTAATAAAGAGAAAGACCCAGCAAGAAATGGTCCTTTTCTTCACTGTGAATCCAACTAAATAATGGTGTGCTGTTCCTCCAGGTGTAGTGCCTAGTTATAAAAATCAGGGAACCAATCTGCTATCATCGGTAAATGGTAGCGTAGGTGGAACCTGGCAGTGGAGAGGGATAAGGAGAGGATCCCGCTCTTGAGGAACTAGGGTCCTCACACACCCAGCAAGCTGGGGGTCATGCTTCATCATCTGGACCTGCTCCTCATTGGGTCGTCGCTGCAATACCCAACGGGCACACGTATAGGTGCTCTTTATCGGAGATCTTTTGTTCCTTGCCGTATCATGAAGTGGGGGTGTATGGCCCGTGGTGTGTAGATATTGTAAAAAGAGTGAGTGGGTTAAAAAAGGTAAGATAATCCAAAGAACAATTTTATACTAGCTGGTTATCCACCTTGATAAAACCAAAAAGAGTGGCAGCTTCCCTGACGTTAAGGTTCTGTTGGAGCTATGCTCATCTCTGAAGGTCTGCACTGCCCACCCTTTCTTAGCTCCAATGGACCCCACAAAGAGTTGGTCGACACCGCTCTTTTTGGTTCCAGGCGGTGGAGACGCTCCTCTTCCTTAGAGGGATGCAGGGAGCAAAGAAGGTAGTCGGTGTGATAGACTGACCCAGATGGAATGGGGTGACAACCTTTGGCAAGAATGAAGCACAGGTGTGAAGCACCACTTTATCTGGAAAATATATCATGTAGGGAGGCGTACAAGTTCGTGCCTGCAACTCACTCAGCCTCCGGACAGATGTTATCACGACTAGAAAGGCTGTCTTGATGGTAAGCAGCCAGAGGAGACAGTTGTTTAAAGGTTCGAAGGGAGCACACAAGAAAAGGGAGGACCAAATTAAGGGCCCAGTGTGGCATAACAAGGGCGTGGGCAGAAACAAGTAAGCCAGCCCTTTCAAAAACCTATTTACAATTGGAGACCTAAAGAGAGAGGGTGGGTCTGGCAGCTGTAAAAAAAAGCAGATAGAGCAAGAGTTAGAATGAATAGAAGAACAGTGGAAAGAGAAAGAGGATCAATAGTACTTTCTGTACAGTATAATACAAACGTCTGCCAATGACAGGCGTATAACATCTTAATGGTGGGCCGCCGGGCCACCAAAATAATGTTGCATACTTCAGGAGGAAGGTCAAAAGCCATCAACTGCCGCTACTCAATCTCCACACATGGAGGCGCAGAGTTGACAGGTTTGGGTGGAGGACCCTCTTGAAGGGGCAGCCTGATCGGAGGATCGATACTCATTTTCAGAAGCTCTAGATACTAGACTTCCCTCGCCCAATCCGGAGTCACAAGAATGACGTGGGCCTGGTCGTTCCTTTCTTCAGAACCCTGAGCAGGAGTGGTAAAGGCGGAAAGGTGAACAACAAGCCTGAGATCCACTTGCAAAGAAAGGCGTCGCTGAGCGATAGCCGCCTTGGAAACTCCAGCACACAGTATAGCTGACACTGTGCATTCTCTTCGGAGGTGAACAGACCTAACCAAGGATCTCCCCAGTGCTGAAAGAGACCTTGCGCCACCTCCGTCCAGAGACACCATTCATATTCGGATAAGCATCGACAGATGAGTTTGTCTGCCCTGGCGTTCAGGGAACCTGCCAGGATTTGAACCACCACGGTTATGCCCTGCTGTTCCAGCCATGTGCAGGGACACAGGGCTTCTCAATAAAGGGTCCACGACCCCACCAAGCCCTGCTTGTTGGAGTGCCACATGGTGGTGTTGTTGTCTAAACACCTGCACTAACTTACCCTTGTCAGAGAGAAGAAATGCCTTCAATTCCTATCAAATCGCTCAAAGCTCCAACAAATTAATGTGGCGCTCCGGACTCTGCCTGAGATCAGTATCCCCTGATCTCAGCTTCTCCCAGATGGTCGCCCCATCCCAGAAGTGATACATCTGGCATGACTGTGAGATCTGGTTGTGGAAGGGAGAGGGGTCTGCCATTGACCCATTTTGCGTTTCATCAACCACACTGCAGAGCCCGCATACACCACCTGGCATGCTTTACCAACAGGATGCAGGAGGCCATGAGGTCCAACAGCCTCAGAGTCAGTCTCACCGAAGTCCAGGCTGAAACACTGGAATCAGAACCTGAATATCCTGGACTCGCTGCTCAGGAGGATTGACCCAAAACTGCACTGTGTCCAGAACAGCATGGATGAAAGAAAGTATCTGAGAAGGAGTCAGGTGTAACTTTGGCATTTGTTTAGAGAACCCAGCAAATGAAAAAGTTCACCCTAGTCTGAAGGTGGGAGATAGCAGCCTGGGGCGGCGACGCCTTCAACAAAAAGTCATTGAAGAAGGGGAAGACTGGCCCCCCTAACCTGTGCAGATGAGCTGCGACCACCCCATCACCTTGGTGAACACCCACGGGACACTGTTAAGGCAGAAGGGGAGCAGAGTAAACTGAAACTGCTCGTTGTCTACATTGAACTGCAGATACCGCCTTTGGCCCGGCAGGATGGGGATGTGAAAATACGCATCCTGCAGGTCTAACACTACCATCCAGTCTTCTTGGTCTAGGGCAGACAAGACCTGAGCCAAAGTAAGCATCTTGAATTTCTTCTTGAGCAAGAGATTGACAGTCCGAAGATCTAAAGTGGGCCGCAACCCTTGATCTTTTTTGGAATCAGAAAGTAGCGGGAACAACCGCCACTGCCTACTTCTTAATCTGGGACACTCTCTATAGGTGCCTTGGCCAAGGAAGAGGTAACTTCCTCTCTGAGCAATTTTAAATAATCCTCCACCAGCCGTTCTTGATTTGGAAGAATGGGAGGAGAAAAAGAAAGGAAGGCAGGGAATAGCCCTCCTGAATGATCTGCAAGACCCACTTTCCGATGTTTTGGACCTACAGTGGGGGAAGATTATGATGGATTCTCCCACCAACTGGAGTAGGGTGGTCTTGCAGAGTCAGACTAGGAGTGTTTGGAGGCGGCAGCTGCCAAGGGCAGGGTCGCTGCCGTTTTTTAGCTTCCATTCCTTGGACAAAATGAACCGCGTCCATGTGCCTGCACAGCTTGGGAAGTCGGCGCAGAACAGTGGCTGGGATAGAGCTGACCAGGCTGGAACCCCCTTCCATTGCCATGAAAGGGGCGAAAGCTTGACTGCCCACGAGGTGTAGTAGAGAAGCCCAAGTATCTGGCCTTAACTCGAGAATCTTTGAACCGCACTAGGGTCGAGACTGCCTTCTCCCCAAAAAGTCAGGATCCCTCACACGGCATGCCCATCAAATTTGCCTGGACATCACCCCAGAAGCCAGCTGTTCTAAGCCAGGCGTGGTGCCACAAGGCCACTGTCGAAAACCTTGCTAAGCCCAGCGAATCAGTTGTGTCTAGGTCACCCCTAATGGTGAATTTTGCTGCATCTCTCTAGTCCTTAACCGCCTGAGAGAGCACAGCCCGGGCCTCCTCTGGGACTTGTGGCAGCACTTGCGCAACTGTCTCCCAAAGGGAGTGTGAGAAACAGCCCAATATAAATGCCTATTAACCGACCGCAATGCCCGGCTAGACGAAGAAAACATCTTCTTCCCAAGTGATTCCAGCCTCTTGGATTCCCTATCCAGAAGGGTGGAAGGGAACACGTCCTGGGAGGTAGAAGCCTGCAACACCAAACTTTCACGGGTGGGGTATTGGCTGAAGAACTTTAGGTCGTCGGGAGATGGCGGCGAACAGTTGTCTTAGTCACAGGAGTCCCTGTGCTAGGCTTGGACTACGTGCCTAGAAGGACATCAGTAAGTGCCTCATTGAAGGGCAAAAGAGGTTCAGAGGTGGAAGCTCCAGGCTGAAGTACTTTGGTCAGGAGATTAGTCCTGACCTCCACTGAGGGCAACTCCAGTCTGAGGACTTCGGCTGATCTCTTGAACACCATGGCATAAGATCCCCCAACTCCGTAGCCACAGTAGGTAGAGAGACCATGCCATTATCTGGGAAAGTGTCTAGTCCACTGGCTTCCCTAAGTTACCAATACCATTCCATCTGCTCTGCAGAAATATCCTCGTGTTCTAAAGGGTCCATAGACTACTACCAATCCTCTCCCGAGCGTAAAACATCATCAAAACGTTCAGGCTACAACATAGAACCCCTGGGTTCTATCGACGTCAGAATTGGCATTGAGAGACTCTGTTCCGACTCCGTGTCATCGGGGATAAGGATGGGGCTGGAACCGCCGGTGGGCTCCAGCAGCCCCGGAGGTACAGACATCGTGTCTGACGCTAGGGAAGGTTGAGATGGGTCGACCGTCCCCGTCCCGGATCTGGTATTGGATCCCCAAGGCACCACCGGTGCCGTGGCCAGAGCCGACGGCACTGAATCAGATGGGGCCCCTTCCAACCCCACAGGGTCCGTGGACTTACCAGAGGAGTTAGACCGCTCAACTATGTGCTGCATGGCTGCATACAAATCTTTCATTTGAGCGGGGCTCCGTATGCAGTCCCCGTAACATCCTCTTTTTCGATCAGGACCAGAACCTCAATGGAGTCTCTCTGGGCGGTGTCGACTGCCTGGCCGCAAGGAGCTTTATAGCCCACTGCTGCAAGGCCTTCGGAGCCATAGCCCGACTGTCCGAACGAGACTTCAAACCGTGGTTGCGCTTGAGACCCCAGAGACAGACTAGGTGGGGTAGGTTACCGGCACCATGCAATGACGGGCACCAGACGGTTTAAGCCCTGTCTGTCTCTAAGACAATCTTGCACATGATAGAAAAAGTTTGTATATCAACAAAAAGTGGAAAAAAGGCCTGTGAAAAAAGCGACAGAGGGATAGCGCGGAAAGAAAAGAACTGACGCCTGGGCACCTGGCTGGCCCCTTTATATGTGACCGCAACATCATGACCGACGCTAACAACGTCAATTACGTCACACAGAGCCGAATGGGCCACCTGACAGCGCACCCAAGGTGTATTGCTCGAGCAAAAGTTTCAGGATCCAGCCTGACGCCTGGGAAATTCAATAGTAAGGAATCTGCAGCTAGATGCCTCAGATCAAGTTGTTTTGTTTGCAGAATTATGTAAAGTGTGATGGTTAAAAGACCACCTAAACCTCATTAGGCGCCATTTGGGTTGAGTGAACTATATAGATTGTCTGGTGGTTGCTTACCAAATGACACAGAGGCAACTATTTTTGAAGCTACAGACTTTGATGTGCAGTACTGGATGTAAAAGTGTGAAAAGTCGGTTCATAGTTTTAGAATGACATTTGGGTTATGAGTGAACTATATAGATTGTCTGGTGGTTGCTTACCAAATGTTTTTCTGACACGGAGGCAACTATTTTTGAAGCTACAGACTCATGTTCAGTACCGGATGTAAAAGTGTGAAACGTCTGTTCATAGTTTTAGAATGCAGCTGGGGTTATTTGTGTTTCATACAAAAACACAGGGTGGGTTAAGGGTCTTATGGAAAAATGTTTAGACCTGCGCAGACAAAATCCCAATATAATTTGTAACAAACAACACAATCCGCAGGTCTAAAACACTCCAAGAGGAAAAGGTGGCGAGCACGGTCAGCACAAATAAGTAAACTTATATTAACATGGGAGGAGTCCTTTTAAAGAGGATGGAATCCCATCACTCACCGAGGTGGCATGCTTTATCATCTGGGATCTCCTTTTAGTTGCAAAACCTAGTGCAACCAAGGGCTGCAACCCCCTCACTGTGAGGGAGGAGCTCGCAGATGTTTTAATTGGATCAGTTAGTTGGATCTTCTATGAAGCATGAAGTTGTTTTCAAGGTGGGTGTTTGCAGTGCAGAAAATAGAGATGATAATAAAGTGATGTTTAAAATTGGCTCCCAAGCGATCGTTTCCTTCCTCGGGTCCCAGTTGGCAATTCTACTGCAACAAATTTGCGAGTAATCTACTGGATTTAATGTAGTCACCCGTGTATGTATGGATAAACTCCCGAGCTCGGGACAGCCAGAAGACGGTCTGAGGTACCAAAGGAGAGAGCACAGCCTCACTCCCTGAGCTACTGCCAGGAGTGGTGAGGAGTTCACCCGTACATACACAGGTGACTACATTAAATCCTGTAGATTCCTCACAAAAAGCGACCACAGGGGATTTTAGGTTGTATTGTTCTTTTTATTATTTTGAACACACAAATTTGTTGCAGTAGCAACCAACTAGGTCCTGAGAAGGCCGCGATCGAAGTCCGATCATTATGGCTGAAACATGTACACCCTCTATCTAGACCAGCGCCCCTTGAACATTCTTTTAGATTGTGCTTGCACTGTTTTTAATGCTTGACACCAAGAGTTAAACCATTAAAATTGCTAGCCAATTTTAAACAATTTATTATCATCACTATTTTCTGCACCGCAAACACCCACCTTGAAAACAACTTCATGCTTCATAGAAGATCCAATTAACCTCTTCGCCGAGGCATGGGCGGGGCTAGGGGGTGGGTGTGGCACTCCCTTACTCATGACAGCTCCACGCCATCATGAGTCACAGGCGGCATGTGCTGTGGGCAGCGTGTGCTCATGACAGCGTGGGCAGCGTATGCTCCTGACGGCGTGGAGCCGTCGTGACCCCGTCCACTCACTAATTTGCCCGCACAGGCGGGGAATTAGTGCCACGCAGGCGGAGCGGCAGTTGATGGCGGCTCTACGCCGCCATGAGCACTGGCCGCCCGTGGCTCATGGTGGCGTGGAGCCGTCATGAGCATGGAAAGAGCTAACTGATCCAATTAAAACATTTGCAAGCTCCTCCCTCACAATGAGGGGGCTGCAGCCCTTGGTTGCATTGCACTAAGTTTTGCAACTAAGTGGAGATCCTAGATGATAAAGCATGGGACCTCGGTGGGTGATGGGATTCTGTCCGCTTTAAAAGGACTCCTTCCATGCTAATAAAAGTTTACTTATTTGTGCTGACCGTGCTCACCACCTCTTCTTGGAGTGTGTTATTTTTGTTTCGACAAGAAGAATCAAGACCTTTGTAAACATTTATTACACATTTAAAAAAAGTAAACCTATTTATTTGTGATGTGCTGTGTGAAAAAGTATGAGCTGAAAGTGATGGAGCATTGTCCTCCCAAAAAAGATCTCAAGTGTTGCTCTCTTATACAAAGGGAGATTGCGTCAGCTACTTTCCCAAGGTTGTTAAAGACAATTATGAGGGAGGCTGTAGTGAACATGAGTGTATTTATGGAACAATCCATTTGTGGACCAATTGTGACCAAATATTTAACTTGAGTGGATTTTAGAAGACGTTTTAAAGGTAAGTCGCTGATCTTATGCAGGGATGTTCGTCCTCATTTTAAATGAGACCAACTGAAAATGTGTAATCATACATTTTTGAAGAGATTGAAGGTGCATAATGCTAACTTCAGTTCTTCAAATAAATTAATATTTCTTCAAGTGTGTAACAGTAAAATCTGAATTTTATTAAATATAGAGTCTAGCATTATCCCTCTCATCCTCACTATAACAGATAAAACAGATGGGTTTTTTCTTTTTATATGTGCAAAGGGGAAGAAAATGTGTGTGTGCACATTTTCTTCCCCTATGCACTTATAAAAAGAAAAAACCAGCTCCACTGTAATCAGGTGTCCGGGCACACCTGGATGGCATTCGGCTATCCGGGTGGGACCCCGATGATGAAGCATGTCACCAACTAGGTTGGTGAGTGAGGGGTCTTCTCAAGGACAAAGGACGTCCTCTCTTCTTTGGTTTGTGGTTAACACACTTACTTTCCTTCCCTCTACTGAGGCTGGGATTTACCCATAAGGTTCAACTCCCTTATTGTTGTTTATTTGTTTATCTAAAGTTACCTTAATGAAAATTCTCTCAGAGTAACAACACAGTACTGCAAGACTATGCAAATGGAAGAAATGTGCTACTCTAGTGATGAAAACTTGACAAAATATTAAGAAACCTTTTGATTTGCTTTTGAGAATGTATATATTCAATCTTGTGCTTGTGGAAAGCATGTTATTTTACTCTACAAAACAAATTCAGGATCAATATGTTTCGCATATATAAAGTGCTTTACTAATCTGTAGAAGATGAAATGGTATACCATCAAATGCAATTTAACTTTCAAACATATGTACCATGCTCTCTTAAAACTAAAATGCCTCAACTCTACCCACATGAAATAGTACATTTGTTATAATGTATTTAGGGTGCAATTCACGGAATGTCCAGAAAAAAAGATTGTAACTTTGCTCACAGATAATTACTTTTACATTTTGAGTATATTTGCAAAGTTTTGGGAATTCAAAAATACTTGCATGAGAATTGTAAAAATCTACACTAGTGTAGATACGGGAGTGCTCAACTATTTCTATATGTGGCACTGTAACAGTATCTTACATCTGGAAGGTTTTTGTACTTTTAAAATGTACTCTTTTTCTTTCACCGTTGGGAAAATGTTGTTTGTTAACGAAAACTCACACTTCAAAATCCCCTTCCATTTTAGGAAGATTTCCTTGTTGCTTGCGCCGTACAAACACATTTACTGCCTGCAATTGCAAGAAATAAAATCTGCATCTGTTTCCAGGGTGAGGATATATTTACAAATTATTTGGTGAATACCCTCAAACTAATAACTGTGCATGTGTTCACTGTGGTTTGTTGGTGGGCAAGCACTGAAACACCTGAAAAATCTGCCACTTGCACTAGAACTGCGAACACAGAAATTCCACAATAATGGAAACATTTTCAGTGTGCAAATCCAATTGCGAGAATACAATTAAATCATTCTCGAATCCTTGAAACAGCAATGAGAGTTTCTAATCGCAAATTATATTTTTGTGCACCTACCTTGATCTCAGGTGTCCCAAAAGATTTGGGAATACATGCAGAAAACATCCCAATGCGGAGAGCCTGTGTCTCTCGAACCCCAAAGACGTTTTACATGGCAAGTGAAAAGATTTACCTCAGCCATTAGGATTAAGGGTGTAATGCAGGAGGGCCGTATCTGGGCTGAACACCACTATGTGGACGTTCCTACAACATTGACCACCTATCAGGCAATTTTTCATGGAGTGAGAGGCCAGGAGATGCGAAAATCACATCACCATTTAAGGAAGCAGGATGAACATATAGGGGTTCACTGTGGCTGGTGGAGAGTGGTAAGAGCACCTAAGGCTTTAATACATTCTCTGATACATACATAAAAGCTGCGTACAGGTATTTTGCTGCTAAGAGATATGTTTAAGTTTGCTCTGGCAATCACAAAACAGAAGCATCACTAAAGGGGTCTAGCTCGCCTTCACAGGCACAAGGGTGCTGCACCTAAAAACCATCTGGGATAAGGTGTGAGCACCAGTTACCAATCACAAGATTAACGAAGTTGGGGACTTACCCATGAATGCCTACCGAAAACCATATGTCTTTGTTGGTTGTTGAACAATTACACAGGCGACAGTCAATCATAATGAAAAGAGATTATGTGTTAACATTGTCAAAGCCTCGCCAAAGACAACTTGACATTGCAAAGGAATATGGGGTCTAAAAAGAACATTACAAGTATATTTTGAGCCATCTTGGCAAAATAACTGTTTAAAGAAAGATCTAATTATACACTCCCTGAGAACATGTTGAACTTCCTCATTAGCTCTTCTTCGTTGTAAACGTGGGTTTGCTATAAAAATCACATTTGATAACGTACGTTTACATAAAAACCGTGCGTCTTCCCATCAGCCAGTGAAAGTTCAATCTGTGGCTGGATGTGCTTTAATGACAAACCGGATATTTGCTCTCCTCCTGTTCAGCAAGCTCAGTGTCAAGTCCCTTCTAGTCAAAAAGGCTACATCCCTTCGGGCCAGTGTCTGCAGGTGGGCCAGTGTCTGCAGGTGGGCCAGTGTCTACAGATTTCAGTGGCTACAGGTAGGGCAGCAGTTCTCTGCCATAATGTTATTGAGGCAGAAGCCTTACATGTCTGTTTCCCCTTCCTTTGGACAACGGATACGAAAAAATTCTCAACAGGCTGGAGCACAGCATTACAAGAACTTTAGGCAGATGTTAGGATATTGCAACAGTGACTAGGTGCGCTACACATATGCCGACTATTAAAACTAACCAATTCAGTGAACACCCATCTACGAACGCTTAACAAGAAGTTAATTTTAGTTTTTAGAACAATATGAAGGCCAATCGACACACATGAAATATACTCGAATCATGCATGTTGCCCGTGAAGAGCGAGTTGTTATAACCATGGTGGTTGATTTGAAAGACGTAGGTGCATTATACACAAAGGGGTGTTTCTTAGAATTGTGGATGGTATCTGCATTGGAGAGTGTGCTCATGAAAAATGTGCTTTG
Organism: Lissotriton helveticus; assembly: GCF_964261635.1. Taxonomy (NCBI): domain Eukaryota; kingdom Metazoa; phylum Chordata; class Amphibia; order Caudata; family Salamandridae; genus Lissotriton; species Lissotriton helveticus. Next base: position 535,499,781 of record NC_136072.1, on the reverse strand, counting down.
AAGATCTAAACGTATCGATTCATTACAGGTATCCATGAGCATTTATAAAACTATAGTGTGGTACTGCAGCTTTGTAAGCATATCGTTTTCTGACAAGTATGCATGTGCATGTACACATACAAACAAGTTGATTAGAATGTGTTATAATAACTATACATATAACTAGGTATGATATGGTGACCGTCAATACGTGCAGTCAGTTAAAAGATGACATCGTGGCTATACCCAAATTCAATTACTGTGCTGCTGCTGCTTTTCAGTAAATAACTTGCGGTGTGCTCTCATTGATTCGGTAAACTCTTATTGAAAGGGTCAATCAACTAGGTACATATCTCTAATCACTGAATGTATGTCTTTACGGAACACAAACCTAAATACAATTTCACAACACATCCTTGCAAACAAACAAACAAAACAGATTTTTAAGAGTTCAAAGGAGGAAACACTCATTCAACGTTGACATATTTGTTCTTTAAATGTTATATTCTGCATGACTGTGGGGTTCAGGTTAGTGTGGGGCCTAAGAATCAGTCTTCAGACTTAGTGGTAGGTTCTTCGCCACTTTATTCTAAACAACACAGCGAGGGTGTCAGTCCAAAACAATGGAGAGAACAGAATAAACGCAGCACTATGTCCCAATCTTGGCTCTGGCTGGAGCTCCTGCTGAGGCACTCGACGGTACACCGACGCTGCTGCAGGGGTCCCGGATACTTCTCCGAAGGGACAGCTCAAACAGAAAAGAAAGAATACACCCTGCGTTACTGAATGCTCTGGGGGCTTGCTTCGGAATGAGGAGGGACGGGGGCGTGAGGGGATCACCGGGGTTCCAACACCCTTTTCTACCACAACCACAAACCAGTCTTGAGTGCAGGGAAGTGAAGAGCGACAGTCAGACACTCCTTGGACCTCCCTCGCCCACCCCTAACTCTTCCCACCCCGTGAAGAAAACAAACCCCTTAACCGGCCCCGTACCTTGTCCAGCCACACTTCTCCAGAAGCGTGGCGGGACGGCTCGCGGTATCGGTGGCCTCCTGGCTTGTCGGTAGGCAGGACCAGGTCGTCGTCCACAGCGGGGTCAGGTGATCCGTCGGTTACCGCAACTCTCTCGGCTTCGGGAGCACCTCCGTCTCCGGCGTTTTCGTATTCCTGCGAGGCGTCTGCTTCCTTATCCGCCCCCAGCACGTCTGATTGGGCCGACGATGATGACGCCGACTCCCTTGATTGGCCGCCGAGAAATGATGCTGCCGCCGAGGGCTCACCCATCGACGCCATCCAGGAAACGTTAAAGGGGCCGAGAGGGTCCTGCGGACGGGGCAGAAACGAACAGGGATTAAGGTCCGCACCCCGTCCGTCCGTGTCAGCGACCCCATGACAATGACTAAGCAGAGTGTTGAGGCTGGAAGGGCGGACTTCCTTTTAAATGGTAAAATAGAGAATATGTCACTGTGTGTGATAGTTGTTAACGAGCGAGTCAACAAAGTGGAGAGAATGTTATTTTTTTTACTTGCATGTGGATGGGGCTGACTTCCGCATAACTTCCAAAACTTCCTGGTCCCCAACCTGACTGACTACGAAAGGACCCGATGCGCCTACAAGGAAAATATAACCCCCCTCTTAGAAAATACAACTCAAACACCCCAAATCAGTGTGTGGTGTACTCTGCCAGAAGCAAGTCGAACCAGAAACCTGACCCTCAGCTTCGCTACATTCCCTTAAGGACAATGCTGCACATTACTTCACAGCCGCACAATAAGAACAAGCATTACCCCTTCCTCCAGCGCTTCCGCCGCCTCCGTTGCTGCCCGTCCTGGTTCCTGCGCGGGCGCCGATGCTCGTCCCCAACAAGTCTCCGAGGTGAAAAGGAAAACGAAACTTAAGAAGCTCACGCGCGCGACCAAATCCTAAGGAGCGCGTCGTAATCCGACTCGGCCATGCTGTTTGAATGCTGCGCGTGGCCAGCTCTTGTCTCCACTCGTTGTCGGCTGAACTGACAGCTATAGTCTCTCAGCGAGAGCGCGCTTTCGCGTGCTTTTCGCATTGAGACCTAAAAAGTGAAAAATAAATGGTGTTGCACGTTTTGTATGGTAGGCAACTCATATCCACTTGTTAGGCACTTGAAGAGAGAAAATATTTTAATAAGCTTCCCTAACACACAGCACAGACATGTACAACGCGGCAGCAGAATGGAATCATCCCTCAGATGCAACTCAGAGGGCAAGCTAAGTTTCGCTTGTTGCATAAGCAAAAATTCTGGCCTAACGCTAAAAGGTGCACTTTCCCGCCCACGGCCACTGTAATGGGCTTCACGGCCACTACATGGCCGTGAAGCCCATTACAGTGTCTTGTGGGATTTGGAGTTGGACCAAGCTGTTAATGCGATATATGTAGGTCTCACGCCCTATTGATTTCGCTTAGACAGTTGAGACCTTTATTTACACTGTCAAATTTCATGATGAGATATGCCTCTTTGCGGAGTAGCATAGTTTCCACACTGGGCTGGTATTTAGGGTCAATCCAAATAAATGTTGTCCATTTTAAATCATTTTCACTGTGATTGTTGTTCACAAAATGTTCCACCATTGGTGCGGACAAATCTTTTTTCTTTATTCGAGAACGAAGAAAAAAGTGGCATATCTCATCATGAAATTTGACAGCTTGGTCCAACTACAAATCCCACAAGACACTATAATGGGCTTCACGGCCCCACACGGTTTGATTGGTCACAGGAAGATCACATGACCAAATCTTAAACTCGCTGGGACGCTCGCGGAAACCGCCAGCAGACTGAACCCGCGCTGGAGCTAAACTGTGAAACGCTGCCAAACGTGTCACAACACGGTAAGCCACTAATGCAGAATGGGTGTTTTCACCCAGCTTCTTAACGTGAGACCAGCTAAGCGATTCTCATCCGCCCTTTCATTTTTCACAGAATCGAACCCCTCCGAAAGAGTAGCGGCATTAACTTCCGCACCCCTTGGGTCGCCTTACGAGTAAGTTTCCAATCAGTTATGCCAATTGAACGTTGTTTGTCGGATATACATTATTCTGAATTTGTGTCTGAATACTTTCAGATATGTGATCGCAACTGACAAATTAATTCATCCGCACGGCGGCAGACACGCCGCCTAAGCAAGAGGATTAAAGGTAAAGATTGTTTATTCCCGCCCCCCCCCTCCCCCCCCCCCCGCGGATATGAGCATTAGTTAACTCAGTCTGAAATCATCCCTGAGTAAACATTCACTCTATTGCAGTTGACACCCACGGCACTGACGACACTGCAAAGCAAGCGCAGCCTTGGTAACGAAAAAACAAGGTATGCTGCATCATGATGTAACTGATGATAATGGCAAATGGATTGAGGACCTTTTAGTTAAAAATTCCCTTCTTTTTTTCCCCCTTTTTGTAAATAGTTTCCATGGACCTGATTCATACCGCCCTGATGAGAGTCCTCTGATTCAGAGAACGGGACTCGAAACGCGTCGGCATTTCTCCCCTTAATGACATTCAATGCCAGCGACATCCGCTTATTAATTAACTTTCATTTCCTGATTTGAACACGAATAGATTGATAATGTATCAGGAGTTGGGGTGATATTTGAAAAGTTTTTTTCACACTTCCTGTTTTGTATTGATTATTTAGATTTTGATCAAGGAATGTTTCAGTCACGAGTAATTGTTCCATGTTTTAGCAAAAATGCGAGTACATTACTGTTGTTTGTATAATCACATGTTCACTAATGAGTCTTTGTCACTGTAAATATTTATGATTTATTTCTTATTGTGTTATCGTGTTATAATATATGGCAACACATGAAGTTGACGACGATCTTTTTTCTGTCTAGATACAAAAGAATTGGATGATATAGCAAAAAGAAAGAATGACATGAATTATTGTCAGGATAGACTAATAAACTTTTGTTTATCCTCAAATTCACATTCATTGTTTGAATTCATAGCAGAGGCTTAGGTAAACCCCCTTATTCTCACAGTTCAGTGTGGCCCAACCTACCCTCTTTCCCACTGGGCCCAACCCCCCTTTTGTTTCCCACATATGCAAAGTGGCACGTCTATGCCAGAATACTCCCCAATGGTGGATAGATTGTTACTGGACCCCATCTTGGAGAAACCCACATCTACCATCTATCGTAGATTAATAAACAATATGCCCTACCCCCTGTTACTGGACCCCATCTTGAAGAAACCCACATCTACCATCTATCGTAAATTAATAAACAATATGCCCGACCCCCTGCCCACTCTTAGGGCGGCGTGGGCCAAGAATCTTGGCAGTCTCGACGATGAAGACTGGCAGGATGCCATACAGAATCCTCGAGAAATAGCAATTCGATCAAGGTTCAGTCTGGTGCAGCTAAAAATCCTTCACCGCACCTACTACCCCCGCACACATCTGTATGCATGGGGCAGGAGTCAATCGGAATCATGTGTAAGGGGCTGTCAACAGGAGGGCACCTTCTTTCATTTATTATGGGAGTGTCCGGAGATCATTCCCTTCTGGACTAGGGTCACGGACACCATGTCTGAGGTGGTGGGTGAGACGGTTTCGATGGAGCCTAAGTGGCTTCTATTGATGATTAAAGGGGACTCTGACTGGTCCAAGTATGTGGAGACATGGCTTGCCCTGGCAGCGGGGGAGGCAAAACTAAATACTGCCAGGGGGGTGGGGGGCGCAGATGCCCCCGCAGTGGGACGAATGGAAGCAGGATCTTGACTGGTGCCAAAGGGACGAAGAAACTGTATATAAGAGCAGGGGGTGTACTAAGAAATGGAAGAAAGTGTGGGGGTCATGGCTGAAATACAGAGAATGGGAGGGTTGGAGGGGTGAGGAAGGGGGTAATTTTTGATTGTCCTTGCTGCACCCCAATAAGGAGTAGTTTCTGTCATGTAACTCCAGTTCTGTAGTAGGGGTATCTCTGTTATCTAATCTAGTGAATAGTCCTGCCCATGTGCGTGGACCCCGGAGCAATCAAAAATAATCTCTTGAGCTGTCAAACATTGCAGAACTGCATCGACACTTAAGAGAGAATTTAAAGACAAATAATGCAGCCTTTATCCACAGGCTACACTGTCCAGTACTTCAGCTAGAAATTCCACCAAAAATCCACAAACAGCACAGCCTGTCCAGGGTTTGCCAAGAGAAAAACCTTGCCTTTAAAAGCAAAACCCTCTGGAATGATAGAGAGGAAGAAGTGGACAGACAAGCCCCATAGGCTGTCATTATGTGGCTCAGAACAGGATACTGTGCCTTTAAGAGAACTTTCCAGAAGTCTCACAGTATCCCAGAATGCACTGCAGGTCCCTTTTACTTTCAGTTCTTTTTGAAGGCGTAACACGCCAGACGTGTAGCATTTCTTACATGAATATCTCTCTCCACCGGGGAGGAGGGCGGGCGCTTACGACTATGACAGAGATACCCCTACTACAGAACTGGAGTTACAGGACAGAAACTACTCCTTCTGTAGTAGGGGATCTCTGTGTATAGTCTTAATCTAGTGAATAGAATGACAAGCCCATCCCCACACCAAAGCGGTGGTGGAGAAAAGAGAAATAACACCACTATTGTGCGAACAGATTTCGCAGCGAAGCCTGCCCAACCTGAGCGTCTGCCCTGGCATCAGTGTCCAGGCAGCAATGCGTAGCAAAGATATGGACCGACTTCTAGGTGGCCGCCTTGCAGATTTCTGCAATTGGAACATTACGGAGCAAAGCAGTTGTGGCGGCTTTGCCCCTGGTGGAATGAGCCTTAGGTTTACCCCCTAAGGTCTTATTAGCCTTTTGGTAACACAATTGTATACAGGACACAATCCACCTCGAGATGGACTGTTTAGAGGTAGCAAGACCTGTCCTGACTGATACATAATTAATAAACAATTGGTCTGACCTACGAATATCCTTGGTTTTATCCAGATAAAATTTCAACACCCTCCTGACATCCAGGGAATGCAGGGACTTTTCCGCTGGAGAGGAAGGATTCTGAAAAAACTTAGGTAAAGTTATGGTCTGGTTAACATGAAAATCAGATATAACTTTAGGAAGAAATTTAGGGTGAGTACGCATAACAACCATAGCAGCATGAAATACAGTATAAGGTGTTTGGCAACACAACGCCTGAATTTCACTCACCCTGCGGGCCGATGTAATGGCCACGAGGAACGCCGCCTTCCAGGACAGGTGCTGCAACGAAGCCTTATGGATAGGTTCAAAAGGCTCCTTCATCAATCTGGACAGCACCACATTCAATTCCCATGAAGGCGAAGGAAGCCGGACAGGAGGGAACACTTTCTTCAAGCCTTCCAAAAAATCTTTGATCACAGGGATCTGAAAGAAGGAAGTCTGTGAAGGGCCTTTCCTGTAGGCAGTCAGCGCAGCCAGATGAACCTTAATGGAATGGACATTAAGGCCAGACTGCGCCAGATGTAGAAGATACGGAAGGATGACATCTTCCTTACACGTCGTTGGGTCATAGTTCTTGGACTTGCACCAGATGCAAAACCTCTTCCACTTGTACGCATAAGAAGTCCTAGTGGAAGGTCCCTTAGCCTCCTTCAGTATGTCCATGCAATCTTCTGGTAGATTCAGATGGCCATATTGCACTATCTCAGGAGCCATGCCGCCAAACTCAAAGACGAGAGGTTGGGGTGCAACATCTGTCCCCCGAACTTCTTGAGAAGGTCCGGCCTGCACGGCAGCCGTATGTGAGGAAGGAGAGACCGGTGAAGCAGGTCCGTGAACCACCACTGTCTGGGCCATTCCGGGGCAATCAGGATCATCCGCGCCCTGGACTGGGACAGTTTGATGAGCACCGCCGGAATCAGGGGAATGGGTGGAAAAGCGTACAGAAAGCTGTTCGACCAGTTGATCCATAACGCATTCCCCAGCGTTCCCGGCTGGTAGTACCTGGAGGCGAAGTCTCGGCATTTGCTGTTTTCGGCGGTCGCGAACAGATCTACGCCTGGAGTCCCCCACCTTGCGAAAACTTCTCCTAGTACTTCGTCGTTTATGACCCATTCGTGGTTTTCCTGAATCAGTCTGCTCAGTGCGTCTGCCTGAACATTCTGCACACCTGGTAGATGGGTAGGCGTTATCGTCAGTCCTCTGGCTAGAAGCCAGTGCCAGATCGCCTGCGCCTCCTGTGACAGAGTGCGCGATCTCGACCCCCCCCTGCTTGTTGAGGTAATACATCGTGGTCGTATTGTCCGTCTGAACAAGCAGAGAGTTGGTCCGGAAGGACGGATGAAAGGCATTCAGTGCCAAGTGAACAGCTCGGAGTTCCAGGAAATTGATGTGGTACGTGGACTCCGTCGGGGACCACGTCCCTTCAATCTGTAAGTCTCCGGAGTGCGCCCCCCAGCCGTGGAGAGACGCATCCGTCACGATAGTCTGCGTGGGAATGTCCTTGTGGAAGGGAACCCCTCTCAGGAGATTCTCCACCGAACACCACCAGTTCAGAGACTGAAGAGCATGTAGAGACAGCCGTAACCGGTCGTCCCAAGATCCTTTCCTCTGATCCTGCAAGCACTCCTGCAATGGTCTCATGTGCAGCCGTGTGTGTGGTGAGAGGAAGATACAAGAGGCCATCGATCCCAGTAGATAAGACACCGTCCTCACTGTTGTAGATGGAGCGGTCATAAGAGCCTGAGCCTTCCGACGGAGTGATAATCGTCTCTCCTCCGAAGGAGACACGCTTGCAGACAGCGTATTGATGGAGGCTCCCAAGTACTGAATGCACTGGAAAGGGGTCGGGACAGACTTGGACATGTTGATGTGCAACCCCAGCTTGTTAAAGAGAACGCACGTCTTCTGAAAAAGCGCTTGAGCTTCAGAGAAGGAGGAGGCCTTTATCAACCATTCGTCCAGATAAGGGTAGACAAACACCTAGTTCTTCCTCAGGTGTGCAGCTACCACCGCCATGCACTTCGAGAATGTTCTGGGCGCAGACTTCAGCCTTGAATGGCAGTACTGTGTACTGTGTACTGATAATGATTGGCGCCGACTTGGAATCGCAGGAACTTCCTGTGTTTATGTGCAATGGGCACATGGAAGTACGCATCCTGTAGGTCTATAGCGCACAGCCAGTCCCCCTGTTGCAGCTGAGGATAAATCTGATGCAACGACAGCATGCAAAACTTCTCTCTGCGAATTCATTTGTTTGCTTGTCGCAAATCCAGAATGGGCCTGAACTCGTTCTTGTCCTTCTTGTGAACCAGAAAGAATCGGGAGTACAGACCTCTTCCTCTTTGAGACAGAGGTACGTCTTCTATCGCCCTTTTCCTTAACAGGATATCTACCTCCGACTGGAGCTCGCGCAGTTGAAACTGCGAGCTGACCGGTGGAATGGAGGGAGGCGGGCTGGTGAAACGAAGACTGTATCCATTGCAAACAATATTCAGCACCCACTTGTCCTGAGTAATTTTTCTCCACTCTGCCAGAAAAAATTGAACGTTTTCCCCCACCGGAGCGGGTAACGGATGTAGGGGAAGTAACCGCTCAGGGTCGAGACCCAGCCGGGCCTTTGTTCGCTGCCGCGGACTGTTGGCCGCCTCTACCCTTCTGGCGCTTCTGGAAGGGCTTCCGGAACTGCTTCTGCTGTTGCTGCTGTCCCGAATTCTGTCCTCGCCCACGGCCTTGACCCCCAAACCGTCTCTGGAACGGGCGGTAGGTCTTCTTCTCTTTGGGCTTTTCCAGCCCGACCGCCGTCAGGGTCTCGGCCTCCGCCTTCATGGGGGCCATTTCGTCATCCGCATGTTTGCCAAACAGGGTTTCACCCGAGAAAGGCAGATTGGCCACCCGCTGCTGAGCTTCGGGCTTGAGTAACGTAAGCCGAAGCCATGCATGGCGACGCTGGTTGATACCATGACAGTACCCGTGTGCCGCCAGGAGGGACGTATTCGCAACCGCGCTGATGAGCTGGTTCGATACCAGCATCCCCTCCTTCAGGACCTCTTGAAAGTCTTCCTTTTTCTCCCGGGGAAGGAACTCAGCGAACTGCTGTAGGGACTCCCATAGGGCACGATCGTACCGCCCTAGCAAAGCCGCAGCGCTGGCCGCCTTCATAGCAGTAGAGGCCGTCCCACAGACCTTTCTGCCTGCCGAGCCAATCCAGCGGCTCTCCTTATCCGGAGGAACAGTAGAGGACGGGGAGGTGGCATGTTGCTTCCTAGCCGCCGTCACTATGACAGAATCCGGAGAAGGATCCATCCAAAGAAAAGCAGAGTCAGAATCCGGGGCCCTGTACTTCTTAAGGAGCCGCGAGGGAGCAGACTTCGTCACCGCAGGGGTGAGAAACAACTCTTCTGCAGGCTCTACCAGCCCCGGCACCAGGGGTAGTAAAGGTCGAGACAGGTGTTTTTTATGCAGTGTCTCGAAAACCACGGATGGTGTTGGAGTAGGCACCGTCACCGTCATACCCAACTTCGCTGCACCCCTCAGGAGAACATCCTGGAACGTGCTGATGTCGTCCACCGGCGATACTCTCATCCCCGGGGATTCCAACAAGGTCGGAGAGTATGTTCTGGTCCCGGAGGAATCCGTGCGGGACAGTGACAGTCTCCTCCTGTGACGCCGTCTCGATCTCGTGGAGGACCTGTGACGACTCCTCGACCTCCCCCTCCGATCTGAGCGAGATTGCAATCTTCTTGGCTTCGGGCGCTCAGCCGGCTTCACCGGAGCGGGCGACTTTGGCACAGCAGGGGCCCTCGGCCGAGGGGTACCCTTTGGGGGCATCGGGAATCGAGGTAGCGACGCCGATCTCGGAGGAACCGGAGGAGGTCTGTCAGCCGGAAGTAGTGGTTGAGGTTGAGGAGGAGGTGGAAGTGGAGGCGGGGTGGGCGCCCGCGGCCCCCTGGGCAATGGAGGAGGGGGCGTAACCGACTTCGGCCTAGAAGGCGTAAACACTTCGGAATACACCGAGCCCGGTGATCCGCCCTCTTTTCTAGGCTGGGGCGTTGGAGAATCCCCCATAGGCACCTGCCGCCTGCTCGACTGACTCCTGGCGCCAGAACTCCTTCTGCGCCTCTTTGGCGTTGAAGAACGTCGACCCGACGGCGAACGTCGGCTCGCGTCTCCTCCTCGACGCCGAACGCCTCTTCCATGACGTCGAACGCCTTCGTCTCGGCGGCGACCTTCGCCTCGACGGCGAGCGTCTCCTCGACGCTGAACGCCGCCTCGAGGATCCCCTTGACGACGACCTTCTTCTCTTCGTCGACGGCGAACAGCGGTGTCGCCTCGACGGCGAGCGCCTACGCCGGGCCACTTCTCGACGTCGAATACTAGACGACGACGCTGACGGCGACGACGACGAAATCGTCACCGGTGACTTAGACAGCGGTCTATTCAGTTCCCTCGACGCCGAGCGTCGACGCCGCTTCAACCCCAGAGCCCTGGGGAGACTGGGAACAGACTGCAGTCATCCCTCTCGACGTCGTAGTCGGTGCAATCGACGCCGACGGAGAATGGGGACGCTTGCTGGTCTTCCTGCCCCTGGGTACCACCCCCAGAGGCCTCAGCATGGGCAGAGGAAGCCCTTCCAGACCCACCTTGTTCCTTCAATCCTCCAGTCCTTGGAGCCTGATCTTCAGTCTGTCCCTCAAGGTTCTGCTAGAGAAGCCCTGGCAGATGGCACACTCCTCTGGGACATGAGATGAGGGAAGGCAGATGAGGCACACCTCGTGTGGGTCCGACTTGGCCTTCTTCCTCGAGCACTCAAGGCATTTGTCAAATAATGCAGGCATATTGGCAAATAAAGAGTGCACCAAGACAAACACAAGGAAGAAACACCAAAGTACTTCAAGAAAAGCACTCAAAAAACTTGAAAACAGTGAACAAACACCAATAAACCCTTGAAAAGGGAGAGCTCAATGCTCCAGGGTCCTGCTTGCAGGAGCCGGACAAAAGAACTGAAAGTAAAAGGGACTGCAGTGCATTCTGGGATACTGTGAGACTTCTGGAAAAGTTCTCTTAAAGGCACATGGGGCTTGTCTGTCCACTTCTTCCTCTCTATCATTCCAGAGGGTTTTGCTGTTAAAGGCAAGGTTTTTCTCTTGGAAAACCCTGGACAGGATGTGCTGTTTGTGGATTTTTGGTGGAATTTCTAGTTGAAGTACTGGACAGTGTAGCCTGTGGATATAGGCTGCATTATTTGTCTTTAAATTCTCTCTTAAGTGTCGATGCAGTTCTGCAGTGTTTGACAGCTTAAGAGATTATTTTTGATTCCTCCGGGGTCCACGCACATGGACAGGACTATTCACTTGATTATGACTATACACAGAGATCCCCTACTACAGAAGTATTATTTTATCATCTCTTGTGTTATTTCCCAAAATACTATATAGATATTGTTTTGTACTGAATGGTCTCATGAGCATTGTTAATAAAAAAAGATTAAAAAATAATTTTTTAAAAAGAAGTATCATAAATGCGTGCACCCAGGTGAAGGTAAAACATTTTTTTTTTTTTAGTTCCACACAAAAGCGAACTAACACAGTAATTCAGCTATGGGAACTGATAAGAGCCCCCTTTTAAAATATATTAAATACAAGAGATTTCGCAGGCAAAACCTAAAAACAGCAACAAGACAGTTTAGAAAGAACAAGAACAAAATGAACATTTCCAGCATTGCTAAAATGTCATTTAAAATGTTATCCAAAACTTAACACCCTCTTGTTGGGGCCTCAGAGGCTGGATCGGGCCATGGCGTGTAAGCCTCCTCAGTCGTGGAGGCCCTTGTGGCTGCTGGGATTGAGGAGATCCTCAGCGAAATACCTGGCGCTGGCCGCACTAATAACCCCACACAGACTGCAGAGATATCTAATCGGCCCCTGATCTGATCGGGAGCCGGACGCAGATCAGGCCTTTCTTTTTCGCCTCCTGGCTCGTTCTTGACGATCGCGAGGTGAGGTGGGACTTAAGGCTCCTGCCCTGTGCTTGGACAGACATTGGGCCTGCCTGTTGGAAGTGGAGCCTGGACACCTGCTTTTTCCCAGGGGACCCACCAGCACCTTGCAACGGCCTCCAGTGACCTACCTTTCAGTTATGCACGGGTCTGGGGCTGTGAGTCGGCACCCTTTAGGGGAGGTGGGGGTACCCAGCTTGCAGACGTGGTTGAACTAGGTTTGATGCAGCTTGTGGGCACGGTGCCCTCCCCTGGCCACCCTCACAGTAGGCCCATCAAGCAGAGCAACCAGTGCGTTCAACCTGTATAAATTGTGGAGTATTGGGACATACTTGGCTTTGCATCCAGACAACCTCCCATCCCATCATCATACATTATGGCTAAGGATAGGCCACCTGGCACGTCATCCAAGAAAAGCACAATGGACAAGTATACTGGCACGGTGGCCCAGGCGCCGGCTCAGGGCGACCAGGAGGCGGCCATGCCAGACAATGCAGCATTGCTGGCAGCGATTATGCAGTCCCGGGAAATGCTTGAGGCCAAGATTGGCGCAGTAGGCTCCGATGTCATGCTGCTCTGGCTGGACCTTAGAAACACAGTACAACGTATCGCTAAATCAGAATCCCAGATCTCAACGGTGGAGGACACAGTAAATACACTCCAGAAAAAAGAGTATCCACCTTAGAGACACTCACGAAGAGCCTGGCGACACGGGTGGACAATGCTGAGGGGCGCGCCCGCAGGAACAATCTCCACTTCGTTGGATTCCCTGAGGGTTGTGAGGGAGGCAGCGTGGAGGAATTCCTCGTCAAGTGGATCATGGAGCGCCAGCCCTAGACCAATAATTGCGAGGCTTCTCAACTACAAAGACAGAGATGTTTTTTTGCAGCAAGCCCCACTAAAAGCAACTCTTACATTTGACTCTCAACATATTATAAATTTTCCGGACTATACCAAGTTGGTACAGCAGCGCAAACAATCATTTGTGGAGGCTATGGCTCGCCTTCGTGGTCTTACGATCCAATATCCGGCCCGCCTGGGTGTGGCCTCCAGTCACGGACACACTTCTGTGAGATGCCGGTGGAGGTATTCCACTGGACAGACGAAGTCGTGAAACTCAAGCCTCATACTCCACCCAGATTTGACTCAGATTCCTCATCCGGGGTGCCTGGCCGTAGATCCCCCGGTGCCGTTGGCAAGCAGCGCCGCCGATCGCGCTCCAAGAAAAGATCCAAAACCCACAGCAAGTTCCGTAGGCGATTGGCAGATGATCAGCCAGAACCTGCAGCATCCTACCGGATACCCCGCCGAGATCTGCATAAACCTCTACAATTCGCATGACAAGAACAATTGGGCTACAATTGTACATATGTTCCTCAGTTATTAGACTTTAATATGCGCAGGAGACTTCTATTGGGGATCCATTGGCTGAATGCTGCTTCTACTCCCCGTTGGGGGTTGGGGACAGACATCATGCCGCAATAGATATTTTAATGTTTATGAGGTATTGGGGAGGGGAGGAGGGTTGGAAGGTTAATGGGAAGTTCTTGTTTATTCTTTGTGCCATAACTAGATACTACACACAGGGTCTCCGGGTCGACCAGGTCATCCAGGTATGTGCATTCGTCCACATACCGCAATGCCAGACATGACATCTAACTTGATGAGATCCGGAAGTCATGAAATTCGGATCCTTAGTTGTAATTCGGATCCTTAGTTGTAATATCTGTGGCCCCCTTGTCTCCAAGCAGGGAGCCGTACTCAGACAGGCCAAACGCTATAGAGCGGAAGTCCTACTCTTACAAGAGACCCATCTATTGGGCACTAAGACACCATGCCTAGCAAGATTTGGATTTGTTCAAACCTTTCATTTTGGGTTCACTAGGGTGTTCTGAGGTGTAGCGATCCTCATCCACCACAGCGTTCCATTGGTCCACTGCAGCACGTGGTCCGACCCACAGAGCTGATTCATAATAATCACTGAAACAATATATGGGGAACCCCTCGTTCTAAGAAGAGTATATGCCCCCCCCCCCCTTAATGGATCCTTGTAGAGCGTTTGACAACGCTCTGGACGGCAATCACACCTGGCCTGACGATGGTTGGAGGAGACTGGAATTATGTAATATGCTCAGTGGTGGACAGATGGTGCAGCACGTGGCAATTGACAGCATTGCGCGAATCAAAATTACTGCCCATGATTCAGGAGATGGAGTGGATGGACTCTTGGAGGACGCTACACCCCACAGTACACGAAAACACATACTTCTCTGGAGTGCACGAGTCCTTCTCCCGCATAGACTACATATTTGTATTCGCACACCACACCCACAGACTAAAATCCGCCCAAACCCTGCCCGGGGCTGTCTGATCATTCACCAGTATCTCTACAACAATGCCTAGACCCTAGACGCTCCCCATTCCGCTGGCAGCTCTCGCCATGGCTGCTGCAGGACAAGCAATATAGGCTACATAGCCATACATCCATCATGGACTATTATTCACATAACATAGGCACAGTTGAATCCCCTACAACCATAAGGGAATCTATGACACCTACACTTAGGGGAGTTGACATTGCTTTTTGCGCTGCAAGGCGTCGACAGAACCGCAAGAAGCTAATACAGACTGCAGCCCAGCTGATCAACTTAAGAGCGCAGAAGCAGAGGAGAGGACGGAGGTGCTGCGTACAGAGAGCTGCTTAGCACACAGCAGACACATGCCAGCGAGTTGCTGGATGAGGCAGACTCTACTGGCTTGCCTCCCGTAGGCGGATTTACCAGTGGGGCGAGAAGTCTAGGGCCATACTCAATCGCTTGTGTCAGCAGATACTACGCCCACAGACCCTCTCAGGTATACATGGCCCAGACGGGATGATACTCACAGACCTATCGCAAATCGCAGCTAGCTTTGCCAATTACTTTACAGAATGATATACTCCGCGGGAGACAATGCCTGCGAATACCATCCACAAGTTCATTGCGGCACTTCCCCCCCGTGGACCCGCTCTGATACTGTACGGAAGGCCCTCAGCGCTCCACTGTCGGCTGAGGAGTTGCAAAAAGCATTAATGGATATGAGCTCGGGTAAGGCATCCGGCCAAAATGACTTCCCTTTTGAATTCCTCAAACAATACCAATCTCAATTGATGGAGCCATATTTTGCGGCAGATATCGATAAGGCTTTCAATTTACTCAGCTGGACCTACCTTTTCGCTTTGCTCAGTCGCCTGAATATTGGCCTACGCCTCCTAAACATAATACACCTTCTGTATACTGACATCACGGCATCAGTCTGAGTGGCAGACTCCACTTCGGGAAGCTTTACTATTGGACGGGGAACTCGTCAGGGATGTCCCCTTTCTCCATATATATTTGCGCTAGCCATGGAGTCGCTGGTGGCGTGGGTGAGAATAGATGCTCAGGTCCATGGCTTTGAGTGGTCGCAGGAGGTCTCAGACCGCATAGCGCTTTATGCGGATGACGTACTGTTTTTTCTCGTGCAGCCCAATAGAACTGGTTAGCGCCTGCTTAGAATTAAGCACATTTTGAGCAAAAACTCAGGCCTCTACATGAATCGGGGTAAATCCTATCTGTGGCCCCTGCGTGGAGAAGATCAGTAAGGCGGATAGTCGCGGGAGGTGAGGGTGGCCTCAAACGGCTTCAAATATTTGGGGGTGTTCCTCTCTGCTTCTCAGTCTCTCATGGGACAGGAATCTGGCCGCACTGTGGACACAGACAGGGGACCAGGTCCGCTCGTGGTCTCATTCACCACTATACCTGTTCAGCAGATCTGCCATATTTAAAATGATCTCATTGCCCCGTCTTCTAGATCAGCTTAAGACACACCCATACCCGATACCGCCCTCATGATTCCGGCAACTAAATGCAATCCTTGCTTGGTTCCTTGGGGCGGGGGGGGGGGGGCGGGAACAGCGCAAGTGGCCTTGACGACCTGCTTCCAGTCCAGCAGTCCCCATCACTGCCTGCTTTGTGGGACTGCTGAGGTCACCTTCATACATACGGTACTGGCAGTGTACGACTTTAATGAGGTTTTGGAGAGGGGTGACTAGTAGTCTTTCGGAAGTTGTAGGATGGGACATACCACTTTCGCCACAATTGGCTATGCTTCACATCACTGAGGGATTGGGTCGCAACAGATACAAGCGCCACTGGTTATTTCTTGGCCTCCCTTTAGCTAAACGTGATATTGCCAGAGCGTGAAAGGATGTGTCTCTGCCATCTGTTGCTGTAAGGAAGAAAGGCCTAGATTTTTCTATGGGTTTGTAAATACCCGTTTTCCAGACGAGGGGGTGCCCCCTGAAACATCCTAAAATATGGAAGAGGTGGGCGGAGTATCAAGGGCTTTTTTTTTATCTATTCCTCCCATTTCTGCTACTGAGGAACAGCTGTGATGACTGTATTGTTTTATGACCCAGATGTTGATTATATTTGCTTGTAAACTGGATCTCGGACCTATGTATCCCAGACCTATTAGTTTTCTCTGCAAGTTTAATTTGCCACTATTGTTTGTTTTAAAAAGCTTTATTCAAACATTTTTATTTCACAAACTGCGCTATAGCAATATTGAAAATGTTGATATCAGTATTATAGTTAATTACTGTATTTTACTGGTGTTGCTGGTTGTACCAGGTCTGTTTTGGCTGTCAACAATAAAATGACATTAGGAAAAAAAAACTTAACATCCCAACACCTACTTCTATACACTATACTATGAGAGTATGAAAGGCAGAGCAACTTGCAATCTAGAGTTTCTCATGGAGAAGAGATGCACTGCATACCTTGTTGACAGCAAAGGTTGCCTTTATTAGCGGAGGCGTGAAGACAGTGCGTCCGCAAATGGCAAACACCCACTGCGGTAGCGTAGCACTCATTGGGTCTTTCTACGGGACTTGGCTTTATCAGATTCAGCCGAGATGTATCATCTGCTTAGTGCGAAGTGTGCTGGCAGCAGGTGAGACCGCCTCTGGCTGAATCTCTGGGGATAATCTGGTCAAAGGACCACTCCGGACAAGTGGTCAAATGGAAGCCCTTATGTCCTAAATGTTATATGAAACTGGAATTTCTGACATGAGAATAGGAATGTCTGACATAGATTATGTGCATCAAGGTATGCATCTCAGATGTTTCCTTATGAACATATTAGGCAAAGGGACATCAATTCAGACATTATTTTGCTTATATGTCTGAATGGGTTACCAAATCGCAATTTGGGAATGATACATAGCAAGCTTTTTTTTGTAGCAAAATGCCCAATTCAGTGAATCGAGCCATTTGCGACCGGAAAAATGCTTGATACATTCAGCCCTTAATGTCATCCCCAGCTTGTACGTCTAAATGTGAATTCATAGGGTCATGTCTAACCAATAGGAACTTCATTTGTGTGTAGGCAAACACAGGCTCATGTTATGATATATGTCTAAAACATTTTGATGTAATATACTTGTAATATAAAAGCTGTTAAATGCATTGCAGATATAAAAGATATGTGATAATATATAGTTCACATAGCAAAGCATGAATATGTGTAATCCTGGCTTAGTTACAGCGTTAAAGCTAATAATAACAGAAATGATATTTCATAATCCATTTAGAGCATTTTATGTGTGTTGGAGAATAAAAATACCAGTGATAATATAGATAGGACAAATCAATAATAAGCTGAATAAAAACAAAAATTAAGAGTCCATTAAAAAGAGGGAAATTAGGTTTTCTTTTTCAGTTCTCAGTTCATTCAGGATTTGTGGCACAGATGGTGGATCTAGGTCATGATTCGTTGGTCGACAGACTTCATGAATTCATTCTTCAAATGACATGTCCACATCATCAGGTGCACATGCAGCATACGTGTGGTCTTGGTGAAATCCATACGAAGCATGTTAATAGTCAATAGTTTATGTGCTAGATGGACACGCAATTGATTGCTCGTCGGAGGCACTCGATATTGGTTGAAGTTTCTCTCTAGGAGCCTCGAAGAATAACAATGAGACTAGATTTTTTACGGTGGTGACTGGGCTTGCTGAGGGGGTAACAAATTCTGGGGCCACCATTGGCACCATTCATCGTCTGGGGTATTACCAAAGAAAATAATTTCAAACTTTTCTGAATTACATAGCAGTTGATTTTGCCTAAACCAGGCAAACACCTTTGCCAGGCAAGCGTTAATTTAGTTTCCTCTTAGCATCTCATCCTTCTCACAAGTAAACAACAGCTGAGTGTAGTCGGCGTAGGATATTACTTTTGCCCCATATTCCTCTGCAAGGGAGCCATATATATGTTGAACAAAGTTGGACTTAGAACAGAGCCCTGTGGCACTCCTACTTTCAGCGGGCAGATGAGGGCCAGAAAAGGGGGACCATACTGTTTGCTGGCGGCTTTCCAAAAAGGAGGAGAACCACCTGAGGACCGTGCCACCAATGCCGCTGTCCTGCAGTCTGTGCAGAAGTAAATCATGGAGCACTGTATCGAAAGCTGCCAAAAGGTCCAGTAATATCAATACAGCTTTTCCTCCTCTATCAAGAGTAGTTTTAATCGTATCTGAGATTTCCAGTAAGGCCGTCTCTGTACTAAAGTTGGCTCTAAACCCTGACTGGCTCAGACGTAATACATGGGTTGCCTCTACAAAGTCTGTGATGGCAGCATTCACATACTGCTCCAACGCCTTGGAGAAGAAAGAGCCTTTATTATTTTAAGAGATGTGGCCAGCGGAATGGGGGGAGGGGCAGGGGGGGGGGGGGACTCCAGTAGGGGCTCATCCAAGATGGGAGAGGCAGGGGGGCAGGCTAGCGTTGCCATTGCCGGCTAGAGGCAAATCCCCAAACAAATCCTGGATAATTTTAATTTTCTTACAAAAGTATTGCGCAATATGATTCATCCATTCATAAGGAGAGGTGAAGGGGCTGTTTATTGCATTTGGAGAAGAAAAGTCCTTTACAATATTGAAGAATTCCCTGCTGTGGTTCCCAGCTTGTTCAATTTTTGAGGCCAAAAAAGATTTTTTCCCTCACAGACTTTGGCATAGTAGGCCATCAGAGCCAATTTATAGGTAATTTTATTCAGAGGATCAAAGTTCTTCCTCCATAGTCTTTACACGCGCTTTTGCTTTTCCATAGCACCTCTGTGACCATGGGGCTGAGGCTATGCAGGATTTGGATACTCGAGTTTTGGGCGGGGCTAGTTGCATAGAACACTCCTGGAGCCAGCCTTCAAGTGAGAGCACATCATTCTCTAAAGTTCCATTGGAGGGAATGGGATGCTGACTAAGTATAGCAGCTAAAGCCTCCGGCATAAGCAGCTCGAAAGGCCTAAAGCTTCTGACCCGCGGCTTGCAATAGGACTGAGGCTTTCCTGGTTCCTTGCCTACCTTAAAGGTGAGCAGGAAATGATCATACCAAATAATAGGAAGGGGAATGAATATCTGTTTCAATCCTATTTGTTGAAAAAATCTGGTTCAGGATATGGCCCTTTTCATGAGTGGGGAGCGAGACATTGGGAGACAGGTTGAGGATGCTAAGGGATTCATACAGCTTCCGGGACTCTGGGTTGGCCAGTTGGTCTAAATGTATGTTAAAATCCCCAAGAACCAAACACTGGCTGTATTTGGACACATTAGGGGATATAGCATGGCCAAGGGACTCCATAAACCGCCCTGCCGGCCCTGGTGGTCAGTAGATTACCGCACTTGCAATCAACTGGTAAGCAGGAACCATCAGATGGAAATCGAGGCCCTCAGCCCCCTCTAACTCTGCAATGGGTAATGGTAGGCATGAGAGGGAGTTTTTATGTATAATGGCCACACCTCCGCCCCTACCACCTGCTCTATCCTTTCTTATCATCATATACCCTGGAGGGATCGCATTAACGATGGTCAGGTTGGAGCCCTCATTAAGCCATGTCTCGGTGACAAGCATAATATCTGGCTTAGTCTCAATGAGGAGGTAAAAGAGCTGGAACTCATGTTTTTTATGGATCTCGTATTCAGAAGAACTGCCTTCAGATTGTCACCTATCAAAACACTCTGAGAGGGGAGACTGTACACGGCGGAGTCTCCTCCTCTTATAGTACAACCAGCGTCAGGCTGGAAATGGCCGTCCCAGTTACAATCATTACAGGAGAGACGATCAGTGTCTACTGAAAGGGTAAAGTGGGAGCGGCAGCTCACACACCTACCTATCATTAATAGACTATCTCTTGGTGTATAGGAATAAATGCAAGCGGAGAAACAGATAAGTAACAACTTAACCCTGGTACCAAAGTGCTACGCATTCCATGTAGGGATATGGTGTCACACAGAAGAAAGTGTCCAAGAGGATTTCTGCAGTTTGTGGCACTGATATACACAGGGTCAATCTCCTTCTCATTTAAACAGATGTGAGTGAAAGGGAATTTCCATGAATGGAACAGTTGTGAATTGTGCATGGTTTCATAATCATGAAAATAAAAGGTTGTAAGAGGTAAAGAAATAATACCATGTATCAACCAGGTAATTGGTGGTGTGTCACTGACAGTAAATGGTGCATATAATACCATGTATTAACCAGGTAATAGGTGGCATCTCACCGAAAGTAAATGGTCATCTTCCACTTGTTCTATACTTATAGGGTCTATGTGAATTCTTTCTTGGCCATTGTTTTTTGAGTGACTGTCACATTATATGGTTCAAATGTGGCTGTTTCATAAAGAGGTTTCCAAGGTATTGAACCCAATCCAAGTATTTGTAATGCCCAATTTAGTTGTATAATTGCTCATAACTGAGCCTGCCGGCGTTGTAACAATTTCAGATCTCCTTTTATGAGGTCTAAGGCAGAGAACAAAATGATTTATTGAGCGAGTACTCTTTAGAAAGAGTGTGCATTCCATTGTCGATAACTTTAAAAACGGTTTGTAGGTTTTCTTATCTATTGCCCAATTCATTCTGAAGCTCCTTTTTAGGAATTTTTATTCAGTTAATTATGGATGGCATATATTCTTGTAGCAAGGAATCTTATTTTTTTGAGGATATGGACTCTGAAGAAAGTCAGAAAAATCCATATTTTTGTTAATGGAAGAGAAGTGTTCTTTCACAGCTGAGAGACCAGGGTGTTCTAGTCATTGTTGGCATAACTTGCCTACACTGTATGTGGAAACCACTACAGGTGTTTGTGTATCAGAGTGATTAAGTTTGGGTCCAGCAGTGTTGGAAAGGAAACGCTCCATGCAGGCCAAACCTTCAACAGAGAATTGAGTTGAATTATAGTTTCCACTTTGTATCATATCATTTTAATCTGCTTCAGACTTCTTCATTTGAAGTTGCCAATTATTGAACATAGTCAGATTGACTTTTGGAACAGAAGGTTTCTTTAAATCCTTCATTGTTCTGAATCCCAGACAAGTGGTTTGCTGGATAGTTTTGTTTAAAAAGATAAATTTCTTTTGGTATTGTATAGGTTCAAAATAAGGCTTCTTTACCTTGAATCTGCCAGAACGTGGTTCCTCAAATACTTTTCTCATCAACATTTGCTTTCCAATAAAATATCCATGAATAGTCAGGTTTAGGCTAAACTCAGTGGAGTAAATCAGCCTGTTGGTAGTGATTACAGTTTTTGGAAGCTGCTGTGGTGTGTGTTACGTAGAAGGCTGAAGGGTTTCACTTGTCAGCACTCTGAAAGGGAATTTTTTTAAAGAAATTAGAAGGGCTCTCTTGGGGCAGAGCTAATCCTATGAATGAAATAATGGTCGGAATTGTGATAGCAATGCATTTCTTTGTAGTTAGCTGAATTGAAATAAGGATCTTCATTATTCAACGTACCATATGCCGGCAAATCAGACATCATTCTTTTAATCTTCTCAACGTTCCAATCATCCGAAAGAGAACCGGGTGTTATAACAACATGCATTGAAACTTTTATCACACAAGGCAATTGCAATGTCTCAACGAGTCCCATATTCTGATATGGAACCTTTTCTCAGTCTGTACCCTGAGGCAGAGGTTAGGCTGCAATGTTTGCAGCATAGAAACCTCTTCAGGTTCTGTGGGATGAAGAGTGAGGCTGTAGATCACGGACCACATGTGTTGCAATTGTTCCTGCAGGGACAAAATGTCAGCTGAGTAGCATTAGCAGGACTAATATAGTTGACAGTCACATGATGAGAAGAAAACTTCCTAAAGCGATCCAGGAACGGGAGCACAGAGGAATCATATACATGACTCAAAACCACTGGTCAGCACAAAGCAGTCTTTGGTGATGAGTGACTGGGAAAGGGGTTGAAAAACTTCTGAGAAGTATCCAGAGTAATTTTTAGGATCGTTGGTTTCTCAGGACTCTTAAGGGGATATGTTCAAATGAAGAACTATCCGGTAGAATTTCACAGTAGACCATGGTATTAAGTTGGACAGTAACCACTGTCATATCAGCAGCATCAGTTGTGTTTGTTGCACTCAGTGTTCTGCATAGAGAATTAAGCTCAAACATCCCCAAATGGGAACTTGAGTTAGGAATATTACTGCTTTGTTAACGGGCTACGGTAGGGTAGGGACAGGCTGAGAGGCACTACTTTGAATCCTTCTTGGGGTCTGCGGTGGAGGGCTATATAGAGAACTGGCCACATAGTGTTTTTTAACATGGTCAATAGACACCTGTCTGTTTCTTCGTGATCCAGGCAGGAGGAAGGATAACAGTTTTATTGCGTTTTACCCCAAGAACAGTGATGTGTGGTCTGTAGGATGGCTCAAAAGCTTGCCTGTTGTGAATTTTCCCTTAAACTAGGTTTCCAGGTTTGGGAACCCACCCTTCTGCAGCAGTAATAACCTTCTCTTTACAGGTGGCACCAGAGTGGTTTGTCTCGGACTTCTTTGATACTCTGTAAAACGTAAAAAGTTTCTCCAAGTCAAATTTATCTTCAACCCCCACCTTCCCATAATTATCTAAGCCAGGTACATACACAGGAACACCAAAGAGAACCTCATATGGAGTGCATATGCCCAATACTCGTCTAGACAAGTTATTCAATCCTCTCTAAACTCCATACATATTATGATACCAACCAAGACCTGAACTTGACACCCTAGCAGTCAAAGCTTGTTTAATCATGCTATTAGCCCTCTCTACAACGCTGTTCAATTCAGCTTTGAATGCAGGACTCGAAAAATCATAAAAAAGTTACTAGAACTGCAGGTCTAGTAACTTTAATAATCCACTCGACCTAACTGTATTGTACTTGACCGGTGAACTAGTCTCAAATTGTGTGATCGTAGGCAAATATTTTGTCTCATGGAGCCGCTTTTTTCTTTATCACATAAGAGAGCACCTTCAAATACGCAAGTTCACTATTTCTGCTGTACAAAAAATCCCTTATTTACTAGACTAAATTTTTGCTCCATGTATACGAAGAATCAAGCCCATATATAGGGTACACGTGATTCCTGGCTTGCCTTTTAGTTCACTAATAGCATTGTCATCTGGGCAGGAGCAGTAATAATTCCCGGTTCATGCTTCAAAACTCACTTTTCATATATATATTACCAAAGCATGATGGGGAAGTGCATTGTCATTTACCGATAGCATATTTGAAATCACCACAACATTTTCCCACTAACAAGTAGTTTTACTGATAATAGTGCATAAAACATTTTTGGAAATTGGGTTTCAGCAAAAATATGTAACATTTGCACTTCACCAGGTAAAGTGTGCTAATTTGTTTTAATCCTATAAAAATATTTTTTTCACCACAGAATTACAAAAATGGGCCTTACTAACTAGTGACCTATATTTGAAATGTTTGAAGAGTTCACTTAGCTATTTCATTTTTGTGTTAGAGAAAAGCCTGACATCTTACAGCCTTTCATTTAACATGATTTGCACAGTTCAATTGTCACACAGATCACTTGACAAAATCCTCCAACTTAAGTCACAGAAAGAAAAATAAATGTAATAAAATAAGCTGACTTTTGACCTGTCTCCGAAAGCCAGCAAATGTGACAAGATAACAGGATTAATGGCAGTGTTATTGCTCTTTCACTTTGTGAGCAATAAAGATCTTTACATCTTGTTATCTTGTCACATTTGTTCTGCTTACAGAGAGAGAGGTCAAAAGTCAGTTTGTCTTCCCTGAAAGTAGAGGATTTTCAACTTGAAAGAAAGTGGGAGTAGTCCCCAAAAATAGCTAGTCCTGAATAAATCTAGCTCGACAACGCGAGTGGGCGAGTTGATTTTTGGGAGCCCCGGAATGAGTTGCTGAACTGGAGACAAAATCCAAGAGCAGGCCTTGAATCCCTGTATGCCCAGGAGAAAACACAGGACCGTTATCTAAATGAAATTAATGAACTGCCCTATTGACAGAGGGAACTGCAAATCTTTTATGATTGCATAAGCATTTGCATTTCTCTGTGGTCAAACCCATAGAAATCGAGAACATGAATCAATAGCTAACAATATGTAATTATATCAGTTAGCTGAATTTAGGAGACTGATGTAGTCCAAATAAATTACCCGGAAGGCGATATCTGAGATCATGAGAAGAGCTGGTGAGGGTCTTTTAACAGTGGAAGATTTAATCTGCTGACAAATGTCAGATTGTATGACACAGTCCCTAGTCTGTTCATATTAACTAGGCCACCAGCAGCTCTGCTGTAGCATTGCTATTGTTGCATGTATTCCTGCATGTGCAGAAGCCAACCCCTTGTGTGCTTCTCTGATTCATTCTAAACTAGACAAATTATTAGGTATAATTCAGTCTCCCACTCCTGGTATTGCAACTACCGGAATGTTTTCTTAATTGAGAGTGTAGGAGTATTTAGAAGGAAAACCTGAGGAGTTTTCACAGTTTGCTTGGTTGTTGTTATGGCTGTTAAAATGTGTCAATCTTTGTTTGATATCTGGTAAGGACTGCTACTTGGACAGTCTATATTGCAGCTTTTGCAGCTAGGTCAACTGCAGGGTTCCCTTTAGCGTGAATACCATTAAGCTGATGACCCCAAGTTTGCCTCACATGGACCAATGGAAGCTTGACTTGTAAGACAGCTACTTTTCCCCTAAGCTGTTTGTTTTTATAAGCTTTCTCTTTGAATTTGTGAATCTATTCAACAGCCATTGTTGCAAATCAACATTGTAACCTTGCACACAGCAGGCTGAGTCAGAACAAACAAGTGTGGAAACTCACAAGTCAGTCTTTTGTAATGCAAGTAGCAGGGCATGTAAGTTGTGCAGTACTGTTACATGAGTTTGGTATGGCTCATTGTGGGATGAACTCCCCATCCTTCATTACAACTTACACTGCTGCGCAGGCTGCGGAGTACTTACATTTAGTTCCTACAGCAGGTTTGGCTGAGACATCTGTGGAAAAGATGCTCTGGTAAGAATCAAGAGTTAAAATGTTTGGACTCGGAACAGCATCCCGTTTATATTGGAGAAAAGCTTGTGTACGAAAGAGAGGGATCATACAGAAACTTTACATACACTGCACTTAAAGAAGACACCCACTGTACCTATTTTGTGTGTAGGGAATGAGCATTAGAAATGCTTGCCTTTGTGGCTGCCTACAATGCTGATATTGGAGAAACAATAATATGTTTTTCCTGCGCCAAAGGCCACTCCTTTGGAATAGCTGTTTGTACAGCCATCAGGATTTTTTCAAAGGAAGCAAATCGTGCTTCAGACAGGAAATACACGCGAGAATTGTAGGCAATGGGGACGGTCTGTCCTTCACAGCAGGTCACGTAGGTGTAACCATCTAATAACTAGGTTGGTTTTATTGTCCCTAGTTTGTAAATATATAGGCTCAAATTGTCTGCTTGTAGAGCACACAAGATATCAGTATGGGCATTTAGAAATGTTTAGACACAAACATGCGAGAAATGAGGTCATGCAGAGGCTACTCTCTCTGTGTAGAAAGGCAAATAAGTAAGTCCAAATTTATGAAACCCCAATAGAGATTTCAACTTTGTGTGTCAGAGGATGCAAGGGAACACACATCTGGAGGAAATCCAGAGGTAGACACTTGCCCTCACTGAATAATTCATATTAAAGTATGGTCACCGTGTGATGTTAACATAGTAACGACTCTGTCTATCCTGGTAAGGTATAGATTCAAGAAATTGTCAGTTAAGTAGATATCATCAATGTATGGCAATATGTCGGGCTCTGGTTGGAAGATCTCCATGATTTGTACTGAAAACAAGCCAGGACTATTTTTGTAGCCCATGGAAAAATATTGGAATGAACAGTGAAGTTCACAAAAACTGAAAGTGGTTAGATATTCACTTTCAGGTGCTAGATTTTGACTGAAAACCCCATTGCAAATATCAAGGGTCATGCTTTATTTTTTCCACATCAGGGTCATCATTAAACCGGTGCTGTGTGCATTT
This sequence comes from Lissotriton helveticus, assembly GCF_964261635.1. NCBI lineage: Eukaryota > Metazoa > Chordata > Amphibia > Caudata > Salamandridae > Lissotriton > Lissotriton helveticus. Next base: position 535,473,512 of record NC_136072.1, on the reverse strand, counting down.
TCTACTGCATATGTTTGGGTGTGCAAATTCATATTTCTATAGTTTAAGACTATTCTATCAGAACAGTCTGGCTTGGAGATGAGAAAATGGGGTGTGTTCATGGGTGAGTGGAAAGGCATTATTATGCCTTGCTTTTGCAATTGGTCTAATATTGCTTTAATACCATACTTTGTTTCTGATTTTAAATGGTATTGTGCTTGTGGTTCACTGCGTAGTGGAACAATATGTGGACTAGAATATTAGACCCACCCAGCTTGGTTTCTATACAAGGCTGGAGCCCGTCTTACTGCCTATTCACTGGCATACATTTCATTGAGATCTTCATGTATAATGACAGGGAAAAGTACCTTTAGACGTCCTCTCCCAGGGTTCTATTCAAATGAAGGTTGGGGACAGTCTTCTTCTGATAGGATGATTTCATAATCATCAGATAGTTGGGTCCAGAAGACTGCTTTGATAATATGTGGTATGTCCCCTCAATTTGTATGTTTAGGTTGTGGACAGGGAGATTTAAACATTGATCTGTAGCCTCAATTCGTGTAAAGTTCACAGTTGGATTCGCATCCAGAAACCTCTGAAGGATTGAACTGTGGCTTCTGTGGTGCTATCTAGAAGCGCTCTCACCCAAGTCCTGTTCCGCAGGAGGACTGGTAGTTGGATCAGCATGTTTTTTTTTATAGAACGTTCAGCCACTTTCTTCTTTTTAAGTGGGGTTTCAGAGTCCAATCCTTTCTCTTCACTCTTTATGCTGACAAAAGTCTTGCACCCTACTTCACCTTTCCTACTGTACTCCTTTTTAGGTCTCCGCCTAGCGAAGGCTGCGCTTGCGCAGTCTCGCTGGGGAGAACTGATGTTTTAGAGAGTGGGGCTTGAACCCGCCCCTCTTCTCCATTGGCTGGCTTCCTAAACGGAGGCCAGCCATTGGAGGAGAGGGGCGTCACTCCGTTCAAGCCCCGTCTTTTTGGGATTCAGGGGTGTGTTTTTTCGTTTCTTTCTGTTTTCTTTCTCTCCTCTTCCCATTGGCTGGAATTTTACCTTCCAGCCAATGGGAAGAGAAGAGAAAGAAAAACACGCCCGCGAATCCCAAAATGAGGCTGCGTTTCTCCGAGGCATTTCTGCCTCGCCTTGAAGAAAGATGGTGGTGTGGAGCTGCCATCAGTCTAATAATCATGGATTTCTTATAGTGCTCTGAACTTTTTACCTTTGTTCTCAATGAAGCCAAACAACGACCTAAGCGCCGTCAGGGGGTCACGATGTGCAAGCAACCAACCACAGACGCACGAACAACTTCACACAAGAGTGCGTCAGAAAGAGATTCGGAATGGCGGACCGTGAAGGACAGGAGAAAGAGAAGTGGACGACTACCGTTATTGTCAGTTCGGGGCTGGAGGTACGTGCCATGCAATGAGTTTGAGGAGGGTCACTCTGGCTCTTTCCTTGCACCGTTCCGTGAGGGCGTGTCTCTGTTTCTTTTCTGCCGTCAAGAAGACGGCACAATCCTTAGGAACTCTGTGCAGGCGCCAACGTGTTTAGCGTGACGATCTCCTCTTGCTTTTTCATGACCTGAAATGTGCAGCAGCACCCAATGGCCGCTCAGTGGGCAGCACCGCCCGTACACTTCCAGGCACATTTACGCTTCCTTGTTTTATAACCAATCTGTGTGGGAACCAAAGCTGTGCTGTAAAGAGGCTTTTCGGCTCTCTGTGGTGATCGGGCACAGCCTGCCTCCCTGTGCGGCTGTCCCCTCTCTGTCCTCAGTATAGTGCCGAACTGAGCTTTGGTAACAAAATGAAATCACTTTACAGAGTTTGGCTCACTTTTTTTGCTCGAACTAAAAGCAAACCATTTCACAAAGTCTTTGGGGGTGTGGCATGCGAGTGGGTGTCGACAAAGAGGTTTGCACCTTTCTTTCTCGGTATGAAAGAGGAATTGGGCAGCACCTCGGGGGCACTTCCGGGCGCTAGCAAACAGAAGGCGGGCACGTTTAGCTTTTTTTAATATATATGTTAATCGGTATGTAAATGTAATTGGGTACATTGTTTTAGCATAGAAAGTGCCGAATTAGTGTAGAGCCCTCTTTGGTAAAAGAAAAGTCCGACCTGACTCCAGGGGTCCCCCGAGACACGGGTACCTGGCCGGTAAGGCAGATGTAATAAGATGGAACCCACGCGTGGGGTGATGAGGAGACACATACCTGTGTGGAGTAAACCAAGGGCATAGCTACAGTTGGTGCGGCTGGTGCAATGGCACCGGGGCCCACTGAACCCAGATAAGTGCTATGTTTTAGCACCCCAGCAGCAGTCGAAGAGCCCCTCTTCCTTGCTTGCTCCAGGGCCCAGTCACCCCCAGCCACTGGAGGTGCACTCCGTCGACACGGAGCACCAGGGCTGGCTCCAGTGCCCGGGCAGAAGGGGCCGCAGTCTGGCACCCCCTCTCCTTCACTGCGTTGACTCTCGGTCCTTAATCCGCCGGGCGCGCAGGCCTCACTCCATCTGCTGCACCGAGACGGCCCTCTAAGGCTTGGGATTAGGGAGAGCGGGCGCGTGGAGGTGGCCCCCACCCCGGCTCGGGTGCTCCACGCCAGCTGTGTGCGCGCACGCGGCTCGGGCCAGAGAAAGGGGGGGGGGGGGGGTGATGCAGCGCGTGGCACTGCCACTGCAGGGGCGCAGCTTTAATGGACCCATGGCTGAGTAGCCCGGCCTCTCCCTGTGGGTTTCCTCTGCATTCTGGGACTTGTAGTCGTTGTTGCATATTGGGCTAAAGAGGACTACAAGTCCCAGAATGCAAAGACAAGGAACAGACACTGGCTGATCTTCAAGCTGCCTAGATACCATCTCAACTATCCTACGTGTGTTACAGTGATTCATCGAATACGCAGATCCAAGCCAGCGCATCATACAATAATTCATCCCAGTTACTACTTCTCGTATCACAAAGGGGGAAGGGGGGTGTATTTGATCTTCAGCTCTGGGTGTACATGTAATAAAGAAGTGAGCGGTCTTCTTTCACTCAAACCATGGAAGCCTTGAGTGGTGTAGGGCTTGCGTCGATTTTGTTACTTTAAGCTTTGCAGATGTGTTCTTTCTCCAGCTGTGCCTCTGCAGATGTGAGTCCACAGGGACTTTTAGGGTTCAGTCCTGTGGGCATCTTCAGGGACACATTGGCCTCACTCATGGATGGGGTCAGACTGCTCCACAGACGAGGCCCCCATCCTACCAAAGCTCTGGGGTATGTTTTTAGGTGTGTGTGTGTGTCTGTGGGGCTGTGTGTGTGGGGCTGTGTGTGTGTGTGGGGGGGGCGGTGTGTGGGGGGGGCTGTGTGTGGGGGGGGCTGTGTGTGGGGGGGGGCTGTGTGTGGGGGGCTGTGTGTGTGTGGGGCTGTGTGTGTGTGGGGCTGTGTGTGTGTGGGGCTGTGTGTGTGTGGGGCTGTGTGTGGGGATGTGTGTGGCTGTGTCTTTGTGTGGATGTGGCTGTGTGTGGCTGTGTGTGGCTGTGTGTGTGTGTGTGTGTGTGTGTGTGTGTGGCTGTGTGTGTGTGTGTGTGGCTGTGTGTGTGTGTGGCTGTGTGTGTGTGTGTAGCTGTGTGTGTGTGTGTGTGTAGCTGTGTGTGTGTGTGTGTGTAGCTGTGTGTGTGTGGCTGTGTGTGTGTGGCTGTGGCTGTGTGTGGCTGTGGCTGTGTGTGTGGGGCTGTGTGTGTGTGGGGCTGTGTGTGTGTGTGCGGCTGTGTGTGTGTGCGGCTGTGTGTGTGTGTGCGGCTGTGTGTGTGTGCGGCTGTGTGTGTGCGGCTGTGTGTGTGCGGCTGTGTGTGTGCGGCTGTGTGTGTGTGCGGCTGTGTGAGTGTGTGTCTGGGTGTGCAAATGCAATAGGTCTCGCATTTGTGAGAGATTAAGCTATTGGTATTGTAATTCACAATGCCATTTATTTATATGTTTTCAAAACCAACACATAAATAAAAATGTTGTCATTAACAATGCCAATAGCTCTAACTTTTGCAAAGGCGAGACCTTTGCATTGTAAATGCTTGTTACTTTTGGTACTCCAATCAGCTTCCCCTTTTGGTTCTTTTACCTTTACTTTCCTGAAAAGGACATTCAGAACAGCTAGCAAATACTGAAACCGTTCAGGTTTTTTTTATTTTAGCTGCTTCTTAAGTTATAATCACCCCTGCAGGATTCCCGAGAAGCAGGTGATGCAATCTGTCTTTTATTTTTGTCTTTTTGTTTTCTCTTCCCTTCCATTGCACATTTATCCTTAACGGAACCCCCTAGTGTAATTTTTCAGTTTTAAAAGTAGCTTAACAGGTCAAGTATCCAAGGTATCTCTACCTACAGAGGTATCAACTTCCACAATTATTTTAGGTAGTTCCCGTTCACGGACCCAACCGGAACTACATCCAGTCTCTGACGTAAAGCCAGAACTAAACCCTTTAGCTTTATGTAGCTTAGAATGATAGGGGAAACTGTAGAGAAGTTTCCCATTAACTTCATTTCCATATCCAAAGCTGGGTCAGCTGTGTTCGTTTTGTACTTGTCTAGGTACATCAGGGAGGACTGCCAATGAAGACGTACTATACATACTGGTATAAATGCATGCAAAGATGCCCCACCAAGAATTACACTGCTCTATCGAAGGCACTATCCCAAGAGGAAGACACATAATCAATGTTTAGTGTTGTATTTGCGTGGTAGTGTATGGATTAACTGGTTGGTTTTGCAAGCAATCCAGAAAGTAATTTCATCATGGTCTGCTGGCACTTTTCTATGACCGGGTTAATAGTCTGTGGACTAAAGGTTTGTATTTGTGCAGCAGTTGGAGGTCCTGTTGCAACAGCAGGTCCAAAGCTTAAAGTACGCTGTACAAACTGCACAAGTCTACCGTAGAACTTGATTGAGTACTTTAATACTCCTATTACCTCTGCATGGGATCGAGTTTCAGGGTGAGGAACAGGAGAGTAATCCACCAAGACTGGCCACGTCGCCTAGTCATTGCTCCAAGGTCCCAGGCGAACATGTTTGTGTGTGGCAACTGACCACCAAACCAGTTAAAGGGATTTCAAAAACTTGGTAAGCCCTATAATGCACAGGTTGATCTACTACTGTATATTCATGAAACTGCCCTGAGGCATCGTCAATAGGCTCAAACGCCACAAAGGAGTTAAAAGTTTTAAAGGCATATGCTGAATGTGCAGCTATTACAAACGTAGATGCACCCCCCTCCCAATTGGGGACACCTCGAGCTTTGAGGTGTTAAATAACTAATTCTCTGCAATTACCCCCTATAACTATAGGTGCTGCCATGATGAATGGATTAGATTTGAAATTGGAATCTAAGAATTAGAAATTCCACAGAATGTGTAATAACCTTTTGAGTCAAGCTTGACAAACCTACGTAAATAGGTGCTCCCTTATTCCCAATGGGAGGTTACAATGATTACCATGGACGTCTCTGTAGCAACGTAACACTTGTTTAAACGTGGGTGATCAGTGCAAACTACTCAAGGCACAACCATAAAATGAGTCCCACGATGGGCACCATCTGTTGCCTCAAGTTACGACTTTGGCATAACTCTATAAAGTGTGCTTTCCCACCCACGGGTGTCATGGGTGAACTTGATTCAAAGCATCAGCGATTATTTGAAAGACAAGTTATTGCAGATCAGCAAACCACTATTCAATGAACAAATGACATAGAAGTATTGCTTTTGGGCTACTAACAATTCCATAAAGAGATCAGGGGCACCGTCGAAACAGCAACCACCTTATTTAATTATTCAAAGAGTCACACACACTGTACTAAGAAGAATGAACACTTTCAAGTTAAAAGTATTTATTACTACATGAACAATCTGTTTCTCAGTACATCTAAAACAACTACACAGAATATTATAAGAACAGCAACAAGACAGGTTAGGTAATGAGAACAAAATGAACATTTCAGCATTGCTAGAATGTCATTTAAAATGTTATCTAGAATTCAACACATACTTCTATGCGCTATACTTTGAGAGCATGAAAAGCAGAGCAACTTGCAATCTAGAGTTTCTTAGGGAGAAAAGAAGCACTGCATTCCTTGCTGACAGCAAAGGCAGTCTTCATCAGCAAAGACATGAAGACAGTGTTCCCCATCAAGGACAAACACCCACTGTGGTAGTAGTCATTCGGCCTTCCTCCGGGACTTGGCTTTATCAGCTTCCGTCTTCGGGCGAGATGCATCATTTGCAAAGTGTGAAGTGTGCTGGCAGCAGGTGAAACAAACAGTCTCTGGCAGATGTCAGGCGATAATCTGGATGAAATACCTGTCCTGACAAGTGGGCATGGGGCAGGCCTTGTATCCTAATTCTTAACATAAATTGGAATTTCTGACATAAATTTAGGAATATCTGACATAGATTATGTGCATCAAGGTATGTGCCCCAGACGTTTCCCTGTGAACATACAAGGCAAAGGGACATCAATTCAGACCACATTATTTTGGTTTTATGGCTGTATGTGTTCTTATTTGGCCGTGACATGGTGAGGAGTAGACATTTGATAGAGATGAATGTTACATTAGATATTGTATCTATGTCATTAATCAAAGAACTTGACGCTATCATAGGTCCTAGAAAGATAAGATCTGGTGACATCTGCGTTTCAAGGCAGACATGATAATGATTCTGCATAAATCAAGCAATATGGGGACTTCTATTGTCCAAGTTTAGGAAGATAGCGGCCTCGGTGAACCAAAATGGAGTCTTCAGTTTTGGATATAACTGCATTACACATGTTTTATTGGCTTCAATTATGTGGAAACGTCTATGGGTTTTCACTTTGTAGGGGAGGGAGGGATTGGGCACTGGGTTGCTATCAACAGTAGATCTTAGATGTGTCCTCACCTGGGCCAAGTATGGAATGACCCTACCCCTTTTGACTAGATATAATCAAGCTAGTTAAACAAGAATATTGTCCCCTAAAGTTTAAAAATATGTCGGTCTATAACAAGCTTACTCATTGATAATTTTTAGACAATGTTTTAATTGCAAGTTTCAGGTAAACAATACTACATTAACAAACAAAAGAAAGCAGACATTACATACAAGTCAAATACAAACAGAAAAGTATAGAAACTAAGGGTACCCAATATCGTCATTAACCCACTGAAGTGGCAAAGAGCTGCAGGCACAATAACAAATAAAAACTCAGTATGCATGCGTTACTTCCACATCGTATACATCAAGCAAGTATGAATCCCCCTCAGGACCAGGCCAGTGCCAGATCAGACAACAGAGGCAGGGTTAGGCGACAACAGGACTACGCCAGAATCTGTTGAGGGAGCCGCAGAAAACTCCTCCTCAACTAGAATTGATCCCTGGCCATCTATTCTGAAGAAAGCCACTACAACTGTGTCCCAGGCACGTAAAAGCAAGGCCCCTACGTACTTCCCTTGCCTCCTTTCAGATTGCCTCCTTTGCACAGTCCGCCCACATTGACAGCTCCTTCCCCCTACCTAAACAGATCGGGCCACCAGCAGATTTCCAGCTCATCGTCAACTGCCTACAAGCCAGAATACAAGCGAAGTCTGCAAACCTGTCTCACTTTTCAGGCCGCACTTCGATTATGAAAGCCTAATAAGCACAATTGTGGGAAACAATCAAAGGTTGTGTCTGTAGTCTGACAGATAACTTGCATGACTATGTCCCAATATGGAGTCGGCACTCTGCATGCCCAGACCATATGGTACAAACCTGCACCTTCCATGGGGCATGCTGATGAAACCCCAGGGTATACGGCATGGGTGCGCCATGGGGCAAGGTACGCCCGGAGTAAGAAATAAAACTGGATCAGTTTAAACCTAGCATTCAGAGACACCCTGGGGTAAAGGCCAGGGCACTTTTCCAGGCTGAACCATCACACGTGTGCCCCACATCTGCCACCCAGCACGGGTACAACTGGGACAGATTCACCTACGCTTCATTCAGCAGTGTCCCATAGAGAAGTGTGGCCGCACTTGTTCTCCCTGTTATGAGGCACAAATAGCAAATGCATTCTTGTTCCCGGGGCTTTGCGGAACCCGTCCTCCACCAAGCTTGTACCATACCCATCAGGGCCCCATGTAAGAAGTGTCCTACCGGGCCATCATAAGCCTCCTTTTGGTCTCGAAAGAAGCTAGCTTCACCCCTCGAACAGGTCACCCATTACAGTAAGCCCTGCCTCAATACACAGCTGGAGGCAAGCCCAACCAACCGAGTGCTACCAGTTCCGAGCAAAAATGTAAGTGTATGGAACCCTGGTGAGTGTCCACACTTATCTCGCCATCCTAACACATTCTAACTGCGCACCATCGTGGCAGGGACAGGCTTCAGCAGAATCTGAGCCAAAAGAGCTCTTGAAAGCAACCTGCGCTACCGGTGACCTACAGCATCACATGGATGCTACTGCAAACCAAGACACCTACTGAAGCTGGGCAGCCAAGTAGTAAAGCTCCAAGTTCGGAGCAGCCATTCCGCCCTTGTTCACTGGGAGCCCTTGTTTCCGCAAAGCCATCAGACGTCTTGAAGCCCCCCACTACAATGTAAGAAGGATGCTATCTAGTTCCCTGAAAACGCTCCAGGAAGTTTCACCGGCAGAGCTGCGAGAAAGTAGAGGAGCTGCAGCAAAATCACCGTCTTGGAGATGGCTCTATGACCACTAACTGAGATAGGCAGGGTACTCAAAAATGCTAAAGATCTTCGCAAGGCAGAAATAGCCCAAGTAAAGCTACCTTCTAAGAGCAGTTCTGCTGACCTATAGTTCCTAATTGACACTTAAGTGTCTTTCATCAAACCTAGCAACCTAATTTGAGCAACATCTTAACCATTTATATTAAAAGCCATGGCAAACTTTAACATTTAGATTTCGCAGGACCGCTACTAGAGGTGTATATCGAAGCTGGGCAGAGGGGAATGATACCTCAGACATTTAGGGATGGTGTGATTTGCATGGCGCCTAAACCGGCGGTGATGTGACAGACCAGGCAGCATACCGGCCTCTAACTATGCTAAACTTAAACGTTAAGGTATTATACAAGTTACTAGCAGGGAAACTGACATCAGTGGTGGGGGCATTAATACATGAGGACGTGAGAGACGACACACCTGATCTCTCCATACACCAATGAAGTGATGTTTTACTTGCAGCAGCCGGCGGAAACGTTCCCACAGCTCTTGCAGCGCCTGGAGCGGTTTGGGAGAATTGCTGGGCTACGTGTGAATAAACAGAAATTGTTGTGTTATACTGATATGAACTGACTTGAAATGGTTGCCGATTCAGTGTTAATGTGTAACAAGCATTGGCAAAGCCAATAGGTTTCGCCTAAGCGAGATCCATTGGTTTTGTCAATGTTATTTTTTCAGATATTTTGCTAGAGTAGGAGAGGCGATACAACAAAAGAGGAGGGTGAGTGCGGAGACCATTCAGTGCCATGCGCTCTTATAGAGTGCATAGGCAAAAATAAAAAGTGCCTGGAGTAGCACATAGCCAGTAGAAGGACAATGGCTGCAAACAGGAAGCTGTGCTTCATCAATGCTCCACGGCAGGGACAGAAGACCAGAGAAGAATGCAGAAGGTGGTAAAGAGCCAGCAGGAAGCATGAGCAGTAAATGTCTATAAATATTGCCCTTATGATATGGAACAGCTCAACAAACCTCTTCAAGTTTTTCATTACTAGATTTTATTTTTTAGGGCTCGCAAGAGAGCCCTCTTGAAAGGGGTTTAAAAATAGACCTTCAAATTCCACACGCCTGTGCGTGTGATTTTCTTTTTGTGGCCTCCTATTGGCCTTTCACTGCTTGCTGTTTTGTAAGGTAGACACCAATAGGCCAGAGGCGGGCGCATAGCTCCGCCCCTGGACTATTGGTGTCTATTACCCGCATTTCCTGACATATGCTTTCAATTAATTCAAAGCATATGGCAGGAAAGGCGAGCGCGCAGCACCACTCACGATCTTCTTTTTTTTTGGGATCCATTTCACGTCCGAAGCAACTAAACGCTGACGTCTTGTTTTGTTTTTTGTAATACAATTACATTTTTCAAATGCCTGTTTAAAGATAAAGTGCCCGATTGTGTGACTGATAAAATGAAAGCAGCGTCCAGCTTCCCCACACAGACAGAGGCCGCGCGGCTCAAGCTCCTTCAAAAGGAGTCGAAAGTGGTTGTCCAGGCAACTGCTCTCAATAATTTCGGTTTCTATGGCCGTCTTTCCTGTGCGCGGGTAGGGAATGCTGACATGACTTATTGTACTGGCCTACCTTCACCCGCAGCTCTGAAAGCAGGGAAACAGCCCTTTATTCCCTGCCCCGAGAAGCCACGCTGGCTGGACAGTCCATGCATCCTAGAATCCTAGCTTATGAATGCAGAAGGCCTTAAAAAGAGCAGAACGTCACACCGGTTTTATGCCTCGGTATTAGTTCGAACATGTTAAGAATAGCATTGTACAGGAGCGTTCAATACCTTCGTGCGCATCACTCGTGCGAAACATTCAAATAGAAACCCTGTTACGTCATGAGACAAGAACTTTGTATTTTACTTGTTTTGGTAGGCACGTGGAGATTAAGTGATTGGTCCACAATCACAGGATGTTGAGGCGGCACCGAGACCGAACCTGGTTCCCCACCTCGGAGTTCGGCTGCTCTGGCCGTCAGTCCACACCCTCTCCCCTAGGTCCGGACCTGGTGCATATGTCTTGAATGGCCTGCTTTCTGTATCCTCGGGCAGCCCTCCACATTGTTGGGTATCTGGAGGGGGTGAACGAAGGACGGGCGGACCGGATTGGAAACCACTGAGATGTTATTGTCAGACAGCAGCAGTATTTCTTCTGTGAATGGTGGCCTCGGGTCTGCCTGACGTTTGCCAGGGCTCAGACTCCCTGCTGGGTGTCTTTCAGAATTGAATTATGAAGCCATGCTGGGATCCGGTGGGGGTGCCTTCGGGGGGAGGGCGTAAATACACCTCATAAGTGCTGCCATGTCAGGCTGCCAATGGCTCACTATTTTTGAATTACTGAGTTTGGTGATGTTGCAGAAGTCTCTGGAGCTCGTGATGTTTTTTGACTTTCTCCACAGTGACCTGCAGAAATTTAAAAATCTGGAGTCTCCAGCCTTGAAGCCCCCCAGCAACTCCCCCCTCCTCCATTCTAAAGCCCGCAATTTAGGCGAACAACCCTTGTGCTCTGCTGAGATCAGACACCTCTTGTCTACTTTATTTGTCTTGGAATTTTCTTTTACCCCTTTTGTATCAACCAGCCACCGCCTTCTGCTGATTTAAACACATTTAAATGTTATTTCACTGCTCTAACTTTTTAGCTGCTACTTTGAAGGCACCTTCTTGTCAATTGTCGACCAGAGCTGCCGACTTTGGAACTGGGACCAGGTGCGAGTCTCAGCGTCGGCTTAACAGCTTGTGATTCTGAGCAAATCACTTAATCTCCCCGTGCCAAAAGAAAGAATGTGTCCTTGTGTAAAGTAACTGGTGCTCATGTCAAGCGCCCCAGTACTTTGGGTTGAGTTGGTGCTTCTTTTAATTGGTATTGGATGGACGTACATCAGCCGTGTGATGTGACTACAGGCCAGGTAATGTCCCCAAGTGACTTGTGTTCCCACTATCTTTGCGCTGCTTGCACCTGTTTAGTCCCCCCATGCACTCAAATGTGCTGCATTATACCGCATAATTTGGCCTCTTTTTTTAAAAAGTTTTATACCCAACCCTGCCGCATACTATAGCCCAAGCCATGGTTGCTGCTTATTTATGTTATGCAACTAACAACCATTGACAAAGCCAATAGACCCGACTTATTGTCAGTATGCTGCTACTCGTATCATATATCTGGATGCAATGACAGAAACAGCCAAAATACAAGTGGGGCAGCACACTAAGCTAAGCACGATTTTTTTTTTTGCACGTTATTTAAGCCACTCACTTTATTACATTACCCACGCTGCTGGCGTTATCCTTTCAATCCACTTTTTGCTGCTGTACTGTTCCTCACATTTTAGCAAATTAAGGCGTTATGTGGGGCTGTTAGGGCAGGACGATGCTAGGTGGTATTGCAAGTTATTTCACCGTTCACCCCCTCTCAGCCCATTGTAACTTCCTTCAGCGTTGTGCACCCCTTTACACACTCGCACATAGCTGACCATCGCTGCGTGCTCTCTTCAGAGAGGCCAGGTATTGGAGGGGCGTCCTTCATTCCAGTTACCTTACACAAGGTCACATTCATTTTTATTGTCCCGGGAATATTAGCTTATTCGTCCAGAACTATAGGATGTCGAGCGACTCCGTGACTCGAACCAGATTCCCAGTTATAAAGTCAGCAGGTCTGGCCATTACACCGCATCCTGGGGTAAGGGGAGTGGGGCAGGCAATGTCATATGGAGGCTCAGCTCGTCATGTGCTCGAGGTGCCAACAGGACCTCGGGCTGAGCCAGAGCCAGGCATCCCCTCCAGTATTCAGGGAGCTAAGCCGAGCCTGCCGGGACCTCTCCACAGGCCTCTGCTCTGCTGATGTGTGAATTTGCATGTAGCCAGGTTCTGAACTGGGATGGTGCAGTGAGCTAAAAAACGGTGATGGATCAAGCCCTGATCTTTTGACTGGGTAGGAGTGTTCTGCTTAATTCGGATACTCTGTCCATCACCACCCCCCTTTATGAATCGTTTTGGCCACCACAGGTGTGGAAGGGTATGCTCAGATGTGAGTCCCTTGCTCACTGCACCATCAGGATTCAAGCAAGCCGGGCCGAAGACGGCTGTAATGCCAGAAACCGGTCCCCGGAAGCTTGTTTCCATTCCAGTAAAGAATTGGCTTGGTAGTTTGGTCTGCCCTGTTCCCATGATGCACTGGGCCAGGGACAGACTAATTTGCATGTAGCCAGGTTCTGAACTGGGATGGTGCAGTGAGCTAAAAAAACGGTGATGGATCAAGCCCTGATCTTTTGACTGGGTAGGAGTGTTCTGCTTAATTCAGATACTCTGTCCATCACCACCCCCCTTTATGAATCTGCTGATGTGGACGGCATTAAACGAAGAATGTACTGTAAGGTGATGCCACAAGTCCTCCCTTCCTTCCTGACGGTTCTGCGCACAAGGCGTCTCTTCTCCTTCTCTGTACATCTATCTCGCGTAGCGCCTCGCTCTGCACACAGCTGCTTTCTCCTAGCGCTGCATGCTTCTAGCTCACTAAAGCCTCACTAAAGCTTGACGATGAGTTCAAGCGCAGTGGAAGACCTTTTACAATAGTTTACTAGTTATCTTTCATTTGTTTATTGGTGCATTTTTATAGCTGGTCCCCAAGAACCTGATTCCTCCAATAGGATGCAGAGGTAGGAGAATGTTTTAGTGGGTTCAATTTTATCAATCCCAGCTACCATAGGGCATGATCTGCTCTTACCCTTGCCACAGGACATAGCAAAGGTTTTTTTAACGTTAAGCTTCAGACCCCTGCTATCCATCTATACAAGTGATTATCGCCGTCTGCAGACCGAGTTGAGTTCTAGCCATTAAAACGGCATCATCGGCATATAAAAGTGAGACAATCTGGTTGTTTTTAACTTGAGGGGAGTCTCTTACTGAAGCCACCAATTCCTTCTCTAATTCATTAGTATATAAGGTGAAGAGGAACGGGGCAAGGACGCAGCCATGTCTTATTCCTTTTCTCACATGGAAGGGCTTAGTGCATTCTCCTTTTAATCCAAACCTCACCTTAGCAGTGGCGCCCGCATATAATTGTCTCAAAAATAATATAAGTGCTCGCTCTACCTTTAAATCTTCTAAAATCTGCCATAATCGGATGTGATCTACGCAGTCGAAGGCCGCAGTAAGATCTACAAAAACTGGATATAATTTGCCTCGCTTGGCCTGGGTATATTTCCCATGTAATATAGAAAAATGTAACACCTGCTCAACGGTGCCGCGTCCCTCCCTAAACCCATATTGAACTGGGCTTAAGACCTTATGGTCTTCCGCCCATTGTTGTAGACGATTCAGGATGACCCTCCCTCAACTTTCTTAAATGAGTCAAGCAAGGAGATGGGACGGTAGGATGCAGGATTTTCCCGGTGCCCTTTTTAGGTCTCACCTAGCTATTGCGTAAGCAATCGCTATGCGAGAGATATAGAGGTGCTCCAGGAAAGCTTACCAAGAGGGCTTTGTAATGCGGATTATGGACAGTGCATGTGCGCCGGGCGCGCGCTTGCCATTTGCTACCCCGCCCCCGCCATCAGACTTGAAAGGAAGACGCTCGCACACCAACATTCCACCATTTGTCTCAGACTTCAAAGGAATGCCTCCGGCTCCCCCGCCCCCCGCCACAGCAATGCCGAGAGCTTGTTTGTATATGTTGTTGGATGGATAAGAATTCATGTTTGAATATCTGCTCAATCCTCATTTCTTGCCATGCCGAAATCTACATTCCTTGCTTTCATTATGCATTATTGGGCTTGCAATAGCTACTCAAACTGAAAGTTTTTTTCTCTCACTCCAGTGGAAAAAATGGGGCTTGTGCTTCCCATCAATTTTTACATTTGTGGGATCGTGTGCACTGGGGTCTCAGTAACCACATCCTTCTGCTTTTTTTAAATTCAGTTTGGCTTACATGGGTAGCGGTTGGCTCCTACTTAGTGATAGGTGTAATATCTAACTGAGGACATTTCTTTCCTCTTCTTCTGCTTTCATTGGAATGTGGAATTTTTCTTCCTTAACAATCCAGCTGAAGGTAAGTTAATTATCTGGCGGTAGGGATAGATAGAATACATGACCCATCTCAGCACTTCTGGACAGCCTCCTTTGTGATCAGTTCATACTCCAACTCATCTAGGGACACACCCCTTTACTGCTAAGATGCATCTTGGGTCTTCCCACTAGTCATCTATCTCAGAGTAGTAATTTGTACCTTGGAATGTTGCTACTTTGGGCAGGGCTATTTCTCTTCCCCCAAAACAGGACTGGGTGCTGACAGAAGCAACTTTGAATCAGTTTGTTGAATTCCATTTCTAGAACTTCCTCAAAAGTTATATATTTGGGGGCATGGCCAAGATGGCGACCTGATCGGACGTGATTTCTGGAGGCTCCTCGCCGCGGGCCCTCACTCCTTGCCAAATCACCAGCATAGTCCCCTGCAGTGCGCCAAAAACAGCGGCACAGCTGGCGGGGGCTCAGCTGGCGGAGGCGTAGCGCTATCATAAGGAGTAATTTGGGAGCCCATGATCGTCCAGGAGACTCTTTTCGCGGTTTGGCGCTTTCCAGGGGAAAGGGCGCCCAGGCCGTGAGTCCGGTGGAGAGTGAGAGATTGGACTCCTGCTGTCAATTCCGGAGATGTGAAGACAATACGGTCTGAGAAGCGGGCTCCCGAAGTGACACCTCCGAACGCCTGTAAGTCTGAGTCGGCAGCGAGGGGGGTGCAGAGCGGCCATCAGGCGCGGCGCAGCCAGAAGCAGTGGCGCGAAAATCCAGAGCGCTGCTTTCTGGCCTACAGAGGCTCCTCCCAGACTCCTGGAGGTCCTGCTCCGCCGACATCAAGTAGCTGCCCCGACCAGAGTTCCCGGAGAGGAATGCCCGTTGGAAGGCCGGTGAGTTGGAGAGGACCCCCGAAGTGGACATCTACGAGGACGGGGCCCTTCCGGGGTGAGCCAGGCGGCGACAGGAGACTGAAGGCCTCAACCGACCCAGCAGCGCGGCACCCCGGGGCAAGGTCGTAGGACCTACGTAGATTTGCGCTCAATATCACTGTCGGCGTCACACTCAGTGCTTGGGGCCACCCGAGGGAGACACAGTGAACATAGGCATATCGGGCATGAAAGCAACGCGGGCTGATTCACCTACGCCCGGCAACGGGCTGGAACACTGAGGGAGGCGGCGGGCCTGGAGGAAGGCATCCCACTATTAGGCACACACAAACCGGACATTGAGGCCTAACCTCATCAAAAGATCTGGAGCTCCGCAGAGCGGCTGCCCCCTCAGCCAACACACAATACTCTCCGAGTTACCCAGGTCTACATGGTCTAACCGTGAAGAACCGACAGGGCCACTGACGGGGAGCGAGCCCCATAGAAAAGGGGCGTGTCTGCTGACCTACCCCTACAACCTCTCCCTGGAAGTGTGGTGGTCCCCTACATAGACATTATTGCAACAACACGTCGCAGACACCCGCACGCTCCCTAGGAACTACTGTAGCACAAAAGATAGACACACGGCCCCTGAGAGTCAGCGGATACCCAAAACCCAGCCACGCATTCGCCACAGTGAAGGAGGGCGGAGGAGTCCCTTAATGCGGTAATCGGAATGGGGCCCTTGATCGTTCTCCTTCCCATCGCAGCTGTGAGATATACCAGCAACACTGAATCATGCAAGGTGCAGCAGCCCGAGTCGGTCAGTCGGAAGACCCTGCTATGCCAGCACGAGGAACAAGCATTTACAATGCAATGGTTTTGCCTTTGTTAAACTTAGAGCTATTGGCATTGCTCTTGACATTATTTTTATTTATGTTTTTTTTAACATAAATAAATGGCATTGTCATTTACAATGCCACTAGCTTTATCTCTCGCAAATGACACACACAAACACCCACAGAGAGCCCCCCCAAACACACAGAGCCCCCCCACACACACACCCACACAGAGCCCCCCACACACACAGCCACACAGAGCCCCACACACACACAGCCACACAGAGCCCCCCACACACACAGCCACACAGAGCCCCCCACACACACAGCCCCCCACAGCCCCCCACACACACCCACACAGAGCCCTCCACACTGTCCAAAGACTGTCTGGGAAAACGCGTGCTCTAAATGTAAGACTGGAGGCAAATAATATCTAGAGGCAAATAATATCTGGAGGCACTCGCATCATGCACACTCCCAGACTTGCTTGTGCATGTTTCTTATACACACATATAGGTATATGTACACAGAGCTATACACACACACACAGAGCTCCTCATCTACACACATTGACAGGCTTTGTATACACAGCTACATACACACACAGCTACAGACATGCACAGTTATACAGACAGACACAGTTCCACACACACACACACACAGTATTGTACATACATAGCATCCCGCACACATAGCATTACACACAGACAGCATCACTCTGCTCCTGGACACATATCTGCACACATACACAGCTACAGACACACACAGCCACACATTGCTACTCACATACACATAGCATAATACACACATAGCATTACACACACATACACAGCATCACTTAGCTCTTGTACACATAGCTGCACACATTACACACACATACACAGCATCACTTAGCTCTTGTACACATAGGTGCACACATACACAGGTACAGAGGTGCACAGTTTGAACTAGTTATAGACACATACAGCATCACACACATAGTATCACACACACATAGCTCTACACATACACAGCCACTCACTGGCACTCTGGACTCGCACTCTGGACTCGCACTCTCAAGCAGGCAACAGGGTCACAAGCAGGCAACAGGGTCACGAAAACGGAGGCACAAGCAGGCAACAGGGTCAAGAAAACGGAGACACAAGCAGGCAACAGGGTCACGAAAACGGAGGCACAAGCAGGCAACAGGGTCACGAAAACGGAGGCACAAGCAGGCAACAGGGGCACGAAAACGGAGGCACAAGCAGGCGACAGGGTCACGAAAACGGAGGCACAAGCAGGCGACAGGGTCACGAAAACGGAGGCACAAGCAGGCGACAGGGTCACGAAAACGGAGGCACAAGCAGGCGACAGGGTCACGAAAACGGAGGCACAAGCAGGCAACAGGGGCACGAAAATGGAGGCACAAGCAGGCGACAGGGGCACGAAAACGGAGGCACAAGCAGGCGACAACAAGTTATTGTGGGCACAAACAGTGGACCAGTCCCACCCACTAGCCAAATTGACTGGTCAGGATTTTAGTTGACATGGTTTTCAGCCATACTGTAAAATTACATAGACCAGGTCTCCTGTACAAGATTCCTACCATAAACACAATTTTCGTGCAATAAAAGAGGTGGTTGAAAACTCCATGGAGAGAACCTTCTGACCTAAACGGGTAAAAGCGCTTTTCGTTTAGCACTGTGCCAATGATTGCACTGAATATTATGGCCATCAGCTGCCACTGACGTCAGCCGCCAATTTGCTTCTAGCGCCTACTACAGGGGCGTAACGTTTCCAAAGCACTTCCAGTTTTAGTGGACACGCCAACAGACGCAGAGGGGCATGGATTTCTTTACTTTAAGGTAAATTCCTGTATGTTACCAACACCAAAAAGCTAGATTGGGGCAGGAATCCAACGCCCCTTGCCCCAGAGAACGTCATCAGGCGTTTGCCGCCGGTTGGCCACATCTCCCGTTGTTACCAATGTGAAGGAGGAGCTACTGAGCGGCCGCTGGGTGTGTTCAACAGCATTTTTTAAACATGTTTATGGATTGGGCTTCTTGGCGCTAGGAGTTCACAAAAATTGCCCATAGAGGATTTTACGCCATTAAAAGACCCAGTAAGCGCCTCTACTCCATTGACTCCATTCAACACAGTTGACTAGGAACCTCCGAAATTGTGTACCCACCCACCATGCACCAACCCCCGCGCCAAACACCCATTGTTCTAGCGTCATTTTGCAGACGTTTAGCGCTATACCTGTGAAGCCGGGTACAAGCAGGTCACAGCGCTACAAGACAGGAAAGGCCTCCCTCCTGGTAAATTTGTTTTGGCGGTATTTGTTAGAACACCTGCTACAGGCTGGCGGTATATGAAGATTAGCTGCAATAATCTGCGTTTAACTGGTCAGCCAAAACGGTAGTGCACAATCTCAACCTAATGCACATTAAATTGTTGCCAGTAGATTGTGGTAAATAAATAAATAATACCTCTCTTTTTGACTAGACATATATCATAACAGATAGCTCAATAAATAAGAGTCAAGATTCGAGGTAGTAGGAGTTTTGCAGGTTTAATACAGCATAAGGACAGGAACAGGACAACCTGCATAGGAATAGGATGACAGGGCCCAGCAGCTGCTGGGGCTGGATCTGGGATGAGCGCGCTGGCTTTTAATAACAATACATGAGCATATATACATAACGCAAACACATAGCATTACATTGCAGTGGGCGTAGCAGTGGGTGGAGCAGAAGGCGTGACGCGTAGCAGTCGCGAAAGATAAGGGCGAAAGTAGGTGTAACGGGGCGTATACATAGACATGTGGTGCAAACGTAACAGGATATGTCATGAATGGGGCGGAAACCATGGAGGGGGCTACCTGAGGAGCCGGGACCTCTAACCTGATGGTGCGCGCAAACTAGCAATGACGTATCACTAGGAGAAGCTGGGGGCTATGAACTCTGTGCTAGGAGCAGAGACTGAAGTCTGGAGGGTCGGAGCGACATGTACCTAAACCCTATCTAGTATCTGATGTTTAGAGAACATGTTGATATAAACTAGAAGTTAGGAGGGGAAAGGCTAACTTGATTCTGAGACTGGACCATGCATTATTCTACATGTAGTGCGTGATGAAGAATATTAAATGACCATTAAATGCAGTATTTCTCTAACGTGGAGACGTGAAGGCTAGACAATGACGGAAACTATTGATGCAGTTCAGTAGCTTAGGAATGCAGAGAAGGAGGACTGAACTGATAACTGGAACTATAACATACTTTTGGCAGACTCAGAGGCAGAGCCAGGCTGCACCGGGCACTGAGAGGCAGGAAGTAAGTGAAGGGTCGAGGATACAGGTGGGGGCTGTATCCCTCCTCAGCGAGGCTTCAGGAGACAGGAGCTGAATCTGGTGTCCGGGCCCTTTTGAGGCCTAGAAACGGGGACTTTATAATGGAATAACGTGCACACTGAGAAACGTGGCAACGTGGCCTTACATAGGCCTGATATTCGTAGTATTCACGAGGACTGGAAACTGGCATACTAGAGGTGGACACAACTGTAATTGCGTCTTTAATCAAACGTGGGGAATAACATATGCATATTTATCATGCACACATAACATATGATGGATGACACGTAGGGACACAGAACATGGCAAAATTTACTTTTCCACATTCCCTCCTTGTCACTACGTTTCCATCAGGAAACATCAATATTCATGATACCATCTATCATTTCATACAGTATCATTTGCTCATCTCGAATTCTCTTGGAACGGGATTTAGAACGGGGCTTGGGACTAGGAATACAAGAGGTAGCACAAATGCCGCAAATCGCAGGGCCACATTGTATACAGAGGCAGCAGCTGAATATGATCGCTACTGCAATACCTAGAAAGGACAATATTTTCCATCCCCAGGCGGAAATTATATTCCAGAACCAACCGGACCATGTCCAGGTGCCTGGATCTTGGTGTATCAGATGGGCAATTTTATGGAGTCTGGTTATAGCTGAATAAACAGACGGCGCGTTATTTGGAATGAAAATGCAGCAACTAGATCCGATGACTCTACAGGCCCCGCCCCTATCGGCCAGTATGACGTCAAGGACGAGACGATTTTGCAAAACTACAAATCTCATAGCAGATTGCTCTTCGGTTAGGTTACCTAGAGCAGAGGCAGTCTCATTTACTACAGCTTCAAGGGTTCTGGTTAATCTACGGATTAACTTACTATTCTGGACAGGGCCTATAAAGAAGAAGAAACCTTTATTGAAATCGGTATATTGTTCTAGAGTAGTTTCAGTATAATCGACAATTGGGGACTCCCTTCTATGTCTAACGTGTACTAGATGTGTGTTTCTATGATAATCAGATGGGGCTAGAAAAACTGGTGGCAGTAGGAAGGCAATGTAACAGGTTCCCTCCCAATCGAGGGGCAGACGAACATATGCGGTTTGACCACAAATAAAATAAGAATGACGTGAAGCTTTGAAAATAGATTTCCCACTGTCACTATACTTGACAATAGTAGTACAATCACTATGTCCTACATGTACGGAACCATTATTTCGGACACATAATTCGCCTTTGACTGGTAGTACTGAAATAGCAGGTAAGTCTGGAGTAGTATCAGACTGAACATTCAGGACCATGAAATTCGACGAATAATTACCTAAATTATACACTTCATTTTCTAGATCTAAACCTGTTCTGTGAGGGAGACCTTGCTTGTCTGGGAAACATGTACTGTTAAGAAAAGACATATCTGTTGAGGATGACGTTAACGTGGACCATGCTCCACACGAACCATTATGTGAGAATGGATAAGGAAAAAGTGGCAGAACTCCCTTCGGGGTCTGGAAAGGGGGGAGTCGACCACACACCCAACAATTAGTGGCATTGCTGGTCTGGTGTGAGTAATGTAACATGCGGATAAAGGAGTTATTACGCATAGCGAGGCGGTAGGACAGTTCATGAGGGGGCAGATCACTAAACGTGTGCTCTGCTGTAGCATTAGCAGACTTATTTACATGTGAAGCTGGGAAACATAGGTAAAATGCATAACTGGTGCAGGAAATCATAAGGCTGAAAAACAATATGAAACATAGAAAAATGATACATCGGATTGAGTTTTGACTAACTCTCTCACTATGGGGGTCTATTTTATACATGTCAGAAACAGTCTAACCGTTTCACCTAGGGGAGGACTTAGACAATCAAACTGGCTGACTTATTTTACTAGACCGTAGTTTCTGTTTATACTCCTGCTGCGGAGTTTTCTCTAACAGGGGAGGGGTTGTAGCAATGTCATTTGCGGGACAGTCTTTGAGAACAATATTCTGGCAATCCTTTGAATCCTGGGAAATGTTCTTTAAGGCGGGTTTCAGACCATTAAAAAGTTTGACATGAGAAAGGTGCACCCAGCCTTTGCGTCCTTCCAACTTCACGGCTGTACGGGTGGTGAGGAGGACCTGTCGGGGCTCTTTCCATCGAGGCTCCAGCGGACTTGATCTGTCAAAGTTGCGGACCATCACCATGGATCCTGGAACGATTTCATGCGGTGCCACCTCGGTATTGTCTGGAAATGCGGCAGCAACCTGTGAACGACATGAGTTGAGGGCAGACATCAAGGAAGCTAGGTAATCTGTCAGCATATTACTTGAAACATCGGTAATACTTCGGGGTCTAGGAGTACCCCACATATTTGGGGGGCGGCCGAAAACGACCTCATACGGGGACAGACCTGATCTGGAATGTGCGACCATGCGCATATAAAATAAAGCGACTGGCAGAGCTACTAGCCAGTCCACACCTTTCTCTTTACATATTTTGGCGATTCGGATTTTCAGAGTCTGGTTATGTCTCTCAACGAGACCGGCTGCTTCAGGATGGCGTACACAATGGAACTTCCACTGGTACCCTAGCAAAAGGGAAACATGCTTCATGAGTTCAGATGAGAATGGCTGGCCGTTATCAGAATACACGACCCTAGGGAGTCCATAACGAGGGAAGAACTCACGAACCAACTGCTTGGCAGTGGTCGCGGCTGTGTAATCTGGGACTGGATATGCTTCTGTCCACCTGGACAAAGCGCATACAACTACAAGGACATACTTGAAACCTCGACATCGCTCCATCTGAATATAATCCATCTGGAGGACTTCAAAAGGGTGGTCAGGGGGCTGGAAACCACCTTGTTCCACCGGGACACTTTTACCTGGATTGAACTGGCAACATATCATACAGGTACGGACTTTCTGCTTGGCTGCAGCTCGTAAGTGCTTGTTGAACCAAATGTTCTGGATACTGTCTAACATAGCTTTTTCTCCTAAATGTGCTGGACTATGTGCGGTATTGATAATGACTTGAACCATAGAGTCGGGGAGAAACCATGTGGCTCTACCCTTCGTTAACCATCCTTGATCTGTCTGGACCCCTCCTTGTTCGGACCATTTATTGATTTCATCGGGAGTAGCATGTAACTGGATATCTATGACATCTTGAGTAGGGTCCTTAACTGTCATACATGTGGTCGGATCTGGAATATGTGTCTGATTAACTGGAATGTCTAGAGTCTGTGCTGTAAGCTTGGCTGTGCGATCTGCTAGATCGTTACCTTGAGAAATAATGTCAGTAACTTTCGTATGTGCTTTGCACTTCATGATAGCGATAGATGTCGGTAAATGTATGGCATCTAACAGAGCTTGAATAAGGAGACCATGCTGAATCTTGGTTCCATGAGAAGTCATGAAACCTCTCTCCTGCCAGAGCACTCCGAAGTCGTGTACAACTCCAAATGCGTAGCGTGAATCTGTATAAACATTAACTTTCAAGTTCTTGGCGTGTATACAGGCTTGTGTCAGAGCAACTAGCTCTGCTGCTTGAGCGGACAGGGTATCAATACGGTGGGTTTCAATAACTTCAGTGTCAGTAGTCACTGCATACGCGGCTACTAGTTCTCCTGTACTTGTTCTTAGGCATGAACCATCCACATAAAGTGTCAGGTCGGGGTCTGGTAACGGAGTATCTGTCAGATCTTGTCTTGGCTTTGTCATAATGTTAACTACTTCCACACAGTCATGTGGGTCAGGATTTGAATTAGCTGATGGTAACAGTGTAGCAGGATTCAGGATGTTGCAGCGTCTGATTTCTATGTGTGGCTGGAACAGTGTCAATTCATAACCTGTTAAACGTGCAATTGTCAAGTGTTGGGTCTGCGTTCGGTTTAAAAGAACTTCCACGGAATGTGGAACTTGTACTGTCAGAGAGTGTCCTAAAACTATGGAATCACTTTGTCTGATAGCTAGTGCTGTGGCTGCAACTGACTTGAGGCACGCAGGCAAAGCCTGGGCGACTGGATCTAATGTGCTAGAAAAATAAGCACAGGGCTTGTACTGTCCGGCTTGATCTTGTGTGAGAACAGATAATGCTGTACCTTCGCGTTCTGTGACGAAAAGTGTAAAAGGCTTACTGTAGTTCGGTGTGACTAGAACTGGAGCTTGGCATAAAGCTTTCTTTAACTCGTTGAAACTAAGTGTATGTTCAGATGTCCAAGGGAGAACAGTCGGTGCGGCTGCCTCCTGTGTCGTTAACTGTATCAGTGGCTTGGCTAGAAATGCATACTGAGGAATCCATTGTCTACAATAAGAAGTAAGGCCGATAAAGGCACGTACCTCCTTCTGGGTCTTGGGCTGAGGAAGACTCGCTATTAACTGGATACGGTCTGGTGTCAACTGCCTACCCCTCTTGGACAGTAAGTGTCCTAAGTAGACCACTTGCTGGACACAGAATTGAAGCTTCGAAGGGGACACCTTGTGCCCCATCTCGGCTAGGAAATACAGAACCGTCAGTGACGCTCGCTCGCAGTCACGTTCAGAACGGGCTGTGATCAGTAGATCATCGACATACTGGAGCAGGGCAGTGTCAGTTGGCATGTGAATGTTGTCTAGTTGTCTCTTGAGTGCTTGACTGTAAATACTAGGACTTTCTGTGAAACCTTGAGGAGCGCGTGTAAACATATAGCTCCTTCCATTTAAACAAAAACCGAAAAGGAACTGGCTGTCTGGATGAATTGGAACACTAAAAAATGCGTTCTTGAGGTCGATTACTGTAAAGAACATGGCTTCGGAATCAATGGCTGTCAATAGAGAAGAGATGTCTGGGACAACTGGGTACTGTGGAATAATACATTTATTAAGCTCTCGTAGGTCGATCACTAATCGATATACTGGGGGTGCTTTTGGATCAGTACGTTTCATGACTGGAATGATCGGAGAATTACATACATTGGGGTCAGTTTCTACAACTACTCCTTGAGCCATGAGCTCGTCAATAATTTTAGATAAGGCTGCTACAGCCTCAGGTGGCAATCTGTACTGTCTGATTCGTGGTAACACTACACCTGGTATGAGAGTCACACGATAGGGTGTGATTTGCATGTAACCTACATCAGTTGGACCTTGCGCCCATAAATGCTGTGGAACATTAGACAGTCTTGAATCAAAATCTCGTAATACATAGTGACCCTTAAAGTCACGTAGGAACAATCGTATTCCCTCTGGGGAACAGCATATAACTGCACCTAACTCTTTCAGTGTCTTAATGCCTAATAGGTTTTCTGGACATGATTTAGTAAGTAACAGATCAGTAGTGCGGGACAATGGACCTACGTCTAGAGTAACTGGCTTTGAAATCTCATTTACGATAGGTTTTCCTGAAAATCCAAGGGAAACATTTCTTGAGCCTGAGAGCGGAGCCCCTGGAACTTCGGCATGACTGATTGTGGTCCTACTTGCCCCTGTATCAATCAAAAACTTTCTGTCTTTCCCTAATACTTGACTGTGAACATAGGGACCTTCTTGATCTACAGGTATCTCGATGAGAGGCAAGCCTACCTCCCTCTCTAGGCTGTTTCATGAATACTGCTGGTACTCTGGATACTCAGACTGTGCATACTGGTACATCTGCGATGTAACGTGCTGTGTTGCAGCGATAGGCTGCGGTACTGTAACTGTCTGTTGTGCATTCTGTGGCTGAGGAGTCTGTGAAACTTGCTCTTGTCTAGGCGGACGTGGTCTTTCTTTAGTCTTACCAGTAGCTATGTTGTGTTTCAGAACTGCACACTCATTTATAAAATGACCTGGCTGTTTACAATAATTGCAATTCCCTTTAACGGGAGCTGTAGGATGACTGGCTTGATTCGGACCCCTCTTCTGACTGTCTTGAGGAACAGATTGTGCAACTAGTACTTTCATTTTCGTGTCTTTCATACGTTTTCTCTCGTGTTCTTGCTCTTCCCTGATTCTATTCTGGTGGTACTGAAGCATTTGCAACATCTGGGACGGGGTATTAGCTTGCCAGGTACTTTCGACTTTCAAGACTCGATTTTTAACTTGTGGACTTGAATTCTCGACTAATTTAGTAACAAAAAGGTGAGGGTATGACTCGCTACTTGTCTTGAGACCACTATTGATGCTAAAACATTTTTCAAACCTAGAATAAAAATCACTGATATCTTCGTCTTGTTTCTGTTTACAGGCTGAGATTGCATCCCAGTCTTCTTTTCTAGTTGTCAATAATCTGGGTAAAACTTGAATCAATAATTCTGGTAATTCTTTACATTTCTCTCCTAGACCGGTACCTGGTACTCGTGCCTTGTCTTCAGCTTCTAGAACTGCCCAATCGATCTTTTTCTCTCCCACCTCCCATTCTTTTTCCTTTAGCTTTTCATACACCCCTGCGGGCAACAGGACCTTTAACATTTTAATGATATCTGGGTAAGTGTATTCTCCCATACGGAGCATGTCTTTTAATTCTCTATGGAACCCTGCTGGATCTTTGTCATGACAGGGAATTAATTTCTTCATTTCGAGGAGTTCCATCTTTGTAATCGGGGTGTAAACAAACACTCGTTGCATTTCACCGTCCTCTGTCTTAACTGGATGCACTTCTCGTAACGGGTTCTGTCTTTCCATGTAAAATGGTTTACTTTCTGGGGGTGAGACATGAACAAAATGCGGGTTCAGAAACGTTCTATATTTGTGGCGCTGTTCTAGAATGACACTAATTAAATCGGTACCTAGACCTCTCCATCTATACTGGAGTAACTCGTTCAGGACATCATGTAACGGACCTGGATCAGAGTGCTGACCCTCATACAATGTGATGAGGTGCTGGATCATATACATACCCACCAGTCGCTGCTCGGCTGGGGGCAATTTCAGAAACATTTGTGCCACTATTTCGTCTGGAAAAGTGGTAGAATCAGTAATCCATCGGACTGCTGATCGGGCTAGTTCCTGTTCATGCATGGTACTTAACTCACTGTAACCGATTCGTGATTTCAGAATGTGATCGGTAGCTTGGAACACTTGTTCTAGGGAACCTTGTTCTGGTGCTGAATGATGGAGAATTGACTTGTGTTCTAGGCGTAAATGGCGATCTGGAAATCTAGATTTTCCTACATACGCTATTCTGGCGGTGTTCTCGTCGTCTTCCTCTTCAGGATCAGAGTTACTTTCTTTCTCGCTTACTTGTGCTGCTTTACGTTGTTCGTGTATCTTTATTATTTCTCTACGGATTTTCTTGTACATACTCTCCATGGCACTAATGGTATTGTGCTTACCCTCGGCTATATTATCACTCCACTTTGTCAGGGTTTTCATTTCGGCCGGATCTTTAGACGGGTAATCTTGTTCTCTTATTAGACAATTAATTAAAAACTTTAAT
Source organism: Lissotriton helveticus (assembly GCF_964261635.1). NCBI lineage: Eukaryota > Metazoa > Chordata > Amphibia > Caudata > Salamandridae > Lissotriton > Lissotriton helveticus. The sequence continues at coordinate 535,446,414 of NC_136072.1, read as the reverse complement.
ATCATACGCTGGATCTCAGCTTTCCTTTGAGACATGGCATCACTAATACTTTCTGGATCATCCCCTGTACGGATGAAACGATATATTCTTTCTAGATCTTCTTTCATATTGGGTAGGGTGACTAGATACTCGGTCACCCTCCTTACGCGTACTGAATATAAAACCATATTATTCTCGCCTGGGACTGGGTCATAGGCACATTCGCCAAGGGCTTGCCTGATTTCTGCAACAGACTTATTACTCTTGGGAGTACGCTGTGATGCTTGAGCATGTAATTCGAGTGCTGATAAACGCTTGCGTGGCGGCGGGGTTTGAGGAAGACCTCCTCCTGTGGCCCCTAGACTAGAATCGTCGACTGATATTCTTCGTGGCGGAGCGGGAAATTGAAATGCTGGCTGGACCGGGGGTACCGTAGCAGGTACTCCGGTGTCTGGAGAAGCGGGAAGTGCCTGATTTACAGGGACTGGCGGAGCGCGAACAGGATCTGCATATTCAGGGACTGTGTCGTCCAGATAGGACGAAATAAAAATATCAGCTGCGGTCGGTTTGTGACGTAGCTTGGTCGGAACTAATGGTGGCGGGAAATTGCTGGATGCCTCCGGGGTCGCTTTTGGCAAACCCTCGGCAAGAAGAGGATACATACCCTTAATAAGGGCATTCCTCTGTCTGTCCCTCTGTTCAGTTTTGACTTGTTCACCTATCTCGATTAATTCTTTTTCTTGGGCTCGCTCTAAGGATTCTCTACTTAATTCTGACTTTCTGATTTCTTTTTCAGTTCTTTTATGAGCTTCTTTGCGCCATAACTCAATGGCATCTTTCTGTGACTGTCTGGCTTTCTTTTTCCATAATGCTTCTTCTACTCGCATGATGCATTCGGCATCCCATGTACCCGATACGGGCCATCTATACTTTTCTTCTAACTGTTTGGTATACTCTACCCATAAATCTAGATACAATATGGCACTTATGCCATGTTTCTGATACATAAAATGACCTGGACTGTCCCTGGGCGGGACGGGAACTGCTGCTTCCAGCAGACCCTTTCTGGTTTTTAACTGACGTAACTTCGAAAACAAGGGCATGACTGGACTGTAATCTAGACACAATACAATACACAATAAACACGATACTTATTCCCCATTCATACCACGACATTGAAATACATGAAAAACATTTAAAATAATCAGTTCGAACAGAATACTACCTGGAAATACTGAGAACAGAACACATAAATTTTTCTTGAGAACGGAAACTGACTAGAACAGAAACTAGATGCACTGCTGAAACAGTACGAAACTTACCGGTCTCATAAAGAGACACGTCAGGACCCGCATCCACCGAAGTGGGCACTTCGTTTGTGGGACTGTGTACCACCAACCCACAGACCAGAGTCAATTAAATTGACCCTGTCTAGATACCACCCCAGTAACGGTACTCACCGGGCAGCAAGAACGGAAGGCCTCAGACTGGACTGGACTGCTACGACGACGGACGACGAACTTCGGACTTCGGACTTCAGTTACGGGTGGACCTCCGGATACCTCGGACTCTTGGCTTGGGCTCTGGTCGGGACTCGCCGCGTTCCTCCACCGTCTCGTCTGGATGCTGGACCGCCTCCTCCGTCTCCTCCGTGGGCCTGAGGGATACTTGAGCAGAAATATCTGCCACTGCGCAGAAGAGTTCCGTCACGACTGCAGAGGGTCAGGGGGTCGGCGTGGCTTCACCGACGCATGGGGAAAGGGCAAGTCCCTGTTCGGGCGCCATTATGTGGTAAATAAATAAATAATACCTCTCTTTTTGACTAGACATATATCATAACAGATAGCTCAATAAATAAGAGTCAAGATTCGAGGTAGTAGGAGTTTTGCAGGTTTAATACAGCATAAGGACAGGAACAGGACAACCTGCATAGGAATAGGATGACAGGGCCCAGCAGCTGCTGGGGCTGGATCTGGGATGAGCGCGCTGGCTTTTAATAACAATACATGAGCATATATACATAACGCAAACACATAGCATTACATTGCAGTGGGCGTAGCAGTGGGTGGAGCAGAAGGCGTGACGCGTAGCAGTCGCGAAAGATAAGGGCGAAAGTAGGTGTAACGGGGCGTATACATAGACATGTGGTGCAAACGTAACAGGATATGTCATGAATGGGGCGGAAACCATGGAGGGGGCTACCTGAGGAGCCGGGACCTCTAACCTGATGGTGCGCGCAAACTAGCAATGACGTATCACTAGGAGAAGCTGGGGGCTATGAACTCTGTGCTAGGAGCAGAGACTGAAGTCTGGAGGGTCGGAGCGACATGTACCTAAACCCTATCTAGTATCTGATGTTTAGAGAACATGTTGATATAAACTAGAAGTTAGGAGGGGAAAGGCTAACTTGATTCTGAGACTGGACCATGCATTATTCTACATGTAGTGCGTGATGAAGAATATTAAATGACCATTAAATGCAGTATTTCTCTAACGTGGAGACGTGAAGGCTAGACAATGACGGAAACTATTGATGCAGTTCAGTAGCTTAGGAATGCAGAGAAGGAGGACTGAACTGATAACTGGAACTATAACATACTTTTGGCAGACTCAGAGGCAGAGCCAGGCTGCACCGGGCACTGAGAGGCAGGAAGTAAGTGAAGGGTCGAGGATACAGGTGGGGGCTGTATCCCTCCTCAGCGAGGCTTCAGGAGACAGGAGCTGAATCTGGTGTCCGGGCCCTTTTGAGGCCTAGAAACGGGGACTTTATAATGGAATAACGTGCACACTGAGAAACGTGGCAACGTGGCCTTACATAGGCCTGATATTCGTAGTATTCACGAGGACTGGAAACTGGCATACTAGAGGTGGACACAACTGTAATTGCGTCTTTAATCAAACGTGGGGAATAACATATGCATATTTATCATGCACACATAACATATGATGGATGACACGTAGGGACACAGAACATGGCAAAATTTACTTTTCCACAAGATCATCAACAATATTTAGCGCAATTAAATAAACGCCTTTAGGTTTTAACGCCACTATATTAAAATGCAGCTGACCTATTTATGGGCTACAGCACGTACAAGCGTGCCATGCTTGAACCACAGTTTGGAAGACAATACCACACAACCTGGGGACACACTAAACCAGCAAACAAGTTCCATTCGCAAGATTTCATAGCGCCTCGACAGTGCATCCTGCAGCCAACGAGCTTGGCAGCTGCAAGGGCCGAGTGCGCACGCGCCAAACTCCGTTGATCCCAAAAGCCATCAGGAAAAAAAAAACTCCGGAAGGTTAGTCTTTCACATTTTACCCAGGGGCACCACATTTATTAAAAGTTATTGCAGCCTGTACAAAAAAAGTTTGTGTGCACCACATCGATCAGATTTTTTACATTTTTACATGTTAGCGAGTATTTACATAGGGCAAGATAAAAATGAAACAGTTCGCACAATATGGGGGTAGTAAGGGAGGGTGGGCACAACTGAACCGGAAATGTAAACTTCGAAAGTTCCATGTGCCACCCAGGGCCCGGCCTAGTGCATCACGAACCTTGCATTTTGACAATTTATAACATTTACAACAAAACGAAAGAGTAGTAGCCCACGGCCTTGGAGGCGTCTTTGTAGCCGTGACAGGTACTGTGAGGAGAGACGCTGACGATGGGCACACGGACGGGAGGGGGGTGGGGGGCGGGAAAGGAACGGCCAGTGGGAGGGGGGGGAGCGGGAAAGGAACGGCCAGCGGGAGGGGGGGGGGCGGGAAAGGAACGGCCAGCGGGAGGGGGGACATGAAAGGAAAGGAACCACTCACCTGGACTTCCTCGGCCGGCGGTCGGCCGCCAAATGGCCCAAACAAACTTCGACGAGCCCAAAAAAAAGCCCCGCCCACCGCTGCATGACGTGGCCAAAAGAGAAAAATTCTCGGGAACGCCCCCGAATCGCGTCCGGGATTGACGGACAGAGCCTTCTCCCAATGGCTAGCCTCCATTTATGGAGCTAGCCAATGGGAGGAGGGGGCGAGGAGGGGGCGGATACCCGACCCCACAGAGAAACATAAGATTTTGCTAGCGCATGCGTACTTCGTACGCATTGGCTAGGCAAAACCTAAAAAGGGGCTCCACAACGGGAGATAGGGTGGGGGGTCTCACTCCGCCATCCACTAGGCCATCAGCTGGACAAGAGGATGGGGGAAGTCCCCATTACTCGAGCATTTCTGGAAACACTCTTCAACACCCTTCTGGAAGATTTCCAGACCCTTAAACAAGATGTGACAGGAGAAGTGCGAAAAATCCGCTGTGATGTTGACGAACTAGGGGAACAAGTGGCGGCCATGGAGAACGGCGAACAATCCAAAAATGAGGAGGTAGAACACCTGCAACAGGAATTCATTTGCCTCAGAGATCAGCAAGTAGAACTGCAGGCGCATGCTGAAGACCTCGAAAACCGTTTTTGCCGCAATAATATCCGTGTTCGAGGGGTCCCACTAAAGGAGTAAGGGGCAGACAACACCGGATACCTTCAAGGCCTTTTAAGGGAGTTTCTGGGAGTAGGCGCAGACTTTGACATCCGAATTGATAGAGCTCACAGGGTGGGCTTTGGGAGACGAGTGCCGGCTCCCCCGCCGGATATTCTGGCCTTCCTGACTGATTTCCCACTAAAAGAGCGTATATTGCGCGAGGCTAGACTGAAGCAACCTCTCCAATACCAATGATACACTATAGCCCTCTTTCATGACTTAGCCTCTATCATCTTGCAGAAAAGGAAAGCATTCAGAGAAGTGACCACCTTCTTGAAAGACAAAGTAGTGCCGTACTAGTGGGGCCATCCCTTCCAGATGAGGTGGAATGGCAAATTACACCAACTGCGCTCTCTCCAAGAGACATGTGACCTTCTAGGCTTAACACACCACAGTCCTGAGTCCTCCCCTAGCCCTTCACAGTGACCACGGGGGGACAGGTGGCAGAGAGTGGGCTGCAAACGCTCGCCTACCACTGATACGAAGCCGGATCAAGCGACCATGACGCACGAGAGGCATCGGCCGGTGTCCCGGGACACCTCAACGCCAGAGAACCTCTAATTTAGGCATGGGACTTCAACGCACTGAACTATGGCTATCTGGGTGTGGGGGTGGAAGCGGGGGGTCTAGGTTGGTTAGACTACACAATCACCCAGCTCTTTCCTCACCACATGCCTGCAGCTTCGGCAGACGGACATTGGACTATGGAGGGGAATGTTCAGTTGGAGTTAGGAAGGGGGAAATGGACACAGAAGGGGCTTGTTGTGGGGGGGGGGTTGTTGGGGTGGGGATGGAAGGATGGAGGGGGAGGGGGGTAGGAACCGGTGTGCTACCCACGGAGGGGACCTGCGTGGGGCATCTGGCAAACTGATTAGTCCGGTCCAACCCACGTAGACATCATGTCGAGACCAACCATACAAGTTCTCACCCTTAACGTGAAAGGGTTAAACAACCCTATTAAACGACGCACCATCTTGTCTTATTTAGATAACTCTGGCACCTTGATATTAATCCTGCAAGAAACACATCTATTATCCAGAGATTGGCATATAATGAGGTCTTGCGCATTTCCCCAGCAGTTTTACTCCTCTATTACAGAGAAGAAGGCGGGGGTAGCTATATTGTTTGCTAGGCATTTCCAGGGCACAGTGGGCGATAAAGTGGCAAAGATTAAAGGCAGGCTGTTAGCAAATAAAGTAAGGGTAGGAGCCACCTACATGGTCATTGGGTCCCTTTACGTCCCCAACTCAGTTCAGGAAACCTTTCTTAGAGGAGCCCAGTCAGAGGTTCTTAGCCCTCAAGACAGACAGATCCTAGTAGGAGGCGATCTCAATCTGGTCATGGACCCAGAGAATGACAGATCAGGCCAGCGCTATGGCTCCACAGGAGCAATATCAACAGAGGGGAGGAACTGGATGAGTCACAGGGGATTGGTGGATCTTTGGCGGGAGGCCCACACCCAGAGCACAAATTACTCCTTTTACTCGCATGTGCACCATACATACGCCAGGCTAGATCACTTTATTGGGTCCTCGGAGCTCAGCACATTAGTAGACGAAGTGAAATCATCCCAGCGGCACTTTCTGACTACGACGCTGTGACAGTGACTATCTCCGTCCCCCAGACCACAACACGGAGAGGGAGATGGGGACTGCAGGAGGCCTTGCTACAAAGACAGGGGGTGACCCAACAGTTACAAAAAAGAATCACTGACTATCTTACGACCAATGACCAGCCCGGCACACCCCTGACAGCGCTGTGGGGGACCCTTAAAGCGGTAGTGAGGGGGGATTTGATAGCTGTCTAAACAGCAGAAACCAAAGAGCTTAAAGAAAACAGGGAAATACTCATTGCTAAGGTGGTAGAATTAGAGAGAGTGCATAGCTGAACGGGAGCTCCAAGGATATGGAGGCAATGGAAAACTGCCAGGGTACAGCTCGCAGGCCTAGACCTCGACAGAGCTGAGTATACGGCTCTGCGACTCAAGCACACATCCTACTTGGGAGGGGACAAGACAGGGCGTCTTCTAGCAAGCAAACTCAGAGCCCGCGCTCAACGGTACAAAATTACAGCCCTTTATAACGCCCAAGGCGAGATGGTGGGCAACAACAACCAGATAGCGGAGGCCTTCAAGGACTTCTATGCCTCTCTCTATAGTAAGGATTTGACTATCAATACTGCCGGGGAGGCCTACCTCCAACAAGCGGCGACGACAGCTATTAATGCAACCGGAGCCGCAGCACTAGATGCGCCTATCAGAATAGAGGGAGTGATCGGAGCGATTTCCCGCCTCAAACCTTTGAAGTCTCCCGGAATAGATGGCTTTTCGGACGGTTTTATAAAATGTTTTGCCCGCTCCTGGTGCCTATTTTAACATGACTTTTTTTTTTTTTATGTTTTTATTGGTTATATAACAATCATCAGTAAGACTATTTGCATGTATAAATTCCAAGGTCACATTAATTATTAAGCATTCGAAACATTGATTATCATCATCCCATGTCCCTCTTGCGGCAATCAAAATGTAATCCAAAAAACACTCCCCCCCCCCCACCCCGCCCTTTCAATCATCCCCAGAGTCATCATCTGAGCTATCATCGTCAGATTCTGGAATGGGGTCGCAGATGTCCCCTAACTTGACTTTTTAATTCCTTTCAGGGACCTGGCTCAAAACCTTCAGACATGCTGGAGGCAGACATAATCGTTTTGCCCAAACCAAAGAAAGACGTTACTCAGTGTGCCGCTTATAGACCGATATCCTTACTTAACCAAGATCTAAAACTTTTTACAGGGGTCCTTGCGGCCAGACTTTGACCGCGATTACCTGGTATCATTGAACCAGACAATCTGGCTTTATTCCAAATAGACAATGCAGCGATAACACGAAACGCCTCATGCACCTAATCGACAAGGCTCACTATATGGGGATGGACGCCATGCTACTGTCGGTAGATGCTGAAAAGGCGTTCGACAGGGTGGACTGGGGCTTTTTAGACAAAACAATGGCGCATTTTGGCATCGGGGACCACTTTAGGACCTGGGTCATGAGCTGCTACGATAAGCCGAGGGCGACGATACGAGTCAATGGTACAAATTCGCGACCGTTCGACATTAGGCGGGGGAACGAGGCAGGGATGCCCGCTGTCGCCCCTCTTCTTCGCCCTATACGTAAAACCCCTAGCACAGAGAATCCGAGACAATCCTGACATGACTGTTCGACATTAGGCGGGGGAACGCGGCAGGGATGCCCTCTATCGCCCCTCCTCTTCGCCCTATACTTAAAACCCCTAGCACAGAGAATCTGAGACAATCCGGACATTGAAGGTATTCCATTTGGAGGGGAACAGCACACAATCAGTTTGCACGCAGACGATATTTTGGCAGCTCAAGAATCACCCAGACACTCAGTGCCAGCCGTCTTGCGGGAGTTGGCGGCCTTTGGAAGGGTGTCCGGTTTTAAAATGAACATGGGAAAATCGATGCTCCTACCTCTAGGCCTCAATGAAACCAGGCTATGAGGCACATCTCCAGAGTACGGGGGCCTCCAACCCCATGCCTCAATCCCACACCTGGGGATAGTTCTAACCCCATCTACTGAGCAGAGTGTCACCCCGAACTACGCAAATCTCACCTCCCAAATACGCAGTGATGTGAGCAGATGGCAGAAACAACTACTTTCACTTCTTGACCGCATCACCGCGGTAAAGATGTCCATCTTACCCAAAATACTATACACCTTTCAAACCATCCCAGTTAGGCCCCCTATGAGAACCATTCGTACGTTGCAAGACGTAGTGCAACAATTCATATGGGCCGGAAAGCGGCTACGGATGCACAGGGACCTCTCCTACAGACCTCCTGATGAGGGGGGCTGAGGATCCCCAACATACTGGTATTTAACATCAGTCAGACTGAATAAAGGTATTCCTGACCGTAGTCCGACATGCTGGAAGGGCTGCGGCGAAGAGGGTACACTGACCCATCAAATATGGGAGTGCCGGGAAGTGACGGGATACTGGACGGTAGTTCTTAATGACATCGACAAACAATTTGACACTGAACTACCTCGTTTCCCTGCCTATACACTTTTAGGGTTGCCCAACGCACTTACATTCCCACTGAAATCAGTTAGGGGGAGACAGATATATGTTAAGGGCTTTCAGACCTGTAAGCCCAATCTGACTCTAGGTCGTATATCAATGTATATCAATGGTTCTCAACCTTTTGATTTCCGGGGACAGTTTTGGAATCCAGAGCCCGCTACTAAGCAATTTCGATTATTTGAACCACAAAATAATACAATAGAGAAAAAAGCATTCCTAAAATAAATTTTGAAATATTTTTTTAATTCACAAGCAAATCCAAAAATCTGGAGCAGGATTGCTCTTCTAAAAAGGGATCTTAATCTGTAGCCTGCATTTTCCGTTGGAATGGTTTGACATTTCTTGAGAAACAATCAATAAACAAGCATTTACAATGCAATGGTTTCGCCTTTGGAAAAGTTAGAGCTATTGGCATTGTAAATGACAAAATTTGTATTTATGTGTTGGTTTTGAAAACAGATAAATAAACGGCATTGTCATTTACATTGACATTAGCTTAATATCTGCAGTCACTCTGCAGTCCCTAGCACTCCATAGCACTCCCTAGTCACTCTGCACTCCCTAGTCACTCTGCACTCCCTAGCACTCCCTAGTCACTCTGCACTCCCTAGTCACTCTGCACTCCCTAGTCACTCTGCACTCCCTAGTCACTCTGCACTCCCTAGCACTCCGCACTCCCTAGCACTCCGCACTCCCTAGCACTCTGCACTCCCTAGTAACTCTGCCTAGTCACTCTGCACTCACTTGCACTCCCCAGTCACTCTGCACTCCCCAGTCACTCTGCACTCCCCAGTCACTCTGCACTCCCTAGCACTCACTAGCACTCTGCAGTCACTCTGCACTCCCTAGCACTCTGCAGTCACTCTGCACTCCCTAGTCACTCTGCACTCCCTTGCACTCCCTAGTCACTCTGCACTCCCTAGCACTCCCTAGTCACTCTGCACTCCCTAGCACTCTGCACTCCCTAGTCACTCTGCACTCCCTAGTCACTCTGCACTCCCTAGTCACTCTGCACTCCCCAGTCACTCTGCACTCCCCAGTCACTCTGCACTCCCCAGTCACTCTGCACTCCCCAGTCACTCTGCAGTCACTCTGCACTCCCTAGTCACTCTGCACTCCCTAGCACTCTGCAGTCACCCTGCACTCCCTAGCACTCTGCAGTCACAGTCGTAGCCATCGCGCCCATATACAGCGTCTTCTGCATCCCTGAAGAAGAAACATATAGTTTTCACAGTACCAATAACTACACAAATTAAGGTGGGTGAATAACATTTAGCGAAAGGACTACGCAGCCATTTGTTGAAAGGAAACACGGATGCTTCTGCCATGGCGCAGGGACGGACTTTCGCACAAAGCGTATATGATTTATAACAAGCATTGGAAATGCAATAGGTCTCGCAGCATTAGAGTTAGTGCTTTTAGAATTGTTTATGGGTTTTTTTTGTAAATCTTTAGCATTTTTGTTTCCTGTAGCCAATGCTAAAGAATTACAAATAAAAAAAGCCATAAACAATTCTAAAAGCTCTAACTCAAATGCTCCGAGACCTATTGCACTGTGTGAGGGTGAGGGGTTGAGGGTGAGGGGTTGAGGGTGGGTGAGGGTGAGTGAGGGTGGGTGAGGGTGAGTGAGGGTGGGTGAGGGTGAGTGAGGGTGAGTGAGGGTGAGTGAGGGTGAGTGAGGGGTTGAGGGTGAGTGAGGGGTTGAGGGTGAGTGAGGGGTTGAGGGTGAGTGAGGGGTTGAGGGTGAGTGAGGGGTTGAGGGTGAGTGAGGGGTTGAGGGTGAGTGAGGGTGAGGGTGAGTGAGTGTGAGTGTGAGTTAGGGTGAGGGGTTGAGGGTGGGTGAGGGTGAGGGGTTGAGGGTGAGTGAGGATGAGTGAGGGTGAGTGAGGGGTTGAGGGTGAGTGAGGGTGAGTGAGGGTGAGTGAGGGGTTGAGGGTGAGTGAGGGTGAGTGAGGGTGAGTGAGGGTGGGTGAGTGAGGGTGAGTGAGGGGTTGAGGGTGAGGGGTTGAGGGTGAGGGGTTGAGGGTGAGTGAGGGTGAGGGGTTGAGGGTGAGGGGTTGAGGGTGAGTGAGTGAGGGTGAGGGGTTGAGGGTGAGTGAGGGGTTGAGGGTGAGGGGTTGAGGGTGAGGGGGTGAGGGGTTGAGGGTGAGGGGTTGAGGGTGAGGGCGAGTGAGGGTGAGGGGGTGAGGGGTTGAGGGGGTGAGGGGTTGAGGGGGTGAGGGGTTGAGGGTGGGTGAGTGAGGGTGAGTGAGGGTGAGGGTGGTGGCCCGATGGGAGAGAGCAGCCAGGATGGGAGAGAGTGTGAGAGAAATGGCAGGATGAGAGAGAGATGGCAGGATGGGAGAGAGAGATGTCAGGAAGGGAGAGAGATGTCAGGAAGGGAGAGAGATGGCAGGATGGGAGAGAGAGATGGCCGGATGGGAGAGAGTGTGAGAGAAATGTCAGGATGTGAGAGAGATGTGAGAGAGATGGCAGGATAGGAGGATAGGCGAGAGGGCGTCAGGCAGACAGAGAGAGAGAGTGGGAGGAGCAGTGACTCTGTTACAGACAGATCGAGGGAAGTAGGGAGAGAGGTGAGGGGAGGGAGAAACGGCGGCCGCGATTACTGACACTTCAGGAGAGAGGGCGCGTGAGGAGAGCTGAGAGTGACAATGTCAACAAAGGACGGGAGGGCATGAAGAAAGGAGACCCCCTTGCAGAGGTGACGGGCAGAGAAGAAGAGACAGCGACTGGTGAAGGGTCATAGACAGAGGGCAATGGGAGAGAAAGGCGACATTGGCAGGGAGAGAGAGCAGTGATGGAAACACAGTTCATTAGACAGGAAGCGTAAAGGGTGTGAGGCTGGAGGGGGTACCAGGTGCGGCCCCCGCTCGGGGAAACGAGGTGGAAACAGAGAGAAGCGCTCCACAGCCAGAGGCAAAAGACGGGGTCCGGGCACAGGCGAGGAACGAGGGCACATTGGGTACAGGCAGCATTCATAACAGGGCGCGCTGGTGAGCGCCAAGCATTCCTGCCCCCCAGGCCTGGAGAACAGACAGCAAGGCCCAGCTGCAGCCGCCCTGGCCTCCCGCCAGCCCCAGGAGATCAGCCGCCTGCAGGAGGAGTGATTCACCGCGGCGGCACAACGGAGCCTGTGTGCAGCGGCAGCGGCGGGCCGAGGGCCTGCTTGTTTTGGAACAGACGTATTGCATTGAAAAAATAAAGTTTACGAGGGCTTGAACCGGAGCTCAGCGACCGCTGCTCTATTTTAAGAAGCGTCTCGCGCTGTCACATAGACGCAGGCAGCGCGAGGCGCGTCTTTGCTCGCTGAAATGGTTTGTGAGATGTTTGTCACGAGCAAATGTAGCGCCTTGAAATAATAACGGGACACTGCGCAGAAATATTGTGTAAATCCGTGTGCATAAAAAAGGTGGCGTTCTGAATTGAAAATGTACATACTGGCTGGTTTGTCACTCCTTGATTCTGGTGGTGAAAACCCTAACAAGACGAAGAGAGCGAGAGTGAGCTGGCCCTGGAAACGCCTCCCCTCCCTGCTGTTTGTTTCAACAGAAAGAGGAGAGGAAGCAGCGCTGCTTGCCAGCACAGCCGCCCATAGGCAACAAGACGGAGGGAAGAGAGGGGAGGGGGGAGGAGAAATGCGACACGGCGGGAAGGGGAGGGGGCGGAGCGGGTAAAATAAACAAGACGGAGGGAAGAGAGGGGAGGGGGGAGGAGAAATGCGAGGGGGCGGAGCGGGTAAAATAAACAAGACGGAGGGAAGAGAGGGGAGGGGGGAGGAGAAATGCGACACGGCGGGAAGGGGAGGGGGCGGAGCGGGTAAACAAAGACGGACGTGCACGCGCTTTTAAGCTCAATGCGCATGCGCATTGAGCTTAAAAGTCACGGGCACTGCAAGGAATCGCCACGATTCCTTGCAGTGTGGATAAAGAGTGGATAAGTCCCAATACTCTCGCCTTGCTCGATGCGCATGCGCATCGACAGGCGAGACCTAAAAAGGATGGTGGAAATATCTGTACATTTATTGATGCAAATATACAAACCTGAAACATTTATGTTTGTGGCTAAATGGTGACACATACGCGATACAGTAAGCAATTCGACATTGAAGACACACGTATCGAGCACTCCAATATCAAGAGCTTGCACATGCAGCTTCCTATACAACATTACAAAGTGCTGAGCACGTAAGGAGAAAGGGCAACGGGCCTGCGATAGCAACCACCGGGAAGAGTCCCTCCGGCCACAAGAAATAGGCGGGTGCATGCAAGAGCGAGTACGAAAAAGGAAGACATTCCATTAAAAAATGTGTTTAAGATTGACGTGCAACACATGCTGTACCAGTAGTACGAAAATATATTGTGTAGTTAATTAAAACCATAATACAAAACGTTTAAAAGGCACGTTAAAGAAAGAGCAGAAGAGTACGTCCCTGCGATACCGTCTAACGTGACTGACATGCTGTGTGTTTAACAGAATGAAAACCTCTGGACTAAACTTTAATTGGAATTAGCGGTTTAGCTTAGGTACCCTGGTTCTTTGTGAGTCAGGTGTCCCTTGTTGTCCTTACTTGCCTCCTTCGTCAACAGGGATGATCTGTGGTGCTGCTGCGAAAGGTCACCGCTCAGGCATGTGTGCCCCCTGGTCGGGTGCCGTGAAGATGCAGCGCCTCGTGCCTCCAGGGTGGTGCTGACGTTCAACTACTTTTTTTTCCCTCTCTGATGCTCACCTCAGCAGGCTTCCTCGCGGGCGGGCGGGCGACCTGCGCGTCTTACATTCCGCCCGGGAACCTAAGGGGGCCTTTTGATGGACGGGCGAATTATCCTTTCATAAATGTTTACCAGGAATGGTTGTGAAAGGAAACCGTACGGTGATGACCTGCCAGGGAACCTAAGCGACCGGTTCAGCCTCAGAGCCTCACGTGAGAAGTCCGTGGCTGCTCTGTGTGTTTTGTGACTTCACTGTTTTGAGAAGGATTTAATGCATCTTGTCAATCTCCTGGCAGTTCGTTCGCAGAGGAAGTGTGTGTTTTATTACATGCTTACTTATTTGATTGATTTAAAAAGTCCCTGTCAAAACCAACTGGCACCAAAGTCTTTTTTCCACGTATCTACGTTGTTTGCGGCTGTATTTATGGGCGAATGAATTCCTTGTGTACTTGTGCAGGGGTTGATACAGAGGAATCCAGCTTGTCTACCACCTGATGGGCTAAGGGCCGAGAAACTGAATTGCCACCTTCAGCAGCAAAGGTTTCCCTGTGAGCAGGTGGTATTCATGCCCACTTGGAAACATTCACACTTGAACCACGCTGAGATGTGTTGTGAATGAAGTACAACTGGAGTTGTGGAGGAATGTGGGCTTGACCGGGGAAGGGTAATGGCCGACTGACCTACCCATACTATTTATTTACACCACAAAATGTGCACCTCCTGGTAAAGTGTAGGACATCCACTGATGTTAAGATTATCAAATACATTGGAACTGGTTCAACAAGCACTGACAAGGCCAATAGATCTGATTTGTGTTTGAGTCTTGACTGAAATATTAACAAGGAAAGGCACGGACAGCGGGAGGGAGGGCAGGAAAGGCACGGACAGCGGGAGGGGGGCGGGAAAGGCACGGACAGCGGGAGGGGGGCGGGAAAGGCACGGACAGCGGGAAAGGAAAAGCACGGACAGCGGGAGGGGGGTGCGGGAACGGGCACACGGACAGCGGGAGGGGGGCGGCGGGAACGGCCACAATCAAAAGCACTCACCTGGACCCGGACTTCCTCCGGCGGCGGTCGGCCGCGGAATGACCAGAAGAAACATGGACGACCAAAAAAATAAACCCCGCCCACCGCCGCACTGACGTGATAAAAGGGGCTGGATGAGAAAAAATCTCAGGAACGCCCACGAGTCGCCTCGCAGAATAACGGACGCCTCTCTCTTCCAATGGCTAGCCTCCATTTATGGAGCTAGCCAATGGAACAGAGAGGCGGGACTTTTGTCCATACTAGTAAACAAAAGTTTTCGCCTTGCGCGAAAGTCTGCTGCGCAGCTTTCGGCGAGGCGAAACCTAAAAACATCCAAAGTTGCCTCAAGGTCCAATAAGTAAGGAGAAAAAAGATCAAGATAAACTAAGTGAAGTCCAAATCAGCCATCATGAGCGAACAGCACAAGCTGAGCTGTTAAATTTAAAGCAGTCCCAAGACTGACTTACAAATGATTGGTCATCTTCTATAATGACAAATGAGCTCAAAATACAAGCACCTACAGGAATTATCAATGGTTTACCCTAACTCAAGCAATTCCAACCGCCACTTTTCATGCAGTTAAGCGTTATGCATCTTACACTTCCTAGTAAATCTGTGCAGTAAGTCAAGAGTTGACCCCAATATTCCCTGACTGCATACGAAATGTGACTGAGAATGCTTGGTTACCTAATAGGTGGCGTACCCATATTAAAGCCAGGCGAAAACATAAATAGTCCCTAAGGCTCTAGGGTACGCCACAGAGTTTAGTAGTAGTCAGTACTGCTGTTGCATTCTCTTCAAGTAAATTCCACTGCAGTGCCTTTCTTGGCCACCCCTTTCCTTTAATTGTATTTGTCAAGTCAGGTGAAATAGTCTGGCTTCAATCACCATCCTAAATAAAGAAGGACATTTGTACCTCACAGGAGTTCGACTGAGTCCGTGTCAGTTTTCTGCCCTGACAAGAACAAACACATAAAGAAGGAAACTGCCAAAAGACATGGTCTAGATAGCACACCTTAACAGAAATTATGGGCTATCTGCCCAAATGACACATGCCGTGCTTTGCGTTGTAGAGATTCTGGAAATAACACATAAACTAAGATGAGTTCATCTAATATGTTTTGTTGTAGGTTAGTGGGTGGCGTCCCCTGATGGAAAAGCACCTGTAAACATTGTGATAACCAACTGTGCTAATATCCATCTGTGCTGATATATTTTACCAGATCAATAAGTGTCCTGTGCATGCTATGCAGATAGGAATGATATAAAAGTGTTTAAATGAGGTGGCCATCATAGCCTTCTATGCAGCTAGTGAGGACAAGCATTACCATGTTGTGTGGGATAACACATATCTGTCTTACCAATGTAATGGTTCAATCACATGTGCAATGTAAACATCATTTTCAGTTTGACACAGTTTTGAAATTAAATGAAGGCAAGAATGCTGTGATGCAGTTTTATTTAAAATTGTACTATCTACAAACATAGGCTATGTATCTTTAATTTAAAAATGTTTTCAGGTAAAGACCCACTGCGCAAGTGAGTAATAAGGAGCAATAGCTAGCAAAGAAGGGTGTGTGAGCACCATTAATAGAATAGCATGTAGGGCCACAAGTACAGGAAGGATACCCAAACTTACCAGCACTCTAACACCATCATGACATGAGGTAGTTTAGAACACAGTGACAAGTTTGTAATTTTATAAAAGACCAGTGCTCTCACACAAAACATACTTTGGGCAAAAAGTATTCCACAACACTTACAGAGTAATCTATTACAAAGAATACTTCTAAAGTCAACATAAAAATCTGCCATAAAAACTTCTTCTGTAATTCTGAGCGACACTACTACATCTGCTATCTTATACCAAGTACCCATCATAATATAATCAGACAACAGAAACCACTTTGCAGGACTTCATCATCCCCCACAAAGACCAGCACAGCTAAATCCTATTTTCAGGATACCCTCACCTCCCACGATGCCTAGTAACAATTCTACTTCTGCTGGGTACTTCATCATGCTCGACATCTGATTTATACCACTTCCTCCAATTGAGGGTTTGACTTCCAGCATACAGCTTTATCCCACAACTTAGGACTACAACTTTAATGTGTCCTACTTCCAGCACTTTTCCACTTTGAAGGACACAGGTAGCTAGGCAGGTTTAAGAAACAGCACAATCACCTCATCCACATTTATTTAAAAAGGACAGGTTTGGGGGCCTGGCCAAGATGGCGACTTAGGTGGACGTGCTGCTTCGAGGCTCCCTGCTCCGAGTCCCCCATCCGGACCTTTTCGCAGCACATATCCCCGATTGTGCATGGAACTTGGGTCTGGAATAGCGGAGAGACGGGGTAGCCACACTAAGGTGCAGTCTGAGGTGGTGTGAAGAGTTAAGAAGCCGACTCAGAGGTCAGAGGCCCAACGCCGCGAAATGGCGGTGGAGCAGGACAGGCACTGAGAAAGGTGTGTTGGTGCTCAGAAGGGGGCCCCTAGGGCTGTGGAGGCTCCTTACGGTATGCCGATCGCCTGCCCAGAAGTATCAGCAGAGTGAGACAGCAGGGTCGAAGCGAGAGGATGCGGATGGAGAGGGGCGGCGGGGGCTGGCAGTGTGCCCTGACGTGGACGGCGCGAAAACGGAGGTCGGGTCGCCGGGGCCTGTAGCAGCGGCTCTGGCCGATACCCTCGCTGGGCCCGCTGGGAGAGACCTGAGCGCCTTAAGGAGCAGAGGTGAGGAACAGCGACCCTGCGGCACCGACACGAGAGACAGTGGGCTAAGTGCACCGCTGGCAGTTGGGGTTGCCAGAAGGCCCGTTGCGGACGGCGCGAAAATCGAGGCCGGGGCGGCTGGGCCCGTGAGCGCGAATCTAGCTGCCAACACTACTGGACCAGAAGGGTGGGACCCTGCAGCAGAGGCTTTGGCCGATACCCTTGCTGGGCTCGCCAAGAGAGACTTGGGGCACCCGGTCCCGGTGAGGGCCTTTTGAAGCAGAGGAGAGCAGCAGTGACCCAAACAGGGGCCCGGCGGGATTGGAGGCCTGGGACCAGCGCCTTGAGGGGGCCTGCATCACATTTGGTGCCAAATGCCCCAGAGGAGATGGCCTGAGCTTTGGGGATGGTGGAGGGCCCGTCAACACTCCCTATATATTCACTATCTCTACACGAAAGGTGCCCCTTGGAAGGGGGTGAGGGCCTCTAAGTGCAGGTTGAGTGCGGGGACAGGGCCTGCCTGGCGGACGACGTAGGGGTACCAGAAGGACCAGGAGCTTCAGAGACCAGGGCCCCTGAGCTTAGGGAGTCGACATCACAACACCAAACCCTGCTCCACTGCCCGCTTCCTGCGCTTGGCCCCTCACGCAGCAGTGAGAGCGAGCCCCCCGCTGACATCGTGCACATGGACAGTGGCTAACCGAGGTACATGGTGACAACATCGGTGAGACTGGGCAGTCTGGCTCCACAGACAGAGGGAGAGCAGGGCCAGATATCGGAGGGCCAAAACTACCCGAGCGAAGGTCGTAGCCCGGACGACCTACTGCATGTAAGGACGGCCAACACCGCCCTGTAGAGGGACCCCAGTCAAGAGGATATAGCGACAAAGTGAAATAGCATGTGTGCCGCCCACTGGGGCCTCGGAGGGACCTTTATATGGCTGACATGGCTGACATGAGGAGGAAAGGGGAGCGGTCTATCAGGGAGATGCTCAGCAAATCCCCTGCAACAGTGGATGAAGGGGGCCCTCTCCAGCCGGCTACTCAGCCCCAACTGGACCCGACATCTAAGGATACGCCCATCACCAGGGACTTCCTGGAAAAGCTGTTCAACACACTCCGCGATGATTTCCAGTCACTCAAGCAGGAGGTGGCGGGCGAAGTTAGAGAAATCCGCCGTGATGTCGATGAGCTGGGGGAGAGGGTTGCCGCTATTGAGGATGGTGAGCACTCCAAAAGCGAAGAAATCGAGTCCCTGCAACAAGAAATCATCCGCCTAAAGGACCAACAAGTGGACCTTCAAGCGGACGCCGTGAACCTGGAGAACCAGTCTCGCCGCAAAAACATTCGCGTTCGCGTTCAGGGTGTCCAGTTGCGACAGGAGGGGTCAGACCGGTGGGCTACCTCCAGGGCCTCTTCAGAGACATTCTCGGCGAGCCTCCGGACTTTGAGATACGAACAGACCGCGCGCATCGAGTGGGGCTGGGGAGGCATGCACCGGCCCCACCCCTGGACATTCTAGTGGGGGATAAGGTGGCAGAGTTCAGGGGCAGATTATTGGCACACGTGTTCAAGGTGGGAGGCCTGACTATAGTTGTAGGGTCTCTCTATGTTCCAAATTCAGGTCAGGAAACCTTTCTTAAGAATGCATTGTCAGGAGTCTTACAGACTCAGGATAAATATGTTCTTATTGGCGGGGACCTCAATTTGGTTATGAACCCAGAGCAGGACTGATCGGGCCACCGCTACGGCTCGACAGGGGCGATTTCACCTGAGGGGAGGGCCTGGTTGAATCAGAGAGGGCTTTTGGATGTCTGGCGGGAGGCCCATCCCAAGAGCACACATTATTCATTTTATTCACATGTGCACCACACATACGCTAGGCTAGACCATTTTATTAGTTCCTCAGAACTCTACGCACTCGCTGACGAGGTGGACATTGTCCCTGCCGTACTCTCTGACCATGAAGCAGTGTCGGTCTCTCTCACAGTCCCCGCACCTACACATCTAAAGGAAAGTGGAGACTACGAGAATCCCTACTACATAGGAAAGGGGTGACCCAGCAGCTCAATACCTGTATCGCCGATTATCTCTCGACTAACGATCAACCAGGCACACCTCTCCCAGCGCTCTGGGGGGGCTCTTAAAGCGGTCGTGAGAGGGGAACTGATAGCGCTTTCGGCAGCGGAACATAGGGAGCGGAAAGAAAAAAGAGATCTGTTCACGGCCAAAGTCTTGGAACTAGAAAGAGTACCCAGCCGTACGGGAGCCCCCAGGATATAGCGCCAATTGAAAGCGGCCAGGGCACAACTTGCAGTCCTAGATCTGGACCGAGCTGAGCATGCGGCCCGTCGGCTCAAGCACACCTAATATATAGGCGGTAACAAAACGGGGCCCCTCCTTGAGAGCAAACTCAGTGCTCGTATCCAGCAAGCCAAGGTCCCGGTTATCCGCGATGCCCGGGGCAAGGAGGTAGGGTCCGAAGATCTGATAGCTGACACATTCAGAGATTTCTACGCTTCCCTATGTAGCAGAGACCCAACCATTGACATGGCCGGTGAGGCCTACCTCAGCCAGGCGGCAACCACAGCCCTTAATGCCTCTAGGGCGGCAGCTCTAGACGCACCCATCAGGATCGAGGAAGTGATCGGGGCGATCTCCAGGCTCAAACCCCTGAAATCCCCAGGGCCGGATGGCTTCTTGGAGGGTTTCTACAAAGCATTCTGCCCGCTTTTAGTGCCGATTCTAACCAGACTCTTTCATTCTTCCAGGGCCGGGCTCAATACCACCGGATATGTTGGAAGCGGACATAATTGTGCTTCCCAAACCCGGGAAGGACGCTACCCAGTGCTCCGCGTACAGACCTATCTCCCTACACAACCTGGACCTCAAACTCATTACGGGGGTTCTGGCTTCTAAGCTAGGCCCGCGGCTAACTGGCATTATTGAGCCTGACCAATCCGGCTTTATCCCGAACCGCCAATGCAGCGACAACACCAAGCGCCTCATGCATCTAATCGACAAAGCTCACTACAACCAGCAGGACGCTATGCTACTGTCGATCGTTGCCGAAAAGGCGTTCGACAGGGTGGATTGAGGGTTCCTAGCCAAGACGATGGCACACTTCGGTATAGGGGAACGTTTCAGGGCCTGGGTCTCAAGCTGTTATGACAAGCCACGGACTTCGATTCGACCAAATGGTACTCACTCACGTCCATTCGAAATCCGGCGGGGTACAAGCCAGGGGTGCCCTCTCTTGCCCCTCCTCTTCGCGCTCTACACAGAGCCCCTTGCCCAGAAAATCCGGGATAATCCCGACATAGTGTGGTGATCCCCTCCAAAGATGACACCTAGTATCAGTCTGTACGCGGATGACATTCTGGTGGCACTGGACACACCTAGGCGGTCACAGCCAGCCTTCCTGCGCGAGTTAGAGGCCTTCGGCGCAGTGTCAGTCTTTAAAATTAATACTGGGAAATCCATGCTTCTTCCCCTGGGAAGCACTGACCCCATGCCGGAAACGTTACCCCTAGAGTTTGGGGATCTTAGAGCCTACACGTCGATCCCATACTTGGGTATTACCCTCACCCCGTCCACAGAGCAGACGGTTTCCCTGAACTACGCAAACCTCACCTCTCAAGTTCAGGGAGATATGCGTCGGTGGCAACAACACCCGCTGTCCCTTCCAGGTCGCATAGCGGCGATAAAGATGTCCATATTGCCTAAAATACTATATGTCTACAAACTATTCCCGTTGGGCCACCCCCGGGAACACTCTGAAGGCTACAAGACGCCATCCAACAATTCATATGGGCAGGGAAGAGATGGCGGATGCATAGGGATTTGTCTCATCGGCCTTCTGATGGGGAGGGGCTGGGGATACCCATCCTCCTACAATACTTCAAGGCGGCCCAACTCCGGTACTTGGTGGAGTGGAGCCGACCTGAATCGGAAAAGAGTTGGTTCTTTCAGGACCGAGCGATGGCGCTGACTGCTCTCTGGAAGATACCCTTCCTGCGGCGAACGATTATAGGTCCCCTATAACCCGCACGATTATGAGGGTCAGGGACGCAGAAGCGTGCAAACGGGAGCTCACCTCGTTCCCCTCTCCATTGACACCTTTGCTCAACAACCCGGAATTTGAACATGGGATGGACTGGCATTCTCACAATGGCGCAACTCGACGTGCAAATCCGCAGGTCACTTATTCGATCTCAATGGTTTTATCCAACTCTCAGACCTCACGCAGTTTTATAATCTCCACACTCCGAGTAGATACCAATACTTCCAACTCAGACATTGGCTGATGCATCCGGAGGTGTGCCCTCTCACGGTTAGGAAAATGACGGCATACGAAAAGTGGTTAGTCACTAAAGAAACGGATAAGAAACTAATCTCGGAGCTCTATCGAATGATCTACCTGCCGACCCCCATGCCGCGCTCAGCCGGTCAGAAGCGATGGGAGGGAGAGCTGGGTAGGGTTCTCTCTGATCAGGAGTGGCAAGCCATATACTACAGGGCAAACCATACCGCTAGGAACACAGCGAGTAGGGAAACAGCGGTTAAAGTGGCAACCTATTGGTACTTAACACCGGTCTGTCTGAATAGGGGTAATCCTGCCCGTAGCCCTACCTGCTGGAGGGGATGTGACAAAGAGGGAACACTAACTCACCTGTTATGGGGTTGCCGAGAGGTGGAGGGATACTGGACGGAGGTTCTTAACGAAATCGACAAACACTTTGACACGGAAATCCCTAGGTTTCCAGCATACACACTCTTGGGACTACCCAATAAACTCACTTTCCCCTCAAACCAGCCCGAGGGAAACAGATGGATTAGCAATGGGGGTGGCAGTGCAGCATATTTTGTCACTCTGGGGTACACGGATCCGGCCGACTCATACAGGGTGGCTCCACAGACTGTGGTATATAGCGGGAATGGAGCGTATTCAGGAATCCCTCACCCAATCCTTGTCTTCTTTTGCGACTACTTGGCAGCCATTGCTCGCAATTTTGTCGACAGAATTCAAAAAAGCCACATGCCCAAAATATCTTCGCCCATGCAACTTACAGACTCTTCCCCTCCGGAGGATACTACTGGGGACTAAGAGTATCTAACTCCCACGGTGCCATGCCCTCCATTGGAATGTCTCAGACACACCGGTTCCGGGTGGGGACTGGGGAAGGGAAAGGACTGTTGGGTTTTGGTTTCTTTATTCAAATGAGTTTTTGGTTGGAGTATTTGCTAGGGGCCTTTGCCCTGTTGAACAATCCTAGACATTTGCTGCTCAGGCGGACTCTACCAACGCTCTATGGCGCTGCTCGGGGGTGGGCACGGGAGAGGGGTGGGCCTCCATAGCTATGCAGCATTGTAAGATATTTGTACTGTGTTTTCTCTCTTGCCTAAAACTCAATAAAACAAAGTTAACACAAAAAGGACAGGTTTTACTACTTGTGGTCCTAGGTACCGGTGGGCCTAGTCATCCGAGTAAACAGCGCATGGCTCAGCATGACCAATCTAACAACAGAAAGTATTTCACAGATAAATTCTCTTCCCCTTTCTTGAAGATTCCCACTTTCGTTGTCAAGCTGAGCGGATGGAGCCTGTCCTCAAATCATCAGAGAGTCGATGGCTGCCACCCACCTCAAAATGTTTTTGAAGCAGCACTGAATGCACACGAGAAATCAGAATTCATTACCTGACACCGTCATGTATGTAAATCAGGGTTGTTGAGTTTTATTTCTTCTTGTATCAACTACTACTACACTGGTATTCTAAAATATCTCATACCACTTCCATTTATCGAGCATTCTTGCATCCATCTTCTCCTTTCTCTTGACTATCATACTCCTATCTCTCCTTACTATGCTCAGCTTTTGTAGCTTCTGATCACACCGTAGCTTAAATACCAAGATCTCTGTATTGCTTTCAGATGTTTACAGTCACTCCATCCGCCATCTTATTTATGTTCTCCAATCGCTGTAACTTAGTTCTCTTGGTTTTGGTTCTCTATTTCTTCTCTCTGTCTCTCGACCGACATATGGATCTTCATGGTTTCATTCCTTCATTTTCCTCACTTAACTCTAGAGTGACCGTCCTATGTCTATTGCTCTGATCCTACTCGGTTTGTTTTCAAGAAACTACTAAAAGTATCTCATCTATCGATCATGGTAATCTTGTTGTACCTCAGAGTTGCTATTTTTGCTTTTACATTGTACTACTTGCTGTTCTTGGATAGAAAATAAATAAACCCCGGAACTACTGAGTGTGCATCCTTTCAGTTCCTACCTGTATGTAAGGTTCATAAAAGTTGGCAAAATCAGATCCTTGCTAGAATCGAACTTCGTATACAATACGAGTCCTGGCATTTTTAGAGCCCATTATTGGAGCACTGATATCATGAGAATGCTAACATTCTTTGTCACCTCACTGCATGGGACAGAAAAGGGAGAGGTGGATTTGTTCCAAAACCAAATAGATTAATGAAGTATCTTGTTTTTGGACAAGTAGATGATTAATAGATGTCGCATCCTTCAAACATTCTAGGAAGTTTAATAGAGAACGTCAACTTCTTTTCTTCTAGACCCAACCTTACCACACATTCTTTCCACACCACACAAGAGTGCTCAGTCTGTAAAAAGTAGAACAGGGCAATACTCTGCAAAGCACCATAACAATAGATGCATGCTAATAATACCAAAGCAAGAGTAGTTACGGCTGCAAACGGTCGCACAAATGCAAGTCTTGTAAGGTAATAGTTGTAGGCACTTACCCTTTAATAGTCAGACTACACAACAACTATAAATACAATTGAACAGACAAAATGAAGTCCAACAATTGTTTTATAGAGTGTGTTCTTTTTTTTCTCCTCCTTTAATGCGTTGGCCGGTCGGTTTCATTGATGTTTTGAAGAATAATATAGAGAATTTTTGGAGACTTCATACTACGGCTCAAATGTTATTTTGGTCTTGGAAAAGAGTATATTGGGATCAACACCATAGAATTGTGTTATTCGTGAAAGGAGGAGATAAAAAGAGAACAAGCTCTATAATACAACTGTTGGACTCTTGAGGCACTCCCTTTTGCGTGTTTTTGTCTGATAAGTAGATGCATGCTATGTGAACACCAAGAAATAACAACTACCATAATCCACAGCCCAAAGGCAGACACAATCACCTCCCACAATGCGCAGATGTGATGCCCTCTGTACAGGCTACCATAATCTCCCACAGTACAAAGCACCATTTGCTCCTATGCAGGACCCCATCAATGATGCCTTGTATTGTTCATTATCATTCCCACAGAACAGAGCAGGAACACCACCTTGCTCCAGGAACCATCAACTCATACAACAATAAGCAGCAAAATCCCATCTGTATAATTTCTGGTCTCTGCTCAATACAAAGAAGCCACTTTGAGTTGGTGTGTTTCACCTAAGCGTTTCAATTGCAGCTTATGAGACTGGGATGGCTCAGAATAAGAAATACAGCACTGTCACAGGGCCAACATAGAATACTGCGTAACCACCATGAGGTTACAACATCATCAGGAAAGGAGAACCAAGGAAAAGAACTTAAAGTACTCTTTGCTTTGGACAGAAACATAGGCATTGGTCAGTAGGTACATCCAAGAACCAACCTTACCTTATCCTTCTCGTGTGGCAGAAGACAGACTGGCGGCAAAGAGGACAGCGACTCGAAGAGCTGCTGCTTCTCATCGCGCCCTTTAGTGTTAAGTCGATATAACGCACCATCTTTGAGAATACGCCCATGTCCCACTGCCCGCTTGACAGCCAGTCGCAGCTGTTGGTGAAAAACAGAAGAGCCACTGCAATCATAAAATGCAGCCACATCCTTCTGGCTTTTCAGAAAGCGTTCAATGTTCTTGAGAGAGCAGCCTGCAGACTGCCCCAAGACCTCCAGGCTTCGACAGATGAGTTTATTCCAATCCAAATCACACTTCTCATCCCCCTTAGTTTGGGTCCGTGGTTTAGGAATGCACAGCCTCCCAGGGTTCTCTGGATCCTTGTAGGAGTTCTGCCCATTGCTAGAGACCTTTAAAACAGCGCCATCTTTAACACTCAGATCCAGCTGCTCTAGCACAGTCTTGCGCTCCAATCCATGCGATGCTGAGACAGCGTTGCATATTCTCTCCTCTGATGGACGCTGTTTCTGTTTCTTGATCTTCCGGATTGCCTCCAGAAGCCACCCGGTGTAAAGGGGGTTAGCGAGTTTTACCATGGTGAAGTGGCTGCACTCTCCATAGAGCTGTTAGCCCATATCCCGGTGCTAAAATTGCCCGGCTTGGAAGAAAAAGACTTTTGGAAGCAGTTAATCATAGCATTCACGTCAGTGTGTTCCACATGGTCTTGTTTGCCAGGAGAATAAAAAACAAACATAAAAAAAAATAAAAGCTGTGAAATTCTGTGTAGACAACGACCATGACTTTTCAAACCATTTCCAGAAAATTATTTTGTGGACCGCCTTCAATAAATTCTGCTTAGGGTTTCCTCACCGCTGGGGGCAGCTAAACCTAGAAAAGAAAAGAAAAACAGTGGCTTAGGCTTCGAACATCCACTTAAGAAGCCTCTTATTTGAAGACATGTCTGAGAAACCCATGGGCCTTAAGATATGGCAGCATCTTATGGAGAGACAATGCTTATGTGCTCAGAGTTCAACAACAAATCTGTCACCGTATAGGTCACCTGTAAGCAACAGGGAAATTGTTTCTTTTCAGCAGTTCTTAAGGTTGATAAGCTGGAAACAGTCTTTCCTCTTCAATGCTAAAAGCTCCACTTCCTCATTTGATATTGGAAGCCAGTGGTACTTTCTTTTCTACAGTACAACATTCTGAAAACCTTACATGAATATATGCCTCCGTTTACAACATGCCTCTCTCTCCCTGCCCACAACAGTTATTTCTCTAGGTGTGCTTAGGAATATACTCACCTTCATTCTACAACAAGCACCTCCACTTATAATGGTCTCCACTCTCTATCTTCAAATGTCCTACTCTCAGTCCATAACAATTCCACTGTCTAGGTAATGAGTGGGAAGGGACTTACACCAATTAGAGAGGGGAGACTATTGTGCTAAGTGTAAATGCATGGCTTATCTCATGTATTCCCAAAGGCGCTGTATCACGCTACACACTTACTAACAACCCTTGCCCCTACATGAATCCAACCAACTAATGTTTCTCTGTACCATGTTTCTGTGTCCACGTTTTTTACCCAATATTTACACAAATAAACTTTCAGGCATAAAGAATGAAATAAAAAGAGATGGAACTTACAAAGACAGAAAAAATAGTCACACATTATAGGCAGGACTATTGCTGACTAGAGAGGGTTCCCAGATTAAAAGACAGAAATTCTACCTCATATACAATAGTCTTCTCACTATGAATATGATATGTGACATATTTCTAGTTAGTTCTCTGCAGGTCCCTCTCTAGTCGATGATAGTCCAATATCTTTCTGTGTATCAACAACTATGCTTTTTCGAACTACAAATGTGACTCTCTCAAGCTACAGCAGCCCCCTTTTTAGGTCTCGCCTTTACCATTCCGAAGGAATGGGAAATGGCGAGAATTCAAGTGCTCGTACTGATTGTGAAACCACCGCTTTTTTTCGTGGCGTTTTCTTCGAGTGCACGTGGCCACAGGCACGCGCTTTTGGCCCATACACTTTCATGGCCATCTGTTACTCAATGTCCCTCCCACCCTTCGTTTGATCTTGCCGCGAGTTCAGGCTAATGGCCCTCCCCCAGCACAGAGCGCGCATCGCGGCCGAACAGCACATCAAAGGGCTTCTCCCAGCGTGTGCTGTGCGGCTTCTCCTCCCCTAATTATGTGGCCGGCCGTACTTGTGTTTCCCGGCCGCTTCCCGGCCACTCTTGTATTTAATTAGCAGCAGCAGCATTTCTCCTGCGCCAGGCCACATCAAAGGCTCTATGCCACTTTCACCCACACAGCAACACTTACAGACACGCAACGCCACTCACACCCACGCAAGCCCACTATCATCCACGCAACACCACACTCACCCACGCAACGCCACTCACCCAAGCAACACCACTCACACACGCAACGCAACTCATCCATGCAACCCCATTCATCCACGCAACCCCACTCATCCACGCAACGCCACTCACCCAGGCAACACCACTCACACACGCCACTCACACACCTAACGCCACTCACACACGCAACGCCACTCACACACGCAACGCCACTCACACACGCAACGCCACTCACACACGCAACGCCACTCACACACGCAACGCCACTCACACACGCAACGCCACTCACACACGCAACGCCACTCACACACGCAACGCCACTCACACACGCAACGCCACTCACACACGCAACGCCACTCACACACGCAACGCCACTCACACACGCAACGCCACTCACACACGCAACGCCACTCACACACGCAACGCCACTCACACACGCAACGCCACTCACACACGCAACGCCACTCACACACGCAACGCCACTCACACACGCAACGCCACTCACACACGCAACGCCACTCACACACGCAACGCCACTCACACACGCAACGCCACTCACACACGCAACGCCACTCACACACTTAACGCCACTCACACACGCAACGCCACTCACACACGCAACGCCACTCACACACGCAATGCCACTCACACACGCAATGCCACTCACACACGCAACGCCACTCACACACGCAACGCCACTCACACACGCAACGCCACTCACACATTGTGGGTGCAGATTGTAGGTGCAGATTGTGGGTGCAGATTCAGGGTGCAGATTCAGGGTGCAGATTCAGAGTGCAGATTGTGGGTGCAGATTGTGGGTGCAGATTGTGGGTGCAGATTGTGGGTGCAGATTGTGGGTGCAGATTGTGGGTGCAGATTCAGGGTGCAGATTCAGGGTGCAGATTCAGGGTGCAGATTGTGGGTGCAGATTGTGGGTGCAGATTGTGGGTGCAGATTCAGAGTGCAGATTCAGAGTGCAGATTCAGAGTGCAGATTCAGAGAAAACTCAGCAGCCCCACCACCATTGCAATGCAATAGGTCTCGTTTTAACGCAAATTTAAGCTATAGGCCTTGTAAATGACAAAGTTTTTTATTTATGTTCCAAAAACCAGAACGCAAAAATAAAGGGCATTATCATTTACAATGCTAATAGTTCAGACTCGCGTTATTGCGAGACCTATTGCATTTCCAATGCTTGTTTAGTGTACAACCGTATTCTCTCCAAATACTGTCCCCTCTCCCCATCTATAACCATCCCCCTTTGGCAGCCCCATCCATTTTATTTATGCAACAGTTTCCACCTGTTTAGTGTTAAAGCGTCATCTTTCTTTCTAGTCTATGACACTCTTCCATTCCTCTCTTCTAAGACAATATTTTCTTGCTCACTTTCATAGGTCAGCCATCCTTGCTCTGTATGCAAGATACTCCCTCTAGTCTGTATCAGTCTTCTTTTCATAGTCTGTGCCAGGTCCATGTCAGTTCGTCTTTATACACAGAGGTTCCCTCAGTCTATCTGGAGTAGTTCCTTCTCTTTCTGAGACCACAGCAGTCACCCCTCCACTAAAACAATTTACACTCTCTTGTAGGCAACAGACATCTGTGTGGTCCCCATCTCCGTCAATATGCCTCTACTCCCTGACCACCTACTGCAAACTTTCTTTCGAGTCTTCAATGCCTCTTTCTTCTTTTTCAGTCTTCTCAATGAAAACAGCTCTTCCCTTCTGCCTATAACTGTCTCCTCTCTCACTTATATAGGACCACCCAAGCTCTCTTATCTGCAGGTCCTTGCTCTCATTTACAATGGTCCTCTATGGCTGACCACTATCTTCTAGCTCATTTGACAGTCTGAACGCTCATGTTCACCAACAACCTTTCCCTCTTGCCAACCACTATACCCTATTACCTTGTATCATCCATCATCTTCCACCTTCTTAGAAAAAGTCATCTTAATCTACAACAGTTCCATCTTCCACTCTCTAAGACACAGCAGCCCACCTTCTCCGTCATAGGTGATGGTACTCCAAACTACCACCTATGGTCTACAACTACTTCCTCTCCTCGTGCACCAACAGTCCAGTACATTTCTACTGTCTGCTAGAGAAATAGATTTACTTGATGTTAAAATTATTAACAGCAGAAATATATGTTAGGTTAATTTTTAAACCATCTTCATGAAGTTATCACCCATGCATGCCTAGCCCCTACCAAAGTCAAATGCTCTACGAATGTTCAGACCTAAAAACAAAATACACACTTGCATTAGAAGGTAAATCACCCCATCAGCTAGAGGATGATGGTCTCTCCTGTTAACAATTTATGGTGCCTATCCGGAGTCCCGTATCCTCTTATTGATATATAGATCTCACTGTAATCAGACCCCATCTTCTCTGTCCTCCAAATATTACACTAACAAACACTTAAGCAAGCTTGAACTAATCCTAGGGAAACCTAGTTTAGAAATCTCACTCATAACAACCAGTCCGAGTTAGATACTAACAATTATCCAACTTTCACTTAGTTTATCCGCTGGAAGGAATAATATGGTGCGGTACACACAAAGACCAGCTGATGAGAACAAATACAATCCAAGTATTGTATTATAAATTATTCGAAACAGATAATGTGGATGATGCAGAAGGTGAGAAAAAAAACACAAAAAAACCATGTTCAGCACCTGTAGATAAGATGAACTGGTACAAGAGTAAACAAATAAATACAAATGGCACAAAAGGATTGGAAAGTATACACATTTAATGTGTCTCCAGGGGATGGTCTCTTGTGTGTCCTTTACCATGTTCTTCCTCCTAAAGGACAAACCAATAATTGCTTCTATTTTGAATATATGCTTGGATTTTACCTAGTTGTGTACCACATTACCAATTGAAGATCAGCTTTGGATAAACTAAAGGATCTATCGAACTAAATTTAAGACTGTGCATTTAACTGTTCAGCTCTAACCAAGATCTGGTGAACTCTTTTGTCCTAACCAATGACTGACTTTATAATTACTGTTGGATACAAACTATTTTGATTGCACAAACTAAATAAAACTGTGAGTGGTTTGTTTAATGTTTTAAAAGACTGTGGTGTGTACAAAGAGTAATCCATACATTTCCACTTCTTTCCAAGCATAACAAATGAACTAAACACCATACACTGACAATGTTGGAAAATCAGCATTATCTATCATCCTCCTTAAAAGTATCTTCTTTCTTGAAGTCTTGGAACTCCTATCCAATCAACTCCCTGCTGGACAAGTACGCACCTTCTGTGGCACTTTCAATGTTTACTTAGAAAAGCCATGTAGCCACTTCAAGACTTAAATCCTTTTAAATGCAGAGGAACATTTCCAGCTCTACACTAAAGCTACCAGTGCCAAAGGATATATGCTTGACTGAGCGTCTTCAGAAAAGAATGCCCTACAGGAACCAGTGAAGTATACAAAAAAGTGATGGATGGAATCCTTTAATTAGTCTCATCCACTGGTAATTATTTGGGCTACATCCCAGTCCATTTAGATTTAGCGCACCATGCACCTCAGTTTGGACCCAGACATATGCAAATCAGTATTGACCCTGCCAATTGGACAGTCCAGCCCAAACTGACAGGCCAAATTCACCCTGAACCAGAACACA
Source organism: Lissotriton helveticus (assembly GCF_964261635.1). Taxonomy (NCBI): domain Eukaryota; kingdom Metazoa; phylum Chordata; class Amphibia; order Caudata; family Salamandridae; genus Lissotriton; species Lissotriton helveticus. Next base: position 535,415,700 of record NC_136072.1, on the reverse strand, counting down.
AGCAACCCAGGAATGGTTTTCCCTTATTAGGGCTCATTAGACAGGTGTAGCTAGGAAACGGTTTCAGCAGACTCTTGGAACCATAAGGTCATCCCATTAATGGGGTGCGCTAGAGAGCCATATACCACAACGGCCTCTTGAAAGAGTGATACCATGAACAAGGTCCAGAAATCTATCAAATAACATCCTTGATAAACTTCATCAAGCAATAACTTTGAAGGGCCATGAACTCTAATAGAAGCACCACACCAATTCCAGGGCTCAGCAGAGGGCAAGTGGTTAAAAAGACAGCCGGGCCTGTGGGCATGGTATGGCCTGTTAAGAAGCATTGCGAGCGCCTAAAGATACCTGGCGTGTAAGACGCTGCTACACTAGGGGTTGACAGTTGCAGCATTAGAGTTCACAGCAGTGCTGGATTGCTGTGGTCTACAGGGACACAACGAAGGGGAAAGTGATGTGGAGAGGCAGAGGCTCTGGTCCACAAGATCAGACTAGAGCATTGGCTGAGGGAGCTAGTTTGGGGAACAATCCATTCATGGACTGGAACTAGGCTTGTGGGTAAGGTTCCTCGAGTGAGGAGGTTATTGGCTAGGTCATAGGTAGGGCCACAGAGATGTATTAATGTCAACAAACATGGAGGAGTGAGGCTGCACTACTATATGAGAATACAGAGACAGTCTGAGAGAACCCCTAGAGCGTACTGATCCTTCTATGGAGAAAACTAATGTTCTAAGGACATAGGGCTGATAATAATACTCCTTGTAAACTAGGCAAGGAGCAACGCCTGATAGTAGAGACAACAGCAAATCAGTTCAGGGAATCATACAGTAAAATGGACGTTGGATGCATGTGGCCATAGCACCGCCATAAGCATACTAGCACTGTACATTCACAGACAGGTACATGTGAGCCAAACCGGCCAATAGGGAGCATGTGCTTTGAATAAGTGTGTACCCACTATCTATACACAGTGCTACTTCTAGTTCTCACCAGACAGGCAGAGGAAAGCGTTTGAACACACTCAGTGGAGAAGCACTGCTCAATAATACACAAATCAAAATGGGTAAAGCAGAGCAAAAGTAGGGAATATTATGCTTTGCGGCTATACAATCCCCAAGACTGCCCTCAAGAAGGGAGGATAAATCAATCGCTGATCATGAGTCAGAGTCAAGCTACACAGAAGACTTTCGATTGCTATCAGAAATGAGACGGAGCCTTAAAACCTTAGATAGGAAGATTGATTACTCTCACTGTCTGCATGTCCAGACTGAAAGATAGAATTGAAAAACACAGCAAACACCTTCAAATGGCAAAAAGAATGCCTAGCAAGCATTGAAGACAATGCTGGCAGACAGAGGAAAAAGACACAAAAGCTTGAGAAGAGAGCTGGACAAATAAAAAATTAAGATTTGGCGGCACGTCCTAAGCGGAACAACATGCCCATAACAAGGAGACCAAAACCGTAAATACTGGACCCATGGAGCCCTTTGTTCAGAATTTGCTGAAGTCTGATTGAATCGGAGACTTTGTCTCTAGTTTTTATAGTATAGCATGCTTACTGTTCACTGTCACCGAGGCCATCGCCTAGGACCCAGACTAGACCCATTATATACAAACTACTCAACTACTGTGAAGATGCCCTGAGATTGGCCCAGAACAAAAGAGACCTGAACTATGAAGGGTCTGCGTTATTGCTGTACCCTGAATTCATTATTTCTGTCTAGGAGTCCCGCAAGGCATTTACCCAAATAAAAAAAAAAACTACAACAGCGTGGCTTGTAATATGTAGTGTTGTACAAGATAGCATTAAAGGCCACTCACATTGACAAGTCAATTTTCTTCACTAACCCCAGCATAGCAATGTCCCTTTTGCAGAAGGATGCAATGCAGTTCTCAGGGCAGGAAATGGGTTTCCCTTTGCCACCATAGTTGCAATTGGCAGCAGACCTCAGCAGTGAATAGGGGTTCGATTTTTGGGGGAACATACAGTGGCATGGAATTATGGAAAAGAAGACCGGCAGAGAAGAAAGCTTGAATGATAATTAATTTCCAAATTGGTCACAGGGGAGAGTCTGGATATGGTCGATGATAAAGACATGAGACACACTCACTCCCAAAATATTCTCCTAAAATTCACTTAATTTTACTCTGAGCTTTATACAGACAACAGAGATGACCACTTAAAGGCATTTCCCACTGATGCCACTCTAATGTGGACTGAAGCCCATGAAACAGAAAGATTAACTGAACCAATACCAGTTGGAGCTATCAAAGTGGTGATTAAATCAATTTGTGTGAGGAAATCACCAGTGTGAGACAGTCTTAACACAGAATTTCATATAACGAATATCCTGATATAATGCCTCCCTACTTCACGAGGGGTTCAGAGAGGCAAGAGGGATGAGCTTTCTACCTTCCTCGTCATGAGGGAAAGCCGCAGTTTCTAACCTTCTGAAACTGGACAAAGATCCTGCTGATTGCACCTCCTAGAGTGCTATTAAACTATTTAACTTGAACACCAAAATTCTAGCAAAAAATTATAGGCAATCAAATGTATCCCTACATGACAGGATGGATGCCCCCCCTGAGCAAGCTTGATTTATTCCTAAGTGTTTGCCCTCTTATAGTCTGTGTACTGTTTTATCTTTAAAACATCAAATAAACACAATATTACTAAATGCTCACATAGCATTGATTGCCGTTGATTGGTCCTACCTATCTGCAGTATCAAAGAGACTGGGGATAGGCGGGAATATAAATGGCTGGATTGCTCTATTATACACTAATCCATGTGCACAAATTAGAACAAAATTGACAATTGGCCCTCATAATCAATACAGGCATGGGCACTAAACAGGTATGCCCTTTATTCCCTTTTTGTTATGCAATCGCCATCAAGCCCCTGATCAGCATTATTAAAAAGAAATATGCTCACAAAAGTATATTAATCATCAGGAGAAGCTAGGTCATGTCCTTATATGTAGACGGGCAAAGTAACAATATCTCAACCGGTATCACTCTAAATGACAATTAGACATGTATGTATAAAACATTACGTGAACAGAAAACGGGAGAGTCTGTAATGATTTAAAAATGTGCACATGGCATCATTTAATTGTGATCAAAATTACAAAGGTACAGTTGTAGCAGCACTGTAGGTAAATAAATATGAAAACAAACAACCCGAATTGGACTTGGTGCTAAAAATTTGTACGTGACACAAAAAGGTGGCGACGCAAGTGACAATTGTGTTATCAGCGAAAACGAAGCATGGTGCAGATGTGCACGAGTATATACAGTGAAAGTTGTGGCTCTAAACAATGATTTACAATGGGCACGAATCCTCAAGAGCGTGTGGCCAGGAGTCCCGTGGGTTGGGCACTGTTGCGGGGAGACCTTCGCACACAAACGTGGCGAGTCCATGACTAAATGCACCGCCGCTGGATTAAGTCAACCACACGAGGTCTCCCCGCAACAGCGCCCAGGACATGAGATGTGCCATCCTCCTGATCAACTATTTTTCTAAATGGCTGCATTTTTCCTTTCTTGACTCTCGCACAAAAAGTGCAGCGACTAGATTATTGGAGCAGGTATTCTCCACAGAAGGGTCACCAAGGTGTTTAGTTACAGAAGTTTCACATTTTGTGTCTGAACAAATGCGTGAATTTTTAACAAGACATGAGGTCAAGCATTTACGAGTTACACTGTACTCACAATCATCAAATGGATTAGTAGAGAGAGGGAACAAAGTAATAAAGGAGGAAGTACAGACTGCCCTTGCAGTATGTATAGAAGTGAAGCAATTCTTCGAACAGAAAGTTTGGGAATACAACACTAAACCACATTGCACCACAAGGGTCAGTCCGTTCTTGTTGTTAAGAAGGAGACAAGACCACTCAGCTTTGTTTCCCACATGGTAAATGTAGTGAGAATGGTACAACGAGAGAAGATAAAATTATGTTTATTAAAATGGAAGGGGAGAACAGGAAGGTGCGTCCTACTACAGCAAAATCTGCACCAAAAGTCCCAATGGTTCTTCTTGCATTCTAACACCCAGATCCAGGGGACGTCATAACAATGATATCTGCCCTGGCAACCCACATTAGAACTTGACAACACCACAGTTAAAGGATCAACTTGCAATCAGAAATTAAGTGGATGGGGTTACAACCTTGAAAGAACAGGTTGTTGTAAGAGTAACTGACAAGCAGGTTAAATTGAAACTGGATTTTGGTATCGTTCACAATGAGCATGCTGGTTTAATGATTGGAGATTATGTTTTGATCAAAAGACCTACTATGATCAGAAAGGGGGAGCCAGCGTTTTCATCTCCAACAAAGGTTTGCAAAATTAGCAAAGGGTTAGTCTTGCTAGAAGGCAATGGTTTGTGGAAGAAAGGGTATTTGGTAAAACCGCCAAAGCGCAAGCCAGAATTATAAACAGGAAGAAAGATGCTGGTCTGGACTCAGATTGGGCACAATGGCTACAACCTACAGGGAAGAATGTCCGCAAGTTCTGGTAAACAAATTCATCTCAGATATACTGGAGATTGTCACTCGTCACATGTCATCTACTGTATCAAATGTCCCTGCAGTTTATTATACGTAGGCAAAACCGAACGCAAAATTAAGGTCAGAATCTCAGAACACAAGAGTACAATCCGGACTAGAAGTTTAAAATCACATCTAGTGACACACTGGCTAGAACACCAGCACACCATTGCACAACTGAGATACACAACTTTAGAAATGTTAATTTGTAATACTGGCAGAGACAATGCAAAATTACTCTCTCAACATGAAGTGTGGTGGATTAAGTCATTGCAGACGAAGATCCCTGGAGGTTTAAATGATAAACTTGATATGTCCTGTTTTCTCTGACACTTCAGGCAGTTCTATGTTCGCTCTTTGTAGGTGATATTTCCAACTGTTCTTCACCAATTTACTGTGTTTCTAACTTTCACCTTGATGTTGTCACCATTTATTCTATTTATAACTTTTCTTGCTTTTTCTTTTGTCTGCGTCTATTCTCACGTATGCAATCTCACGTATGGAAAGGCCCTGTATTACATACTTTTTTAATAGAGCATTTCCATCGTCACTTGGAAAATATTTATTTGATTAGTTCTACGGGTGCATTGGTGTCTTGTGCAGTTCATGAATAGTGTAGTACCGAACATTGTACACATGCAAGGGGATCAAGAGACCATGATTAGATTGCAGTTAAATCTGCTCATCATAGACCTAATTAGATTTCGGCAGGCATTGGCACTAATCACACTCCTTCAGCAGTCATTTTTGTTGCGCAATACTATTTACTACTTAAAGATGGAGCCCATGCTCGTGGTGATCCGAGCAAGGGTCTCAGTGAGTTTGAGTCCGTCGGTCACCTCAACGTTGATTGCGGGGATTTAAATTTACGTCCGGTTCATTCCTGTAATTAACATCTGTTACGTGAGCGTCATTAAACTCATTCAGCTGTTATTGTTGTTGTAGTAGTGGTTGTTTGAAATTCGGGCGGTAGACAGCTTGCGGTGACATCTATCTAAATTAGAATCTAGGCAAGGGAGGGATATTCATGAGCTCCTTGTATACTCTTAAGAACCATACATTGGTTGTGTGTGTTCTACGCGGTTTATTTAGCTGATCTTCTTTTTGCAGCGATACAGTCATCAAAATGACCGTGTTAACAGCAGAGCTTTGGATGCGTACTTAAGACGTTCATCTTTGAGTCACATTCTCCACAATTGCAGGTAACGCTGTAACATTGAGGGTACACCATGGAGTAACATGTCGTACACGCCCAAAGTACATCAGACTCATTGCTGCTAATGATATTATATACAGGGTCCCTGTTTTTAACACATATTTCTATCGCTGACGAGTTATTGACTCTGGGAGCCAGTGTTTTAGCCGCTGCCAGTCACAGGAATAAGTGTTTCAACTTGAATGGATGCTCTGAGAGGTAACCATTTCCCTGATACCAGTTTTTTCAACTCTGGTTTTTTTTCTACAGTATGCTGAGAGTTTTTATTCACTGCACATCAGATACCGTTCATTCTTGGATACATTATAGAGAGCGGAGTCTGATTGGCATATATTTAGTAAGCTTCTCTATTATTATGATTTTATCGTCTGCAACAGGATTTTGCCAGTTTGCACCGGGATATGTTGCACTTGGTACATGTTGAAATCTTTGATGGGCCATTCCGTTTGCCTGCAGTAATCACTTTATTCTGTTACAATCACGATTCCCTCACGGGTGAGAGAACACATCACTGGTCTCTTCGCTTTTCGATTGATTCACTATTCATTTCCTCCGCTTACACTTCACTGTTTGCCATGCGTAAGCACATTTATCAGGTTTCAGAATTTTGCCTCCACTGTACGACTTTCTTTTAAAAAATGAGAATATAATTATTTTGTTCATATCAGTTTTGATGGTTTGTTTGCATTTTACAGTGCCCTCTGATGAAGGGATACATTAAATCCCGAAATGCAATGGTCATACTTTCCGAAGATCAGACAAACATGCTGATTTGTTAAACTTATCATTATGTTCAAATTTGATGTTTTGTTTAGTGTATTCATTCGATGATTTTGTTTTAGTCAAATTTGATAACAGATGAAGAAAAGCCAAATAAAGGCTTCATTGTTGATTGTGTAAAACACGACTTATTTTTGTTCAAATTCCTTTGAAATGTGTCTATTTGTGTTACACTTTTTGATTAGGTGAATTAACATACCACGCTGTGCACCCAGTATACAAGTCAACATTCACTTGCAGACATTCTTCAATGTGAGGCTGGCTGCCTCTAACTAGGTGGCACGCATAATAGTGTACCTTTGAATAGTTTATATCTTCTTGTTAGATTAGGTGTACGCTGACTCTATTCATTAATTACAGCCCACAAGGGACACCATGGCAAAGGCATGGTGTCATGATTTGGTTACTGATGTAGATGTTAGCTTCTGTAGCAATTCTGAAAGTCATACTGCAGCAGGATGCACGAGGGCGCGAGAAGTGAAAATACATAGAAATTCAAAGATTTTGTAATGTTTTAATGCTTATTTTACTATCTTGTGCTTAATAACTTTGGTAGGATCCTCTCCATCCATATTCTCTTCACAAATGCTTTACAGCAGAAGACTTCGATAAATTTGTCATTTATGTATTGTTATTTTTTTGTTTTCTCTTTTTACTTTAGTGTTATTGTTTTAATTGCTAGGGGGGAGATGATATAGTATTGTGTGATGTAACTCATAGCACCTCGTGCCATGTTACTCTAACCATGTTTCTTGTTTACAATTGAATGTGCTTGCACATAGAACAGCAGGCGAGGATTCAAGATGACTTTGTCCTTGTGGGCGATCAGTTGGATTACAGTAAACTGTTTGTTTAACAAATCTGCTTACGATTCAACTCACTACTATATAGTTACTAAGAATGGGAGATCTATACATCCAGAGAAGATTCATGACACTTGAATAATTCAAAGGGGGGGGGGGTCTCCCCTCTAGATATATTCCTGTACTTTAGACTAAGGCATGCTGTCCAGGCCCTCTACCCCGATTTTCCAAATGAGATAACCTCGCTGATGATGCTAGGCAATACCATCATGTCTGACACTTCATGAGGTCTTATTACCAAAATATACCAGCTTATGTCCAATGCAAAAAATATCTCCTTAAACAATAGTAAGAACCAGATCCGGAAAAGGGCTTAGATGTGGATATCCCTGGCTCAGTAAAGTTCTACTACTAAATTGAAACATTTGAGGCCTCACTCAGTAGCAGACATAGGTTAATCCATCACAAAGTGTCACATAGAATATACTACATCCCAAATGGACTTAACACAGATGCAAATACTCTAGTGCAGACTTTATACACTTGGCCTGGACTTGCCCACAAGTAGCCAAATTCTAGACATATGTGTTTGATAAGCTCACTAAGACGACAGCTTATCAAATCAACATTTCACAACTAATAGTGCAAATGAGTTGTCAGAAAGTTGCCCAACTCAGAAAGGACCAAGGAAAGGCTAAAAGCCCCTCCCATACATTATCATATTGGGTCAAAGAGGCAATTTTCTATAATAATGCTGTAGAGACTCAAGCGGAAGCCCTGCCAATTACCTCACGCCTGAGAGATATTTAGACTATCTTAAAACAGTACCTTTCGGCAGACTCAAGGAATGGTAGATGTGAACCATTATCGGATTACAGGTAATTCATCAATTTATTGCTTAAGTTAGCCAGTCAGATATGGTACAAGCATATCAATTTCTGTGTTGCAGAATCACTACATGGAAATCAGGAGCCATTTCAATGACAATGTGAATTGTTTAAATATTTAATCTTATGAACACTGATGTCTATGGTGGATCTAATTCTAACTCTTTACTGCTGTGAATAATGATCTGATTTTGTTATATCAATAGTTTAGCCTCTGAAGAAAGTCATGAGAAGAGTCAACACAAAACATTCTTGTTTTATTCTAATGCTTAAATTAAGTACATCAATAAACCTATTCTGCTTGACTGAGAGAATTTTGTTGATCCCCCAACACTGTATTGAAGCAGATGATTGATGGTTGATTGACCGAAGATGTTTTATTTGTTATGAAAAAAATTGGAAATAAAAAAATAATAATCTTATCCCAGTAGCGTACTATCCCATTCAATAGCACCAGCTAAAAAGTTGGTTCTATGGAGGTATAGCAATAATTTGGATAAAACTACCTCTGATTCCCCACTTTATCAATATTCGCCTCAACTAACTAGAACCCAAGTACTTCAATGAACAAATCTTCCACATAATGAATACTTTGACCTCCCTACTTGGGGACTAGAATATATCATTAAAGACCACATTAGTTTAAACACTAAACTTGTTTAACTTTTTAGTTTAATAACCAATGACAAATACTAAAAGAAACCCTGAACGCAATAAAAAAAATGCTAACGCCTCTGACCAAATTCCAGAATCAAGATGTAGTGAATGTTCATCCAATATAATTGATAAAATGTTATGAGTCGGGAAGGATGTTGATACCCTTGCCCCTTGAGCTGAACAAAAACAATAGAACTTTTGGTCAAGCAAACTGCTCCAGCAGCAATTGCACCACTTTTTCTACTATCTTAAATATAGACATTGAGGACAACACAGCCCTTTGGTATGCTATTGATCTTTATAAATCATTCCCCAGTTCTAGGAATATAAATCAGGCCTCATTCTGTACAAATTGCCCATAGTCAATGCTTCCCTGAAAGGTGAATCTGCCCTTGAATCCCTAAATATTTGACGTCTGCTCTGTGGTAAAAAAGGAAGACTCAAACCATGAACAGGTAAAGAATTAACAATTAATCACCAAACTGCCCTTATTACTGAGATCCAATTAAAGTTGCACTGCAAACCAACTTGAGTAAACCATAACATGTTTAACTCCATGAGGAATCATCAGGTTTCTGTTAGGCCACAGTATAAAAATACATCACATTATCTCTGATGGCACTGTCTAACTGTCTGAAAAAGGCCATTGTATTAGTCATAACTGACCTTTCAGTAGCCTTGAATACTGTGAACCGTAATATTCTCTGATCATACTCAACAAGAGAATGGGATTTGATGTCACTGTTCTTTTTTAGTTCAAGTCCAATCAAGCAAACAGAATCCAGTAAGAAAGGAAACTATTTATAAACCATAAAAAGTTCCTTTTGGTGTCCCTTCCGTTCCTTACTTTTTAACTTACATATTGAACAGCTGGGCGATAAGCTGACCACCTTGGAGTCTCCTTCTATCAATATGCTAAAGACACTCAGCTATACCTGAGGATCAGTGGAGCCAAAGATGTATGACCCTGTCCCACTGTCTAACAAAAAAAATAATAAGAACATTTGAGGCAAAAGAGCAGCTAAGTCCTATTTATAAAGAAGTTCTCCTCCTCTCTCACACCAAAAGACATGCTTTCCTAGAACTGTATGAAAATCTAAAAACTTTAGGGACTGATCCTAAGATTGTCACTGCCATTAACTCTCTGCTTCAAACTCAATCCCAAACTCCACTTCAATCCTCATGCTAAAGTCACAGTTAAGATCATTCTGGATTGACTAAACCGGTTGGAATTGAACCATGGGATGTTGCCCAAGCCCGATTCAAAATTGGTTTTACAGGGAATGGTTAACTCCAGGATTGACTACTTCAATATTATCATGACCAAACTCCCTCAAGCCAGAATAGCCCTCTCAATGCAGTTCTACACTAAGCTGAAGTGATCTCCAACACCTAAAAATATTTGAAGCACCTTTAAAAGAACATGCATCACCTCTAAAGGACTCCACATGAATAAACCTAATTACATAACCCAGAAAATACAAATATCTGGTGGCATTAGGGAACTGAATATCAAGTTCATCCAATGTACAGGAACCACTAAGCTGAGAAATAGGAGCACTGTTAAGAAATCTATTTTGGGCAGTGCATCTGCAATATTGAATACTCTCTGAATACATTGCTGCCTTCTCGTGCTCTCATTATTTTCAAAAACGATCTCACAAAAATACACTTACAAAAAAAACGCTATCTCACATTGCTCCATTACTGTGGTATATACATTAGACGGAGCCTATGTTTACATACTGCCTGTCAAGTGTATTCTTGATGCTGCATCAATATGAACACCTGCTTTTAATTTCTTGGTCTAACCAGAATTAACCGTGTTCTCTCAAACATCTTAATTACATTCCTTAAGTCAGTTGAATATGAAGTGGAGAAGGCCTGAGATGTCAACAAGAGGGAAGCAGAGTGAATTTGTATTAAAAAGGATTTCAACTGAGCATAACAAATATAGCTAAATAACTAATTCAAAGGATGTGAAAGATAAACAACAACAAAAAATCAATGTCAAATCACAAGGAGTCATCATCAGGTGATGGGGCTTTCAGGAAAGTTGTTACTGAATGAGTAGTGTGGCTATGTAAGTGATTAAATCAATCAATCGGTTACGTGGAAATGCAATCAATGAATCAGATAAATAGAAAAACATCAATGAAATTGGCATGCGAAAAAAAACAGAAGAGTCAACAAATGAGAAATGTGGAGCAGGAGTTGATATATAATTTCCAGTGTATATAAGAAACAACAAGAATCAGTTTATATGCAATGGGATAACCAAGCGTATGAGAAATAATCTATCACTTCAGAGAAGACACAGAATGGGTCAACTAGCAAGAAGAATAGCCAGTAAGAAACAGAAAAGTCCAGCAGGTTAAAAAAGAAAGTTAGACATTTATGAAGTTTTTTTTTTTTTACAAATATCTCGATAAGTTTCAAACTTAAAAACAAGAAACCAACCAGGCAAAAATGTCCAGCATGTAACATTACAGTAAAGAAATATGCCAATCAGTATGAAAAGATAAGGACAGAAACAGGAGAGCAGACACTGGTGGGTAACAAAGGGGATAAAGTAAATCCTGTCACGATCGAAATTGGTATTTTGGGTAATAGGAGTTAAAATTTCTTGCTTTGGCCAAAAGACAACTCAAATATATATTCAAATCAAAGCTCCAACATGCACAGATTGCTGTTGAGGTTGCTGTTCTATCACCTACATTCTTACTTCTAGGATAACAAAAGGTAATGGCTATCAATTTCCCATGGATGAATTTAGATAGGAGGAATAATCTATATACATTTATTCTGCATGCATTGGCATGGTGCATCTAGCCTGCATACAACGTAGCTGCTTGAATGTATGGCTCAAACGTCTTACTTCTACAAGTTCACTCCCATCCTCTGCTATCAAACGATCACCTCAAGGAGGGAAAGTCTTCATGTACAGTGCTAAAAGATAAAAAGTAATCGACAACCTCATGATCTACTTGCACGGTTTCCTTCACTTTCAGTGTGAACCTGAAGTACTCAAGACTGCAACAAGTGCAAGATATTGCAGAGCTCAGGAAAGTTTCACTTAAAGCCATGAGGAACCCCTAAGGGCTACCAATAGCATGTCACTGCGAGGGGTCCTTGGTAATGTCCAAATGGGAAAAGGACCTTTTCACACCATTAAGACTACGAATAACACTCTCACCTTCTTGCATGTACTGGAAGCTGCTTCACAGATTAATGAGGTACCACCTACAAAGTAGGTAATGGCAAGTATGAGTATACACAAGCCAGAGGACTAATACGACTGCCTAGGGTGGAGTAAAGAAGAAGCAGTACCTCACCTAAGGAGATCGGATATGTGAGAGAAGGAACAACAAGGGCGTAAGTGCGTGAAGTGCAAGGTGATGTATTATGCTTCCCTGGGAGTGATAACTGCTTTTCTGAAGTGTCATACCTATGCACAGTTGGGGGTTAAGCCACGCAATGACAAATGTGAATGTATTTTCCTCAACTGTGTAAGGCACATACAGAGGGTTTCCTGGTTCAGGATGGAGGCACTGCAAATTTAATATGACAACGTAATATGCCCCATTAAGTACATTAAAACAGGACATGAACCGGCGCGGGGGGGGGGGGGGGCGGCGCAGGCTCCAAATTCCACAGGTACTTATAGAGGCGATTAAGCCAAAGTGGAGAAAGAGGGAGGACGAATAGAAATACATTCACAAGTGAAACAGTGTATACTGGTTGACAGATTGGGCACAGATTGAATTTGGCACAGTAGTGGAAGGCATTGGGCACAGTCCAGTGCTGAGGCACGCAAGGTGGTGCATAGTAAGGGATAACTGTTAGTACACAAGCGAGACATAGTCTATGCAAAGTGGACAAACCCTAAGGAAAACACTAGTCGACTGTACTGACTCAGGGCCTCTGACCCTCTGCTCTGGGCCTTCCCCTCCCCCGCCCCCAGCCCTGCCCCGCCCCTCTCAGGACTCCGCCTTTCCCCGAGGCTGCAAGGCAGCCCTGTATGCCACATACACTCACCGGGTCCGGAGCAGGGGCCCTGCGGGCGGCGCCTGGGCGCGCGGACACCCCAACTGACGCGGCGGCCATCTTGGGGACAGTGAGCGGCGACTACGGGGGGAGGCGCCGCGCAGAACGGAATAGCCAATGGCGGGAGGGAGGGACAATAAGCACAAGGAACAACCAGTGATAGCGGATTGGCGCGCGTGACCTTACACTATCGATGATTGGAAGCACTGAATGCTCGTGCATGCTCTGTAGCCAATAGCCAGAGGTAGAGTGCGCGTGCACACGGGATAGCCAATGACGACAGGTCGTTTGCGCGTGCACATAGAGTATATAATTCCTTGGTCAGCATAGTGTAGCTATTGGTCGTTGGGAGGAGCGCGAGAAACTAAAGAACCAATACTGAGAGAGCTAGAAGGTGCGATACGGGGACAACAACTGCTGGAGCTGGAGCTGGGGCGCGAAGCTAGACATGGAAAAGGGACTCGTTCACGGGGAAAAACTAGTAAACGGAAGGAAAACAACAACACAAATCATAGACAAAGAGGAAATACTTAAACGATGTAGGATTGTGTGGTGGGCGGATATGTATTGGAATGAAAACAAACGCTGACGAAGTGAAGTGTTTTGTCTTTCATACTGCTAAGAAGGGTATCGTAATTTTCAATGGTACCCAAGTAAGATTAACCACCGAAGCAGCCCAACTTTCTCTCCTATACAAAATGACCGTAGCATAGGCAATGACAGTGCCGACTTCTTTAAACGATATATTCTAGAGTGGCCGACTGTTATACGAGAGATCTTCTAAGTATTCTAGAACCCCATGTTCAGTCTTGAGGATTCCTCGAACGTCACTTTGGACGTTGGCTTCCTCAAGACTGGACGGCTCTGGTTGTGGGTGTTTTTACAAGTACTTAATTCTGAAATAAAATCAGAACTGAACCTACGCAAGTCTCTAAGACCATTCTTCAACACCGACTTCCCATTATCACTTCGTGGAGACGCTAGGGTGACCATCTGGCGTGCTGACTCCTCTTCCACGAGCCGAGTGGTCGCTCCCAGGGTCCCTGCTGACTGCTGGTATCGTAGCGCTGAATTGCTTCACATAGCCTTGTACTTTTCAACTGTTGCTTGCAGGCTTAGCGCTTTGCTGTAGTAGCGCTCGGTGCATCTCTGTGCTGTTTAAATTGTTCCCTGCTGACTGCTGGTATCGTAGCGCCGAATTGCTTTCACATTGCCTTGTATTTTTCAACTGTTGCTTGCAGGCTTAGCGCTTTGCTGCAGTAGCGCTTGGTGCATTTCTGTGCTGTTTAAATTGTTTAAACGCGTTTTGCCGCTAGCGCTCCGCTGTGCCCCCCCCTCCGCCTCCATTTTGTTTGTTGTGCTTGTCCTCGTGTGCCCGCCCCGCCTCCCAGCTGAGACGCCCTCGCCCCTCCACCATCCATATATGATAGGAGTTTCCGCGCGCAGCGTCTACGCGCAGCGTCCGCGCCCAACCCGCGCCGAAGGTGCGCCAAAGGTAAGCCCGTCTACGCCCGTCCGCGCCTGGACCGCACCCAGCGCCAGACCCCCTGCCCCTCGCGCTGCCCAGCCCCCCCGCATTACCTACGATGCCGCCGCCCTCCTAGCCCTTAACCCCGGTCGCGCCCCCAACTGCGTTCAAGCCGCTCCTGGACACACCCATGGACCTTTCTCATGCTACTCCTGCAAATTCAGCGGCACCGACAACATCTCCGCTACAACCACACATCAGACTCCCAACCCCAACCACTTACAATGCATCCTGCTCAACACCCGATCGGTCCACAGGCACGCCATTGACCTATGGAATCTACTAGACACCATCTCTCCGGACATCGCCTTCCTTACGGAAACTTGGATGAACGCTTCCTCCACACCAGACATCACCATTGCCATCCCTGGAGACTATAAGATCACTCGCAAAGACCGCACCAGCCACACAGGAGGAGGAATCGCTATCGTCCATAAGAAATCCATCCGCATCTCAACCAGCTCTGACGCCAACCTCGCCAACTCCGAACACCTTCACTTCCAGATCCACATCGACCCCAAGACCACACTCAGAGGCACCCTTCTCTACAGACCACCAGGACCCCGCGCAAAATTCAGTGAAGACATCACGGACTTCATCACTCCACACGCGCTCCCCTCCAAAGAATACATCCTTCTGGGAGACCTCAACTTTCACCTTGAAAATATCAACGACCGCAACACCGCCACCCTCGTGGACAACCTCGCCAACCTCGGACTTAAACAACTAGTCACTTCCCCCACCCACATCGCAGGTCACACTCTCGACCCCATCTTCACATCCAGCAATCATGTCTCCTTCGGCCACACCACGGACCTCCTCTGGACTGACCACAGCTGCGTTCACTTCACCTACAACAAACCAAAACCCTACACCCACCTCCAACCTACCCTGCAAAGAAACTGGAACAAAATCACCACGGACCAAATCTCCGCATCGCTCCTTCAAAACTCCCCAACCCCCTCTTCTAACGCCAACGAAGCCGCCGCTAACCTCACCCTATGGTTATCCAACACCGCCGACACCTTAGCACCACTGAAAAAACGGCCAAGCAAACCTGGCAGCAAAAAGGCCTCATGGTTCAACGATGATCTCAAGAAGTCCAAGAAACTCTGCCGCTCCCTTGAAAAGGCCTGGAAAAAAGACCCAACCACCAGCACCAAGGTCGCCTTCAAAAACGCCACCCGCACCCACCACCAACTGATCCGAAAAGCCAAGAAAACAGCATTCAAGGATCGACTTGACAACAACGCCCACAACAGCAAGGAACTTTTCAACATCGTCAAGGAATTCTCCAATCCCTCGGCCAACTCCAACGACATCACCCCCTCTCAAGCCCTCTGCGACTCCCTAGCATCATTTTTCCACAACAAGATTGCAGACATCCACAACAGCTTTGACAACCAACCCGGAAATCAACCCACCCTACCATTTGCTGATCATCTTCCCCCCGTGAACATTCTCAACGACTGGAACCCAATTTCCGCTGAGGACACCATCCGCCTGATGAATTCAATCCACTCAGGATCCCCCACAGACCCATGCCCTCACCACATCTTCAACAAAGCAGACTCCGTCATAGCTCCGCACCTCAGAGACGTCATCAACTGCTCCTTCAACTCCGCCACCTTCCCGGAATACTGGAAACACGCTGAACTCACCGCCCTTCTGAAAAAACCAACAGCGGACCCCACCGAACTCAAAAATTACCGCCCCATCTCGCTTCTCCCATTCCCGGCCAAAGTCATCGAGAAAGCTGTCAACAACCAGCTCGCCACCTTCCTCGAAGCCAACAAATCCCTCGACCCCTCCCAATCTGGCTTCCGAGCAAAACACAGCACTGAGACCGCCCTCATCGCAGCAACAGACGACATTCGAACGCTACTAGACAATGGAGACACAGTCGCCCTCATCCTCCTCGACCTCTCCGCAGCCTTTGACACAGTCTGCCACAGCACCCTCCTACAACGCCTCTATAACATCGGAATCCAAGGAAAAGCACTTGAATGGATCTCCTCGTTCCTCACCGGAAGAACCCAGAGAGTCCGCCTTCCTCCTTTCAAGTCCGAGGCCTCTGAAGTCATCTGCGGCGTACCACAAGGATCCTCACTCAGTCCCACCCTCTTCAACGTATACATGAGCCCCCTCGCGGCCATCGCACGCCAACACAACCTCAACATCATCTCTTACGCGGACGACACTCAACTGATCCTCTCTCTCACCAATGACCCCAGCACCGCCAAAACTAACCTACACGAAGGAATGAAAGAAGTCGCCGAATGGATGAAACAAAGCCGTCTGAAACTGAACTCAGACAAAACAGAAGTCCTCATCTTAGGTACATCCCCCTCTGCATGGGACGACTCCTGGTGGCCGGAAGCCCTCGGAAAAGCACCCACCCCGACAGACCACACACGGAACCTAGGCGTCATCCTGGATTCTTCACTCTCAATGAACAGACAAGTCAGCGCCGTATCCTCTTCCTGCTTCAACATTCTTCGCATGCTCAGAAAAACATTTCGCTGGATCCCCTCCGATACAAGGAAAACAGTCACCCACGCTCTGGTCACAAGCCGACTGGACTACGGAAACACCCTCTACGCGGGCACTACCGCAAAACTCCAGAAGAAACTCCAACGAATCCAAAACGCCTCAGCCAGGCTCATATTAGACCTCCCACGCAACGAACACATCTCTGGTCACCTTAAAGACCTACACTGGCTACCCGTCAATAAGAGGATCACTTTCCGACTGCTTACCCACGCACACAAATCACTCTACGACATCGGTCCAGACTGCCTCAACTCACGACTGTCCTTCTACACCCCCTCACGCCAACTACGTTCCTCCAACCAAGCCCTCGCCATTGTACCTCGCATCAACAAGACCACCATGGGAGGCAGATCCTTTTCATACCTGGCTGCTAAAACATGGAACTCACTCCCCGCTTACCTTCGCCTTACCCAGAACCACCTAGCATTCAGAAAGCAACTTAAAACGTGGATATTTGACAAGTAATCATCCTCCCCTTCCTAAGCGCCTTGAAACCCTCTGGGTATGTAGTGCGCTATACAAATCCTATGACTTGACTTGACTTGATGCAGGTAGATTGTAAACTGTGACTATAGCAATCCAGGACTAGTAATCAAGATTCGGGGCAAAAGGTCAATTTAACAGAATTCTCAGGAGGTCGCTGTGGTATCCTGCTATCATAGTTCTATGACGCAGGATGGCTCCGAGGGTTCCATTGGAATGTAGTGAAGGGGCAAAAGGCCGTCTGTTGGAAACAATACTCGTACGCCAGGTAAGTTGATTTGTATTTTATTCCCTAATCGCGTCCATACCAGGAGCAGCACTGTAAAGTATACGCTTTACCTTTTTATTCTTAAGTAGAACCTTTATTGTTGAAACATAGACAACGGGGACGATAGAAGGAAGCAGCTACGGCTGGGGGCACTCCAGGCAACAACTGCTGCCAAAGCTCCAGCAAGGAATCTAGGGGGCATATTATCAAGACAGGCGATACAATTATTAATGGGCTTGATAATATGCTCTATGGAATTTCAATTTAAGCCCATGTTAAATGTGAAGGACATCTAACCTGGGCTTCAATTGGAATTCCATAGAGCATATTACCAAGCCCATTATCGCCGTTTTAGCGGCAGTTTTCTGCCGCTAAAACACCGATAATTTTATCGCCTGGCTTGATAATATGCACCTTGCATTTAGGCTGACAAGGTTCACGGAGAAGGGCTTTCAAGGATAAACAATACAATGACGGAGATGCAAAATGCATAACACATCTTCTCTCGTAAAAACAAAACCGAAGGAATAAAAGGGTTACACAAAAAAAAGTAAAATCCAATAAATACAGTTATTCAAA
Organism: Lissotriton helveticus; assembly: GCF_964261635.1. Lineage (NCBI taxonomy): Eukaryota > Metazoa > Chordata > Amphibia > Caudata > Salamandridae > Lissotriton > Lissotriton helveticus. Next base: position 535,397,349 of record NC_136072.1, on the reverse strand, counting down.
CTAAAATGCATAGCAGGTACATTTATAATAGATAACCAAATAGTATTATAAATGTTCAACTGTATGTCAAACAAAATGTGTCATCCATTTGGGTTTGACACTCACTCTCTTGTTGTGCACTTAATTATCCACAACTGTCTCTATGCACTTCATTATTCTCAACTGCTTTGCTATTGTGACATTCTTCCCCTCTTCCTGTATTTTAGAACTGTCAGCATCGCCAACACAAGTGAAATCTTCCTCCCCATGTTCTCCTTCAATACCTCTTCTTCCTTCACAATGATCACTCTTCCCCACAGCCTGTTCAACCTCAACCACACCGTATAAATCCTTTAAATACTTTACGCCATCCAGGCTGGAGGTAAGGGGGCTAGAGTTAACACTACATCAACTTCTACAGGCTCTCTATCCATATCATCAAGAGCAAAAGAAGAAGAGGATACGTTTTCCTCATCATACATGTATATATCATTGAGGTCTTTAAGGATAGCAATTCTTCTTCTTAAATTCCAAACTTTACCATCACTCAAAAGTACAGCATTACGAAACACCTTTCTGACCTGTATAGGCTTAAAAAATTGATTTTCACCTCTTCTGACTTTCCACGTTTTTTAGGTCTCGCCTGAGCCAATGCGCTTGCGCATTGCTCCGGCGAGATTATAGTATGGGAAAAGAACAGTCTACCAACGGCGGATTATACACAGTTCATGTGATCTATGCGCGTGCACAGCGCCAGCCACGGCACACACCACCATTTGTCTCCAATCAGACTTCAAAGGCTGCGCTCCCGCTCCCCCGCCCCCCCAATGCCGAGAGCTTGTGTGCTTGCATCATCCTTTCTTGTTTAGCCTTTCCTCGCTTCAGCCCCTCCACCCTCTGCTACGGAGCACACGTAACTTGTTTGTTCCTGTTAAGACGGTGCTGTAGAAAGTAAACGCTCGAGTTTCGTAACTGCTTGGCTAATACAGCAGTAAAATACAATTATGTGACTTTTGCCCTGATTCGGTAACTTTCTCGTAATTTTATTTTTCTGTGCGAACTAAGCCCTCCTTAAGGTCCAAGCGGGCGTTTAAATTCTGAAAAGTGTTCTTTTATTTTTAATTATTGTTTTCTCGTTTGCCTCAAGATGTGCACCGTTCTGTTATGTTTGAGAACACAACCAGTCCGTAATATATAGAAAATAAGGTAGTCAATGTTTTTCTCAGGAGCCCGGCGATGGCGTTGTTGAATGACGAGGTTGCTAAATACTACCTCTGCCCAGTCTTGCTCCCACCTCTTGCCTCTTTCTTCTGTGAGCCAATTCTTCGTATCTCTCTATATAACACTCATTCAACAATATGCCCCACATCATCGCTAGATCAACCACGTCATTTGATTGCTCTGTGTCCCTGTCCCTCCCCTCTTATCTGATTACCCCCAATCCCCTCCATGTCTTTCTCCGGCGGGGTATGCTGTGGAATTTATGTTAATACCTCCCGCAGGACGCGCAAGCCGCCTCTTCTCACACCCTGGCACCTCAAAGGGTCTGAGAAATGCCAGATATTCCCAGTTAGTGGCACTGCCCCCAGACTCCCCCACTAATTCCAGGCCCCAATTCTCCCAGCGCACAGGGGAGCAGGCTGCGGTGGTGACTTCAGGGTTGAGCAGCCCGCTCTCCTTACTCACATGTGTGAGCAGTGGCTGCAATACTTCACCGCATGGAGCTGGGAAATAAGGAAATGTGCTGTGTTTACTCCGTGAAAAACAGCCGGCCACCCCTTGACCACAGGTCGAGCACGCTTGCCAGGTTGGTCAAGCGGCATCGTACCCCGCGTTTTTGCATGCATCTATCATTTTATATTTTGCCATGAATGTTTTTTCGTTCCGCATCCCGAGAGGCCCCCGCCTCCCACTCGATCTCCACCCCCGTTGCCATCCTCGAGTACTTAACCGCTCTGCACCATCCTAATCCTCTGCCCCACCCTACATCCGTTGCTGTAAATTGGCCGTCCCTTGCCAACGAGTGGCACCCACATCCCTGCTGTGCCACTCCCACCACTCTGCCCATTTGCACCACCCTCAACCCAGTCCTCCCCCAAACACCCATCTCCATCCAATTTCCAGAATTGGCCCCAAACAGGGCGCGGGGCACGTTGTTGTCTCCCTTAATGAAGCCCCCATTTATCACTTATACTTCCGCCAGTGTCTGCAGCGCTCTAAAATCCTCTCAATTTTGTACAAGTACATACGCCTTGTGGATACTTCATTTCTTTCATTGTACATTGCCCACCGTTAACATCTTTGCAATTCCGTGCGCCTCTGTGTCATCGTGTTACTTTTTCTTATGTTCGCTGCAGTCTGTATGTATTGACGTTCCTTGTCTTCACATTTAGTTTTTGCATACGACACCCTACATTTCCCCCTATCACCACATTAGCATTCTCACAACTTAAATAAAGTAGGTTGCAGTCTGCGTGTCCATAATGCTGACAGACCCGCCATAAACCACCTGCCGGCTGCAGCCTACTTACATTAAATCAGTAGGCCAAGCCCAGCCCGGTGCAAACATTCCTCCTCTCTGAATGGTGCTTAAATTCCAGCATGCCCTTTCCCAGTATTTGCGTATATATAACTTGCTTATAACGCCCATCCTAAACACTTCAACGCCACCCGATCGCGCCTTCCCCCCTGTGCAACCCCCCTCCCCATCACCCCAGCTACATTATTTCTTAATACTTAGCATTCTCGCTTTAAATATGGCATGTTACCTAAAATCCTGACGACTTTCAGAACCACATCCGTGTGTGAGCACAAGATACAAAAAAATTGTCCTGCAATCGCTTGCTTTTTTGTGTCATGGTGTGTCAGACACTGCCGCTAAATATTCAAACGCGCATCTTAAAAACAGTTAACTGCATTCTTTATAAACTGAATTTCAATAAATCAGAAGTGGAAATTATTCAGCCCGATTTCTAAACGCATCCGGTGCAACAGGACCCTACTTGAAAGGCTTCTTCTGTTAAATAATCTTTCAGTGATCTTGTGCAATATTTGATAACGGACAAATCAAAGTTGTCAATCATAGAAGTAATGCTTCACATCCATTTCCTCGGGCGCTTGTATAAAAACAAAAATAATCGTAAATATTAGTGATGTTTAGGATAAGCATCTTCGTGTACTATACTATCAGAACACCATGCACACACAGTCTTCACAAACTGGGCTGTGCTTGTTTTTTTTTTTTTGCAGTTTTATATAGCGCGAACTTGACCAAATCGGGTATCAGAGCGCTTTACATAGGACCAGTTACGTTGCATGAGGACACACATTCATTTTTGTTAGGCACAGGAAAATTAAGTGATTTGCCCAGAATCACTCTACATACATTCTACATATTTGTGCAACAATCCGTTCTAGCATTTTGCAGAAAACTCTATGCATGTGAACTATGCCACAGTGCCCCTCATCCTCCTCTGCTTCCTTGTGCTGCACAGTGCTGTGTATTTGTGTAGACCATTGTGCAGGACTTGTTTGTCCATTGGACCTGGGAGGTGATAGTGTGTGTCTGTTGGGTGTGTTGGTCTATGCATGTTGATCATGTATGTCAGCATGGTGTGTGAATGCGTGCAAATACTATACAAAAGCAAGCCTGTCGGCTTTGTAAGTGCCACTTTGAAATGGCTTCCCATTAAATGCTTCTGATATAGAAAACTAGAAAAAATGTTGGTTGGGCCTTTGGAGGATAAACGGGTCATTTGATATATATATGTGTGTGTGTGTATATATATGTATATATATACACACACGCATACACACATATATGTACACACACACACAAACACACCCCATCCCCAACTTTCCATTCAAGAAAAGTGGTCCGACACCGCCTGGTTGAGTTCGATTGGATTTTTCATTCAAATAGATGTTGTTAAGCGCAAGTTCCAATTCCTGTAACCTTTGTGGGATACGCCTTTCAGCCAGTGTGCTTTCTTCAGTGCCAAGTTACTGAGGCAGCTTCCTTCACCTGGGGGTCCTTTAGATGCTGCAAAGGCCACTCCCAGTTGAGCCTTGTCATGGCCCCTCCTGTGCCTCATTTTTTTATTTATTTAAAAAAAAAAAAATTTAAGTATGTTTTATTGAAACAAGTGACATACAGTTACATTTCCTTGTGCAGAATACAGTAGGGAAACAGGGAGCTGTTCAACTCGTACAAAGTCTGCGATGACGCTGTCAACAGCCGGAGTCCCAATAGGTACCAACATCAATGAGCCATGCATTTAACCACAATGGGGCTAGTTCCGGCGACTGCATCAAAGGACACTCGTACATTACACTACAACGTATCATGCGTTACCCATCCCACCAGAGTGTCCGGCCCACCCTGTCAGCTCGGCGTGCCTCTGGCCACCTCCCCTTGTAGTGCCCACAACCCTCTGTTCGACGTTGCAGTGCATCAATTCCCAAGAACGGGTCTGTCCGTCCTGACCTGTCTATAAACAAGGTGTATGGACGTCGTCGGTGTGAAGCACACCCTGGACATTGCCGTGATGCGGTAGAGGGCTGCGGTAAGGGTCGTCATGCATTGTATGGTCATGCGTTTGCTTGTCAGATGCAAAAGTGCAGTGTAGTCAACTGGGGGGTGACAGTCTGCTAAACAACCTCCAAACCGAGGTAAGGGATAGAGGAAAAAAAAGGGGGGTGTAGTGAACCTTAAGTCAAGGAGGGATGGGTGTGCTACAATGTGGTCTCGGCCTTTCTTGGCCCGTGGTCAGGTGGTGTGTCAATGCGGAGTGGAGATGCTATGCTTATGTGGGTCAACGGTGACGTGTGAGTTGCGAGGACTTCTAGTGTCGGGGCGGTGTGTCCCGTGTGTATCGGCCGCGTAGTCGGTCCTCCCCAACAGGGGGGGGGGAGAGAGGGGGGGAGGGGGGGCCTACCCGAGTGGTGGGTCATTCCTGCATATGTACGGCTCCTTGTTCATGGTGTAGCCGTGGAGAACACTCCCTCACCGTACACCCCCGCCCCGCTGGAGGGGGGGGCAGGGGGTAGAGGGGGCCTCCTCCCAGCCTATGTCATCCCACGGTCAAGGCAAGCTCTGGTGAACGCCTGTAGGATGTTATCCCAGATCTGGGCTATTGGGATGGCCCTCCGTCCCGCTGTCTCCTCCCTGCGTAATACTGTACCCTCTGCTGTCGCCCAATAAGTGAGGGAGGCACACCAGTGCTTTGTCTGCGGTGGGTTTGCATCTTTCCAATGTCGTGTTATAAGTCTTTTGGCGGTAATTAGTCCCAGATCCCAAAATCTGACGTGGGCCTTGTTGTGTTTTGTCCTTTTGATCAGGCCCAGCACGCAGGCGTCCCAATCATGTCTCAGTACCGTGCCCGCCCCTTTCGTCAAGAGTGTAGTGACATCTTGCCAGTACGTTTGTAGCCTGGGGCACGACCATAGCATGTGCAGGAGATCTGCATTCAGTAACGCACATCGTGGGCAGCTGGAGGTATCCATCGCGAAGTAACAATTTATCTTGTCCGGGGACAGATATGCTCTGTGTACAATGTAGAACTGTATTATTCTAAATCTCGAGTTGCGGGGTATGTGGCACGGGCTTTCCAGGATCCTCTCCCATTCCTTATCCGTCCAGTCCCTCTCCCTGTCAGTCGTCCACCTGGCTCTTAAGGGCTGGAGTGTGCATGTGGTGTGGGATTGTAACGCCTGTGCTAGCCAGTGTATCACATGCGATCCGTTACCCATTATGTGTAGATATTGTATCAACTGGTGCGCCTGAGGCTCCTCCGATATATCACCCCAGTGTTTCGTGAGCATCCGGACCATAGAGGCGTGGAGCAGGAACTGCCCTGCCGGCAGGCCAGGGTCCTCCGTGAGTCTCTCGAACGGAACTAGGGTGCCGTCGTTATATAGGTCCGCCATGGATTTCATCCCCACTTGTTCTCAGCTGACCAATTGTGCTGCGGTTACCACTCCCCCAGGCCTAGGCATGCCTTCCAAAGGGAGGGCCGGGGCGTAGAGCGTTATCCCCTTTGTCAGTGTTAATGCTCGCTTGTAGCATCTAAGTGCCACCGCGAGGTGCAATTGTATTCCGCGAGCCGCGCCATTGAGGGGGTGGAATTGTGCGAGAGCCCCCGCACGTGTCAGGGCCGGGGCCATCGAGGCTGTGTCATTGAGGTTCCTTCCCGCGAGCCATGCCACCACCCATTGAAGTTGCGCCGCGAGGTAATAAAGTTCCTGATTGGGGACCGCCAATCCTCCCGAGGACGTCGGGCATATAGCTTCTTTAGGGCTACTCTGGGTCTCCCTGTGTTCCATAGGAGCGCACGCACCATGGTTTCCAGGTCTTTAAATATCCGGGCAGGGACGTATACCGGTATGTTCGAGTAATAATAAAGGAGTCTCGGTAAAACTATCATTTTCGCCAGGGTGATTCTGGCTGGGACATTCAGCGGGAGCGTGTTCCAGAAATGTATCTGGGCTCTCAGGGAGGATATAGCCCTGATCAAGTTGCCCTCCAGTATGTCCGCCGGGGACCGGTATATATGTATACCGAGGTATTTGAAGGTGCCCGCGTACCAGGTTAGCGTTGTGCCCCCTAATTGCACCGCACATTCCTGCATATCAGGGTGAAAGGGGTAGACCCCAGATTTTCCCCAATTGACTCGTAGTCCAGAGTGGGCTGTGAATTCTTGTAGGGTTTCCGCGAGCCCTGGTGGTATCTGAGTGAGGTCCCTAATGTAAAGGAGCAGGTCGTCTGCGTATAACAAGACCGTATGCATACCGTCTATCAATGGGATGCCCCATTCCGCGCCCTGTCCCCTCAGAAACTCCGCCAGTGGCTCCATCGCTAAAGAGAAGAGCAAAGGCGACAATAGGCAGCCCTGACGAGTGCCCCGTCTGACTCGTATAGTGTCTGATAGGAGGCCCCCGGTCCTGACTCGAACGCTGGGGGTTTGGTATAGGAGGCCGACCATTTCCAAATAATCATCTCCCAGGTCAAATTTTTGCATCACCGCCCTTAGATATGGCCACTCCACTGAGTCAAACGCCTTTTCCAGATCTAATACAAGACAACCCGAACGCGGCCAAGGGTTCCTCGCGTATTCCTGCACCCTGAACAACCGACGGATATTGAACGACGTGCTGCGGGTGGGTACAAAGCCGTTCTGGTCTGTGTGAACCAGGGTGGGTGTGTACTGGGCAAGTCTTCGCGCTAGTGTGGATGCTAATATTTTATAATCTGTGTTTAAGAGAGCAAGCGGTCTGTATGAGGCCAGTAGCGTCCCGTCTTTTCCCGGTTTTAAGAGGGAGACCAGGGTGGCTTCATTTAGAGAGGGCGGCAGTGAGGAGTCGTTAGGCGCTGTTGTGTACATTTTAATCAGTTCGGGGATCAGGAGGTCCCGATATGCCTTATAGAACTCCGCTGGGAGTCCGTCAGGGCCAGGGGATTTACCATTAGACAGCGCTGCTATGACCTCCCGGAGTTCCTCGGACGTGATGGGCGCTGCTAGATCCGCGCGTTGGGCGTCGCGGAGCACCGGCAACGGTATCTGGCGGAGGTATCCCTCCGTGTCCGGGGCGGGGATGGGCAGGTAGGAGCGGTACAGCGCGTCGTAGTGAGTTACGAACGCGCCGTGAATCTCTACTTGAGTGCGTAAGAGCGACCCGTCTGCGCCCAGGACTTTCGTGACTGGTTTTGTCTTTTCCTCCCTGGTAATGAGCCACGACAACAATTTGCCCGGTTTGTCCCCTCTATCATGAGTGCGTGCCGCGTGGGTAGCATAATTCAAACACCTAAGCCTCTCCAGCAGTTCTTCGTGCCTTGTGCGCGCAGATTGCAACTCAGCGCCATCATCTCTGACCGAATCCTGTTCATGTCGGATCAACTCGGCTTCTATCCTCTGAAGGTCTTTCTCAACACTTCGTTTAAGGTTGACCTGCGTGCCCAGACACAGTCCTCTGATGACCACTTTAAAAGCGTCCCATTCTATTTGTGGGGTGGTGGCAGAGCCCGTGTTCTCCTCGAAGTAATGCGCTATATGCGTGAACAGTGAATCTCGGAAGGGCGCATCTAACAGGAGATCCGGTTGCAGTCTCCAAGTGGGGACAGGGGGATGTGGGGTTGCCCAAGAGACAGTCAGCATGTGAGGGTTGTGGTCGGAGTGTGTCCTACCCATGTAGTATGCCTCCTTTACTAACGGGAGTAAGTCATCAGTGAGCATGTACCTGTCTAATCGGGTGTGTAGGGTGTGAGCTCCTGAGTAGAATGAATACGTCCTGGTGGTTGGATTACGGTGTCGCCACACGTCTTGTAAGTGCCATTGGTCAGCCCAAGCTACAAGAGCTTTCATGGCGCCCACTACCGGAGCGTTGGGTAATGGCGGGAAGGAACGGTCTAGTGTGACGTCCAGCACGCAGTTATAGTCCCCTCCCAATACCCAGAGGATCCCATGCCAGTGAGATAGGGCCGTAGATACTGTCGCAAGAAAACCCTGCTGGTCCGTGTTAGGGGCGTAAAGCGACGCTAGAACTAATGGGTGTCCATCCAAACGTCCCTTTATCGCCACCAGTCTTCCCTCCCTGTCTATGTGTGAGTCGTCAATTTCAAACGGAAGTCCTGGTCTCACCCATATCAATACACCCCTCGCGTAGGAGGAGAACCCAGTCGCGTACAGCTGGCCACGCCATCGCCTGCGTAGTGTGAGTACTTCAGTCGCTGTCAGGTGTGTCTCCTGCAGGAGTGCTATTTGTACCTTATGTCTCTTCAAATAGGAGTATATCATGTACCTGCGTGAAGGTGTGTGTATACCACGCACGTTCCAAGTGCAGAGTTTAACCTCAGCCATCACAATGCATCAAGTCATTCTCAGCCGCCCTCCCCCTCGCCCCATGCACATCCCCGGGAAGCCTTCCATCTCTCAGCTCCACAACATTTTCCTGCACACCTGTGGGGCACCATGAAAAGTTCAGTAATTCCGCCATTAAACTATGATTGCAGCACGGTAAAAGAATAGGGAGAAGGGTGAACATAAACTGGGGAAAACACCATAGGGTCGGCTGCCAAACGTGCAGTCGTCCAAACACTCTACTGGGATATCCAACGTTCCAGTCTGGGGGGTTGCTGTCCATCGCGCAAGGCGAAAAGGGGGTAATGAGTTCCAGTAGAGCTTGAGTGCGTGTACCGCCCCTCATGGGGGGAAGTATATAGTTCTGGTCTGCCATCAGGTGGGCTATATCGTTGGTCGCGCAATGCAACCTTAATGTCTTGCGGCACCTGTGCTGCCAGTTCCCTGTGTGTAGTAGGAACTCCGCCCACCCGGAGTGACCCCTGCCGTATCATAACCTAGGGGGGAGGAGACTCTCTAGGCCGATTGTAAAGCGGCAGGTGACATTATGTATGCGTCAATGACTACTTACTGCGTCTCAGACGTGCGCCATCGTGGGGAATAGTGAACTCACCGCCTCTGACTCACGCTCGCAATCGGTGTCATATAGTCGCCTCACTCCGGCACATTGGTCCCACCGGCTGGCAGGTGTGAGGGCATGGAGCGGGTGGGAGAGTGGAGCAAAGCAGAAAGAGCGCCAGGGTGGGACACTCCGTCAACCGAACAGATCCGATGTTTGTGGCGTGACTGTTGGTAGATCACCTGAGACCTGTGAGTCCGGTAGTCCATAGATCGCCTCGTCGTCGCTTGGTGATATCCCGGGGCTGGTGATAGGTGGGGAGCATTGAGGCGGAGAGCCGCCAAGTTCCGTGACCATCCGCAGGGCTTCCTGTTGCTCCCGGCGTATTTCCTCTTCAGACGGGTTCGTGCCACTGTGTGTATTACTCGCTGCTGGTGAGGGTGTTCGGTTCCCGCGCCTCCGTTTGGATCTCCTGCGTCTCCTTGACCTAGGCGGATCACCTTGTATCCTTGTATCCTTGTCGGTCCCGTTATCCAGCCAGGCTTCCACCTCCTCCGAGGTGTTAAAGAAATGTGTCTTTTCATTAGCTATGACTCTCAGTTTTGCTGGGAAGAGGAGGGAATACGTGAGTCCTAGCTGGCGTAGACGTCTTTTCACTATCCGGTAGGAGTGTCTCTGACGTTGGACCTGAATCGTATAGTCCGGAAAAAACATTATGTTCACATTATCCACTTGTATGGTGCCAAGTTTGCGAGTCTCTATAGTTCAGGATCCGAATGAGGAAGGGACGTGGGTTGGAGCCGGTAGGGAACGGTCTAGTCGGGACCCTGTGTGCTCGTTCTACCACAAAATGGGGCGAAAGGGTACCTTCTGGCAACAGGGCGCGAAACCAGTCCTCCACACGTGATGTCGGATCTTTCCCTTCCCATTTTTCGGGGAGGCCAACTATTCGGACGTTGTTGCGTCTCGCCCGTCCTTCTGCATCCTCCGCCCTGTCTTCTAGGAACTCCACCCTGTTGAGAAGATCTTTGATCTGCTTGTCCGACTGTGTGACGCGCGGTTCCAAGTCGGTCACGGTGGTCTCCAGGGTTGTGGTGCGTTCAGCTAGTTTTTTGTGATCCGCTTTCAAATGCGTCAGGTCAATGGCGACCCCGTCTATCTTCGCCTCCAGCGACGTCCGGGTGGACTGAATGGAATTCTCCAGTCGCTCCATGGCCGCCAAGACCGAGTCCAGTCTGGCCGTCACCGGGTCTACATCCGTCTGCTTCTGTGACTTGTCCATTCTGTTCTTCGGGTGCGTGCTCCCGGTTCCTGTGCGCTTCCCTGCACCTCCAGACATGAGCAGGGTGCTGTGCTCTGGTAGCCCGGATAGCGTAGCGTTAATCGTTTCTGCGGGCCGTTCGCACCACAGGTGCCTCTTCAAGGTAGGGGACTATGCCCGTACACCCGTGGGGGATACTGCCAGGAGACGCCCTCGTGAGGTGTCCGCAGCTGAAGTGGGCCGACCAGCGTACAGGCCTGTGTGTCCCGGTGGTAGTTGCGTCACTTTCAGGTTCTGCAGCTGGACACGATGCGTTGCGTGGCTCGGCCTCAAAGGCCGTATGCTGCGTGGTTAGCGCTGTCCCACCGTCACGTCGCCGAGCTGGCGGTAGTGGAACACGGGGGGGTCAGTGCCCGCAGGTCGGTATCCTTATGCCTTGTAGACCCCAGTGGTCCAGTGGTGCTCGGGTCACGCAGGTGGCAACACCGCCCGCAGCCTCCGTCAGTGTACCACGGGGGGTCGCTGTTCGCCGCCGCGCATCCCTCCCGATGCACCCCCGCAGTGGCGAAGTGTGTGGTCAGGTGGTGCTTCGCCAAGCCGGGCGACCGATGACGGCTGGCGGTAGCGTGCTCCTGTGGCGAGGTGGTATCGGGCCCAGGTATTCACTTCTTCTGCCTGGCAGTGTGGGGTATTGCGATGGTCCCCCAGGGGCGCCTGGCCCAGGGTTGAGTCGTCCGGTCTGTGTTGGGGCCGGTAGTCGAGGTTTACAGCAGTTGGGCACCCGCCAGTGTCACTGCGCAGGGGGGGCGCTCCCCCTCAGAGTCATTATGGGGGGCCCTTCGTTTGCGGTCTGTGCTTCTTTGCTAATCGCACGTGCTCAGTGCCGGTGACGCCGGGAGTCCCCTCCCCGGTCAGGTGCTCATGGGTTCTCGCCAGGGCGGGCACCGGTGGGTACAGGCGGGTGCCTAGGTCCTCGGGCGGTGGGGCCTCGCCTGTCGTCTCCGGGGCTCCCTCTCTTTCCCCTTGGGAGACTCTTCCCGGTAGGCGCTGCGACTAGGGGCTGAGGGGGGCGGGGTACCTGTCCACGACTGAGGCTCACCCGGCGATCCGGATCTCAGCAGGCATCTGCCCCAGCCCGCCGCTACAGACTGTCGCCTACGCTTTCGCGGTGGTCCCAGCCGGGCTATTGCCGTCCTCAGCGTCCGCCAGTCGACCACGCTCAGTGCACCCCAACGCTGCCTTCACTGCACTGCCGCTGGGCACCCTCCGCCCGCGCGGCCTGCACTTCCGGTCCCGACCCCGGGCTTGCCTGGCGGGTCTCACCGTCCTTGCGGCTTCCCTCGCGGCGTGGGTGGGCTCCTAGGTGCCGGTGCGGTTCCGGGGCATGCGGAACCTTGAAACTCGGTCCGGAGCTGGGTAAGCGCTTTACAAAGTCTTGCACCAACTATTGGCTCGCCAGTCGGAGAAATGACCGGATAATTTACCCCCATAGTGGAGGGTCTCGCCGGAGCTCCGCTAAGGCACAGCCAGCCTCGCTGCGCGCATGGCCCCTCCTGTGCCTCATAGCTGTGTTACAACTTTGCACTCACCAGACTGTTGCATGCTGGTTTGTGGAGTCCATAGTGAATGCCCCTTTAGTAAATATATATGTATATATATATATATCACAAACAACATTTTTTTCTAATTTTCTGTATCAGAAGCATATATGTTTATTTGTTTTGCCTATCTGCCATCAAATTAATGTTCTATTCTGTAAATGACTGTTGGACTTGGCCCTTCTGGCAGCTTCACCCCTAAACTTTTTGCTTTTAATGGTGACCTGGTGGTGGTGATTTTTTTTTTTTATATATAAACTGTTTTTATTGACATATGGTGCAAACAGCGCAGCCCTCCACAATCCGAAGAGACCGCGTAACATTAAATTGCATCAGGTCGTAGAAATACCATACGTCTTTTTACTGAGAGCTATGCCCCTAACAACCCTCCCACCCTCCACCCCCCCGTGCTGCACGAGATCATCCATTGTACCAAACATCCTTACACACGCTCCAGGAAATAACATCAACCTCCCTTCAGGCCCGCTATATCGCTCCATGTAGGTCATCGTCCTGGTCAGTTGGCGGTTCAAGCCACAGTCCTCTGTAGTCCGCCCATCGCTTCCATATTTTAAAATACTTTCTAGGGCACCCTCGAGCTTCAAATACAGGACGCTCCAACCCCATACAAAAGTCCGGGCCCTTCTTCCACACCCGTATCGATGGAGCTTGGGGTTTTTTCCAGGCCTGGGCCACATCCCTCTTAGCCATCGTAAGTCCCAGCAACAGTAGATGCCTCTTATACAGGTTCCCCCCTATCCCTTCCATCACGTGCAAGAGGCCCAGCCTTGGGGTTCGAGGCAGCTCCCACCCCAGAACCTCCGACAGACAATTCCACACCCCGTCCCAGAACCTGGCCAAGGACCCACAACTCCAGACAGTGTGCAACAGCGTGCCAGCTTCCTGGCCACATCGCAGGCAAACCGGGGACTCAATCAGACCCGCCTTCCACAGCCGTTCTCTCGTAAAGTATGCCCTGTGCAGATATTTAATCTGTATAAGCCTCAGTCGTATAGCGATTGCGGCTCCCCTTGGGGCCTCAAGTGCCTCCCGCCAGTCATCCTCATCTAGTGTCCCCGGTGGTGGTGATTTCTGGTTTCTGCGCACTTTCACTGTGTCCCAGTGGAAAATGCATGCTCACTCTGAGTGCATGTGGTGAGATAGGCCTGCCCTCCCATAGGAATGCATGGGGAATGTATGTGTCCCTGGTAGTTCCTGATGCGTGGGGTGTGCAGGCTCGAGTCTGGTATGTGCAGACTCGTGTGATTGAATGCTGCGCAATGATGCATGCGGCGTGTATGTGTCTAGTATGGAAGTGCCACTTCTAGAAGTGTGCCTGTCTGTGCAGTGAATGTGCTGGCGTGTGATTGGCTGGAGCTGGCTGGGGTGCCAGGCTCCTGAGTCATGATGGGTCTGCCCGGTGGTGAGTGTTGAGATTAGCATGTGTGATGTGAGGGAGGGGTGCACCTTGGTCCTGAATAGGGCAGGGCTTTCCCCACACAATGCTGGCTCTGCCCCCTGTGGTACGTCTAATGACCCTAGCCTGCCTGGTGAATGGAAAGGGTGGCTGGGGAAAACAAAGTACTCCAAAACCAGCTGCGACTGGTTTCTCCCCCACCCTGCACCCTGAGACAAAGGGATTTCATGTATAAGAAGGGGCTGTGTCCCCTTACAAGTTGTTCTCTTCCAGGATCCTATCTGAGGGGGGCTGCGGCTGCTGCTGGGCGCCAGGAGGACCGCCACTTGGACTGCCTCCCTGCCTGGAGGCCCAGTGAGCTGGCTCTGGGCCCAGCCTTGCCCCCCCCCCCTCTTGCTGTACCTCTACAAGGACGTTTTGCTGAACCTTTGTTTGCCCTAGCGCTGGGAGCGCTTCTTGGGGGCTTTCTGATGCCATAGCGCTGGAGAGCGCTTTATATTGCCCCTAAGCGCTTGGGAGTGCTTTTGTTCACAGCCGGTGCCCACCCGGCATTTGCCCCGCATACTTGCCGATTTTAAAGTCCCCTGGCTGGTGCCCACCCCGCCAGGGACCTTGCCGCTATTTCTTGTGGCCCCCCCAGCGAGTGCCCACCTCGCTTTATATTTAAATTAGAACGGAAGCCCACCCCGTATAACAGCCAGTTCGAGGAAATTGCCGCTGTCCCGCGACCAGGAAGTCAGGCAGGCCGGGGGCGGGACTGCCGGACACCCCCGTGATGTCATTCCCCGGGCTGCGCTTTGATTGGCTGCCGGCCCGGCACCTGACTTGCAAGCCGGAAGCGGCCTGCGTGTCCTGCCCGGGGCTCCCGAGTGAAGGGAGAGCCCCGGACGTCTTCCAGCACCGAGGGAGGACGGGAGCCCACCCCGCCTCCCAGGACGTCCCCGACGGGAAAAAAAAGGAGAGCCCCGGAGTGCACCAGCGGAGTTGCAGCCGCCAGCGAGGCCCCGGAAAGGAGGAGCCCCGCCCGCGGCACCAGCGAGTCACCCTGAGAGAAGCCGGTGAGTGGGGCCTCTGTTTCCTGTGTTGTGGAGGGGGCGTCAAATACTATGTCAAACCAAATAATTCTTTCATGTTTAAATTAAATATTCAAATAAATAACATGACGTTCATTTGTATGTTTAGGAGAAACTGAGGAAAAAAAGGCTTTTAAAAATCAAAATCAAAATGATAAAGCCAAAATTGTAATTATTGCTTAAAGACAGAAAAGTATTTAGTAAGCTAAACCGTATAATGTTTTCGAATTTTCAGCTTACTAGAACAATTAAATGAGAAGAAATATTTTTAAAAAAAAAAAAGATTGAAGAAAGAAAACAAACAAATAATAAAGACATCTTTTTCAAAGGTAAAGAAACTGAACTGTGAATAAATAATTGTATTTAAAAATGTTTGTTTTATTTAACCAATGTTGATATTTGCAAAACTTACCGTTACACTGCTCAAAAACGATAGTATGATAGAAGTGTGAAAAAACAACGCAATTCAATTTTAAATCACAATTTATAAACTCAGAATATCCATGTCCTAACGATAATATTTTTTTTCTCCAAAAAATAGACTTTTAAAAAATAGAAATAAAACAGTTGTTTTACTCCTGTATCCCTAAACAGATAAAGTCAAAGAAATTGCCCCTTCAAAAAGAGAATCCAATAACAAGCAGAAGACCATCTTCTTCTAAAGAGGAAACCATCCACAATTCATCCAAATTATACAAAAGTTAAATAAAACTATTAAATATACAAAGTTATCAATTAACCTCTTTTAATTCCTCATACGGTTACCTCTCCAAAAAAAAGCACATACAACTTACATTTTCTTTTTTATATTACAAACAGCAGAACAAATTCAAAGATCATCCAAGCAAAAACAAGACCAACAAACTACATCAACCGAAAGAAGTAATCAAGTTATAAAAAGGTAAACAGGTGGGTGTTGAAGTAGGATAAATGCAAGTGGGGTAAGTGCTGGATAGTGCAGGTGTATAACTTTATAATCTAACTCCACAGGGGTGTTTAAATAGGGTAAGTGCTGGATAGTACAGGGGTATAACTTACTATTCTAACTCCAAATGGGTGTTAAGGTGGGGTAAGTGCTGGATGGTGCAGGTGTATAACTTACTATTCTAACTCCAAGGGGGTGTTAAAAGTAGGGTAACTGCTGGATAGTGCAGGTGTATAACTTTCTATTCTAACTCCAAGGGGGTGTTAAGGTAGGGTAAGTGCTGGATAGTGCAAGTATATAACTTACTATTCTAACTCCAAGGGGGTGTTGAAGTTTGATAAGTGCTGGATAGTGCAGGTGTATAACTTACTATTCTAACTCCAAGGGGGTGTTAAGGTACGGTAAGTGCTGGATAGTGCAGGTGTATAACTTACTATTATAACTCCAAGGGGGTGTTATGGTAGGGTAAGTGCTGGATAGTGCAGGTGTATAACTTACTATTCTAACTCCATGGGGGTGTTAAGGTAGGGTAAGTGCTGGATAGTGCAGGAGTATAAATTACTTCTCTAACTCCAAGGGGGAGTTAAGATAAGGTAAGTGCTGGATAGTGCAGGTGTATAACTTACTATTCTAACACCGGGGGTGGGGGGGTGTTGAAGTTTGGTAAGTGCTGGATAGTGCAGGTGTATAACTTACTATTATAACTCCAAGGGGGTGTTAAGGTAGGGTAAGTGCTGGATAGTGCAGGTGTATAACTTACTATTCTAACTCCAAGAGGGTGTTAAGGTAGGGTAAGTGTTGGATATTGCAGGGGTATAACTTAGTATTCTAACTCCAAGGGGGTGTTAAGGTAGGGTAAGTTCTGGATAGTGCAGGGGTATAACTTACTATTCTAACTCCAGTGGGGTGTTGAAGTTTGGTAAGTGCTGGATAGTGCAGGTGTATAACTTACTATTCTAATTCCAGGGTGGTGTTGAATGAGGGTAAGTGCTGGATAGTGCAGGTGTTATATATCCTATTCTATCTCCAGGAAGGTGTTAAAGTAGGGTAAGTGCTGGTTAGTGCAGGTGTATTTCTTTCTATTCAACCAACAGGAGGAGTGTAAAAGTAGGGACATTTCTGAAAAGTGAAAGTGTATGTAATACTTATCTATCTGTAAAGGGAGTGAGGAAGTATTACACGTTTAGTATAGAGAAGGAAAGAGTTAAAATAACTGTTTTTTAAAGAAAAACTTTTAAAATACTAGCATTAATTTCTTTAACAATTTTTATTTCATTTCAGATAATGTCTACAGATAAAATTGCCAGATATATTACTTCTTCAAAAGGAAACCGATTGTTGAAACACGCAGGGTACATATATTGCAAAGAGAGAATTACTGAACCATGAAGACATTGGAGGTGCGCGCAATATTACTCAAGCCATTGCAGAGGCAGAGCGGTTACTCTAGGTGACACAGTTGTAAAAGCATCTGAACATAACCACTCTGCCTCTGCAATGGATATAGAGGTAAGAGAAACAATTAACAAAATGAAAAATATTGCACGCACCTCCAATGAGTCTTCTGGTTCTATTTTAATGGAGGTTGCTCAGCATGTTCCTACTCATGTTGCTAGCAGGATGCCAATCATACCAAATCTGAGAAGAATTATCAAAGAAAAAAACAGGCAAGTAACCCACAAAGAATTACACCTCAAACCTATTCTGATATTCAAATTCCTCCTGAACTCTCTCTTTCTATATCTAATGAACCTTTCATCCTGCATGATAACAAAAACCCTCAAAAATGAATTATTATCTTCAGCACACCCCGTAATCTTGCCAAGTTAGAGAATAGTGATATTTGGATGATGGATGGGACATTTAAAAGCACGCCCCATCCATTCACTCAGATTTACACTATTCATGCAAAAATTAACAACACAGTTGTCCCCTTAGTGTACAGTTTGCTACCTGACAAACAATCCACAACGTACACTGAACTTTTGACAGTGATTAAATCAAAAACTTCAAACATAAGTCCTAGGAAAATAATAATCTATTTTGAATTTGCAATGATAAATGTTATCACCAAAACGTACACGGATACCCAAATTCAGGGATGTTTTTTTACTGTTTCCCAGACATTTTGGCGTAAATTATAAAAAATAGCCCTAGTTGTGGATTATGCCTCATATAGCAAACTGCAATTTGAATTTAAAAAAACTAACTGCACTTTGCTTTGTACCTCGTGACAATGTAGACGAGTACTACACTGCAATTACTGATTCTGAATTTTACACTGCAAACGACGAAAAATTGGCACCCTTACTAAATTATTTTGAGGACACATGGATTGGCCATCTAAGCAGGTCGGTTCGTAGGAGGAAGCCATGTTTCCATGTGGAGTGGTGGAACTGCTACACGAGCTGCTTGGAAGGAGGTGCAAAGACAAACAATGCCATAGAGGGATGGCACAACTCCTTCAACCATACAATTGGCAAACCTCACCCCAACTTTTATCATTTTTTGGAAACTTGGAGGAAGGAGCAAAGTTTCCAAGAAATGAGAATGTCACAAGCATTAACAGGTAGTCTTAACCCACGCATTTCTAAAAGATCAAAAGAAATGTGTGAAAGACTATTGGGTGTAATACATCAATTTTCGTTGTGTGTGGCTTCTGACTACCTAGATTATGTTGCTCACATACTACACTACTAACTAAACATACACCATTACTTTCCTGTTTTGACCTAAATTATTTAACTATTTTAATTTAATTGAGATTTACTAAAACATTTTTCCAAAATAATAAGTCGGGTCACCTTACCTTAGTTGTCTTCATTTTTCTTTTCTTTTCTTTCTCATTCGAAACCAAATCCAAGCTTTTTGAAATACGTTAACAAATCCAGCCCGGAATGAAAAAAAATCCATAAAAGGAATGCTTCAATAAAAAGAAACTTTCCAAAACCCAAATAAAACCAAGAAAAAAACTCCAAACTTGGTAATTCTTTCCAGAAAAAAGTGACTTAAAGAAAAAGATCGATTCAAAGGAATCCCATTTAAAAATCTTCTCCAAATCCAAACGATCGCGAAGTCAAAATTCCATTCTAAACATCGATCCATCTTCTATTTTCTCTTTTCAATCCCAATCTTCTGAAATGCCAATCCAGTAAATCCCCAAAAAAACACACAGCTTTCTCCATCCCAAAAAAAGGTTTAAAAAAAAAAAGACATTCTCCAAGTATAAATCCAATCCTTCGAAATCGATCTTCTTCTTTGTCCGGTTTCTCTAAATCCAAGTTTTTTTCCCCAAAAACACATTCAAATGCAAGTTTAAACTATACTTTAATTATTACTTATATTTAGCATTATTACTATCATTTCTAAAAGTATTAACACGTGACCCGACAACGGCATACTCTAGCAACAAGATCGGCAACATGCTAAAAGGCTGTTAAAAACATTACAATATATCTATACTAAACCTCCCTTTTCTCTGCTTGCAATATATGTAACTCTAAACAACATATTTAATAAATTAAAAGTTTAAAAAGTTTCCTACCTGAGCGCAGATCTCCAAGCTTCTGTTCTCTCCATCGACGCTCCTCAAAATGGCCGCAATGAATGACATCTACGCGTATACGTCATCAAAAGCAAGGAAGAAAAAAAAACCAATTATACATTTTCTATTTTGATTAATTTGTGTATTTACTTAATATTTATAATTATTAATGTACACAAATTTTTTTTAATTTGAAAAGTAAAAAAATTTTTATTTAACAAAAATTATGTTTTTTAATAAAATTAAAATTAAACAGTCTCGCATTCCATTACTTTTCTTTTACATTATTTTAAATAAACTACTAGTAATATTGGTAACAATGTCAATATTTATTTAATAATGTACTTACCTCTATGCTACTCCCATTTGCTTTTTATCCATCCCGCATCAGTCTGGAAATGAACTCAAAAATGATACACGCGGCAAACACATAGGGAGCCATGAAAATAAATAAAGGACAATACGATACATTGAAATCAATGGATAAGCGTGAGAAAAAAACTTCTGTTATTTATTAAAAATATTATTTTTAATTTCTCATTTTTTTGTAAATCCTTTTTTTTAATTATTCAATTTTTTTTACAAAATTTTCAAACTTTTTTTATATGATAAAAATGTATGTAATATGTTTTAAATAAAATTATATTTTTCCCTATTATATATCTAATTAAAAATAATATTATGAAATCACTTAAAAAAATTATTTTTTTAAAATAATTTTTTAATAAATTTAAATATAAATATACATTATAAAAATTGTATAATTACTGGTTAATATTATAGTATAATTTATAACTCCAAAATAATTTTTACATTTTTAAAGTATTTGACAATTTAGTATTATAAATGAATAATCAAACTGTAGATGGGTGTTAAAGTTGTTTAATTTAAATATACAGTTTGAGTATTAATTACAATTCAAACTCTAGGTGGGTTTAACGCCAGGGGTGTGTAATAGTAGAGTAAGAGTAGGATAGTGGTTGAGTATAAATTACTACTCTTACTCCAGTGAGGTATAATAGTAGTGTAAGTGTTGGATAGTGTAGGAGTATAAATTACTAATCTAACTTCAAGGGGGTGTAATATTAGGGTAAGTGTTGGATAGTTGAGGAGTATAAATTACTAATGGAGGTGATAATATTTCTGATTTTTTTTTTTACATATAATAATAACATATATGTCTTTTTTTATTACTAGAGTATTTAAAAAAATAAATAAATA
Organism: Lissotriton helveticus; assembly: GCF_964261635.1. Taxonomy (NCBI): domain Eukaryota; kingdom Metazoa; phylum Chordata; class Amphibia; order Caudata; family Salamandridae; genus Lissotriton; species Lissotriton helveticus. The sequence continues at coordinate 535,376,917 of NC_136072.1, read as the reverse complement.
AGTACTCGAGTATTTATATTGATGCTAGAGAATCAATCAAATCATCAAAACTATATTTAAATAACTTTTCAGTTGTTTAAATAAAGATTTAAATATAATATAATTATTATAATTATTAAATTTTCAAATAATTAAAAACGTACCCAAAAATACATTGTAATGGAATGCGTTGTAATGACATCTGTGTTGTAATGGCATGCGTTGTAATGGTTCTTGCGTTGTAAAAGTTGCGTTGTAATGTTAGTGCGTTGTAAAAGTTGCGTTGTGATGGTTGTTCCCCTCCATGTCTTTATCAGACACAACACTTTCTTCTGACGACGTGTTAGTCTTCTTAGTGAATCTTCTCTGTTCATACACTTCTGCCCAAGTGTATGTTTCATTCAACTTATAATCAATGGTGTCACGTTTGAATTTCCTTAATTTCATTTCCTGGAGTTCTTTTATATATGTGTCCATTCAAATCCTCTAAAAATTGTTTCCAGTTTTCTTCTTCCATTCTGTTAGATAATTCACATTTGACACTGTCAATTTCAACCTCTAAGTTGTGAATGGTTGGCAAGAGTTCTTCTATTATTAATAATATTAAGTCCAGTGAGCATTTATTTAGTACTGCGTACCATTTCTCCATAAAAGCTTGATTATGTTACAATCTGTAGAGCATTGGTTATTTGACTAACCTCAATCCTCATGGAATTCTCCACAGCGCAAAAAGCTCCTTCTTTGAGGAAAGAATACAGAATTCCTCGTGCTCTGCTAAAGAGACTTTTTCCATTCTTAAAGAGCTTCTCCATGTCCCAGCCCCCCCGCAGATACCCTTGGACCCCAAAGCAGCCGAGGAGAAATGCGTCAACCTGGCTAACTTCTTCGACAATAAAATTAAGAAAATCCTTTCCTCCCTACCTGCCACCAATCAGGCCACCCCTGGAATAGCCAAGGATTGTGCCCTCACGTCAGGAAACCCCACGGACAAACCCGAATCCCCTCGTTAAGCCTCATTCGGACCAGTCACAGAAGAAGAAGTGGCAACTACTTTAGCAGCCACGAAAAGTGGGGCCCCCAGCGACTCAGTTCCCGTACGGTTCACTAAAAACATCGCTCGGACCATTACAGCTAGACTCACGGCCCTCATTAACACCTCGTTTGCCCAAGGAGAAGTCCCACAAAGTTGGAAGGAGGCCGTTGTTAAAGGTCTTCTGAAGAAGCCGTCGCTAGACCCCGCAGACTTATCCAACTATCGACCCATCTCGCTCCTCCCCTGGATAGGTAAGGTCGCGGAGAAGCTCGCAAATAAAAAGCTGTCCCACTTCTTAGAGACAAACCATCTCCTAAAAAACTCCCAAACAGGTTTCAGACCAGGTCAGGGCACAGACACCGCCCTTCTGGCGGCCGTAGAAAAAGCGAGGGAAATCATGGACACAGGAGGATCAGTGGCAGTGGTCCTCCTGGACCTTAGCGCGGCATTCGACACTGTCAGCCACCAGGTCCTAGCCCAGCGCCTAGAGAACACTGGCGTACAAGACAGTGCGCTGAGATGGCTCACATCCTTTCTCTCCCGACGCTCCTTCCAAGTTTGGGAAGGAGAAAGCCGCTCTCCCTCAATCCCCCTCCGGTGTGGAGTGCCCCAGGGCTCCTCACTGAGCCCCACGCTTTTCAACGTGTATATGGCCCCACTGGAGGAGCTGGTCGTCCCATTCGGAGTCACGATCGTCAGCTACGCTGACGACACTCAGCTGGTGGTGACCCTCTCTCACCCCAAGCTAAAGCCCTCCAACCTGCGAGACTGCCTCGCCACCGTCCATCAATGGATGGGCGACTCTGACCTAAAGCTTAACGGGTCAAAAACAGAGATCCTGCTCCTCGGTCACAAAACTTCGAGTCTCCCCCCTAACATCTGGCCCGCCTGTATGGGTGACCCCCCCTCCCCTAAGACAGAGGTTAAGAGTCTGGGAGTGTGGCTAGAGACAGATCTCACGTTCAGGACACAGGCTAGGAAAACAGCCGGCATCTGCTATGGGCTCCTTAGATCATGCAGAAAGGTGCTCCCCCTTCTACCATTCCAGTCCCGCCTCCTGCTAATTCAAGGCTTAGTGCTAGCAAGGCTGGATTATAGCAACGCTATTTACCTCGGGGCGCCGGAAGCCACCTTGCAAATACTACAAAAAACCCAAAATGCCGCAGCCCGCCTGCTCACAAACACCCCAGCAAGAACATCGGCCAAACCTGCCCTGAGAAAACTTCACTGGCTCCCCGTGAGGGAAAGAGTCGCCTTCAAGGCCCTCTGCCTGGCACATAAGGCCCTGCACAAGGCGGGTCCCCCCATTCTGAGCACTTGGATCACTCCATACAGACCGCCGAGAGCGCTCCGGTCTGAACAGGGAAACCTTATCGTTGTCCCTAGGGTGAAGAAAACCCGCATTGGCGGCCGCAGATTTTCGGTAAACACGGCCAGTAAATGGAACGCTCTCCCCTCGAACCTCAGAGCTGAACCAAACCTCCTACGATTTAGGAAGTCCCTCAAAACCCTCCTTTTTCCCTGATTTTTCTTCGAAGCTTCCCTGTGCCCCCCCTCTAGGAGTCTGAGGTTTCAGCGCTGGGATACTCGAGGGTGACTACGCGCTCTATAAAAACCTAAAATAAATAAATAAATTCTCTTTACTTTGTTGTATTGGATGAGAGTCGAAGCATGTAGTAGTTGATTGCGTTTGTGGCACGTTAAATATTCCAATTGTTTCAACTGCTGTGTTATCGAGCCACTCTGTACATTAAAAGTTTTAGCTTCTTGTATCAGGCCATATATTTCCGTTGCTTGTTCTGCAGTATAAGCTTTGATGATTGCTCGGTTCTCTGTAATACTTGCTATGGTTTCAAAAGACATAATTGATCATGGGTGCTCAAATCTAGTGTTAGGCAATTAGAATATGTAGAATGTGCCCACCTAATTATTTGTACTATTTATGGCACTCAGGGAACAAAGAGTGATCAGTGTGCACAGTGATTACGCTCTTTGTTCCCTGTGTGCCATAAATAGTACAAACAATTAGGTGTGCACAATCTACACATTTTCTTTATTGCAGAGTATTGTCACATTATAGGGTGCTGAATACATACTTGACTCATCCCCTCAAGGTTTCCAAAAGGGTTCAGGAAAAGAGGTTGTGGAACTTATGTAAGGGTAAAGTAGTAGATAGCACCAGGAATACTGCAGGGACAGCAATAGTAGTGAAACATATATTTGAGAAAAGAAAAGCATCCTGTAACTAATGTTTCATCAAATATGAATTAAATTGTGAGGTACATTAAATCAAATTTGTGAACATGAGAAGCATATAGTCATAGGTCCTTTGTGCTCTCATTGTTGTCAGCAGTCCTGCACTGCTGCATGTCTTCATGTATTAGATCAATCGGTTCCGACATTGCACATAGAGTATGTTGCAGATATGTGTACGGGTGAAGGTACAAGATATTTATTTATTGCTCTTTTTTGATGATGTGATGTACATTATTTACTAGCAAATTAGGGTATACCTCTTCCCCCTGTCCTGATGAAAGCCTGATCTCAAATTATCTTCAAACATGTCAAAACTTCAATGCCTACATATTCTAATTCTTGGCTAAATGCTATGACAAATGGGCACAAAGATTTAGTGGACTGTTTCCCAATGTACATTTAAGGGGCCTATTAGGATGGCGGACGGAAATTGGTTCCGTCCGCCATGGTCGCGGCAAAAATACTCCCGACCGCTCCGCGGATAAACCGCCGGTGCGATTAGGATATTTTTGTCAACACTCACCCACCGCGGCGGACGGATCACACCAAACTCCGCCGCAAGCGGACGGAACCACAGAAACACCGTCCGCCGCGGACGCAAAAGCCGCAGAAACAGGCTCAACCGCCGCCATACCTGCAGAGGTTCCGGACGCACGATTAGGATAACCCCGCCATCCCAACGGAACTCACCAACTTCCACGACCGCTGTGGAAAACAAAGCATCGACAAACGGAGCTTGGCTGCGGAAGGACCTAACGAACATCACCCCTGCAGTCAAACCGAAGCAAAAATGGCGGACAGTAGTAAATAGCAAACAAAAAATAACAGAAGACACACCCACCTGGAACACCCACCTCCAACAACTACACGCTCCAATGACACCCCCCAGCACAAACAAGAGCACCCAAGTCAACACACCCACAAAACACCTGACCGCCATAAACCATTGGGACACAACCACCACACATAGTATAAAAGGAATCCCTCCCATTACCACAATGCTTTGCATCACAGCACAGCTGGAACAAAGAGGCAGAACATCAGAAACAACAGAGACACACAAACACACATACAACCTACACACCCACCACACCAACCCTCACAGCACAATCCCTACATACCACACACCTGCACACCCCACACCACCAACACCTTGCACATCACACACCATGGCACCCAAGAAAAACCCTAAGTTCACAGAGAGTGAGTTGAAGGTCATGGTGGATGAAATCATCTGTGTGGAACCACATTTGTTTGGTACCCTAGTCCAGCAGACCACCTTTGCAACTAAAACCAACATGTGGAACAGGTAGTGACCAGAGTCAGTGCCTCCGGGACCGTGCCACGCACCAAACACGACATCCAGAGGCGGTGGCACGACCTCAAGACAAGGGTGAAAGGCATCTGGGCCAAGAACCACCTGCGGGCACACCACACTGGCGGCGGCACTCCCCCAGATCCCATACCATTTACCGAATGGGAGGAGAAGGTGCTTGGCATTCTGCACCCTGAGAGCCTGGAAGGAATAGAAGAGGGACTTGAGGCTGGTAAGTACATACCAATTACCACTATCACACTGTCATGTTCTGCCTTGCACAATTGCTAAGACACTTCTCCCAGGCTCCAATCCATGCATATGAATCACACAGTCACCCAAATGTGAATGCCAGGGCTCAAATGCACCCACCATGATCAACCACAAATGTTGCCTCCTACCTTCCCATGCTCGCATGTGGTCAAGCAGTGAACACTACAACTCCCAACAGGCCCACATGTCTCCTGGGAGGGTGGGGGTGGGGGTGGGGGTCCAGCACTACAACTCCCAACAGGCCCATATGTCTCCTGGGAGGGTGGGGGTGGGGGTCCAGCACTACAACCCCCAACAGGCCCACATGTCTCCTGGGAGGGTGGAGGTGGGTAGGGGGGTCCTGCACTACAACTCCCAACACGTCCACATGTCTCCTGGGGGGGTGGGGGTGGGTGGGGGGTCCTGCACTACAACTCCCAACAGGCCCACATGTCTCCTGGAAGGGTGGGGCTGTGTGGGGGGGTCCTGCACTACAACTCCCAACAGGCCCACATGTTTCCTGGGAGGGTGGGGACGGGGGCCCAGCACTACAACTCCCAACAGGCCCACATGTCTCCTGGGAGGGTGGGGCTGTGTGTGGGGGTCCTGCACTACATCTCCCAACAGGCCCACATGTCTCCTGGGAGGGTGGAGGTGGGGGTCCAGCACTACAACTCCCAACAGGCCATATGTCTCCTGGGAGGGAGGGGGTAGGGGTCCAGCACTACAACTCCCAACAGACCCACATGTCTCCTGGGAGGGTGGGGCTGTGTGGGGGGTCCTGCACTACAACTCCCAACAGGCCCACATGTCTCCTGGGAGGGTGGGGGTGGGGGTCCAGCACTACAACTCCCAACAGGCCCACATGTCTCCTGGGAGGGTGGGGCTGTGGGGGGGGGGGGTCCTGCACTACAACTCCCAACAGGCCCACATGTCTCCTGGGAGGGTGGGGGTCCAGCACTACAACTCTCAACAGGCCCACATGTCTCCTGGGAGGGTGGGGGTGGGGGTCCAGCACTACAACTCCCAACAGGCCCACATGTCTCCTGGCAGGGTGGGGGTGGGGGTCCATGCACTACAACTCCCAACAGGCCCACATGTCTCCTGGCAGGGTGGGGGTGGGGGTCCAGCACTACAACTCCCAACAGGCCCACATGTCTCCTGGCAGGGTGGGGGTGGGGGTCCAGCACTACAACTCCCAACAGGCCCACATATCTCCTGGGAGGGTGGGGCTGTGTGGGGGGGTCCGGCACTACAACTCCCAACAGGCCCACATGTCTCCTGAGAGAGTGGGGGTCCAGCACTAAAACTCCCAACAGGCCCACATGTCTCATGGGAGGGTGGGGGTGGGGGTCCATGCACTACAACTCCCAACAGGCCCACATGTCTCCTGGCAGGGTGGGGGTGGGGGTCCAGCACTACAACTCCCAACAGGCCCACATATCTCCTGGGAGGGTGGGGCTGTGTGGGGGGGGTCCGGCACTACAACTCCCAACAGGCCCACATGTCTCTTGAGAGAGTGGGGGTGGGGGTCCAGCACTACAACTCCCAACAGGCCCACATGTCTCCTGGCAGGGTGGGGGTGGGGGTCCAGCACTACAACTCCCAACAGGCCCACATATCTCCTGGGAGGGTGGGGCTGTGTGGGGGGGTCCGGCACTACAACTCCCAACAGGCCCACATGTCTCCTGAGAGAGTGGGGGTGGGGGTCCAGCACTACAACTCCCAACAGGCCCACATGTCTCCCGGGAGGGTGGGGCTGTGTGGGGGGCGTCCTGCACTACAACTCCCAACAGGCCCACATGTCTCCTGGGAGGGTGGGGGTGGGGGTCCAGCACTACAACTCCCAACAGGCCAACATGTCTCTTGTGAGGGTGGGGCTGTGTGGGGGTCCTGCACTACAACTCCCAACAGGCCCACATGTCTCCTGGGAGGGTAGGGGTGGGGGTCCAGCACTACAACTCCCAACAGGCCCACATGTCTCCTGGGAGGGTGGGGGTGGGGGTCCAGCACTACAACTCCCAACAGGCCCACATGTCTCCTGGGAGGGTAGGGGTGGGGGTCCAGCACTACAACTCCCAACAGGCCCACATGTCTCCTGGGAGGGTGGGGGTGGGGGTCCAGCACTACCCTCCCAACAGGCCCACATGTCTCCTGGGAGGGTAGGGGTGGGGGTCCAGCACTACAACTCCCAACAGGCCCACATGTCTCCTGGGAGGGTGGGGGTGGGGGTCCAGCACTACCCTCCCAACAGGCCCACATGTCTCCTGGGAGGGTGCGGGTGGGGGTGGAGTTGGGGGTCCAGCACTACAACTCCCAACAGGCCTACATGTCTCCTGGGAGGGTGGGGGTCCAGCACTACAACTCCCAACAGGCCCACATGTCTCCTGGGAGGGTGGGGTGGGGGTGGGGGTCCAGCACTACAACTCCCAACAGGCCCACATGTCTCCTGGGAGGGTGGGGGTGGGGGTCCAGCACTACAACTCCCAACAGGCCCACATGTCTCCTGGGAGGGTGGGGCTGTGTGGGGGGGGGTCCTGCACTACAACTCCCAACAGGCCCACATGTCTCCTGGGAGGGTGGGGCTGTGTGGGGTGGGGTCCTGCACTACAACTCCCAACAGGCCCACATGTCTCCTGGGAGGGTGGGGGTCCAGCACTACAACTCCCAACAGGCCCACATGTCCCATCCCAGAGCAAGATGTGGTCTGCCCACCATTTGGTGATCAGTGCATCTCCCACTTCAAACTTACAGGTAGGTAGCCATCTGCACAGGGGCACCATCCAATAGCAGGACAGGACCACACATAGCCAAGTATTGTCTCCCCACCTCCACACCACCAAAATGTCCACTCATGTGTGCAACACCAATATGATGACACCAACAACCATGTCCTGATTCCATAGAGATTTGAAATGTAACTACAAGAAACCTGTCATGTCCACAGCATTGATTCTTACATTATTGTCCCTCAGGGGATCACGACTTGACAAGCCAAAACACCAACCGCCAGCAGCAGTCGCCCCACTCACAGCCAGGTCTCTCCGGAGAGGATTCCCAGGACACCTCGGGTGCAGAGGACGATGGTGTGCCAAGCACACTTCCAGGGCCATCAGGCTCCCAGGACATCCCTGCCTCCACCACCTTGGCCAGTGGTACTACACAAACAACTGCCACTGTGAGCTGTGCAGCTACCAGCACCAGCACCACTGCCAGTGCCACCCTGCCTGACCCATCGGACGATGATGGGCCATCAACGTCTCAGGCAAGCAGGGAGAGTGGACGTGGGAGGATACAGGTGAGGCCACAGCTCACCAACAGGAGTGGAGGTGTAAGGGGAGGTCGGGGGCAAGACCCAGACCATCATGGGAACGAGACCCTGGAAGCCATTGCCAGAGTGAATGCCTCCTACCAGTGGTCGCAGGCACAGGCTGATCGGGCACATCACGATTCGCAACAGACCTGCCAGCTGTTGAGGTCCATGGACACACGTATGGCCAAATTGTGGACCTCATGGGGCAGCCAACGGCACTTTGGAGGGAGTGGTTATCCCATGCCACACCACCTTTTCCTCCCCCAAGTGCCCAGCGGGACAGGTCACCAACACCACCCCCACCATCACCTGAGGCCACTGACAGGGAGGTGGACCCAGAACAACCTGCCCCCACAGCTGGGTCTGCTCCGGCTCCAAGACGGAGGGGCCGTCCGAGGCTGGACCTGGCACAGAGCAGTGGCAATGCCCCATCCACCCGCCCGAAGAGGGGCCGAAAATGACTTCACCCTTCCTTGAGCCTGTCATTGACCCAGCGAACTATCTTGTCCCACATTGCCAAGCATTGTCACACGTCTGTTGGACTAGGTGTACATCACACAATGTGTGTCCCCATCGGTGTCTTCATCTGACCTGACTTTCAACTCACTCTTCCCCACCACCACCTTTTTGTAAATATGCACAAACACTTTTCCACACCCTGTAAATAAAAATCACTGTAACGCTCAATGCTGTGTGATCTCCATGTTAATATACAGGTATGTCTTAGTTGTTGTCATCAGCAGGTGCAGGGATCAATGTTGTTTTGAATCCGGGCTCGGTGTGAGTGACCTAGGGACAAACAGAGAACAACAAGCACAGGTCAGGAAACTGAATCACAACCATCACAAAAGAACGTACTGCAACATCCCACAAACCACAATCATCACAAAGTCAGCGGATCACAGGACACACATCAGGGAGCATTGCTCGTACACCGTGACCCACACCCATGTGCAAACATAACATAACAGGCAGCATTCACACACCACATCCAACCATCTACAGCAGACATACGTCACGCATTGAACAGCAGCACAAGAGGTAGTTACTCACATTCAAGGAAAGTAGCGAACAATGAACTCACGCCTCTGGTCCACACCTTCTTTCTCCCCACTATCCTCATCACTGGACATGGGTGCGATGGGAGGTGGAGCAACCTGTTGGTCTGCAGGGTCCATGATCAGTTCAATATTATTGCGTAAGGCCAGGTTGTGGAGCATTCACCAGGCAATCACTATTCTGCATATTTTGCCGGGTGAGTATGGCAGGGCCCCTCCAGTTTTATCCAGGCAGCGAAACCTAGACTTCGGCAGTCCAAATGTACGTTCCACCACCCGACGTGTCTTCTCATGGGCCTCATTATAGCGTATTTCACCTGGGGTAGTTGGATTCCGTAGGGGGCTTAGCAGCCACGGCCGGTTTGGGTACGCAGAGTCGCCTAGGTGGAGGGATGACAGACGCATACATCATTACCAGGATTGTAGGGAACAGCATGGCACACATACAACACAATAGTCATCACAGCACACTCACCTACAAGCCACGCACGTTCTTGACGCAGATTGGCCATCAGTTGGGGGACAATGCTGCTCCGCAGGATGTGGGAGTCATGTGCGGACCCGGGAAATATGGCACACACATGGGAGATGATGTTGTCAGCCAGGCACACCACTTGCACGTTGATCGAATGGTAGTACTTCCGATTGCGATATACGGGTTCACGTGCCTGGGGTGGAATGAGACCAATATGTGTGCCATCAATGGCACCCACTAGGTGTGGAATCTGGGCCAGGGCATAGAAGTCCCCTTTGACTGCTGCCAAGTCTGCCGGCCGTGGGAAATGGATGTAATCATCCTTGTAATGCATCATGGCATCCAGCACATCCCGCAGTACCATGCTGAACATGGATTGTGACATCCCCCCGGCATGACCAACTGTGTTCTGGAAAGTGCCTGTTGCGAAGAAGTGAAGTGCCGCCATCACCTGTGCTGTGGGTGTAATAGCTCCAAGATATGTTCTGCGTGGCTGCAGATGAGGTGCCAATTGGGTTACAAGCTCCTGAAATCTACGTCGGTCAAGCCGGAATTTGTGGATCACCTCCTCGTTAACCATGTCCTCCAGCACCGTGTAGGGTCGATGCACATTTGGAGCCCTCCTGTGTGGGAGTAGGTGGGAGCAGATGTCAATTGACCAACACCGCATAGCTGTGCCACACTATCACATCTCGACCAACAAAATACATATAATACATGTTGCAGACACTGATTGTATGTGTGACGTTACCGAAATATAAGGCACTACAGCTAACTCCACACACAATGTTCACCCACAAACAACATCCTGTGTGCAAACATGTCCAATGTAACGTGCACACATGTTGAGAGAACAGCCAACATCACATGACTGAGGGCACAAGTGTGGACAAGCATCCCCACAGACACACATGGACGTGCACACACAACACAAACATGGAACACACCCTCCTTGTCTTCATGCACCCATGACCCCACCTACAATGCTGGGCATCCTCACATGACATGCATGGGCACACAACAGGTGACACACATACGCATACACAGAATGCATGTATACCCCCATCATTGCTACTTGCACACACAAACAACACACTCACAACAGCTCCTGAATGTGGGTACACAGCTTTGATGTACTGTGTAGATGTGTGCAAATAGAAACGTGTGTCCGCAAAACCAAGACGCAACACATCGCCAGGCACATCTGACGCAACTTGGGTGCACATCACTGGCCTTTGTTAACCACTGGCAAGGTCAATAGTATGACCACACATGCAACAAATGGACATGTATAACACACGTGGACACGGGCCATTAACTTGACATAATGATTCTTGATGCATCCCGGACATGTCCTGACACACATGTACAACTATGAACATTACATGTGTGCGGAGACATGCAGTGTGTGTAGACACGCCATCCGGATACGCATTCCCCCAACACAGAGGATGAACCTTGATACTGCAATTGTGCATAACATATGCTGCATGGTCAAGGACGATCACACCCCGCCAAACGCATGTGCGCACTACCACGACGGTGCATCTTTTGAAAATCATCACTCACTGGCATCGCAATGGCGGAGCACGCATTCTGCGGGGGCAGGGCAGGCTAACACATACATTTGAATAGGCAATTGGAAATGGCAGTTGGTACCCCCTTACAGTCACATTGCAGCACCCACCGCAGACCGCCGGGCCTGGCCAGTCACCCACCGCCGGCCTTGGCCGGTCACCCACCGCCGTCCCTGGCCGGTCACCCACCGCCGTCCCTGGCCGGTCACCCACCGCCGTCCCTGGCCGGTCACCCACCGCCGGGCCTGGCCGGTCACCCACCGCCGGACCTGGCCGGTCACCCACCGCCGGATGCTGGCTGTGGGTGAGCGCCCTGTGTATTGAGGTCACCCTGGCATGGATGGCCCTGGCAGGTCACCCACCGCCTGCCCTGGCCAGTCACCCACCGCCGGCGGTGGGTGACCTGCCAGGGCCATCCATGCCAGGGTGACCTCAATGCACAGGGCGCTCACCCGCCGCCAGCACCCGGCGATGGGTGACCGGCCAGGTCCGGCGGTGGGTGACGGGCCAGGGCCGGCGGTGGGTGACCTGCCAGGGCATCCATGCCAGGGTGACCTCAATGCACAGGGTTGCCCTGTTTGTTTGATGTACATGTTTCACAGGCACCCCCGGTTCTTCGACATGAGGATGTCTGTTAGGGGTGCTTCGTGTGCAGGATGGGTGTTACATGTTAGTCGACTGTGAGGAAAGTTGTGATTTTGTAACCTTCAGTACGTGAGTGTGGCACTTAGGTAAACCTCTTTTCTCTCTCTTTCAGATTTGGCAGAGGGCACTGAACCACAGACGACTGAGATGAGTGGTGCCAATGCATCCGGATCCGAGATCACACACACGCAGACTGAGACTGAAGAGAGCAGCCCCGGAGAGGGGGACAGAACTGTCCCTGAGGACTCACATGTGGATACACCATTGTCCTCATCTTCAGACAGTGTTGGTGAGTCAGCACTGTTGGTAGACACAGGGAGTGGGCAATCAACACCTTCAGTCGGTACACAGCACACAGGGCCCACACTGGCACCAACTGCAACAAGTACTGCTCGTGCTCGCCAGAGTAGGGGGAGCAGAGTTGCCTTCGGTGCAGGCACCGCTGCCCCTGCCCCTGTGACACAAAGTGCACTTTGTGCTGAGGCTGTTGATCTGCTGCGACAGCTGTGTGTAGGGCAGACCAACATGATCAATGCATTCCAAGACCACAATAGGAAGTTGGGGCAGGTGGTAGCATTCATGGAGGGGATGCATGGCGATGTTGCTGGTCTCCACAGAACAGTTCAGTCATTAGCAAACACAGTGTCTGCAGCCATTCTACAGTCGCATGGACAAGGTTCTACTTCAGTTCCCCCATCCACACCACTTGATGTCTCAGGGGAGAGTGACATTTCAGACCAGGCCTCATTTTCGGGTTATTGCACTAGAAGCAGCCACAGGCAGCAAGGCAGGGCACGGAGGGCACAGACACCATCCCCTAGGACAAGGAAATCTTTAACCGAACACGACATCAGCTACCCTGGAGTTGACACACAGGATCCTCAGGGGGTGTTGGGGGACAGGGATTCACATGTAACACAAGCATCCCCCTCAAAAGATACTCTCAAGACCAGGGACACTCCCAAGGACAAGCACACTACAAAGGAAAGGGCACCTCCCAAGGCCAGGGACACTCCCAAGGACAAGGACACTAGAAAGGAAAGGGCAGCTCCCAAGGCCAGGGACACTCCCAAGGACAAGGACACTACAAAGGAAAGGGCACCTCCCAAGGCCAGGGACACTCCCAAGGACAAGGACACTACAAAGGAAAGGGCACCTTCCAAGGCCAGGGACACTCCCAAGGACAAGGACACTACAAAGGAAAGGGCACCTTCCAAGGACAGGGACACTCCCAAGGTCAAGGCCACTACAAAGGAAAGGGCACCTCCCAAGGCCAGGGACCCTCCCAAGGACAAGGACACTACAAAGGAAAGGGCAGCTCCCAAGGCCAGGGACACTCCCAAGGACAAGGACAATTCAAAGGACAGGTACACTACAATGGACAGGGACACTAGAAAGGACAAGCCTACTCCCAGGGACAGGGCACCGCCCACGGATCAGGAACATTCCAGAGACAGGACACCTCCTATGGCCAAGGCACATCCCAGGGCCAAGGGTTCTCCCATGGACACGAGCTCCATCAAGGACAGGCATACATCACCCCTGCCTGCCCTGAGGCTGATGTTGGTGAAGGAACGTAAAACACATGTGTCAGCGGTGGAGTCCCCCCATACCTCTACTCCCATCCACACCCCGCCGAAGCAGAGGAAGGAGTACACTGTTGTTGCATCCCCCATTACACATGATGCAGAGGGCAGAAGGCAGGGCCACAGCAAACGTCAAGCAGGGTCCAGCACATCCCCAGAGAGCAGACCCTCACCAGCACATGATCCACCTTTGATGGGTGATGTTTCTGATGAGGCCAAACCACTTACCAGTCCAGTCATGTCCTGTGTGCCCCTACATATCCCAAAGAAACGGAGACACACACCAGTGACACCTGACCCCCCCAATGTCGCTCCAGTACAGCTGTCACCAGCTCCCAGAGCCACCCTGCCTCCTGGCCCATACATCCCTGTGGCTCATCATTTCAGTGGTCCTAGTGGGTCAGCTGCAGTTCACTCTCATGTGTCAGATAGTGGCACTGTGTCTGTTGTTCGCTGTCATGCCTCATGTAGTAGCACTGTGTCAGTTGTGCCCTCTCCTGTTTCAGGTACTGGCACTGTGTGGGTCCGCCACTCTCATGTCTCAGATGCTGGCATGGTATTTGTTGGTCACTGTACAGGGACATGTCCTGACAGTGTGTCTGGGTCTAGGGCTCATGTGTCAGTCACTAGAGCTGTGGCTGTGTCTCACACTCCTGTTTCTGGTGCTGGCAGTGTGTCTGGGTCTATGGCTCATGTGTCAGTCACTAGAGCTGTGGCTGTGTCTCACACTCCTGTTTCTGGTGCTGGCAGTGTGTCTGGGTCTATGGCTCATGTGTCAGTCACTAGAGCTGTGGCTGTGTCTCACACTCCTGTTTCTGGTGCTGGCAGTGTGTCCGAGGCGACTAGGTCAAGCAATCCACCAGATTCTGTGCTGTGAGGTGTAGCTCCCATCACTCACATGTCATTTGACTTGGTGTCTAGATTGTCCATTGTAACCACCCTTGCCTTATTAATTTCCATGGGACGGGGTGCTCGACCCACGTACTTGTGTTGCCTCTGATGTACCTGCTCTGTGCCTTGCCATGGACTGTTGATGCACTTAGCCCCTCTCATGTGCTGCCTCAGATGTACCTGCTCTGTTATGAACACTGCCCTGTTGCTGTTCTGATACTGCATTGTGCCCTCTCTTGTGCTGCCTCTGATGTACCTGCTCTGTTATGGACACTGCCCTCTTGCTGTTCTGATACTGCATTGTGCCCTCTCATGTGCTGCCTCAGATATACCTGTGCCTTGCCATGAACTGTTGATGCACTTAGCCCCTCTCATGTGCTGCCTCAGATGTACCTGCTCTTTTGTGAACACTGCACTGTTTCTGTTATGATACTGCATTGTGCCCTCTCATGTGCTGCCTCAGATGTACCTGCTCTGTGCCATGGACTGTTGATGCACTTAGCCCCTCTCATGTGCTGCCTCAGATGTACCTGTGCCTTGCTATGGACTGTTGATGCACTTAGCCCCTCTCATGTGCTGCCTCAGATGTACCTGCTCTGTGCCTTGCCATGGACTGTTGATGCTCGTTGCCCCTCTCATGTGCTGACTCAGATGTACCTGCTCTGTGCCTTGCCATGGACTGTTGATGCTCGTTTCCCCTCTCATGTGCTGCCTCAGATGTACCTGCTCTGTGCCATGGACTGTTGATGCACTTAGCCCCTCTCATGTGCTGCCTCAGATGTACCTGCTCTGTTATGAACACTGCCCCGTTGCTGTTCTGATACTGCATTGTGCCCTCTCATGTGCTGCCTCTGATGTACCTGCTCTGTTATGGACACTGCCCTGTTGCTGTTCTGATACTACATTGTGCCCTCTCATGTGCTGCCTCTGATGTACCTGCTCTGTTATGGACACTGCCCTCTTGCTGTTCTGATACTGCATTGTGCCCTCTCATGTGCTGCCTCAGATGTACCTTCTCTGTTATGGACACTGCCCTGTTGCTGTTCTGATACTGCATTGTGCCCTCTCATGTGCTGCCTCAGATATACCTGTGCCTTGCCATGAACTGTTGATGCACTTAGCCCCTCTCATGTGCTGCCTCAGATGTACCTGCTCTGTTGTGAACACTGCACTGTTTCTGTTATGATACTGCATTGTGCCCTCTCATGTGCTGCCTCAGATGTACCTGCTCTGTGCCATGGACTGTTGATGCACTTAGCCCCTCTCATGTGCTGCCTCAGATGTACCTGCTCTGTGCCTTGCCATGGACTGTTGATGCTCGTTGCCCCTCTCATGTGCTGACTCAGATGTACCTGCTCTGTGCCTTGCCATGGACTGTTGATGCTCGTTTCCCCTCTCATGTGCTGCCTCAGATGTACCTGCTCTGTGCCATGGACTGTTGATGCACTTAGCCCCTCATGTGCTGCCTCAGATGTACCTGCTCTGTTATGAACACTGCCCCGTTGCTGTTCTGATACTGCATTGTGCCCTCTCATGTGCTGCCTCGGATGTACCTGCTCTGTTATGGACACTGCCCTGTTGCTGTTCTGATACTGCATTGTGCCCTCTCATGTGCTGCCTCTGATGTACCTGCTCTGTTATGGACACTGCCCTCTTGCTGTTCTGATACTGCATTGTGCCCTCTCATGTGCTGCCTCAGATGTACCTGTGCCTTGCCATGGACTGTTGTTGCACTTAGCCCCTCTCATGTGCTGCCTCAGATGTACCTGCCCTGTGCCATGGACTGTTGATGCACTTAGCCCCTCTCATGTGCTGCCTCAGATGTACCTGCTCTGTTATGAACACTGCCCTGTTGCTGTTCTGATACTGCATTGTGCCCTCTCATGTGCTGCCTCAGATGTACCTGCTCTGTTATGAACACTGCCCTGTTGCTGTTCTGATACTGCATTGTGCCCTCTCATGTGCTGCCTCTGATGTACCTGCTCTGTTATGGACACTGCCCTCTTGCTGTTCTGATACTGCATTGTGCCCTCTCATGTGCTGCCTCAGATGTACCTGTGCCTTGCCATGGACTGTTGATGCACTTAGCCCCTCTCATGTGCTGCCTCAGATGTACCTGTGCCTTGCTATGGACTGTTGATGCACTTAGCCCCTCTCATGTGCTGCCTCAGATGTACCTGCTCTGTGCCATGGACTGTTGATGCACTTAGCCCCTCTCATGTGCTGCCTCAGATGTACCTGTGCCTTGCTATGGACTGTTGATGCACTTAGCCCCTCTCATGTGCTGCCTCTGATGCACCTGCTCTGTTGTCCACAATGCCCTGTTGCTGTTCTGATACTGCATTGTGCCCTCTCATGTGCTGCCTCAGATGTACCTGTGCCTTGCTATGGACTGTTGATGCTCGTTGCCCCTCTCATGTGCTGCCTCAGATGTACCTGCTCTGTGCCATGGACTGTTGATGCACTTAGCCCCTCCCATGTCCTGCCTCAGATGTACCTGCTCTGTTATGGACACTGCCCTTTTGCTGTTCTGATACTGCATTGTGCCCTCTCATGTGCTGCCTCAGATGTACCTGCTCTGTTATGGACACTGCCCTGTTGCTGTTCTGATACTGCATTGTACCCTCTCATGTGCTGCCTCTGATGTACCTGCTTTGTTATGGACACTGCCCTCTTGCTGTTCTGATACTGCACTGTGCCCTCTCATGTGCTGCCTCAGATGTACTTGTGCCTTGCCATGGACTGTTGATGCACTTAGCCCCTCTCATGTGCTGCCTCAGATGTACCTGCTCTGTGCCATGGACTGTTGATGCACTTAGCCCCTCTCATGTGCTGCCTCAGATGTACCTGCTCTGTTATGAACACTGCCCTGTTGCTGTTCTGATACTGCATTGTGCCCTCTCATGTGCTGCCTCAGATGTACCTGCTCTGTTATGGACACTGCCCTGTTGCTGTTCTGATACTGCATTGTGCCCTCTCATGTGCTGCCTCTGATGTACCTGCTCTGTTATGGACACTGCCCTCTTGCTGTTCTGATACTGCATTGTGCCCTCTCATGTGCTGCCTCAGATGTACCTGTGCCTTGCCATGGACTGTTGATGCACTTAGCCCCTCTCGTGTGCTGCCTCAGATGTACCTGTGCCTTGCTATGGACTGTTGATGCACTTAGCCCCTCTCATGTGCTGCCTCAGATGTACCTGCTCTGTGCCATGGACTGTTGATGCACTTAGCCCCTCTCATGTGCTGCCTCAGATGTACCCGCTCTGTGCCTTGCCATGGACTGTTGATGCTCGTTGCCCCTCTCATGTGCTGCCTCAGATGTACCTGCTCTGTGCCATGGACTGTTGATGCACTTAGCCCCTCCCATGTCCTGCCTCAGATGTACCTGCTCTGTTATGGACACTGCCCTGTTGCTGTTCTGATACTGCATTGTGCCCTCTCATGTGCTGCTTCAGATGTACCTGCTCTGTTCTACCCAGTGCCCATGCTCTTGGCTACTCTAGGATTATACCCCTATTATGTGCAATAAAGCAAGTCAATCGTGTGTAGTGGTTTGTCTTTGTCATTCCTGGTTGTCTCCTTGCATTGTAGATATATTGGTGCTATCGTAAATGCTGTTTCCCCAACATGACCCTCCCCCTCCCCACGTAACGACCCCAGAAGGTTCTCCCCTTCCGACAGCAATTGGTGTGTTGGCGTACCTGCGTCGTCGTCGGCGACGGTCCATGACTTGCTGGTGGTGAAGCACGAAGAGTATAGGGAATGCGTGTAGCGCTGGGTCCATGACGGCGATCTGCCTGTGGTGGGTATCTCTGCAATGTTTTGCCTCTCCGCTGTGGTGAATCCGCCGCGTTCAAGCAGGTTGTTTTTCCGCAGCGATTTGATGTGTGTTTTCCGCCATCGTGATTTAGAGGACGGTCGGAGACGTCATTCCGTACGGCGGTGTCTCTGGATTGGTTACGTCCGCCGCGGGGTCGGGTGTAGTTACGCGGCGGTGCGTGCTCTTCCGCGGCGTACGGACATTTGACAGTGCTTCCCATCCTAATATGGCGGACGGACTGGCCGCGGCTGGTGGACTGTAAAAAGGCATTTTCCGCCTACTCCAGGACGGCAGTCGGCCTTCCGTCCGCCATCGTAATAGACCCCTATGTTTGCATCATTGTGTAGCAAACTTAAATTGATTTGTTTGGTTGTTTTTGTATATTTGTTCTACGTCTGCCATGCGCACATTGCTCCGCTGTAGTTCACTATAGAAACATCACTATTTGATATATGAAGCCTG
The DNA here is from genome assembly GCF_964261635.1 of Lissotriton helveticus. Taxonomy (NCBI): domain Eukaryota; kingdom Metazoa; phylum Chordata; class Amphibia; order Caudata; family Salamandridae; genus Lissotriton; species Lissotriton helveticus. Next base: position 535,358,255 of record NC_136072.1, on the reverse strand, counting down.
GATCCCTATGTTTATCCTTTGAGCCGGAAAAATTGTTTGGTATTAAGTTAGAAGAAAAACGTATTTGTCTTTTTTAAGGGAAAAGCACTCTTCTTGCGTCTGTCATAAAACATGGGGGTGTTTTCTTTACCCAAAATCTCTTTAGGCGGTGACAATAGATGTTCAGAATGCACTCATATTCCCCACAGAATGTATCAGCGGGATGTCTGAAAACGGTGACTTGTACTCACCTTGTGCCAGCTGCTATTAATGCAGCCAGAAAATATTTGTCTGCTGACATGCACATCGGTCAATACACAGGTTATGGAAATGTTAGAAAGGTTGGTTTACACACTGACTTTCGAGTTGAGAATCTCTCATTAGAGCAAGTTAAATTCAGGTAGCCATTTTGGCTGCTTCCATATAAATATGACTACACCAAATACTATGTAGTACTTTCAAGACACTAGATGCAACTGGTCGAGGCATGTTCATCTGGAGGCACGCTGTGTTTCAAGAACAGAGAGCAGAGCAGCATGCTTCTGTTATGGGTCTTCTCTTTTCAGAGCATGAGTACAAATTGCAGTTTATGCTCGAGTAATTGTTGCGCAAAACCTTTTTTGTTGAAAGACACTCACTCATTAGAGGCAAAGGAACTCCCGCGTGAATAACAATAAAGATGAATGGTAATAAAAGAGACTTGAGCTGCAAAATTGACAACGTTTTAGTAGATTTTCAATGACCGTTGTAAAGGCTTATATTGTGTCACATAATTAATCTGGATCAGAATTCGAGGATAGTGCAGGGGCTGAAGCTATTTCCCACGGGTACCCCCACTTTGTGCCTGGTTACTTTTTACATTGATAAAGGAACCCCAGATGGGGTCTCGAGAATCAATAGCCTGAGGGCGGCCCTAAATGTGCTGGGGAAATCGGGCAGGGGTTGAGACGAGGGACGGCTGTGCTAGTGAGGGACTTAAACTGCCATCTCTGTGAATGTTCCCTTCTGCCAGATTTTACCAGGGCTTCAAACCAAGGAAGGATAAGATCAGGGTGAGATTTTAGCCTTTCACAACCTGATATTTGCATTAGAAAAACTTGTTAGTTCACCCAATCCTAGTGTTGCTCCTACGTTTAAGGGGAGGAGGTTCTGCTTCTATCACAGACTTTATCTTTTTTTAGCCCCTCTATTCTTGCATATTGTTAACTTTGATATCACACTTAGGCCTTTTAGCAACCATAACCCCTTGTCCTGTATTTGAAAGGCCATAGAGACACCACCTATACAAGGGGAGGGTGTGATAGCGGGCTTACCATCCTGGACCATGACAGATGCATAAATTGGGCACATATCGGCCTAGCTCCTTTTAAGGCAACTCTTATTTCCATGGTGTCCCAGGAGACAACCATCTGCCTTGATGCAGCAGCTCTCGAAAGGGATATTCTGCGAGCCTTTGGGGGTATTGCTAATATGGCAAAATAATTACTGACCTCTCCTGACACCCAAGTAAGCAGGCAAGATCCAAAATGGTTCTTAAAGGATTGCTCTAAGCACCTTCGGCTATCAAAGCTCTGAAATAGGTCCCCGGCGGTAGAAGTCATGTAGCGGCTTGTAGGTAGGCCTATAAGCTGGCAGTACGCAAGCGTAAGGCTAGTCTCCAGGTCCAAGCCTGGGAGGAGCTAATTCAAGCTAGGTAAACTAGGGACTCCTCCCTTTTTTGGAAGGTATTGAGTAAACCCCTTGTTTTCCTACGGGTTAGGACCAGCCATTTGCACCCATATATATGAACAACAGTTAGTGGACCACTTCTCAGGGGTCGATAACTTTGGCGAGTCGTCAGAGGAGGATTGGGTGTGAAGTAGGTTACCAACACTGCAATGTGCCTGTCCTTATATATTCTGGGGTGAAAACCCCAAATCATTAAATAAATCTGTTTAAATAGACATAGGGTATATTTACAGCCTTCTGTCTACTAATGCTAATGATAGTCACTCTTTGTATAAATTGCTACTGCTTTAAAAAACAAGGTGTGTGTGCGCACATATTCTCCATGTGTTAATCTTGTACCTACCTCTACCCTTCTCTAATGAAAAAAGGGGAGGGAAGGTTGGCAGTGCCTCACGGGAGCAACACCCAGGGGAGGATATGGCAGACTGGTACTCGCCTGAATCCTCACTTTCTCATCATCAGCAACTGCCAACCTGGAAAAAAAAACAGAAAAAAAACGTATGTTTGAGACCCTCAGTATTATCAACTTATATGCTTGTTGATACAACGTGCATTCATTCATTTTTTAGATACCGACCGAAGGGCGGTTTGAGGAACCCACCAATGGTCAAAGGGGTTCGTCCATTGCAATTTCTTCTACGGGAGCCTGGTAGGCTTTACCACACAAGGCTACCTGGTAATGTATACTTGGTAAAAATATGACCGAGAGTAGTGTTGACATTCTTTTCACTCGAGACACAGTGAGTACATGTATGTGTGTGTGTTTTTATTTCCATGTGTTTCTACAGGTACAATAAAGGGAGAAAAAAGACGTGCAGGAATCACGCTGACCCAACATAACCCTGATGAAATCCCCGGTAAAGTAATTCATGGCGATGAAACATGTTGGTTGTTTTTAATTAGAACGGGCATACAGCACAGAATAAAGTTGGAGTTGCTAGTAGAGCTTAGTTCTTTTTAAGGTGGCGGGGACCAGACCTCAAACATAGGAGGAAAAGTTCCACGGCCACGGGGTCATTCACACAAACACATAGAGTTTTCTTTCTTTTTTGCACAGCCTTTATCCCCTTTTTTTTTTCTTTTCCAGGTTGGCATTTGCTGATGATGAGAAAGTGAGGATTCAGGCGAGTACCAGTCTGCCATATCCTCCCCCGGGTGTTGCTCCCGTGAGGCACTGCCAACCTTCCCTCCCCTTTTTTCATAAGAGAAGGGTAGAAGTAGGTACAAGATTAACACATGGAGAATATGTGCGCACACACACCTTGTTTTGTAAAGCAGTAGCAATTTATACAAAGAGCGACTATCATTAGCATTAGTAGACAGAAGGCTGTAAATATACCCTATGTCTATTTAAACAGATTTATTTAATGATTTGGGGTTTTCACCCCCAGAATATATAAGGACAGGCACATTGCAGTGTTGGTTGTAGTGAGTGGGGGGCTGCCTGTATAAATCCTTGTCCGATCCCCCTGAGGCTCCTTTGTGTTTAGTGTGGAGTAGGTTAGACTGCTCTTATGGTCTTTACCCTGGAAGAGGGCTCGCTAGACATGAACACCCTTATAAGAAATAAAGCTCCTGGGCCAGATGGAATTCCCCCAGACTTGCTGTACCTGGATGTTGAGTTATGGAGCCCACTTTTGAGCCGAGTACTAAATGCTGCTACTCGCTGTGGGGTACTACACTCTTTGTCGTCCGGAGTGATAGTGCCAGTGTTTAAGAAGGGGGACGGGAGGGTGTGAGGGGGCAAGGCCAACTAGCAGCTCTCTAAACGAGCTCAGCCGGCCCATACCTTAATCCACACTTGAATCCTGTTCCCACCACTGCATCCGGACCACAATATGGCTGTTAAAACATATGTATTAACTGGCGATAGATTTGAGCTGACCCTGGCACCAGAATTCCGATCAGGGGTGACAGAGTGGAAGAAACCGCACCAATCGTGGCTGAGAAGATGGTGGTCGTGAGGTGAAAACCTGCCTGACCAAAGAGACCTACCAGCACCTAGACCATAGCGCACAAGTAAGGCCTGCACTCAGTCAGGTCTGCGGGCGAGTTATGGGGGGTCTGCTGGAGTCCAACCGCCGGGGCTCCGGATCCGAGCCCCAAAGGAAGATCACTAATCCCACCACCGGGAGTGGCAGAGGCGGTCGCCCACGAAGCCTTAAGGGGCAGAGCGAGACTGGGCCAGCAGCGAAACTGCTTTGGGGACACTTTGTACTTGCCCGGCGCTGAGGAATTGCCCGCTGTTACTGCTCTTCGTAGTTCCCTTGGGGCTGCTGCTGACTGCTCGCCGGACCCGCTGCGCGGGTCCCGCATCGCAGCGTGAGGAGGGTGACTAATTGGACCTGGAGCTGAGCGTGAGGGTTGAGGGTTAAACTGCAGCAGGGCTGCGAGCTGTGCAACAGGGACTCCGTATCCCAGGAGTCCCTGCATCGACGGATTGGACACACCTGGTCCGCTCTCCCTGCTTCACACGCCCCCCGCCCTCGAGCGCTGAAAGGCAACGTTACCTGGAGCCTTCGTGGGACACTTTGTACTTGCCCGGCGTTGAGGAATTGCCCGCTGTTACTGCTCTTCGTAGTTCCCTTGGGGCTGCTGCTGACTGCTCGCCGGACCCGCTGCGCGGGTCCCGCATCGCAGCGTGAGGAGGGTGACTAATTGGACCTGGAGCTGAGCGAGAGGGTTGAGGGTTAAACTGCAGCAGGGCTGCGAGCTGTGCAACAGGGACTCCGTATCCCAGGAGTCCCTGCATCAACGGATTGGACACACCTGGTCCGCTCTCCCTGCTTGACACGCCCCCCGCCCTCGAGCACTGAAAGGCAGCGTTACCTGGAGCCTTCGTGGGACACTTTGTACTTGCCCGGCGTTGAGGAATTGCCCGCTGTTACTGCTCTTCGTAGTTCCCTTGGGACTGCTGCTGACTGCTCGCCGGACCCGCTGCGTGGGTCCTGCATCGCAGCGTGAGGAGGGTGACTAATTGGACCTGGAGCTGAGCGTGAGGGTTGAGGGTTAAACTGCAGCAGTGCTGCGAGCTGTGCAACAGGGACTCCGTATCCCAGGAGTCCATGCATCGATGGATTGGACACACCTGGTCCGCTCTCCCTGCTTGACACGCCCCCCGCCCTCTCCCTACCCCACTTAACAAGATCTGCATTCCGCTGCGCGGGAGCGCGCGGGAGCGTCCCGGGAGAAGCCCGGGACAAGGGCGGGCCCTCTTAGGGCCGAGTGAGGCCGGGCTGGACCTATGCTCTTTCTCTCTATATTTACGGACCTTATAGTAGGTGTACGTGTCTGTTATGGCCCAGAGTCCCGACAAAGTTTTCCCAGAAAAGATGGGGGGGTCGAATAATGGTACACTTGATAATTATTTTACAAGGGTCCCTACTGACCTAGACAGGGAAAATTCCCTGGCAGAACGCCGGGCAGAGTGCCGGCGCTCTGTCGAATGTATGAAAAACAGGGCTCCCACAGACCCCTCGCTCCACGCTCTCTCCCCCCCAGTGTAGGATGTACTGGTAGTAATGAAGATATTTTATCCTTAGAGAGTGTCCCACTGCTGTTACGAGACTGCACTCCCACACCCCTGGTCCTTACTGACCAGCCTATAAGTGATACCCCTCTTTCTAGCCCCATTAGTATAGATGTCGACTTGACTACCCAGACCCCCGTCTGGGGTAAACCTGCTCAAAACAAGTTGAAGAAACCGGTGCCTGTCAAAGTCCATGGTCCACCACCATGTAAAAGAAGACGGAAGGCGGGGGACCTGCAAAAGCCCAAGATCAGTCATTCCGACTTTGGCAAATCTTCAAAGTATAGTATCAGAATTGCCCCGGCCCCAATGGCCGCACCAGCTAATATGTTAAACACGGCACTTCCCCTACCATTGGCACCAGCTGTAAAAGCAGTGAACACTACTGTTCCAACTGTTATTTCGGCTGACTCCCTGCTAAAGGAAGTGCCTTCTGCCGCCTCACTGGATAGTATGGAACACCTAATGAGGTCTTTTATTCTACCCATAATAGAGAGGCTGAAGAGGGTTGAGAAAAGGCTTGAGGACATCGAGTCTGCAATTCGTAAAAACGATGGATCAACTAAGGCACTGCTGAGTGGGGTTGTGCCACCCTCAGCCTTGGTGACATCATGTACTTCCAATGTCCCAAAAGTTACATCCCAATCTATTAAATTCACACACCCTAAGCAGCAGAGGCCTCTACCCCCTAAGCAGGTAAACAAACCAGTTGTAAATGCAGCAAGTGAAGTTTCGAGGGGACCTGGAAAAGCATCTGCAGGAAACACACAGGAGGAGTGGGGAAGCATCAGACATGCCAGGGCACCAACTTACAAAGGGCCCCAGGTAGAACTTCCCCCTGAAGCTGTCCCTTTCGTGGTTGTTCTGACTGGGGTCCCTATATTGCCAGCTAATAAGAGGGAAGGGTACCTCCAGTTGAAAAATAAAATCATGCACTGGCTTAGCCAATTTAGACCACTCACACACAACATCTGTGGTGAGATCGTGCACGTTCGGCGACTCCCTTGGCTGGGTAGTAGGGTTAAAGACACCGAAGGAGACCTAGTTGTTGTAAATTTTAGAGACCCACGAGCAGTCAACTATATACTAAACTGGCCCCTAAGTAGTGGTAGCAATCATATCGTCCCTCGTCCTCTGACCCACTTTTACCCTAGATCCCTAGTGTTCCCCCCACCTATACCGGTGGTTAGGTACCCTATCAGTCTAACCCTTCAATACTGTATAACACCAGTCACTTGTCACATGCACTACACCCCTCACCTGTTGTCGATCCCTTTGGGTGGAACACTGTAGCCCCTAGGTTTAACAGAAATACCAACAGGAGAATGGACCACCTGAGACCCTTTACACCCCTGGAGACTGTAAATAGGTTTGATATGTTCTCAGGTATGGATGATTGTGATTGAAGATTACAGTCTAAACAGGGCACGGGTGACCAATCATATGCTACTGCCCCGGAAGGTATAGATTATGTGAGTTCTAAAGCAGCTACAATACAAATTTTGTCACCTTTGCCTTGGGGGCCAAATATGGCAACTAGATTTACACGGGGATTTTCATATTGTCCCCCTTCTCCCCCCGCCAAGGGTGTTACATGTGCGGAACCCCAACCTACTGAACCACCCACTGAGCTGGTGGATACCATTGCTGCTACCACGCTTGATCTCCCGGGTATTACTCCTAATGAGCATATATCTTGCCTGCCCATTCTCTCCTGGAATCTGGCAGGACTTCGGGGAAAATTAGACTCCCCTGAGTGGGGGTCTTCTATTGACACACAGGATGTATGCCTGTTTCAGGAGACATGGGCAAGGGAGGACAAATGGCGATCCGGCTATGCAGCCTTTTCAATTCCAGCTAAATGGGAGGGAAAGGGACGGCCTTCGGGGGGTCTTTGCATATGGGTGGCATCCTATTTGGGATGTAAGGCTAGGGTTCTTAAAACTAACTCTCTAGATGTACAGTGCGTGTTGTTGGAATGGTCAAACAATACTCAACTCGCGCTGATAAATGTGTATTCCAGACCGACGGGAATAACGAAGCCCTCACCTCCCTTCGACGAGCTTTCTCTATTTCTGCCCACAATACCTCATGGTGCCAGGATCCTCCTGGGGGGTGATTTTAACTGTCAGTACGAGCCGTTAACCCTAACTGTGGAGGGAGCACTTCAGGATGAGGATGACCAGTGGGGAATTCCGCAATTGGAAGGTCCCCCAGTAAAGCCATGGTCACCCTTGGCAACTCAAATCTTGGCACTTACCCTCAGTAATTCCCTGAGGGCCTGTAATGGTAGAATTAAGGGTGACATTCCTTCGAAACCCACCTTCAATAAACCAGGGCCGGAGTCTCACCTGGATTATATCCTTGTTCAGACATCTGACTGGAACAAGGTTCTTGACTTTGCGGTAGTGCAAAGAAATGACAGCGACCATAATGCGCTGATTCTTTCGTTGGCCTCGCCCGGTGGTCCCATGGGAGAACGTCCGGCAGAGGCACCTTTGGATTCCAAACTATTTTTAATTAATGGCAGGCGCAGAGTGAGGTGGGACAAGTTCCTGGACAATTCTGCCCATATTTCCGAGCTCTATGCACGGATCCTCCCCATATTCGAACGTGTCGGGGCCCTTATTTCTCAACTCTCTCCAGCAGAACGGTTGCCCAAGTTGGGCACCCTCCACACGGAGCTGGTGGACACCTTGGTGGAACTTCTAAATCCAATTGTTCGGAAAGGGCCCCGTAGGGGGCAAAGAGCTACCTGGTTCAACTCAGCTTGTAGGAGGGCAAAGGCTGACCTCCTTGCTGTATAGAAGCACCCTAGGGACACAGGGCTAATTAAGATTAGGAGGGCGGAACTGAAGCAAATAATCCATCATGCAAAGCTGGAATGGGACCATTCCAATTCGGAAAATATGCTGGCCTCTCTCAAGACCAGAGATGCTCGTAAATTCTGGCAGATAGTGAGAACAGGGTCTGCTGAGCGGACTCCAGCTTTGGAGGCCAATATAGCGGCTGAGGTGTGGGAGGACCACTTTCGCAGCCTCTATGAAGAGGTCATCCCTGGTTTGGCTAAACTCCATGATGGGCTTTCGATTGATTATCTCCCACTTTCAGGTGGGTCAACCGCGCACTCTAACATTCTGGTGGGTGCCGACCCAATGCAATTTTCATTGGGGGAGGTCCTTAATGTAATATCTAAGTTGCCATCGGGTAAAGCTCCCGGGTTAGATAAAATCCCGGGAGATCTATTTAAGCATCAACCCAGGGTTTGGGCCCCCTACCTGCTGGAAGTTTTTAATGCAATCCTTGGGGGAATGGCGGTCCCTAGTACTTGGCTGGGGGCAGAGATTGTCCCTATATTTAAGAAGGGCTCTCCTCTGCTCCCAGCCAATTACAGGCCGATCAGCCTCATTGACTTCTCACAAAAAGTCTTCGCGAGACTGATACTTGACCGCCTGCAGGAGTGGATGCTAGACCACTCAATTTTAAGTACGTTCCAGGCTGGGTTTAGGACTAAGGTTTCAACCACGGACCAAATTTTTCGATTGGCCCTTCTCTTCTGGAAGACGGTGCGGATGGAGGGTGGTACGCTCTATACCGTCTTTGTCGACCTCCGTGCAGCCTTTGATTTGGTTCCGCGGAGTAAACTATGGACGGTACTCTTTAACTTGGGTATCCCCTCTGATCTTTTAGATATCATTGTTCGCTTGCACACACACAACTATGCACAGGTTAGGTGTGGGAGGGTGGGCAGCCTCTCAAAAAGATTCCCCGTTGGCAGAGGGGTAAGGCAGGGATGTGTCTTAGCACCCACCCTGTTTTGCCTCTTTGTCAACGGGGTAATCGATCACCTTAATAAGGTTCCCAACACAGACGCACCAAGGCTCGGCGGCAGCAGGGTGCCCGCAATTATGTTTGCGGATGACACCCTGCTGCTGTCGAAATCCCCAATGGGGATTCAGCGTATTTTGGAGGGTTTTGAGGCATTTTGTGGAGAGCATAGTCTCGAAATTAATGCTCTCAAAACCAAGTACATGATTTTTAAACCCCCCCAAAAAAGTCGCCCTAATCCTTCTATAGGCCTGAACAGGTTAGAGAGAGTGTATACATTTGAGTATCTGGGTGTGACCATGAATGATAAACTGGAATGGGGTGATCATCAAGCTAAGTCCCAGCTCAAACTAGCTCAAATAGCAGGGGGAATAATCAGGCTAGTTAATTCTAATAAATCATCTGCTAGACCGATAGGTCCCCCGCTGGAGATCTATAGACTCCAGGCCAGAGGTGCGATTCTCTATGGTAGCGAACTCTGGGGCCATGTCTGCAAAAAAGATCTAGTTATTGCTGAAAATAAGTTTCTCAGACAACTCCTAAAGTTACCGGCTAGCACTCCCCTTCTGCCCCTCAGATTGGATCTGGGCTTGAAACCACTGGACGAAGTACTGGGTGTAAAGCCCTTAACTTTTTGGCGAAGATTATGGTCCACTCCTGAGTTAGCCAACTATAGGCAGGAATTGCAGGAAATTCTTGCTCTTCCTACTATAGAGAACATCCCGTGGTTTAAATATCTAAAAGCTGAGTTTGCCCGGCTGGGTCTTCCGACCCTCTGGAGTGATCCTGAAGCGGCGTGTCAGGGATTATCCCGTATACATCTGGTGGCAACTTTCCATGCATGCAATCTTGCATCCCACACACAGGGTATATGCCCAGATTCCATAACTAACATTTTCCTTGGGGTCAAAGATTGCTACAAGTTTGAGACTGTTCTAGATGACATTTGCACGAATCTTGCCAGGAAATTATACCTGCAATGGCGCTATGGCACCCTGCCTCTAAGAGCCTTCACCAGCAAATGGAAACAGCACTCCTTGGAAAACTGTCCCGGCTGCAATTGTAGGCTAGAAGATGAACTGCCTCTAGTTTTCTTTTGCCCTGCCTACATTGCTGCTAGAAGGTTTTGGATGATTCCACTCTGTAAAAATCTAGGGTTTGCTAACTGTTCCGAGGCCTTTAGAATACTCAAGACTGACCTCTCAAGGGCAACTGTGTTTGCAGTGGCCAAATTTCTCGAAACAGTGTGGCACAAGAGATTGTCTTCAATTTCTAGGGCATTCCAATCTTGATTCAGACTATGCACTAATTAGTGTAATAAATTTTTACGTACTATGTCATTTGATGTCGATCCTTAGTTGTCAGTGTTAAATCGTTTTTATTTTTCACATTCCATAATATTATAGATTGTTTTTAAATATTTAGTTCTGAATCATTTGATTGTTTAACACTATGATTCTGGTGTACTGGGGCCTTGTTTTGAGAACGACTAGCCTGCACCTGTGTGCTACCCCATCATTGATGGAGCAGTAATGTCTGTCTTCTTTTTATCTGTATTGATTTTTATGTTGTATCTGAAATAAAGATTAACGAACGAGCTTTGGGGCTGGTTCCGATACCGAGAGTTGGGGACCCTAGAGGTGGGAGCCAAGGAGCAGCAGAGTGAGGGGGCAAGCTCCTGGCACCAAATAATAATAGCGAGCCCCTCCGGAAAATCGTCCGTCGAGGGAGGCGAGGGAGGAAGGACCAGGGCAGTGGCCACGCTGGGCAAACGGAGCACCGGCTTGCAAACGCTGCACTGAGAATGAAGTGGAGGAAAACAGCAGCAGCTTGATCGTGGCCCTGCTGGCCCAGGCTGGGTGGTGGAGCACTCGCACCTACAACTAATGCACAGGTGAAGCTCCAAGCCAGGGAAAGACCTTAACTACTGTAGATGGGAAGCCTAACCGGGGGGAGGGGGGGTTCTGAGTCAAGTGATGAGAGACAGACCAGGCTTGACCCTCCACTGAACATCCCGGGGAAGGCCACAGAAATCCTGGGGGACCCTCTCTTGCACCCTTGTGGATCAGACTGATCAGGAATAGTTGTTGAGGTCAAGTGTATATCAACTTCTCCATCCCCGGAGTCCCCCGGCTGCAATATACAGGGAAACCCTTCCCCCACTGACAGGCGAGGCCTGGTGCAGAGCGTGGGATCACAGGGGCTCCTCCCCTTTTTAGGGCACGTGCCCTGCATTGCACTGCACAGCAGTGCCCGCGCAGTCGAGAGTCCTTTTGTCCGGGGTTCAGAAATGGACCCATGGAATTGTACACGCTTGGGCAAGTGTTTTTTGTTTGCTCTTCTCTAATTGGGCTTTCAGTGCGTGTATTTTTTTAACAAAGCACACAATAGGCCAAAGGCGGGCGCATTGCTCCGCCCACGGCCTATTGGTGTCTGTTACGCGCACCAAAGCCCATATGTTTTCAATTATCGTGCCCAGACACGAGTGCGATAATTTAAAACCTATGCCTCACAGTGGCGCGCGCACACCACTCGCGGGCGTGTTTTTTTTTTTTTTTGGTTTGCGTGTATCTAAATTTGGCTCTACTGGTCCAACTTGTTATACCTATTAGCGCCCCAGTGGTGAGCGAGCATGAGAGGAAGAGAGAGGTGGAGCCCGCCGAGGCGCGCCCTCCCGGGTCAGGCGTCCTGGCACACACAGGCCGGCTCTAGAGTGCTTGAGTCAGGCGCTGTCCCGGTCTGAGGAGCCCACATGAAGGTGACGGGGCGTCTCCATGACGACAGCGAGCTCCGTGTGCGTCGCAGCCCCCAGGCCTTCAGCGTCGGCGGCCCGGGCTCCAAGGCACGCGCTCCCTCTGAGCAGATCTCCCGCCCGGCGCGAGCGCAGCAGCCCTGTGTGTACTCTCCGGCCGAAGCAGGTGCTTCACTGCCGCGCAAGGGCTTTTCAGAGACGCACCTGTGCAAGCTGTTTTTCCGGTGGAAACTTTTCTTTGTCCAAAGAGGTCCCCGAGCTTAGGAGTCATTGCGGACCGGCCAGAAGGGCGCCCGGGTCAGGGCGGAGGGTGCGCAATACCCTTGCAGGCTGTGGATCACCGCAGACGGCGCGCTGAGTTACTGAGGGGAGCCCCGTGCCCCATTTACCCCTCTGCTTGCTGTGTGAGGTGGGCAGGGTGGTTTCATTGGAAGTTTTGGACCACAGGCTCGCCTTGGACTGAGACGACGGCGGGTCAGTAGAAGCACGGAAGGCTTCATTTGGAGCATTAGTGGCAGCCACCATGGAGGAAATGGAGAACTGCCTGAGCCCCGCGGCCCAGGACCTGGTAAGGAATGACACGGTCAGCCGGGAGAATGGTAGGGGCCTGTAAGCAGGCTGCTCTTTACATTATCAAGTGTGACTAGAGATTCTCTTCGGAGAGGCCACAGCCCCTGGGTAGGCCCCCCACTAAGGATAAAGGCTCCCCTTCTGCAGGTGGTGTTGTTGAGGCTGTTGCCCTGCAGGTTTTCTCTCTATAAGTATTATTGAGACTATCCTTCCAGTAGTGCTGCGGGTGTATATTGTGCAGTGCTTTGGGTCTATATTGTTTAGTGTTGTGTGCACTTCCTGTAGTGCTGCTGAGGCTGTCTGTTCTGCAGTGCCATGAATATCAGTCCTGTAGTGTACTGAAGTTGTCTCATTTGTAGTATTACAGAGGCCTGAGTGTCTCTCTTCCTTAGTGTTAGACCTGGCATCATTGGCATGAGTCTCTCCTCCATTTTTTGTCTGTTTGCCTCCTCTGTTTACGATGTTTTGCTGGAATATTGCTTTGGGCACTGTGCCACTGCTGATCAGTGCCACAGTGCAAGTGCTCCCTATGTTAAATTGATACATTAATTGGATTCCATGTTTAGCTTATTTGGTTTACTATCAGTCCCTAGTATAGTGCACCAGGAGTGCCAGGGCTTGTAAATACAAATGCTGCTGGTGGGCTTGTAGCACTGATTGTGCCACCCACAGAAGCGGCCTAGAAAAATATGTCTAAGGTCTGCCATTGCAGAACCTGCGTGCAGTCTGGTACTGCCATGCTGACTGCGCAAGTACACCTACTTGCCAGTCCCTAAAACCTTCCCTTAACTTCATGTTAGTCACCCCTAAGGTGGGCCCAAGGGCAGGGTGCATTGTAAGCATAAGGTAGGACAAGTCCTGATGTGTGTGGCATGTCCTAATAGTGAATTACAGCCATTTTCGTTTTTCACTATTGTAAGGCTACCTGCTCTCCTTAGGCCAGACTGGGCTGCTGGAATTATTACACTATATAATCCTAACAGACTCAGAGAGCATGGTGGAAAGTCGAGTTTAGTATCCCTGAACTCAGAATTTGATAACACATCCTTTAGGATGGATGGTTTTTAGATTCTGAGTTTGAAACTAGCACTTTTAGAAAGTGACTAGTTTCTTCTCTAACAATCTACCAGTCTCTGCTGGTTTTTGTGTGTGTGACAGGAGCTGGGTGGCTCCAGAGGTCTGAATGAGTCAGTGTGGGGTGAATGAGGCATTTGCGTTTAGAGTGGGGGAAGAGTAGTTCCTGATAGCCTGCCCTGCCTGACACAATACTGGCTCCACCTCCTGCCGGGTGACTGATGGCCCTGCCCCTGCCAGTGACTATACTGGCTCCACCGCCTGCTGGGCGGCTGAAGACCCTGCCCTGCACAGTGAATAGGTCAGGTGCCTCGGCCTGGCAACACCCACAACAAACCCAGGATGGGGGAAATCCCCCTGCATGGACAAAGGGATCAAAGCAGAAAAGGGGTATAAGAGAAGGACCCCTGAACCAAAGAATTTAGATCACTTCTGACAAGGAAACCTATACCAAGGACAAGAAGCCTGCTGATCCAAGGACTTGCCTACCCCTTCTGCCAGAGTGCTGTTTGCTGGGGGGAATCCTGCAGTTGCTTCTTTATTTTTGCCAAGGAACAAGGAGAGAGGAACTGAGTGTGTACTCTCAAGCTTTGCCAAGAAAATCTCCAAGGGCTGGAAGAGTGCCAGTCTCCTGTTGAAATCACAGGGCTAAAGGACTTCACCATCTGCTAAAATTGCCTGTTGCTGGAACGTGGGAATCCAGTACATCTAAAGAAACGAGCAATCACGACGCCGCCGACGCTGCCGAATCCAGCTCGACATCGTGAGTTCGACTCCAGTGTCCCGCACCTTCGCCGCCGGCCGCCTCGACACCACAGCCCCTCTCGACGCCGTGAGCGCTGCTCACTCTTGCAACAACGACATCGACAACGACGCCGTATCTTGCTTCGCCACCGTGAGCGCTGCTCCGGCCCGACATCTCTCGACGCCGCTGCGGACCCCCCTGACCCCGCGGCTCTATCGACGCCGACGCCGATACTTCTCGACGCCGCGGATCATCGTTTTCTTCATTCTCAAAGGTACTGTTTGTGGGGTCTGCTTCGACTCCGGGCTCGACGTAGCGCTCCTCGTGGTCGACGCCGAACCTTTGGAATAGCTTTGCCTCTACGTCGGGTGACTCCAGTGGGGGTTACCTTGTTGCCAAGAACTGTGCTTTAGAGAAGAAGAGTTACCTTTGTTGCTAAAGAACTGTTTACTAAGAAGAGACTTTACCTGAACTATTATTTTTCCTTCCAAAGAGTATTTATTGAGATTGTGGTATATTTTTGTCGTTATTTGGTCTTGTGCTAAGCCTTATATATATCAAAAAACAGGAGAGTGTCAAAAAAAGGGAAAAACGAATAAGCAACAGAGAAAGAAACTCAACTTCTGTGATTCACATTGGAAATCATTCGGAGTTTGCTAGGAAGCCCTCACTCACCACCCTGGGTAGTGACATGCTTCATCATCTGGCCTACCAGGAGAAGCTGAGTGCCTCCCTGGTGTGCTACAACGCCAGAATACTGCGGAGCTGGGTTTTTTATGACAATAGTGTGAAAAATTCATGATGTTAAAAATGTCAAAGGACTGTACCATACAAGCATTTTTATTCAATGGTCAGCCTGACAAGGTTAAAATATGTGTAGGGAAATGTGCCAATTAATGTATTGGTTATTTCCACTTAAAGTGGGGTCGACATGTTTCTGCCCTTGTATGTGTAGTTTTACTGGGCTTTCATGAGGACCGTAAGTAGTGTACCTCGGTCGTGTGGGCACGCTAAGGCCGACCCTAACCAGAGGACGTGAAAGTTAAAATAGAGTGTAATGAAAATAGTGGTCCGGTTGCAGTAGACGCTATGTGCTGAGCGGGTGCTGGGCGTTGTGCCATTGTCGCCCCCACCCCCCTCCCGAGACCTATGGGACGTGGTTCTTTTAATTTACAAACTATACAGGTTCCTCTAAAACAGAGGTAAATCTCACATCTTTGTGGTTTGTTTTTTGCACTATTTTCATTACACTGTATTTTAACTTTCACGTCCAATACATTAATTGGCACATTTCCCTACACATATTTTAACCTTGTCAGGCTGACCATTGAATAACATTTTTTGTATGGTACAGTCCTTTGACATTTTTAACATCACAAATTTTCACACTATTGTCACAAAAAAAACAGCTCCGCAGTATTCTGGCGTTGTAGCACACCAGGGAGGCACTCGGCTTCTCCTGGTGGGCCCGATGATGAAGCATGTCACCACCCAGGGTGGTGAATGAGGGCTTCCTAGCAAACTCTGAATGATTTCCAATGTGAATCACAGAAGTTGAGTTTCTTTCTCTGTTTTCTGTGCTTATTCGTTTTTCCCTTTTTTTGACACTCTCCTGTTGTTTGATATTGACTGACCCGGGGGACTGAGGGTGTCGCTTCTCTTTCCCTCACTCTCAAATTGTTACTACTAAGCCTTATATAAACATCCTTATTTTTACAATACCTTCTGTGTTGTGTCCATTTGTGGTGTATTCACTTTATTACTGTATGTGGTCATAAATACTTAACACACTGCCTCTGAGATAAGCCTGTCTACTCTGCCAAGCTACCAAGGGGGTGAGCGGGGATTATCTGAGTGTGTGATCCCCTTGCCCTGACCAGAGGAGGTGGATCCCTATTTGTCAGAAGTGTATACCTCTGCCAACTAGAGACAAGCCGATTCTAACACTTAGTGAGGCCGACTCTCCTTTAGTGTTGAGTTCCCCTGCCTGTTGCTCCTGTGTTTCCGGCTGCATTGGGGCTCTTCAGTTGAGCTGAGGACACACTTGTGCAGTGCTAAAGGGGCGCTTCTTTTATCGCTGCTGAGGATGTCACGCCTAGTGCTGCTGTGGACACACTTCTAGTGCTACTGGCGTCTCTCCCTTGGCGCCTAGCATGGCCCTTCTGCTGCACTAGGATATCTCTTGTGAGGTTGTTAGGGTGACTGTACTGTAATGCTGGGGCAGAGGGGTGTAATATAGGGTGGGGCAGGGGTAGTTTTTCTTGAATTTCAGGAGCAAGGCTGTGCAGTGCACCATGTCATCTGTCACTTCGCCCCTGCCCTTGTTCTTATCGCAGTGGTTGCTGCATGCGGCTTGTAGTTTAGTTTTCCCGTTTACAACTAGAGGTTTTGAAATCCCAACGTGTTGCAGCCAAGACACACTCTCTCCTAACCCTCTGCAAAAGAAATTATAGCACATGCCCTGGCATTTGCAATGAAATAGGCCTCGTATTTGCGAGAGTTTAAGCTATTGGCATTGTCAATGACGATGCCTTTTATTTATCTTTTTTTAAAACAACACATAAATAAAAAGCATCGTCATTTACAGTGCTAATAGCTCAAACTCTCGTAAATGCGAGACCTATTGCATTGCAAATGCTTGTTTTATTCCTCATCACACAGAGGCTCGGGACGTCTGGCGAGAAGGGGGACACAGATTGGGAGAATCTGCCCCTGGTGGAATGACACAGGGTTCGCCATACCCCCAAGAGCTGGAGAGAAGCGGGGAGTGATGATACTGCGGAACAACGCCTGGGAATACATACTCTGGCATTTCCAGACAAAGTTACATAATTGCCAGCAGAGTGAAGACGCACTCTACCATAAGCCCTGAGGAGGGCGAACTTGCCCACAAGGGAGAGAGTAACTGACCAGTCTTCCCTAGACCCATACAGATATCGATACCTCTGGCCCTGTGATCAGACTGGTCGCACATACACTTCAATAGTGGACCTCCCTTATACATCCCATAAATATGACCAAAGACAAAGAACCAAAGCCACAGAGACAGGGCAAGATGGATAGATAAACTAAAACAGCTGCCCCCCCAGACTGAACAAGGAGAAAATCCACCCTCACTACCGAATAAGGCAGCGCTCCTACAGGCCATACATGCCTCCACAGGCACCGTAGAGGGAAAGGTAGGCAAGGTCTGCTCGGAGAGCACCCTACTTCGACAAGACCTGCGTAACATACCTGAAAGATTGACGCAGGCGGAGGGCAGAATTTCTGAAGTTGAGGACACCATGTGTAAGGAAGTCCTTGAAATATCCACAGCCTTGAAAGAGGTGGCGTAGAGAGTGGAGGATGCAGAAAATCGCGTGAGGAGAAACAACCATCGCTTTGTTGGATTCCCTGAAGGCATCAAGGACTCAGATGCAGGGGCATGCCTGAGAGGATGGTTGAGATACTATCTCTTGACAGCTCAATTTTCATCCTGCTTTGTGATAGAATTGGCACATTGGGTTCTTAGTGCCAAACCACGTATTCGGGCACCACCACTCCCCCTTATCGCTGTCATGCCCCGAGGTCACTATAAAAGATGCACCAAGTCAACAGAACGCCGCTTTGCGTTCTAGCGTCTAGCTCTCACTTCCGTGTGTTCTGTCCCCGTAGGATTTGCCTGACTTCCGGTTTTGTTCGTTGGGTTTCCTGTTCTGATTCTCCGCGTCCTCCGTACTGGAGTTCTGTTCTGCCCGGCGGCCCTCCTTGGCGGTTTCTCTACCGCGTTTTGGGGTAATTTCTGTTTCCTTGTTTTTCCACAAACTCGTGTGAGGCAACTCGTGTTTGTTTTACCATTTCCTTTCTCCATTCTTACTCCCCTGTGCCTGGTGCTCCGCCCGGCGGCTGGGTCTTACCCCGTCGTCTGGCCGGGTACTGCTTATCCCAGACTTCCCTGCTCCTGGTGCTCCGCCCGGCGGCCGGGTCTTACCCCGTCGTCTGGCCGGGTACTGCTTAACCCAAACATCCCTGCTCCAGGTGCTCTGCCCGGCGGCCGGGTCTTACTCCGTCGTCTGGCCGGGTACTGCTTATCCCAGACATCCCTGCTCCTTGTGCTCCGCCCGGCGGCCGGGTCCTTCCCCGTCGTCCGACCGGGTACTGCCTGCCGGATATTTTGGTTCACTGGCCGGAGCTGTCTCCCGCTGGGTGAACCACCCAACCATCCTTCCCTTTGGCATTTTGGAATACTCTTGTTTGGGGCACTTGCGTGGACCAGTGTATTTTGAGGCACAGCTACTAGAATCACGGTAACAGCGCATTGCGCTGCCTCTATTATTATCTTGTTTGTGGTAAATGTTGTATTTGACAAGTGTGATATTCTCTGGCAGATTATACCTTGTACATTCTTCAGAATAAAGGCTCGCACACGCACAATTCACTTTGGAATAGAGTTTGGACGTTCTTCAAGTATACTTGATAAAGATAGCGAGGTGAGATTCACATATCACTTTCTTATTATACTAGAACAGAGTGGGGTAGAGTATTTATACTCTTGGTTCTTTTATTGCACACAGAGAGAGGACGCCAAATCTACCTACCAGTGGTATCTCAAGGTCCAGACTATTAGCCGTGGTAGGTGCAGTCTATATATATGTCAGCATTGTTTATGTGCACTGTTTTGTAACATAGTATAGGTAGTAACATCTTCCTTCCCTTACAGCATGCCTCCTCATCAAGTGTCCACACTGAAGTTCCACAGTCAAGACCTTTTATTTTCCCCGCCTTTCCTTGTTTTGTTTCCCTGTTTTCCCCTGGCGTGCCATTCGATACTCTAGAGTCTGATAGAGTTGGAAGGCCGTAGGGGAAGGCTGAGGACTACTCTCCAGATTCCTGACGCTCCTGCGGAACAAGCCTGGAAATCATTACAGAACGCAAAGCCCAAGTGGTGTGTTCTGGCCGAGCGATATGGAATTGGGAGCGGTTTCCCTGGCGGACATCGCCGGTATGATAGGAAATTTGCAGGCCGAAACACAGGCCTTAACTACCAGAGTGGATAATCTCCAGCGCCAACAGACCACAGGAGCTGCGGAAGGGGGACCAAATGTGGGGCCAACTGTAGTGCAGGTCACTACACCTCCCTCCATTCCTCTAGCACCCCCTGAGAGGGTTTCCGGGGACGCGGCTCGGTGTGCAGCATTCCTTAGTCAATGCCAGTTGCATTTTTCTTGCAAAGCTAATTGTTTTCCGTCTGACCAGTCCAGAGTAGCTTTTGTAATATCATACCTTAGTGGTTCTGCGGCTGATTTGGCCCTTCCCTTGGTGGACAGGGACGACCCACTGTTGCATAGTTTCCCTGCTTTCATGAGGGAATTCCGTAAACTGTTTGATAGGCATATGTATACCCATCCCTCTGATACTGAGCTATTAGGCCTTAAACAGGGTAATCAGGATCTTGTTGCATACATCACCGCATTCCGGAGACTGGTGGTAGAATCCAACTGGCCTGAAGAGAAACGCAGTACTCTATTTTACAGGGGCCTGAGGGACGACTTAAAAGATGCCCTATCCCAAATAGTTGAATTACCTGATTCCTGCACTGATCTCATTGATTTAGTGGTTAAGATAGAACACAGAATACAAGAAAGGAAGAGAGAGGGACGTTTGAGTCTCGGTACGTCACCATCAAGGATAAAAAGAGTACTCCAGAGAAGGCTTTTGATGAAAGTGAACCCATGCAGATAGGCATAGTAAGAGGTCCTCTGACGCCCGAAGAGAGACAGCGAAGAAGAACGCTTAGACTCTGCTTATATTGTGGCAAAGCGGGTCACTTCCTGAAGTCATGTCCAATTAAACCCACTCAACCAAAGAATTTGGGAAACTAGAAAGCCCGGGGTCCTGTGAGACAAGAATCCCGGGTAGGTCTGGCTTTACAGTCTCTTCTTCTGACTACAGAATGAAACCCACTAACCATTTATATGTTTCGGCATTCCTTACACATGGGCAATATGGGTTGCATGTTTCCGTGATGATAGATTCCGGTGCATCCGGTAATTACATGGATACTGAATGGGCAAGAGAAAACATGATACCTTGTACTAAAAAGGAGTTAATCAGTAATGTCACCACGATAGACGGTAGCTCTCTTGTCTCTGGGCCTGTAACTCATCGTACAGTACAGCTTCACATGAAAATAGAGCCGAATCATCATGAAGATATATAGAATTTGATTTAATCTGTTCTCCGCAATTCCCGGTGCTCCTGGGTATCCCATGGTTGAGGGCTCATAATCCCTACATAGATTGGGAAGCTTCTACTCTGACGTTTCATCCTACTAACTGTCCAACTCCCTTAGTGGCGGCTATCGAGTTGGTAAGCAACACAAAGGAGACTGAAGATGTCTCAGTATTGCCATCCTGTTACCAAGATTTACAGACTGTTTTTGACGCCAAGGAAGCGGAAGTTCTTCCTCCGCATAGGGTCTACGACTGCCGGATTGATCTTGAGATAGGAGCAAGAATCCCATGTAGTAGGGTTTATGCTCTCACAGAGAAGGAGAATTTGTATTTGAGAGACTACTTAGACACCATGCTTGAGAAAGGCTTTATTCGACCTTTACGCTCCCCAGCTTCTTCTTCTTTGTTCTTTATACCTAAGCGAGAAGGGGGTCTTCGCTGTTGTATTGATTACAGGAAACTGAATGACGTCACCATCAAGAACCGTTATTATTTGCCTCTTATCGCCTCCCTCCTAGACAGAGTGCGCAATGCCCAGTTTTTCACCAAATTGGACTTGCGAGGTGCCTACCATCTTGTACGTGTCAGGGAGGGGGACGAGTGGAAAACGGCTTTTTGTACCAAGTACAGTCTTTTTGAGTACCTGGTGAAGCCCTTTGGGCTTTGTAATGCCCCTGCGGCGTTTCAGTTTTTTATAAATGAAGTGCTCAAAGACATGCTTGATGTTTATGTGATCGCATATATTGATGACCTACTGATCTATTCTCCTTCTCTGACGGAACATGTGCAACATGTGTGGAATGTTTTGGAGCGCCTCCTTGATAATCACCTGTATTGCAAATTGGAGAAGTGCACCTTTCATACGCAAGAGGTTCCTTTTTTAGGTTTTGTTGTCTCTCCTTGAGGCCTCAGCATGGATCCGGCTAAGGTTGAGGCCGTGCTCCCATGGCCAGCACCCCGTAACATTAAAGAGATCCAGAGTTTCTTGAGTCTAGCCAATTTCTATAGGCGGTTTATCCAGGGATTTTCAGACCTGCTTGATCCCATAACGGCCTTGTTAAAGAAGGGTGTTCCGTTCTTGTGGTCCTGTGACGCCGATCGCTCTTTTCAGCTGCTGCGGGACGCCTTTACGAGTGCTCCTGTGTTGCGTCATCCTGATCCCGCCTTGCCTTTTGTGGTGGAGGTGGACGCCTTACAAGTGGCAGTGGGAGGCGTTTTATCGCAGGCGGATCCAGTGTCAGGGGAAAGTCACCCTGTAGCCTACTATTCCCATAAATTTACTCCTTCTGCATACAACTATGCAGTAGGGGATAAAGAGCTCCTAGCAATAACAAGCATTGGAAATGCAATAGGTCTCGCATTAGAAAAGTTGGAGCTATTGGTCTTGTAAATGAAAAATATTTTATTTTTTGTTTTTTAAAATAGCTAAATTGATAGCTTTGTCATTTACAATGCCAATAGTTATAACTTTAGCGAATGTGACACCTATAGCATTTGGAATGCAACATGTTTTGTATTCACATGACTTAGGTGGCAGCTCTGGTCGTTAGGCCACATTACTGCACTTGGTAAATATAACCTCCCCAACTTAATTAAACAAAGAACTCCGTCGTGTGGCCGTTTCAGTGATAGTATGTACGGCATGAATCATGTTAGTGATTTTGAAAAGCTCTTGTTTTATATAATCCAAGTAATACAGGGCACGTTAAATATGTAAAATAAACATGACAGTCCTCTAGACTGGTGTGCAAAAGCGTAATGCTATGTGTGAGAAATGCTTGCATCATGGCAACCGTGCATACATTTTACTACGCACTTTCAATTTGTAAGAAATGGCCTTCTGATATTTGAATAAGTTAAACATTTTCTGTACAAAAAAATAACCCTCAAAATCCTTTAAAAACCATGCACATAAATCAAAAAAATGCATGCATTCAATATTTGGGAATTCATAAATAAACACTTGGGGGATATTTACTTTAAAATGTGTAAAAACGCATTGGAGCATCGTGTGCTGCTGCTTGGATGAGAGAGAGCACATCACAAGCAATACAGTGAAATATAAACAGACACGACCAGCATCTACCAAGCTCGGTATGCTTCGCAATTAGAAGTGTGTGCATTGTGCAATGAAGTGCCTGTCGGCAAAATAAGGCAGATAGGAGCATTTATTTGCAAGCTTGACGCCACATTACTGCACTTGGTAAATATACCCTCCCCAACTTAATTAAACAAAGAACTCCGTCTTGTGGCAGTTTCAGTGATAGTATGTACGGCATGAATCATGTTAGTGATTTTGAAAAGCTCTTGTTTTATATACTCCAAGTAATGCAGGGCACGTTAAATATGTAAAAAAACATGACAGTCCTGTAGACTGGTGTGCAAAAGCGCAATGCAGTGAAATACAAACAGACACGACCAGCATCTACCAAGCTCGGTGTGCTTCGCAATTAGAAGTGTGTGCATTGTGTAATGAAGTGCCTGTCGGCAAAATAAGGCAGCTAGGAGCATTTATTTGCAAGCTCGACGCATTGCTCTCTCTCTCGTTTGTTTGAAAGACGGAGGGCATTGCTGTGGGGAAAGGGGAGGAGAAATGCGACACGGCCGCAGCAGGGGGCGGAGCGGGGAGATAGTGTTATGCAGCATGGGCCTTTGAAGTGAAGCTAAGCTTCACTTCAAAGGTGTGGGAGGAGTGCGGCTCAGGCAGAGCGCACGCTGGGGGAAGCTTGTGGGGCGGAGCTGCTGGCGAACAGATGGCTGGCGATTTGATGCTGTGCACGCGCATTTTAGGTCAATGCGCTTGCGCATTGACCTAAAAGCGCACGGGCACAGCATCAAATCGCCAGCTAGGTAAACTCTGTTTAAGCCCCTATAGTCTCGCTCCGCTCAATGCGCATGCGCATTGAGAGGCGAGACATAAAAAAGGCATTCGAGGAGTGGAGACAATACTTACTAGGCGCTCGATACCCAGCAGTGGTGTACACCGACCACCGTAACCTCCAGTATATCAAGTCAGCCAAAGCTTTGTCCATGAGACAATTACGTTGGTCCCAATTCTTCAGTGAGTACGACTTTACCGTCCACTACAGGCCAGGGAAACGAAACGGCAAGGCGGACGCTTTGTCTCGACTGGGTTTCGAACATCCAACGGGATCAGTAGATCCGCCCAATATTATTCCCAGGGAGAGCATCATAGGAGGGGTACTAACCGAAGAGGGATTCTTGAATCAGGTCAAGACAAGTCAAGCCTCAGTGAACATGCATGACTTAGTGGGTTCTCAGGGAACCACAATCAAAGAGGGGTATGTTTGTGTGCAAGGTGGAGTGGTATTGCCTACCCGTGAGTTGCAAGAGCAGGTCTTGGATTGGGATCATGCACATCCCGTGGCAGGCCATCCAGGAATCAAAAAGACAACTAAAGCAGTGCGTGAACGTTTTTGGTGGCCTACTATGCTCAAATATATAGAATCCTTTGTGAAAACTTGTCATGTGTGTGCACAAAGCAAAGTATCCCACCAAAACCCAGTAGGGTTACTTATGCCCCTAGCTTCTCCTCCAGGCCCTTGGCATACAGTATCACTTGACTCTATAGTGGAGTTGCCTCTCACCAAGAAGAAGAACAATACCTTGCTAGTTATTGTAGACTTGTTCACGAAAATGGCCCATTTTGTCCCTTTGGGGGGGTTACCCACTGCTGTTGAATTGACTTCAGTGTTTCTGCAACAGGTGGTCCGCCTCCATTGTTTCCCCTCTGTCTTAATTTCGGATAGGGGGGCCCAATTTGTGTCTCGTTTTTGGAGGTGTTTATGTTCCTTACTCCAGATAGATGTTAGACTGTCCTCTAGCCACCACCCTCAGTCAGATGGGCAGACAGAGAGGGTTAATCAATGCTTCGAACAGTACATTAGGAATCAGGTCTTGCATTCCCTCGTAGACTGGGACGAATTAGTCTGGGTGGCTGAAATTTCATACAACAATAGTCCACATACCTCCATAGACATCACCCCTTTCTATTGTTCCTATGGTTTTCACCCTAAATTGATGCCTTCGGGGATCCCTACAGAGAGCCCAACCCCAGCAGCAGATGAGCTCGTTGAGAAATTACAGGAGGTACATAGGAGAACCTTAGAAAACCTTAAGATGGCTAAAGTAAGATACACAGAGGGGGCGAATCTATACAGGAGATTGGAGCCTATCTATACACCAGGGGATAAGGTGTGCCTGTCCACGAAATACATTTCACTTAGTGGTCCTCGCTAGTTCAACCCCAAATTTATAGGTCCCTATAAGGTGTTATAGATGATTAACCCAGTGGCCATGAAGCTAGAGTTGCCTGCTTCCTTCAGAATTCACCCTGTGTTCCATGTTTCGTTGTTAAAACCGGTTGAACCGGGCACCAAACTGCCAAAGAAACCCGCCCGATAACCATCCAAGATTCTGAGGAATATGAAGTTGAGTCTATCTTGGACTCACGTAGAGTGAGGAGGAACCTCCAGTATTTTATTCACTGGAAAGGTTATGGAGTCGAGGAACGCACATGGGAGCCAGCTCATAATGTACACGCCCCAAGGTTGGTTTGTTTGTTTCATCAGGGACATCCGGACAAACCCAAATCAGGGGGGGAGTATTGTGGGGGGAGTGTGCTGTCATGCCCCGAGGTCACTATAAAAGACGCACCAAGTCAACAGAACGCCGCTTTGCGCTCTAGCGTCTAGCTCCCACTTCCGTGTGTTCTGTCCCCGTAGGATTTGCCTCACTTCCGGTTTTGTTCGTTGGGTTTCCTGTTCTGATTCTCCGCGTCCTCCGTACTGGAGTTCTGTTCTGTTCTGCCCGGCGGCCCTCCTTGGCGGTTTCTCTACTGTGTTGACTCTCTTCATCATTTTGGGGTCATTTCTGTTTCCTTTATTGTTTTTCCACAAACTCGTGTGAGACAACTCGTGTTTGTTTTACCATTTCCTTTCTCCATTCTTACTCCCCTGTTCCTGGTGCTCGCCCGGCGGCCGGGTCTTACCCCGTCGTCTGGCCGGGTACTGCTTAACCCAAACATCCCTGCTCCTGGTGCTCCGCCCGGCGGCCGGGTCTTACTCCGTCGTCTGGACGGGTACTGCTTATCCCAGACATCCCTGCTCCTGGTGCTCCGCCCGGCGGCCGGGTCCTTCCCCGTCGTCCGACCGGGTACTGCCTGCCGCATATTTTGGTTCACTGGCCGGAGCTGTCTCCCGTTGGGTGAACCACCCAACCAGCCTTCCCTTTGGCATTTTAGAATACTCTTGTTTGGGGCACTTGCGTGGACCAGTGTATTTCGAGGCTCAGCTACTAGAATCACGGTAACAGCGCATTGCGCTGCCTCTATTATTATCTTGTTTGTGGTTAATGTCGTATTTGACAAGTGTGATATTCTCTGGCAGATTATACCTTGTACATTCTTCAGAATAAAGGGTCGCACACGCACAATTCACTTTGGAATAGAGTTTGGACGTTCTTCAAGTATTCTTGATAAAGATAGCGTGGTGAGATTCACACATCACTTTCTTATTATACTAGAACAGAGTGGGGTAGAGTACTTATACTCTTGGTTCTTTTATTGCACAGAGAGAGCTGACGCCAAATCTACCCACCAGTGGTATCTCAAGGTCCAGACTATTAGCCGTGGTAGGTGCAGCCTATATATATTATTGTAAAGAAATGGTGCGTGATAAAGATATCGCGACCCTACCAAGCGCACAGCATAATGTTAAATAGTTCCCCCTTTTCTGATTGTTTGAATAACTTTCTGTTACACACTAATAACAAGTTTTGCTTGATTCTCACATTTATTTTAAATCATTGTTTAAGCTACCTGTAAACTGTAAATCATCATTTTTACAAGTGCGTATATTTCATTTTAACATTTCAATGAATCTGAAAATACATTTGTTGTATTAAAAATCATACAAACAGTATTTCATGTTTCGGCGATCGTTGAATAGATTGGCCCGATGCATTTCGGAACCCTCGTCCCTTCCTCAGGGGCCTCTGTAAAAGATCATGTGCATAAATTAATATAAGTTTACTGTGTTCTCCGTGTCTATTTTTTACATGTATGCCACTACTCAGTTCTGAGTACACCACCCTTATCTTATATATAAAATACCAAACTGCCATATTAACTGAACCTTACACTTCAATTGACTATAGAAATATCCACAAGATTCTACAATTTGTACCCTGTGTCAAAAAAACGAATCTAACATCGGTTACTGTTGCATCATGATGAAACATACACTGGTAACTACACGATTACAGATGAACCCTGCTTGAAGAATACATTGTCGCATGATACTAAATTATAAAAACATAGAAACATAGAACACTCACAGTGTTTGCTGAGGTTTAAATGTGTACACTTCTGCATATAAAAATTCAAAAGCAGCGACGTGTCTGTGAAAAACAGTGAACAAAGCTGGTGTTACCAACGGGGCTGTTGAAGATTAACTACAAAGAGCAATTACGAACCGTCTAACGCTTATGTCAAGAAAGCTTACGGACAGAAAGATTACCTTGAATGTTCTCACAAGTGGTTGTCCTGTACGTGTGCTAATTCGTCCGAGTGAATGTTCTAATGGAAAGTAGGGAAATGAAAAACCGCTGAAGTTTGTTGACGTAAGCGTTAGACGGTTCGTAATTGCTCTTTGTAGTTAATCTTCAACAGCCCCGTTGGTAACACCAGCTTTGTTCACTGTTTTTCACAGACACGTCGCTGCTTTTGACACAGTGCAGGTAATTATTCCTATACCCCAGGGCAGCAAGGTCAGCCACAAAGTAAATCTGTCCATACACCTTAGCAGTTTCTCATTTCATTTTCTTCACTTTCCTCATTTTCCATTAGAGATACTCACTCGGACGAATTTTTATACGCAGAAATGTACACATTTAAACCTCAGCAAACACTGTGAGTGTTCTATGTTTTTATAATTTAGTATCATGCAACAATGTATTCTTCAAGCAGGGTTCATCTGTAATCGTGTAGTTACCAGTGTATGTTTCATCATGATGCAACAGTAACCGATGTTAGATTCGTATTTTTGACACAGGGTACGAATTGTAGAATCTTGTGGATATTTCTATAGTCAATTGAAGTGTAAGGTTCAGTTAATATGGCAGTTTGGTATTTTATATATAAGATAAGGGTGGTGTACTCAGAACTGAGTAGTGGCATACATGTAAAAAATAGACACGGATAACACAGTAAACTTATATTAATTTATGCACATGATCTTTTACAGAGGCCCCTGAGGAAGGGACGAGGGTTCCGAAATGCATCGGGCCAATCTATTCAACGATCGCCGAAACATGAAATACTGTTTGTATGATTTTTAATACAACAAATGTATTTTCAGATTCATTGAAATGTTAAAATGAAATATACGCACTTGTAAAAACGATGATTTACAGTTTACAGGTAGCTTAAACAATGATTTAAAATAAATGTGAGAATCAAGCAAAACTTGCTATTAGTGTGTAACAGAAAGTTATTCAAACAATCAGAAAAGGGGGAAATATTTAACATTATGCTGTGTGCTTGGTAGGGTCGTGATATCTTTATCACGCACCATTTCTTTACAATACTTTCAATAAACTGAGGGACAGGCAGCCCTGAGCCACTGATCAGCATGCCAAAGGAGGACTAAAATTTTGTTTAAAAATTTTTCATCGTAGATAACATTGATAAACAGGAGTGCCAAGGGCCTACTCTAACTTTGTGCAGTATATATATATATGTCAGCATTGTTTATGTGCACTGTTTTGTAACACAGTATAGGTAGTAGCATCTTCCTTCCCTTACAGCCTGCCTCCTCATCAAGTGTCCACACTGAAGTTCCACAGTCAAGACCTTTTATTTTCCCCGCCTTTCCTTGTTTTGTTTCCCTGTTTTCCCCTGGCGTGCCATTCGATACTCTAGAGTCTGATAGAGTTGGAAGGCCATAGGGGAAGGCTGAGAACTTCTCTCCAGATTCCTGACGCTCCTGCGGAACAAGCCTGGAAATTATTACAATCGCCTGCTTGCTTAAATACCAGGACAGAGACTTGATGTTGAGAGAAGTCAGGTGGATAGGGGAAATTCGTCATGCCCAGGCAAAATAATGATATTTCCTGACTACTCCAGGGATGTGCAAAAGCAAAGACACACCTTCGATTCCATAAAGACACAGCTCAGAGTAATGAACATACAATACATGCTCTTATTCCCAGCCAAACTCAACGTCATCTTTGAGAATAGGTAACTCTTTTTCTAGACCCCTGATGAGGCACAGACATGGGAAGAAGACGACCTCCGCAGCGAGCAGACTGACCAGGGGATTAAACTACCAACGATTGGCAGCTGGAGATGAGACTGAGATCACAACAGATTCAGAGAAGGTGCAGAAAGCTTCAAGCACACACCAGGTGGAAGAAATCAACTCCCTTGTCCGGGTGGAGCCCGTTCTATCTTGGGCTATCCTCAGACATAGAAAAAAGGCACCCACACAAGCGTAAGGAGGAAACTGCATGTGCACAACAGAGGGGTGTTCACTACGCTACGGACCTTTCTGACAATGCCCAATCCACTGATTCAAAGCAGGAACACCCATTAATGACTTCAATTATTAACATGGAAACTGGACAGTCAGCACACATACAGCTGTAGCCGGATAAGGGTTCGCAACAAGACGAGGGAACTGTTTGACTGAAACATAGGGCCTGATGGAGCCCGGCAGAAGAAGTGGAGATTGACGGAACTTTTGAAGGTTCCGGAGCCACAAAGAAGAGTGACTGCTGATCCCATCCATTTGTCTCTTTGTTTTTCTTTTCTTCCTTACATAAAGCAATCAGAGTGGGTAATGACTAGAGTTATAAGGGGGGAGGAGGTGCGGACACCAGAAGCGGGTGGGTGAGAGACCTCTCTGATCCATCCATGCCACAGTTACCATGTTGATGAATAGGGGTAAGTGTGTAGGGGTAGGGAGAGAGTGGGGAGGAGAAGGGCAAGAGTTGGGAAAGGCGGGCAAACGTGGGGCACAAGCGGAGTAACATGGTGTGACGAACTGCTGCCCCCTTCCTCCCTTTCCCCGGATACTGCCACAGGTAACTACCCCCTTACCTGACCCGTGTCCTCTCCTCTGTTCACAGACTGTGACGCCAAGGAAGACGGACTTTCCCTTTAAGAGAACGGCATCTGCAGAGTCTTTTCCGGATCTCGTGTCAGGGGACCTAGTCACGTACAAAGCGGAAGACGGAGCATTGTGCGGGCGTTCGGACGGAGGAACCACAGGAGAGCGTCCAAACCTTTTTCGTCGGCCCGGGAATCCTGGAACCAGTGGAATGAGATCCTGGAGTAGAGACGACATCGCCCCAGGAGCAGCAGAACACCGGACTTGTAGACGACAGTGAACGGGAGCCAGACCCTCTCCAGTGCCGCTCTGAGACGAGTCACGTCCCTGGAGGGGCATGGCTTTAGAAGGTACGGGGAAGACTGGAAGCTGTGTGGGGAAGGGGGTCTAGAGTCGAGAAGGATCAGGCGGGTGAAGGGAGCTTAGAGTCCTGCCTTGCTCACGCTGCGATTTTCGTGTCTCTGCGTGTGGCTTTTATACGCTGCTTCCCCAGATCTTATAGCTGAGACTGGAGCTTCAAGTACACTGGCGGTGGCAATTGGTGACGCCTCCCTTCACTCCCTGACCCTAAGCCCCTGAAACCCTATTAAAAATAAAACCATTTCTCACGGGGCATATTTCTTTCTTTTATGGGTAACCGGCTGACCAGCCGTTGAGTCTTTGCCTGATAAGCTCAAAGAGAAGCCGAAAGGAGTAAAAACACCACAAGACCCCCCCTTTTTGACAGAAGAGTGGAAGAAGACGGTGTCTGTCCCTCTGTGACCCCAAGAGACTCTCCTTTATTTTTGTGTTACTGTGCTCTAAATGGACAAACCAACCTGACATATTGTTTTGGTTTAATAAAACCCCGCATCACCGTATTTCAGAGTCCTTCCTTGCTTCTCCATCACGCCACATGTGGTGTCAGAAGTGGAATCCTTTACGCCGCCATCATGAAAAATCTGATACAGCAGTTAATACGCGGCCAGGATAAGCTGGAATGGGCTGCAGAAAAACAGATGTCCTCTGCCCAGGCAGACAGAGAGATGTGGAAAGATACCATGAAAAACTAGGCAGAAAATAAGCAAAAAGTCACAGATGACCGGTTACAGCTGTCTGCTCACTTGCAAACCCGGGTTGGGACAGGCCCCAACATCTCCCTTCAGAAATACCAACCCGGTGAAGACCCCGATGCATTTTTATTAAACTTTGAGAGGGCAGCCAGAGTGACATGGTGGCCCGAAGCCAAATGACTTTTTATTTTTGCCCCTCTACTTATGGCCAAGCACAGGCCGCCTATCAGGTGGCCAATGCTAACGGGAACACTCCATACCATGAGATTAAGGACATAATTCTACACTATTTAGGGCTCGATGCGGAGGCCTACAGGGTGAGGTTTAGGAAAGAATGGGGAACATCCATGGACAACCCCAAAACCCTGTTTTTTAAACTAAAGACTGCGGCAGATAAGTGGTTGAAGCCCCAAACCAACACCCGTGAAATCCTCACGGACCAATGGAACCCCTTTGTTTTAAGATTAATAGCCCAGATTTGCAAATCCCTAGACATATCCTGCATCAAAGCCTCAGTGTACCACCTACAAACAAATGGCTTGTGTGAGCGCTACAATGCCACCCTCAAGCTAACTTTGAAGAAGCTGTTATGTGTAGAAGGCAAGGAATGGGAGATCATGTCCCTGATTTATCTGGAACAATTTGTGGAAGCCTTACCCATTCCTATCCAATGGTGACTTAAACAGCATACTCATTTGACTGTCGAACAGGCTGTAGAAATGGCCACCTCTTTTTACAGGGCCCAACCCCTTTCCTTTTCCTGGGATTTCGAGAAAACCACTCGACTATCAGGCACCCCTGTTAAAACTGAAAAGAAAATGTCAAAACCCACCTCAGAACCCATGAAGCTCCGTTCTACCGGTCCGAACCACTTTCTGCCAAAGGCCCTCAGTGTTTCGAGTGTAGTGAATGGGGCCACATCGCCAGGACATGTCCCTGCAAAAGAACACAGGAAGATCCTATGGATATAAGCCACGTTCTATCCTCCATACTGACGAAATGGGAGCCAGCTTTTATGTGAGTGTACGGAAGGGGGGCACAACCGTGAGAGCTTTGTTGAATTCAGGCTGTTGCCAGTCTGTTTTGTTACAGTCTCTGATCGGTCGCGTACCTGTCCCAATGAAAGACACAGTACCTATTAGATGCGTTCATGGAGATATCCGTGTTTATTCCCTGGTCCAGGTCCCTATTTCTCTACCCGATGGACAGGTCCTACAAGCCAAACTAGGGGTATTACCATCTCTCCCTGAACAAATGATTCTAGGACAGGACAATCCCGCTTTCTTGGCCTTGTTGAGGGACAATGTACGAATCAGGAAAACCCAAGGCCCAGTTCATCCGACTCTGCTCACCCAAGCCCCCTGGCTCTCAGACAGGAGTTTCAGGTATAGCCAACAACATGACCCTACCCTTCAGGTCGCATGGGGGTATGCCAGAGAGACTGAAAATAACCCAAACCCTACATACCCGTTTTTTTCACCAAAAACAAACTCCTGTACAGGGTCGGGAATCCTGGGGATCCCCCACAACTAGTAGTTCCCCAGGCTTTTAGTGAACAGGTCTTGTTATATGCACACTCACATCTATTAGCAGGACACCTAGGGGCCCATAAAACTACACAAGAGTTGTTGCAACACTTTAATTGGCCCGGGATCTTCTCACACATCACTAAGTTTTGTCATGCCAAACGAAAAACCCCTACAAGCCCCCTTACAGCCACTTCCGGATGTTGGTCAACGGTTCGAAAGGGTGGACATGGACCTCATAGGGCCCTTACCTCGTACCAAGAGGGGTAACCTTTATGCCTTAGTCGTGGTAGATTATGCTACACGGTATCCTCAGGCTTTTCCCTTGCGCACTCCCACCACCCTAAACATCAGCAACTAACTACTAGAACTATTCTCTCTGGTTGGTTTCCCCCGTGAAATCTTCACGGACCAAGGGAACCCCTTTGTTTTAAGATTAATAGCCCAGATTTGCAAATCCCTAGACATATCCTACATCAAAACCTCAGTGTACCACCTACAAACAGATGGCTTGTGTGAGCGCTACAATGCCACCCTCAAGCTAACTTTGAAGAAGCTGTTATGTGTAGAAGGCAAGGAATGGGATATGCCCCTCCTCTGGCTTTATATGTCAACAGAAGTCAACCCCAAGCTAGTCTAGGCTGCTCCCCTTTCAAGCTCCTTTATGGCCGGGATCCCCGTAGCCTACTAGAAATAACAAAAGAAGTGTGGGAACAAGAGAAAGAAGAGGAAACAAGGTATTTTCTTGAGTACACCTGAAGCCTATTTACCAGGTTACATAAGCTCCGGGAATTTGCAGACGCCAATCTAGCGAAAGCCAAAGGAAGCAACAGGTTCTGTATGATAAGGGGAAGAAGTGGAGGCATGTAAGTGTAGGTGACTTGGTCCTGGTTCTTTTGCCTTCTGCCCTAACATAGGTGAAATCAGAGTGGCAAGGTCCATTTAAGTTTGTGGATAAGGTGGGGTTACCCTCATATCGCGTCCAGATCACACCCAGCCGTACCCAACTCTACCATATCAACCTCCTAAAAAACTGGTTAGGTACCCTCCCCAAAGACCTACACAACGTTGTTCCCTTGTCAGACTCACCTTCTACCGTAAAACAGTTAGTGGTCAACCCTGAGCTCACACCAGTGCAGGAAAAATCCCTAATGGAAGCCCTACATCCTTTTACTTCCCTGTTTTCTGATCTACCAGGGCAAACCTCTATGGCAGAACATTCTATTTATACCCAGCCAGGAAAAACGATAAAACAAAAACCCTATCGTATCCCTGCTGCCCGGCGGGAGGCGATAGAGCAGGAAGTAGAAAACATGCTCTCCCTGGGTGTAATAAAACCCTCCCAAAGTGATTGGTCACCAATAGTGTTGGTACCTAAGCTGGACGGTTCAGCCGGCTTTGTATTGACTTTAGGGCGGTGAACGCAATTTCTAAATGTGACTCCTATCCACTACCACGTGTAAATGAATTGATCGAGAGGTTAGGCGAGGCCCAGTACATTACGACACTCGACCTTACGAAAGGATACTGGCAGGTGCCCCTTGGACCACAGGACCAAGAAAAGACAGCCTTTTCTACCCCCACCGGTTTATATGAGTTCACCGTGTTACCCTTTGGCCTCCACTGAGCACCTGCCACGTTTCAAAAGCTTATGAACAAGGTCCTATCATCTCACCAGCCATATTCCTCTGCCTACCTCGATGACATCGTCATCTACAGCCCTACCTGGGACCTTCATCTTCAACACTGTTGTGAGGTCCTACAGGCCCTTCAGTCTGCCGGATTGCACATAAATGCAAAGAAGTCAAAGGCAGGCTTCCAAAAAGTCCGGTATCTGGGGTACCTCCTCGGGAATGGGCTCATAGAGCCACAAGAAGAAAAAATTAAAGCCATCATCCAAGCTCCTTTTCCCACCACCAAGAAAGAGGTCAGGGCGTTTTGGGGGCTTCTTGGGTAGGAGGTTCATTTCCCAATATTCTGAGCTGGCCACTCCCCTTACCAACCTGTTACAAAAGGGATTCAAGACAAAGGACCTAACACGTCCACCTCCCGAGGCACTAACGGCTTTTCATCTACTAAAAATAGCCAACACTTCTAGTCCCGTGTTACGATCCCCTGATTTTTCAAAGCCTTTTCTGCTCCACACAGATGCCTCAGAACACGGGGTCGGTGGTATTGTCACAGCTTTCCCCTGACGGGATTGAACATCCCATCCTATTCATAAGTCGTAAGCTTTACCCACGGAGCGACTATATCCAATAATTGAGAAGGAATGTATTGCACTGAAATGGGCTAGTGACAAACTAAGGTACTATCTGGAGGTCTCCCACTTCATACTTTACACAGACCAAGCCCAACTCCTCTGGATGAGCCGTAATAAGGGGACGACCAATTTTGGTGTGACCTAAAGGTAGCCAGTGCGGGTAGGGACTCCTGTGGCTTCTGGAACTTGGTAAGGACCAGGAATAGGCCTGATAGTACCCTTATTACGTGCAATATTACTGGGCAAACGTGGTTTGATCACTTTTCACTTTTCTATTGTACTCATATAGTTGATGGGCAGGGGTTGTTTACATCACCATCCTTGGGCCACTCTGGGGAGAGCGCGGCCCTCCCCTTCACAGCTAAGGAAGTGGAAGATGTGATCAAATCCTTAGTGCCAAATAAGGCAGCAGGCCCTGACGGGTTACCGGGGGATCTGCTTCGCCTTAATTCCAAAGAATGGGAAAGCTTATTTTATCTTTACTTAACGCTAACCTCTATGGTACGGCAATTCCAGATTCTTGGAAGGGGGCCGAGGTCGTCCCGATTTTTAAAAAGGGCTGTCGGGACGACCCATCCAACTATCGCCCCATAAGCCTAATAGATTCTACCCAGAAGGTAGCTGGAAAGGTGGTTCTAGGGAGAGTGCTCCAGTAGGAGGTTGAGAACAAAATCCTTTCGGATTTCCAAGCAGGCTTCAGGTCAGGTACGGGGACCATTGAGCAGGTTTTTAGATTAATGCTCATATACTGGAAGGTGGTAGTTCTAGGCAAAGGCAGTCTTTATCTCGCTTTTATTGACTTAAAGACTGCCTTTGACCTGATGCCGCAGGATCGCTTATGGGGGGTACTCTCTGACCTAGAGATCCCGGGTTATATTTTGTCCTTACTGGTGAAATTGCATACTGGGAATTTTGCCCAGGTGAGGTGGGGTACTCAGGGCCAGAAGACCTCCAAAATTACAGTGAATAGGGGGGTCCGCCAGGGATGTGTTCTTGCACCCACTCTGTTCTCATTGTACGTGAACGGAGTGGTGGAGCATCTTTTGAATAAACCATCTGACGCTCCGTCCCTGGCGGGTAAGAAAATACCAACCCTCCTATTTGCCAATGATACCCTCCTCATTTACAGAGCCTTTTGGGTAATTTCCAGACTTTTTGTACCAGTAGGGGGCTTAAAATCAATACCGATAAAACTAAGTATCTGGTATTGAATCCACCTAGGAAGCTTGGTCGACCACCAGTATTGAACCGTGTGCCCCTGGAAAGGGTTAAGGAATTTGATTATTTGGGTATCCGTTTATCTGATTCCATGCAGTGGAGCCCTCATCTCCAGAAAATGCTGCTGGGCCATAAAAGGGTTGTGGGGGCACTTCTCAAAGAGCAGCGCTCGTCCTCATTTAAACCTATTGCCCCAGTGCTAGACATATATAAAGCAAGAGGAGTTAGCGCAGCACTTTACGGGGCAGAACTCTGGGGATTAAACAAGATTGACCATCTCTCCAGATCCGAGAATACATTTTTGAAGAATTTGATGTCCCTCCCACAGAGCACAACAACGTTGCCCCTGCTGCTGGACATGGGTTGCAGTTCGATCAAAGACCAGGCCCAACTCCGTCCGCTACTATTATGGGCTCGCCTATGGAGGGTTCCTGAACTTGCTAGTTATGCGGAAGGGTTGTCAGAAATATTGTCGATGCCTGGCTGGTCTAATATTGGGTAGCTCAATCATGTCAAAACTCTGCTCGGCGATTTGGGACTCGGGGATACTTGGACATCTAGATGTGCTCCCCCCAAAGCTGCCCTCAAGACTATGTACTGGCAGTGGGTAGCCAACAAACAAAATTCCAATCCCAAGCAATGTAGAACAACTATTGAGTTCCTCAGGATTAAGGATACTGCCTTATGTGAACCCTACCTGGACTTGATTTCAAAACCCTTTGATAGGGCTTTATATTTTAGGTTTAGGGTGGGCTTGTTACCATTGAGAGAATTGTCTGCCCGCTGGAAAATTCCGGGGCAAACTGCTCCCTTTTGTATATTTTGTACTTCTAGAGTGGAGTCTGTTGCCCATTTTTTATTTGAATGCACGGCTTACAAATCCACGAGATCCATGTGGTTAAAACCACTATGCAGGGAGCTAGGTACCAGACATCATATAGTCGCTTTGCGAATTTTGATGTCCGACACCCGGCCCCTGTATGTCTGTGGTATGCCCAAATATTTAGGCTGGGCTTGGTCGATTAGACTTAAACGGCTAAAAGTTATTGTTTAATTGTGGTCATGTACTTAGACCTTTTTATCTAATTTATTGGAAAGCACTTTATTTTAATTGATCAGCCATGGATTTTAAATGTCATGGTTTTTAATTTGTTGTCTTATGTAATGCTTTTAAGATAATTCTTTTATCGAAATAAAGCTAATTGACTGACTGACTTTACACAGACCATGCCCCACTCCTCTGGATGAGCCGTAATAAGGGGAACAACCCAAGGATTCTGCGTTGGTTTCTTTCCCTACAGACCTTCTCCTTTGAAGTTCGCCACCGCAAAGGCTCTGACAATGGAAATGCAGACTTCCTTTCTCACGTTCCCCTGTTCCCCGATCGTGAACAGACTGGGGTAGGGGTATGTGACAAACTGCTACCCTCTTCTTCCCTTTCCCCGGATACTGCCACAGGTAACTATCCCCCTGACCTGACCCAACCCTGTGTCCTCTCCTCTGTTCACAGACTGTGACATCAAGGAACACGGACTATCCCTTTAAGGGAACCGCGTCTGCAGAGTATTTTCCGGATCCCGTGACTTGGTCAGGTGACCTAGTCTTGTACAAAGCGGAAGAAGGAGCATTGTGCCGGCATTCAAACGGAGGAACCCAATCCTGGAAGGAGCTGTGCAGAAAGCAGGAGAGAGTTCAGACCTTTTTCGTCGGCCCAGGATTCCTGGAACCAGACGGAAGAGATCCTGGAGAAGAGATGACGTCGTCCCAGGAGCAGCAGAACACCGGACCTGCAGACGACCATGAACGGGAACCAGACTCTCTCCTGTGCCGCTCTGAGACCAGCCATGTCCCTGGAGGGGTGTGGCTTTACAAGGTACGGGAAAGACTAGAAGCTGTGTGGGGAAGGGGGTCTAGAGCCAAGAAGGATCGGGCGGGTGGAGGGAGCTGAGAGTCTTGCCTCGCACGCGCTGCGAATTTCGTATCTCTGTCCTGTGGCTGTAATGCGCTGCCTCCCCAGGCCTTATAGCTGAGAACGGCGCTTCAAGTACACTAGTGGTGGCAATTGGTGACGCCTCCCTTCACTCCCTGATCCTAAGCACCTGAAACTCTATTAAAAATAAAACCATTTCTCAAGGGGCATATTTCTTTTTTTTATGGGTAACCGGCTGACCTGCCATTGAGTCTTCGCCTGCCAAGCTCAAAGGGAAGCCGAAAGGAGTAAAAACACCACAAGACCCACCCTTTTTGACGGAAGAGTGGAAGAAGACGGTGTTTGTCCCTCTGTGACCCCAAGAGACTCTCCCTTATTTTTGTGTTACTGTGTTCTAAATGGACAAACCAACATGACATATTGTTTTGCTTTAATAAAGCCCTGCACCACAGTATTTCAGAATCCTTCCTTGCTTCTCCATCACGCCACACATGGCCAGACACATCGACATAGAAAGCGATAAGACGATAACACTGTATCAGAGAACACCAATTGATTGTTTGAATCATCCAAATGAATGGAGTGACTGCATCTGAACACGGCAAATATTCCATAATATAAAGGTATGCTAATGGGTTAGGGATCAAAATTAAATGACGCCTAGTAGCAGCCTATATTAAAAGGTTGAAACCTGACATAATACTCCTCCTAGAGACTCACTTGAGGGGCACACACTGTGGATTCTTGGGAAGGGGTGCTTATAAATCTCTGGCACACGTGGGATTTATGACAGGTTCTCGTGGGGTAGGAATTCTCTTCAGGAAAACACCCTGTCACAATGTGCCTGTCTGGGACCGGGACAAAGAGGAGAATTATGATCTTTTCCCCCCTTATGTGTCTCCTGTACTTTGTTTTCAGTCTCCCTTTGGACACTCGGCGGAGGGCGGTAGCGGTCCCTTTAACTTTCTCTACTTCCTGGAGTCGGGCTGACCCATGTGACACCATCACATGCTCCAATAGAACATGGAGAAGATGAGAAGGAGGGCCATATAGCAGGAAATGCGAGGAGTAACGAGGAAGAGGAGAGAAGCCGGACATCACAACAGGACGAGAAATCAAGGACGGAGAGCAAGAACAGGAGCAGCTACAACCTCAAAGACCCCAACGAGGAGTCTCCTGCTGGCGCGGTATGAAGGGCACCATCTTCGGCTCAAGGACTACGGAGCCAGGACGCAAAGAAGCGGGAGCCGGACCCTATCCGGTACTATGCGCATGCTAGCCATGCTCCCGGAGGAGCATGGCTCCCAGAGTTTCAAAACCACATTCGGGGGTGGTTTGTTAAAGGGAGCTCAGCTGCAAAAGCGCCAGTAGCCAAGGCAGGGACGGATAACAACGTAACTGGCATCTTTTAGCAAATTGAAGGCTGGGTATTCTCATAAACGCTATCGGCGAACAAATAGCAATGGAACCGCGTGTGGATGTTCATCCCTCACTTCCCTCCCTAAACCAATGCGCATAACCAAACTACGTATCCTAAAATGTTCTTTTTTTTGTTTGTTTGTTTTCATGCCCCTTGAATACGGCTTGTTTGGACGACAACATGGTCCTGTGAAACACCGTACCTCTGAGTGAAAGACAGGAGGGACACCGAGCATTGTTACACCTCTGCACCAAAGAGATGTTGAAAAAACCTTGTTTTGCACAGCATATCTTCTCTGGTGTTCATTGCCCATTCACACGTGGTGTCAGAAGTGGGGTCTACCCCATAGGAAATCAGACATGGAGACCCTGATCCAACAGCTCATTCGGGGCCAGGAAAAACTAGAATGGCAGTAGAGAGGCAAATGACCACGGCACAAACCGATAGGGAGCTCTTTAGGAACACTATCACTCAACAATTAGAAAGCTTCCATAAGGTGACTGAAGATCAGGAACGGGTCACAGCACAAATGCATGCCAGGCAAGGAACCCAGCCTAACTTCCCCACTATTGCCTTACAAAAGTACACACCAGGAGATGACCCGGATGCATTCCTCCTAAATTTTGAAAGAGCAGCCAAAGCCTCCTGGTGGCCTGAACAGAAATGGCCTTTCTTTTTGGCTCCTCTATTGAGTGGCAAAGCTCAGGCAGCAACCCAACAGGAAACACCACCTATATGAAAGTAAAGGAAATCATTCGGAACTGCTTGGGCATGGATGATGAAGCATATCGGGTTCGCTTCAGGAAGGAGAAAGGAAACCCCGGAGACAATCCGAAAACCTTGTTTTTCAAATTAAAACCCGCAGCCGATAAATGGTGGGAGCCGCAGAACAATTCAAAAGAGGAGATAATGTCCCTGATGTATCTAGAACAGTTTATGGAAGCCCTCCACTTCCCCACACAGAGATGGCCTAGGCAACATACACACCTCTCAGTAGCTCAAGCAGTGGAGATGGCCACCACGTATTCCAGAGCCCAACCGAGACAGTCTACATGGGAGGTGGAGGAGAACATGCGTCCCAACACAGGGAAGCCTGAAAAGAAATACAGCAAGCCACGGAAGAACCACCAAAAGCCCACTTCCCCAAACCTGAACCTGTGATATCAAAGATCCCTCAATGTTTTGACTGCGGGACATGGGGACACATTGCACGCTTCTGTCCACAGAAGAAAAATGCAGATGAACCCATGGATGTCAGCTATCTTCCCAGACATGTCCTGTATGCCGAAGAAATGGGTACATGTTTTTACGTAAGTTTGGAGATAGACGGGATTCATGTAAAAACACAGCTTCACTCGGTCAAGCGGCAGTCGGTTATCCAAAGTGCCCTGGTTAAGCCGGAAAACATCCTCGAGCACCAACAAGTACCCATCAGGGGCGTTCATGGAGATGTCAAGACATACCCTGGTTACCAGAAGGGAAAAGCCTACAAGTAAGTGTAGGGGTACTACACAGACCCCCAGAGAGACTAATACTAGGGACTGACAACCCTGAATTCATGACACTCGTCCTGGGAAAGGTGAAGAGTGGCCAGGACAATTCTCCAGTCCTTCTCACTCACGCTCCTTGGCAGGGTGACATACATTTCAGATATGCCCAGAAAAACGACCCAACCCTCCGGATGGCATGACAACATGCTTCCTCCCCCTCTTCCCCCTCTGACACTTATCCTGCCTCTGTGATAGAACAGGACCTCCTATATAGAAAGGGGAACCCCTCCGGTCCCAAACAATTGCTCATTCCTCAGGGGTTTTGAGAACAGGTAATGTTCTTGCCTATAGCCACTTGCTAGCCGGTCATACTGGAGTGCAAAAAAACAGCCAGAACATACTTGAGCACTTCTACTGGCCTGGCATACATGCGCACATCACAAAGTATTGTCAGGAATGCGAAGTATGTCTAAAAAGAACCCCTATCGACCCCTTGCAGTTCCCCTACAACCCCTACCGATCATTGAAAAGCCTTTAGAAAGGGTAGGAATGGATCTTATAAGACCATTACCAAGATCAAGAAAAGGGAACCAATACGCCCTAGTCCTCTATGACTATGCCACCAGGTATCCGGAAGCCTTTCCATTGAGAGCCCCAAACACTACCAATATCTGTGACAAACTTCTTGAACTTTTCTCTCGTGTTGGATTTCTTCAGGAGATTCTCACAGATCAAGGCACCCCATTTGTTTCCTGTCTAATGGGTCAAGTGTGTAAGTCCTTAAAATATCGCAAATAAAAACCTCAGTCTATCATCCGCAGACGGATGGCTTATGCGAATTATACAATGCAACTATCAAGTTAACCCTAAAAAAAATGAGGCAGCCGAAGGTACAGACTGGGATGCACTACTTCCCTTGGCTCTGTTCATCATCCACTGAGTAGACTAGGGTGTTCCCCTATGAACTCTTGTACGGGAGGCAGCCATTCACCTTCCTTCCTGGAAATGACCAAGGAAGCCTGGGAACAGGAGAAACCAGAAGAGAACAGAACCTTTCTTGAATACACCCAGGGTCTAAAGTCTCGCCTATACAAATTGCGTGAATTTGCTCATGCCAACCTCGAAAAGGCCCAAAGAAGCTAGCAGGTCTTTTATGACAAAGGAAAAAAATTGCCTCAGCTCAAAATACTTGACTTGGTATTGGTTCTTTTACCTTCCTCCCTACCCAAAACTCTAGCAGAATGGAAAGGTCCTTATGAAGTAGTCGAAAAAATCGGACTGACTACTTACCTCCTACGCCTCAGCAAGAACAAAACAAAAATTTTTCACATCGACCTCCTAAAGAAATGGTTAGGCCCCCCTCCTAAAAACAGTCTCATGGTGACCCAGGAAACAAACGAAGCCCCCTCCACTCTACATCTGCTGAATATCAATGAAGCTCTTTCCAAAACACATAGGAGCGCTCTGAAAAAAATTCTGACTCCTTTTTTACCCATATTTACAGATATTCCGGGTCGAACTACATTGGTGGAACACTCCATCCCTTTCCCTACCCGGGAAGGTGGTGAGACAACGCCCGTACCGCATCCCAGCAGCCCACCGGAAGGCCATAGAAGAAGAAATCAAAAACATGCTCTTGATGTGAGTCATTCGGCCCTCCCCGAGTGATTGGTCTTCCCCGGTGGTCCTAGTACCCAAGCCTGATGGTTGCATGAGATTCTGTATAGCTTTCAGGGCCGCAAACGCCATTACAAAATTCGACTCCTATCCCCTGCCTCGGGTCGATGAACTAATTGAACAACTAGGCGAGGCCCAATAAATCACAACACTCGATCTTACAAAGGGGTATTGGCAGGTTCCCCTGTCCCCAGAGGATCAAGCAAAAACAGCATTCTCAACCCTCTCAGGACTGTATGAATTCACTGTCCTCCCCTTTGGCCTACATGGGGCCCCGGCCACATTTCAGAGACTCATGGAATGGTTCTGCAGGATCACCGGGGTTACTCCTCCGCCTACCTGGATGATATTGTGATATACTGTCCTGACTGGGAACAATGTCTAGTTCATTGCCAAAAAGTGTTTAAGGCCCTCAAAGAAGCAGGACTCCATGTGAATTCAAAGAAATCCAAAGTAGGGTTTCAAAAAGTCCGATACTTGGGTTACCTCTTAGGGAACGGGGTTATCGAACCACAGCAAGAGAAGAAAAAAGCCATCACCAAGACACCCTTCCCCACAACCAAAAGGGACATCAGGGCTTTCTTGGGTCTGCTGGGGTACTATCGTAGATTGATTCCCTGTTACTTCGATATAGCTTCCCTTCTGACAGATCTCCTAAGGAAAGACATTACTTCGAAAGACCTCTTTTCTCCCTCCATATAAGCACGACAGGCCTTCCAGGATCTCAAACAAGTCATCACCTCCAGTCCTGTCCTGATATCCCCAGACTTTACAAGGCCCTTCATCCTCCAGACGGACGCAGGCATAGGGGCTGTACCGTCTCAGCTATCTGATGAGTGCCTGGAGCTCCCAGTGGTGTTTATCAGCAGAAAGTTGTTTCCCCACAAAAGAAATTACCCCATCATTGAAAAAGAGTGGTTGGAAGTCAAACGGGCGATAGACAAACTGCGTTACTATCTGGAAGGCTCCCCATTTATCATGTATACGGACCACACTTCAGTGGTTGAGGCACAATAAAGGGAACAAATCCCTGTGTCTT
The DNA here is from genome assembly GCF_964261635.1 of Lissotriton helveticus. Taxonomy (NCBI): domain Eukaryota; kingdom Metazoa; phylum Chordata; class Amphibia; order Caudata; family Salamandridae; genus Lissotriton; species Lissotriton helveticus. Next base: position 535,315,092 of record NC_136072.1, on the reverse strand, counting down.
GAGGTGGTTCCTCTCCCTCCAGCCCTTTTCCTTTGAGGTCTGGCATTGGAGAGGTCTGAACAACGGGAATGCGGACTTCCTGTCTTGTGTTGCCCAGTTCCCTGACCGTGAACTGTCAAGGGGGGAGATGTGTCACAATGTGCCTGTCCGGGACCGGGAGGAAGAGGAGAACAAAGACCTTTTCCCCCTTATATGTCTCCTGTACTTTGTTTTCAGTCTTCCTTTGGACACTCGGCGGAGGGCAGTAGCGGTCTCTTTAACTTTCCCTACTTCCAGGAGTCGGGCTGACCCATGTGACACCATCACATGCTCCAATAGAACACGGAGAAAACGAGAAGGAGAGCCATATAGCAGGAAGTGCGTGGAGTAACAAGGAAGAGGGGAGAAGTCACAACAGGACGAGGAATCGAGGACAGAGAACGGGAGCAGCTTCAACCTCAAAGACCCAGACAAGGAGTCTCCTGCTGGCACTTTATGGAGGGCGCCATCTTTGGCTCAAGGACTAAGGAGCCAGGACGCAAAGAAGCGGGAGACGGACCCTATCCAGTAGTATGCGCACACCAGCCACGCTGTGGCTCCCAGAGGTACGAGACTGCATCCAGGGGTGATTTAGGAAAGGGAGCTCAGCTGCGAAAGTGCCAGTAGCCAAGGCAGGGGAGGGATAATAACGTAACTGGCATCTTTTTGCAAATTGAAGGCAGTGTATTCTCATAAACGCTATTGGCGAACACATGGCGACGGAACCGCATGTGGGTGTTCATCCCTCACTCCCCACCCTAAACCAACGCGCATAACCAAACTACGTATCCTAAAACGTTCTTTTTTTTGTTTTGTTTGTTTTCATGCCCCTTGAATGCGGCTTGGTTGGACGACGACGAGGTCCTGTGAAACACCCTACCTCTGTGGGAAAGACAGGAGGGAAACCTAGCTTTGTTACACCTCTGCACCAAAGAGACGTTGAATAAACCTTGTTTTACACAGCATATCTTCTCTGGTGTTCATTGCCCTTTCACACACCCCCATTCAGAGTAGAACACACATGGGTAGACCCTAATGGGACATACGTAGTGGTTGAAGGAACTTGAGACTGAAGTGATATGATCCTGATTAGCGTCTATGCACCCCCCACACCTGCAGACACAAACCCTAGATGAACTGACAAATATACTGCTGGAAGCAGGGTTCAACACACACATAGTGGGGGGATTTCAATTATGTGGCAGACCGTGTAATGGCCCACATCAACTCTGGTGCACCCCGGCGGAGGGAAACAGTGCTGAAGAGATTGATTACGACGGTGGGATTGTCGGACCTGTGGCGCTGACACCACGTGCTGGCCCAAACCTACTTATACTACTCCGGAGCACACAAAGTATTCTCAAGGATTGACTACATATTTGCCCCAGCAGGGGAGGTGGATGAGAAATTAGAATAGACACAGAGTTTTATTTTAAGGAAAACACTAATTCAGTGTCTTGCGCTATCACACTGTGGGAAGCCTATAAGGCGGTCTTAGAGAGACAGAGCACACAACATATTAGCGTATAAGAAGCAACAGGAAAATAGAGAAATAGAGAAGATGGGTGCTTGCCTGCTCCAGTTAGAAAGCCAGACTGGGGCAACTACGAATCTCTCAAGATTCTATCTCCGCCGCCTATATAACTGGCTGGAAGAAATATCACAGTGAAGAACCCCGTTCATTGTTATCCCTTGATGCGGGAAAGGCATTTGATGCTGTCCATTGTCCTTTTCTAAGACAAGTTCTGGTGAAATATGGGGTTGGATCCAAACATGGATCGACTTACTCTATAATGACCCCGTAGCCCGTGTGAGGGCAAATGGTGAACTATCGAGAGAATTCCCCATTGAGAGGGATATGAGACAGGGTTGTCCACTATCCCCGCTGCTGTTTGCCCTGGTACTAGAATCCCTGGCATGTATCATACGCACACAACCTGAACTCATGCGGATAAAGATACTGAGGAATTATTGGACAGGACTACATACTTTGAACTCGCGCAGCTAGTGGTTGACCCCACACATATTAGGGGCCTCTGAGGAGGTGGCCTCTGTGGACACCTTGCCCCTCCTCCCATCATGCCTGAAACCGAACAGACCCATTTCTCGAAGGCAGGGAGAGAAAGAGTTAATCTCTTCCACTGCCTCTTGCACACAGGGAGGAGTCCCGTCTGTGGAATGCAGGAGCCAATGGGAGGACAGGAAGGTGGGTCCCGTGGCGTATGAAAGGATCCGGGGAGAACAACTCAGAGTTCTCGGACCGGAAGGAGGAGTACGGAGCAGCGCGGAGAAGGACCGGACGGAGGACGAGAGCAACAAGGAGGACAGCGGAAAGGAGAACGAGAAGACCAGCCCAACGCTTTCCAAGAGCCGGAGGAGGAAGCCAAGCTCTGGACTGAAGAGTAGTGGACGCCCCCGGTGGACGCTGACGAGCCGCCGCAATCCAGGAGGGTTGTGCCTGACGCGGTACGTGATTCGGTAGGGAGGGACGAGTAAGGGAGGGGGTTGTGGGTACTTAGAGAATGGGGCACTGTAAATATTTGGTTGCACAACCAATTTCACGTATCACTTGTTGATGTGAGCCTCCCCACACTCGGGCGCACTTGTAACCCTTGCAGCAATACCTCACAGCGTCCGTGTTCCTCCGCTTTACTACGTGTCCAAACTGCCTTAAGTCTGTCTCAGTTTTAACCCTCCCCTTTTTTTGACACCGAAATCCACTCAGTACTTAACCCAGTTAGGTTGTCACCGGCCAGTCTTTAGAAAACCACAAAGGGTGTACCCCATCTCGGTGAAGGTTTCTCAATTGGAAGAAACTAAGGCCAGTTGATTTACCGCCATTTTTGTCTGTATTTTTCTGAGGCTGCCGGGGTGCGTGACCACATCAAGACCACCAGCCAAGGGGGAACGTCCCTGAGAGCATTGCAGGAGCCCTACTAGGAAGAAGACCTCGGTGAATCAACATCCAGGCCATTCAGTGATCAGACTTTGTTGTATATAAATAAATCCTTACACCATTGATCCACAAATTCGGCCTCCTCGCTTCTTCTTTCGCCCGTCCCTCTCACAGGGCCACACGCTGATTGGCATTCATATGGCGTCTTTAACCAATATTCTTCCGCTAAGCTGGTCGTACCACCAAGTGGTCTTTTTTAACCTGAACTTTAAACAGGTTAATGCCAAGTCTCCCGCTAAGCTGGTCGTACCACCAAGCGGTCTTTTTTAACCTGAACTTTAAACAGGTTAATGCCAAGTCTCCCAATCACCATATCTCCCACACATATCGAGCTTGGAATAAAATAGATCCTTTAAGTTTCAAACAGGCTTTAACCAACTCTCTGCCTTATAAGTCTAATAATTTAGAGCTCTGCACACTTGACCATGATAATAGCATTCGATCCACAGTGGAGGCACAAGCTCCTATTAAGGCAGTTAAATGCGGCAGAACCCTCCCCACCATGGTTCTCTGCCAGACGGAGAAACCAAAAGCAGGAAAGACAATGGAGAAAGGATTATAATCAGGTTGAAAAAGCGTGTTATAAGCACTGTATTGCAGCTTATAAAACTATGATAAAAGAAGAAAAACCTCGGTTTTGTACACAGAAAATACAGTCTGCAAAAAATTCTAAAAATAATTATTTTTAACAGTAAAAAAGCCTCTCTAATGTCCCGTCAATGGATTCACTGGAAAGTAGTTCCTTCTGTAATTCATTGGCATTATTCTTTCAATCATAAAAACTAATTTTTAATAAATTCACGGCCCATCTATTTCCACAGGGAAGGGAGAATGATCGGTCAGCCAAATTTTAACTATAGCTACTCTCACTGCCTTCTCCCACCTAAACGACCAACAAGTTATATATTTGATCAAAACCACTAATCGGGCTCCCCAAATGAACAATGCCCCGTAACGATCATAGCAGCTGGCCCCTAATATCATTGAAAGTAAGCTTACATTAATTTTTAATAAAGTGATCACCACAGGGTTTTTCCAGTGTGACTGGAAGAATGCATTCATACTACCCCTCTTAAAGAGCCCGACCTGGATCTGATGGGTCTGAAAAGTTATCGTCCCATCTCTAGACTTCCCTTTCCAGCAAAAATAATTTAAAAAGCACTTAAAAACCAATTGGCTAGTTTCATCCAACGGCATTATTTTCTAGATCATACCCAATTTGGATTCAGAAGCTGTCATAGCCCTGAAAATGCTGTTATAATGGCCACAGAAGAGATCAGATGTATCCTGAACTATGGAGGACATGCTGCGTTTATATTATTACATCTGTCCGCGGCATTTGACACTGTTAACCATACTCTCCTCATCGGCTGTTTGGCTCATATCGGAATCAGAATAGTTGCTCTCTCCCTTTTAAAATCTTTTCTTAGTAATCATCAACAGACAGTGTCTATAAAAGAGTTAAAATCCAAGCCCTTCTCATTGCCCTGCGTAGTGCCGGAAGGGTCCTCATTGAGCCAGACACTATTTAATGTGTATGTTATGCCCCTTGCAAATCTGATTAGATTGTCTGGTCTTTCCCTTGTATCATATGCCGATGATACCCAGATTGTGGTGTCCTTCTTCAATCCCTCGGACACAACGGCACTTGGACTCCATGATTGCATGTTGGCCATAGAAGACTGGATGGGCAGAAACTGTCTTAAACTGAATGCCAGTTAGACAGAGGTTCTCCTTTTTGCCAAAGAAACTACCTGCTGGACACCCTTCTGGCCGCAGAATCTAGGGCCGCTACCGGCTACTGTCAAAAAGGTTAGAAATCAGGGCATCCTTATGGACTATAAACTTACCTTTGGTGACCAGTTCAATGCCACTATTTCAACCACTTTCTATACTCTTAAGTTAATCAAAAAGGTTATTTTTTATATTCTACCTTCTCTACAAAGAACAGTAGTAACTGCTTTTCTACTGTCTAAATTAGGTTACTGCAAAGGGATGTATTTAAACGTAGAGGTGTAGTACCTAAATAAATTGCAATCTCTTCAGAATGCTGCTGCTAGGCTCTTGTTCGAAATCCCCAAATTCCAATATGCAAAACCAGCTTTACAGGTGCTTTATTGGCTCCAGGTCAAACAAAGAGTCAGTTTCAAAGTCCTATGCTTCACATTTAGAGCTTTACATGATCTTGGTCCAAATTACCTTAAGGACAAGCTTCAATGGTATCTACCAGAGAGGCCCATCCATTCAAGTGCAGAAAGAAATGTTAGGATCTCTAACTTTAAACTTTAAACGTGCCTCCTGAGGCAGCAGAGGTTTAGTGACAGGGTCTTCTAAACTTTTGGAACTCACTGCCACTGCATATTAAATTTCAAACAAACTTACTTTCCTTCCAGAAGTCACTGAAAACATGGCTTTACACCTATTAACTCTGCTCGCACACTCCTATACTCAGTAGGGCCTTGACGCCTCCGGGCAACTATTTGCGCTTTATAAAATTAATTAATATAACATCTTTGAATTTTACTCAAGTACATCCTGCCCTCTTGTATTTACAACTGCTCCCCAATGAACCTGTTTTATTTGCTGTACCAAGTTTTTTTAGGGCAGTTCTAGCATCCAGACGCTCAAGACCGGACTGATGGCAGCATGTACATAGCGAACACTGTGTTTTTTTTTTTTAAAGAACCTTTATTTGTTACCTCAAGGAAATACACGTATCCACCCCGGCCGGCCGCTAGTCAATTTGCAAGTACAGCGAAGCAACATAGGAGAATACAGCAACCCGAAAATCAGGGTCCAACAATAGTCCAGGATATAACTTGTATTCGAGCGTACAATACAAAGTTCAGGATTCGAGAAGGTTCATTTTATAATAAAGAAAAATGCAGAATCAGTGTCACACGATCATACAAGGTCCTACAATAGCTAGCATAAAGCAGGATATCCGCAAATAGTGCAAATATGTGCAAAGTATTGGGGGTAGGGCAAACAAGACAGGATAAATGTAAATAACAAACACGTTACGTCATAAGGTTGCGCCCCACCCCTCAAAACGAAACATACTGCAGGAAACATGAAAAACGGCGACACCAAAAGGAAGGACAGACAAAGGGCCATAGAAACAAAGAAAGGACAAATTAACAAACCCCGTCCCCCTACCCCACCCCGCATCCCTGCAGAAGGCCACGGCCTAACCCCCCCAGCAGCATGCCTGTCGCCCTAAATAGAGACCCGAAATATAGAGGAAGAGAAGAAAGAGAAGAAGAGGAGAACAAGAGGAGAAATGGAGGGAAGAGCCATCGATCTAGCCACCCGGCCCCCCCCCACCACCGCGCACAGTAAACATTCTAAAAGCAAGGTCAGGATAGCAATGGAAAACAATAATCTCGAAGAACACAGTCAATAACATTTCCGCTGAGTGTCCCCCAAATCACCGGCAGCCAGCAATGAGTTCCATCATGGCCTAGACGATTTCACCCCTGGCCTGTTCTATCAGTAGTACCAACAGACATCCACTTATCCATCAACACACAGAGCAGCGTGGAGGGTCCAAGTAGTCCAGGCGGAGCGAGCAGTGTTATTACTCCATGGGACCTCAGCCCCCAAAACCCAGTCGTGTATGAATAGCGGAAATCCAACTGTGTCCGCAACAAGCCCGAAGACACCTTCCAGTTCGAACACAGTCTAGTCAGCCAGGGAAAGAGAGTCACACCGTCCAACAAGCGCTGAAACGCCTCCGGGGCAGCCCAAACCACAGAATGACGTTGGTCACCCAGCCGCCGAGCAGACAAGGGCCCCGACGAGGCACCCGCATGTACAACAGGTCTGTCCGAAGCAATCTCATGAGCCGGATATTCCGTTGTCTCCACGAATCGAGGTGTAGCCGTAAAACCCATCACTGACGCAGAGGCAGGCACATCGGCGCTTCCTTGAAATCGAACCATGTCCGCGTGGACCGGCGGTACAACAATGGCGGCCATCCGTCTCCCCAAATCTCGGGCGTCCTGGAGAAGGGTCATGTGCAAGGCTGTAAGCGCCACCAATACATCTCTGGACGTGGGCATCGTCTCGTGTCGCCAGACCCCAGGACTCTCTCTCACAGCGGTTTCTCTGCCTGGATGTGGTCTGCGCAAGAGGGTGCCAGCCGCCATCTTAGCTGATTCGGCCTCGCCCTTCTCTATCTCACCTTGGGACCGGCCCCACACCGGGGCGCAACAGGATTCACCACGGGGACCCCAAAGATCAGGGTAGGCTTTTCAACGGAGGGTCACCAAAGGGCTAGACAAAATCTCCGCCGCTCCCCGTGAGCCGCCCATCAAGGCCGGGAAAAGACAATAATCATGTCCGGACACAACACTGGAGAGGGGGCCAAGTATCGCGCACTGCCCTCGACCCTGCTGTACCGCACACCTCACAAGGCACTCCGCTAGACGCATTGGGGCAGCACTGTCACCAGTGGCCCATCGGACCATCGATGCCCTCCTGCCGACTCCCACCTCCACCAGTGGCCGCTGTTGTCACAGTCGCGGCCGGCTGTTCGCCTTACTCGACACCCCGGTCCCAGCTCCGTGAAGGCCACAAAACAGGCGGGGACAGTTCTACGGGCCTGCCGCACGTAGAAGCCTCAAAAGCAGACGGTGAGTGAAAGGTATTCTTCTTCTACTTAAAGATGTCGTTGCGATTCAGGATATTTGCCAGGATGTATGTGCGGGGTGAGAGGGCTCACGGAGCCGAGCGTCTAAGCAGCCATCTCGGTCGCCATAACAATATTGTGTCACATAACACAAATTTCCCGGAGAAGTGTCCCTTTAGTGAAAGGATAAACTAATGCAGAACTGCAAACAGTGAAGTAAACGGGATACATCGTTTACAACACACGTGTTACAACGCGTGTCATTACAACAAATGTTTTACAATGCTAAATCCATTACATCGCATGTCATTACATAACATAATCCATTACAACGCATTCCCCAAAGTAATGCCCCAGTGGAGTTAGAATAGTAATTGCGTTGTACTGGATTATGAGTTGTATCGACATGCGTTGTAATGGATGTAAAAAATGCGCTGTAACGACACGTGTTGTAACACGTGCGTTGTAAAGTGTCATATTCGCAGTAAACTCTTAAGTGTGTAGACAAAAAATATGTGTCATTTGTATCGATCAGTGGAACCATGATTCAAAGATTTGAAATATATGTCAACACGTGCGTTGTAAAGTGTCATGTTCGCAGTAAACTCTTAAGTGTGTAGACATAAAATATGTGAGTCATTTGTATCGATCAGCGAACCATGATTCAAAGATTTGAAAAATATGTCAAATATATGTAACAAGATGTATAAAATTAATTTCTTTATGCCAGATCTTGTTTCTCAGAATATCACTTGGGAGTAGAAACTTCCTCAGAAACTTCTGAACAAATTTAGCCCAAATCACAAAAAGCCCTCGTTCTGGACCAACATATAGCTTTCTGCGCAATTTGGTGAAAATCCGTTTAGTGGTTTGGGCTGTAGCTGTGTCTAAAGTTCCTATGAAAAAATAAATGGGGAAAATGTGTTTTGGGACTAGCCTTTTTTCTCGGCCTCAGCTTTATGGATCACGCCGAAACTTTCCATGCCCAAAAAAAGTCTTGTCAAACGGTACCAAAGTTATTAGCAACATAAAAGCATTTCCAATGGAAACGAGATACTGAAAAATATATATTATATATATATATATATATATATATATATATATATATATATATATATATATTCAAAACAGGTACCCAACTTGAAACGGAGCCACACGAAGTTCATCTGCACATTTCATTTATTAACAGCTTGCCAGCAGGCTCACAATCCGTGGTACATTCCAGAGAGAAATAACGCCATGGATCTGGCGCTCTACAGGAGGGCTCCAGTGATGCCGATTTTGACAACTGTAAAGCAGGGCAGGCACCTTCCATGGCACATTTCTTTCCACAAGGACAACAATTGTATGCCAATTACGAGCAGTGAAAGCGCACCCACTGGGGTAAGACTGTGCCCGCACTACAATTCCCAAAAGGCCATAGTAAGGCCACGCCCAAAGGGGGCAGGAATAATTTAAAAGCTAGGTGCACCTACAAGCGCTTTCCTGCTTTTGAGCAAACACGCAGCTGAAGAAAGGAAATTCCCTCCTGAAACGCGTCCGGCGTTATTTCTCTCTGGAATGTACCACGGATTGTGAGCCTGCTGGCAAGCTGTTAATAAATGAAATGTGCAGATGAACTTCGTGTGGCTCCGTTTCAAATTGGGTACCTGTTTCGAATTTATATATATATATATATATATATATATATATATATATATATTAATCCCTGTGTAGATCCTCTAAAATGTGCTACCATAAAAATACTGCTGTCCTTGCACATCAAACGCCAATGGGTTCAAATCGGCAAAAGGAGACGTCACTCCAAATGCACTCCCTTACACGCCACAATGCAAAATTCCTTTGGGTAATCCATTCTGGTTGCGAAAAGAGGTGTGCGGGACATGCTCCCCAATTAAATCCAACTGAACTTTCTCCAACAGGAAGGAGCCCCCATCCCTGCAGGGCGACTTCGCTGCAACTGCATGGAGAATCCCGTCATCTGGCACGACCACACAACAAATGAAGCGAAGCCCGACTTGAAAACACACAGGCTTTTATTGTGCATTAGGCAGGCAGAACATCCCCCTGGTGAATTTAGGCTGTTGGGTGTGGCCTTGTTCACAGGTGAGGTAAATCACAGAAGGTGAGATCACACTTTTAACAGCCCTAGTGGTCACATGACACGTTGCGGAACTACTGTTCCCAAGATGCACCTGAAAAGCTGTGGTACTGTTGGAATCTTGCTCAATGGCATCTTTTCCCACAAACCTATCCAAGTGCATCTATTGATGTTTGAACTGTGCAGTGCACTGAATGTAGCAGTTTCCTTCACTGTGTAGATCCTCTAAAATGTGCTGCCATAAAAATACTGCTGTCCTTGCACATCAAATGCCCATGGGTTCAAATCGGCAAGAGGAGACGTCACTCCAACTGTACTCCCTTACACGCCACAATGCAAAATTCCTTTGGGTAATCCATTCTGGTTGCGAAAAGAGGTGTGCGGGACATGCTCCCCAATTAAATCCAACTGAACTTTCTCCAACAGGAGGGAGCCCCCATCCCTGTAGGGCGGCTTCTCGTCAACAGCATGGAGCATCCCGTCATCTGGCACAACCACACAACAAGTGAAGCGAAGCTCGACTTGAAAACACACAGGCTTTTATTGTGCATTAGGCAGGCAGAACATTCCCCTGGTGAATTTAGGCTGTTGGGTGTGGCCTTGTTCACAGGTGAGGTAAATCACAGAAGGTGAGATCACACTTTTAACAGCCCTAGTGGTCACATGACACGTTGCGGAACTACTGTTCCCAAGATGCACCTGAAAAGCTGTGGTACTGTTAGAATCTTGCTCCATGGCATCTTTTCCCATAAACTTATCCAAGTGCATCTATTAATGTTTGAACTGTCTTTTGCACTGGATGTAGCAGTTTCCTTCACTATGTATATCCTCTAAAATGTGCTGCCATAAAAATACTGCTGTCCTTGCACATCAAACACCCATGGGTTCAAGTCGGCAATAGGAGACGTCATTCCTCCTGCACTTCCTTACACACCAGTATGCAAAATTCCTTTGGGTAAACCATTCTGGTTGTGAAAAAAGGCGTGCAGGACATGCTCCTCAATTAAATCCAACTAAACTTTCTCCAACAGGAGGGAGCCCCCATCCCTGCAGGGCGGCTTCACGGCAACGGGCATGGAGCATCCTGTTATCTGGCACAACTACACAACAAATAAAGCGAAGCCCGACTTGAAAACACACAGGCTTTTATTGTGCATTAGGCAGGCAGAACATCCCCCTGACGACTTTCTGCCATTGGGTGTGGCCTTGTTCACAGGTGAGGTAAATCACAGATGGTGAGATCACACTTTTAACAGTCCAAGTGATGATGTGACACATTGCAGAACTACTGTTCCCAAAATGCACTTGAAAAGCTGTGGTACTGTTGGAATCTTGCTCAATTGCATCTTTCCCCACAAACTTATCCAAGTGCATCCATTGATGTTTGAACTGTCCCATTCACTGGATGTAGCAGTTTCCTTCACTTTGACGTCTCCTCTTGCCGACTTGAACCCATGGGAATTTGATGTGCAAGGACAGCAGTATTTTTATGGCAACACATTTTAGAGGATCTGCACAATGAAGGAAACTGCTACATCCAGTGCACAGGACAGTTCAAACATTAGTGAGAGTGATCTTTGTAATTTGGTGTAAATCTGTTCAGCAGTTTTAGAGTTTTTAAAGAAAAATGATTTGAGTATATCTAGATATGTGGATCCACCGCAGATCCACCACAGTGGATCCACGGATCCACGTGCCAACAGCAATGCCACAACGTGAGAGAAAAGTTGCAGCTGTCATTTTGCCAATTGGGACACAGATCTGGGGAAGGGGAAATAAAATCTAAAAAGGATAGCAGGGGTCCAGGAAGATGTACCCCGACCTCATGGGAATGCTGGAGGGGTCTGTAAGGGACCTCTCATAGGCAAGAAATGGCTCACAAATGTTTTATGGGGGCTGTGTGAGGATCCGCGGATCCAGCAGGGTGCCCAGCATAGCCCCCAGTGAAGAATCCATGGATCCGGACCCCAATTAAATAAAATACACTCATGGACCCACTCACACACCCACATACCTGCACAGTCACTCTTATACCGTCTCAAACATCCATAGAGTCTCTTATCCATCTACTCACAGACCCAGAGAACCACTCACATTCCCACTCACAGACCCACACAGGCACTCACATACCTAGTCACACACCCATACTAACACTTATACACCACCCCTATGTGAATCTGCAAAAGATCAACAAATCCAGATTCCAATTAAAAAAATACACCCACTCACAGACCCGCTCACATACTCTATCACACCCCACCCAACTAATCACTTACCCCCTCACACCTCCATACACCCAATCACACAACCATAGTCACTCTCACTCACACACACACACAGAGATACACCTACTTACATACCCAGCGAATGCCTCACAAACCCACTCACATACCCACACAGGCCCTCACATACTCGTAGAGACACACCACTCTGTGTGAATCTGCAACAGATCAGTGGATCCAGATCCAAATAAAAAACATTACACTGACTCCCTGACCCACTCACATACTCTCACCCCCATAACCACTCACACATCCTTACACCCACTCACACACCCTTACAGTCATTCACATACCCATACAGTCACTGATACATCCAGTCACAGACCCAGAGAACCACTCACACACCCATTCACAGATGGGCATTCACATACCCACTCACACACCCATACAGACACACACACTGCCCTGTGTGAATATGCAAAAGATCTGCACATCAAATCCCAATTTAAAAACATACACCCACTCATAGACCTACTCTCAAACCCCTACGCAACCACTCACAGCACCAGTCATACTTCTATACACCCACTCACACACCCATACACCCACTCACACACCCATAGTCACTCATACACGCTATCAGAGACTAAGAAAACCACTCACACACCTACTTACACACCCATGCAGACACTCACACACCGCCCTGTGTGAATTCGTGATGGGTCTGCAGATTCAGATCCCATTTAAAAAGACACATACACCCACTCACAGTTACAACCTCTCTTGCATACCCACACAACTACTCAAACTCATATAGTTACTCACACATCCACTCAGAGACCCAGAACGACTCACACACCCACTCACAGACCCAAACAGGCACTCACAAACTGACTCACATACCCATGTACACACTCATACAGCCACTTTCACACCCACTCACAGGCCCATACAGCAAAACAACTGACACACCCGCTCACACACCCATGACCGCTCAGCCCTCCACAGGGATTGGTCGCCCCACTCACTGCTGCCGCTCCTGCCTGCCTTTGCCGCCTCCTGCCTGCAGATTCCTTCGCTCGCTGCCCGCTGCTCCTGGGAATTTCCCGCTGCTCCTGGGAATTTCCCGCTGCCCACTGCTTCTTGGAATTTCCCGCCGCTGCCTCCCTGCGGCCCCGCCCCCCTGTGATTCCATTCGCCGCCCCGCTCCCGCCACCCAGCTGCTCCTCCCTCCCGGCTCCTTACTTAAGGGGACCGTAGGGGACCACAGAGTGTGACCGCTCAGCCCTCCACAGGGCTTGGTCGCCCCACTCACTGCTGCCGCTCCTGCCTGCCTTTGCCGCCTCCTGCCTGCAGATTCCTTCGCTCGCTGCCCGCTGCTCCTGGGAATTTCCCGCTGCTCCTGGGAATTTCCCGCTGCTCCTGGGAATTTCCCGCTGTTCGCTGCTTCTTGGAATTTCCCGCCGCTGCCTCCCTGCGGCCCCGCCCCCCTGTGATTCCATTTGCCGCCCGCTCCCACCACCCAGCTGCTCCTCCCTCCCGGCTCCTTACTTATGACGCCCCCAGAGCGACCGCGCAGCGGACGCGCGCAGTGGGAGCACCGATTGAGCGCCGAAGGTGCGCCAAAGGTAAGCCCGTCTGCGCCCATCCGCGCCTGGCCCGCGCCCAGCGCCAGGACCCTTGGCCCTCCCCGAGACGCACCCACGGACCCTTCACCTGCTGCACCTGCAAGTTCACCTGCCTCCGAACCTGCCCCGCACCCGCCAAGACAAACACCAGCAGCAACCACCTCAAGTGCATCCTGATCAACACCCGCTCCGTCCACAGACACGCCGTGGAACTCTGGAACCTCCTCGACGCTACATCACCAGACGTCGCCTTCCTCACGGAAACCTGGATGAACGCCTCCTCTGCACCCGACATCGCCATCGCCATCCCGGACGGGTACAAGATCATCAGGAGGGACCGCATCAACCAGACCGGAGGTGGCATCGCCATCGTCCACAGGAACACCATCCGCATCACGACCGACGCCAACGACTCCTTCGCCGCAGCCGAACATCTCCACTTCCAGATTCACACCGACCCTAAGACGACCCTCAGAGGCACCCTCGTCTACAGACCCCCAGGACCACGCACACAATTCAGCGAAAACATCACAGACTTCATCAGCCCGCACGCCCTCCCCTTCACCGACTACATCCTCCTCGGGGACCTCAACTTCCACCTGGAGAACAACAAGGACCGCAACACCACCGCCCTGCTGGAAAACCTCGCCAACCTCGGACTCAAGCAACTGGTCAACACCCCCACCCACTACGCCGGCCACACGCTTGATCCCGTCTTCTCTTCCAGCAAGTACATCACCTTCAGCCACGCCACCGGACTCCACTGGACCGACCACAGCTGCGTCCACTTCAGCTTCAAAAGATCCACGACCCACCACCACCCGCAACAGGTACCTCACAGGAATTGGAGCAAGATCACCGCAGACCAGCTCACCACCTCCCTCAGCCAGAGCCCACCCGCCAACACAACGGACCCCAACGAAGCAGCCCGCAACTTCACACAGTGGCTGACCCCCTGCGCCGACGACCTCGCGCCACTAAAGAACCCTCCCAGCAGACCCAGAAGAAAGAAGGCATCCTGGTTCACCGACGACCTCAAGGACTCCAAGAAGACCTGCCGCACCCTCGAGAAAGCCTGGCTCCTCGACCGGACCACCGACAACATGACCGCCCTCAAACACGCTACCCGCAAGCACCACCAGCTCATCCGCACCACCAAGAAGAAATCCCTGAAGGAACGACTGGACAACAACGCCCACGACAGCAAAGAGCTCTTCACTATCGTCAAGGAGTTCTCCAACCCCAGCACCGGCACCAACGACATCACTCCGTCACAAGACCTCTGCGACTCCCTCGCCTCGTTCTTCCACCGCAAGATCGCCGACATCCACAACAGCTTCGGCGCCCCACCCACGCACCCAACCGTCGAACCAACGCCCCCCACCGCCACCCTTCGCACCTGGACCACGGTGACCACCGAAGACACAGCCAGCACGATGAACACCATCCACTCCGGATCACCGACGACCCCTGCCCACACCACGTCTTCAACAAGGCCGACTCCACCATCGCACCCCAACTCCGGAACATCATCAACGCCTCCTTCAACACCGCCACCTTCCCGGAGAGCTGGAAGCACGCCGAGAACAGTGCCCTCCTGAAGAAACCTACAGCGGACCCCACCGATCTCAAAAACTTCCGCCCCATCTCGCTCCTCCCTTTTCCTGCTAAAGTCATCGAGAAGATCGTCAACAGACAGCTGACTGCCTTCCTCGAGACGAACGGATCCCTCGACCCCTCGCAGTCCGGCTTCAGAGCCAACCACAGCACCGAGACCGCCCTCATCGCAGCCACCGACGACATCCGGACCCTGCTCGACAAGGGGGAAACAGTGGCCCTCATCCTCCTGGACCTCTCTGCTGCGTTCGACACGGTCTGGCACCGCACCCTAGTCCAGCGCCTCAGCAACATCGGTATCCAAGAGAAGGCACTGGAGTGGATCATCTCGTTCCTCGCCGGAAGAACACAAAGAGTCCGCCTCCCCCTGTTTCGCTCCGAGGCCACCGAAGTCATCTGCGGCGTCCCGCAAGGATCTTCACTCAGCCCCACCCTCTTCAACATCTACATGAAACCTCTCGCAGCCATCGCACGCCAGCACAACCTCAACATCATCTCTTACGCCGACGACACCCAGCTGATCCTCTCCCTCACCAGAGACCCCGACACCGCCAGAACCTGCCTACACGAAGGGATGAAAGACGTCGCCGAGTGGATGAAGGACAGCCGCCTGAAACTGAACTCGGACAAGACGGAAGTCCTCATCCTGGGATCTTCGCCCTCCGCCTGGGACGACTCCTGGTGGCCCCCAGCCCTGGGCACCGCACCCAAGCCAACCAACCACGCACGCAACCTGGGCTTCATCCTGGACCCCTCCCTCTCGATGACCAGACAAGTCAACGCCATCTCCTCATCGTGCTTCAACACCGTGCGTATGCTTCGCAAGATCTTCCGCTGGATCCCGACCGAGACCAGGAAGACTGTCACCCAGGCACTTGTCACCAGCCGACTGGACTACGGAAACGCCCTCTACGCCGGAACCACAGCCAAGCTACAGAAAAGACTCCAGCGCATCCAGAACACCTCCGCCCGACTCATCCTGGATGTCCCCCGACGCAGCCACATCTCCAGCCACCTGAGGAACTTGCACTGGCTCCCCATCGACAAGAGGATCACGTTCCGGCTCCTCACCCACGCACACAAGTCTCTCCACGACCTGGGCCCCAAGTAACTCAACGACCGCCTGACCTTCTACACGCCCACCCGCCAGCTATGGTCCACCAGCCTCGCCCTCGCAGCCGTACCACGCATCCGAAGAGCCACCGCCGGAGGAAGATCCTTCTCTTACCTGGCTGCCAAGACTTGGAACTCCCTCCCCATCCACCTTCAGCTGACCCAGGACCATCTCGCCTTCAGGAAACAACTCAAGACCTGGCTGTTCGAGCAGTAGCATACCCCTCCCCCCAAGCGCCTTGAGACCCTCCCGGGTGAGTAGTGCGCTATACAAATGGCATGATTGATTGATTGATTGATACAATCACTCTCACACCCAGTTACATACCCGCGCAACTTCTGACATACCCACTCACACCCCATACAGCCTCTCCCATACCCACACAGTTACTTACACAGGTACACACCCACCCACACATAGGCAGTGATACCGTTGTATAAATTGTAATAGGATATGTTTGTATTAAATGTGTTGTTGTTTTGTATTCAATGTGTGCTTTTGATTGGGACCTGATCCACAGATCCCTTATTTGGCCAAGGATCTGTGGCAGATCAGAGTGAATAATTAGAAAAAAGGATTTGATAACAAAAATAACCAGTGTTTGGTAAAAATGTTGGCTCTGGAAAGAGCCTTTTTGTTTATGGTGTGCAGATGATAACTACACATAGAATAGGATGCAGTCTTTTAATTCGTTGAGGAACACCCTGTTTCCTGTGTCTGTGAAATGGACTCCATATTTTCGATATATTCAGTCCATGTTGAAGTGTACGTTGCTATGGTTTATAGAGCCCATGTTTTGGTCTTGGAGAAATTAATGCAGAAACAGCTTTATAGACATGTTTTCTGTATTTGTGGGCAAAATTAAGTTGACAACTGTCACTTCTGTTTTTGTCAAATGTTGGAAAACACCAAGGCAGTATGTGGGAAAAGTGACATTAATTAATCAATGGTATCCTTCATTAGGAAATGAAGTCCTACCCCCAGTAATTGTGCCTACGTCATTGCCACCACGGTGCACAAACATGATGTCTGGATGTTGCCAATCCTCAATGCTTTCAACCAAAGGCATTAATTGATGCCACCTTAACCCTTTCTGTCCAACCCAAGTAATGTCTACATTTTTTAAACCTAGGTCCCTGTCAATACCACTCTTTATAGCACTCTCTCTGGCCCAAAACACACAACTATGGCCCAGAATCCAAACTGACCATTTTGGAGACAAGCACGAGTAGCACACAGGAAAAGGTTGCAGCAGAATGGGGCAGTTTTGAAGATAAAAGGCAGTTACAATTCAGGACAACAAGTCAAATACAAAAGAACATATTTGTTTGGATGGTGGAGATGTGCAGAGAATTAATTAGGTAGTAGCTTTAAGAAAAAAGTAACTAACTGTGATTGTTTTTTTGAAAAAAAAACAAAAATGTTTCGGTAATGCTTGGAATTACACACAGTGAACCACACCTACTTTTGTTAGTGTGTAGTTAGTATGCTGTTTAGAGAAGTCTTGTGAACTTCTGACCTACTTGTAGGTAGAGACTATTGGAAACATGATTACTATGGAAAGGAAGCTAAAATAATGTGGAGGAAGGGAACAAAAGAGACTGCAGTGTGAAACTGAAAAGCAGACCAGTGTACAACAATTGCTCAGTAGGAGTGCATGTTTTGTAATTGGCAATATATTACAAAATAAAATATAGATGAAAAGCATTAACAGCAGATTGTTTAATGCTTTTAAAGGCTTCTGTATGGATCCACAGATCCACTGTAGACCACAAGGGGTGCCTCGCTGAGCTCCACGGTGGATTTGCGGATCTGCAAAAAACCTACCAAATTGGGCTTCTTTACAGGAAACATGGAAAGGGTTAAAAAATGATTACCATTTAGAAGTGGTGAATGCAGTTCACGATTAGCACTTACTTGAATATTAGTAGTAATATTACACCAAAGTTGGGGCAGGTATTGCTGTTCATCGCTAGAGGTATTAAGTCAAAATATTGAGTTGGAAATGTCGACTTACACTAATATCGAGTTTTAAATATTGTGAAACAGAAATATGGACAGCAAGAATATCGTGGTGAAGAAAATCGACTTTAAGGTAATATCGATTTAAAAAATCTAGAAGTCATTAATATCGTTTGCAAAAATATAATTGTTTAAAATATCAACTTTTTAATTAGTGTTATGTATTTTAGTATATATTTTAAATGAATGTGATGTTTTTTTGTATTATTTATGTTTTTTAATATATGTGTTATATTTTTAGTTGTTCATTTTATTTTAATTAAATGTTGTTTTATTTTTTTCAGTAGCTGGTTGTGGGTGTATAGGGCAATAGGGTTGGAAGTAATTTAATTATAATAAATTAATGAATATTTCTTATTTATTTAATTGAGATTTATAATGTTAATTGTTTTTTTAATTTTTTAGGGTACATCTCATGTGTGGGTTGTGGGGTTTAAAGTGGTAAAGGGTGGGACGTTATATATATATATATATATATATATATATATATTTTTTTTTTGTAAACCTTTATTTGTACAAAAAGGAAATACAAATCTGGGCCCACAACCAGACCAGCCGGCCACGACACAGTAGAGCAATCCCAAAAAATACAGAAGAAAAATATACAGATACAATCAGGATAATATGCAATCAATATAGTTCGAAGGGAAGGAGGGGGGGAGAATCTGGACGGCCCACAAACAGGAAGAATGAAGGTTAATTATTATAATAATACAATGAGGAGTATAACAGGCTCGGATACAGCATAAATGAATCCAGGTTCCCAGAGCAAACTATTGGCCAGAAAAACCTAAAGGGGGCAGCAATGCGGAAAATTATCACTACAGTCTACATCAGCACGAAAGCAGATGCGGTTAATTCAAATCAACATACAAGTAGACTCATCGTGTGCCCCTCTACCACCCAACAGCACAGCAGAGATAGGGCGATGGAACCGGAACACTAACATCACTAAAGCCAACCCGTCATACTAACCCTAGGGAGAGAAAGAAAGAGAAGGGGAGGGGAAGGAAAAGGGGAAAAGAGAAAAAGACAGACTGAAAGAGAAGAGCGCCGCGTCGAGACAAGCATCCCGTAGTAAGGACACAGGAAGAACAGGAGTATTAGCAACAAGGAAGGGATGGGAGTCGGCACTGAAACGCAGCATAGCCACAAAAAGGAGAGAAGCAGCAATCCAGACCCCATCCCTATAATACCACGGGAGGCAGGGACAGCCGCGGCGCTCCCATAAAGGGATACAAAAGGGCCATAGAACAAAGGAAAATAAACCGGGAAAGAAAACCCATCCCACCCATCCCACCCAGCACCCCTGCAGAAGGCTACGGCCTACCCCCCCAGCAGCGTGCCTGTCGCCCTAATCCCGAACCCGAAATGTAGGAAACACGAAAGAGAAAAAGAATAAAGAGACAAAAAGAAGAATATGAAGACAAAAAAGACATAAAAGACATGAGGGAGGAGTGAAGAAGTAAAAACAAAATGGTCGGCCTCAGCCCTCCGCCCAACCAGTCAATCGTAATACGTGGAAACGAAAGCGATACAGCTCGAGCATCATAAAACGTACAAGGGGGTCACCCACCGCACTATGCACACGGGAAAGCTCGCCACGGATATGTATACCAGCAATCCACCGGTAGCAATGTATCTCACCCCAGACCTTCCTTAGCTACAAGCAACTCCCACCATACGACAGCGAGAAGTGAACAACTCGGTGCAATACAATCACACGAACAAAAAATAGTTCGATGAAGACGTAGGCCAGGGAGGGCAATCCATAAGCAAAAGATCAAAAGTCCGGGTATACAGTTCAAGTGTCCCAATAGTGTTAACAGGGGCAGGAAAAGACAGGAGTTCAGTCTCGCCGCTCGGGAAAGCGGGGGTTCCCCTGCAGAGCAGAAACACGACCTCCTCAAGGCAAAGAGATGTAGGAAGCCATCATGTTTCTCGGACACTCGAGTAGGATCCGACCCCAGAACGACATCCGGGCCCCCAAACTCCAAACAGTGAAGCGCAGGAGGTTCAGAAGCCAGTCGTTCGCATACCTGTCGACGGCCAGTGGCAGTAGCTCCCAGCGCGGCCGAGGGGGGTGAGGCAGAAGCATCACCGAGACGAGAGGGGATCATGAGAGACCGGTCCTCTAAGATGGCGGCGGACCGCACCGATACCCCAGGGGCAATGGGGGTCAAGGCCGCATGCAAGGACCGCAGCGCTTCCAGAAAGTCGCCAATTGTAGGCTCGCACACACATGTCCAGGCCCCCGTGCAGTTCGGTAGTCCAGGTCCGCCGTCCGGAGGATATCCACGGCCTATCTCGATGGCCGCCATTTTGTGGATTCAGGCTCGTCACCACCTCCCACGACTCCCGGATCAGGGCCTCAGATGCGGACCCCCACAGAAACCAAGGGGGTCCCACTAAAGCAGCCTTGGTGCAGAAAGGAGAGCCGCCAAAATCGGGGTTCAGCCTGCAATACCTTTGGCGTGGTCGAAGAGCAGATCCCGGGCGCGAGGCTCCAGGATGGATGGACGGAGCCGCGGCAGGGGGGCCCCCTTCACACGAGCAGCCCTCGGTGCACCGTGCCCCACACCAGCTCCACGGCCGCCAAGGCAAGTCCGGATCAGGACCACCGGAATGTTCGCACAATGGTCTCCCGCCAGCGGCTCACGCTCTCGGCCGGGGCCGACGCGTATACCAATGCCAGACTGGGTCCAGTAGGCGAGACCCCGGCTTCATCACCGCGGAGGCCCTGGTTCCTCAGAGGGCACAACTTCGGAGTCGCGGCACGTAGGAGCCTCCAGGTCAGACGGTGAGTAAGAGCAACACGTTGCGTTTCAATCTCAGCTCGAGTGCATCGTCCCGGGGCAGGATATATGGCAGGATTTGCGAGTCAGGCCGGAAGGCTGACGGAGCTGAGCTACAGAGCGACCATTACGATCGCGAGCTTGGCTCCTCCCCGACGTTATATATTTTTAATTCATTAATAATGAGTTGTTAATGAATATTAATTAATTAATTGACAATTAAATATGATAATTGTGTAATTATTTTATTTGCGGGTTGTGGGGTTTTTAGGGTTTACGTCAGAAAACCTGCGGTATCACTGATATATGTGGGGAGCATAGCTTCAATTGCCTGCAGTTATTCCAAACATTGTCTATTACATAAAATTGATGAGGATTATGTTCAGACCCACCCTACTGGTGAAGTTTCATGATTATTGAGGCTGAAGCTAATACAGTATCTTCCACTGCTCACACAGCTTCAAGTTTAGGCTCCTTCTTTGTAGGGATATGCAAGGAATGACAAGTTGTAGAATCAGTAAAGTTCACAGTTGCTCCATAATATAGTATAATTACCATCTCGCTACTAATTTGTTCGGACAACTCCAAGGTCATATTTACAGTAAGATACGGTACTGTGCTTTGTAGTTGGCTGGCAATTCCATGTTCAGGAGGATTATCTGTTTTCCTTGAAACTAGCTCCTCCATCAACCTCAAGCTATCTAGTTTCCTCATGGAAAAGGCTTTGTTTTGGATACTTTAAATTTAGCGGGGTAATTGAGAATAAAATGTTCTTTCTTACAGCAGTATATATACCTCCCATTTCTTCTCTGAGTGTAACCCAGGAGTGGAAACTGCGAAGAGCAGACACCAAGCAAAGGCTTCCTCTCATAAAAAGGGAGGAAAGCCAAGTCCCTGGTCATATTCTGGGTGTGGCTTTTAAAGTTTCTGGGATACTTGAATTCTAAAGTAGATCCTAAAACCCCAGGATCCGCAAACCCTGCAGTTGAACCTCTAATCCCACTGAAATAGGACTAGAGGGGTCAGAATTGGCACTGCTGGTGATGGGGGGTGGGGAGGTCACAAGTGGGCAGGACACATGGGAAGGGGTAGTCATTTATGCCAAGGGATTTCTTTGCTTTGAGAAGGAACTCGTGACTCCCTCATCTCCATGAGCTCAACTGTTTCTGTAATGGTAGGAATCTTGAAATGGATTTTCCCTATCCACTTGGAATCACACTGTTGCCTCTAAGTTAGCCTGTGATCAAGCGGAATTATGATGTTAATTAAATTAGCGCATTTTGCAGGTTGAAGATCAGTCTGTGCCAAACCATCTTTTAGTTCCTCCTGTAAACCATGGTAATAAATTTCTATCCGACCAACATTCCTGGTTTGAATTCCAACCGCTGTACTATGATTACCACGGTCGTAATGAAAATCATCCGGTCATTCCGGCTGGCCTACGATGGGCTCAGATAGCCTGTCAGCCAGTCAAAACCACCACCATAATTCCATATGGACTGTGTTTCCTGTGCCAAACCATCTTTTAGTTCCTCCTGTAAACCATGGTAATAAATGTCTGTCTTTTTTAGCTCTACCCAACCTAAGACACTAAGGCCCTAATTAGGATGTTGGTCGGAAAGCCTCAGAGCTTGGTTTGAATTCCAACCGCCGTACTACAATTACGGCTGTAGGAATTCAAACCGGCTGGTCATTCTGGCTGGTTTACGAAGGGCCAGTCAGAACCACCACCATAATCCCATATGGATGGCGTTTCCGCCATCGGGATTATGATGTCGGTTTCTGACAGGCTTTCCATGTCGGGCTTTACAACATGGAAAGCCTGTCAGAAAGTGACTTTGGGAGGCCCCTAGCAGGGACCCTCTTCTTCAGCGGCCTCCAGTTGGAGACTGAGGGGGCACTGCCCCCTTGTAAATCCCTGCACTGTGAGGTGCCTGCCACACGGTGCAGGGATTTACAGTGACTCCCATTTCTCTATTCAAGTTTATGCTGCGGTCGGTTTCTAACTACCGCACAAACTCCCATAAGGAAATGGGAGTTTGTGACAGTGCCATGTGCGGTCGCATCGTAATTGCAGTTTCGGACTACTGACTCGAGGTGGGTCGGTTTAGAAACCGCATGGATGTCGGTCGGAGGCAACTCCGACCGACATCCTAATTCGGGCCTAGGTTGATTAAATTGGGTCAAATAAGTAACAAGATCCTTGTTATCTTGTTTGGGTTTGGGCAATTCTCGATTGGCAGACATGCATGTTGATTTAAAAAACATTCAAACTCCTCCTTTAACGTACTCCAGCTATACAGCATGGGATCCCAAAGGCACTGTCCAAGAAACTGCATCATAACCCAAATAAGATATCAGAAGTGCCACCCGGCCTGAATATTAATGAATGCCTTCAGTTTTACTATGAAACACAGTTGAACCTGGCTCAAAAATGCCTGGGGCTGGTCTGTAAAGTTGCAGCAACTGCAGGTGCAGGCGAGCTAAAAGTACTTGAAAGTGACACACCATAACTTGCTTTGGGTAACTGTAATCTTACCCGAACTATAGAGAAAGGGGTGAATTAACTTGGCCTTGCAACTGTGCTACTCGATCTGCAAGTGCTGCAGTTTTGGATCTGGACTCTACTAAATCCGTCTTCATTTCCGTCATCATTTTACAGAGATTCTCTATCATCGTAGATGTGTTGGCTGGAACTGTTCAAGAGAACCTCAATTTTTTGGCAGATAACTTTGTCAGGATCTAAGGTCTCAGGAACAGTACCTCCCAAAGCCCACCATCCAGCAGCTGTAAAGTGATGTATGTCTCACCAGAGGCTCAATGTGGCTAAAGGTTGGGAGGTGTTTTATGGAGGATCCTGCAAGGAGGGAGATAAGGAACAAGACTTAGAGAGAAAGGTTGTTTGTGGGTTCTAGGGTTGGTTCCTGTCAATTCAATTCTTATGAAATAAACCCATCATTTATCATGGAACACACTCAAAGGATACTTCTGGCACGCAGTTTCTGCTCCCAAGTAATGTGCTGAGAAACAAGATCTGGCATAAAGAAATTAATTTTAAACATCTTGTTACATTTATTTGACATCATTTTCAAATCTTTGAATCATGGTTCCACTGATCGATACAAATGACTCACATCTTTTTTTGTCTACACACTTAAGAGTTTACTTCAAATATGACACTTTACATCGCACGCGTTACAACAGGTGTCATTACAACGGTTTGTTTTCATCGCAAAATCCATTACAACGCATGTCGTTACAACGGATGTCGTTACAATGCATAATCCATTACAACGCAATTACTATTTGCAGTTCTGAATTATTTTGTCCTTTACACCAAAGAGTCACATCTCTGGGAAATTTGTGTTATGTGACACAATATTGATATAAAATCTTTATTCGGTTGAACAATGCACCCATAAAAGAGCAGCATACAATACAATAAGACATTTATAAATACACCAAGGCCATAAGAACAGATACAAATACAGCATAAAACCAGGATTAAAACACAGAGTCTGCTATGTACATGCTGGCATCAGTCCGTTCTTGAGCGTCTGGATGCTAGAGCTGCCCTTAAAAAACTTTATACAGCAAATAAAATATGTTCATTGGGGAGGAGTTGTAAATACAAGAGGCAGGATGTACTTGTGTAAAATTTAAAGATGTTATGTTAAATAATTTTATAAAGTGCAAACAGTTGCCTGAAGGCGTCTTGGCCCTACTGAATATCGGAGTGTGTGAGCAGAGTTAATAGGTGTGAAGCCATGTTTTCAGTGACTTACGGAAGGAAAGTACATTTGTCTGAGATTTAATATGCAGTGGCATGTAGTTTCAAAGTTTAGAAGCCCCTGTCATGAAACGTCTGCCACCCCAGGAGGCACGTTTACACTTAGGGATCCTAAAATTTCTTGCTGCACTTGAACGGATGGGCCTCTCTGGTAAATATCATTTAAGCTTGTCCTTAAGGTAATTTGGATCAAGATCATGTAAATCTCTAAAGGTGATGCATATGACTTTGAAACTGACTCGTTGTTTGACCTGGAGCCAATGAAGCACCTGTAAAGCTGGTTTAGCAGATTGGAATTTGGGGATTCCGAACAAGAACCTAGCAGTAGCATTCTGAAGAGATTGCAATTTATTTAGGTACTGCACCTGTAAGTTAATATACAGCCCCTTGCAGTAATCTAATTTAGACAGTATTAATGTGGTTACTACTGTTCTTTGTAGAGAAGGTAGAATATATGAAAGAATCTTTTTGATTAACGCGAACGCAAGCAAGTGGGCGGCAAGGCGGAAAGTACGGAGGACGCGAGCTCCGTGACCGCTACCGCAGAGATATTGGATTTAATGTGCATTACAGCACTTAGCAAGAAGTAAGAGGGTCCGAGCGGGGGGGCCGTGAAAAGGAGCTGTTGTTATGCTCCGCACTGGGGGGAAGAGAAGAACCACTCGCCAGGGATAAATGCGAACGCTCTTTCCCAGTTGCGAGCCCCCCACCCCCCTGCTGCCCTTTGTGGGCCTGAGTAGCTTGAAGAAGCCTGGAGGTCTTGGAAAGGGGCGATTAGGACCCCACTGATCAGTACAGTGAGCAGGGGACAGGGAGGCTAGTCCCAGCTGTGAGCAAAGCTTCTCCCAGGCGTATAGGAAATTTAGCTGGAGGAAAATTACCACCAAGAAGAACTACAGTCATTCAGTCAGCACACAGGGGAGGTAAGTGGTTGTAATTTACTAAATTATTACAAATTTGTTTAATGAGTTTAAAGAGTTTTTAAGCGTTTTAAGTGTTTTCAAGAGAAAATTGTCCTGCTGGAGTAGAGTAAGCCCAGGGAGAGCAAGTAGTAAGTGCCTGAAAGACGATATTAAGTGGGGGAAGTGAATGGTAGGGAGTACGGTGACAGAATAACCCCTTTGGTGCTTACACTGTGCCAGTTACAAAGTAGACAGAATTTACAACCAGTTCTACACATATAAGGAAGTCCCTTTGGAATGGCGCCAAGAAAGGCAAACACAAGGAAACTATGTAAAGACTCATCGAAAGACTGCGATGTGTTGGAAATAGGGTCAGCTGACGAAGGGCTTGAATGAGCGCCCGCGGAAACATCTGTGAATATCGATAAAAGAGATGTAAGAAAAATTACAGAGAAACCCTCTTCGGTTAAGAAAACTCAAGGTCATGGGAAAGAAGGTGGTTTAGTGTCTAAGTCAATAAAAGACTTTGTGGGGAAACATTTTAAGAGGACAGTCACACCGGGAAGAGGTCAAGTTCAAGGCCAAGGGAGCATTAATGAGCTACCAAGTGGAGAGGATGTCATGGAGACTGTTGACTATTCCATTACACAGAGTGTTATAAGCCATATCGATCCTCCTCTGTAACCCAGATTCTCGTCTTCACCTCGGATTTTTTCCGCGTTTGGGGTTGAGGATGAGGATTTGGTAGGGAATGGGTTTAAAGAAGCGGGGAGACGCATTGACTTAGCAAATTCCGCTATAAGCTCTACACTGGAAAAAAGTGTGGGGCACACAGGTAATCAAAGCCCCAAACCCATGGACTCTGAAAATGAAATGTTACGGAATGGTACGCTGGGCTTGGATTTCACAACATCGCCATCAGCGTCAATGTTGGACATTATGTTGATGCTACAGAAAATGTTGCAAGGATTGTTAGAGGTATCTGTGTTGAATAACACCCTGTTAAATAACCATGAAATACAATTTAAAACAAGCATTTACAATACAATGGTTTCGCCTTTGGAAAAGTTAGAGCTATTGGCATTGTAAATGACAAAATTTGTATTTATGTGTTGGTTTTGAAAACAGATAAATAAATGGCATTGTCATTTACATTGCCATTAGCTTAATCTCTCCTTACAAGATGTATGTGCACTGTGGGGTTTCTAGGGCTGAGGCCCGCGAGCCCAGACACTCATTAAAACCCACAAGGCGTTTTCATGCAAATCAGGAGGCCTCGGTCACAGAACAGAGCTATCATTTCAGGGCCCGTTTTTAGGAGGCCGGCGTCACCCCACCCCGCTGACTATCTTAGGCTTGCAAAAAATAAAAGCGAAATCATAGATTTGAGACCCCCCTTCTGCTTCAGGAACAAAACCTTAGTCTTTTCCACTGAAAGGGGGAGGTTTTGTGTGTTGCAACCGGAAGAGCCGTGTGTCAAGCAGGGCCCTTCAAGGAGGCACAGGCCCGTGTGGCAGTGAGAGAGGGAGAAAGAGAGGAATAAAGTAGGAGGCAAAGAAAAGCGCGAGAGGGGAGGCAGGAGAGAGAAGAGAACAGAATGACTGCAGGCAAACCAAGAGGGAAAAGAAGGAGTGGGAGCGAAAATGGCAATAAAGAGAAGGCAAGGACAAAGTAAAATAACTAAAGAGGGTGAGAGAGGAAAAGCGGGCAGATCGCGATTGTAGAGACAGAGGGCAGAGAAGTGCGAGTCTCTATCTTGCTGTCTGCTCAGGTCATCTACATATAATTGGTAATATTAGTCATACGTCCCAATAATCTCCCCAACATAAGGTAAGTTAAGGCAGCGTAATACGCTGTTACCGTGATTATATGTAGTAGCGTCCTGAAAACACACCACCTCTGGTCCACGCAAGATCCCCTCTGGATCTGTGCCACTGCCAATGGGAAAGGATTCACGAAACGGGAGACAGCTCCGGTCCGTGAATCAAGGAGGTAAAAACACCAGGCTGTGTCCAGCTGGATGACGTGTCCAGCTGGATGACGGAGCAAAGCCCGGCCGCCGGGCGGAGCACAAGGGCGGGGGAAGAGTGGCTGGCTGTGCCCGGCCGGACGGCGGAGCAAAACCCGGCCGCCGGGCGGAGCACAAGGGCGGGGGAAGAGTGGCTGGCTGTGCCCGGCCGGACGGCGGAGCAAAACCCGGCCGCCGGGCGGAGCACAAGGCCAGGGGAAGAGTACAGGAAAGGCTAATAACCTCGGAAACACAGATTCCAAAAAAAGAACGTAAATAAACGAACATAGACCTATGCTGTCCCTGAGATGGAATTAAGAGTACAGCACTAATGCAATCTCCAAACAAACGAACAGCCAGGGAAGTAACCGCCGACAATAGCAGTCACACGGAGCACGGACAGCGGGAGAGGTATACAGAAAAGTCAGAGAAATCATGGAGAAAACAGCACTGTTATAGATTGGGTAATGGCAGCTGGTTTAAAAGAAGGTGACTCCTGGTCTAAAAGGATAAAGAAATTCAAAGACACAAAAGGCACCAACATTTGAGCTGAGACTAGAAGAGGAAGTAGGTCCTTGCAAAGAACAGGGCTAGGTGACACATCTTTGTTGCTTATTACTGCAGTATCCCAATGATTATTAAGTACCAACAGCAAGAATCGATAATCCAGTGGAACAATAAACACAGAAGACAGGTCAGGACTAATTATTCATTACTGAAAAATATATTAAATGAGTGCGGTCTCAAATATATTGGAAAAATGTAAAGAAAATACGAGCTCTGCAGAACGCAAGTATGATTTACATGCTCTAGAAAAAATATCAATATTAAGAACCACACTCGAGAAGTAAAAGGTGCACATGCTCGCTCAGGCAAGACAGTATGACTGAGTGTTGGACAGCACCAGCTACCATCCAGTCCCTGCACCCTTCACATTGGTAAAGCATTAATACATGAACTAATATCCGAGGCCTCCAGTTACTACTATTTTGATTGGTTCAGATAATGGTGCTTGCTTGGCATACTAGAACAGCACAGACGTTTGCGTTTTTCCATGTTCAACGGGACACCGTCTAGTGTTTTGTGCACTGCTAAGTACCACACCAAAGTTGGTTCAGTTCCCTGGATAGGTGAGATTTTCCTGACCTAGGAGGAATGCCAATCTTAGAGATTCTACTGCCACAGCATACGATGTACGTGAATGGCCTTTGCTTGCTATGAGGTGTTTAACCTGTCAAAAGGCACTGCCACAAGTCATTCATCATGTCGCTAATTGTGTACCAAAACGTTAAGTCAAAAGTATTAAACAAATTACCTGTTCCGCCTTGCAGAAACATTTGTGTGTGCTGATGCCCTAAAAAATAAACCGAGGACCTTTTCACTCAATTGCCTTTGGTTGTTGCCTGACGTGTATATTTTAATTGCCCTATTGATGACTGTGGCTGTGCCCGGCTGGACGGCGGAGCAAAACCCGGCCGCCGGGCGGAGCACAAGGGCGGGGGAAGAGTGGCTGGCTGTGCCCGGCCGGACGGCGGAGCAAAACCCGGCCGCCGGGTGGAGCACAAGGGCGGGGGAAGAGTACAGGAAAGGCTAATAACCTCGGAAACACAGATTCCGAAAAAAGAACGTAAATAAAAGAACATAGACCTATGCTGTCCCTGAGATGGAATTAAGAGTACAGCACTAATGCAATCTCCAAACAAACAAACAGCCAGGGAAGTAACGGCCGACAATAGCAGTCACACGGAGCACGGACAGCCGGAGGGGGGGGCGGGAATGGACAGCGGGAGGGGGGGCGAGAACGGGCACACGAACAGCGGGAGGGGGGGCAGGAACGGGCACACGGACAGCGGGAGGGGGGGCGGGAACGGAGACCGGGACATCGCGCAACCCACCCCTGAAAACGACACTTTAAAAATGGCGAAAACAAAGCTTGAAAAAAAAATATAAACAACCGCCCATCGCCGCATGACGATCGCAAAGGGGCGGGATGAGTAAAAATCGTGGGAACGCCCACGAATCTGCTCGCAGAATGATGAGCAGATCTCTCTTCCAATGGCTAGCCTCCATTTATGGAGCTAGCCAATGGAAAGAGAGGGCGGGACAACACACACATACTGTAAACATTAGATTTCGCCTGCGCCGAAAAGCTGCGCGGTGCGCAGCTTTCGACGAGGCGAAACCTAAAAATGGTAGAAGAACTGCAGGGGATAAGGGGGCAGATGCCATCAATGGTTAGACCTGTACAAGACCCCACAACAGAAGGTGATAGTGAAGGGAATACAGGGGCGAAAAGGGCCACTGGGGAGGGAAGCGTGCCGCATGATGTGTACATATCCAGATGGCCGATGTTGGTAAGGAGGCGGGGGGATATGTTGTGGCAAAAACGCCAGAAGTTTAGTTATTCCCATAAAAGAACACCTCATATGCATGGAAGAAGGAAGGCCTCAATTAAAGAGAAGGGAAAGGAAATGCAGTGTAAAGAGAAGGGAAAGGAACTGCAGCCCAGAGTGAAAATTGAGAGTGGAACACTGCAGAAAAATGGAAGGGTTGGTAAAGTAGTTGTAGAAGGGGGAAGGGAACTGCAGAACCGTAGCTGCAATTTTGGTGGGGCGGATAAGGGTTTAAAGCGCAACAGAAATAAGTTAGGAGGGAAAGAACCCCCTAGAAGAGATGCATCTGGTGGAAATAAAATGAATAATCCGCCGAGTAAGAAGGAATGGCAGAGAAGGAGAGATTGGGCTACAACAATGCCGTTGGAAAAAAGTAATAAAAATATGTGGATTTATTTTAAACCAACTGACCAAGCGATGGGGAGGAAAAGACAAAGGCAGATTGTCCCGTTAAATCGCTCCCAACTGCTATTTGCTTTTGCCAAATGTTCAGGCTTGAAAGAAATTGGTACAAAGAATTTGAGACAGGTTGGGTTCTGCAGTAACAATAAAGGAATAGAATACACAAAGGTCCAAGTTTATTCAGGCCTTGTGAAGGCAGCTATCCAGAAAGCGGAGGAAGAAATATTGAATGAGGGCATAAGGTTAATTTCTGAGGCTGGAATTCACAAAGGGAAAAAGCTAGAAGGTGACTTCCTGAGATTCCATGCAGGTTTGGGGGCAAGGCTGGTGAACTTGGTAGTAGGCGGACGGGGGGAGAAGGCAAATATGACTATAGCAGTAGAGAACCTGGAGTCAAATAAAAATTGGGGCACTTGGGGCTTGGATAATAGTATCTTAAGCACTTCTTCATGGGGTTTGAATGAGTCAGGGTGCCTTAATGAAATTGATTAGGATACCGTGTTGCTGCATAGCCTGAGAATAATGTCATGGAATATTAATGGGCTGGGAGGTCAGACAAAAGTGGATAGCGTAAATTATGTTGACATTATCTGTATACAGGAAACATGGCTATGCAGCAACACCCTAGCAGTAGAAGGGTTTGTTCAGTTTCATAAGCCAGCTAGGAAATTGAAAAAGTTCGGACGCCCGTCAGGTGGGATCATGACTCTTATCTCCACCAGGCTGGTGAAAGAGGCTAAGGTAATTAGCACTTTATGTAAATGGCTGTTGGGCTGTAAGGTATCCATGTCAGGTAGTAAGGGGAAGGATGACTACCTGATTCTCATAAATGTATATATTCAATGGGGCTCTCAAAAAGAATATGATACAGAAATGGGGCTCTTTAAAAAGGATATAGAAAATCTAAATGAAGTGTATGGAAAAGAAATAATGGTGTTAATGGGGGACTTCAATCACAAATGAAATTATGGAAAAATAGACCATTTGTTTGAGGAGATGTTGAGCTCTAATAATATAGGTATAGCAAAATTTCCCAATGTCTTTCCAATAAACAGGATGAAGCATTAGGGAAGTTTCTGAGCTCTATGGCATTAATATGCTTAAATGGCAGGTTGGACTCAGACCGCCATGCTACACAGACATTCAGAGCAGGTAATCAACAGTGTCCTATAAATTACATTTTTATACAGGCTTGGAATTACGCATTGGTGGAAAGATTCCGGGTAATTAAGCGCAGGGATAGTGACCATAATGCATTGTATTGTGAATATCTAAGGGGAAATTCAAACCATTGTGAGAGGGTGATCCCCCAAGATGTGGAGTATCCCAAGCGCCTGACGACAAAATTGTTGGAAGAATACATTGAGAAACTAGTAAGCTTCCAACAAGAAATAAAGAAGGATAGGTGTGAAGGCCAGCAGGTAGCGTGGTATGGGGATAGAATAGCGCAGGCAGTGCAATGCATTAGAGTATATTTCAAAAAAATAATAAACAGGTTAAAGCAAAAACTCCACATAGCTATGGTAAGCAACCTAAATGGTTTGACCTCGCCTGCCAGAATAAAAAAAGGGCCATTCGGAAAATAGACCTTGGTAACTTAGAGACCCTGTTAATTTTGAAGAAAGAATATAAATCCTTAGTAAGGAAACAGAAAAGGACCTTCAAAGAAAAATGTTGGGAAAACCTGCTAGAGACAATAGAAACTAAAAATATAAAACAATTTTGGAGATTGATACAGGATGCTGCAGGCAGAACCCTGGGAAATATGAGCTGCGTGGTGGAAGAGGGTAAATTACTTAGGTAACCTTTATAAAGCGAATAGAACCTTGAATGTAAATGACGAAAAATCTGCATGGACAGGGTCGGGAGATGCGTTAAAATCAGCCTTTAATACTGAGAAAGTAAAGGAAACAATTAAGAAGTTGAACTTATCTCGGGCAACAGGTCCTGACAACCTTCCCGCCATCATAATAAAAATGCAGATAGACTGGTGGGCAGGCTTCTTATCCCATATGTTTGTTGCCATTTTAGATTCAGGCTGTATTCCAAAATCAAAGAGAGGTTCAATAATAAGACCCCTACACAAAAAGGGTAAAAGGAAGGATCCAATGAACTATAGATTAATTAACCTGTTGGACATTGGAGAAAAGGTATTCTCTAAAATAATTCTTGGTAAATTAAAGGAATGGGTGGAGCAGCGATCTATAGTCCCATTAGAACAGGGTGGTTTTAAGGAAGGACATTCGACTGTCGACCACTGCTTTGCCCTGTGGGCTGTGGCGCGGAAGTCCATAGAGCTACAGGGGAAGTTGTACTGTTGCTTTGTGGGCTTCCGAGCAGCTTTCGATTTGGTAGACAGGGACTGTCTGTGGGAGACCATGTTAAAGTATGAGATTCCCGATGATTTACTACTGTAATCCAGGAGTTACACAGGCAAAACTGGGTGCAGGTAATTAAAGATACATCTGGCAGGTTAACTCCAGAAATAGTATAAATATAAATAATGGTCTCAGGCAAGGATGTGTCTTGGCACCGCTTCTGTTTTCAATATTCCTTGCTGATCTGCCCCTTACCTTGGGGACAGCAAGAGGCGCTAGCCCAAAATTAAATGGGAGGCACCTGTCCTGTTTACTGTATGCCGATGACCTAGTAATTTTGGATCGAACTGAGGTGGGTCTTCAAAGAAAGCTGAACACAATTAACGCATATTGTGCAGCAAAACGACTAACAGTAAACATGCACAAAACAAAAATCTTGTGCTTCGGGAAAAGGAATATGAAGTTTAACTGGTACTTGGGCCAAACCAAATTTGAGATAGTAAAGTATTACAAATATCTTGGTATATGGTTCACAAATTCTTTGAAGTGGGGGTTGCACTTGGAGGCACAGAAAATAAAAGCACATACGGCGATATGCGGGCTGAAAAGGTTCAATCAAAGTTATGGCGATATGTCCCATAAACCATTATTGACGGCCTATAAAGCAATGATTCCACTGCAATTCCCATATGGTGCAGAAATCTTCTGTATTGATGGTAAAAACTCCTGGAATAAGGAGGAAGGGAAATGCTTAAAATCATTGCTGTCCCTCCCTAGTTCGGCAATGGTCCAGGCAATTAGGATAGAGTTAGCCCTGCCTGCGTGGAATGTGCAGGTGCAATCAAGCCTTGAGGAGGTCACAAAGGTGTCGCAATGGTGTAGGAAAGAAATGGGCGAAAGCGACAAGGAGAACAATTCTGTCCATTTGCGAGCACCTAAATGTGAAAATAGACCCGAAGAC
The DNA here is from genome assembly GCF_964261635.1 of Lissotriton helveticus. Classification (NCBI taxonomy): domain Eukaryota; kingdom Metazoa; phylum Chordata; class Amphibia; order Caudata; family Salamandridae; genus Lissotriton; species Lissotriton helveticus. The sequence goes on along the minus strand of NC_136072.1, from coordinate 535,281,212 downwards.
ACTGCAATACAAAATAACAAAAGTGTACTTAAACAGCAGGGGAAAGAATTGTCTAGAGTAGCAGACCAGGAGTATTTAAGTAAACAAGCATTTACAATGCAATGGTTTCGCCTTTGCAAAAGTTAGAGCTATTGGCATTGCTCATGACATTATTTTTATTTATGTTTTTTTTTTAAACATAAATAAATGGCATTGTCATTTACAATGCCAATAGCAGGGCAGGAGAGCAAGCACAAGCAACGAGGGGGCAGGACAGCAAGCACAAGCAATGAGGAGGGGGGTAGGACAGCAAGCACGAGCAACGGGGGCAGGGGAGCAAGCACAGCCAGGGGGCAGGGATGCAAGCACAGCCAGGGGGCAGGGAAGCAAGCACAGCTAGGAGGCAGTGAAGCAAGAACAGGACGGGCTGCAACTCTGCCTGGGCTGCCGCCATTCTCACTGCCTGCATCTGTTGGTACACCTAAGTGAGACCATACTTAATACATGCCTCCACTGACACACTTGAGTGAGACAACCCTGAATGCATGAATCCACTGTCATATCAAATCTTTGAGTAAATCAGCTATAGACGGATCCTAACTTGAACAGACCCCTGGGGTAGCCAGATGCTGTGATTGACATGTGGAAGCAATAAGATATGGCAGATTTAGTGAGACTGGCAGCCTGCATTGTACCTGCAATCGTCCTTGCATGCTGCACACACAGGCTCCTTGAAGCCAGAGGTCATTCCTCCAGTCTGTGGTATACATCCACAGAAATGTACATTCAGATGACAGTCGCGACAACCTGTCTCATTCACTGTTCAAAAAGATTACTTGTCGCATTCACAAAAATAATGGTAAAATACCTTTCAGAACTGAAATTTTTGTCCTATCTTTAAAAAAACCACTAGCAAATACAGCTACACCAGTGAATGTTTTTTAAATTTACCATTTTTTTGCAGTCATATGGTGCCCACATTTAAATGCCAGTCTGTTTTCTTTTTGTGACACAATACAAAATGTACACAAAACTTAACCATTGCACCAGCATGAGAAGCCTAAACCTAGTGGCATTGCCAGTGCTTATTGTTAATAAACAACTATGCTGAGTAGCAGCCTTCGCTATGCAGTGATCAGCACAACTTTACCGATCACTGTGGACAAGCTTTCATCCTTGTCACTGAATGTGGCAAGAAATGATGGTGTGAGAGGCTGCCACACCGAAAATGAGGTGTGTGTGGGTGCGAGGAATGCAGACTGCAGAGACCTCCACACCTAGATGCATAACCAAGAAAGCCAAGAGGAGCCATGTGAGGGAGAGAAACCAAGGGGAGTTGTGTGAGGGAGAAAAACAACATACCTTTTTTGAACAGATTGCCTTCTAAACAACCAGGAATGCTGGAAATAAATAAACAAATGCAAGAATGAAACCCAGAAAAACACTTATATTCTCACTGTCTTCTCTATCGAATTCACTGGTTTATCTCTGCAGATGTTGCCCTTTTAAAGCAAAAATGTGGAACATTTCTTTTTTGTTTCTGATATTTTCTGAGGATTAGGACTGTCTATGCAACATGAAGGTACTGGGCGAACAGCAAGCATAAGGCGCTACGTCAGAGCTTTAGGTGGTGCGGGTCTGAGCACCGGCAGTTTTTAGGTTTTGCCTGGCGAAAGCTGCGCTCTGCGCAGCTTTTTCGCGCAGGCGAAAACCTAATGAGTATGGTATGGGAGACAGGAACGGCCCCCGTCTTTCATTGGCTAGCTCCATAAATGGAGGCTAGCCATTGGAAGACGGGCCTGTCCGTCAATGCCGGACCAGTTTCGGGGGCGAGAATTTTTGGCTTTTGGCTACGTCACGCTACGTCAGCCAAAAGCCGGGAACGCCCCCGAATCTGGTCCGGCATTGCCGGCACCTGCCTTCCTGCTCCTGTCTCACGCGGCGCCCGGCGGCGCCTGCCGCGTTGATTTCTCTTTTGCGGACGCAGGGGGTCTGGCCGCTCTGGGACCCCGGTTTCACATTTAGGAAACATCCCGGAGCCTGGTGGTCTCATTGGCGGCAGCAATAACGGCCTGAGGGAGACTTGGGGAGGGTTCAAGAATACGCTGCCTGACCCCAACATGGCGCATGAGGAGCTCGGCGAGCCGGACCGATCTGCGGGAAAGGGCATGAAGGTCAAACCAAGCTGCAGGGCTGCTGCCATTGGAATTTCGTGTCTTTAAGGGATGCCTTCGTGGTGTTGTGCTTTTTTGCTTCCGAGGCGAGCACTGTTGGATGTAACTGAAATCGTTACATTACCTTCTATTCTTTCCGTTCGCTGGAGGATTTTAACTCCCTTTAGCTGACAAGCATGCCTTTCATTGAATAGCAGAGGCATTCAAGTTTGTTACGCAGCGAGCCCCGGGGGAAGCAGGGCAGATGCAGGGGAGAGGGAAATGGAAGGCAGCCTCTGCTTGCACGAAATGTGGTTTTGAGCGCAGAGCGTTAGGTTCCCGCCCACCCTCCCGCTGTCTGTTGCCCCTCCTCCCGCTGTCTCTTGCCCCCCCTCCGCTGTCCGTTCCCGCCCCTCCCGCTGTCCGTTCCCGCCTCCCCCTGTCCGTGTCCAAATATAATTTTAGGCAAAGCTCTGAAGTTAGGCCGGTTCAGTCGCCAACAGCTAATCCAGCCCTGTCCTCGATTTATTTTTTTCTCCACCTTCACGTCATTGGTCTATTTTTGTCATACTAAACTACAAGTCCCAGCGTGCTAAGCGGTTTGGTGAGCAACGCATTCTTCTCGAGTTACAAATCATGCTCTCTAAATGTTCTGATGCTTATAGTAGTATTAAAGATGGTTTTTCAGGCATTACCTTGACCCGGTGTTGCACTTTCTGTTTTTAGATGGGTGGCCGCGGGGCGGGTCACAGACAAAGCACACGGTAGCACATCTGCACTCATCCTGAAAGCCAGAATTATCACCAATATCGGGAACAAAACTGGAGAAGATGAGGCATTACGATAGAGCTATTGGGAACTGTGGAGCCAGCCAGGCTTGAGTCTCGGCGCCGGCTCTACAGCCCGTGATTCTGGGCACATCATTTAATTTCCCCGTTACCTTTAAAACAAACACTGGCCTGGTGTAGGCACATGCACAGAGCGCTCTAATACCGCGGAGTTCGCGCTATATAAAACTGAAAAAATACAAATAAATGGAGAACTGAGAGGAGGGTTTTCTGGCTCCCGTGAGTGTGTACAAGTAGCACCTCAGGGGCGGGAAGGGGTCGAGAGCCAGCTGAAAGGGCCTGGGGCGGGGGTGCAGGAGGGAGGGGGAGTGAAGTTTGACAAGCTGCGGCTCCAGCTGAGATGCATACACTTCAGGGAGGGGGGGCAGCAGGCGGGAGGGGCCCCACAGACGCCCACCCCCAGCACCACTGCAATCCGCGATCCCTCACACTGGGGAGCAGCCCTGCTCTGGGTAATGTGAGCCACAGGGAAACCAATCATGAGGCGAGGGACCGCGTGTGATCTTCGGCAGCCCGTCACTCACTCTTCCCTTTCACCACACTCTCCTTCTCTCACTGACTCTCTCTCTTCTGCTCATACTCTCATCCCGTCACTCACTCTTCCCTTTCACCACACTCTCCTTCTCTCACTGACTCTCTCTTCTGCTCATACTCTCATCCCGTCACTCACTCTTCCCTTTCACCACACTCTCCTTCTCTCACTGACTCTCTCTCTTCTGCTCATACTCTCATCCCGTCACTCACTCTTCCCTTTCACCACACTCTCACCTTGTTTTACATGACAAGTTTAAACAGTATGCAGCATTCGGCAAAAAGGTCTGTTTTATTAAACCTGCCAATGCTCTGTTGACCTCACTGTCTATGCTACTTCCCTTGATAACTCATCCGGGCGTCCGAGCAGTGTCCCAGTAATCATTTAATAATACATAATAGACTAACTATGGGGTACACTTGTGAGGCATGGCAACCATGAAGCACGCAGATGAACAAGATCGAGTGAGAAAGAGATTGTGAAAATGTTGGCATTATTATAGTAAAACATATATAAAAAGGCAGTTTAAGCAGATAAATATATCTATCGATCTCTCTCCCTCCCTGCATATCCCCCCCCCCCCAGCACGTCAGGCAGGGGGTTCGGCACCCAGCAGCACACAGCTTAAGCCCCGCAACCAACCCCCTCCTTTTTTTTCTCGCTTCAGCCTTGTGGCTCTAACTAACGCAATTCTGCAAGGGGCCACACTTCGGGTGGATCTGCAGGTCACCGAAGTGGCAGAAAATCAATATAAGCAGCCTGTCCCCTCCCTTCCCTTTCCCAGCCTGTCCTCTCCCAGCCTGTCCACTTCCAGCCTGCCCTTTCCCAGCCTGTCCTCTCCCAGCCTTTCCACTTCCAGCCTGTCCACTTCCAGCCTGTCCACTTCCAGCCTGCCCTCTCCAAACATGCCCTCTCCCAACCTGCCCTCTCCCAACCTGCCCTCTCTCAACCTGCCCTCTCCCAGACTGTCCCCTCCCTGCCCTCTCCCAGCCTGCCCTCTCCCAGCCTGTCCCCTCCCTGCCCTCTCCTAGCCTGTCCTCTCCCTGCCTGTTGTTGTGTCCCGGCGGCAGCAGGCAGCAGCGTGCACTGCGTCCCCGAAGTAACAGCCCTAAAGCAAGCAAGCAAGAAGTACGCCCCCCTCCCACCAATCCCTGTTAGGTAGTGGAAACTGTCCAAACTGGGGTGCAGACAGCCCCTCTCACCTTTCGGCCTGGTACCACTGCACCAGCCGCACTACTTCCCTACTGACCGTTCTCCACTTCAGCCCCGTCTAAATTACAATTCATGCTTGTGACCCTTTTGCCTGCTTGTGCTTGTTTTCATGACCATGTTGCCTGCTTGTGCCTCCGTGTGCCCCTATTGCCTGCTTGTGCCTCTGTGTGCCCCTTTTGCCTGCTTGTGCCTCCATGTGCCCCTGTTGCCTGCTTGTGCCTCCATGTGCCCCTGTTGCCTGCTTGTGCCTCCGTGTGCCCCTGTTGCCTGCTTGTGCCTCCGTGTGCCCCTGTCGCCTGCTTGTGCCTCAGTTTTCGTGCCCCTGTTGCCTGCTTGTGCCTCAGTTTTCGTGCCCCTGTTGCCTGCTTGTGCCTCTGTGGGCCCCTGTTGCCTGCGTGTGCCTCCGTGTGCCCCTGTTGCCTGCGTGTGCCTCCGTGTGCCCCTGTTGCCTGCTTGTGCCTCCGTGTGCCCCTGTTGCCTGCTTGTGCCTTCGTGTGCCCCTGTTGCCTGCTTGTGCCTCCGTGTGCCCCTGTTGCCTGCTTGTGCCTCCGTGTGCCCCTGTTGCCTGCTTGTGCCTCCGTGTGCCCCTGTTGCCTGCTTGTGCTGTGTGGGTGTGTGTGGAAGGCTCTGTGTGGGTGTGTGGAGGGCTCTGTGTGGCTGTGTGTGTGGGGAGCTTTGTGTGGCTGTGTGTGTGGGGGGCTTTGTGTGGCTGTGTGTGGGGGGGGCTCTGTGTGGCTGTGTGTGTGGGGGGCTCTGTGTGGGTGTGTGTGTGTGGGGGGGCTCTGTGTGTGTCATTTGCGAGAGATAAAGCTAGTGGCATTGTAAATGATAATGCCATTTATTTATGTTAAAAAAAACATAAATAAAAATAATGTCAAGAGCAATGCCAATAGCTCTAACTTTAACAAAGGCAAAACCATTGCATTGTAAATGCTTGTTTAAAGGGGGCCTCGAAAGGGGTCTCTATCAGGCTCTGTTTTGTGCCCTGGCACAGGAGGTCCGTTTTCATCCGGATTGCAGTGACAGCAGGGACATGGATGTGCGCTGCTAACACTGCTCAGTTCTCACAAGTGGACAAGTTATGGCATGATGTCAAGCCAGGTGAGCCTTGTCGGGGAAGGGAAATCCTTTAACAAGAGTCATTTTCTCTCTGGATTTCCCTTCTCTCTTTGAAATCCAAGAGCAGCAACATTGTCGTGGTGTCACCAGGGCTTACGGGGAAGCTTTTACACAATATTATATACACGCCATAGTTGCTGCTTATTTATCTTATGCAACTAACAACCATTGACAATGCCATTAGTCCTGACTTGTTGTAAGTATGATGCTACTCATTGTATCATATATCTGGTTGCAATGACAGAAGCAGCAAAATACAAGTTGTGAAGCATACTATACTAAACACAGATATTTAGTTTACGTGTTTTTAAACCACACCCTTAATTACCTGGCCACGCCCCTTTGAGAGACCCTCCAGTTTTTCCATCCCACTTAAAGCCCTGCGCTACGTGATTCATTTAGGTGACCGCGCGAGCCAACCTGTTGATCGACTAAGCAGTAATGGAATACTTTTATTGGTTATTATAACTAAAATATAAGCAAAACTGGAGTGTATAAAACATTCACAAGGAATGAGTTATTATGAGTTCACAATGTAATGAATCACATTTATATAGAATCTAAAGTCCCTTTCTACGAACATATGGTTTAAGATCGTGCGAGACGCAGATAGTCCTCTATCCCACACAGTGTGCGGTCTGGAGGAGCTCTGGATCGAAGTGTTGACTTCGAGCATGAATACAAAGAATAAAGGAACTAATGTAACCAGCGAGTACAAAGAAGGAAATGGGAACTCTGGCTGCTGTTTTATCTATAAAATACAGCTATAATCAGTACTGGCCATCAGACATCTGGACTCCGGTGCCGCTGCACCTGCTGCACCAATTGAGGCTACTTCCATGCAGTCAACGTGCTACTCTACAGCTAGACAGCAAAATCATTAAACACTGAATCAATATGCGATAACAAATGCCTCATAAGCAGCCTTGATGAATAGCATATACCTTGATTGGAACCTGCCTTAACAAGAATGAGGCAACTGCTTGTGGAGGTCAAAAATTAATCAATTACGTTAGCCATTTTGCTCGGATGTTTCTCACATGGCGCACCAATTCAAATGCAGAACGCAGCACAGGAAAATGAGGAGAGTCCTTTTTGCAGGGTAAAGAGGTAAAACAAAAAAAATCAAGCATAGCGACAAAACAAAGAAAACAACGAAAAAAAGAAAACCATGACTTGCTTTCTTCTGCCTGTGTCAGCCGTAATGTATCTGACAGTAACCAATGACGGGTAAGGTCGCCTGGTTGTGCGAAGGAAAGGCTCCTGAGGGGGTGTAAAATAGGAAAATGCTGCCGCTGACAGATCTATTGAAGGTTAGTGTACAGCATGTGCCACTGGGAGCATTTATCTGGCTATAACGCGCCCCGCAACAGGGACACGCTGTTCTATTAACCTGGCGTGTCGGCCTTTGGCAGCACCGCAGGCCTCAACGGAGCACACGACCACACTGCTCGGGAGCCGCGGCCGAGCGGGTCCCCAGGGTGTCATTTGCACATTCCTGGGGAGACACCGTAAACCCGCAGCCCTAATACGAAAGCAGGCAGGTGGAAATATTCAATTAAGGGGTATTAGTCATTCGGATCCGGTTAAGGCTTTTGTCCACAAGCACACCACTGCCCCGCAGGGAGGGGCGGCTCGGGGTTCCTCGGAGTGCGTGGTGTCAAATAGGTGATCATTTTTTGCCTCCCCATCCTTTGCACGCGCTTCCTCCTGCTGGAGTGGGAGGGTCGCAGCTTCCCGCTGCAGTGCCTGAGTCATGATTAACAGAGAGCGCCATTAAAAAAAAGAAATGGTGCTGCTTATACACACGCACGCAAAAAAGTACGCGTTGTTATGGCAACCTTTCTTTAAGATGTGTATCTTGAAATTTAGCATTCAGAACACATCCACGATTCCCTTAAAGCCTCCCCGACGTAAAGGCGATTTGTCTTACGTGTGCGTTTCCAGCTGCACAGCAGGCTTGTGCGGCGACCCGTGGTGTCTTCTCTAGGTTTAGATATTTTTTTCCAGTTTGGAATAATGATGTGCATGGAAACGTGGCGGAACTGAAAGACAAACAAGCGCTAATTTACTAGCTTTACTGGTACAACAGTGCCTTTCGACGAGGTGCACACAGGCTAGGGAGAGGGCGGGCTTCCCATCCACAAGAAGGTCGTTAACGAGGAAAAAGACCCAGCATTTGCAACTGGAAGCAGTGTGCAGCGGCAAAGATTTTTTTTTTTAAAAACCTCCCAGGGTGGTCTACGGAATCCCCAGACTGCAGTGATGCGCACGAAAGGGCAAAGCAAAAAAAAAAAGAAACAAAAAGCGAACCACGCCATTCATTTCAACAAAACGATTGGCCCTAGATTTATGTAACACAAAATGACACACCAGTGTGCTGCCAGATTTCAAAAACTCCCACGCCTTTGAGCGAAATTATTGAAGCCAAAGCGCGGGCACTGCTGATTGTGCTTACCTAAAGCTAACGAGTGTGCCTTAATTATAGGTTAACCTACCTCATAGAAGAAGTGCCGCAGGTCTGCTCGCCTTTGTAGCAGGAGCCTATGGCTGTTAAAACAAGTCAGGTCCCGGGCCGTGCTGTGATTGGCTGACGTCACGGGGTGTCCCGGGCCTGCAGCCAATCACAGCGCGGCCCGGGACACACGGCAACAAGGGGCGGGGCTTAAAAAAAGACCCAGAAACGCCACCGAATCGCGTTTTCTCTGGAAAACGTGATTGACGGCCAATCTCTTCCAATGGCTAGCCTCCATTTATGGAGCTAGCCAATGGAAGAAGGGGCGGTGTCAAGTCGCCACTATAGAGCTAACATTAGATTTCGCCCTTGGGCGGAGCAACTGCTACGAAGTTGCAACACCAGGGCAAAACCTAAAAAGACTCTGTAAAATGGTTGTGCAGTAGCTGGGTGAAAGATATAAGTTACCCGTACCTAGACACACTAGCGAATCGTTGGTTGAGGATGGAAGTGTTTAGGATTAGAATTGGTATTAACCCGGCTGTGGTAATTAGTGCTATAAGATCTGTAGTAATGCAACAAGATGGTAAATGTAATTGTAAGATAGGGATGAAATGTAATATTTTACACATTTTATTGGATTGTGATAATTTTTTAGAATTACATAAATTAATACTTCGTCCGATCTTTTTAAAGTATAATGTAAGGGCGCGTTTACAAGCATGGGAACTTCTTGCGGAAATGGAAAAGTTAGATATCGCGATAGCCATTGGGAAAATGTATCCAGGGTGTATATAAGTTCCCCGCTACAGTAGAAGTCTAAATGTAACGAACTATGTAATAACCTAAAAATACATTTTATTGATGCTTAATTTGCTAGGAATGAATTTTTAAGGATGTTATGTTTTTAAGCCTATGATGTTTTATGTGTTTTTATGTGATTAACTTAAGAGTATAGAAAGTGGTCTAGATAGTGGCATTGACATGGTCACCAAAGGTAAGTTTATAGTCCATAAAGATGCCTAGATTTCTGACCTTTTTAACAGTAGCTGGTAGCCTAGATTCTGCGGCAAGCAGGAGGGTGTCCAGCAGGTGGTTTGTTTGCCAAAAAGGAGAACCTCTGTCTAACTGGAATTCAGTTTAAGACAGGTTCTGCCCATTCAGTCTTCTACTGCCAACATGCAATCATAGAGTCTAAGTGCCGCTGTGTCCGAGGGATTGGAGAAGGACACCACAATCTGGGCATCGTCGGAAAAACCAAACAATCTAATCAGATCCGGAAGGGGCGTAACCTACACATTAAATATTGTCGGGCTCAATGAGGACCCGCAGCGGCACTCTGCAGGGCAATGAGAAGGGTTTGGATTTGAACGCCTTTAAAGACACTGTCTGTTCACGATCACCTAGAAACGATTTTAAAAGGGAGAGAGCAACTCCTCTGATTCAGACATGAGCAAAACAGTCGATCAGGAGAGCATGATTAACAGAGTCAAATGCCACAGAAAGATCTAATAATATATGCGTAGCATGTACTCCATTGTCCAGGATACATCTGATCTCCTCTTTGGCCGGTATAAGAGCAGTTTCAGTGCTATGACAGCTTCTGAACACAAATTAGGTATGATCTAGAAGATCATGCTGTTGAATGAAACTAGCCAATTGGGTACTAAGGGCTTTTTCAATTATCCTAGCTGGAAAGGGAAATCTAGAGATGGGCCGATAACTATTTGGGTCTGTCGGAACCAGGATGGGGTCTACAAGAGGGGTAGTATCCATGCTTTCTTCTAGTCACTCGGGAAAAAACCTGTGGTGATCATTTTATTAAAAATTAATATAAGCTTACTTGCAGTGATCTCAGGGGCCAGTTGCATGATCTGTATGGGGCATGTGTCATAGGGGGAACCCAATTTAGTGTTTTTGATAAATTCTATAACTTGTTGGGCGTTAAGGTGGGAGAAGGCAGTGAGAGTAGCTATAGTTGAAATTTGGCTGACCGGTCATTCTCCCTTCCCCATGGAAATAGAAGAGGCCATGAATTTATTAAAAATGAGTTCTGGGGCACTAGAGAGCCAGCAAGCAAGATGGTTTCAGTCTAGTGAGGCTCCTGCTGCTCGGAAAGCTGATCCTTCACCATCCTCCAATTACGATACAAGAAACTTTGTTATGTGCTGCTGAAGAGACCTACTGTGCCCCTGCGCAGAGAGGGAAACTCTGAGACGCCATCTCCGCAAAAAACAACACAAACGACAACTGCGGCCTAATGTTATGTTATGTTATGTTAATTGTATTTTTATCGCGCACAGCTGCCCCAGCAAAGGGGCGTCCTGGCGCTTGGACAGACACTACAACATAACACACAGTAAAAGAAAGGGGCAACTATTCAGAGACGGGAAACAGGAAGGTTTTAATCGCCTGCCTGAAGGCAAGCAGGTCGTCAAGAGCTCGAATATGGACCGGAAGCGAGTTCCATAACCCTGCCGCAAGCACCCGGAAGGAGCGGCCACCCATTCTGCACAATTTGAAACGGGGGCATACTGCCAGGTGGAGCGACTCAGATCTCAAGGACCTTGAAGGAAAATAGGGAGTAAGTAAGTTGGCAAGTGCCGGCGGCGAAGAGAACTTCAAAATTTTAAAAGCCAGACACAGCGCTTTGAACTTAATTCGCTGTCTGACCGGGAGCCAGTGTAGGGCCACGATCGTGCCAGCCACTGAACAGTGTCTGGGGAGGCCCACAATGGCACGTGCCGCGGCATTTTGAACCCTTTGTAGTCTAGAGGCCTCTGCTTGATTCATCCCTAGCATCAGCGAACTGCCGTAGTCCAGCCGGGATAGTATTGATGCCTGGACCACAAGCTGTCTAGTGGGGGGGTCAAAGTACTTTAAAACCGGCCTTATACCCCGCAAGATGCCATAGCATGTGGCCGCCACCTTCTTGGTGTGATCCATGAAGGTGAGTGCAGGATCCAGCCAAATGCCTAGATTTCAGTGAAGCACAGTAACTAAGCCTGCAGCTGAGGTGGGGGCAGAGAGGCAACATGGCAGACAGTGAGGCGAAAAGCGATCGCACTGTGAGCCGGGAGGATTGGAGGAGGAAAGACTGTGAGGCCCCGCGAGGATCTGGCATGCCGGCGTTCACTCGAGCGCCCTAGAACCCTGCCCAAGGACCGCTGACCAAGTGGAGATGCAGACCCGAGCCCGAAAGAAGAGATGAGACTTGGGCTCAGGTATAGAGGAGGGAGGGGTGTGGAGGCCTGATTGGCCGTGCGACTGCTGGCAGACAGTGAGGCGAAAAGCGATCGCACTGTGAGCCGGGAGGATTGGAGGAGGAAAGACTGTGAGACTGTGAGGCCCCGCGAGGATCTGGCATGCCGGCGTTCACTCGAGCGCCCTAGAACCCTGCCCAAGGACCGCTGACCAAGTGGAGATGCAGACCCGAGCCCGAAAGAAGAGATGAGACTTGGGCTCAGGTATAGAGGAGGGAGGGGTGTGGAGGCCTGATTGGCCGTGCGACTGCTCGGAGCTGCTCGCCCCCCCCTATGTTGAAGTGACGGAGGCGCCATACCCCATAACACAGATCGGAAAACTGTGCTGGAGCATCGCAAAGGTAAATGCGGCGTCCAGTCTGGATTAGCGATTGAGTTCCACAGTGCGTAGACTCCTGCACTTTGAGCCAGAGGGAACGCTGCAATACAGGAGTGGGAGCGCTGCAGCCTGCAGCTGCCTAAACTGCACTTCAGAGTAAACAGCAAGAGACTAGGCTCTAGCTACCCCATAGCACACAACCATCGCTGCATTGACAGACTTGTGAGCTGGGCTGCCTGACGCGATTTCCAGCATAGTGCTCAACCTACATAGAGCACATGAACAAGGGGAAGTCCTGTCCTGGACCGAGCAGAGAAAGATCACTGAATAGCAGCCCCCCTCCTCCCCCACCGGCTTCAGGCAAAGTCCATTCCAAGACAGACCAGAACAAATTAAAAGGTGAAAACACAGATGGCCAAGCTGCCTAATTAGAGGAGGAATGATCCTGAACCAACACCCGACAGCTATGGGAGGCCACGAGATGGTGAATGTGTGGTAATGATAGGAGGGTGCTAAGACCGCACCATACCCAAACTGCGTGCCGCCCCCAGCAGAAAAAGGTTAAGCAAGCTTGTGATATAAACAGCCGAGCATAAGACCAAGACCCCACGGGGCGCTGCTCTGCCTTGCCAAACCACAGAGAGGCTCAGGAAAGAACTACACTGTGATCATTTCAGAAGCAGTATCCCTTCCTGAGCCTCAAGAAGAAGGCCAGAATGATTCTAGTAGTGGAGGAACGTCCCCCTGTACATCATCTGAGAGTTGAGAACAAACTCCCCCCCCACTATAAATACATCAACCCAAGGAACATCCAGAAACAAGGCCATCCGCCACCACTTCGACACAGCAGATTAAGACCTCCACTTAACACTTATCATTCCCCACAAATCTGCCACTGCAGAAATGGATAGGACAGAGACAAAGCAAGCTAAGCTGTCCTTTGAACCCCGTAAATATACGCGAAACCATGCTGGGGAAGACGACTCCAGCATGCCAGAGACACATCAACCCCCACACAGTCAGACAATGCAGACTTGAAAACTGTACTGCTTACAATGAAACTGAGCCTCACTTCAATAGAACCCAAAATGGATTCGATGAGTGAGCATGAGAATGGAATTCATTACGTAATGTCTGGAAAAGCATGATGGATGTATAACTGAAACAGAAAGGAGAATACGAAGACCTGGAAGCGCATTCAAGCAGAAATAATATTTGTATTCTTGGAATACCAGAGACCACAGCAACTGGGCGCATGGAGGACTATATTTAAAACATGCTAATGAGCTTCTTCAAAGCAAACTCCTTCTCAAAACAACTGGTAGTGTAACAAGCCCATCATGCATTAACGGCAAGGCCCCCTCCTGGGTTCACTCCCAGTCCAATTATTGCCTGAATCCTGAACTACAGGGACCATGACACTATACTGAGCCTGGCACGAGAGAAACGCAACTTAAAACATGATGGCAACTCCCTCTACCTGGATTTCACAATGGCGGTCCAGCAGGCATGCAAAAAGTTTATGCCAGTGAAACATAAGCTAATGCAAGCCAACATACTATACGCAATGCTATACCCGGCAAGGCTCCTTATATAATACAGGATAAACAGCATTTTATCAACACCCCACAACAGGCCCAGGAGTTCCAAAAGAAAGCAATTTGATGTGGTTGCTGATTTAAGGATGCTGAACGCGGCTCTGGAGCCGAATCCCCATAGTCAGACATAAGCTAAAGTGATGCACGCTGAACTTCTCAGATCTTCGGCCTCCGACTCCTTCTGCATGCTAACCGAACCTCGACACCTGTGAAAAAGATGACTATGTAAAGAAAATGTTAGTCTATAGAAGTCTTCCCTCCTTCATCTCCTTGTACATCTCACCTGCCATAGACTATCACTCCCCATGCCACCTTAACATCACTGAACTCAACCCCAGAGCAAGATGGCAGGATCACTAATCAAATCAGAGCTGGGGTGAGACTGTGGAGGATGGACGTAGAACTGTAAGTTATCCTGTTCCCAAGCCCCCTTACTGACGTGAGGGAAGCTGCCAGGAGCTCTGGGAAACACCTCCAATGGAAATTCCCCCTGAGACTGCTACAAAGCGAAACTTTTTGCCTTTACTTTCTATTTTCTTATAGAGTGAACCCCCCTCTACTACCACCTACTCCACCTATCCCCCTTTCATCTGCTTTTCCTACTGCACACACTCTTAATCTTTTACGGGTGCATCCATAGATATCTAACTGTGGAGATGTTACTACTTACAACACCTATTAGAAAGTTGCCTGGACTTTATGTCTTTTATGGGTCAATAGGGTGGGTACAGATTCGCTAGGGAGGGAGTTAACAAAGCAAAATGTTGTTGAGTACTACAATTTTATCCATGCTTGACTATATACTTGCTGCTGTTACACGTCATGCAAACCCTCACAATAACTACGCGTGCTTAGCCAACACCAGGGACCAAATCCTCAAACAGGCATGGCCATACCTCCTGTGAACCCCTCGATAAACTTACTGACTTGGAATGTGCGCGGGTTGAGAGACTCTCCCAAACGCAGACACATACATGGATACCTAGACAGACGTGATATTCAGATAGCAATGCTACAAGAGACACATTTAGATCCTACCATGCCGGCCACATTCACCACAAAATGGGCAGCGCACAGATGCTTTGCTTTTTACTCTACAGATCCTCGAGGGACAGATATACTGATTAGATTTATTGTACAATATGTCCCATCTGGCACAGTATTGGATCCACAAGGTAGATACTGCATAATGTGGGGACACATAGCTACACAGTATATCACGTTCGTGAATTGCTAAGGACCGAATATTGACAATGCATATTTCTTCAGCAAACTGTGTGGAACAATTCTCCGAACACTTAATATGGGGAAGGAACTTCAACACCGTGACAGACCCTAGTAGAAACCAATCCTGTGGAATGGCTGGCCCTAATGCCAGGACTGGAAAGCGCCTAGCGGACATTATGACGGACCATTACCTATTGGATGCTTGGCTGACTCTGTACCTCATAAGACGAGAAGGCACTTTTTACTCGAGTGTTCACTCCAGCTGGTCCTGCATTGATTATTGGCTACTATCGCAGGGGCTAAATACATGGTTAATAAACACTGAACATTTAGCCCGGACATATTCAGATCATTCCTCGGTCCTACTACAGATCTGATCCCTAGGAAACACTCTCCCGTACCTATCGTGGAGGCTCCAAAACACTGCGCTTTTAGATGACAGCTTCCACACAGAACTTGGGCAGGAAATTAGACTTTTTCCCCAGAAATCTTGACACAGTTCAGACAATAGCATGTGTCTGGGAGGCCTTTAAGGTCAGCATACACTGTATTTGCATTGCAAAAGTAGGTGGGATCCTACGAGACATCCGTAACATATGTAAGAATTAGACAAGGACTTTAAAACGATAGAGACCCAACTGACCACTACACCTGATAGACAGAAACAAGCTCAAATTAGTGAGCTCACTATGGAATACCAGGCTATTGCAGAATGAGAAACCCTATTTCCATCCAAATATCAACGCACCTGTGTATATGGGGAGGGAGAGCGACCAGGCAGGGCGCTAGCTGAGACGATCCGCACACCTAAATTTTCCAACTATATACTGGCGATTGAAGATGCGAATGGAACCCTACGAAGAGAAAATGCACATATCCTTGAAGCCTTTGGGGCCTATTACTCCTCTCTCTACTCTACGCGTAGGACTACACGCACTGGTATAACAGATTATTTTGAGGACATTGCTCTTGGGTGGCTCAGCGATGCCCACTGGGAATTCCTCTCTGCCCACATTGAAGAAAAGGAAATCGCACAGCCATAATGCAAATGCGATCTGGTAAAGTGGTGAGTCCGGATTAATTTACGACTGACTTTTATGAATGCTATGTAGAGACGCTAGCTCCCATTCTAAAATTAGTATACGAAGAGGCCAAAAAAGTGGGCACCCTCCCTCTGACTATGCGTGAGGAATCGATTGTTGCCATACTAAAGCCTGGGAAAGACGCAACTACATGTGAGGCCTATAGACCCTTATCCCTAATTAACTGCAATGGCAAAATATTGGCTACGGTACTAGCCAATAGGCTGAGCCTACTTATGAGTGGCTTGGTTCTGCCGAACCAAACAGGATTCATTCCTGGACATGCTACGCCTCACAATTTGCATTAACTATTCTCATTAATTCAAGACATAGACCCGTAACTGGCTGCAGTGGCACTATTCCTCAACGTCACTACAGGCTTCGACTTGCTTGAGTGGGACTATTTGATCGCAGTGCTGCAAAGAATGGGTATCTCCCCAACCTTTTTAGTCTGGATTACTCTACTCTATAGCGACTCCAGGGCGATGGTCCAGATAAATGGTGATCGTTCTCACTCTTTCCCCATTTCGCGAGACACCAGGCAAGGATGCCCTCTGTCACCTCCCCTTTTCAAGTTGGAAATGGAACCACTTGCAGCCAAACTCCGGCAACACCACAGAGATCTCCCACTTGGCATTTATTAATACCGCTTTATGCAGAAGAAATGACAATATACCTCCAAGACCCTAAAGAGAATTTAAATCCAATTGTGAGGGAATTTATCCTTTTCGGAGGACTGTCTGGGATACATTTAAATTGGACTAAATCGCAGATATTCCCCCTAACACCCAATACTCCCTGCAGTGACCTGGACTATCCTCTGACAAATATTTAGGAGTGCCCATATATAGGGACTGGTGGGAAACACTAGGAGCAAATTATGGTATGGCCATAACTGTAATCACAGCTCTGATAACTCGCTGGTTACAATGATCTTTATCACTAGCAGGTCGAATTTCCCTAATCAAAATGGTGATATTGCCCAAGATGCTATATATATTTCTTAACATACCCTACCTCCCTGGCCGAGCTTTTTTCCAGACACTCCAAACCCAACTGATTAGATTAGCACGGGGAGGTAAACAACCGAGGGTAAAATGGAACACGCTAACTCTGCCCTTTGCGTGGGGGGATTTGAGGCACCGGATATGGAGCTCTAATATCTATGTGTGCAGGCCCACTATGCAACCTACTGGCTAAATCCACCTCCCTATATGCCAATCCTGGCTGTAGAGCAAGAATACATGGATCCACTGCCTCTTTCCTTGTTTCTGGGAGCTTGTGTTCCAGGTAGAAACAATACCTACCCTACTGTGACCTGTACTAACACTGCTTCGAGACCGATAGCTAAGAAAATGAATAAACCTATAATATATTCCCCATCACTACGCCTCCCTTATCACCACTAGATTCCAGTCATACACGAGGCCACATGCCGACATATGCTGAAAAAGAAGGGAATCACAGTTTGGGGTAATTTGTACCAGGAAGGAATGTTCAAAGATAGAGACATACTGATTGGAGAAGGAACTGTTACACCGTTAGACATCTTCTTATACATCAGGATGAGACAGGACGTTCGGGCAGCCACTCCTAGATATCTTCATGAACCTCCCACATTAGATACATTACACAGTCTACTAAAGGCACCGGAATCGGCACATGCGGTCTCTAAACTTTACCGTGTGCCATAACGGAATGCTCAACACCACAGTCCGGTGCATGAGCAAATTGGGATTTAGAACCAGATACTCCGCTAACTGACGAACATTGGGTCTCCTGCTGCACACAGGCAGGCATGATAACTGCTAGCGGAGGGTTATGCATCATACACTTCAAATTTCTGCACAGGGTATACTACACGCATGCTAGACTATATAGATATAAACTGCAACTGGATAACCAATGTGATAAATGCAAACAGGAGGGGGGGATTTTTTGCACGTAGCTTGGCAGTGCGGGAGAGTATATGACTAGTGGATGGAGGTGGGAACAACACTATCCAGGATTATGGCTGTCCCCATTCAACTCACACCGATTATGGCACTACTGGGTTACACTGAGGGGCTGCCGGCTACACATAGGAAGTTCGTGTCACTGGGACTACTCTTGGCAAAGCGCAGAGTGGCATGCCGATAGGGCAGAGGATGGGCTCTCAAATTTAAAGAATGGTTGGACGACCTAACACACTGCAAGGAACAGTTAACTACCTATGCCGATCTTCTACCACTAACCTGCAGTCCAAGAGAAATCTAGGACCCTCTGCTGACTTACCTAAGGGGTGATAATTAACTATTATTCACATACTTGACACAAAGGATAATTGAGATGCCGTAGCCTGGCTGGGAAGGAGAGTAGCACCCTGTCGAGACACATATAAATCTAGATATGCAGTGAGTAACTATGAACTAGACCCTACTGTGGAAAAGTGCTTTTTAATGGGCACACCGGTGCAGGGTTCACCCTTATCTTGTCCACGGGTCCATAGACCAACAAAATAGAGATTGGCACTGAAACTGGAATTCAAAATAGCATGAGTGGGACACTACGTCCATACAACACCCTCAAGTGTTCCATTTAAAAAAAAAAATGTCTTTTATTAATTTTCTCAACAATACAACAAACATCTTATGCAGCGTCATTATTGTTCAGTTATCTTCATATCCACAGTCCCGAATGTGAGGTTCCTCAGTGCTTAGCATTAATGTCTCAACAGTATTTATGCTGACATACAGATCAGCGACCATTAATCCGCCCTCTAAGCTCTGTAGCCAAAGCAGACAGCGGCCTTTCCCTGCCAACTCCTGAGGTAATCCCGTTTCATGATATCTGAGCATTATATCAATAAGAAAACAAAAAACAAACAAAAAAACAAAAAAACAACCAATCTTTCCACACACCCCCTCCCACCCCTTCCGCTTCCATCGGTGTGTTTCAATACCTAAGTACTGTACTGTCCAAAGCAACCAAACGCCCCAGCAGCCCATGCCAGAAACTGAAAAAACCCTGTTGCCATAGCATTTCCTAATTTCCAATCACTCCACTACAGGGTTGCGCTCCATATGTGCACCAATGGGTTCTCCACCATCCTCACCTTTCACGGCAACCTCTCCTGTTCATTCAGGGCGGAATCTGTAACCGACTCTATTTCTGGAGCCTATAGTCTAACCACTAGGACTTCCTATGCCCTTGCAGTCTCAAGCGCCTTATCATTATTAGCTCGTTGGGCTTGTTGGAATCGGACCGTACTTTTTGCTCAGTACCTACTTAACTAGCTCTATCTTCCACCTTGCAATACTAGGTCCTCCCTTAGACTTCTAGTGCGCTGTGATTTCTCGCTTTGCCAGGAGCAATCCAAGATCCAAAAATTTAATAGTCACTTTTGTTTTGTTAGTATGTGGAAACCAATGCAACAGGCAAGTACCCCTATCAGGTTCAACCCGCCGCTCCGTGACTTCACAGAGCAGTTCCACTACCTCCTCCCAGTACATACCTAATTGTGGACAGTCCCACATCACATGGAGAAACTCTGCCCCCTCAAACTACAACGTGGGCACTGGGCAGTGTCTGTTCGAAAGTACTTATTTATCTTCGCATGGGTACGATAAGCTCTGTGCAGTATAAAAAAGTGAATCAGTTGGAATCTGGCATTCCTTGTACTTTTCCATGCTCTCCTAACTATTTGGGCCCATGCCTTCTCTGGGATCTCCTTGCCTATATCCAACTCCCATATTATCTGCAGTTCCCTCAGGGGTGCCCTCAGCATGCGCTGGTACAAACATGTGACTGCCTTGAAGGTCCCTGCCGCCATCACTACGTACTGGCATTCCATGGTCATTCGTGGTTCCGAGAGCCCCTCTCGCCAATGTCGCTGCACCGCAGATACAAGGGCAGAATGTATTAAGTAGTACCCAAGGGGGAGACCAAATCTATCTAAGGCCTGGTATGGTAACAGAGCTCCATCCTCGTATAAATCCCCCAGAACTTGAATTCCCAGTGCCTTCCACTCAGCCCAACACCGACCAGTCCCCCCGTGTGGAAGAGCTGTGCACATACCCAGTGGTATCTCCGGTGCATATGGATGAACAATCCCCACTCAATGATGACATCTATTCCAACATCCCCTCAATGGGTATACACCTGTTACAACGCATTTTTTACTCCGCACTACCATTACAACGCGACCATTACTCCGCATACCATTACAACGCATTGCGCTGGGGGGCGCTCTAGGATAGGTAATAAGTATAATTTACTATCCAACACCTTCCCTAGGGTCCACGGGGACTGGAGTTAGAATAGTAAATTATACTTACCACTATCCAGCGCCCCAAGGCGCTATGCGTTGTAACGGTATGCGGAGTAAAAGTCGCGTTGTAATGGTCTGCGGAGTAAAAGTATGCGTTGTAACGTCATACATCCCCTCAATGTCCATTCCTCATTAGTCAATGACCCCAAATGCAGCCTCTGCTTAAGCACTATGAATGACAACACATGGCGCGGAACCCATCACCCTCCTGAAACATCAGGACCCCTGAACTCCAGCGCCGCTGCTTTAGTAAGCCACTGTAGCTGTGCAGCTAAATAATACAGCTCAAAGTCCGGCACTGCGAGTCTTCCCTCAGC
This sequence comes from Lissotriton helveticus, assembly GCF_964261635.1. Classification (NCBI taxonomy): domain Eukaryota; kingdom Metazoa; phylum Chordata; class Amphibia; order Caudata; family Salamandridae; genus Lissotriton; species Lissotriton helveticus. Next base: position 535,260,799 of record NC_136072.1, on the reverse strand, counting down.
CCTCAGACACATCATCGTATCCAGTGCCACCCGCCGCCGTCCATTACCCCACAGGAATCCCCCAATCTTCGAAAGAAGTTGTCTAAAAGTGGAGGCTTGTATCCAAATCGGCAATGTCCTGAAATAATACAGCAAACGGGGGAGCGCCACCATCTTTAAGAGGGCCACCTGTCCGACCACCGACAACGGCAAGGTTCCCCAAAATGTCATGCTGCCCTTCAACTCTCGCAGCGCTCTGCCTATGTTTTCGTCCAGTAGGTCTCCCTGTACATGTATATGTTTCTTCCGAGTTAGGGTAAACAACGGGGTTCCCACCGAATGCCCTGCACAAGGGTGGGGTTGACACCCGATGAAGTCTCCGGAAACAAGCATGTCTTCGCCCGGTTCACTCTAAGTCCTGACACCTTTCCATGTTCACTAAGCAACAACTTCGCTCCTTCTACTGCTTCTCCCGTGTTGGCCAAAAACATTGTAGTGTTTTATCTAGGAACCTGAATCGATATTCCTAATTTATGCCCTTGTCCGGTTATAATCAATAATATCCATACAACGGCATAATAATCATATCCATAATTCAGTCGTAGCACATGCTGTCACATTAAGCAAGGCTACTTCTCTGGCCCCCTAGTAAGCACACCGAGTTCTCTAAACAAAACCAAGCCTCCAGCAACCTGGGAAATCCCCCTTGCTTTTGTTTTGATTTCGTCCTAGAACTCCTGTAAAGCACTGTAAGAACGGCCAGTTCTTAGTGACATCTTTATTGACGTCTTATGTCCAACCTTACATCAAACCCAGGCACCTTTCAGGCATAAGTATACCAACGTTGCCTTAAGCAAACACACGGTGGTGATTCTGGAGCAGAGCAGCTAGCTACTTGCCCGAGATCCCGGCTGATGCGAGAGCCCACGGACGCTGCCCCTCCTCCCTGACGCACTGAGAGAGACGCTGTCTTTTCTCCTGCCGAGAAATCCAGCTCCGGTGTTTCCAGATACCTTTGCGGGTTACTGGGATATCGAGTCCTGAGAAAGAGATACAAGACCTCCTGCTTTCTATTACCCAGGTACAGAACTGACTAAACCCTTACAGTGAATTCTTGAGTCAGATTCTTGGCAAAACAAACTTAACTTAAACTGCTACTTACTTACTCCTTCCCACGTATTAGGTTTAGGTCAGGTACACCGGGGTAGGCATATTTAGAAGCACCAGTTGAGTACGATTAGTCAATGTATATATGTATGTATATATTTTATCTATTTTAAAGTATCATATGGCTAAGAAACCATATCAATGCTTTTACAGTATTATTTTATAATCCTCCTTTTACTGTACGCACTTTACTTTACCATGAGCATTACAATCGTGGCAATTCATTTCTCTTGTATGAGGAAGAAGACTGCTCAATAAATAACACCTTTTATTGAAAACGCCCGTCTCTCTTTTCTCTGCATTCTGGTGAAACTAAGTACGCACATTTGACTGAGTGAAATAGCTGTCTATTGTTTTCACACGACTCTAGAGATACACTCTTATTCAGGGAGAGCAAAGTTGTCATGTTTTATGGTTGTCAGAAGCTAATCCCTTCTTGTCTATCCAGGGAGGTTAAACTCCTCCTCGTTTATTCGAGAAAGTTTCTAGTGACCTCTGAGCTAGCTGGCAAACCTTAAGTCTAATATAGTCAGTAGAGACCTAGATAACCTCAGTCCTACGTCTACACTGCTGAATATATTATTCCAATGCGCAGAGCCTATTGAGAATATAGGAACTACACTACATGGCGCCCAACGTTTGGTAAGGCGATAAATCTAACGCAAGACGTTAGAGTAACTCAGTCGTGCTTTTTCACACAGACCCTTTTTCCCGTAAATACTCCAAAAGACGTCTGGAGTGGGTAAAAGGTTAAAAATCCGCCGGAACTTAGTAGGAAGAGATTTCTATGTATAGTTTTTGGTTTAGTCAACGTTGAAGGATACAGTTTTCCAAAAATATTGTGCACCTAATCTTTGTTTCCTTGAAACTTGATCTGCAACAAAAACCTTTCTGTCAGTAAAAATGACAGAAAGTGAAGAAGAAAGGGAGACAGCTAGAATAGCAGCTCAACTCCTAGAGGATGCCACTAGTCTCCTGCAGACCGACCCGAATGCTATACTCATTCAGGTCAACATAAGAAAAACTATAACTCTTAAACTTATAGAGAATGGACTAACATCGAGAGGTGGTATAGTCGTATTCGTAATTGAGGCACATGAATATCGGCAGACAGAGGGATTCTATTCATGGATAAACTTTCCAGCAGCGAATGCTGTCACACACGAATTCCACTATTACAAAATAGAGGAACCTCCGGATGAATACACTCCTTTCGAGGAGGTGGAAATCCCATTAAAATACCAAGAGCACCTGCTCTGGTTTAAAGGCGCCCTAAAACATAATAATCACATCACCAGGCTCGATCCACTAGGTAGACCAGGAGCAACGTGGCCGGTTCTAGCCAGCTACACACCACATCCAGACATTGAAAAAATGTCAATACCAGAACTTTTAGCACAGCTAAAACAACTGATTAAAATTCATAGACAATTAGTCCAATATGTAATGCGGACTTCAACAGTCCAACCAACTGGTAACATTCCACAGCTGACCCCTCATCAGGGGAACACAAACAAAATTACACCACAGAATATACAATCATGTCTGGGTAAAGTACCCATAAAACGGGAACAAATTCCATTCTGGTTAGCACAAAAAATCACTCAAATAGAGGCAGTATTTCCGGATACTACCCCTACTGAGAAACACAGAATTCTGACTATCTGTATTCCAATGGGGATCGCACCACATGTGGAGGACTGTGACACTTGGGGCAAAGTCTTTGCTTCCATTTACACAAAAACACATGGTGTTCCGTCCATGGCGGTAATACCCGATGTGCTAAGACAGATTCAAAATTAATACGGTCCAGAACCTGCTTTAACTCTGGGTATGAAATTACTAAAAGACTTCAAGCAGGTCTCGGCTATATTATTAGCCAACATAAAAGGGGAAGTAGCATCTGTGGCGATCCGCCAGAAATTGAAAGAAACAGATATAGCAGAACAACCATTTGAACTTGCCAGAATCATAGAAAAATCCTATGAAGAACTAGGAAGAGATAGTTCGGGTGGGAAACCAGTATAACCCCAACTAACTGAAAATCCTGAAAAAATATTTATTAAAAATAATCTAAACACTCCAAAAAAGAGCTGGGATGGAAATAAACAATCCACTCCCAAAGAAAAAAGATTCCAGTCCAGAGGAAGGTCTGCTCGGCGGAGAGAAAGATCTCCGGACCAAGGACACAAGTCTCCCCAGAGGGAGCCCTCTGAGAAAACATACAACCTTAGAAATAGGGATAATCTAAAGAAACCTGATAGATATCAAGATATTGATACACGTCCCTCTCGATCTTATCAGACTTCCTCGCAGAAACCGGAAAGAAGAGGACGGTGAGAACAAAGGGAAGAGCACGTCAAGTCCAAAGACAAAGAACCTGCTCATCAAAGTAAAAAATTACAATTTCCAAGAAAGAAGGTAGCCAGCGTTAAAATAGTCAAACATGCCGAGGATACTGAGAACACAGCTGAAAAACGGAGAGTGGGCCTAGACAGTGCTAGACAGCGCAGCAGAAGTGACCATAGCTCGCAAGATCCTGATGAATCATCTGGAGACAGTGGACACGAATGAATACATTCAAGTGGAAACTGCAAACAGCAGAGTTAGCAAACCTCATAAAATATACGAGATAACATTACGTATAGAGGGAGATAAGACTAGGAAAGTAAGGGGTCTATTTTGGGATAACCCTTCCAAAGGCTATGACATATTTTTAGCTGAAAAGGACTGGCCACCAGAGTTTGTCAGGGAGTGCCCTCATGGCGAAGAAATGATTATGCCTGCCTTCTCAAATCACATTCCAATTCATAAAAAATATACACTTGCAAGAAAGTGGGCAGTAGCCCAAGCTCCTGCATTATATAAAAATCATGTAGGATGGGATGAGGACTCTCCTCCTCACAAAATCCAATTAAAATGTCAACCAACTGCACAAAGGCAGTACCCAATTAAGCAAGAAGCTAAAAAACAGGTCAGGGAGATCTTAGATCAACTTGAATACCAGGGGGTGATTGAAACATGCACCTCACAAATGAACAATCCTTTGTTTCCTGTCTCCAATCCAGACGATTCATATCGTCTAGTTTTGGACTACAAACACCTTAACTCATGTTGCAAGACATTTGCAGTACAAAACTCACACAGTGCAGCAAATACAAAACAACATTAGACATCTCTAATGGATTCTTTTGTCAAAACATTGCACCTGAAAGCAGGTATTTGACCGCTTTCTCAATAATGGGCTCCCAGAAAAATTTCTGTTGACTCCCACAGGGGTTCAAGAATAGCCCAGGATTATTCTCAGCAAGAGTAACAGAGTTACTACAAATGTATGATGATGAGGCATTATCCGATGTCTATGACATCTATCTAACAGATGATGACTTGGATACTCACTTGAAAAGAGTGACCACCATAATACTTGGGTTCGCATCAGAGGGTTACAAATTAAACTTTAAAAAGTCACGAATTGCCCATCTAACTGTCCTATTTTTAGGATATGAATTATCAAGTGAAGGCAAAAGCCTAGCAGACAATTTCTTAGAGAAGTGTGCTGTACTCCAAGCACCAAAAACGCTGAGGAACTTACAATCAATACTAGGTTTCCTCAATTTCGGAAGAACATACATTCTAAATTATGCAGAGAGGGTTAAACCTCTCTATGAATTAATAAAACCTGATTTTAAACCAATCAATTGGACTCGAAAACACACAGAAATTTTGAGATCATTGCAAACAGACATGTTAGCAAAAACAAAATTGCAAACTCGCGATAATACACGCAACCTTGTAAATCCGAGTCATCCCAGGAAGATGCGGATTCACGTACCTGACCTCTAATGAGGGAGAAAAGGTACCAATAGCATACAAATCACACTTGTACTCACAAGCTGAAAAAACATTCAGTCTTGCGAAAAATGTTGTAAATGCGGATCAAACAGCTGTAGCAAAAGAAAGAGCCCAGGCCCATGGCAGACGGATTACTGTTTTAACAGCAGAATCAGCCTTCGAGGCATTAACAAGCCCACGTAATTTAACTACCGTGGCATTAGATCCAAAATGGATACAATGGGAAAATTCTCTTGCTACTGAAAAAGTGAAATACTATTTTGACCCGGAAATGAAAAAATTGAAATATCTAACATATGAAAAAGAATATCCTCTGCCTAACGACATTCTGCTCCTACAACAGTACGCCTGTGTAATATACACAAACAGTTATGCAGAACCCTCAGTTTGGGGAAAACAAGCTTATAACGCTACGTGCGAGATTGTCAAATGCCGGTGGCGCGAAGGTAAATTGAGACCACTGGTAACAATGTCACAATCTGTAAAAGACAATTCATGTCAACAAACTGAATTAATAGCTTTAAAAATGAAGCTCGACATTGCCGATCGCGAATTCCCGACACTAATAGTGTGCGATTCGCATTCCTACGTCAAATCATACAATAATGACTTGCAGAAATGGGTTCAAAACAGTTACAAAGAGGACACAGGTGCCACACTCAAGCAAACATCGCTTTGGGAACAAGTAGTTCTTTTAAAGAAAGAACTACAAAAGACTCACGTGATACATACACTGAGTCATCAGCGTGATGGCGTTCACGTTGCAGGGAATTCATTGGCTGAGACAGCCACAGCGGAAGCAACTAATCCGGCTTCCGTAGCCACAAAAATGCATTCAGAAAAATACATAGACGGGGAAACCGTGCTGGCAGTAAAAACGTCTTCAAAAGGGAACTGTGCAGCATTACCCGTGAACTATCCACTCAATTATACATACATAATCGATGCAAACTCCGTTCCTTTTGCTCGAATCCCTGGAGTGGGGGATAGAGTAATTCCAAACATGAACAGGAGAGTCTTGCTAATAGCAGACGCACACATGGGTGAAGGTCTAGGGCACCGAAGGATCAAGGAATCTCTGAAGGAATTACAATCAGAATACTGGTGGCCGGGAATGAGCTTGGATAATCACAAATTTGCAAAAAATTGTGAAAATTGCAACAGAGATCGCAGTGGCGAACCGGCCGAAGTAGTGCCAGAACACCTTATAGAAAGCATAAGGCGATCTATACGCATGATTAAACAGGAAACATGCGTCCCAATGTATATTATTTAAGACTAGATTCACTTAAAATGTAGACACCTGCGATCGGCTGACGCCAGAACTGTTATAAAAGATTTGCGAGTCTATATCGGCACATACGCAATTGGCATACTACATTCTGACCATGGTCCTGCTTTTAGCTCTCGAGCTTATAAGGAGGCCATGGCCAGCATGGGCATTGCATTGCGGTACTCTTGTCCCTTCCATCCTGAGGGAAACGGGATTGTGGAAAGAAAAAACCGAGACATAAAGCAATCTATAACGGCGAGGGTATTAGGTACGGGTGATGGGTGGGTCTAACATTTAACAAGTGTCCAACGTAGTCTTAACAATCTGCCAAGAAATTCTCTAAAAGGTTTCAGTCCGTATGAACTATTGTTCGGGACTAGAATGCACATTCAGGACCTCGATAGTCAGACTTCAGTGGTAGAAGAAAAATGCTTTGATATCAAACATCGTTTGGCTATTTTACAGGACTTAAATGAAACAAGAAAAGACCTGAGCAACGTAAAGCTAAAACAGCAGCCGACAGCCACTGAAGAGAAACCACCTGTCCCAGCAAGGCCTGTCTGGATTCCAAAGATTGGGCATCTGGTCAGAGAGAAGATTGCGGTGAAGAAGGAATTTGGGCCTTCTTACAGAAAAGCAGTACCTGTCTTAGCTGTCAACGGAACAAGATCAGTTGTACTACCGCCCCTTGCTGGTAAAAAGGAGAACCGAGTTGTATCAATCGACCTGGTAAAACCACAATCATGTGGCCAATAATAAGTAGTAGGCCCTGTGGACTCCCAAGAAATAGCAGAAGACCAAATCTTGCTACAATCCAAGAGGTTCAAACTGAGAGACTAATCACATTTGATAAACCTGCAGTGATTAAAAAGGGCCTATGCAATAATGCCATGGAACTTGTGCCTCTTGAAGCCCAAATTGAAACAGTTCATCAAGAAACACCTGTCTACAACGATGTAGCCACAGACTATGCTAATGAAACAAAGAAAATTCCAACAGCAAATAAAAATCCGGAAGCGATTCCAACAATTGATAGAACTGCATCTGGCTACTTCATCAATTTCGATGACTTTTCTGAGGATCCAAGCCAGCCTGAAGAACAGCCAACAACGAAATATTTTAAAAACAAAGTAACAGAACTCTTTCATCAACTCAAAGAAACCTATCTGATTTCTCCATGGATTGAATTTTGGATTGTGTTAGGTGTACTTTTCCTCCTGCTTTGGCTCATCATGGTTCTTTGTTTGGGAAAATTCATTGAGGGAAAATATAGTACAATGGACACAGCAAATCAGAACATCAACTTGGTCCTAAAGCCACACAAGTCATCTCACATCGAGAAAAGAGAACTATCATACGTGAATTTCACAGCCAATCCAATACCCGGTGGGGTAGCTTGGGACAAAACAGATTACGATATTTATGGCTCGGTCGAGCTCTTGAAGTATCCACACCAGTTTAAGATTTCATTGAGTGACTTTGTAAAACCGAGCACATTCTCTGATGATTGGGACTTTGAAAGTATTAATGATATGATGTCAGATTTAGTAATGTCAGCAAAATTTACAGAACATGATTACTTGCAGGGTTCATCTAATTATGAAGAAATGTACTGCTACAACCATTTTGCACATCACTATTTGCATAAATCTGCTCAACCTAGAAATGTTTTAAATTATAATCAGTGGGAACATTGTGCAACTCCACCAAAAGGCAGTTCAAAAACATTTTATGAGAAATTCCCATACTTCTCAGGATTTAACACAAGTGAAGCAGAAGTCTTTTATTTCAAAATGTTAAATAAGACAGGAATGAAAACAATGCTGACAAACACTAAATTAATCTATTCAGAAGCATTTTATGAAAAAATGACTACATTTGGTTTTGATTTTTGGAAAAACAATATTGAAACAAAAACCATCTGGGGTACCAAAGATTAGCAGGTCCAAGGTATAGAATCATTATTTAGAGCCTGCATGATCCCAGAACAAATTATATTCTTGAACGATAGCATTCAACAGACAACCTGTCTTGGCCTAGCCAAAATTAAAGATTTAAACAAACCGTCTATTCCAAAGCCAACATCAGACAGTAATAGCACTACAGATGTTGAGATAGACGTATCCCATATTTTTAACCAAAACAGAACACATCCTGATTGGAAAAAATGGTTGATCTGGCCCACAGACACAAATAACTGTCCAGATAGATTCCTGAACAAAATACAGGGGTTCAGATTGACCAGGCCAGACCCTAGATACTCCCAGAGACAACATCCAGGGATAGTTACAACATACAGTGTAGGAAAACTCTGCCTCGATTGGCTACAGAAATCCACACTGGCAGAAATTAAGCAACACTTGACTTTACTTAAAGACGGTGCTGACTTGCGTGATTTCATAATGGGACCACGCAAACAGCGTCAAAAACGTTTCATAGCGGCCGGTATATATGCAGCTTACAACGAAGCTTGGAAAGAAACGCAAATTGGAACAGCAGAAAAAATACGGGAAATTGACCGTATTAATTTGGAAAAATCACTTTCTGTTGTGGACAATGGGTTAATGACTCTGTCTTCCAGAATATATTCACTGGACAGCATTGTATCATCTGCTATAGATATAATAGAGCAGGACTTGCTAATGTTACAACATGGTCAGTCACAATTACGTTCTATTGTACAGCTAGGCTGGACGTTACAAAATCTGCGTTCAGGCTACGTGCCTTGGCGTTTAATCAACACAACGTCATTATTCTCTATCTTTAACCTTACTGATACACAAATCAGCTTGGCACAGAAAGGAGCGGAATATACAATTCTGAGCATTGAAAAACTTGAGAGATTACCATTGACAATGTCAGAACGACCTGTCATTGAATGGATAATACACGGAATAATAACTATTCCGATAACAACTTTCAAATTTAAATTCTGTCAAGAATATATACCAGCAGGCCAGTATGAAAGGTTGGGTAAAGGGTACATTAAGTCATCATGGAAATTACCTTACACACACACATGTTATAGTGAAAAGGAACAGAATGTATTCCTCAGTGGTAATAATTGTAAAAGATCACTAAGTGGTATACTTCTGTGTCAAGGTATTAACCTGCATGGGGCCTGTGAGGGGACTTCAAATAACCTTTCATGTCACCAGCATGGCACACCTGCAACTCGAATAGAGCCATTCTTTAGACGGCTTTCTAAGGGGAGCTGTATTCTAATAGTGGACCACAGATGTTGTGGCATGGTGCCAGGAAAAGCTTATCTAGTTAGCATTAGTTCCATGGTCACTTGCTGTATGCAAGTATTGTTTCCAAACAACACTCCAGACAGGGAGGCAAATATTTGGCCATTTTTGAATATCTCTTCTATTCGAATTGATACTTTAAGCAGAATGAAGTCTGTTCTTTTACAGACAACTGTGCCCTCGATGTCATCAAAAGAAACGTATGATCTGCAAGTCGCAAGGACAACGGCAGAGATACATAGCCTTTTATCAACAAATTGCCCCCTAAATTTCGCAGAAATGTTAAGCCAAATCCTAAATATGTCTGATACTGGCGGTATCCCACATGTATTTAAGACAATTTTTTCGGGACTGTTAACACCCTTCACAACAGTTCTGGGCATTTTTCCTAATTTTGTCCATTCTGTCTTTGGCGGCCTACCACTCCTGTTGGGACTCGTAGCAGGCATTTTATTTTTGATACTTCTGCTTCGTTATGGCAAGCCAAAACGCAGACAAGACTCCAGCAACAATGGAAGAAACGATCCTAGCTATACGCTATCGGGACCGCATAACTAAAGTCCTTGGATTAGCCCGGCTAAGAGATCTGAATATGACCTGGTTTCTTTCATTCAGACCCATCTGGCAGAATTGTATCTTACCTGTGCTTCGATGTATGCTATGCGGAGAAAAATGCGTGTTGGACGTCTGTCTTACACTACAATCAGCAGCACCATTGGATACAGATACTTTGCTAAGTCCGGTAACGGCTCATGCATCGTGTTGTCCCCAGCGGTTACCAATCCTGATGACGGCATTCGTTGAGACTTCACCACTGCGATTAAAGGGCAGTGAAGTACGAGATGAGAGCAACATCACCCAGGTACGACCTTCTGTGAGCACTGCTGATCCTGTCATCGATGATAGCAATCATGCTCATGACTGCACAGTTGCGGCATTTTCCAACTTGGTCGAACTTTCACCTGAAGCGGTAAACCACTTTTTTGAAAGTCTGTCTGAAATGATGTTTTCCCCCGAACAAAAAGAATAACTTTTAAGCAAACTAGTACACAGCGTTCCCTGAACTCTGAATTCGGCCTTCGGCTCTGATAAACAAAAGCTACTGAACATATTTGGAACTATATTTTTTTTCTCTCTCCCCTGAAAACGAAATTATTTTTTTTCTCTCCGATTCCAAAATATTTACTTTTTTTCTGGCACATGTACTCTGCTTGAAGTAGAACTATTCTTAGAGAACAGAGCTTCTATTTTGGGAACTCTAAAGACAATATATCACGTCAGCCTCTAGCACATTTACAACAACTGTATTTATATGTGATGGAATGGTCTCGACCCTTTTTTCTGTATTAAGAGCCATTTCATGTGTAAATTTTGCAAATCATTCATGCCGATATATATATGCATCCTTTTTAATGAATGATTACACTGCTTGAAAAGCGTACAGTACCTATAATAATTTTCATGTATTTCGCATACACCATTTCAAATCCCCCTTGCTTTTGTTTTGATTTCTTCCTAGAACTCCTGTAAAGCACTGTAAGAACGGCCAGTTCTTAGTGACATCTTTATTGACGTCTTATGTCCAACCTTACGTCAAACCCAGGCACCTTTCAGGTATAAATATACCAACGTTGCCTTAAGCAAACACGGTGGTGATTCTGGAGCAGAGCAGCTAGCTACTTGCCCGAGAGCCCAGCTGATGCGAGAGCCCACGGAAGCTGCCCCTCCTCCCTGACGCACTGAGAGAGACGCTGTCTTTTCTCCTGCCGAGAAATCCAGCTCCGGTGTTTTCAGATACCTTCGCGGGTTACTGGGATATCGAGTCCTGAGAAAGAGATACAAGACCTCCTGCTTTCTATTACCCAGGTACGGAACTGACTAAACCCTTACAGAGAATTCTTGAGTCAGATTCTTGGCAAAACAAACTTAACTTAAACTGCTACTTACTTACTCCTTCCCACGTATTAGGCTTAGGTCAGGTGTCAGGTACACCGGGGTAGGCGTATTTAGAAGCACCAGTTGAGTACGATTAGTCAATGTATATATGTACGTATATATTTTATCTATTTTAAAGTATCATATGGCTAAGAAACCATATCAATGCTTTTACAGTATTATTTTATAATCCTCCTTTTACTGTACGCACTTTACTTTACCATGAGCATTACAATCGTGGCAATTCATTTCTCTTGTATGAGGAAGAAGACTGCTCAATAAATAACACCTTTTATTGAAAACGCCCGTCTCTCTTTTCTCTGCATTCTGGTGAAACTAAGTACGCACATTTGACTGAGTGAAATAGCTGTCTATTGTTTTCACACGACTCTAGAGATACACTCTTATTCAGGGAGAGCAAAGTTGTCATGTTTTATTGTTGTCAGAAGCTAATCCCTTCTTGTCTATCCAGGGAGGTTAAACTCCTCCTCGTTTATTCGAGAAAGTTTCTAGTGACCTCTGAGCTAGCTGGCAAACCTTAAGTCTAATATAGTCAGTAGAGACCTAGATAACCTCAGTCCTACGTCTACACTGCTGAATATATTATTCCAATGCACAGAGCCTATTGGGAATATAGGAACTACACTACAACATAAGCAAATCATCGGCATATAGTGAGATGTAATGCACGCTCCCGCGTAGATTTAAGCCGAGATAGGCCCTCCCCAATCTGGCATGAGCTGCCAAAGGTTCAATGGCCAGTGCGAACAACAAAGGAGACAGTGGGCATCCCTGTCGGGTGCCGCGCCCCACTGAGCACGAGGAAGAAACCACCGTCCCTGTCCGCACCCGCGCTGTCGCTGAGCTATAGAGGATTTCAGTCCACCCCATAAACGCCTCCCCCAACTCGAAAGCCTGCATGATATAGAACAAGTAGAGCCATTCAAGGCTATCAAATGCCTTTTCAATGTCTATCGAGAGGACAACCGCAGAATTCTCCACACCATGGTCCTCGCCCAGAATTCGAAGTAAGCGACGGACGTTGATAGCCGTATTTCGAGCTGGGATAAATCCCGACTGGTCTTGATGAATCAGGCGCACCATATGGGGTAGGAGCCGGGTCGCAAGGATTCGACTTAGAATTTTATAATCTGAGGTTAGCATAGACAAGGGGCGATAAGCGGTCAGGTTAGTAGGGTCTTTCCCAGGTTTAAGCAAGGGGATAATAACCGCTTCCCGAAAGGAGGCCGGCAAAACTCAGATCTCTTTTGCCTCCTTGAAGACCGCCAACAATCTGGGGGCCGATACATCTATATAGGCCAAGTAAAACTCTATGGGCAGCCCATCAGACCCTGGCGTTTTATTACGTGCCATATGCTTGACCACGCTTCTAACCTCCCTTAGTGAAATCTCTTGTCCAAGTAAATTCGCCTGCGCTTCTTCCAACTTTCGCAGCTCTATGCCCGCCAAGAAGTTCCCCATATCTTCCCCACTAGCCTGTAACTTACTTCTGTACAACTCATTATAATAGGCCTCTAAGAGCCCCTTGATCCTTTGTTGGGTATACTCCATCGCCCCGTCGGAGATGATATGTATAATATGGGAGTTCCTCTGAGGGTCGGTTTGGCCAACCAGGCAAGTAGCGAGTCTGCCTTATCTCATTCCACAAGGGTGCACACCAAATATTGCTTGTGGCCAAAGCATCGCAACCTTTGTACCTCTACAGACAATGCCTCTCTAGCACCCAAGACCCCTACCTGTTCCACCGGTTACTCCGGACAGGCCCTCTCAGCTATCCGCTGTCGCTGCTCTGCCTTATCTATATCATATAAATTGAATGCACATGGCCAGGATCCTTGCACAATACATTCTTGCTTTTGTCAGGAGGCAAAATATAATACAGGGTTTTGTTTACTTGAAAAAAAACATGTTTGTTAATGAAACATAGAAGTTCCTCTAAAACAACTTCAATTATAGAGAAGTTATTCTAATGAAGCGAATCATAATAATAACTGCGTTTTGCCGCATATGGTGAGCAATGTCCCATGATGTCATAGATGACATCACGGAAGACATAACTAATGACGTCAATGGTGACATCGCCATTGACATCAGTGGCATCAATGAAGTAGTTGAAGGACACTGCACCACGCATCCGACGAGGCTAATCATCAGACAGGCCTAGCCTTTCTGGGCAAAGCACTGTTTTGCAGTTCGTCCCAATGGTGAAGAAGAAAATGTACTCCCACCATGTGACAAGGAGTGGTGGACCCCCAGAACTGACCCTGTGCTGCCTCCTTCTCTACAGACAGCTCCTTGGGACATAGAACAGGACGACAACGAAGATATAGACCGTGGTCCCTTTAATTGGGAGTATGCTGAGGAGGAGGCCCGCCCTCCGGTCCACGTCAGAGCCGCCGAATTGGACAAAGCCCAGGAAGTATGGTACGGGGCGTGTGACGTCACCCCGGTGGAGCAGGAGAGGAGCGGAGCCGAATGCAAGGAGAAGCGAGAAGAACGGAGCGCAGAGACCCGGCGGAAACCAGAAGAAGAGGACGAGGAAAACGGAGAAGGGCCCCACGGAACGCCAGGAGGCCAACGACACCGCGAGCCGCCGTGCCACTCTCCCGGGGGAGGAGCGTGGCTCACTCAGGTACGGCAGCGTATGGCGACCTGGGTGGGGAGCAAGCGCGTGTAGCGAGAGTGTACATAGCCCTTTCAATCCCTAGTCCTCCCATCCCAGTGTGTCTTTACCCCGCGTATATCCCTCACCGTCTGTGATCACCTTCTCACGCTATTACGGAGTATCAAGTTTCACAGGGTGAACCCTTTCCACAACACGGCCCCATGGTGCACTAACCCAGAGGACAATAACCCTAACGGCCCTATTTCTGTTGGTCTTCTCTTCCCTGGGGAACCCGGAGCCTGAGGAGAAGACGCTTCGTCGAGACAGCCTAAAGGGGAGACACAGACGCACCACGATAGCACAGAGGAAACCCCTACCACCGCCACAACGGATTCAAGCCAATTCGCAAAAGAGAGACTGACGTTTAGAACAAGAAGGACTCTAATGTTAAACTCTAAACGGGGTATCCCAATAAAGCCTGCTTTACCCCAACAGACTGGTGTGTCTCTAATCCCTGACCCACCTGCCCGTCCCACACACCAGTACCCTCTTTTGGCTTCTTGTTACAGGATCAGACCTTTGGACTTACTCTGTCCATCGGGAAAGGATGCAGAATCCAGAGTCTAATGTTCTCATGTGCCTCATGTTTTGATGTTCAAATTCAGCCATCCGTGCCCCATCCTCAAAATGACCCTGGGCACCACCTTTGGTTGTAACTAGTGAATTAAAAGTGTAGGACCTGGTCTTTGGCCAAGCCTTGCACTTAGGTCCTGTGTTCCTCCCAGAGCCCACTGAACATAGTGTGCCAACATGTTCAGCGAGCTAAGGGTGCTATGCTAAGGAATATATGACGTTGCAATGCATGCGTTTACAACGCGGTCAGTACAACGACTGCATTGTTACTATGCGTACCATTACAATGACTTGCTGTAGGGGGCGCTGGAGTTTGGAATAGTATAATTTACTATTCTAACTCCAGTCTGTGCAACAGTAGGGAGGGTGTTGGATTGCAAATCCAACACCTAAAGCCCCTTACACCAAGTTGTTGTAATGACTTGTGTTGTAATGGTATGCCTGGTCACTGTACTGACTGCGTTGTAATGGCACCGTATTGTACCGGCAGCGTTATAAACGCTGTTTCCCATGCTAAGCCTACAGCAATACCCTGCTTTTAAGAGCTCTGCATTGAAAGTTTCTGAGCTGTGCCTTTGGGTTTGTTCAGTGGACTCCACTCCAGCTCCTACAGTCAGCATACCATTCCCATTTCTGGAACTATGTGCAAAGTCAGGAGGCCAGTTTGGAATAGTTGTAATCAACTACAAAAGCATAAAAAAGACAATAGGCAATTGTCCAATATTTTGTTGCAGAGGCAAAATGTAAAGTAGTCCAAAAGTGATAAACGTTTTGTACATCAAAATGCAGAGGGAATCTGTTAGGCCTTGCAGCTGTAGTCCTCTTACCAGCAGCTGCATGGGGACACTGGTGCATCGGTTCGTGCCCCGAATAATGCACCAGCACATATTTGCCATAGTGTTTCTCTCTCTTTTCTGCTGTAGCTCCTGGGAATTCGGGGAAGTTGGTAAGGCACGCATTGTATCTTCTGCATGTTCTGCTGTGGGAGGCAACAATTCTCAGGTAGTGCTTAGCTGGTAAATCAAGCATCGCAGCGCTGTTCTCTGTTGGCAGTCTATTGCAAAAGCTATAGTGCATTGCAATACTTTCTGTTTTTGGGAAGGGTTTTCATGTTCTTAATGGAAATGGTATGACAAATTCAGGAACACAATGGTGGAGGGATGGAAGCCTGCACCAAGAGCTCCACACCATCACCCTTAATGCATGAGCCCTGTCCCATCTAATGACTCTTGCTGCCCTATCAATCCTTGACCCACATGTATTGTGTTCTGTACTCATGCAATGTTAGAAGAATCCATTCTAGAATGGAAGGAAGGACGGACCTGCGGTGACAGTTGCAGGCGGTCTCCCTCCCAGTAAGACGAGTCTGAATAAAGGTGTTATGCGTTCGACCCTTTGAACTCGCGGTCATGGAGAAGGGGAGCTGCAAAGGAAGCCTGTTCAGCCTGCGCATTGCAGGTGGAGCAGAGTGGCTTCAGCGTCTTACCTCATCCAGGCCTGGCCAAGGAGGGTTGTGGCGGTTTGCATGGCTGTTCATCCTGGTGTCAGATGCTTGCGGGGGGATCGATATTTTTTGAGGAGGCATTTTGGGGTGGAATTGGGCAAAACAGCCGCTTAGGAATGATACCTGGCGAGCTGAACATTCCTGGTGTGTTCACACTTCAGTTTATATGTTAGAAAGGCGAACCCGGGGGAGGCAGAAGGTGTCTGACTGACCACCCCTAGGTCTACCCCTCCTTCAGAGAAGGGACCGAGCGATGTCGAGAGGCCTCCGACGTGAGGGCCCTCTCCTAGAGTCGTACAGCAGAGTAACCACACCACTACAAATGTACACCACACGTAGATAGAGTTTTCAATCTTTATCTGGCAATAAGTATCGTTTCAATATATACAGCAGATCCCGAGATCTCTAAAGTCTCGTGACAAGGGGCAAGGTAGCGGGACAGTCTTATATATGGTCGGTTGCAAGGAGACTCTACGCACAGCTCTCAATCCTCGAGCTGGGGGGTTCCGGAAGGTTGGGCCGCGGCAGCGCCAGCAGGCTCCAAGATGGTTCAGCGAGTGTGGACCGCGGCAGCGCCAGCAGGTTCCAAGATGGTTCAGCGAGTGTGGACCGCGGCAGCGCCAGCAGGTTCCAAGATGGTTCAGCGAGTGTGGACCGCGGCAGCGCCAGCAGGTTCCAAGATGGTTCAGCGAGTGTGGACCGCGGCAGCGCCAGCAGGTTCCAAGATGGTTCAGCGAATGTGGACCGCGGCAGCGCCAGCAGGCTCCAAGATGGTTACAGCAAAGATGGACCGCGGCAGCGCCAGCGCCAGCAGGCTCCAAGGTGGTTACAGCGAAGATGGACCGCGGCAGCGCCAGCAGGTTCCAGGTAGAACAGCAAGGTGAGTTTGTCTCAGGGTCAGCCGCGACAGCGTCAGCAGGGCTTCTCGACTCCGGGATACAACTGCCGTCCTACTCCGGGGCTGGCCCAGATATAGGTCTGGAGTCCTTTGATGTCCGGACCCTCTCGCCTGGGGGTCAGAGGGGCCGGGATGATGGTGTCCAGACACCCAGCAGGGGGTGGAGCCAGCGCTCAGGGAGGCCGGAGGCCGATCGAAACCAGGCATCCAGGGACGGTTGGAGAGCCATCGAAACTCCCATCTCCTTGTCTCTGGTTGAGTGGCCACTCTACCACCCGGAGGGCTCTTGGTGCCTCGATGGCGGGCTCGCTGGGGCCGTGGCCGCGGCTGGGCCGGGACCACGTGTCTGTGACGTGATGGGCCCAAGATGGCGTCGGGCCTGGAATGAGGGTCCGGGGTGGGCACCGGACCGGTAATGCTGGGGCGGCCCGAGTGTGCCGTGTCAGTGGTTGTGGGCCGCCGGGTGGCGGATCTGGTGGTTTGTAGGTCGTGCAGAGGTGTGCCCGAGGCCGACCCGGGCTGGATGGAGGGCCGATGTCGTCCGGGGCCCGCCATGCGGGAGGGGTAGGACCACGCCACGAGGCCAGGTCCAACACACGTCCCCTCCAGCTGAAGGCAGGGGAGAGTCACCCATCTTCTTGGGGATTCTCCTCGCCAAGGCAGAAGAATCTGGAGAGGCCGTCAGCGTTGGCGTGGTCGTTGCCAGGGCGATGCTCCACGGTGAAGTTCATCCCTTGGAGGGAGATGGACCAACGTAGCAACTTCGGGTTCTCGCCCCGCATCTGCATCAACCACCGCAGGGGCCGGTGGTAGGTCTGTACTCGGAAGTGGGTGCCGAAGAGGTAGGGCCGGAGCTTCTTTAGGGCCCATACGATGGCGAATGCTTCCCTCTCGATGGTGCTCCATCATTGTTCTCGGGCCAGCAGGCGCCGGCTGATGAAGGCCACAGGAAGGTCAACTCCGTCAGAGTTCATTTGGGAGAGTACGGCCCCAATGCCGTGTTCCGAGGCGTCAGTTTGGACGATGAACTCTCGGCTGCAGTCGGGGCCCTGGAGCACCAGGGCGGTGCACATGGCAGTCTTTAGTGTCTCAAAGGCTACTTGGCACTCGGGGGTCCAGTGCACCTTCGGGGGTAGTCTCTTGGAGGTTAGTTCTGTGAGGGGCCCCACAATGCTCCCATAGTCCTTTATGAACCGCCGATAGTATCCAGTGAGCCCCAGGAAGGCTCGGACGGCGGTCTGGGTGACGGGGGGCTCCCAGGCCTGGATGGCATCGATCTTGGGTTGAAGGGGAGCCACTTGGCCGCTCCCCACTTGGTGTCCCAGATAGGTCATGGACCCTTGACCGATCTGGCACTTGCTGGCTTTTATTGTTAGTCCGGCCGGTTGGAGGGCCGTCAGGACCTTCCAGAGGTGGGTCAGGTGCTCGTCCCAACAGAGGCTGTACACCGCAATATCGTCCAGATAGGCGGCACTGAACTCTTCCAGCCCTGCCAGCACCCGATTCACTAGTCTCTGGAAGGTGGCCGGAGCATTCTTCATGCCGAAGGGCATCACGTTGAAGTGGAAGTGGCCATCAGGGGTCGAGAAAGCGGATCGTTCTTGTGCCCCTGGCGTGAGGCCGATTTGCCAGTATCCGGCCGTGAGGTCGAAGGTGCTGAGGTACCTGGCGGCACCCAGGCGATCGATCAGTTCATCCGCTCGGGGAATGGGATGGGCGTCGATCCTGGTGACGGCATTCAGTCCCCGGTAGTCGACACAGAACCGCAGCTCCGGGGGCACCCCGGGGGCGGCGGCCTTAGGGACCAGGACGACGGGACTGGCCCATGGACTGTCTGAGGGTTCGACTACCCCTAGGGCTAGCATCTTGGAAACTTCGGCTTGGATGCAGGCCCGGACTCGGTCGGGGACTCTGTAGGCTCGGTGCCGCACGGGCGGACTGTCCCCGGTGTCGACGTCGTGAACACACCACTGGGTGACTCCGGGGGTGAGGGAAAATAAGTTCGCAAATTGACCCAGCAGTTTCTGGCAGTCCTGGCGCTGTTTGGGTGTCAGCGCGGGAGAGAGGGAGACCCCCTCGACGGAGCCATCTTTCTCGGAGGTGCTCAGGAGGTCTGGTAGAGGCTCGGAGTCGTCCTCTGCTCCGTCATCGGTAGCCAACAACAGGCTCAGTTCGGTGCGGACAAAGTGGGGCTAGAGCCGGTTGGCGTGTAGGACCCGGAGGGGGTTCCGGGGGGACTCCATGTCCACTAGGTAGGTGACGGGGCTCTTGCGCTCCACCACTTTGAAGGGCCCCGTCCATTTGTCCTGGAGGGCGCCGGGGTCGACCGGGGACATGACCCAGACCTGCTGGCCCGGCTCGAATTCAATGGACGAGGCATTTTCATCATACCAGGGCTTCATCTCCTCTTGACTGGCCTTCAGGTTGGTTTCGGCCAGTTCCCGGAACTTCCGAGTCTGGTTGCGGAGAGTCAAGAGGTATCGGAAAACATCGGGCGGAGTATCGGAGGCGGCCAGCTCCCAGCCTTCCTTGACCAGGCTGAGGGGGCCTCGCACAGGGTGTCCATATAATAGTTCAAAGGGGCTGAACTCCAGGGACTTCTGGGGTACCTCCCGGTAGGCGAACAGGAGGCATGGCAGCAGAACGTCCCATTTGCGCCAGAGGGGCTCTTCTAGGCCCTTGATCATTCCTTTCAGGGTCCTATTAAATCGCTCCACTAGTCCATTCCCTTGAGGGTGATACGGGGTGGTGAACTTATACGCGACCCCGCACTGTTGCCACAGGGACCGCATATATTTCGATATAAAGTTTGTGCCCCGATCACTTACGACCTCTCGGGGGAAGCCGACTCTGGAGAAGATCCCCATTAGCGCGCGACCCACTACGGGGGCTGTGATAGTCCGGAGGGGGATAGCTTCTGGGTAGCGGGTGGCATGGTCCACCAGGACGAGGATGAAGCGGTGCCCCTGAGAGGTTGGAGGATCCAGGGGCCCCACGATGTCGATTCCTACTCGCTCGAAGGGAGTGGTCACCACGGGAAACGGTTGGAGTGGGGCCTTGATTTTCCCCCCACTCTTTCCGCTGGCTTGGCAGGTCGGACAGGTTCGGCAGTGGTTGTAAACATCGCTGCGCATCTTCGGCCAATAAAAGTGGGTCACCAGGCGGCTGTAGGTTTTGTCCTGCCCCAGGTGCCCGGCGAGGGGCACATCATGTGCGAGGTTTAAGAGAAAGTCTCTGAAGTGGAGGGGGACGACTAGCACTCGGCCGGCCCCCAGCTCGGCGATCTTTTGTTCACTGTACAGGAGGTCCTGTCCCAATAGATCCAGTGGGACCCCGAGGAGTCTCCTGTGGCTTGCGTGGCGGCTTGTTGTCGGAGTCCCTCAAGGGAAGGACATGTCTTTTGTTCCCGACGGAACTGCTCGCGGGTGGGGCCCCCTTCTTGGCGCCACTGGGCTAGTTCGGGAAGGGGCCCGAGCTCGGGAAGTTCTTCATGGCTGGGGCCCTGCGGCCCCAGTTCGGGTTCGGCTGTGGCAGTGGCGGGTGGCGGAGGTGCCGGCCATTCAGGTTCTTCGGGCAGATTGTCTTCGGTTGGGACGGCGTCCCGGGTGGACATGGATCGGGTCGTTACGCAAACCCATTCAGGAAGGCCTAGCATCCCCAGATGCTCTCTTCGCTCGATCTGTGCCCAGGGGGAACTTTCCAGGTCGTTCCCTAGGAGGCAGTCCACCGGGGCATCGTCTCGGACGGTGACTTTCAGCATGCCGGACACTCCTCCCCACTCGAAGGGGATGCGAGCCATCTGGCACAGGCTCTCGGAATTGTCCGCTGACCGGACAGGGCACAGAACGTGGGGCAAGATTTGTTCTGGGGTCACCAGATGGCAGCGGACGGCGGTTATGCTGGCCCCCGTGTCACGGAGAGCCTCGGCCCGGCGTCCGTTGATGGTGACCCACTGGCGGTACTTCTGGGTGTTGATCGGAATCTGGTCTCGGGGGATCATGTCTTTGTCGCCCAGGGAGGCGAGGCACATGGCCGCGGACTCCCATTCTTCTGGTTCCATAGGGACCTCTTCTTCTTCATCCTTTTCTTCGCTCAGAGCAGCTGCAGTGATTTGTCGACCGGGGGGCCCGGTGGTGCCGGGCCGCTGGTTCATGGGGCAGAGAGGATCATTGGCATAGTGACCCAGCCGCTGGCATCTGTGGCACGTAACGTTGGGGCGTGGCCCCGGTCGGGCTGGATGGGCCCCCCTCGGGCTGGAGGCTGGTGTAGAGGAGGCGGGCGAAGACCCCGGCGGGAGGTCTCGGCCTCGGCTGATGCCAGACCCGCCGCCTCGCGGCCGGTGGTTCCCCGGGGACCCTCGTCCGTATTCTCCTGTGGTGTTCCGGTGGACGCGGTTGCTCGCCCACCGATCTGCTTCGACCGCTAGCTTTCGCGGCTCGGTCAACTTGCTGTCGAGGAGGTGCTGTCGTAGTTCAATAAAGCAGTTGTTGGAGAGGTGCTCCCATAACATAAGGTCGACCAACTGCTGGTAGGTAGTGACCTGACTGCCTTTGACCCACCCCTCGAAGGCTCTGCTAAAAAAGTTCACATATTCCACCCAAGTGGTACCGGGGATTTTTTTACAGTCTCGGAACCTCTGCCGGTACATTTCGGGGGTGAGTCCGTAGCGCGTGAGTAGGGCCGTTTTCATGTGTTCATAAGAGGTCATTTTGGTGTCAGGGAGTTCCAGCAGGGCGTCCCTCCCTTCGTTGACGAACTTTCCCCATAGGCCGGCGCCCCAATCCTTCAGGGGCACCCGATGGGCGGTCATGGCCACCTCGTAGGCTTTGAACCATTGCTGGATATCATCGTTCTTGTAGTATTCTTTGACTACATCTTTCGGTAGGTGAACCTTGGTGTCCACGGGAGGGGCCGAGGTCTTGGCCCCGGCCGCGCTATCTTCGTTGATCTTGGCTTTGATTTCTAGTTCTCTCAGGCCTCGTTCGTGTTCATATGCTAGTCGTTTTTCTTCGAGGTCACGTTGTCTCCGTTTCTCTTCTAGATCCCCCTCCAGCCGTAGTTGCTCGAGGGCTATCTTTTTCTCCGCTAGCTGGAGTTCTCCGTCTAGCCGGAGTCGTGCAATCTCCAATTCGTGTAGCCGGTTGCGCTCTCGTTCTCGAGCGTCTTCATAGATGAGGTCCGCGTTTAGTGTTGCGGTTCTTTCCCCGTCGGGGGTGCGCTGGTTTCCTGTTGCCCGTTCGGGCTATTCTCCTCTTGGGGTGGTCTGTCTTGGGTTTCCACCCAGGCTTGTAGGGCCGATTTGAAGTCCTCTTTTGTGCTCAGGCCAGTGGTAGCGATACCCATGTCTTTACAGAATTGTTTTAGTTCTTTGTGGCTGTATTCTTCTATCTTCTCTTTCTGGAATTCGGCAGGTAGGTTGGTTCCTTGGGTCGTCATGGTCTCTGTGTGTTTTTCCGTCGTAGCGGGTAGATCACTCTCTGTACGATTTTGCGTTGGCTCGGATCGCAGCGCCTGCCACCAATGTTAGAAAGGCGAACCCGGGGGAGGCAGAAGGTGTCTGACTGACCACCCCTAGGTCTACCCCTCCTTCAGAGAAGGGACCGAGCGATGTCGAGAGGCCTCCGACGTGAGGGCCCTCTCCTAGAATCGTACAGCAGAGTAACCACACCACTACAAATGTACACCACACGTAGATAGAGTTTTCAATCTTTATCTGGCAATAAGTATCGTTTCAATATATACAGCAGATCCCGAGATCTGGAAAGTCTCGTGACAAGGGGCAAGGTAGCGGGACAGTCTTATAGATGGTCGGTTGCAAGGAGACTCTACGCACAGCTCTAAATCCTCGAGCTGGGGGGTTCCGGAATGTTGGGCCGCGGCAGCGCCAGCAGGCTCCAAGATGGTTCAGCGAGTGTGGACCGCGGCAGCGCCAGCAGGTTCCATGATGGTCAGCGAGTGTGGACCGCGGCAGCGCCAGCAGGTTCCAAGATGGTTCAGCGAGTGTGGACCGCGGCAGCGCCAGCAGGTTTCAAGATGGTTCAGCGAGTGTGGACCGCGGCAGCGCCAGCAGGTTCCAAGATGGTTCAGCGAGTGTGGACCGCGGCAGCGCCAGCAGGTTCCAAGATGGTTCAGCGAATGTGGACCGCGGCAGCGCCAGCAGGCTCCAAGATGGTTACAGCAAAGATGGATCGCGGCAGCGCCAGCAGGCTCCAAGGTGGTTACAGCGAAGATGGACCGCGGCAGCGCCAGCAGGTTCCAGGTAGAACAGCAAGGTGAGTTCGTCTCAGGGTCAGCCGCGACAGCGTCAGCAGGGCTTCTCGACTCCGGGATACAACTGCCGTCCTACTCCGGGGCTGGCCCAGATATAGGTCTGGAGTCCTTTGATGTCCGGACCCTCTCGCCTGGGGGTCAGAGGGGCCGGGATGATGGTGTCCAGACACCCAGCAGGGGGTGGAGCCAGCGCTCAGGGAGGCCGGAGGCCGATCGAAACCAGGCATCCAGGGACGGTTGGAGAGCCATCGAAACTCCCATCTCCTTGTCTCTGGTTGAGTGGCCACTCTACCACCCGGAGGGCTCTTGGTGCCTCGATGGCGGGCTCGCTGGGGCCGTGGCCGCGGCTGGGCCGGGACCACGTGTCTGTAACGTGATGGGCCCAAGATGGCGTCGGGCCTGGAATGAGGGTCCGGGGTGGGCACCGGACCGGTAATGCTGGGGCGGCCCGAGTGTGCCGTGTCAGTGGTTGTGGGCCGCCGGGTGGCGGATCTGGTGGTTTGTAGGTCGTGCAGAGGTGTGCCCGAGGCCGACCCGGGCTGGATGGAGGGCCGATGTCGTCCGGGGCCCGCCATGCGGGAGGGGTAGGACCACGCCACGAGGCCGGGTCCAACATTATGTATCTACAGTGCTGTTGCATCTACATGTGCAGTTAGAAGGAGGATAATAACAATAACAACCTTAAATAAGAACTATTCAAGGAGCTAGGAATGGGAACACTGAACTGGGGAAATGTGTCTTTAACTTGTTTGATATTTATGTTTTAGACTTTCTCCTGTCATGTGAGGGATCTGTGCAATTGAAACATGGTAGGCTTTGTAGTTCTCACGTTGTACATACAGATGCCGGGTGAGCCTTTTGTGCCTCAGGAAGACTGGAAAGATGGCTTTGAGGCTTATGTGCTGGCTGTTGGAGGAGACATTTTCATAGCATCTAGGAAACTGGCCGTGCTTAAACATTGTCTTGTGGCTGAAGAAAGGCGTATATTACAACATCTTCCACCTCTCTTGGATGGGGAGGAGGAGGAGGATGGTGAAAATGTGGGTGAGTATGGAATGGGATTAAAGAAGTTAGATTTGAATTTTGGAAATAAATAAAATGAAGTGGTAGAAATGTTTACATTTCTTAAAAAGCGTCAAATGCCTGATGAATTTGTGGAAAGTTATGTTCCAGGACTGAGGTCTTTGACAGACATGTGCAACTACAAGGGTTTCCTTGATGAAATGCTGAGGGACCAGATAGTACTGAAAGTCAATAACAGGAAGATGCAAGAAAAGTTGTTGAATACCAAGGATCTAACATTATGAATGACTGTTGACATTATAAAGAGAGCTAAAATCACAGATGAGGGATAAAAGGAATTTGTTTTAATGAATGCTGTTCAATTTACAAAAGCTGAAATTGGAAGACGCCGCTGCATCGTTAATATCTGGAGACAAACTTTTTTACAAATGCAGCTTGAAGGGACATTTGGTGACGGGTGAAACTTGTCCTGCCATTGGCTAAGTGTGCTGGAAGTGTAAACTTAAGGGGCATTTTGCCAGAGTGTGATGTGGGAAGTTGGGTGGGTTTAGAAAATCTAAAAGTTTAATTAATACTGTGGAAAGGGATATCGAAGAGGAGGTAGATCAGGATGTCATTTTGCAAATACAACAAGTGGAAAGCATTGGAAAAGGTAGTCCTCTTTGTATGATTAAGGTAGATGGTGAGGAAGTTAACATAATGGCAGATTCAGGTGTGCCAAATACACCTTTATTGGTGAAAAATAAATTAGCAAATTTCGCAATTACACTTGCAAATCACCAGACATCAAGCTGGTAGCTTATGACAATAAACTGATAGACCTGGTGGGGCTCATCAAAGCCAATCTTGAGTTTCAGTGGGTGGTGGTCCTTTCTAAAGTTTATTTTATGAAAGATGGTTCCTGTCTTGTTGGATGACACAAGCAAAGAAATGTAATGATGTGCTTAGACCCAAATCATCCTGACCATGTTTTGGTGCACAATCAGGGATTAGTGAGGCAAGAGAGGTGTCCCTTGAAGAGGAGTTTTCTTCAGTGTTTGTTGGGCAAGTTTAAGGGATTCATGCACAATATAGTTTTGAAAGATAGAGTAACACCCAAAGTGCATAATCCCTGCAGTGTTCCACTTTTCATGAGGAAGCTCTAATGACAGGTGCTGCAGAGGTTATGTAATGGGGGGATCATAGAAGAAATAGAAGCATCAGAATAGTTGGCTCCAGTTGTGCTGGCTAAGAAGGGCAATGGTGATTTGCGCTTATGTGTAGATTTGTGTGATCTTAACGCTGCTATCTGGTTTGATTGGCTTCCTCTGCCCAATGTTGGTGAAATGCTAACCACTATTAAGGGGGTCTAAGATGTATTCCACCTTGGATTTGTCTTTGGCTTACCATCAGATAGTGATTCACCCTGAATCTAGGCCATTGACCTCCTTTGTGGGTGTAGGTTTCTTATAGGTCAATGCGGATGCCATTCAGTTTAGCCTCTGTGTCTGCTGTATTCCAGCGGGTAATTACATCATTTGTTTAAGGGGATTTCTCAGGTTGCATATTTCCATGGTTGACATTCTTGTATTTGGTAAGGACAAAAAGGAGCATGATCATACTTTGAGGTTGGTGTTGGGGATTTTGCAGAAGAGTAGGCTAAAGATCAAGAGGGGCGCTACAACTTTGAGGGCCCCCACTTAATAAATCCCTGTGTCTCTTCATACGTCTAGAAGCTGAGTTGCCATGAGCCTATCATGATGCAAGCCAATGACAGGAACTTGCTGGCCTTTAAAAAGATTTTCCAAAATCTCAAATATTCAGACTAAGCACTGCTGAACTCACAACACACCTACGTTCGTGATCCGTAAATTGAGTGCTGGGGTGTGAGGCAGTGTGCTCCCACCCACTCTTTCACTTGAAAAGGCTCCCTTGAGGTATTGAGATTGACATGTATTGGGGCAGGGGCGTAACACAGCCCCCCGCAGCCCCCGCATTGCGTGGGGGCCACTGCGCTCCAGGGGTCCCCTCAATCAGCAAGCCTCTGCCCTCTTCATCATGAACTAAAATGGTGCGCACGCCCGGTGTCATTTAAAAAAATTAAATGGTGCAGACATGTTGTAGATTTGACGTCAGAGTGACATTGCTGCTCGCGATAAAATGGAACGTCAACAGGTTTTTGTTTGAGCCGAATTCTACGTGCACCTATTTCTGCTTGCACGCATTTTACTCACGCTGCGTTCACACACTGGTTGAATACAAAAGTTCCAGTCTTTTCCTAACCTTTTTGCTATCTGTCTCTCTTCTCTGGATGGCTGGTGCTTGCCAGAGTTCCTTCTGGAAAAGAGCTATGAGGTGAGTGACTGAGAGAGAGAGAGAGTGAGCGCAGGCCGGTGGTATCTCTTGGACACAGCACCCTCCCGCTTCATCCGCTGCTGTCCGCTGCTTTGTGTGTTCCACTTAAAACATAGATAACAAACCAAAACCCCGGCAGAGAATGCGCGCAGTGGACGGTAAACGAGCCAACGCATTGTGTAGTTTATCACTCAGTGTCCACCACTGTTAGGTTCCTACAGCTTCTTGTGCTAAAGCCTCTGCGTGCTTCCCGCCTGCTCAGATAAGCCGGAACCTGCAGCGAGAGACATAGACTGTTAAGCAATCCACCATCATGAAAAAGCAAGCCAGCCACCTAGAATGCGGCGTTCGTAAAATTAAATTTGCAAAATCTCTGGCCCATATCAGTCATAGCTAAACAAATAATTCGATTTCCTCTAGCTGGACAGGTAGATTTTACTTTTTACTTTTTAATTAAGCATTCAATCGTGTAAGCTTTGGCACTTCCCACTGATTGGTTAGGTTGAATGCTGATGCGTTTGACACATGGTGAATCTAGCTTCTATTTCTGTTGTGTACAGCATCGGAGGTGGATTGAGAAACGTTTGGTAATTACCATAAACTCAGCATGGTATCTGTGTTTTAACTATAGCAGCCGCTTAATATAAGCTGATCATGCTCTATTTCCCACCATTCTCTGTCTCGCTGTGTACTCAACTCAAGATCAAGGCCCCTGGAATTATGTGATTTTGTGGCCGTGGGTTTTCCTTAAAATGATGGATGCCCTGCATTTACCACATAATCCATCATCTGCTGCGTTATTTGCAGAATTTAACAAATAAAATGCATCTCTAGCTCAAACAACTCAACAAGTTAGTAAAAACGTGGTGACATATGCTGCATACAGGGCAGTGAAAGGCCCTTTGCAAGCGATGACTGGTCATGTTTGTGTTGTTTATTTCTGTATTAGGGTGTCAAAATGGTACTAAAGAGGTAAACCTTTTTCCAGATGATGTTAACGTGTAAAAAGGACAAAATAATGAGGTAATACTGTCATGAAATATGACGCTTTATGCCACATAATTTGCCTTTTCTTGCAACATAATTTAGTGTACACTGCCACATAATTTTGTTCTTCCCTGCTGCATAATGCCAGTGGCCCTGCTCAAGGTCCGATAAGGGCACCACTCTGGTCGCTCAAGCCCGACCACAAAATGCTTCACATTTAGGCTTACCAACAAATATACCACCTTTACAACCAATCACTTTCTACAGTGTGATATGCAGTACCCTGGACTGAGAGCTCCTCACTGACTCCAGAGGGGGGGGGCTCTTTGTACTTTGCAGGGGGGCCCCCTCAACTTTCGTTACACCACTGTATTGGGGCAAATTTAATGTTGGGATTTGAGGCTGTGTGCTCCCACCCTCCATCTGTTTGAAAAGGCTCCCTTGAGCGGGAAACATCCATTACAATGCAGTCATTACAACGACCTACCTTTACAACGCAACTGTTACAACATAGCTGCCTTTACATCGCAAGCCATTAAAATGCATGCCATTACAACGCATGTCACTACAACGCATGGCATTACAATGAATACCTGTCAGGTACACCACAAGGCTTACCTGTTGCTTGTGAAGTAATCTCACAGAGACGACAAGAGCTATCGCCCTGTACCCACCTTACTCAGTGGAGAAAGGTGAACCAAACTGGGATGGAGATGGGACGAGGGAAGGAAGCTAAAGATGATGGGAAAGGAGTCCTGTTGACCAGAAGAGGACTTCCCTTGGCTCGGGGAAGGACCGTTAACTCCAGCTGGCAGGGAGACAAAGGGAGACCCTGTTCGATTGGGCACAATAACACCCTTATCTACGTGCACCTCTTACACACATACAGAACAGTAGCTACCTGGCAGTGGGAAGCACCATTTGTCTAGAAGTCCTCTTTAGCAGGGAATTGGGAGCAGTGCTCCAGCGCAGCCAGCAAGACAAAGTTAAGCCCTCCAGCGCAGTCAGAACAAACAAAGGATGAAGAGCTCCAGCACAGTAGCAACACACAAGAATAAAGCGCTCCAGCGCAGTTAGCACAAAACAAAGGATAAAGCGCTCCAGCGCAGTAACACAAAACAAAGGATAAAGCGATACAGCGCAGTAGCACAAAAACAAAGGAAAAAGCGCTCCAGCGCGGCGTGTGAAAAACCCAAAAACAAGCGCTCCAGGACGGTGTGTGAGAAACCCAAAAGCAAGCGCTCCAGCGCGGTGCAGGGTCAGGGGGCCCGGTTCCACGAGGGGCGCAAGGCTAATGGGCACCAACAGAGAAGAACCCAGCTCTGCACACACTCCAAGGAAATCCCGGCTAGGAGTATGCAGAGCACCCCCGCTGGAAGCAATAGCGGGTCTTTAAGCAAGAACGAGGCATCGCTCCTGCGCGACCTCGGATTACCTGTTTAGCAATCTGGATCCATAGCTGTCAGTCAAGGAAAGAAACTGCCATCAATTCGAAGCGCCGAACCAGCGGGAACCGCTGTAGTTATGCGGATTACCCAGGAAGCGCTGTGTTTAGTGAAGGCGGTTCCCGGTCGCGGAACTAGACCGCAACTCCTCCGGCAACAGGAAGTGAGGAAAACTGTCCTTTGTATGCACGAAGAGTTGACACACTGTGGGCAGAAGGGGCAGAACCAGACAATACCATTACAACGCATGCCATTACAATGCATTATGAGGTAAGTAATCGAGATTTATTTTAGTATTAGGGTGGGTATGGGTATAGTAATTTTTACCCCTACACTATCCAACACTTCCCCTACTGTTACACTCACTAGAGTGGGAATAGTAATTTTTACCCCTACATTATCCAACACTTAGTCATTTTAACCCCTACACTATCCTACATTTACCCTACTGTTGCACTCACTGGAGTGGGAATAGTAATTTTTACCCCTACATTATCCAACACTTACCCTACTGTTGCCCTCAAAGTATTATGCATTGCAAGGGTATGCTTTGTAATGGTATGAGTTGTAATGGAATACATTGTAATGGTAGTTTTAAAAATTGTGTTCTAAAATCATGCAATGTAATGGTAGTTGCGATTTAAAGACTGTGTTGTAAAAGCATGCGTTGTAATTGCACGCGTTGTTACGTCATATATTCCCTTGAGCTACTGAGCTGACAGAATGCACTTTCTACTTTTGGTATTCACAGAATGGATTTACGACTCCTAACTTTACGTCCGCACTCGGGACGGAGATTCTGGCCCGGAGGCGGGGCTTCCGGCCTGGAGGTGAAGCTTCCGGATTGGAGGCGGAGCTTCCAGCTTGGAGGCAGAGCTTCCGGCCCAGAGGTGGAGATTTCGGCCATGGCTAAATCTCCACCACCGGCAGGAATCCCCACCTCCAGGTCGGAAGCTCCGCCTCAAAGCCAGAAGCTCCGCCTCCATGCTTGAAGCTCCACTTCCGGGACAGAAGCTCTGCCTTCGGGCTGGAAATCCGGCCCGAGTTTGGACGTAAAGTTAGTAGCCGTAAATCCATTCTGTGAATATCAAAAGTAGTAAGTGCATTCTGTGAATACCAAAAGTAGTAAGTTTAGGATTTTGTCTTAAGTTAATTCTGTGAATCGGGCCCTAGGTAAATAACAGGTTCCACTGATGCTTAGGATCTGTAATATGTCATCACTGAGCATTTGGATAATTCTGTTCTAAGCCTTACTTCCTCACTGTTTTCTAGAAAATTAGATTTAACTCTTAGCTTGTCCTCTTTTTTAATGCATTTCAGGTTTGTACACAAAGAGGATAATCCCAAGGCATCAAAAAACTTTTACTTCCACACCTGTCTACAGTCTTTGACAGTGCACAATACTACTTGAAAGGGTTCTTTGATCCTGCATTGAAATGGGTCTAATTATTTTCCACTAACCTTAGTCAAAAAGCGAGACACAAATTTATTGAATCTTCCACACATCCATTGATCTGTGGCATTCCCTAAAGATCAATCTTCTTGTACCTCATTGAGGAATACTAAGTGAACATTCAAATGTAGCCTGATCATACACAAATACAATTACCTTAGGGAAATGGTCCAGAGAACCCAACCAACTTGACCTCATGTGTAAACCATACATTACACTGGATGAAAGAATGAGTGTTTCCTATGCATGGACACCACTAAGACTAAGACTTTAGCGATTGGGTCCCAAATCACTGCTGTTTGACTGACCACCAAAACTAAGAACATACCAATCCACCCCACTAGAAGTAAAGTACTTTGGAGTTTGTTTGATGCTAACCTTACCGTAGCTCCCCAATGAATGCAGTAGACAAATGTGGGACTATTCAACCATCTTCTGGAAAGTCCTCCTTCACCTTCAAAGTGAACACAGAATTACGCTGAGGAGAGTGCTCGAACTGGCACAACTTAATTACGGCTACATCATGTAATCTGGTCTTGCATAGAAACTCACATACAGGTCCCAGAGATATTGGACTAAAGAACCAGAGTGGGCCTTAACCTCCATAAACAGGACCTCATCAAAATTCAGTAGCTCCCAGTGGATACCCATATTAAAGATAAGGTTCTATGCACCATTACCAAAGCTTACTGGGGCAAAGGAATAAGATCATTTAATTTTAAATTACTAAAATGATTTTTCCTGACTCTTATGCATCAGGTAATTATTTTTTTTCTATACTAATGTGAAAGTATTGAACATTTTAGCATACAGATGCAAGTGATATGTTTCTCTTTTCCCCCAAACAACACAGCTGGAAAGACAATTTTCGCCAAATATCTATCAGAACCTCTTTCAGAGGGCCACAGGCACGCAGGGGCTACTGGTCCCAATCGTGGTGGTTGAGGCCTTTTATTCTTGATGTCCTGGGGCTCGACTTACTATGAATCCTGAGCATCTAGACCCAGTACCCCTTCTACACTTGACTCTGAGTGGTTGCTGTGGACAAGCAGTCAAAGGGTCCCTCAGGGAGATGACGTGTAGATACAGGTTAATGAAAATAACTCATAACTCAAAGTACACTCAGCAATAAATCAATGTCCATTCAACTACTTGATTTTATATTAAATAGAAGTATTTTATTTCTAATTCAACACATTCACAGAACTATTACAACATTTGTAAACAATAACACAATTCCCTTGAGGTCAGGCTCTAATTTTAACTGCCTAATTCATTTCCCACCCTCTTCCTTGTAATGTAGTTGGGGTTATTGCCCTTTCACTGGTGACTGCATTTAGGGAATGCTCACGAGTAGGCCCTTAAGAGACCACTCTACCTCTTAGGAAACAGTCTAAAGTGTCTATGAGGGTGCAGTACCTTCAGCAGCGAGTTCCCCCGGGACCGGCAAGCCCGTATCAAGTCTTACTCACTCTAGCACCAAGCGATCGTTCAGCTTTTCAGCGGGTGACACTTCCAATGCTCCAGTCCTGCTCAGTCGGGTCAGTCTGCACACAGTAAGTGAGGCAGCATCCGGCAGGTGCAGGATCTCCCTGAACTACGCAGCCAGCTGCAACAGCAATCTGGCTTCTGTAGACGTGATAAGTTTGGCACGTCCCCACATGGAAGAGGGGGTTGATTCTTGTGCTACAGACTAGGTCCCAGCAACAGAGCGATGTCCTCTTGATTCCACAAGGCAGGTCAGGGGCAGGTCTCTGTGCTTATTTCTGACCAGCGGTTGCAGCTTCAGTTTTCTAGGTGACGGCCTTAATTTTGCAGTACCTTGTACCATATGCAGCCCCTCTTGGCATATAGGGTTACTGCGTTACCCGCCACTTCAATGTGCAGCCAGCTGTATCACGGCAGACCCTTCTGGCACACAGGGTTGCCACTAAGGCCCGCACATGTCTTGGCATTCTGTTGGCAACAATTACTTTCATGGTGGTCCCTCCTGGCATACGGGATCACAGCAACCATGCAGTACGTATTTCACCATATCCGCATGGAACTCGATTCGCAGCTAAGTTCATGACAGCCCTATCCTGCCATATTGGCTCGCGGAACCAGTCATGCACGCAGGCAACAACCTGTTCAGTGGACAGCTGTCTCCTCACACCAGGAGTCCTTTTGGCAGGGTTTCCCACTGGACCTCTCTCCCTCCAACGCTACCCTCTTCCTTACAGGACACACTGGTCTTGGCAGGCACTGGTGCTCCAAACACCAGAACAGGTGGTCTTAGTTTCCCTGGGTGATGTTCCCCTGACCCAGCAGGAAGACTAGCAGGCCTTGGCCCTAAGTCCTGGTCACAGGCAGAAGTCTTGCAGAGCTTTCCCTCCTCACACTCCCATATGGCCGCTTGGCAAATGACAACTATTTGGGGTCTCAACCTCTTCTTTTTACAGTCCATTTCCACACACCAAATGTGATTTTGGGTTTGGGTATTTGAAGTTTTATGTAGGGGTTCTGCTTCTTTTGAAGTACATCCTTCTCTCCTCCATTCTTCCTCTTGAAAGGTTGTCTATATTAGCAGGAGAGACTCCGGAGCTGATAGTCCACAACACAGGCAATGGGAGTGACTAGAATTCACAGCTGGATGTCTACCACAGTGATATGTGCTTCAAAAGGTTAATACAGGGTTTGCAACCTTACCCCTTACGATTCTCTTATCAGCCCCATCTCCTTCCTGAAATGTGTCCATGACCCTTCCTTGTGATCACTTACTGAATCAAACAACACCCTTTGAAGTGCATGGGTAACTCTCTCTACCTTCTCAAGTATTTGCCACCCAGCTCACAGGAATACAGCAATACCCAAATCTGTCTGGGGAGATTCCTCTACTCCTCATGTCTTCAACAGGCACACCTGGGCTTCTCAAAATGGAACCCAGGGCCCTCCATGTAATGACTAATTGGGAGCACACTTACACTCAGGGGCTCATTATGATCTCGGGTGGAAAGCCTCCGCACGACACCGACTTGGATTCGGGACTGACCGACTTGCAGTCGGCGGCTTCGAAAGCTGGATTAGAATGCGACTGAACACTGTTCGGTTGGATTCCCATTGTTTCTTATGGGGGCTCGTGTTACACCTGACAACCGGCCGCCGTAACACAGGCTCCTATGTGGAAATGGGGTGTGTGCGGAAAACCTGCACCCTGTCTCAGGCACCCCACTGTGCCTGCCACACAGTGCAGGGTTTTACAGGGGGATCCCCTATGTACCCCATCGGCCATCAACCTTAGGCCGCAGGGGCCCCCAAAGTCATTTTCCAACAGCATTTCTGTGTCAGACAGGCAGACGCAGAAAGGATGTTGGAAATCGACATCATAATCAAAATGGCAGAAACGCTGTCCATAAGGGTGAAAAATGCAGTTCTGACCTACAGGAATTTGAAACTAAGTCAGAATGACCACGCGTTTTGCGTTCCGACCGCGAACATCGTAATTGGGCGGTTGGAATGTAAACCGACTGAGTCGGTCGGAAGGGCTCCGATGCGGTCGAGGAGAATCCGGCTGTCGGGAGGAGGCTCTCTGCCCAACATCGTAAGGAGCCCCAATGTGTACAGACACAGGACACATACTATTCAGTACCGTTACCTCCATGCATTGTGCTGTCATAAACACATTATACATTCAGCACATACATTCGCTGTGTGCACTGTTCAGTACTGTAGCCTTTCTGTGTTGTGCCATGGTGTGCTACATGCAAAGCCAGTGGCCACATTGATCATGAACACAATTAACCCTTCATATATTGTCATTTTCGCAAGCACACACACCTCTACAACATGCTTCCACTGCGCACACACTGCACAACACTACATCTCATTTGTAATGTACCCCTCACAGGTATACATACACTCAGTACATACACTTAACAGGCATGCATTGTACAGCACTGCTCTATCCCTGAACTGTAACTTTCCCAGACACACATACAACTAACGCAGAATCACCACTACTGCTCTGTGCAGCACTTTACATCTAACTGATGTAGGTCAAGGGTGAGTTAAGGACACAGCAGCAAAACTTTTAAAAAGGTGTGTGAGCATGTAGGCCTCACTCCAGTGACACAGGGTAAAAAGGACCTGTTCACTGCTACTGCTCACTACACGATATGCTGCCTCCACCGCGCTCATGCTTCTTAACTCCTGCTGAAGGCAGTAGCTTTTTACCACTATCGAGTAGCGCTTTGGGTGCCCCTCTTGCTACAACAAGACTGCAGTCCATGAGACGTATTTATGTCATGGAACACATGCATGATCCATGTTTGTCTATGTTAGAAAAATCAGCATCAGCGATCCAGACAGTAGTATAGTTGGGCACTCAGGGCAGGGGTACGCGTCCTTTACTATGCAGAAGACTTTTCCATCCGAACATTACCTATGTAAAAACAAGTAGTTACAAAACTGTCTTTTGTTTCTCGCCCACAGGAAGAATCCATTCTTCTCATAATGACCACATCCTAGCCATGCTCTGGTTCTTCCTCTGCTTATTGTCCACTTTAACAATGTTCTGTACAACTGAAACTGATCGAAATCCTCCAACCATTGACTCTGATTCACAGATCTTGGGCCCCGCTACCACAGCTTTTTAATTTGCAGGGAGCCGACAGAGGAAAAAAAGCAAACACTACACCTTGCCACACACAATTTGTCTAACTACCTTTCACTGCAAAGCAACGATTGAGGCAATACATACGTCCACATTTACTTAAAATGTTTAAATCTGACTTTGAAGGTACATGTCTACATCTATATAGTTATAAGTCGGATTTAAATATTTTGATCAGACGTGTACATTTATATGTAATATTAAGAGCAGGTACTCTATGAAAGGGTGATCGGTTCATCTAGTTCGTCCCGCTGTTGCGGTGTGATGGCAGGTAAGGAAAGGGGAGAGAGAAACTCTTCCAGATTGCGCAAGTCCGGCAATTTGCACGGTCTATACAGTGTTTTATAATGTGCAATAAACTCAGCATGTATGTCCGATTGGGTGTAGAGTAGGTGTCCTACACACAAGCGCAGAGTGAAGACTGGCTGTCTTTCCTGTTCCTGCCTAATTAACCACACCAGTAGGCAACCCGCTCCGTCTGCGTTGGAATGAGTCCGGGCAGAGTGGGAAGTGTAATTCAGGCATGGCAGTCTTTCCAAGAGTTTCGCATGCATGTGCCTTGCCTTCGCCAAGGGCTGGGTTCCCGTGGGGTTGGCCATTGCGGCGGTCTCCAACTGGAGGAGCGAGCAACACCTCCTTGTCCAGTTGCTTGCGGATGCCCCAAGTCAGGCCCAGGCAATGGCCCTGAATCACTGCCTTGTTTGCTTCTCACTCTGAGCCCGCATCTGCTTCTGTGCCCGAGTTAACGTCAAAGTATGTGCGGATGGCTTTCCCTAGGGTTGCACAATAGGCTGGGTCCTTCAAGGCTGTCGGTTGAAGGTACCACAAGCGCGTGGTTTGGTTAGGGCCTGGCCATCTAAGCTGAATGACATGAGGACTGTGGTCTGAATGTGTGTGTCCCAGGTAGTCGGTATGGTGATAACCAGGAAGCAGTGCTGCGGACCCTACAAAACGGTCAATGCGGACATGCAGGTTGTGCGGGTGGGAGAACAATTAGTAACGTTTAGTTGCTGGGTGTTGTGCGTGATAGATATGTCAGGTGCCAATGAAAGAGACAGTCTTCTTATGATGGAGCACTTGACATTGCAGTTGTGCGGGAGAGGGATGGAAGGATTGGTCTATGTTGAGTACCATGTTAAAGTCCCCAACTATAAGCCAAGGTAAGGAGCTCCAGCATGCTAGGATAGCTGATAGAGACTGCCAGTAAGAGGCCTGCTCGGAGTTAGGGGCGTATATCACCCCAACTACCATGTGTCATCCGTCCGATGGCCAAGTGCAAAGATGTATCGCCAGACCTTGTCTGTCAGCGATTCATCAACCGGAAATAGGTGCCTGGTCTCACCCAGATTAGTACTCCTCTAGCGTGTGCGGAATAATCTGTGGCAAATACCTGCCCGTGCCACTTACGGCAGAGGCGATGTGTCTCCTACAAAGTGAGGTGCATTTCCTGCAATAACACTATGTGTATTGACTGCCATTTGTGATAAGCGTATGTATCATAGCAACGTGATGGAGTATGCATCGCCCTCATGTTCCAAGAGAGGATATTCATGGACGACATTTTCTAAGGAGGTGCGCATGGGTGTATTCATGGTCTGCGCCTGTGGGGGCCATGGTGTGATATAGAAGAAGTAGGCTGGAGGTCGCACCCGCTGAAGTGTGTATCGCCTGGGCATGGGCAACAACGAGCTATAGTCAGAGATTTTGAACTAAACAATGACCCCATAGTTCTCAACATATATATTCCCCGATTAATAGGGAAGTGATGCGGGTTGAGGCGAAAGAGCCATCAAATAGTGTAATAGAAGTATCTTCATGGAATGTTGCTGGTATAAAACAAAAGAGGGGCAACTTAGACTGGCATATACATGTAATAAAATACAAAATTTTGCAGGCCTAGGTTGGGACCCCTGCACCTTTTCCTGGCATAATAGATTGGGCCCCAATTAGAGTTGCCTGGTCGCCGGGACATCCAGGCTTTCTTTAGACCTCTCGGGGTCAACTCCTCCCCCCTCCCGTCCTCAGGGTGGGAACCTCCCTGAGGTCACATAATTTGTATATACCGACACCCCCGAACTCTGAAATAGACGCTGCCTGACTCCAAAATGGCACCGGCGGAGGAAATAATGCCTCCTGATAACTCCGGACCATCTCAACAGCCAGTCCCTCACCAAGGAATTCTTTCCTATGCTGCGTCCCCCCTCTGACTCTATTCCATGGAATCCTGCTCTCTGTGTTCTTCATCTGGATTCTTGACTTTCCTGACTTTTGTGCTTTCCGCCTGAGATGGTCTCCGTCTATACCCACGACCCGGACCCGCCTTTTTGTCTGACCTTGTTCCCTTCCTTCTTCCATCAGGAGGACTCCTGATGACCCTTGATAGTTTTTCTCTTTTTGATGGGGGGCTTTAAATATATATGTAAATATGTATTATATAATTATCAAAGAGTAATTCCTGTTAAAATGTAATCCTGTGTGAATTTACTATTTGTTTATATAGAACTCTGACCACTAGTATATGTAGTAGACTTTTGTACTTACTACCATTCCCATGTGATTTTAGAGTTTATCTGTTTGTATCTCTTCCTTGAGTGACTTTTAACTTGCAATTTTTTCCTGTTTTTATCTCTTCCTTGAGTGACTTTACACCTTGTACATTTGAAATTCTTTTCTGTTTGTATCTCTTATGTAACCCAAAGTCCTTATGTAACGCAACTGGTTCTTTTGTAAAGCGCTCTGACACCTTTGGGTAATGTTCGCGCTATATAAAATCGCATTAAATAAATAAATAAATAAAATGTGTGAGATCCAGTTGTAGAGGCAAGAAGCAACATGAGACATGTAAATTATGCCAGTAAGACATTATATTGTTGGAACTTTCTGCTCCTAGGCAAGACCACCTGTCATGCGGGGAAGTTGTGAACAAACTGTGTGCTGTCTTTAGCAAACTGATGATCTTGGCATGCACATTGAGCTCGGTTGAGCTACAAATGTTATATATCTTTGTAAAATCAATAAAAAGATTTTGACAAACAAAATACGATAGTCTGTGCATACATGAAACATTGGAAATAGACATGAAACATGGGAAACAAACCTGTGTTCCGTGTCGGCTTTAGGGCGGTGCGACCGGTGCCACCGCACCGGGTGCTAAGTTTGTGGGGGCGCCATTTGCAGGGTTTCTTAAATGAGTGCCGTTATCTGCCTTTAGTTTCCATGATGTCGGCAGTTCTGGTAATCGAAAACGGACACCGGCACTCACGTGGCACAGATGGCACCCAAAAGGGTACACATTGGCTTATGTTGGCATTCGGCCAGCAAGCTTCACATTATATAAATGATGCACTGCAATGAGTGTCTTTGTGCTGCTTGTAACCCCATCACTCTTCCTCCTTCCTGCACAGACCTCCTCTAAGTCGAGGGGGCCAGCTTAATTTATTTATTTTTAATCTATTTTTTTAAGTTACAAATCAACACATGCCCAATTTACATCAATGATCAACTTCCATATCTCTCATCATAATATCAATCCCAGCACTCTCATGGTCTTCCTCACTAAGCCACTATTGTTTTACAATGTTAATACAGTATTATCCCCTCCGCGATAATCTACCCAATGGGCTCATGAATGCTGTAATAAAACAGGTTGTTAGGTTCTTAAATGCCTTCAATTACCAAATCAAGTCGTATAATTTACAATAAACCATCACAATCAAACACCCTCCCCCCCTCCCACTGCCGCCAGTGTGTCCGAACCAATGATCACCTGTTATAGTAACAGCATCAGTTCCTTCACGTCTTGATTCAGGATAATCGGGGGACAGTACCTCTTGGTCCCGGTACTCCTCTTTACCCCCCATTCCATTGTCACAGGGCTAGATCTATATTCCTATCTCAGTTATTGATTCCTCATGGGGAGCCCATCAGACCCTCCCCAACAGGATCCCCTTCCGAGCCATTCTCTGGAGACTGCAGTGCTATTACTAGTGCCTCCCACGCCTTTGCTGCCTCCATCGCCTTCTCATTATTAGTGCATATAGCCTGGTGCAATCTAATTGTGCCCTCACTCCTAGCCCACGTAAGTAGTTCTGATTTCCCCTTCCCTATGCTAGGCCCTCGTTGTGACTTCCATTGGGCCGTGATCTCTCTCTTAGCCAGTAGTAGACCTAGATCTATAACCTTGCTCATGATTTTTGTTTTGGGAGGATGAGGAAACCAATGCAAAATACAGGTGCCTATGTCAGCCTCTATTTGTCACTCCGTGACACCACATAGCAGGTCAACAACCTCCTGCCAGTACGTTCCTAACTGTCCGCAACTCCACAACATATGGTACAGCTCCGCCCCCTCTAGGTTACAGCATGGGCACTGGGCCGTTTCTGTCTGGAAATACCGATTAATCTTGGACGGCGTCAAATAGACCCTATGCAGTATAAAGAAGTGTATTAATTGGAACCTAGCGTTCCTAGGACTCTTCCAAGCCCTCCGAGTCAACTGTGCCCAGGTAGCGTCCGGTATTTCCTTCCTAAGGTCAACCTCCCACTTTCTCTGCAGGTCTTGCAAAGGTTGCAGGCCTTCAGTGACCAGTTGCCTGTAAATACAAGTGACTGCCTTAAACGTTCCCGCCTCCAACACTACATATTGACATGCCATAGAGGTCTGTGGTCCCGATAGTCCTCCCTTCCAATGGCATTGTATCGCTGAGACCAGGGCTGCATGCAATAAATAATCTCCTCACGGCAGGTCGTACCTTTCCTGTAGCTTTTGAAAAGGCAATAGCACCCCATCTTCATACAAATCCCCTATTACCAGGAATCCCATTGTCTCCCAGTCTGCCAGTGCCGACCAGTCCCCTCCATGTGGGAGGGCAGTGCACATGCCCAAGGGTATCTCCGGAGCGTACGGGCGACTAATGCCTGCTCTAGGCTGGCTCCGGTTCCAACACTGTCTCAACGTCTGTTCTTCCGGGGTTAGGGACCCGACACGCAGACCTTACTGTAATATTGTAAACTATAGCACGTGGCACTGTATCCACCTGTCCTCTGGACCGTCAGGGCCCCTGTACTCTTGAGCCACCGCCTGAGTAAGCCATTGCAGCTGAGCCGCCAAGTAATACAATTCAAAGTCCGGTACCGCTAAACCCCCATCCGACCGTGGCCTCATCATTGTAGGCAAAGCCACCTGCCGTCTCCCGTGTCCCCATATGAAGCCGCTAACCATGGATCTAATCTGCTTGAACATGGCCCCCGGTATCCACAACGGCAATGTCCAAAAATAATATAGCAAGCGGGGGAGCGCCTGTAAGGATCCAAGTGCTGTTTCCACAGGAGTGCCAGGAACCGAAGACAAGCCCAACCCGTCCCCCCTACACCTCTTGTGTCTATCAAACTCTAGAACACAATGGTGATATGGAGGGAAAGGAGGGAACAAAACAAGGAAAGGAGGGGGGGGAAAGATTCCTTGGACAGGACAATCCAGCAGGTCGGAGACAGGTGCTAAAAGAACGGATTTTGGTCAGCATGCAACAATAGAAAACGCACAGCAATATAATGTGTTTCTATACGTATTTACCTAGGGAATTTCTTGAAGTCTCCTACAATTCTGGTAACTAAAACTTGCTCCCAGGAGTGTTCAAAGGACCGGACCACAACAATAACGACTCTGAGGCAGCCTATATGAGTGAAGACAAGTGTGTATACATGGTGTGCTTACTCAATGCTACTTTTGACTAGCGCTACAGTGTTGGTCTTACCCTATCTTGATCTGCTTAGTCAGAGGAGGTAATAAAGTCCTAGAATTGGTTCGCAAGCCTGCAGGTTCTGAAACATAGTAACCAAAATAAGCATACAGATGGTTCCATATAGTAGTAATAGAAAAATAGCGCAAAGCGCTTTTACCAGTTCTTCAAGTTTCAAGACTGTGACGAGTGCCAGGATCCGATACCATATGAATGTCCAAAACAAAAAGAGAGTATAAATGAATAGGGAGAAGATAGAAGGACTCTTGGCGGACCACAACTACCACAATGCCCCTGGAGCAGTCGACCACCTGCCCAACCCAAGTCCGGCCGACCGACGGAACGCGAAGTCCGGTCGGCGGGCGGAACCGGGAGAAACAGTCTGGTTAACCCCAGGGAGCAGTGGAGAGGATAGCCGGCACTGAGCAATGGAGAGGGAATTCTCGAGTCGGCCCTGAAAATAAAGGACGGAGGCGAAGTGAGGGATTGGCAAGGCACTGCACTGAGCAGCGAAACACTTTGAGCGATAAGGTGCTCAGAGGGGGCTCAAAACGGGAGGAATACCTGTCCCGCAACAACGAAGGTATTCCGAAACGTAAGAAGCTCTGTAAACTGGAACAGTGAGTGAATGCGGCTAGGCGGAAGTGACGCGACGCAAGGTCAAAAACACTAGAGCGCGAAGCACCGCTCTAGAGGGAAGTCAGGCTTTTGACTGTTGCCTGACCTCCTCGCACATGCCCGCTGCAGGGCGGCCATCTTTGATGGTAAACGCGACCTGGCAGGCGTGACAGCGCCACCATCTTCAGGAGTGCCACCCTGCCAGCCACAGACAGTGGGAGAGCGCTCCACAAGGCCAAGTTACTTCGCAGTCCCCATAAAGCCCTTCCCACATTCCCTTCCAGTAGATCACAGGTGCACGATATATATTGGTCCCCAGATAGGGTAAACAGCTCGGCTCCCACCGAATACCCATTCCCGGGGCCGAGCCTGCTGTTGAAGGGATCACTGGAAAAAGACAAGTCTTACCCCAGTTCACTCCCAGCCTCGAAATCCCCCCAAATACCTTCAGCAGGCTCGTCACCCCCTCCAGTGCCTATCCAGTGTCAGCCAAGAAGATAAGGAGATAGTCAGCATACAGAGATATATACTGTTCATCGCCCGAAAGGTCAGGCCCCTATAGTACCGCCACCTCCTAGCATGCTCAGCCAACGGTTTGATGGCCAACGCAAACAGCAGTGGCGACAACGGACATCCCTGTCGCGTTCCTCGTTCTACTGAGCAGGGGGAGGATATCACCATCTCCGTCCGCACCCTAGCAGTAGCCGTCCTATACAATAATCCGTCCATCCCACAAACGCCTCCCCAAGGCCGAATGCACGCATAACTCGGTACAAGTAAGGCCACTCCAGGCTACCAAATGCCTTCTCTATGTCCACCGACAATACTGCAGCATTTGTAGTATCTCCATGATCTGCGTCTAGTATGCGAAGAGCGTTGCACATTAACGGCCGTATTCCGGGTCGGGATGAAGCCCGCCTGGGCATAGTGGACCAGTTGTACCATGTGGGACAGGAGCCGAGTCGCCAGAATTCTGCTTAAAATCTTATAGTCAGATGTCAGCATAGATAACGGGCGATACGACGATCTGTCTAATGCCGTGGTTCCCAAACTGTGCGCCACTGCACCCAGGTGCGCCGTTATGAGTTGCCAGGGGCGCCGCGGCACGATGTGGGAAATTGCAGTAGCAGCGCTGCTGATCTTTAAGCAACATGCAGAGTGGAGCTGCAGGGGCTCTTAGAAGGGGTGAAACAACAGCGAGGTCTCATTAACATGTAAATGGTCTTTAAAAGACCTGTGAAGTGCTCGGGTGGGGCTGCGTATGTGCCCAGGAAGCAGTATTATCCCCGGGCTGCCACACACTACTGGGAGGGGGGGGGTGGAGCTGGGGGGGCTGAAACCCTTTGAGTTCTAAGGGAAGCTTTACTGCTGTGAAGAGGCTGAGCCCGGGCGCGGAGGAGTGACACAATCAAG
Organism: Lissotriton helveticus; assembly: GCF_964261635.1. NCBI lineage: Eukaryota > Metazoa > Chordata > Amphibia > Caudata > Salamandridae > Lissotriton > Lissotriton helveticus. The sequence goes on along the minus strand of NC_136072.1, from coordinate 535,217,750 downwards.
CGGTGGGTACAGCTGTCATGATCATTTGATATATGGTGTCCCTGCGAGAAATAATAGGTGGCTTCAGAGAGAAATCTGATTAAGGAGAAACCCTGACTTTCCTGATTCCTAAGTTGTTGCCGCTCCACATGTTGTTTCAGAGTTGTGATCAGCACGCTAAGTAGGTTGTTTGGAGATCAACTCCAATGCACCAACTAAATATGTATTGATTTTGTTCTTTCGAGCTTTAGCATAGGTAAATGGGCCGAGAGCCTCACGCAGCACAGCCCTGCAACAATTTTCTAGATCACAATAGACAGACAAGGTCAAAAAGCTTGAAACACAGCAGAATGCCATTCATCTGATATAAAATGCTTCAAAGCTAATTTCATCCAGTCTATATCCGCTTTGGATGTCGATTATTTTGGCCCACAAATTGCAGTTATGCAATTTTCATAGATAATACTGAGATTCTCGTGACGATTCATCGATTCGTTGTATAGGTAAAGGGTGCATTATTATTTGTGTGTGTTTTTTACAGCAAGCACAACTAAAGCGATCTATAACAGAATGACTATATGAAATATGTTTTCCATCCGTTCTGAATTGAGGCGCAGCCATGCTATCCATTGCGAAGTTGTTTTGTAGGACATAAGCAGAGTTCGAAACATTTTACCTGCCTAGAAATACTGATTTGAAAGTTTAGTAGCTAGAGCTATTTCATAAAATCTTAATGGCACATTTTTCATGAATGTTTGAAACAGGCCGGTGAGAGATTTCCGTTAATTCAGAGTAATCTTGCATAATTTCACACAATTCGCTTTACACGTGGTAATTAAAATGAATTAAATGATGACATTATGCCTCGAGGCGTAAGTACGTTTGCAGCAAAAAGTTTGCCCTGGTACATGGCAACAACACAACTGGCCAAAATGCAAGCTGCTGTTTCTTGCAACTTTTGTGTTTTGTTGCGCTACTCTTTTCAGGAGTAAATGGTTCCTTGTGTACAAAATGGGTGCATGTTGCTCTTATTCTGTTGTTTGTGTGCTTTCACTGTACATTTTGCAATTAGAGGTGAGTTTAGTGGTAAAATTTTACAGCAAATTTCATCTAAGTTTGCAAAGTGGAGTAATGGCGTAATTTCTGGAAGCGGAAGAATAAGGGCCATATTATCAAGAAAGGGCGGCATGGGGAGAGGGTGGCAGGGCAGAGAGGGTTGGCAGGGTTCTGGCAGACAGGGGGAGAGGGTTGACAGGGGTGTATTAAATTAATTTCGGCGTGCGTGTTTGCCTGTTGGGTGCATTTTTCCTCCAGTATGCAATGATAACACCGAGTGGCTCCGTCTTAACTTGGTGGAATTTAACTCCACATTAACCGAGAGTTCTACTGGGTTTGGTCTAGAATAGATTAGAAAAATGACGATGGCCCTGTCTGTAAACGCACATCTGAAGATGTTTTTTAAACAAAATACACTTCTACTGTAAATGCATATTCCATATATTCAATAGGGAATATGCATTTACAAATAAATAAAAAGAAAGTGTATTTTGTTTAAAAAACATCTTCAAATGTGCGATTACAGACCAGCCCATCATCATTTTTCTAATCTATTCTAGACCAAACCCAGTAGAACTCTCGGATGGTCCCTAAAAGGGAAGGCATTCAAATATTACTGAAACATCAGTTTGGTCACTGGCTTCAATACAGCCTCCCACGCCTGAGTTCACAACGCATTTACATTCTCAATGAGAGAAAACGTATCAGCACATAAAACAAAAGTTTGTTTTTCCCCTTATACAACTGTTATCTTTTTATTTTGTTACACATATGATTAAATACCTTCATTGCATCCCAATTAATTTAAGGAAGACAACAGGAAGTACTCCCACGGTCGGGCTTACATCCCTACCCACCCGTCCACCAGTACAAAAATAGGGGGGAGTCACGGCCAACTGGCAATTAGGTCAAAGGAGCTACAGGTCAATAAAGTTTGGGAACCACTGGTCTAATGGGTCCCTTCCTGGTTTCGGAAGTGGGATAACAATGGCCTCTCTCATGGAAGCTGGGAGCCTCCCCTCTGCCCGCGCCTCTTTATAAACTGCCACCAATTGTGGAGCAAGTAAATCAATCTAAGTGGAATAAAACTCAATGGACAGACCGTCTGTACCTGGTGTTTTATTACATGCCATGTGTTTAATGGCACTCTGTTTTTCCCCCAGAGTAATGTCTTGCCCCAACGATTTCGCTTGTTCATCTTCCAACTGGGGCAAGGTTATATCAGCCAAGAAGTCTTCCAGGGCTTCACCAGTGGCCCCCAACCGACTCCTATATAAGCCCTCGTATTACTCTAAGAACTAATCGTTAATCCCTCTCTGGGTATAGACCGATGTTCCCAATGATGAATTCAACGCCATGATAGGCGTGCCCCAAGGCGCCGGATTAGCTAACCAAGCTAGCAATGTGCTCGCCTTGTCCCGCTCCGCATGCGCCCAACAGGGGGCCAGCTTCATCATGCTACTTACAATGTACGTTTAATGTATATACAGGGCACTTTTGCCATGGAGGCAGCAGGCTTTCCGGAGTTGGTTGTGCTTCCAGGGGTTGTTCTGTGGGTGTTTACAGTGCACTATAAGAATGCTGGTGACCTAACAGGTGCCAAACACATTCTTTCCCGCTCATCGTCGTGCGTCATTTTAAAATAAGCTCACCAAATCAGAAACCGTTCATATTAGAGCTCTTGTCTGTTTTGGTGCACAGTAAAAATATTAAACACCTACTAAGGAGTGTGCCTTGTGGAATGCTAACAATTACTTCATTTCATTTGGGCGCTCTGGATAGCTCGCTGCAAATTATGAAAGCCTCCCCGGCACTGCAAAACAGACCTCCTAGCTCGGCACTTGCGATCCATGGAGACCAAGGTGAAGTGCGAGTGCCTGATTTTCGGAGCTTATAAACGGAACAGTTCACATATCTGAGGCAGTTGGAGCAGAGGAGCATTGAGGTGGTGTCCAGGAGTTCCAGGAAAGTTTTTTTCTTATTATTCCTCTCCTACAACGTCCTGCGCTGCCCACCAAGTTTTAGTGGCAGCAGCTGCCACTGGTTACAGTTTCCATCCACTGGCCCCTCGGCTTTGGACCATAGGTGAGCGCGGCGCCCCAGACCCACAATATCATAGCAGACAGCACAGCACTGCCACTAGAGCAGGTGAGGCAACTGTGGCTGAGGTATACAGCACATGCTTTTATATCATGACTAGTGCTGAGTACACTGCTGCTCGGACAAGTCTTCTGTCCTTTGATATTCCCCTGTTATAATTTATGGCACGTGTGAAATGCATGAGAGTGTTTGTATATGTCATTCTGACCACGGCACTGGCAGAGCCAATTAGCAAATAACCACCAAGCACAGATCCAAATACAGTACTCATTCACACAGGGGAACACTGTATGTATAGTGGTAATTATTCTGCGCTACAATTTCCAGCATACGCAACAGATCAGAGTGGCAACTTAAAAAACAGATGCCCTGACGTGCATTTTGGTCTTTTGGAATGTAGAAGTTGCGCAATGATGAACATTAAGGGAATACTGCGTTGACTGCCATTGGTATCTTTGTTTGTTTTCTGACTCTTCCCCAGCCCACCTGTAAACCGCCCCATTTCCGTGTAGGGCAGCAGTCTGCGCACTCTGCACCAGTATGGGTTTCCAGTGCTGATATCTTCCTGAGTAATACATGCTGGGAATTACGGTCTCCTGACTGAAAGGAAGTGAAGTTAAAAATAAGTCCATACTGCAGGTCATTGCAGAAGAGTGAATCATTGGAAGGCCTTGTTATAGCTCTTGGAACATCTGTTTATTTATGTTGTGTAATTAGATAAAGGGAATTCCCTTGTGAAGTTGTGTGGTTGAGTGTGTTATGATGTGCCCTCATGTAAATGTATTCCATCTTTCTTTGCGTGTGTGACTCTATGATTATGCAAATCAGTGTTTATGTATGTTTCTGAGATATGTGTCTGTATGTAGAAATTATATCTGAGTGCACTGTATTCCTTTAAATCGGTGTGCGCCGCCAGTTAATTTGTTCAGAGGCTAACAAAACTCATCCTGAGTTGATGGTGTTTATAAAAACGTTGAGAACGTCACTCTCGTTATTGGATTTGATATAACACTTTAATCTGTAGTACTTGAATGCTCGTTTAGAGGGTCCGTACTATACATGGTTACGGCTGATGGTAAAGTATATACTAATTGCCTAGCTGTGTTAAATACTGTACCAGTGTATCAGAATAGGCCTCAGTGTATGATTGTACACTTCTTTGTGAGTGGGCTGCAGTAATTGTCCCCGCAGACACGCTCATTTGCGTGTTCCCCCGCTTGAGGCCCAGATGCAGGCCTGTTTGATGTTAGCAGGCGCGTGTTCCCCCGCTTGAGGTCCAGCTGCAGCCCTGGTTGATGTTATCAGACGCGTGTAATTAGTGTACTGATCCGCCGCCTGAGCCTGGCTAGAGCCCTGGTTGATGGTAGCAGGCGCGTGTAATTTTGTTGAATGAGAGAGTAACAGCGCGCAGGAGAGGCTGCAGTAACGTTACTTACCAGGCCTCCAGGTGAACCGTGGGGCAGTGAGGGGATCCTTGGAGTAGAAGGACATAGGGGGGCGCCATCAATGGTAATGCTAAAGCTGACCCTGCCTGCATGTTCTTTAGCTCACTTTGTCACCCCAGTTCAAACCCAGCCATATGCAATTCAGTCTTGACCCTGTGCCTCATGGGAACAGTCCAGCCCAAACTGCCAAGCCAGGTCTTTTTTTGGCCTGGAAATAAGCATCCTGGGACTGGTTATAGAGTAACAACCCTCATCAGCCAGGCTAACTTAATTGCAGTGTCAAATTGAGCAAGGGACCCATGTCTGGGCATACCCTGCCAACTTAGGGCGAGCAAAGCAAACACAAGGATGATGGACAGAGCACTGAAACTTTATAGACACTCACTCCCAGTCACAGATCTGGGTTGAATCCATCATCGTTCTTTAGCTCACTTCGCCACCCCAGTTCAGACCCAGCCATATGCAAATCAGTCTTGACCCTGTGCCTCATGGGAACAGGCCAGCCCAAACTGCCAAGCCAGGTCTTCCCAGGACCAGAAACAAGCATCCTGGGACGCCATGACATTCATTACATTATCATAGGTCATGCCCCTTTTAGAGACCCCTGACTTTTTGCATCCCACTTAAAGTCATAGCTGCCAAGGTTTCAGATTGCTTATGTGTGACATTTTTACAATGTCACTGTAATTATGAGTGACATTTCAACAACTATGAGTGACACATTCTCACAAGCAAAATGAAGCAATGAAGACGATGGGGAAAATATATAAAATATAAGAAATTACACCCATTTGAGCAACCGCTCTGGTTGACTGAGATAGGTAACTTTTAGCACGCATACCGGTCATATAGAAAGGGTATTACCCCGGCCATACTGTGCACACTGGGGCGTATGGTTGCGCGGATGGTTGCATTGTCCATAGTGGCACCCTCTTAAATTTGTGATCGAGTGAGGATGTTAAAAAGGCCCGGCGCACTGGTATATGTATGTTATCCAAGTGACACTGATTACACGGACAGAGAACATGGAAGCAGGGGGGATCGTTGATGATGTGTTTTTTTTTTAAGGAAATGGGACGGAGATTTCCTAATACCCAGAGCTTCCAATTCCTAAACTTGGAAACCAGGCCAGGCGTTGGCTCAACATTCTGTTATTCTGGGCAAATTACTTAGATTTTTTATTTATTTTATGCGTTTTTATATAGCGCGGACTTTACCATAAGGTGCCTAAAAAACACATGATTCTGACCTTGTGTAGCAAAATCTAGAGGTCACGCTCCAATGCTCTCGGGCCGAATTGGCGCTATATTAAAACACAACAAATATATGCTTTTGTCAGAAAGCAATGTTCCTCTTCTCGAGGCTGATGATGGCGCACAGAGGTCAAAGGACGAGAGAAGGGTGGGCTGCTGAGGGGCGGGGCCTCGGCGGCTCAGCTGAACGGGGACGATCGGTGGGGTCAGCGGAGATAATGGAGAAACAGAAACGAAGGAAGGAGGCGGCGGAGCAGGCATGAGCGGAGGCAGGAGGAGGGAGGGTGATCAGCTGACGAGGCTGGTGACTGAGAGGAAGAGGAGGGTGACGCGGGAGCCCATCAGAGGAAGAGGCTGCTGCAGAGGAAGGCCCTGCCAAGCTGCTCAGGTACAGACTCTGCTGTCAGAGCCCAGAGGGGGGCCCGGAGACGACTGGGGGGCGGGGGGTGTTGGTGGGGGTGACGCACGTGGACAGGCAGGGTGGAGGGGTTATCGAGAGAAAGGGAGGGCGGTCGTGATGGAGGCAAGGATGGCGAGGAGTGAATGGAGAGCGGTGTAGGGGTTCGAGTGATGCTGGGGCTGGAGGGAGAGTAACGGGGGGCGGAGGCAGAAGGTATGGAGAGCTGGAAGCAGATGCAGGCTGCAGGGAGAAGTAGATCCGGCCGGGGTTAGCCGACGAATGGAGGCGTGATCGGTGCTCTGGGACACGATTTCCATCCTGGTTCATTCTTTTTCGCGGGTGCGGGGGACACATGTCAACTCTGCAGCACCGAGTGCATCACACAGGAACTTTGCAGGTTCCTGGCTCCATCGGGGAAGGGGCCGGGTATTTTATTGAATAGTTTACAATACTGGATACCGATCCGGGACCTCGTCTTCCTCCTGCTGAACACCGACGTTTTGTGTTTATTTACTTCAGGTCCGATCTCGGCAGAGGGTTTTGTTCTGCGCAGCTTTGGCTTCAATGGAAGTGGAAGACACCCCCTTCTTCAGTACAGCTGTGTGAGGCTGGAGGCCGGTGGGGGCTCAGATGGATGGCAGCTGGTGCTCGGAGGGGATGGGGGGTGCACGAGGCTCTAGAACGGGAATATTTTTCTCGTTGCGTACTCCACGAACAAAACATACGGTTTCATCATTTGTGAGGGCCCGACACAGAAACACAACTTTACCGACCACTTCCATAATGTAAACATGCCCAGTAATCTATTAGTCACGAGCTTGAAAGTACAGACTCTAACGGCTATTGTGACTTTAAAAAGTATTACAACGACACTCACACTAGCTGTCACTGCTACAGTTTTTTTGGCTCGCCTCGTATCCAGACCCTCAACATAGGTCCCCTGGCTGTCCATGAAACAAAGGCACACACTGTGGGGCCTTTTGTGTGTGTGTCCTGTAGCCCTCAGGGGAGGGGTATCACGTGTAGTATCTGTGGTAATTCTTGCTATCCAGCAGGGTTTGTGTGTGTCCTGTGGCAGCCAGGGGAGGGGTATCACGTGTAGTATCTGTGGTAATTCCTGCTATCCAGCAGGGTTTGTGTGTGTCCTGTGGCAGCCAGGGGAGGGGTATCACGTGTAGTATCTGTGGTAATTCCTGCTATCCAGCAGGGTTTGTGTGTGTCCTGTGGCAGCCAGGGGAGGGGTATCACGTGTAGTATCTGTGGTAATTCCTGCTATCCAGCAGGGTTTGTGTGTGTCCTGTGGCAGCCAGGGGAGGGGTATCACGTGTAGTATCTGTGGTAATTCCTGCGATCCAGCAGGGTTTGTGTGTCCCCTGTGGCAGCCAGGGGAGGGGTATCATGTGTAGTATCTGTGGTAATTCCTGCTATCCAGCAGGGTTTGTTTTTGTCTCTGAATTGACCAAGAGCCCTTGACTTTTCCTACATCAAACAGCCACATTTATCCAAAAAGTGGTAGTATGTTTTGAACTCTTAAACAAGAGACTGGTTATGACCTGTAAAAGAAGCAATACCCAAACAGAGCAGGGCTTTATTTAAAGCAGAAAAAGACTGGGCTCTTAGAAGAAGGTCCTGGCACCTTTTAAAACACACACGGCTGTGTGAAGCCAGAAAATGAGCAACTGTAACATGAAGCCCAGTTTTCAAAAGCTTTTTGAAACCCAGGTGGGTACAGGTAAGCCTTAACTTAGTGGAAGGCTGTCGCAGATGGTGGGATCAACCACAGAAAAAGGATAACCCTCCTCCTTCTTCCTGTTCTTCAAAGCGGGCTTCTTCCAAGCAGCCACGCTGACTGCACAGACTGTAAATTTGTTCAGTGTGGTCTTTAGAAGTTGTAGGCCATGTCTACTAGTAGAACATTGAACAATACACGTGCCTTTAAATGTACCGCAAGCGTGACTCGAACTGGAAGACTCCTGCAGCACTGTCCTGAATTACCTAAAGAAAGTCCCTTGTGTGGGCAATTGGAGTAGTCTAGTTCTGACCCTTTAATGGAAGGCCGGCTGGAATTCTTACAGAGAGATTAAAGCAGTGAGATCATTTACCAAAGCTGTGTGAGTTGACATTACCAGGAATACGTTCCAGGTACAAATTCCCATCTCCATCCATCTTAAAGCCTACATTATTTAATGAGTTTCCTGTGGTCCAAAATGAAACCTGTTCCTGTTTCCCTAACGTGGAACCCCAAATGCTGTGCTGTCCATCAACACTTCTGTCTTATCAGGGATATAGATAAAAGGTGGACGACAGGGAGAGCCAAACAAAGGGTCTGGCTTGCCTCAAAAAGCCAGTGCACAAGCTGACCCCTTAAGTATTAGGCATGTCAGTCATGACAAAAACAATGTAATAAATATGACATGATCGCTTCAAAATTCCAAAATGTCTATTTCTTCAGCATGCATTTCACCTTAGTATCACTAATGAATACCTCTCACTGCGTTGAGAAGTATTTATTAGTGATAGTTTTGAAAAATTAATTTAGAAACAAAATTTGCCAACACCCTGACTGTGTCAGTAGTGAACTTAGAGGTACGTCAGCTGTCATATGTACCCTATATGGCTTAGATTCTTATTATAGATGGAGTAACATTATCAATCAATCAGTATTTGTTAAGCGTGATGTGAGAAGTTGGCCTGATGTGCAGTGTTCACTATTCTAGTGATCACTATATATCAGTCCAAACAACCCTTATTGATGATTGGTTGTAAGTCAACCTTATAGACCAGCTATCCTAGTAGCATGGATACGAGCAGTCTAAGGCTAAGACTCTAGAGGGCGTGTTAAGCCAGCTGTTTTACCATCACATTACCCCTTGAACACCCAGTGAAAGGACACCACACAAGTTGTTATGAAAATAAACAGTATATTTATTTATAACAAGACTACCCTGGCTCTTTATGAGACAGGGAGCTAAGCACACAACAAAACTCTTATAAAAATACTTAAGTTAGCACAGTATACACAAATGCCCGAGGGGCACGAAAAACCATATACTCTGAAAGTGGAATGCGAAATTACTAGCAGGTAAGTACAGTACTAATAGGCTTTGGAATCGCTAGGACTTGACTATAGAATCGTTAGATTACTTCTAGGAGGCCCAGGGGACTCGGGTGCAGAGTGTGCACTCTCACGCGGGATGCGGGACAAAGTCTATGATAGCTAGTAAAGTTAAAGTTAGTGTTCACGGGCGAACCCGACCTGGTAGGGAGAAAACGACAGTGGATCCTGACCCTTGGATAGTGAAGCTATGCTGGGGCACCAAAATGCCGAAGTTACCTAGCCCAGGGGCTGCAGCTGCATAGGTCTCAAAAGACGTCGGGAATCCTCGTAGACGAACCAGGAGCCTGGAAGAAAGATGCTGGCAGGCGACCAGTGAAGAGAGTTCGAGTTGATCCAAGCCTGGATCTTGAAGATGGATGACACCTGAAAGCAGAGGGGACCAAGTTCGTGACTACTAGCCAGTAGTCAAGTGGCACCAGGAGGGCACCGGATGGTAGTCACCTCGGCTAGGTGAGTGGGCGACGCTGGGCTCTGCAGATCTCACGGACCAGGAGGTGTTGTCGGCGACCAGGATGGAGGGGCGAGCTGTCCCACGATGGATGAAGCTGTCGGCGTCGAAGAACCCAGGATTGGGCAACAAAGCCTTGGCTAATTCAAGCCCACGCGGTGACTCAAAATGGCGTCTTGAGTGGACCAGGAGGGTCCGGGGTGCTCCTCTTCTGGAAGGGAGCAAGAGCCAGTCTGGAGCAACCAGACCAGCAGCAGTGATGTCGTCGGGCGTCGTTCAGAAGGCCACAAGCCAGCGGGCTAGTAGCCAAACAACGCGGTGAGCAGCAAAAAGCAGAAGGGCCCCACGCCGATCGTGGAGATGCTGGGGGGCTGCTCTTCGGTGCTGGAGCTGCTCAGGGTTGGGGCTTCTCGGACCCCAAAGCACTCGCCAGGAGATTACTCGGCGGGCTTGCTGTGAAGAAGTCGTGCAGTCTTGGCAATAGTCGGTCCCTTGAGGTCTCGTCGCACTCACGGTTCTCAGCTTGGCAGTAGAGGTGAGTAGAGGTCGGAGGTGCCAGGGAAGCCGGGTCTTGTCGAGCTGGGCAGTCGGATTCCGGAGGAAGGACTTACAGCAGACCGCAGTGTTCTTAGGATGGTGCCTGCGGATGCAGGGTGACTACTCCTTAGTCACAAGGGAGAATCTTGAAGAAGAAATCTTGAAGTCCTTTCGCAGAAAGTCGTGTCTTGATTCCAAAGATGATCTAATTTGGAAGGGGGCCTGCTCCTACCTTTATCTGGGAAAAGGGGGCTGGCACGCGACTAAGTCCTGCCCTATGGGTGGGACCAGGAGGGGGGTGGTTACACCCCTCTCCTTTGGCGGGCTTTCCCCAGGCCAGGGGCTGGAGTGCCCCTGGAACTGGTTTCAGCCGGCCTATGCACAGTGAGCACCGGGGTGCCACTTGCAGTCACCTTCCTCTGTAGCCCTGCCTACCTGGAATACACAAAACCCTGTCTGGGACGGTGCTGGCACCGCCCCTGGCAGGAAACCCTTTGTCCTTGCCTCCTGCTCTGGGAGGACTCCCAGCAGCAGGAGGGCAGACTTGTGTCTCGGTGGCAGCATCCATTTTGTGGATGCTAAGGCTCTGTCTGACTTTAACCGGGGTTACAGGTTACATACATGTCGTGTCCCTCTAGAAGGGTGGAATGCTAACCCCGTCGCCAGAATTGGCGAGGGGTTAGTATTCCAATTCGTATGACACCTTACTCGACATGTTTTGATAAAGCGATACCAGAGTTGGCATATAACCGCGAGGATTATAATGCACTTAAGAGTATATGGTATGCGATATCATGGAAACGGCTAAGGGATAGATCCCGAAAGCCGCAGACAGGCTCAGCTCAGGCCAGAGCACCATCTCACACGATTCCAAGCACTCTGCCTTCAGGATTGTTAAGGCCTGCCATAGGAGTGACTGATAGGAGATCTGTGTGTCCATGTTAGGGTTAGATATAGGTATACTATATCTAAAGCAAAGGGTGAGTACACCACCTTGCCCCAGCTGTCGTGCAGCCAGTTGTGTCAGTTTAGTTAGTCAGCCCAGGGGTGGCATAATACATGCTTCAGCCCCTGGGAGACTTCTGGGTACACCTCAGCCCTGGGTACAGGGACTTGGAGAGGGCCCAGTGCCAATTCAGTACCTGAGTACAATTTGGATAGAGAGAACAGCTAGGCTGTGGGTCTGATTAGCAGGCCCACAGCCAGGGAAAGTCGTAAACCAGTGCAGCAAAAAGAAAAAATCTGGGTGATCATAGGATTGCAGACCCTACTCTCCTACACGTGACTACTCACCTGCTAGCGTCTCAGGTGCTGGGGGGGCTGTAGGTCCTACTGGGGGCTGAGGTCCAGTCGAAGAGAAAGGTCTTGCGATCAATCCTGAATTGGGTCAGTGAGGGAGGAGAAGGATCTTCCTCCGGTCCTGAGGTTATTAAATCAAAAGACAAGTAGGTTCTGTACAGCGCACATCCTATACTCGCCTATTTGAAGGTTCTCGCATGTACGATTAATGAAGAAATAGAGGGTTTGGTGAAATAAAATATTTCCCTAGGATCACATAATTGGGTCAAGCAGCAAAGCTACGATTGAGCCCATAGTTTCTTGTTTCACATTGTGAATGTCAGCTCCTAGCGTCTAAGCATCTCTTTCTCTCCTTTGTTTGACATCAAAGGTCACTCCTTTGGCTTTAATTCTTGATGCATGAGGTTGCAGCATGGTTGGCAGACAGAAGCTAAATGTAAGCTGAGCTTGTTTGGGTTCAAGGATCCAAGAGGACCCCGAATTGAGCTAGAGCCAGGCATCTGGCTCAATCCTGACTCAAGCTTACAGGGCCTCCCCCACCTCTGAGAAGCATTGGCAATGCCAATAGATCTTTTGAATGAATTGTTGAGACAGACCTAAAAATTCATGTAGGTTAATGACTGCCCTCCTCCCATCTGTGCTGCTGCCAGAGAAAACCACCATAAATTGTCCCGTTATTTAAGACACTTCAATAGCATTACACTGTTTTGCGTGTGCCCCAGAAAGTTAAACCTCGGGCAGCTGGTTAACTAAACAAAATGATCACAACTGCATGGAGGGCAGTCCTTTTTTTGTGGAAGCTCACAACTCCTGCTTTATCAAAACATGTACTCCTGGCTCCCAACACCTGGGCGGAGCCAATGCCCCTCTCCTGGTGATTCTCACATAATTGTCTAGCGACAGCTATGCTGTCAATCCACACCATAACAATGAACCAATTGCTTCCCATGAATCCTGGCTCTCCATCACACATTGTTGGAATGTGAGTGTGATGACAGATATGTGCCATCCAGCCAAAAGAGAATCTTCGTATCACCCATATAAATGTAAACATGGACACTTCTGACCGATTCAGAGACTCAAGATAAACTCCTGTGGAATTCCACAGATGGGTGGGTGGGGTCAATATCTTAAAGGCAGGAATGTTCTTAACTCAGTCTGAGAGAAAGAATCTAAACATCTCTTGGACCAGGCCATAAAATGCAGGCTGTGTAAAATGGGCACTCCAAATGTTGTTTTCAACAGTGGAGATTACAACAGTACACTTAAACAATTTATTTGCAAACACACAAAGTCCTAGAGTTTAGATTATTCTTATTCAATCTCTTGGGTGTGGGTATTCTGTTTTTTTCTTACATTTGAACAGTAAAAAAATAGCACATGTGGTTGTGTGCTTTATACCAACAATTGGGTTCTCTAGCTCCTGACACCATTAACATGCCTTGTAACAGCAAACACTGCTATTGTTAACTCTGAGGAATAGTAAGGGCTAGAGTTTGAAAGAGTGAGCAAAGTCTCAAGCCTCCTAGTATTCCAGTTACAAACTCGTATTATTGGAAAAAGAGGAATTTCTATCTTATAGCAAGTGGTTACCTCATGCAACTATCATCCTTCTATTAAGCATGTGGAGTCTCTTCTCCTGAATGCAGTGCTCCACTATGCATCTGTGACCTCACTTAACCATCTCAGTAGTACTAATCCACACCAACAAACATTACACGCTCCTCTCTACCAAAGACTCTTTCTCAGTCAACTGTGTATTTATGGATTTAGCATAGACTGAACCTAACTACAAAGCAGTAGCATGCCGCACAAAGTTAAGAGAAGTACAAAGTACATATAGGTAGGTGTCTGAGATGGAGAAAGTGGTTAGGGTAAAGAAGCTTGGTGGGTTTGGGGTGAGGATCAGGGAGCGGCAAGATGTTGTTTGAAAAGACTAGTGATGTTCCTTTGTGTCCCAAAACACTGTTTGCTACTGTGGTCCGTGCACTGTAATGCTTCCAATGGAATGTCTCCTTTGTCACCAGTGCAACTACTATAGACTGTCTCACGTGACCTGAATCACTTTGTTCCCTTAGGATTGAGACCGAAGGCATCTCGCACTGGAGTCATTTGTGGCCCAACCATGATTCACAGCCTCTTCCTCATCAATGCTTCGGGGGACATCTTCCTGGAGAAACACTGGAAGAGCGTGGTCAGCCGCTCTGTCTGCGATTACTTCTTCGAGGCTCAGGAGCGGGCTTCTGAGGCCGAGAATGTACCTCCTGTGATTCCCACCCCCCATCATTACCTGTTGAGTGTCTACCGGCACAAGATCTTCTTTGTGGCCGTGATCCAGACCGAAGTGCCTCCTCTGTTTGCCATCGAATTTCTGCACCGTGTGGTGGACACATTCCAAGTGAGCTTACAAATTGTGGCTATCGGGTGGAGTGGGGTAGACAGTTGGATTCAGCATAAGGCAAACGGATAGAGACAAGAGCTAGAGTGGGACACTCATGAGTAGTTGGTAAGGGGAGGCATTTGTGGAATTGACACTAGATACGAGGGGATACACTGCTTTACCTGGTCTTTGTTCTACCTTGCTATCTTTTTATACCTGCTAGGGCTTCTGGCTACTGTTTTATTTGTTGCAGTACAATTATGAATTAGAACACAATTATGCCTTTTATTATGTTTTATATTCACAAAATATGCAAATGCTGTGAAAGCTGGCTATGCTTAAGGTTGTTTTGTCCAGATTTTTTGGTAAGTCTATATTTATTTGTCAAAACAGCATGGCATCGTGCATGAGGCTGCATCAGTCTCCGGTTTCATTTATCGCATGTAACATGCCAGGCGTGATTTTTTTATTGCAGATATTTATTAGTTATTGTTTTTGGTCAGGCATGTGTTACAGTTTTCCAACAAAGCGAGAAGGTAGCACACTACCTCGCATCCAAGCACTCCGTACTCTCGGATACATTACGGTAAATGCAGTGCATGGTAACACTTACTTTAGTAAACATCTTTAGTTTTCACCATTGTTGGTGCAGTCAGTGCTGTGTACCTCTGAACACGTGTTTCAAAATTGTCTTTCTTCAGGTGAGAGTAAGAAATTGTTTTGGGGATTCTGGAAAGTTTCCCAGATGCCTCTCTCTTGTCTCCATATCCTGGCTTTCACGCTTGCTAAACGAGGATTTGTGAAAGGCCAGTCTGGGGAACAGAAGTTACGAGAAAGTAAACTGTTGACTGACTCCAAATCTATTTAAATATAAACCTTTATAACTTGTACACCAGGTGTGTTTCATGGACGGTTATGTGGCACCAAATAGGGGACAATGAGAATGAGTGTGCATGAGGTGAACATCTATGTGTAGCAAGCAAGTACTGTCGCTCAGACAAGCATGCAGGGCACGAGTTGGGGGTACACGTGGGTGGACGGCGTTCATCCACTTTTATCACAGGGTGAACGCCGTCAACCCTGCCAAGAATTTGGGCCATCACAATAATGTGCTAAACTCATCCTGGTGTAATTTCCAAACACCGGGACACTTTCAGCAGTGCCTGCACGTTGACTGCTTTCCATCAGCAACAACGAGCAGGCGGGAACAGGGCGTTCTTATTCAAGACTCCTGCTGGGCCCATAACACAGCCGAATGGAGGAGTCATCAGGCCTCCTTTTGTTTGAGTCTCTTGGCTGGGAGCAGTCAGGATCCTAACACCAGATGCAAATAAAATGGAGGGGAAACAAAGGCTCACACCTTGATAGCACTTCACACATACTTAAGAGAGGCAGCTTTTCACTTTGTTCAGTCCCTGTTTGGGAGGTGTGCATTCACTGTAAGAATGTCAGATGTGTTGGTCTTTGCCAGTAGTTACACAAAACAAATTGCATTTATATAGAGCTTACTTCCCCTTTGGAGGCGTGAAATAATTTGAGTCCCACTATTTTTTCTTGTATAGCCCTACTCTCCCCAATGCAGGGTGTCAGATTGCTTTACACCACATGCATATTACATGTACAATACATTATATACGTTTGTAAGTGAATGTACAGGATGGGTTACATGAAACTGGGGGATTGCAGGGTGTAGAGGTCACATATCATCTTCCATAGGTCACTGTGCTACTATCTTCACAATGTGCTCAAACGTACACATGATAGACCTGCTAAACATATATGTGAGGACTTTAGATCTGATGTCACTTCTTGTGATGCCACTTCCTGTAAAGTCGTGGATTGTGATGCCTCTTTCTATGATGTCAAGTTCTGTGATACCATGTGTGATGTCGTGCGCCGTGATGTCGTGCGCCGTGATGTCGTACGCCGTGATGTCGTGCGCCGTGATGTCGTGCGCCGTGATGTCATGTGCCGTGATGTCGTACGCTGTGATGTCACTTGCATACTGCCTAACTAGGTTAGTCCCCCCACTTCTTTTTTAGGTCTCGCCTGTCAATGCGCATGCGCATTGAGCAGAGCGAGACTATGGGGGCTTAAACAGACCTTACCTACACTGGCGATTCACTGGCGATTTGATGAAGTGCATGTGCACTTTTAACTCAATGCGCAAGCGCAATTAGTTAAAATGCGCGTGCACAGCATCAAATCGTCAGCTTAGTGCAGCCAGCAGCTCTTCCCGTTCTGCCCCCTGCTGCATCAAAGGCTTGGCGCTCTGCCTCAGCCCAGCCATTCTCCTCCCCTAATTACCCCCTGCTGCATCAAAGGCTTTTTCACGGCCGGCCGGCCGTGCTTTCAGTTTCACGGCTGGCCGGCCGTGTCTCCTCGCCTTTTCTCATTATTTGAGTGCCTTCTCCTTGATTTTTGCCGCTGCTTTCACCTTGCTTTCTCCGCGTTTATCTCATTGACGTTCCCGCAAAATTCATACTAATAATTACTATAATGGTGACAATATTTTTGTTAATAACTCATTCGGGAACAATCATTGTATCAATTTCCATTAGTATCTCAGCACATCCGCTATACTCGCTCTGAAATAGCTCAATGGTCGACACGCTGACTGGGGAGACCTGTATCCAAACCTTCATATTATTGGCCATTATCAAAACAGTAACTTCTTCAGTTAATGAACATACTGATGTGTGTGTAAACCTGTAGATCCCACAATATGTCCGAAAATTAGCTCAGTAGATAAATGTCCCTCTTCAACTGCTCTCTGTATAAACTGTGGGTCACTTGATACCAGCACACTTTCATCCTCAGCAAAGTGCACAAATGTGACAAATGCTGACAACTGGGGCAGGAGGGGTCTGAATGCCCGAGCCGCCAGTTGTCGGAGATATCAGGCACCCGGTCTGATGACTCCTAGTTCCATTTCGGATTTTGATTCTCCCTACCGCAGTCTCTATCCTGCCCTGCTCCCTGATTGGATCAGGGCCGAACGCGGGAAGTATATATATAATAATAATAAAAAAACAGCTCTAATACACGCCAGGTATTTCCGGGTTTGCTGTTTTCCACGCATCACTGCTCGGCGATGGATCGGCTTTTTGATGATATCGCGATGTTGTTAAGGTATGGGAACTTCGCTGGCCTGTTTATTCGTGCCGCGTTTATATCTTCCTTTTGTTAGTGGGGGTCCAAGGACGTGTTGTTCCATCTTTGAAAACGTCCGTTCCTTGGGTTTAAATGGGGGAAGCGTGGGTCCATGTCCCTTAACTTCAATCACAAGTACGGACGTGTTATTGTTCTATCTTTTCACTTTGGCCCCTATGTTCATTTCATGATTCAAACTACGAGCGGGAGGGCTTCGAAATGTTTGCTACTTATGTCTGGTCTCGTAAAAATGATTTGGTTCCGGAGAGATAGTTCTGTTTTCTTTCTCCCCCCCTCCCCCCTCACTCACCCATACACCCCCTCACCCCCTCACCCCCTCACCCCCTCACCCCCTCACCCCCTCACCCTCACACCACCTCACCCTCACACCACCTCACCCTCACACCACCTCACCCTCACACACCCTCACACACCCTCACACTCACACACCCTCACTCCCCCTCACCCCCTCACACCCCCTCACCCTCACACACTCTCACCCTCACTCACTCACCCTCACACACACCCTCACACCTTCACCAGCATAGCATAACAATACATAGCATAACACAACACAGCACAGCATAGCATAACAAAAAAAAGCATAGGATAGCAAAACATAGCAAAAGCATAACAAAACAGCATAGGATAGCAAAACAAAGCGTAGCATAACAAAACAAAACAGCATAGCAAAACACAACAAAGCATACCATAGCATAACTAAACACAACAAAACATAGCATAGCATAACAAAACATAGCATAACAAAACAAAGCATAACATAATATGACAAAGCATAGCAAAACAAAACAAAACAAAGCATAGCATAACAAAACATAGCAAAACACAACAAAACATAGCATAGCTTTACAAAACACAACAAAACAGCATAGCAAAACAAAACATATAATAGCATAGCAAAACATAGCAAAGCATACCAAAACATAGCATAGCAAAACATAGCAAAGCATACCAAACACAACAAAACATAGCTTATCATAACAAAACACAGCATAGCATAAAAAATCAAAGCATAGGATAGCAAAACGTAGCATAGCAAAACAAAGCATAGGATAGCAAAACAAAACATAGCATAGTATAACAAAGCAGCATAACATAACAAAACATAGCATTAAAAAATACATAGCATAACAAAACATAGCAAAACACAACAAAACATAGCATAGCTTTACAAAACACAACAAAACAGCATAGCAAAACAAAACATATAATAGCATAGCAAAACATAGCAAAGCATACCAAACACAACAAAACATAGCATGGCATACCAAAACATAGCATAGCAAAACAAAGCATAGCATAATAAAACACAACAAAACATAGCTTATCATAACAAAACATAGCATCATAGCATAACATAGCATAGCATAACAAAACACAGCATAGCATAGCATAAAAAATCAAAGCATAGGATAGCAAAACGTAGCATAGCAAAACAAAACATAGGATAGCAAAACAAAACATAGCATAGCATACAGCATCACTCCACCACCACCACAGCATCACTCAGGGGCACCACAACATCACTATGCTCTACCACAGCATCACTAAACGCCACAGCATCACTCGTTCGCCATCACAACATCACTCAGCGCCACCAGAGCATCAATCTGTGCAACCATTCAACAACAACTGGTTCAAATATGTTCTCTCAATGTTTCAAGCTTTATTGCAAATGTAACAAACATGTTAATATTTCACTTCTGTTCTTGGATTTTCGTCACAATAAAATACACTGAACATAATCTTCACAAAAGTTATTTACAAAAGTTTAAGCTATTACCATTATAAATTACAATACCTTTTATTTAAGTATTAATTATTAAAAAAAATTAAAAGCCATTTTCATTTGTAATATCAATACATGTAAGTCACGTAAATACAACACATATTGCATTACAAATGGTATAGGTATCACATTTGCGAAAGTTATAACTATTGGCATTGTAAATGACAAAGCTATTAATTTAGCTATTTTCAAAAACAAAACATAAATCAAAAATTTGTCATTTACAAGACCAATAGCTCCAACTTTTCTAATGCGAGACCTATTGCATTTCCAATGCTTGTTTAGGACTTGTGCCCTGCAAGCATGTACTACGCTCAGGAAAGAAGCAGCATTTCTTAAAGGGTTGCTCTAGTACTGTTATGGCTAGAGCTCAGCAGAGGGGCCTGAGGGTAGAAGCTCCCGTAGGCGAACAGATGCTTCACAACAAAAAACAAAGTTAACACTTGTATCAGAATATGGTACAGTCAAGATGCCTAAAGATTCAGCAAGGGAGGTCACCTGATCACCATCAACATAGAAAATCAACAAAGAAAAGGACTCTGGGAAAAACAGAAATTAGCCTGAAAAGTAGATTGGGAGATCAGTGAAGGAAGAGATGGTGATAAAAGTAAGGGAATGAGACCAATTGGTTTTGATCAGCATGATCATATTTATGGTCACTGGAATTATGTGGCAATCGAGGACCAAATTATGCATCAGGGTTCAGTAAATTATGTGTCAAGAAAAAGCAATTTTGGGCCATAAGGCGACACGTTCTCTGGCAGTATTATGTCGCTATTTTGTCTTTTTAACACACAATGCTGTCTTGGCAATGGTTTAATCCCTAAACACAGCAATTAGCAACTCAAATGTGACCAGTTACCTCTGCAAAATGTTTGGCACTGTGCAGCACCATGAGTGTCACACATTCTTAATAACTTTTGGTCTCTTTGAGAATCAAACTATTTTTTTGTCGAAAAATGCACATTATGCTGCAGATGATGAAATACGTGACAAGCATGGTAAGTCCATAGTAATGCAGAAAATACCATCGCCGATGTGTCACATAAGTCGTGTGCCTTTCACATACGTACCCAATCCATACTAATGATATTTCCTTCACAATTGAAAAAAGCTTTACATTAACACTAATCCAATAAAAATGGCTTGAAATTATATTAGTTGTACCAATAATGTGTTATCAGACTTATACTTAATTTCATTTCAAATTTGGAGTACAAAATCCGTTTGCAGGTTGACGCTTTCCACCAGCCCCTTTTTGTTTTCTTACTTTCCTGAAGACATTTGCGATTATACCCAAAATAAGAATGCAGCTGTACTCCAACAGTAATTCACGCAAGACCAAAATATTTGCTAGGTTTGACCTTATAGCAACCCGCGAGGGGAATAGTGCATCTTCTACTAAAGATAGGAGAAGGGACCAGAGATGGAACAGTCTTGGGTGCTTAGAGGTGGAAAACGAGGAGCAGCCTCCAAGTTCATGAGCTCTTCTGATGCAACACAACGAAGCGTGTTTAAGCCCAAAATTCATCATAGCTGGGAAGCATATTTCAGTCCCAATTTATATTCTGCAAAGCATAAGGGTGCGGTTGGAAGTTCCACAATAACACACAAACAGTCTAAGTATTGCTTTGGATGACAAGGTAGCTGGCACCAGCAAGTAACACTTTTGTGTAAACAACTCTACAAGGTGGATGATCTGCCCTGCAGGAGTCTTAATGGTCATTAGCACATTCTTTTAATCACAACCGTTTGAAAGGTAAGCCTGTACACTGTGTTTTAAACACTGGTTGTGGGACACACATCAATATCCTGTAACATGGGAGTCAACTGCCATTATTGCCAAGATGCAGTAGAGTCCACCTTTGGCACATGGCTGGCTGAAAAGCTTCTTCAGGCGACGCCTGGAATCGTGGGAAATGTAGTTTCTTGCTCGATGGGCTGTATAACCACTTCATCAGGAATGTTTACAGATTAGGTTCTATTATGCTATACTTCCCAAATGACACTTGTTGAAGGCACTGCCTGTCGGTGAATATAGCCACTGACTACCCAGTCCTAGCCATAAACCTTTGCGGTCAACAGCCACTGATCGACTTCCACCAGTCAACGCTCATCGCGTGTTTTATCTTTACCTGCGTTTCTTGGTTTTATCTGTTAATGGATTGTTCATCGATTTTAAGAGCCTGGTCAGTGCCTTGTTGTTTAAGGCTGGATATTTGATAATCAATGGGGGAAGTTCTCATGGTGGGCTGTTTTGTTAGTTTGTATCGGTTTTGTTTCTTACCCGTCTTTCACTAGGGATAAGGCCTTTGACCTTTTTAACTCGGTTTCCCTCTTTTCCGTCTTCCTCACTCGCTCTATTTTGCTCTCGCCTGTATCCCACTTTTGCCCTTTGCCACCATGTCCATATATTTCCTTCTCACTCTTTCCAGGTTTTCTCTTTCACCCACCCCCTGTACTCCCATTTTTTTCCCCTGTCCCTTTTTCTATCACTCTTTTGTATACCAACTCTTTGTGTTAACCTGATCACCCCTCTTTTTAGCACTACTTCTCCCTTCTGCGCCTGCTTTGTCTCTATTCATGCCGTTCTTTCTCACTGTGTTGCTTTTTCTATCTGTTGCTAGCTCTTGTTTTATTCATTACTGTGAAGACCTAGGTCTCCTGTTTCACATATCAGTTTCTGATGCTGACATGTTTTTCCTTTGAGTATCTTCCAGAGCCATTCATTTTGTGAATCAAACTCTGTGTGCAGAGGAAGCAGGTTGGTCTTTCTTGTAGGAGACAGAAAGGAGGGGAGCAGGAGGCTGCTTCTGTCTATAGACCAGCAAGCATTAGTCTACAGGCAAATGCATATTGTGTAGTTGGAGCACCTTCGAGTGACAGGCTGGGAGAATTTAAGGGGCTCTCGCACTTTGAGCCAATTTGAGTGTGCCAGGACATGCATGGTTATTTCACAAAAGGTAATTCCACCCCATCTCCACGCGTGCAAATTGTATGACCATCAGGCATTGAAAGAGCGTATTGGACAAGATGCTGCAATCAAATGCACGTTACATCCCTCAAATGTCAAAACTAGAACTTGGGGCTAGATCCTTAACCTCTACGTAGGATATCAATCTATACTGTAAAAAAGTGGTTCTTGACCTCTGTGGCCCACACTGAGTCATTACTTGATTCTTGGCACACCTCCACTGGGTTATTACTGTAAGCGGAGGAATCCGCCCTCAGCAATTCCTATGATTTGACACTCAATATACAAAAATGCAGAAGCAAGTATACATTCAACAAACCCACAAATGGTGAAATATTTTATTTGATTCACAAATATAGAAAAATCGAATTTTTCATTTTAATTGGAAGGTTGGAGCGTTTCTAAATTTGGTTCTTAGTTCTAAGAGACAAAGCGATATGCTTGACTGTCACATCGCTTTGTCATTCATCTTAATGCATGCTCTCTTTTTGGCAGCACTTCATTTGAGGCCACTGATCGCCCATACTGTATTATGTTTAGTGTAATTACACTGCTGCTACGGATTAAGCTTACAACACCGTCATTTTAGCCTCCAATTTTATATTCTTTCCTATTTACAGAACGTTTTTAAATTTTGAAATGTTAAATTTTGCTTCTTTATTTATATATACTTCATTAATCTGCTAATATAATTAAAATTTCCAAACCGCCACGGACACCTAGAGTACATGCCTGCAGTCTACAGGAGTCCTTGGACGGCAGGTTAAGATCATCTGCTGTAAACTGACATTCACATGTTGACCTGTGGTTTCAGAGGTGCTACACCTTTGGATATTAGTGCAGTTAGTGACCTTTGGCTGATCTTTTAACACGTGGGATTCTTAAAGAGGGTCAAAAGGTGTTTTAACTTGGTTGGCACCACTGAAATACATCACTGGTGGCTAGGGATTCAGCTGGAAACAGACTGCTTTGGGACCAAGTTTCATTTTTCGTTACTACTTGAAGAGTTCATGGAGACCATCTAATTCCATCAAGAATCTGTAATCATGGTGCTTTTCGAGCCTATAACTTGCATGGTATGTGATTTTGAAGTTTCGATGTAGCTTGATCTTGGGATATCTATTTCTTACAAGAATTGCCTACTACATATATCCCAAGACATCACCATCATCTCCTACGCCGATGACACCCAACTCATCATTTCCCTGACAGACCAGACAAACACCACCAGAACCAACTTCACCAACTGCATGACTATAGTAGCAGACTGGATGCGAACCAACTGCCTGAAGCTCAACTCTGACAAGATGGAAAGACTGGTCTTCAGCAACAAGACTCCTCATGGGATTCCATCTGGTAGCCGTCTGAGCTAGGACCAGCACCCACACCCCCAGAGCACGCAAGAAATCTAATAGTCATTCTAGATGACATGACGGCTCAAGTGAAGGCAGTGTGAACCCCTTTTTCCACACCCTACGCATGCTGCAAAAGATCTTCAAATGGCTGCCTCGGAACTCCAGACGGGTTATTAAGCAAGCACTTATCACCAGCAGGCTGGACTGCGGTAACACTCTGTATGCCGGAATCTCCAAACAACTCCCACACAGACTCCAGACCATCCAAAACACTGCTGCAAGACTCATACTCGACCTCCCATGCCGCACCAACATCACACCGGACCTCAGGAAGCTCCACTGGTTCCCCATTTACAAGTGCAGCCAATTCAAACTTCTCACACACATATACAAAGCCCTACACAACACAGGACCAGAATACCTGAACAGCCGCATACACTTTCATCAACCCACCAGACACCTACGCTCTGTCTCAATCTCACTCACACACATTCCCAGCATCCGCAAAAGCAAAACTGGAGGTCACTCATTCTCCTACATCGCACTCAACACATGGAACAACCTCCTTCAACACATCAGAAACTCCTCACTTTTTGAGTTCCACAAGAAACTGCAGACCTTTTTTTATATAAGCAGCTTGGAACCACACACCTACACAAGTGCCTGGATAGCCTCGCAGGTTTTCAGTGCGCCATACAAATCAACATGACATAGATATTGGCACTTTATATTGATTTGCTTCTGTGTTTTAGGCCCCTGAAACAACATGTTAAGGAACATGTCATCGCTATTGTTGATGGCGCCCGACATGCCACCTAGCGTCTCTCCAGCGCTATTTTGAAAAAAGTGTGCTATGGAAGAAATGCCAGTACTAAGCCCAAAATGGATGGAGAATGTCGTCTGTCATCCACATATTGGCATGAAAACATGCTTCATCTTCATCAAGAAATCTCTTGCTCCTGGCATATTTCAGGTTTCTCCCCACACATAAGCAAGACTTGTTTTCCTTACTGCATCCAGCATGTGGAACAGAGAAAGGTCTGGTCCTCTCTGTTTGCGAAAGTCTGAGTATGAATGGCCATCCTCGAAACTTGTACTCTCTCACGCGGCGCACATCATGCGCCGCGTGGTGCGGTGACTTCGCCTTTCATAAAAGACCTTGATTTATCTTGTCTCTGCGTAGCTCTGAACAAATTAAAACTTTAAAAATGCAACTTTACCTGAGGTTGGTAGAAAGTTAATGCAATCATCACTGGAAAATAGTCTGAAATGGCTTCTTTGTGGGGCAGTGACTTGAATACTCTGCAGACTTCTTCCATTTCAAAATGCAGCTTCACATCACTAAAAATTCCTATCTTTCCAGTAGAGTAAGAGCATATGGATGCATCTGTTTTATAGACTTAATGGAGGTTTGGCAACTGTGGCTTTTTAACCATGCCCAGTGCAATTTGTTCAACAAATACGAAAGTAAGAAGGTGGGTGCATGCTTACCAGACACCCTACTGCCTACAGTGTCATAAACTAGACCTACCTCGGAACTGGGGGACTGGGTTCGAGCCTCGGTAACGACGCTGAACATCCTGTGATTCTGGGCAAATCACTTAATCTCCTCGTGCCTAACAAAAATGAATGTGTGTCCTCATGTAATGTAACTGGTGCTATGTAAAGCGCTATGATACCCGATTCGGTTGCGGGTCAAGTTCGCGCTATATAAAACTCTGCAAAAAAAAAACATGACATCAATAAACGGAAAGAGATTTCCAAAACAAAGCTGAAATGTCTAACAGAAGCCTCAAAAAAGAGAAATTGGAAGTTTTATTAAGAACTTCCAGGAAGGTATTAAACATGAAAAATACAAAACTGAAGCGTAATGAGCGAGATTCCAAGCAGGGAGCAGATATGTATATTTGCAAAAAGGGTTACTGAATTAATTAAAAGGGAACCAGCCCATACTAGGAACCAAGCAGACAAAACAGTCAGGAATAAAAGCTTCTGTGTCTCCAAGTAGTGACACTGAGAAACAAGACGAGGCGTATTGTCATAAATTGCTTCACTTTCCATGGTCCTCTCTTCTCCTTTTTGTAGAAGTGGTCAAAAGATAAGAATAGTGGCTAGGCGCAGGTGGAATGCGAGAAAAAAAGAGATGGAAACTAAAGTTCGGAAGGTGAAATAAAGCCCCAGGAAGGGGAAGAGCTAAATATGGGATGCAGATACTCTTGTGGTCCAGGACCAACCCCACAGATATCCATAGACCACCCTACTTTACCTTCAGACCCACCTTCCTGAACAGACTACTGATGACATAGTGGAGAACAGAGAGATCTCAGTGGTTAACTTGATACACAAATGTTAAACAGATGACATGATTGTGTTGTTAAAAAAAAGGAATTGGATTTTGCCCTATAAATGCATATTACTATAATACATGTAAGCTTGATCTGTACATATTTGTAATCCGGTTAGGGCTAAGGACAAGATATTAGTAAACACACAATACAAGACACGATTGACACTGCCCCAGACTCAAAGAGGAGATTACTGACAGAGTTGAAAATTGAGGGCTAAGCAATTAGGGCTATAGGTTTATAACACAAATGTACACCCATAACACCACTGCCAGTTTGCAGCTATGTTGACTAAAGGATTTAAAGAAACTAGAGAACAAAAAGTTGACCAACAGTGACTGGAAGATTATAAACTCACCTCAGGATAATGAAGGGTTATTTAGAAACTGCTGATTGTTGGCGATCTGATCATAAGTGAAGCAATCAAAGAAGGTGACCTGGTTGCAATGAGCCCGGAGGACTATGACCATGACAATTAAATAATGTAACCGTTAAATGAGCCAGAATTCTATTACATTTTAGACAGTAACTCTATCCCTAAAATTGTCAAAACATTTAGCATACAGCTTGAAATCAGGTCAGTTACGCATCACTGCTGAATAATGATGAACACAGATACCTCACTGCACACAAATCCAAATATACATGCACCCAAATTGTCAAAAAAATACACACAGGAGGATCTGTTTTCCTAGGAAAACCTATCATCTCTGGCATAGATTCCCCAACAGAAAAAAATGCATTTATAGGTGTGTGCTTAAGACCTTATGTTACCACCTTACCATCATATATACCGGGCACACAGAACATTTTCCACACCTTTAATGATCTATCCTGTTACATTGCATAACTCTGGTCACCATGGGCGTTATAGGCCAATGTACATGTATTAACAATGGGAACTCATTTCATGGGTTCCAGATATGTGAATTACTCTGACTATAAATGGGTACAATGGGAAATAATCAGGATGATAATAGAGAACAATATCTCCCTGCACGAACACTGGTGGTGCAAACATTTGCAGGGTACTGCCATTTTCTCACAGTTTGCTCCCTCATATGCCAATTTGCTCTAGAGTTGGTATGAGATGAAGCATTTCTGGGCTTTAGACCCCTCCCCAACAAATTAGTTTTGGGAAAGATACATATGTGAGATCCTGATCATTTGGACAGGAAGAGACTGAGGAAAAGTTACAACAATTCCACACCCATCTAGAACACTTCACTTCAGATTACAACAGACAGCTAGTGAGATTTCTTGATATAGAATGATTATTATTTTTTTAAAACATTTTTATTGACTTTTTGCAGCATAAAAACAAACAACAAGCATGTCAGTATCGAGCAAGACCTCCACACCCCCAACCCCCCACCCTCCCCTCCCATCACTTGATCCAGGACCCAGTTTCTTATTTCCAATAGTTCATCCAAATTTTTCGCCCAAGTCCACAATAATATTAGCTCCAGTTCCCTTATCCATATCCGATCAATGGAGACAATATGCTCATGCCTCCGTGTCATATCAAAGCCCACCATCCAGTCCATGGTACCGGCGCCATTTGCCCCACACCCTACCAAACTTCTTTGGGCACCCTCTCGCTTTGTATGTGACTCTTTCGGCCGCCATGTATAGGTCCATACCCCTCCTCCACCTGTGGTACGTCAGGTGCCCCCCACTTCCGGGCCACGTCTCTCTTGGCCACCACCAAGGCTAGCACCAGAAAAATCAGCAATGGGCGTGTCAAATCTACATCATTCGTCATTCCCAGAAGCACACGCTTAGGGTCTAAGGGTATGGCAGTCTCCAGCACCTCCCCTAGTTCTAACAGGACCTCCAACCAATAGGTTTGAATGTTTGAACAGGACCAGATCGTGTGAATGAAGTCCCCCCTATCATGACCACAGTGCAAACAACATGGATCAGGCACTCTTCCCCATTTTATGTAGGCGCACTCTATCAAAATAGGTCCTATGAAGGATCGTAAACTGGACCAATCTGAGGCGTGATTTAATCCCTACTTCCCTAGAATGCATCAACACCACACCCCAGTCTACGTCATCCATGTCCCCCACCTCCCGCTCCCACGTGGCCCGGAGGCTCCCAAATTTATCTGGTCCATTATTCATTATAATTTTATACTTAAGGGACACTGCCTTCCCAGGGATCCGTTCTTGCAAAAGGCGGCCCTCTAATGGAGCATACTCAGGGAGTGCCTCCGTCAAAGCCCTCTCCGCCCTCCAGGCATGACGCAATTGCATATATTTAAAATATTGGGAGCGATGTAGCCCATACTCCTGTCGCAGTGAAGGGAAGGATTGTAGTACCCCTTTCTTTATCACATCGCCCACTTGATATAGAATTATTGGTTCACAATGAAACAAGCCAGAATAAATGAAAAGGAAACACCATGTGATGCAGCACTATTAGCAGGCTGGCCCACCAAAATACACTCCATACAAAGAAATGATCAGAATAAGAATACTTTACAGTCTGAATTCTGATTTTGGAAATGCAGCAACTGATGTTGACGATAGATTCCACAACAAACGATACACTGAAAATGTATTCAACAAAGTAAAATGTCACATACAGGGAATGAACAGGGTTACGTCCTGATCCCCCTCGACCCCTCATGCCCAAAAAGAATAAGAAGAATGAAGAAATATAGTAAGACTGGTGACCAAATGCCACATATAAGCACAGCCACGAAGAAACCTGCACCATAGAGGAAAACTCTATTAGCAAATTCACAAGAAAGAAGAACCGCATTACTTTCACGGAAGACACTGCAAACCATGTTAGTCCTTGCTGCCACATACATGCATCTCAGACAAATTGTTTGACATCATATACACATGGCTTTCGCAGGTTTGGCCTCTGCAGAATGTGCAAATAATTGGTTAATAAGTGTGAGAAATTCATTTACAACGCAAGGAAGGAATATAGAATCCCAGATCATATTAACTATTTCACAAATTTGTAATTTGTGTACTGATTTACAAATGTAAGTTCATATATCTAGAAAGTAGTATCAGACTGTTAAGTGATTATACTTTAAAACGCATTAGGGCTGTAAGGCACCTAGATGCCAGATACTCACCCGCCACATGTTTTGGCAGGTGAATCATGGAGATGGTGATATCAGTTTGGGATTTAGTGCAATTGAACATTTGAAGCAGGATCCGAGACGGGGTGATCGTCTGTGAAGACCACCAGGACATTTCTACTGTGTATTTGGTGCACAGCTATCACTTCTTCAAAAAAGTCCCATGGACTAAAAGCTGCTGCACCAGATACATGGTGGCAGCTGCATGATGAGCTCTGACTCGGGGTTGCCAAGAATCTTCTCCTTGAGCATTGTTGTCCTCCGCAGTGGTTTTTGTGCGGTGAGGACAGGACATGCTTGTCCCCAAGTGTTATTTAGGGGGAGCACCTTGAAGGATGAGCTCAGAGCAGAGAGGTAAATAAGAATGTGTACAGTCCCGACTACCTAGGGATCTCCATGGCCTCTCCCCCCAGGGGTTCTTAACTTCCACTGTGTGTACATTGTGGGTTGGGTAGCATGGTTCTTAATTTTATTTGGGCTAACGTGGTGTGCATTGACCGCTTTGATGTTTAAGTGGTGCCACCTGTGAGGACATACTGCATGCAGCGTACAGTAGTGTGTCCCTTTCACAGGGTAAGACTATTCTGGCTTCCTTGTCCGTGGAGCCTCCCCTTGGACTGCATTGCCGAGACCCCGTAGCTCTCTTACTATGGTCGGATTGTGCTTGTAATTTACACTCTATTCAGAGCACTTTCTAAATGAAGATGGTTGATCAAACCTGATTTGCTTCTTGGGAGCTTCCCCTGGAGGCCAGGCCAAACCTCCATATACAGTGTCTGGTTTGTATGGTGCTGAACCACATCCTGTGTTCTTCTGTGACCTTCTTCCTTTTGGTTCTGTTACAAAGTGTCAGGAAATTGCAGGGATCCTCTCAAGGAGGTGTCCTTTCCTCTCTGGGAATCATCCATCTTTTCTTCATCTGTTGATGCCTGCCCATCCCATCCTTTGTGAAAGGTTAAAAAGACTACTCGTGAAGCTTTTTAATTTGGTTGTCTTAGGTTATGATTTTTGAACATGGCATCCCCACTTCATTGGTCCTGGCTTTCTGACTGTGCCCCCTGTTTTAGGTAAATACGTTTTGACACAATCCCACCTGGGACTGTCTCCCGCTCTCAGTTTTTAGCTATCCTGTTGTCCCTCCTTGCTTTCACTTGCCGTTACTAGTGATGTCCTCTCTCTTGCAGGATTATTTTGGCGTGTGTTCGGAGGTGGTGATTAAGGATAATGTTGTG
Organism: Lissotriton helveticus; assembly: GCF_964261635.1. Classification (NCBI taxonomy): domain Eukaryota; kingdom Metazoa; phylum Chordata; class Amphibia; order Caudata; family Salamandridae; genus Lissotriton; species Lissotriton helveticus. The sequence goes on along the minus strand of NC_136072.1, from coordinate 535,187,757 downwards.
GTTGTTTACGAGGTGCTGGAGGAAATGCTGGACAACGGGTTCCCACTGGCCACAGAGTCAAATATCCTGAAGGAGCTCATTAAACCCCCCACAATTCTGCGCACCGTTGTCAACACCATCACAGGTAAGTGACCACAACAGCGCAAGGGTGGAGAAAGCGGGACTTTATGCCTTTGGAGGCATACAGCCTAGGAATGTTGGGACAGGCGTGTAGATCCAAGAGATGTGGGCTGGTTGGTCTACACAATTTACACTGCGTTTCAGACCAGCTTCTTAGTAACTGTCAACACTACTGAATCATATGTTAACAAAATCTGTTTGCAGAACAGTACATATGAGAAAACCAAAAACTATTATTTGCTAAGCAAATGTTGTTAAAACATAAATTTGCCAAGTGCATGTGGTTCAACACCGAAGCGACATGCTCAATCCAAAGGTTTCTCATTCTATAGGGAGACAAACATTCAGGAGCCAAAGGTTTTGTTTGGGCAATTGAAGAGTTGGGAAAAAGATGACATGATCACTTTAACCTCTGAAAAGGTCTGTTTGTTGATCTTTTGTGCCAAACTATTGGAGCCTGATAACACTGGCAGGCTTCACAGAGACTGTGCTCAGGTCAGGCATTGATAGCAAAAAACTGATGGTGTCCTGAAAAATGCTGAACATGGATTAATAGTGATTGGGGCAGACAATCGCCTCCATTTTAAAAAGTGAAATATAAGTATTGATGCCCTGTAATGCGTAATGTAATGTTATATGTCATATTTTATATCTTTAATAAACAAATTAGCCACATTTGCAAATACATATTTATACTTGGACCACTGGTATATTTGGAAATATTTCTGAGGGAAACAATATAGATTTTATGAACTGTACTTCTGTGTTAAAAGCAATGGCACATAAAATTGGTATTTAATAAGCATACACATATTTGAGACATGTTCCTATATGAGAAAAGTCAATAACGGGTGAGTTCAAAAGTTAGGGTCCCCCCTTATTTTCCTAAGCATCACATTCACCCATATCTTGCTCGATGAACAAAGGTATCCGTATTAACTTATTGAGTCTGGGAGGGGTGGGGGCAATAGGTAGAAATCAATATATAGCACTTTGCAGTAGAATAACGTTTTTGTTGATTGGCAACCACTGTAGGGTTAAGCAAGTGTCACGCTTGATCTAGAGAGGATAAAAAAGAAGGAATGCACCAGCACGGACACATTTTAAAAGTTAGGGCAAAATGACTCTCCTCCTTCTCCCCATACAAAACCTACTTCGCAAAATTCAGAGGCCTTTCTTGGGGTGTCAACTGACGCTGGTTTATTTGCTGAATGATCAGGGCTCAACCATGCATGATGGCTCTTTCCCTAGGCGTTTTCCGTCTGACCTTCCTGACTCCCCTGGTCTGGGGAAGAGATCAGCTTTGCTTTGAGGCTTCAGGAGCAAGAACTTTGAACAGTGAAGCTAGTGCATCATGAGAAGCAAACCAGTCCGGGCCTGGTGGCTTAGTGGCCTAATGGGTCCACTGTAGGAACTCATGTTTGACCCCACGGTCACAGGTTAAAATCCTGGGAGATCCACCTGGGGATCCACTCAGTCTTTCATCGTTCTGAGGTCGATAAAATGAGTACCATTGAGTTGGGTAACAATAAACATATGTTATTTGGGGCCAAGGTACCTTTGGGGGAACGTGCGCTTTACAAATACACCTTATGGTATGTTAGATCATGCTTTAATAGACAACAGCATGCAGCTGCCATAACTTCAGACAGGTGCTTGGCACGTCTGTAGTTATGAGTAGATGCAGCAGTGACCTATTCATTTAGAGGGTTCCAGAGGCACAACAACCTGTAGAAACAAGTGATGGTTGCGCAGTATGCAATAAGTACAATTAACTGCCATATGATCAGTTGTGTAGTTTTTGTGATAATGAGTATTGATTGGCAGATGTTTATTAAGCAGCTCGTTTTGCATAAAGTTCTTGCTGCCACTGTTTTGCTGTTACACTTAATTTAGCACAACACGTTTTACCATTACTCTAGTCGGTAGTATTACATTTTGTTAACCTTGGAACATTGGCAAGCAGACTCGCCCGTTGTGATTTTACAGTGTAAGATGCAGACTGTACAAAGATTTCTGCTGTAGCCAAACTGACCGATGAAGCCAACCTTGTCCTTCATCCTGCAAACATGGCACAGTTTGATACCACTCTCATTTTACTCAGGCTGCTGACGAAGACAAAAAATGTTGGCGCATCAGTAAAGGGCATGGCAAAGCTGTTCCCATGCTTGTGCTACAGTCCCCAAATGAGGATATCCTTGCACAACGTTGTGAATGAGCATTTAGAAACAGGCCCCAGTGTAACGTATCTTTATCAGAGCTCAAATTTCACTAAGGCCCACTTCGGAGACAATCTTCTGATGCAGAATAAACCACCTGGCTGGAGCTTCTGAGGGACACTGGAGAGTGGGGAAAATAGGGGGCCCGATGGGACTATTTGAAACGCCACTTCCTGTCTTAGAAGCATAGCCTGAGGCAAGGCGACAGCCCCCGTTGTCTGGAGGGTTGCACAGGGCCTGTAGTGGAATTAGAGGAGCGGCCTGCGAGGGTGGAAGTCACCGGAGAAGGGCGACTGGGACACGCTGGTGAGGAGACGGAAGTGACAACGTAGGCGGTGTTACCTGTGGGCGGCGTTTGGGATTTGTGGTTGGTGCTGGTGGGACCCTGCGGCATTTGGGGGCCCCCATGAAGACCTCTGACTTGATTGAATAGGCCGGCGACACGCTACAGACTGGAGGAGTGTTAGAGGCACTGGTGGAGAGAGGCTGTTGTAGCGCCCATTATCCCATCTTTTGAACACCGTTACTGCTGTGCCACTGGTTGCTAAAGACTGGATGCTGGCTGAGCTGCAGGAGTGTTAGAGACATTGGTGGAGAGAAACTGTTGTAACGGACGCTATCTCAACTTTCGGATGCCACTGCTGCTGTACCACTGATTGCTAAAGACTTGCTGCTGGCTGAACTGTCCTTGATCTGCGGAGCGAGCGCTACTGGGCCTGAGTGAGCTTACACTTCTGGCGGACGGAGCATATTTTCCTATTGATGAACAGAATTGTCAGAAGCGATCCACGGATTCCACGGTCTAGTGCCTAGAGTCCTCCCCGTAAGGGGTACAACGAGGTGAGACAGCCGCATACAGCACCTACCTGTCCACTCTCCTAGGGAATCTTCTGGAGTGAAGGCCAGTTGGCTGAGTCATTATCGCCGGTACGTTGTTCGCTCTTCTTGCAACCTGCGAATGCCCACAGCGCAGCAGTTGGGGATGGGCCAAAACACAACAAGGACACATGCGTGCTACCAGCCTTGATCCTGTGCAGGGGACTAAGGGGGAGATGCTGGAACCACAGCCCTGGCGGCCAAAATGGATTCCGTCCTTGCAGCGGTGGAGCGGATTGGTGCTGCACTGGATCACACTAGGACCTCCCTGGAGGCCCGAATCGACAAGGATCCCCGGAAGTTGGCTGATAAAGTTGCTGAGCACGACCAAACTCTGAAGGAGCTCCAACCCGTGATGCACAATCACATTGCCGCACTGCAGGATCTGATAGACCGCGTCCATATACTGGAAGACCGGGCGGAAGATGCGGAAGGGCGCTCACGCCGTAAGAACATCTGCGTGGTGGGCTTACCGGAGGAAGAATAAGGCAGAACCCCGAACAGTTCACAGAGAGATGGTTGTGCGATCTTCTACCTCAGGGAGCTCTGTCCGACAGTTTGTGGTGGAAAGGGCTCATAGCATACCAGCGCAAAAGCCACAACTAGGAGCCAGGCCACGTCCGTTCATATTTAAATTGCTCAACTATAGAGATATTGATGCCGTGCTCTGTGAAACATGCAAAATGGGCTCCCTTTAAGTGAGGGGCAGTCAAGTTATGCTTTTCCCAGACTACACTGCTCTCGTACTGAGGCTCCCTTTAAGTGAGGGGCAGTCAAGTTATGCTTTTCCCAGACTACACTGCTCTCGTACTGAGGCATAGGAGCAATTATACGGCTGTGTAGTGCCAACTCCGATCCTTGGAGCTACCTTATTCGCTGCTGTACCCGGCTACGTGTGGTCACAAAAGACGGGGCCCGTTTCTTTGATTCTCCTGAGGAGGCGTGGGACTGGCTAGAAGAGTCAGGATTGTGGACGGGAGTGCAGCCCTTGGGCCCGGATGGTGACCATGCACAGAGCCGGAAAACGAGACGAAGGCGGAGGAAGGGGCATCTGACAGCAGGTAACCCGGGGGCCCCTGCCCCAAACCCTGACAACATGAGAAAGGAACGGCGAGATGCGCTGGAAGCTGTGGCGACCCTTGGAACCCCACACCTCCAGGACCGGGCAGACTGTTACAGGCAGACTATGCTGGTGACCAGTGGCTCTTCGACACCATCCACATTAATCTCGGAAGATCCTTCGCTGCCAGTGGTAACCCCGCAAACCGCTGATGGCATTATAGGATGAAGCAATGACACGATGCACTTTATTGTGAGCAGCTCACACAAGTAGAACACTATTTGCTGTAATGCATAGACTTGCTGACTGGTACGCTGGTGGGGGTGGTTAGCTTGGGTTAAACATCACACGATCCTCCCATTGAGACAATACCTTAATACGCAGCCTGTCAGCGGGCAGAACACTGCTCCACCGGAGGTTGTGTATACGACTGTCCGGGCTGACAGGCTCACATGCTGCCGGTCCCAAGAGACACTTCTGGAGCTCTGGTATTTGGCGCACTGATCACACTGACACTAAAGGGGAAGGCTATCATATAACCTCTCTAGCACACACTCCCCAATAGGCAATATATTGCCCTAGTTCAGGATCCGTCAGTGTTACAGAAGTTTGGACGGCCATTGCGAAATGACCGCCCCAGATGTTCGGACGTTCTTAGTTTGTTGTATGTTGTTCTATCTGATGCAGCATTCAGAAGTAAACATGCAATCCCCTAGTTTCCACGTCCCACGAGATACCCCATCCCTGCTGCCCCTGTTGATCACCATAAACAGACATGACACGTGCGGACATAATCACATGGAACATACGTGGTATGTACACACCGGCGCGCCGCTGCTCCATTTTCGCGTATCTCCAGCGTTACTCAGCTGCAGTCGCCCTGTTGCAGGAAACACATATGACCCAGCCGGAACTTGACATACTGCGTAGGCATTGGAGAGGGCACATCTATGGCACAACATACTCCGCGCATGCGAGGGGCACACTAATCTGGGTGAGGACGGGCACCCCATTCACTTGCGAGGACACCGTGACAGATCCCGGTGGCAGATACACCCTAGTAAAAGAGACGCTTAATGGCCAGCTGATATTATTAGGCTCCATATATGCCCCAAACATAGATCAATCCTCGTTCCTAGCGATATTATCCGTAACACTGTCACCTTACGTTGGGCTGCCCTGGCTGTTGGGAGGGGACTTCAATTCGGTCCTTGATGTGCACATGGACAGTTTCTTGCCGCCACTTCGGTCTGCTATGGCAGCTTCTAGCGCACAAGTAATTGGGTACTGGTTGTCACGTTGGGCAGTACTGGATATATGGCACGTCTTGCATCCCACTGATCGAATTTACTCTTATTACTCTGCAGTTCACAGGTTACATGTGCGGTTGGATTGGGTGGTGGGCTCACAGTCCTTGGTCCCCCTGGTTGAAGTGGCGGAATACCTGGGTAGGACGCACTCCGATCATAATCCTTTACGGCTAAGACTGAATTGGGATCCTGGCCGCCCCCCATACCCACCTGGCGCCTCAGACTGCTGCACTGGAGGATCCAGATTTCCATGTATCCCTGGGGTCAGCTGTCCTGGAATATTTCGAACACAATGAAGGGACGGCGAGCTCTGCACTGGTGGAATGGGACGCCCACAAAATTGCCATTAGGGGGCACTGCCTCGGGGCCACGAGGGATATGCGTAAACAACTGTCCTTGGCGCTCACTCGTATAGAAGCGCAATTACTCCAATACTAAGTTGAAGGGGAGAGTGGGAGTGGTCGGTCAGGACACTTAGAGGATCTCAGGGCGCAACATGCGGATCTTATGGAGAGATTAAGATGCCACAACTACGCGGCCCATGCAGCTCGCACACACGCCAAGGCGGACAGGGCGGGCGACTTTTGCCCTTGCTGTTGATGCAGAGTAGGCATGCCCCAATCAGAGCAATCCGCACACCAGAAGGCCCTCTAGTATACACACAAAAAGAAATACACAAAGTGATGGCAGACCATTACACAAAACTATACTAATCCGGGGGGCATTGCTCCGAGCCTGCACTGGAGAGATTGTTCGCAACTATCCAGTTACTAACAGCCTCGAGCGCATCAAGAGGCACTTAACAGTCCCCTCACTCTGGAAGAAATCGGGGAGGCGATCGGATCCATGGCATCTGGGAAGACGCCAGGACCGGATGGCCTGCAGGCTGAGTTTTATAAGGCGTACCGGGAAGTTTTGAAACAACGCCTGCATACTCTCTACTCCACATCCCTGACGGATAACACACTGCCGCCGTCCATGCGAGAGGCCTATCTGGTGTCTCTCCTCAAATCAGAGAGGTACCCCGAAAACCTTGGATCATACAGGCCTTTGGCGCTCCTAAATACAGATTACAAAATCTTTGCTAAGTTGTTGGCAGAACGTCTGGCGACAGTGGTCCCCGAATTGGTCCATACTGACCAAAGTGGCTTTGTACCCAAATGTAGTACGTCGTTGAATTTGCTGAGGTTCTTTCCGATGGCAGCAGATAGTGGGCGGGATTGGCATAGAGCGGCGGTGCTTCTACGATATGAGTTGGGCTGGGAGTTTCTGCAAATGGTGGGCCTGTTATACAAAAATCCCACAGTCTGGGTGTGGCTAGGGCCATACATCTCAGATGCCACCCCGATATGTAGGGGAACCCGGCAGGGATGCCCGTTGTCCCCACTCCTGTTCGCGTTTGCCATTGAGCCCCTGGCAGCGGCTTTGCTAGCAACGCTGGGAGATGGAATACCCCTAGGTGATGCAACGCACCATGTCTCGCTATACGCAGACAACCTCCTAGTCGTTGAGAGATGTGGGAGCTATCCCAGTTCGCTTAGAGCACATCTTGTGCGACTTTGCTGCTATCTCTGGACTTAGGGTAAATGTCCATAAATCCTGTCTTTATGCTTTTGGGGGAGATACCAGGGACCCGGGTTATGTACTGGCTGGCTCGCAGGTGCAATGGAAAGCTGATATCTTCCGGTATTCGGGTATCCAGATTTAACGTCAACCAGTTGACCTCTTTGATGGTAATCTGGGTCGTGCAGTGACAGCCATCAAGTCGCAAATGAGCTTCTGGAGGACGCTTCCTCTTAACAGTCACAGGTAGAGTGGCATTATCTAAAATGGTGATCCTTCCTCGTGTCCTGTATCACTTCGCTAACTTACCATTATATGTCCCGGCGGCTTTCTTTAACAAGCTTGCTGCACTCCTTAGAGATTTCCTTTGGGGTAACGCACGTCATAGGATGGCGCTGGCAAAGTTATACTTGCCCGCGGACCAGGGGGGCCTAGCTGCCCCCTGCTTCGAACACTACTACTTGGCTGCACAATTGCAGTGGATAGCCCGATGGCTCGCGGATAGAGGCCGGGATGATAGGGCGACCACAGAACCCCCCCTTTCCTTGGACTGTATCACTAAGCTCTTTCACCCGGCTGCCAAGCTACCAGTGCCGGCTCCCCTCCTCTTAGCAGTGGCTTACAAATGTTTCCGCCGCTGCCTATACGTCACCAGGGGCCTGGTTCCCTACGCACCTGCTATACCGCTGGTGGGTTCTCCTAGCGGGCCTGGGGCGCTCACGTCTCTGGAGCTTTTGGAGTGGCATGAAGCAGGCCTACAGACCCTAGGGGACTTTTATCAGGATGGTGCGCTTCTACCATTTGAGTCTCTTACTGAAGAGCTTGGGCTTCCTCCGGGACAATTTTTAAGACATCGTTCTCTGATCACCACACTTACTTCTAGATGGGGGGGACATGAAAGAAGAGCCGAGTCAGCATCTCACCATACAGTACCTCCACGTTATGGGACGAGGCCGACACTTAATCCGTTGGTTTGCGGCATTCCTCCGCACGCATGCGGCAATAAAGTTAGGTTCACTCCGAGGCAAGTGGGAAGAAGATTTGGGGTGGCAATTAGAAGACAGAGAGTGGGAAAGGGTATTGAAGAACCCTACTCACATTCCCAGAAACATGCGGTTCCGTCAGATTAAATTATTCATAATTCACAGGGCGTACATCACCCCCGATAAGATCAATAGGTACTTTCACCGTGTGGACGCGGCCTGTCCCCGTTGTGCGGAGGTAGAGGCTGGCCTAGTGCACATGCTGTGGGACTGCCACGTACTACATACCTATTGGCGGGCTATCAGTGAGACGCTCTGCGCATGCACAGGCCGTAACATACCCTTTGAATGGCCGGCTTACTTACTGCATCAATTTCATAGGACCCCTGCCACAAAGGTTACCTCTCGTTTCCTAGACCTGGTGCTGGTAGTTGCCAAGTGCCTCTTAACGAAGCGCTGGAAAGCGCAATCCCCATCACACATAAGGGCATGGAGGTATTCCCTCCTAACGTGGGCCAAAGCGGAGGGACTGGCTATCACACGGAAGGAAACGCTGGGCCTGCGTGAGACACACATAGCAGCGCAATGGGAGGGTCTACTTCAAGCCCTCATACACATGGAGGAGGGCAGCGGCCAGTGGACGAGGGAGGCATTTCTACAATCTAAGATAGGTGGCATGTCAGGTGCATCAGCGCTGGGCTACATGCGGACACACAGCCGAACATCCTCGCTTCGAACGGTTAATTGACTGAGGTGAACAAATCCACACAAGTTTGGAATTAGAAAAGAGCCGTCCATGTGATCTGCGCCCGGAGGATACTTAGCCGAAAACCCTTTCCTTCGTGTGGCAAGTTTATCAAACTGAACGAATCCTAGAGTTTTGGAAACAAGAGAGTTTCCTGTGTCACCTTCGCAAGCCCAGCGCCCATATATATTTTTGAAAACATCCATCCCTGGAGCTTCCCTCGAAAATCTGATTGAGCCAGCCGCAGATGAGAGATTTAGGTCCTGACGGATCGCCCAAAGTTAAACGGAGTAAAACCTGCCACCTTGAAAGTTAAACAAGGTTATTATTAGCCTATGAATCCAGTGTAAAGGCTTTCCGGTCACACGGGTGCATTACCGAATGACGTCTCGGTGTGCGAGACCCCTAAGTGGACGTATTTGAATCCTCCCCCGGAACTTGAAACATGTGGTGCGTCCCACACACATTGGTACCTCCTTCCCTGATGAAGGTGCGGCCCCTGTAGGGCCCAACACCGAAACGCGCGTCGGCGTGATTCTAGAGAGGGACGAATCTTCATCTGACTAAGATGTTTTGATCCTACTGATTCTGCCCCTTACTATTTATTCCCTTTTGTCACAACAACTTGATCCACCATAGTTGTACCAACTGGCTTTGACGTACCTCTGAACTGAATGTGTGTGTTTTTTTTTTTTTTTTAAATCTTGTGAGAGTGGTTTAGTATGAAAGTTATGAATCTATTTAATTGTCTTGATATGTATATGTTATGTGTTTTATTCTAATGAAATCAGAGCTCTATAAAAACGGACTAAATATTGAATAAAATAAAATGATTCTCTGAAAGTATACACTGGTCCTTGTGTATGTGTGGCTCCAATTCTAGTCTGTTAGCCGTTTTGAATTGGTAGGATCCCCTTGTGGGACCTATACATATCCTTGGGGCAGGGTTTTTGTTTCTTTTTTGCCGGCATGTCAGATGCACCCTCATCGCACCACGCAGGCACATTCATGCAGTCCGTCAGTTGGGAGAGTTGTAGCTGTATGCGGTGGGTGATGTAGCAGCTTTATGGAGTGCCGCCGGACGGGCTGTGAGAGACTGGGGGCGGGGGAACAGTTGACAGTAATGGGGGAGGGGGAAGAGGGAGTGGGAGACGGGGGGACAAAGTGAAGAATATGCAACCAGAAGTCAGACTTAACTGCTGTAGGTGGGGGCTTTTTGGGAGTTACTGTTTGTTTTTCTATAGCATCTGTGCGCTCACACGAACTGTGTGACTTGTGACACTGTGCACGTGGAACCACCAGAACTTCTTTACGAATGCATAGTTAACTCTCTCTCCGCCGTCATGGCCTATCGGCTATGGCCCTTCAGGGAACGGGGGTTACCATCTTACCGGGCTCCACGATGGGCCTTCCCAGCTCACGAGTGAGGCGTGAGAGACTTTGTCCAGTGATCCTACATGTGTTTGAAATGATTTGACGGATATTATTTCTCATGCATATGTCATAATGTTTTGTTGAAACACAATAAACAGATTTAAACAAAAAAAAATCAGAGCTCAAATTTCACTTTACAGTATTCTTCTTGGCATCAAATTAGTGCTTGAATCCGTAGAAGGGAATGGAATCAAGCGGTTCAAAACCCCCACTTAATGCTTAAGTAATACTAAAGTTTTGAGAATAATCTGATTATCTGTTGGTTTGAAGCTATTGTCAAAACCATAAAAGCATAGCCCCCTTGTCAGGTCTAGTATGTGTGAGTGGAGGAGATTTTGCAACCACCAGTCCGAGACCATCTCAGATGACGATTCTAAAAAAACCAATGGCGGACTGAAGGATATAGGCCATTCCCATAAACCGGTTGAGATGAAAGCACAGCATTTACATCTGTTAACTAATGTGACAATGATAAGTAAGGGATAATATCTGGATAAGTATTAATTAGAAAATACAAGAGCTCTGCAGAGTTGGCTTAAGAAATCCAAGAAACTGAAGAATCTAGACAAAGCCTTTGTCTTTAACCGAGAGGGTGGTCGCAAAGCGAAGGTTAGTCCTAGTGGTAGTGGTCAGGCTTCTGTTGTACCTGTGGGTTGTTTGCCACCTGGCCTTTGATTTAATATTTTTTTTTTCAATAGTTGTTTATTCAAGAACTGTTTGACCAATAACAGGCAGCAAGTGCACAGGGAAGATTGATTTACAAAATCTGATGGGCATTTTCTGTCAGTGTCATCCTCAAAATTCAACATGGATCCAACCCTCGTGGACTTAAGTTAGACATAACTCATTTAGGTACATCCATGTTTTGTGAGAAACTGCCTGCATGGAGACCTGGTGGTCTGTTTGGCAGGGACTTCCCTCTATTGTGAGGGCCGAGAGATAGTTATCCCTCTACTGATTGTCCTGTTGGGTATCATTACCAGAATTAATTTAATGCCGATGGAGCAGGTAGCAGAAGTTATTGATCCTATCAGAACTACACGAGTTTCTGGTTTAAATAGCATTTAAAATGAGGACTTTCTAGGAGAATCGGGCCCAAAAATCCTGTTTTCTGTGGGGAACTTCAGGGTCTCGCTTAATCCTCCCCAGGAGTTTCCAATAACCCTGGAGGCGCAGAGTTAGTGGGAGATATAACAGGGACCTTCTAATGAGGCACTTTGTGGCTAATCATTTTAACTTCACAATAAACTGCTCGTATTTGCATGACCAGTAAACTGGAAAGGTATAAATGTACTTCTGCAGTGCTTCAGATAGACCATCTGCATCCCTAAGTAAAAGATGGATGGTCTGTTTAATTGGATGATCTCGCCTTTCGGAGCAGGATTACAGCTTGCATTGAGGACAAAGGGTATAGTATAGTACTTTGAATCGGAAAACCGGTGTTCTTCCTTTACCGTTCTCAGTAAATATTTGTATTTTGCAGGAAGCACTAATGTCGGAGACCAGCTCCCTACAGGGCAGCTTTCTGTCGTGCCGTGGCGACGCACTGGGGTGAAATACACCAACAACGAGGCCTACTTTGACGTGATAGAGGAAATTGATGTCATCATGGATAAATCTGGTAATTCAACAGGGCTTGTTCCTACTTCTCTTGACACTCAGTAGATATGCCTCCGAAATTCTCCCTTGCAATCTCCTCGTCCTTCATGCCTCCCTTCCATGGCTCACCGTGATCTGTCTTTTCCATTCTGCAGGCTCAACAGTTACAGCAGAGATTCAGGGTGTGATTGATGCCTGTGTTAAATTGACAGGAATGCCGGATCTGACACTATCCTTCATGGTAAGTTATCAGGGAAGCTAGGGGAGGGAAGACCGCATCTCCATGTAGCTAGGCACCCACTATACAGCAAAATTTGAACAATACTTTTTTATTTTGGCTTTGTGGTTAAATAGATAACTGCGCTTTAGGATTATTTGGCCAGCAGTTCCCTTATGGAGCTGATGCGGACCTATGCGGACATACAACTTTGATTGTTAACTGAATAAATTCACTGGCCTTATTCTGGTGGCAATGTGGCAGCAACTGATCATTTCTGATTCTTTTGGGAGAGCTCCTTCTTACCCAAGTCCAACTTCTTCCTAACTTCTGGGTGTATCAGATTCAGCATCTGTCGCAAGGTTAGAATAGAGTTCAACCTCTTCCCACCTGCGTACCCACACTTCACCTTATCATATCATTAAGCAGGTTTGTACAGAGACAGAGGGTTTGGTTGGAAAGTGTTAGAAAGTTGACTTGGGAAAATAGAACCTGTAATATCTATCGACACCTTTAATCCTCGTAAGAATGTTTCTATACGTTTGTTATGCTAGAAGTACTATACAAATGCTGCTTGCATTTGCACAATATTTCTTACCATTTTGTGTGGACAAGTAGAACATGCACAATACTGGCACCTTTTAAGGTTGCTGGGTATTCTTTGATGTGAATTTAAGTTTTTCTCATTTGTGTTTGTAACTGTTTAGAGGTGAATCCTATTGGATGTTGGATAGCGAGGTTAGAATAGCATATTACTTAGTGGTGAATTTGATATGACTCTGCTACTTAAAAAGGAAGCAATGATTGTAAGATTCGTCCTGCTTCAGCTCAAACCTCTGTCTCATTGACAAAAAGTTCTCAAAATTAAGTAACCGGGAAATGGCAGGAAAGTGCATTAATTATGCAAGCTTTTGCCAATATAATAAAGTTTTTGCCCAGCCTGGTGGAGACAGGGCACCATATTTGAGGGTCTCAAGGTGGGCGCTTAGCAAAAAAATACTCTGTAGGCATCCACTAGCGGTCTCCATGGGAGTCTCGTGTAGAGGGAAGTAGTAAAGTCTGAAGCCACTTTTCCAACCCACTTCTATGAAAGTGCCTACAAAAAGCTTGACATTTCAGTTGTAGGCTGTTTCTACAACGTTTTCACTATTCAGAGATTTTGAACGTTTTTATCTTGAATAGAATTCCACACTCTTGCATGACCGAAAAGTCCCAGCACTTTACAAGTACAAACCACCTTTGACTTATCCTTAAAATTATATTTGTGTGTTTTATCTCGTGCTATTGCATTTCGTCGCTGAATACTGACTGATACCATTGTTTGAACCTCATAGCCATAAAAGTGCCCAATATGTTACTGTAGAGAAACTGGTTTTCAAAATCAACCTATTGTAATCTTAATTTCGTTTGACTTGCAATCCTGCGAGTTATAGGTGTACCATTCATTCAGTGACTGAAAGTATGGGAAAAAAAGGATAAATTGCTAGTTGAAGTCCAAGACTGTCTAAAAACTGAAAAAATACACTATTGCCTATGCTGATCTAATTGATGGGCTGCCCATAGACATAGGTGTGTATTCAGACTGGCACAGGTTACCCATAGTGCACTGCTCGATGGTACACCAGTCTTTTTCAGCGGAGCACTATGGATTTGAGGAGGTGCACAACAACTGAGAAGCTCAGAAAAACTCCTGTTCAAAATCTTTGCAAAGAAGAAGACTTAAAAAACACTCCTTATTGGGAAGCACACATTGAATCTGAAACTCCATTCCTCTGAATGTCAGGACATTTCCACCATTGGATTTGTTGATAAAAAGAGCTGAAAATCGTATTTTTCAATCACTGCTGCCTGCGTGGTCTGCAATAGATCAGAGAAATAACCTCATTCCTCCTTCTTCCGACGCCTTCATACTAACTTAGCATAACACTCGGGATCTCTAGCACTGAATGTCAATCATGGCATCTGTAGATTTGTAAGATGGCTCTGGACAAGCGGGGTTGCAGATCCATGACTTTGGGACTTCCTGCGCTCTTTCAACCTGTGAAACGTGGTAATATAATGCACACAATGCCCACTTTATCCACACTATGTGGAAGTTATTGCCAAAGGACTGTCTTTTATTCTTACCGTTGTTACCCAGAATTTACTGTTTAAACTCTGGCACGTCTGCCTATCTTTTCATCTGTTATTATTAGGGCAGTCTTGTATAGCGCATGGTTACCCTAGAGCATCCCAGCGCTTAACCAAACAGAACAAAGTTTAAAAGAGTGGGAGGAACAGCGATCTAACAGAAAAGAAAAGTTTTCAGATTTTTACGAAAACGCAAAAGGCATGGCTCTGAACGCAGACTAAGGGGAAGTGAGTTCCAAAGGGTTGCAACCTTTACGGAGAATCTCCTCCCTCCTGAGCGGGCCTTTTTAACCCTAGGGATCTTAAGTAGATGTTTTTGGTCTGAGCGTAGTGTTCTGCTTGCCTTGTAGGGAGTCACCAATTTTTGTAGGGCGGGGGGGCCTTTGCCTTGCAAGATCTTATGTGCAAGGCAGAGGGATTTAAATTTCACCCTTTCTCGCACCGGTAACCAATGAAAAGCCCTCAATGCAGGTTTGGCCGATCGTGACATAGAGATGTTATTAAGCGTTCGAGCCGCCGCATTCTGAACTTGCTGTAATTTGTTCAGAGTGACCTCAGGGGCGCCCAGATAGATTGCATTACTAAAATCTAGCCTAGATAGGATCAGGCCCTGGATCAAAAGCTTCAGAGATGAAAATGGAAGCAGGGGCAGCACTTTGCGCACCGATCGGAGAAGGCCGAAACAGACACCTGCCAGTTTAGTAGCCTGGGTCCTAAAGGAGAGATCCTGCTCCAGCCAAATACCGAGGCTTTTGATCTCAGCCTTGGGTTTGGGGGGGGATCCCAGACAGGCCAAACAGACCGGGGGAGTGAGGGACTCTTCTTCCCCATAAGCATTATTTCGGTCTTTAGACCGTTCAGCTTTAGTGCTGATTCCTCCATCCAAGTATGGACTTTGGATAGGCAGGAGTGCAGCACCTGGGGATTTTCCCTGGCCTGGGAGAGGGCAAACACCAACTGGGTGTCATCGGCATAGCTCACGATTTTGATGTTAAATGGAGCCACCACATCCTCCAAGGGGGCCATATACACATTAAATAATGTGGGGCTCAAGGAGGAGCCCTGCGGCACTCCACAATGGAGGTGGGTGGATGCCGATCGTGCACCACTTTCCCAGACCTGAAAAGTCTGGTCGCTGAGAAATGACCTCAGCCATTTCGGCGCAATCCCCCGCACTCCGACATCTGACAGCCGTTGAAGTAACACTAGATGGTTAACGGTGTCGAACGCTGCACTAAGGTCCAAGAGGATCACTGCCACTGATCCTCCTGAATCCAAAATGCAACGTGCCTCTTCAACGACTGCCAGCAAGGCGGTGTCAGTGCCTTGCCCCGGGCGAAAGCCCGTTTGAGAACTTCTCAATAACCCGTTTGACTCAAGGAAATTGGATAGCTGGAAATTAACCATTTTTTCCGTGATTTTACTGAGTCCCGGAAGTAACGAGATGGGCCTGTAGTTCGCCATGTCAAGGGGATCGAGGCTAGGTTTTTTTAGGAGGGCTTTTACTATTGCGCCCTTCCAGTTAGGTGGCACCACACCGGACCCCAACGAGGCATTGATAACCTCGGTAATTGGTTCCGCAATGGAAGGGGCAACCAATTTAAGAATCCTCATGGGGACTACATTACGGGGAGAACCACTCTTAACTGTCACCAGGACCTTAAGAACCTCGTCCTCAGATACTGGTCCGAAAGACTCAAGAGTCTCCAGGGGTCTCCCTTCGACCTCGATATGCTCAACTCCTATGTCAATTTGCGGCAGGGTCAACAGAATTTTTTTCTATTTTAGTATGGAAATACTTTGCTAAATCATTACATTTTTCTTCCACGTTGTCAGTAGAGGCAGGCGGTGCCGGGACCCTCAAAAGTTCCTTAACCACTAGAAATGTTTCTCTGGAGGAGTTAGAGGCGTTACTAATTCTCTTCTCCAGGAACTGAGTTTTAGCGCGCCGGATGGTAAGTTTGTAGTTCCTAATGGCAGCTCGGTATTCGATCTTACAAGCTACTTCCCAGTTCCTCCTCCAGGCACGTTCCAGTTTTTTACAGGCCCTCCGCATAGCTCTCAACTCTGGCATGTACCAGGGAGCGGAGCACGTTCTTTTCTCCCTCCTTCCTGCCGATCTTATGGGGAGGACGGAGTCGAGTGTATGGGACATCCATCTGCAGAAATCTGCTTCCGCCAGTACCGGGTCCTTCGCTAGCGAAGGGCGCGAACTCTCCAGTCTACGTGTCAGGTTCTCGACAGACAACCTAGACCAGGGTCTTTCAGGCGCCCAGACACTGATGGTGGAAGTACTCTCCAGCTCAGTTTGCCAGGCGAAGGGGGATCATAAAATGGTCCGTCCACGGGAGGGGAATCGGGGAGGCGACTTTCATAGCAGTAATGTTAGTAAAAATAGGATCAAGTAAATGACCCTTAATATGAGTGGCCTCCAGGTTCATAAGGTTCACCTCACAAGCTTTTAGGTCACATTGAAGGGCTGCCGCCGACCGATCTTCTTGGTCGTCGAAGTGAAGATTAAAATCTCCCAAAGTAATAAAATTTGTCACAGAAGCGGCAAGCACCGTCACAGTTTCCATAAGGGAGCTCACAAAGTTTCCAATGTTTCCTGGCGGGCGATAGACTAGTAGCCCAGACAACGCCGCGATGGGTGAGATTTGTAAGGAGAACTTACAGCTCTCACAGTCCTCCACCTCACCATTTTGCGCTCTGCATGTCAGCGAGTTCTTATACAGAATAGCAACCCCCCCCCCGCCCCACTGGTCGGTCCTGTGTATAGATTAGAAAACCAGGAGGAAGGGCGTTCACTATGTCCGCTTCAGAGCCTTGCATAAGCCATGTTTCTGTTAAAAACAGAATGTCTAACTCATGCTCCTGAATAAGGAGGCTGACTTCCAGAGAGTGCCTCGGGAGGGATCTACAATTCAACAGTGCTGACCGTAAAATAATCTTTGTCACTGCTTGATTGGGAGGGTTACATAATGCACAATGCGTAAAAGGTTCAATGCCCTTAAGCACAAAAGTGCATTGCGAAGAATCATGGGTGTGAAGCCGAAGTAATTCCGCCCGCGAGTAAATGGTTACAGACGGGCTGGACTCTGGCGTGACTCCGGCGAGAGTCCGGCGGTTCCGCTGCGCGGGTCCGCTGCGCGAAGTCATGACCGTATTAAATACCGGTCTAGCGTCCTTCAGACGACTAGACCGATCTCCCCAATGGCGCCGTCAGGCGTCCTTTAGATCCTCCAAGATGGCGCCCAAACTCAACAAGCTGGCCCGGGACCCGCCAAGTGCGGTGAGAAACAATTATAGTGCAGCAATGGGGACGATGTTAAAAACGAGGGAGAAGACAAATAAACGTTAAATTAAATACAAAACTGGATAGTTTAAAAATTCACACAGAGCCTCGCTGAAAACGCGCTGTAAAGCGCTGCACGCTCTCAGTCACTCTGCATTGCCAAGTTAGGTTGATTAGACTGCGCGCGATACCCACTTGCCTTAAATACCGGTCTAGTGTCCTTCAGACGACTAGACCGATCTCCCCAATGGCGCCGTCAGGCGTCCTTTAGATCCTCCAAGATGGCGCCCAAACTCAACAAGCTGGCCCGGGACCCGCCAAGTGCGGTGAGAAACAATTATAGGGCAGCAATGGGGACGATGTTAAAAACGAGGGAGAAGACAAATAAAAGTTAAATTAAATACAAAACTGGATAGTTTAAAAATTCACACAGAGCCTCGCTGAAAACGCGCTGTAAAGCGCTGCACGCTCTGTCACTCTGCATTGCCAAGTTAGGTTGATCTGTAAAACATGTAAATGGAATGTACATATTACCATATGATCCACAGTACATGGAATACGTGGCCCGAAGGACTGTCATCTATTCCTTCCCTCCTCCTGATAATGTATTACTTTAACTCCTGTTATAAATAAACAGTGACATCTTATGTTAAATGCTTCTTTGTAAAGCACTTTGTTGCCCCATGTCTTCTCTGCACTCTACAACACGGCAAAATGAATAACTAAACTTTTGCATGTGTTGTTATAACCATGTGTGATAGAAGTAGCTCATCTTGAGACCCTGTTGCCAGTCATATTTTTGTGGAGCATCTGCTGACTATATAGCTCAGTCTCAATGAATTCTAGGTGCTTTGTTATCAAAAAGTCATTATTGATTCTGTTTTTTTCTATATATTTTTTAGAATCCTCGACTTCTTGATGATGTCAGTTTTCATCCCTGTGTCCGTTTCAAGCGCTGGGAGTCTGAGCGTATTCTGTCTTTCATTCCTCCAGATGGGAACTTCCGACTTTTGTCCTATCATGTTAGTGCTCAAAAGTAAGTGGGCAGCAAATCTACAATCCTGGTGTTGGAGGGAGTGTCCTTCTTGATGTTCAAGCTTGTGGTGACGTCACTACCATTTATCGAGGCCATATGTGGCAATCGCTGATTCTAGTGAGCCCCATTCTTGGGCTAACTCCCGACTTTGAAGCTTGGGAGCAAGAAAACTGCTGATCTTGTTCCTCTCTATAATTCTTCCCCCATCTTGTGCCTCCTGGTGGACTCATTTTCCTGATGGTCCCTCACTGTATATTCTTTCTATCCCTTCTCACCCTGCACTAATACTTCACGTGCTTATATATCCTTCTTGATCTATCGAATACTATTTTCTTTTGTTCTTGCAGCTTGGTGGCAATTCCAGTCTATGTGAAGCATAATATTACATTCCGAGAGAACAGCTCCATTGGGCACTTTGAGATCACCGTGGGGCCCAAGCAGACTATGGGGAAGACTGTGGAAGGAGTAACCGTCACAAGCCAGATGCCCAAAGGAGTCTTAAATATGACCCTGACCCCTTCGCAGGGGACCAACACGTTTGACCCAGTGACTAAGGTGAGAGACGTAGAGCCCAAGTTCAAACCAGATGACCCAAGTTGGGCTGCTTGGAGAAAAGCATGGTGTGCTGGTGGGACGTGTTTTGTTTGATTTAAGGTTCTCTGTACTCAGACAGAATCCTTGCTTCTGGCATTCTGTAGAGAAAGTGTTGAAGGAGACGGGGCTTAGGTGGGGAGCAGTAAATGGATGCAAGAACAAGGCCAGTAGAAGTTACTGGAGTAGGTGCACAACCCTTGTGGTGCCCAGTATTGAAGAACAGGATTTTACTAATCCTTCTACCGCTTCACTGTAAATACTTTATGGTTGTTGAGTGGAGGCCACTACATCACCCGATGTCCACTTCCCTTTCCTCTGCATTAAAGGCGCTTGTTCCTCTCTGTTTCTGAGAGCCCCTTGTGTGAATCTTACACAGTCCTCTTCTTGTTTCTCTGTAGTTGCTTTCGTGGGATGTGGGGAAGATAAACCCGCAGAAGTTACCGAGTTTGAAAGGGTCCATGAGTCTTCAGGCCGGGTGCTCCAAACCTGACGAAAACCCCACAATCAACCTGAACTTCAAGATTCAGCAGCTGGCAATCTCTGGTGAGTGTCCCTTACTCCGATAGGTATTTATATTGAGTGTCCAGTCACAGATCCAGGGGGGTGTACTGGAGTCAGGGGCACACTGTACCACAATCATGGGTGATTTCTTTTTTTTGCTGCAAAACCATTGAAGGGGCAATTCAAATTTTTAGGCTGATAATGGCATACTTGATTCACCACTGCATGGCCACTTGGTATGTGCCAATGAATAACAAGCCTTTGTAAGGGCTGTCTGTGTACTAGTGTACAGTACATAATCAATAAATCAAGATTAACCAGCTTTACTTATCAGTGTACAGTGGTGCAGTCAACAGCTAGAGAATAAGAATAGATCCCTAAAGTATGTGTTCAGGATGTAAATGCCTCCTATGGGGCTGGCGGACTTAATCTGATTTGTGTCCGTGATCTAACCCACCCTTTCTGTCTGTGATGACTAGGGACACTAATAACTTGCTTTATGTCACTAGCTCAAAAAGTTCAATGACTGATTGCCACCAGAGCTCTATTTTGTGCGAGAATTGTGCACAATCACTACCTCTTTGCTCAAATCTGAAAATATTATCAAGACAAATCTTTCTCATGATAAACTAACTGCAGATTTTTTAAATTCATCCATCGGAAATGCATTTTCAAATAAAAAAGCGTGTCCAATTCTAATCTAAAGACTGCTTAATTAGGGACGACTCTTAAGAATGCTTAATTCGCTTGGCTGTAGAATTTGTTGGAAGTGTGAATTTGTCTCATCCGGCCTTGCTTGATCATTGCACTATCGGGGAGCAAAGTACCAGGAAGAGGATCAGCAAATATAACATTTGTGCTCTTCTATGTTGCAGAAAGCATGCAGTGGAGCCTACCACTGAAGTGTTCAACATGTGACTTGAATCTAGCTCCACCAGTAAAATGTGCATACATACTTTGGGGAAGTTCTGATGCTTAGACTTTCAACTTTATTATTAAATTATGTTACAAAAATCAAAATCATTTAATCATGAAAGTATTAACATACATATAACAAATCAAAAAACCTAAAAGAAGTAATAGCAACAAAAGGCATAAAATATTTGTAGTTCTAATTCACTTGGCCCATCTTAGGCCTCACCACCACAGCTGTTGAACTTACTTGGGGACAACCCAGAAAAAAACAACTTGCACCGCTCCTTTCCACATACACTACTTTTCACTGCAAAGCAGCAATTGTTTGAGCCAATGCATGAGGCCACATTTACTTGACATGTTTAAATCAGTATTTGAATGTACATTTCAATCAGATGTGTATATATAAATGTCTATGTGTTTGTGGGTATGCACTCACATATGCTCACACACTCCCGCACACATACTGTTTAAATTACCTTTGGTGGGTGGGGGCCCACTAGCCTGATCTTTGACCCAATTTGTGCCCTTCCACTAAGAAACAATTCTAGAGATGCCACTGATTCAGCTTGCCCCTTCTGGGAAGCTGCAGCACCTTTCTCACAATCAGTTGCGGGCGATAACCAAATTCCGTTGATTCCCTAAAAGGCCCCGTTCCACTGAGACTGAGAAATCATCTTTTATCATCTCCATAGTGCCAGCCCCACAACCTGACATTGCTCCTAGAGGTTTCTCATCTTCTGTTCAGTGCCTCATATTCTCAATGGAGATGACCACTGGGAAGGTATCAGCATGCTTTACCACAGAATAATAAGGTAGCGCATTATAACCCGTTTCAAAGACTTACCACAAACATATGTAATAAGCACCCATGCATATATCAAGTGATAGCAACTCAACAACACACTCTGTAGAATATCTGACTGTATATTTCACCCATCGATTTTATGCTCTTGTCCGCATTTCTCTCAACGCACATAGTCTCTATGTCCTCTTCCTGTGCCGGTATGTGTGCCATTGTCTTTTTGTAACACAGCTTAACCTCTTGCTCCTCCACTTTGTGTCTGTCTGTAATACCCCTTAACTTCCCTTCTCATCTCTGCCTTAGACCGACACCACTTTAACCACCCTCTCTTTGTACTTTGCAGGGTTGAAGGTGAACCGCCTGGACATGTATGGTGAAAAGTACAAACCCTTCAAAGGCATCAAGTACATGACAAAGGCGGGAAAGTTTCAGGTGCGCACATAACAGGGCATCTGTGAGGAAGGAAGCCCATCCTACAGAGAGACAACCCCACTCCAACAGTTACCTTGTGGACCAGAGACATTTTCGCCAGTCCCATCTGCCTGGTCATGGGGACTCTGCACGCTAAGACAATGCTATGGGTGGAACCATCTTCTCTCAGACTTCGAATGGAAAAGCGATCAGGGTTTGAGGAAGGCGACTGATTATCGACCCTGGACTACTAAGGAAGAACAGTGTGTGTGAGTGTGTTCTAGGACTGTGAAGAGTGTGTGGGCAGGGACAGAGTTTGTGCTTGTGTGAATACCAGTGTTGGTTTGCACTAGTAATTTGTTTCTGGGTTGATGAACTATTGGGAAGAATTTTGAGCATTTAGCATTTTGCCCTCCTATCTGAGTGCGCACTACTGGAATAGAGGAGTTTCAGAAGTCTGCCCTTTTTCTTTGGGCATAAGGCGATGCCGTTGGAGGCATGAGGGACTGTGTTAACTGCAATGGGAGTCTTGGCAGCAGACCCCAGTTTTAATGGCTGCTTTTTAATTGAACAGACCAGTAAGACTGTAGACGGGTTTTAAGCATGGATGTGTTGTATGTTCAGATGTTTTAAGTGCAACTCTCATCTGGTGATTAGATCTGAAAAAGCTGTAAAAATAGTTCTAGTAAACAATCCAAGAGGTTAGTAGAGGAAGTGCTTATAACCAGGTGTGATGGTGCCACCAGAAATCACAGAATCCTTTTGACTCCATGTTCAGCGTACTTTGTTCACTATTGCTTTCAGCATGGAAACTGGGGGCAAGTTTTTGTTTTTGAGATTTGAAACAAGTTATCTGTACTTCCTGAACAATATTTGCCTGTGATCAGCTGTCAAGTGATTTTTGGAGTTATGGCCCACCGGCCTGGTTTCTAAACGTATAATATGATTACATTCAAGTGAATTTAGAACATTAGAACTTTCCTGGCTGAGTGATTCTAGTGTGAAGTGCAGATCCATATGATCGCCTTTGTATAGAAAGATGCCACTGTTTTGGACCATAGTGGATGAGGTCCTGCTCAGTGAAGAAGGGCTAGATTCTATGACCGTTTCATTTTAGGCAACTGTCTTGGCAACAAACAACTCAGTGGTGCCAGAGTGCCCATAAAGCATCAAACGTGGGGTGGGCTGGTATCGATTCACTTGTGTTTCGCACAGCATCCCATGAAAGAAGGTGGTAGGAATTGCGAGTTCCACCTGAAGTGCAATGGGCCAGCAAAATAATATTGCGTCATGTCCAAAAGTGTTATAGTGATCCTGTCAATGTTGCAAGAGTCCGCAGTCTCCCACAGACTTCTTTGTGCAACCATCTACAACAACTGTGTGGTACCCTTCAGATAGCAGGAGTAGGCAAAGTCTCTGAACCAAACAGACAATCACTCTGCAAAACTGCTGTAATTGCTTCTGTTTTTTAACTCTACGGGCAGAGAAATCTTCAGAGTTCGCGTAGGCTTCTTCCATGCTTCCAGATACTTTGCTGATGAAGGAAATACCCTACTTGCAGCAGCGGATACCCTTGTACCCCCCTTTATTTTTCTTGATTCTTAACAGCCCTCTAATGTGTCAAAGGAAATAATCATACCAGAAAGCTGAAGTTGAGGACGTTTGTGTCTTGAATTCCTCCCTAAAGACAAATCTGCCTTCTAACTCCTGATCCAGTAGTGTTTAACCATAAGAGGTCACAGTGGTGGTCTTTCCTTCACAGCCATCTCTAGACGGTCCCATGGCTGTAAGTGGCTCCACATGCTGTTGTCCGATTGCTTCTTTGCCGCCCAGCAAGCGTGTTAATACTGTGAGGTTTCATTTTGAGATGGTTGATGACTGAATAAATGTGTTTTACAGACACCGCAACTAAATTATGATGCAATGCTACTGTTTTACAGACTCATTTACTCTAGGAAGAGGATCCTCCGCTGATTAAATCAATGGTTAATGTACCAAGGATAAACTGTTTTACGCTGTATAAGTCTCTGTGGGTATTCTGCAGAGTGGGTGCGTGTTGGGGGGTATTGACGTGGTGATTGATTTATCTCATTCTCCTGGCAAGCTCTGAATCTCCTCCACATGAAACCGATCAGTACATATACATGTCGGGTCCTCATATTGCTGTGTCGGGATGACCTGTGGTCCATATATTTATCATCCTGGATGTGGACGGCTCTCTGCAGCATTTGTCATGTCCACGTGGGATCCGAAGTGATTGACAGTGAGTGATCTGTTTCTGCAAATGTGTGACTGCTGTGAGTGTGCATGTAAGATATAAATGTTTCCAGAGAGTCAGAATGTCTCCGGGTTTTGAGATCAAGTGGTTAGTGGGGGAGCTGCCACAGAACAGCCTTGCACATGCCACGTCTGGTATGGGTGATAAGAGGCATGAGAAGTTCTCCTTTGGTGAGGACTCCTGAGAGGAGCCAGCCCGCTTCCTGGAGGGTCGACCAGGCCTTTGGTGCCAGAGCGGCTGGGTGGTCTGCAGGCTAGAAATTAACCACTGGCAGATAGATTCCCCTGGGGTGCCTTTGCCAGAGCTTTTTCCTCAATGGGTGTTGAATACAAAAGATGGCGATCAGTCACTTGAACCCATACCCACCAATTGTTGCGAAGACCGGATGCGAGTTTCATGCAATCACCATGCTTAGGGCTACCAACCCTGGTGGGCTCCATCTCCAATACTTTGGAATGGGACCCAAGTCGGTACTGGTCTACAGCCAAGTCAGAAGCCTCTGGCTTTCCAGATAGGAGCTGAGTTAAGTCATGATTTAAGTGGACCCTAAAGAGCTCACAATGTCTGACCTCACGCCTGCCCAGTTGTCTGGGTGTCTCCTCGCTATTATTGTGCTACAGCCCCAGAGCAGGTGTATAAAGTGGGTGGAGTTCATTCCTGTTGAGATATAAGTGAAAGGTCAGATGTGTATTTCACTTCTGTGAGCCATCAGAGTCAGTTTGCAAATTACACAACATTTGTTTTTTCCTGAGCGAGTGTGTAAATGTGTACCTGGCTTTTCAGCGAGCTGTGGAGGCAAACACAATCTATGCTGCTCATTCCTTCATGTGATAAGAGTAGAGTTTACACAAATAAATCTGCAGTGTATGGCATCCATCATATGGTGTGTGCATTGTCATTGAACCGTTGGTTGGGTGTAGATGGTATTTCAGTGATGCTGATAACCATGTAGAGGAGAAGGTTGGTAGAAAAGAAAGAACTTTTCTGTCCTGCCCCTGAATAGGTTAGTGCTACTCATAGATCTGATATGTGGGGCTGGAGTGGGGAGGAGGAGTTTTCACAGGTAAGAAGAGACCAAGCCTACAAGTGGCATTTATGTTTTTTGAAAATGTTTGCTTCTGTTCATATGCATGTCTAATTGCATATTGCATATTGAACCGCAGCTTAGTACATCAAAGACGCTATTTCTTGCCATGGCCTTCTGGCATGAAGTGATCACTTACCTACACATGGTGGCCCCCTATAGAACACATAATTGTTTGAAAACATTTTTCTAACATATAGGAGGAACTGAAGACCTGTTGGAGTGGAGTGAAAAGCCGTAAACAAGACCCATTCATTCACTGAATGTATACAGGATTGGAGACGTGGCAGTATTTTGGGGCCCTTACAGTCCTAGCCCCAGTGGTTGAGATCTGCTTTTTTGAGGTGCCTGACTTTTGACCTTGCACTAATCACGCCTTGAACTGATTGACAGTCTTGCAAGAGCTACTCTGTTAGCTTTACTACACAAGCATGTCCTCTTTAAAGGGATATTGATAGTGGAATTAGTCATTGCAGCAGTCCCCAGCTTCTCCATTAACAGATTAGGGTGAAGGCTTGTACTCTAGGTTTTCATCTTGGGTAGCACTGGGGTATTAATGATGTGCTCTAGTTCCCAAATAGAAGTCCACCTTTATCATCAATTAGGCCCATGATTTCATCATCTTAAAATAATAATACATTTTATAAAGTACCTGGTTTTGTCAACTGGAGCGTCTCCGTGCTAGTGCTGCCCTCCAAGAGCCTAATAGAGAGTAGACAAATCACTATCTAAAAGAAAAAAAAAGCGCATACTTTTTTTTTTTCCAGAGTTTTATATAGCGCAAACTAGACCCGAACCGAATCAGGTATCAGAGCGCTTTACATAGCACCAGTTACGTTACATGAGGACACACTTTCATTTTAGGCACGGGGAGATTAAGTGATTTGCCCAGAATCACAGGAGGTTTTGGCGTCGTTACCGAGACTCGAACCCAGATCCCCAGGTCCGAGGTCGAGCGCCTTAGCCGTTCGGCCAACCCCTCTCCCCAACCTACTACCAACCCCTACCTTAGAGACCAAGATAAAAAGCATATCAGATGGGCGAGGGCACTTCAGTGCGGTGCAGTAGAAAAGTCATGGACCCTGAACCAAGAAACCCTAAATTACAGTGCTGGTTCTCCTACATAACCAATTTATATGATTTGGGTAATTGATGGTTTCACTATGTCCTTGTCTACTTATCTGTCATTATGTAAGAACTCTGAAACCGACTCAGTTTGTTTTGTGATTAAATGGGGAGAGTTGACTGACAATGAGTTCGAATGTGTAGATTATTTAATACTAGTAATGTCACTTCCACCTCCAAGACAGGAAATCCTGTTGCTCAGATTCAGTCTTGAGAAATCCCTACCCGGTATACGGAGGTACCATAAATAGTGCTGCAAAACCAATGATCGGCTTTTAGTATTCTCCCATGTCTGGCATGAACCTATTGACACTTTGGGAGGGTATGCAGTGTGCAAGGAGTTTACAGGATTAGGAGAAGGTTATCTAAGCATGAAATCTGTGCTGCCCTTCTTTGGTCATGTTAGTGATGAAAACCAGTTTATGGACCAACCTGAGGCAAAGAATTAAGAACCATAGCTGACCTGTGGCTGTCCATGTGCAGTAATATCATCAACAGTACAGATTCATCCCTCAACTGACTAAACACTTAAGCAATGAAAACTTTCCGTCTTGGAAACAGTCGCCTGGTCGAAAGATCTGGAAAGAAGACCCCACAGCTACTGCACAAATGACCACATGGGCAGACTACTGGGATTTGTTGCCACCATTCCTTTGGCAGAGTCTTTTGAAGTTCTCGACTGATGCCATGATCCGTGGAGAAATGATTTAACTTATAAATACCTCCCATGGATACATAATAAGCCTTTCTACACTAATTTGGCAAATTAATCACACACATCCTTCAAACTGCCTGAAAACGTAACATTTGACCATATCACTCTTCACATTGCTTGCGTGGTTACTCACTCTTCTGATGGAGAAGGTGATATCTGAACAAGGCACCTGACAGAAAGAAAGAAAGCGCAACATGGAAACAAAGACGCAAGCTACTTCTGTCCCATTGCAACAAATTTGCTAATAGATGACTAAGGAGGGAAAAAAACTTTTTCAACCCAATTTCTCAAAAATAAAATCAGTTTGAGGCACTTAATTTATCCAGTGAACACAAAAACTCCCAGATGGGAGCAAAAAAAAAGCAGCAAAGAGATGTGCAAATATCCTGATCTGAAACCACTATACCAATGTTTCATCAAAAGACAATACTAATCTATTGGAAGAGTGGGAACTTAGTGATCTAATGCAAACCCATGTGCCTAGGTTGAGAATACACAATAAGGCTAGAGACTGAAGCATAGCCGCAACTGACATATACACTTAAATATTGTAACAACACATATGCTTAACATAAGCCAGAAGTACAAAATGCATGTCTTGGGAATGATAGGCTCGACCCATGTTACCCAGGTGGACCTTTCAATACTAACCATGTAAGTTACTAAGATATGTTGCTGGTTCTGTCGCCACACCCTGTCTTTCCATTATTCACACAGACTCTAGAGACCTTAGTTGCTCAAGGAATAATTTGGTGCTTCTCGTTTGAAAAAATTAAGATTTCAGGGCGTGAAAGACTTCTCACCAACCACTAGAAGAACTCATCTGCGTCTTCTGAAGAACTATGGTGGAATTCAAGTCACTTATTTGCTGCGATTTGAGGTGGCTGTAGCAAGGGCACAAAGTCTTGCCTTAAACCGTCTGCACAAACTTCCTGAACGATCACCCTACCCTGCTTGTTAAGGAAAAGTAGTGAGCTACACTGGATGACCTATAAGGTCTCACACATCTGAGTCTGAGGAAAAATGCTAAAATGTACCACTGCCTTTTCTGGAGGTGGGCAAGAGAGACATTGGGCATACAAGTAGTTGTACTACCAGTTCTCAATGAGATACGCAACAGCTGCGCAAACAGTGCAAGGATGTTCATTGCACGAGTGATTTACAGTTGGAACATTCCCAAAAAAAGGCCTTTTTCAGGCGTCATCAGTGATGCTGCAAGTTCCTCTAACAGAAGAGCACCATCAGTTATATAATTTTACAGTAAAACTGGTGCCCCATTTCAGATCACATGGACGCTCGCTCTCCGAATGACATTCGGTGGATCATCATTAAGCATGTAACATGTAAAGGTCTTCATGATATTTACCATTTGCTATGTCTGAGGGAACGGAAATGGATTTTCAAGTTGAAATGTTGCAGTGAGTGGTTGAAGGAAGAACGAGAATGGCAGATAACCATGAGATATTAGCTTACTTTCAGCACACTTTCCACATTACCTTGCTCTCACTGTTCATATTTATAATTATATATATATTGACTAAGAAAGCAAAGGTTACAGGGACGTTATAAAAAGGTTCAGATTTTACACACACAAAACCATAGAAATTCAGCAGTTATAGCCATCTCAAGTAACTATACCTTGTGCCCCCGCCAAGCACCGTTTTCTCATCCATAATTTCACTCCAAATGTTGCAATGATATTATCAACAATGTCATAGATGTCATGAGTGATGTAATATGTGCAGTAATTAGCAGCGTATGGCGAGGGCGCGAGTTATGGTTACCTTAGGGCACGAGTTATAGTTACTGGAGATAACTAGAACTATAATTGTTGAATTTCTGTGGCTTTGTGTGTTTGTAAAATATGAACGTGACTACAAAGTTCATGTAACCATTGTTTTTGTAGTGAATTTCTCTGTTTTTTTAAATTCTATTAATTAACTATAACAGCCCTTTAACCAAGGCTAAATTCATTTTAAAAAAGTGGTGGGGCTCGTGCCTCCCCAAACCTCATTAAGGCCCAGAGACCCCCATCCTCTAGTGCCAATTCAACAAAGGTGAGACTTCTCGGGTCCTGAGGACCACTCCCGGGCTGTATCTAGTAAAACGGGGAGAGGGGTATGTGCCATCCCCCTCCCCGAGCTTTCTCGTAGCTTGGGATTCCATCCCCCAGGGCACTGGGGTACCCGGTGCACCCTCAAACAACTCATTGGGGCAACGGGGGAGCCCGCTGGCCCCCCACATAGTGTGGGAGCTGGCACTGCTATCTATGCTTGCTCCATCTGGGCGGGAGCAATATGTGTTCTGTTTCCCTGCCCGCAGGAGTTCAGGCAGGGAAACAGACCAGAAGTCTTCTACCAGCAGGCAAGAGCATTTTTAAATCTCCTGCTGGGTGGGAGCACACTTGCACGTTTGCTCCCGTCTGGTGGGAGATTTAAAAATGCTCCCGTCAGTCAGCAGCAAACATTTGTTTTTCTGCCCGCTCTGGTGTGGGCAAGGAAACCACTGTTTCCAGGGGTGGGCTCCCCGGGGCACAGTAACCAAGCTGGCACCAGGGGGTGAGGTCCCTGGACCTTTTTAAGGCTTGGGGAGGAGGCTGTGTAGCCCCCTCCCATTTTATTTATATTTCGGCCCCAGGGGATGGGGTCCTCTGGTCCTTTTTAGGCTCCGGGTTGCAGCCCCCTCTCATTTTATTCATATTTCGGCACCAGGGGATGGGGTCCTCGGGTCCTTTTTAGGCTCCGGGTTGGGGGGGGGTTGTGACACCCTCCCTTCATTTATTTACTTGGACAAGGAGAGTGAGGTCCTCTGGGCCTTTTAAAGGCTCGGGGAGAAGGTCCACGCATCCCCACCCCAAAATTAATACAAGCGTTGCCCCTCCTGGGCCCTGGCCCACCCCAGGTTTTCTTTTCTTTAAACTAGCTCAGAGCCGCCTGTGCTTAGTTTTTTTTTTTTGCTGCAGATTCGCAGATCTTCTGCATATTTACAGCAATATTAAAAAACCAAAAAAAAACTCCAGGATACAGGGTCAGGGTATCCCAACCCTGACCCCTATTTCATTTTTGCGTGCTTTTGTAGAACTTGGGACTGAGTCTCACTTCCTAAGATGGCTGTCACCACTTCCAGGTTGATGTGATGGCAGCTTATCAGATCTCAACCGGAGATCTACCGGAGATCTGTCTGTTCCGCAGATCCGTGTGAAATATACCTCAGGCCTCGTTTATGAGGCCTTGCGTCAGTTTTGCGCTTCTGATGTGTCACTTTATGTGACGCATCAGAGGCGTAAAAGATGCCTCCTGTTGCGCACTATTTACAAAGTGACGCATCTAAGCAGATGCGTCACTTTGTAAACCCCTGCGCTACATTATACCTGCGTCAGGTATAATGTATGCAGGGGGGCGTTCCCCCACAAAAAGCCTTGTAGAAGTCACGCGGTGAAATCTATCTCACAGCAGGTGTAAGACTGACGCAGGACCTTTCACATGGGGCTTGCCCCATGTGAAAGGAAGCATTGCTGGAGTTGCGTCACTTTTGTGACACACTCCAGCAATGCGTCACTTTTGCGCCATACAGATACGTCAGAAATACTGACGTATCTGTAACTCCTTGCGACATGATGCGTCATACAGTAAATATGACGCATCAGGTATGTCGCAAGAAGTGCGCACTGAGAAGTGACGCATCACTGCTTTCACGCAGCGATGCGTCATTTCTCATAAATGAGGCCCCACGTTTTTGAGCATTAATTGCTCTAAAACTACTGAACAGATTTACACCAAAAAACGCTCTTTCTGGACCAAGATCTAGTTTTCTGCCAAATTTGGTGTAAATCCGCTCAGTGGTTTAGGCTGTAGCTGTGTCTAAAGTTCATAGGGGGAAATGCGTTTTGGGACCCGTCTTTTTCTTCTCCATTTGACGGATCACCCCGAACTTTGAAGGCACAAATTAGTCAAAAGATAGCAATTCTTTTGGGGAAAGTTTTAACAAACACAGCACCAAAGTTATTAGCAACACAAAAAGGGCAGAGAGAGAGTATGAGTGTGTATATATATATATATATATATATATATATATAGGGGTTTCTTCTTCTCTCTTTTTTTGAAAGGTCTGATATCCTCTTCATAGTGGTCATGGCCATATGAGTCTGTTTCACCAATTAGCTGCTCTTGAATGAAACTCTAACCCACAGTTTGAGCTCCAGTTTCTATGGAGTGATTTCTCTATAGTGATGCAAGCTGCTTTATTACAAGACCTGGAACTAAATACTCAAGGAAGCTCCTCTAATCTTGACACCTCAAACTTGTCCAAATGTAGCAAAAATATACTTCATGTGCTTAAAAAGATTAGTCTGTATACTTTTAATGTTGATCATTTACAAAAATTCTTACAGCGACTGCTCACTGTTATGAAACATCAAGCCATTTTAACATATAGATGAAACGTAGACTATATTCTTAAATCGATGTGAGTCTGTGTTCATTCTAGCAATATAAATACATTGATTATTGATGATTGTGGTGGTTAAGTAATTAAAAGGCATGAAGGTTCAATCTAGCCTCTTATTGGTAGAGCTTGCAACAAGACAATGCTGCCACCACATACATCCTTCCTGAAGGCACACCCTCTGTGAACAGTGCTATGCTGAGCATGATGGGTTATTTACAGCATTCCACAGAAGTAAACATTATTCAACCCCAAACTGGCTGCCCAGTGGCTACACAGTATTCGCCATGGGGCTTATTTACAAGCCTCATGGCGCAGGGCAGCGCAGACAGTGACCTTGCTGCACTACCCTGCGCCACAGGGAAAGGGCAGAAATGCACCATATCTACAAGATACAGCATATTTCTGTCCTCTAACCCTCTGCTGGCGCACCATGGGCTGGCTAGCGCTGATGCAGGCTCCCTTGCACCATGAGGCAAAAATGCCTGCATTGCAGACAGGATTATTTCTGTGCAGGCAGGGGCACGTTCCTGCACAAAATGAATCCATGAAGGCTTTTTCCTCTTTCTATGTGTACTGCATAATGCAGCCCACATAGAAAGAGGAAAAAAGGGAAGAAATAAAGATATTTCTCCTTGTTGCACCTCACCTGGAGTGCCATAAGATTTTGACACATTCCCAGGTTTACAGATTCTTGTCAAATGCCATGGGTGTTACGTTGAAACACCCACCGTAAGACCCATGGCACGCCTCCCCATTGCAGTGTGAGACAATATTCCTCACTCCATATCTACAGGCCATGAAAAGCCACACGGGTGGAGTGTGCGCCATCGGGATGTCACAAAAAGTGACGTTCTGGCGGCGCAGAGGACTTGAAAATAAGCCCCCCAAATGTAAATGCCGCAAGCACACCAGGAGTGGGTTATTAGCTTTTTTCCCTCCACTTCATAAACCAAAACAATATAGTACATTTAGACAGTCCCTGGTCCCAGACTTCTCTATCCTTCGCTATTTTATTTTTTATTTTTTTAAAAGACCTTTATTGGACACTTTTGAAAAAACACAGCATAAGGCCTACAACCCCTAGGACCGGCCGCGTCATTTGCATTTTCTTGTCTATATTGTCAGACTAAACCTAGCCCTGTAGCCGACAACCCTGGGGTCCGGCGGCGTAGTAGTCGTGAATGTAGTAATAAGCAACCTGTGTCGATTCCAGCAGAGTTTCAGGTCTAACATTTTCATTTTTAACATAACTTGCAACTGAGTTCAAGATATAAAACATGCCTGATCTGCACATATCTGTAGGTTTCTTTTGGTCCCAGGTCATATTGTTGCTGGAGCAGGGTGAATGGGACCACGGTGCCCTTATCCCACAGATCCCCCACCGTGGATATGCCGATGCTATCCCATTGTGCAAACCCCTTACTTTGTCTCAGACGTCCTAGTGCCTTCGTGTCCCAGAGCGGGGTGAGTTTAGTGATCTTTCCCTTCCATCCCAGTTTCGCCTGCGCCGCGTGCCACAACATGGCCGTGTGTCTCGTGGGTCCTATCAGTCTTGTTGCCTGGTGTTTGTTGTAGAGTACAGATAGCATGCTGTCAGTTCCTAGTTGCGCCCTGTCAGTCCTGTAGGCTGGGTCGTCCCTCGGTGTGTGTATCCACTGGTTCACAATTTTGAGTTGTGCAGCCCAATAGTACAGCTGTAGGTTTGGTAATGCAATCCCCCATCATACCAACTTCTGGTCAACTTGATGTGGGCAATGCGTGCCGGTCGATTGCTCCACAGTAAGTTGGAGACCAACGCTGTGACCTGTTGGAAGTAACGTGGCGCGACTGGGTATGGGGTGTTTTCCAAGGCGTATAGGAATCTCGGAAGTGCCATCATTTTATAGATGGCTGCTCGCCCGAGGAGGGTCAGTGGTAGGGTCGCCCAATGTTTCACATCAGTACGGAGACGCTCTAAGGGAGGTTTTAAATTTTTGTCGAAGAATTCCGAAGCGTTGTTGGTGATATGTATGCCAAGATACCTGAAGGAGCTTGATGTTAGCATAAGCGGGCAATCTGCTGCGAGCGAGGAGGGCGGCCCCCTCAAAATATATTTTACTGATTTCGACCAATTTAGCGTGTACCCCGACGTTTTCCCGTGCGTGTCACAGAGCGCAAGGAGTGCTGGGTTGCCCCTGTCCGGGTCAGTTAAGTAGATCAACATATCATCGGCGTAGAGTGACACTCGGTCTTCCCATCCCTCTTTCCAACTAATTCCTTTTAATAACGGCGTTGTCCTAATCAGCGTCGCCAGAGGCTCCAGACCCAAGGCGAAGAGCAAGGGGGACAGGGGGCAGCCCTGACGGGTTCCCCTTGCCAACGGGAATGTGTGTGAGATGTGCCCGTTGGCGGTGACCTGAGCGACTGGGTTGGCGTATAAGAGACGGATCCAGGCAATGTACTTAGGGCCAAAGCCCATGTGGGACAAGACTGCGAACAAGTACTCCCACTCCACCATATCGAACGCCATTTTGGCATCCAAGGAGAGGATTACCGCCGCCTCCGATAATGAAGGGGCTCGTGCCAGGATCCCGTGTACACGCCTGAGATTAAGGGCCGTGCTCCTATTGGGCATAAAGCCCGATTGATCCGGGTGGATCAACAGTTGGAGATGATTCATTAGTCTATTAGCCAACAGTTTTGCGAGAATTTTCGCTTCAGCATTAAGAAGGGATATTGGGCGGTATGAGGAGCAATCCGCCGGCGGTTTACCGGGTTTTGGTATGGCTATGATCATTGCGGTACGTTGATCCAGCGGGAGTTCCGCTTTTGCCAAGCTCCCGTGTACATCGCCAACAGTGGCTTGCCAAGTTTGTCGGACATGAGCTTATACCATTCTATGGGAATCCCGTTCGGGCCTAGAGCTTTCCCGGATTGTATTGCATTGATCGCTCTCTGTATTTCTTCCACCGTCAGATCCGCCTCCAGCTCGTGGACTGCCTCCAGCGGAAGCGTCTGGACTTTTACGTGACTGAGGGAATCTAATGCTGCCCGGTCTGTGACCTCCCTCTCTGGAGTGTAGACTTCCTGAAAGTGGTCCGCTAGTGTTTGTACTATGTCTTCAGGGTGTGACTGTATCAGTCCCTCATGGGTGTACAGCTGCTGTATGCCTCTACTGCACCCTCCCCTTTTGTCCAACCAGGCCAGCATTTTCCCAGCCTTGTCTCCAATGTCATAAATTCTGTGTGCCGTGCTAGAAATACTGTCAATTACTTGGGTCTTGAGGTGATCCTGATATTGCTGCTGGCGCAGTTTCAGTGTGTGTGTGTGGAGTCTGCCATGGGATCATCCATATGTGCCACGTTCGCCACGTGAAGCGCCAGTTCCAGCTCTGAGAGCTCCCGCCGGTGTGCTTGTTTGTGTCCCGAGACGGACGCGATTGCCTGTCCTCGCAGGACCGTCTTGTAAGCTTCCCATAGGATCGAGGGAGAGGTTACCGATGCCGCATTTTCAGCAAAATAATATGTGGTTGCCGTCTTGAGATCTTTCTTGATTCCGGGGACCGTCAGATAGTTGGGGTATATGGGGTATACCCTTGCGCGTGTCCTCTCCCGATTGGAGAGGGTCAATACCACTGGGGAGTGGTCTGAAATACCCCTGGGCAGTATGTCTATGGAGTCTATGTCGCTCATGCCATTACCAAGCAGCAAGAAATAGTCTATGCGGGACAAACTTTTGTGGACCGGTGAATGATAGGTGTATTGTTTCGCTGCGGGGTGTTTGTGTCGCCAGACATCCGCTAGTCCCATTGCTTTTAGAAAGCCTGGGAAAGTGGAGGGTCCTGTCGTGCGTGTCCGCACGGGAAACGTGTCCAGTGTCGGGTCCACCACGGAGTTGAAGTCCCCCCCCAATGATTGTGTCCCCCGTCGGGAGATTCAATAGAAATTCCCCCAATGCTGGCATTGCTATTGACTGGAGAGCCGGAGGGATGTAGACGGACACCACATTTAGAAGTCTGCCTTCCCACTGTCCGTGGATTGCCGCAAACCGGCCTTGATCATCCACTTTATGTTGTAGTATAAAGAAAGGTGAAGTCTTTTTGACCAAGATACCTGTCCCCCTCGAGCCCGAGGTGAATTCTGAATGCGCCGCCATTTTATAGCCTCGCCTGTCTAGTGCTTGACATGCCTTTCCTGTAAGGTGTGTCTCCTGAAGTAACACCAGTGCAGGCCCTGGCGTTTAATTGCTTGTAAAACCAAACCCCTCTTAATTTTGTCTCCCAGCCCTCATACATTCCAAGTGAATACTTTAATGGGGGGGGACCGCAATGTGGTGTGTCGTGCCATCAGTGGCAACGGAACGGGATCGATGTGCCATCATGAGGTGTTGTGAATGTGTCCTGCCTTCCTGTCGCCATCGGTGCAACATACTCGCCGCCACGTTGGAGCCTGTGTGTGTAGTCTAGGCCATAGTTTGCCGTAACGTGTGGATCTTGAACTAAAACAAATGAACACCTCCCCTCCCCCTCCCTGCCTCCCTGCTCCATGGACTTAACACCGCCCGCCTCCCCAACTTAGCAGAGTGCTTTACCCTTTCCCAAACCATTGTACTTGCTTGCGGGGGTAAAGAGTCTTGTAACAGCGGCGGCTCCGTTCACCCTTCTCAGCTTCCCCCAGCCTTGAGTCCAAGGGCAGTCCGCCCAGTATCGGAGATGATCGTCGTCATAGTTGCGAGTTTGCGATTTTTTAGGAGTACGGTTGATGCATGCCGTTCTCCGACCCCACCTCAGATGTCCTGTCCTGAGATCCCTGTCTCGATGTCTGTGTGTCTGTGAGCGGTCCGGCCTGTTGGTTTCGCTGTCCTCTGTTGGAGCGGCGAGGTGTCCCCACTTGCCGAAAACCATCTAGCCAGTCCTGAGCTATCTCAGGCGTGTCGAAAAACCATGTCTTTCCGTCAGCAACAACTCGTAATCTCGCCGGGAACAACATTGAATAAGGCAGCTCTTTCGCTCTCAGTGCTTTCTTGACCTCTAAGAAGGTCTTCCGACGCTGTGTAATCTGGAAAAAAGGCAAGCGTAGAGTTCTGGATTTTGATGGGAGGCGAAACTCTTGCTGCTTGCAGTATTACGTCCCTGTCTCTGAAATTGAACAGCCGGGCCAATACCGGACGCGGTGCAGCACCCGGCTTCGGTGCTCCGCCGGGCACTCTGTGCGCTCTCTCCACCGAGAAAAATTGAGACAGACCTTTGGGCTGCAATTTAGTCTTTATGAGGTCTTCAACATAGAGGTCCATCGCTCTTTTACCTTCCGATTCCGGAACACCCAAAATTTGCACGTTGTTTCGTCTTGAGCGCCCCTCTTGATCATTCAGCTTCTCTTGAAGTTGTTTGTTCACGGCCTCCATGCGCTCCATTGCTTGCTGCAGTTCTGAGGTGTCTTCCACTAGGGATTTCGTGACCACTTCCACCTGTGCTACCCGTTCCGCCATTTTGTGGAGATCCGCGTGCAGTAAATTCACATCTGTAGAGATTGACCCTACCGTCGTCTG
The DNA here is from genome assembly GCF_964261635.1 of Lissotriton helveticus. Lineage (NCBI taxonomy): Eukaryota > Metazoa > Chordata > Amphibia > Caudata > Salamandridae > Lissotriton > Lissotriton helveticus. The sequence continues at coordinate 535,150,770 of NC_136072.1, read as the reverse complement.
CACGTTGGATAGTGTCTTCATGATGTCCTCCAGCGTCACTTTCTTGGCCCCCTCTGCATCTGGACCTTTTCCCGTGGAGGTGCGTCCCTCCGTCTGTGGTGGGTTATGTTTCTCATAGGCGTATTTATCCAGCTTGGCTTGCGTCGACATATTTTTGGGTCCTCTGCCTGCCATGATGATCGTCGTCACTGAGTCGTGGGGAGGGAGCTATTCTGTGGCAGTGTCCGTAGTGTCGAACGCGTTCCGCACTCTGATCCGTGGCGATCAGAACTGCTCGGGAGCGGTCTTCAGTGGGGAGATGTCACTCCAGTATAAGCACACCACGCCGACAGCCCGGGGTCTCTGGGGGTGTGTCAGGTTATTTGCTGTCTGGAGCTGTAGTCATTCCATTCACGCAGAGAGGGGCCCCCAATATAATGATTCCGTTTTCTGAGAACTCGCAGTCACTGCTAATGAGCTTGCTAGCCTGCGGCACTTTAGCTTGCGTCCCGCGCCCTGGCACTCCGTCCTTCTCCCGGGGTCCACAGCACTGCCTCCGTTCTTGGGTCCCTGGTTTTCCCTTTTAAGCTCCCTGCCTTTGCACCTGGATTATCTGTCCTGCTGCACGTGCCGGATCTCCCTCGTGCCGTGCTGGGGCACCGTTATCTCAGACCGCCCGATCAGTGTGGTTGGGTGCATTCATTAGTGGCCCTGCAGAGTTCATATGCTCCTATTATTGCCTTTGTGGTCCTGGGTGTCTTTTGCTCACGGCCCGCTCACCATCCGTTATCAAACAAGGGGGGCAGGTGGGGGGGACGAGTCCAGTCTAGGCAGCTGCTGTCTCACCATCGGTGAGCAGTCCCCGCACTTCCCTTTGCCGCCTGGTCCTGCCGCAGGGTTACCACCGCGGGGCCAGGTTTGTTCGTGCAATCTCTGGCAGTGTCCCAGCCTTAGGGAAGTGATCTAGCTACCTCCTCTGCCCCCAGTATTGCTGCCTCGGTTTCGGTGCCCAACCGTCTCTGGCCTCGTCGATTTGTGCTCTCCGATGTCCGTTTTCGAAATGTGCGCCTATGTCCCTCGATCTCCAATGCGCAGGCTGCCCCCTGGGTGCCGCATCCTTCGTCTCCCCACCCCCCCCTCCGCTACTGGGATCTGTAATGCCGATAGTGTGACAATGGCGACCGGCCACCATGTGGTATGGCGTGCCCGTTCTAGTCACTCCTGCGGCGGTGTTTTGAGATCGTGGCAGTCGTCCCACAACCGAATCTCTACCTCCTCTCCTTCCCGTACATCCGAGTCGCGCCACACACGCCCCACCGTGGGGAGAGTTCCAGGCCTTCGGCAATCGTAACCGCCACCACGGCAGGGAGGCGAGCCGGTCTTTCGCTTCAATCCCCGTGCTACAATTAAGTTGTCGGTGAGACTCTGCTTCAGGTCGTTGCGTCTGCTGCTCTTCTAGTTGGGTGTTCCGCCTCCACACATCCGGAGGTCCGGTCAATTTCCGCTTCTTGTGGCCTTCCACCTCGCACTTCCGCCGGGGCTCGTGGGTACCTGAGGCCGGTGTTGCCCCTACGCTTCCAGGCCACAATCCAATGTTGTGTGGCCAGAGTGGTTCCCGACGTCGGATTCACACCGGGGTCGGGTCGGATGATGCCGGCTGCCCCCCGGTCTCGGGATCCGCCTCTTGGGGTGAACTTAATGCGGATAAAAGAACGGATTAATACGCTTAGAGAGCTCCTTCGCTATGCAGCCGCCATGCTTGGCTGCTAGCCACGCCCCCTCCTTCGCTGTTTTTTTAAATATTTCTTTATTGATTTTGTAATAAAAAGCAAACAATACAGAACAATTGCATAAGCAAATACTGATACAAGGGCGGAATCTAGAGCGATCAGAAGCTTACAATCTGTTGTGCATTTCTGAAGAGGTAGACAGAAAAAAAAGACCACATGATAAGGATTTAGAAAGAAATACATGGCGTCAATAAAGAGGGAGAGCGAATAGTAGAGCAACTTAGGTAATGGGGAGCATGACAGATAACAAAAGGAAGGGCAAATAATGGGAAAGTAAACTCATTTTAAGGGACGGTTGCAACGGGGACTCTAGTCATGTATACTGTAGTGAAACCATGCAGTTACATTGTATGATTATAGGTATTTGTCTCGGGGCGAAGTGTGCTTCAATCATGGTAAGGCCCCCTAACATCAGGCAAAAAGAGTAATAAGTGTTCGCAGCAGTTGCCATATGTTTTTAGGCCTAGAAGTGGGTGGTTGTTATGTAGCGTAGGTATCACTCATGGTGTTGCAGCACACCAGATCTCGAATCCATCCCCTAACCGTTGGGACTGATGTGCCACCCCAGTGCAAAGATACCTGCCGCTTCGCTAACAAGAGCGCAATAGCAACATACCTCCCACAGGAAGCAGCCGAACGTAGCCCAACAGTTCCATTAATGGAGATGGAACAAGCTGAGTCTCGATCATCTTTGATAAAATGTGGAATACCTCTTCCCAATAGGCAAGCATTGGTGAACAGTTCCACGCCAAGTGAGAGAAATCAGTGTGTTCTGCGGCACATTGAGGGCAGCAGTGTGTTTTGGTGGAATCAAATTTGGCTAGCTGTGTAGGTGCGGTGCAGGTATTTAAAATGTAGTAGTTCGTGCTGTTGATTATTAGAGACCAATCTAGTCTGCTCACAGCAAAAGTACCATGGCTTGTCTGGTATTGGGCTGCCTAGATCTCTTGCCCATACAGCATGCACACAACTATCCACAACAGGCTTCAGCGAGAGAGCCTCATGATATAGCCGAGAGACTATGTTGGCACCGTCTGGAGTTGTAATGACCAAGGATAAAGGCGGAAAGTCAAGAGGCACCGCCGGGGTGGTCGGGATTGTAGCGCATAATGTCTTGTGCAGTCACTGTAAATTGAACCTGTCCATGTATGACACGTTGTGCCCTTCCATCCGCAGCGTGACAGAACATATTTCTGCATCAGCAAAGACATCGCCTAGACTATGTAAAGGACATGTGGATAAAGTTCGTTCGGTGAGTGTTTCTGTGGTCAGTGGTAGCCAGGAATTGTCAGCAATAGGGATATGGGGAGAACACAAGGGGGTAAAACCAAGGTACTTTTGGAGTTTTGCCCAAGCCCAGCATGTAGTTGGGAGTGTCTGTATTTTAGAAGCATTTGTAGGTAAGCCCCGTGGAAGGAGTGTGGGAAGTGGGTATGGGTGGTTCTGTGACCATTCCGATTTCAGGAATTGTAGGCATGCATCGTAATGGAACCAGTGGTATGCAAAGTGCGCCTGCCTCTTTCCTTCATTGTAATGAGAAGTGAGTGATTAGAGCAGTTATGGGACCGCTTTTGTGTGCTGTATATAGTGAAGTAGGGCTCACTTGGGGAAAATAAGCATATTATGGTGTGCCTATAATTGCAACTCCTCTCGTCTGATACATGTTCGTCTCCTTACAGTGGATTTTTTCCTACTGTGTTTGTGCTGGGATTGCCCAGATTGGTGTGCAACTATAGGATAGCTGTCATCTTATGAAAATGGGATAGGTGCCTTTTTAAGCCAATGATGATTGACATTAAGCTTTAGGAGAAAACTCAGCTACATTATCCCTGCACGTTTAATCTAACAGTATGTAGGAGAGTAGGGTCTGCTATCCTATGGTCACCCCAAATTTTTGCTTTTTGCTTCACTGGTTTTCGACTACTGAGGCTGTGGGCCTGCTGATCAGACCCCCAGCCTGCTGTTCTCTCACTAAATTAATGATACATGTGCTATAGGCACATACCACAATTGGAAATGGACTCCTTGTCAGCCCCTGTATAATGCACTATAGGTGCCGAGGGCATAGGGGCCACCAAGGCCTACCAGGGGCTGCAGCATATCTTTTGCCACCCCTGGCTGGTTCTTAAATTGACACAACTGGCTGATCACTCAGCTGGGGTAAGGTGGTGTAATCACCCCTTACTTAGATATAGTATACCTATATCTAAACCTATATCTGGACACATATAAACCTGTGAGCCACTCCTATGGAAGGCCTCATCAATCCTGGAGGCAGAGTGCGTGGTTTAATGTGAGATGGAGCTCTAGCATGAGCTGAGCCTGTCTGCAGCTGTCGGGAACAACTCCCTAAGCTGTTTCAGGATAATGCCATACCATATACTCTTAAGTGCCTTATAATCCTCGCGGTTATAGAGCAACTTTGGTTTGGCTTTATCAAAACATGTCGTGTAAGGTGTCATACGATTTGGAATACTATCCCCTCACCAGTTCTGGCGACGGGGATAGCATTCCACCCCCCTAGAGGGGTAAGACATGTTACTTTACTTAAATGCGGTTAATTTCTAAAAGGACCTTAGATCCACAAAATGGATGCCTCTGCCACAGACAAGAGTCTGACCCCCTGAAGCTGACCGAAACTCAGCCAAATGGGGCCTGGACAAAGGGTTTCCTGTCGCAGGGGGGTGTTACCACCCTCCAGACAGGAGATAGTGGATTGTAGCAGGGAGGTTTGAAAGAAACCAGACACTGCCTGGGGCGCACAAGGCTGCCCCTTGCATAATCCGGCCAAACCGGTTCTGGGGCACTCCAGCCCTCGTGCCAGGGCGGCCTGGATCAAAGGAAGGGGGTGTATCCACCCACTTCCTGGGTCCCACCCATAGGAGGGGACCTAGCAGGTAATCCAGCCCCCAAAATTAGTATAAGACTGGCAGCAGTGCCAATGCACTTCAGATTATCCTGAAGAAACATAAGAAACGAAATTCTGGACCCTTCGACATCCTACTCGATGTAGAAGCCCGAAGAATCTCCCTTGTGGTCAAGGAGTGACCACCCTGTGCAAACAGGCACCATCCAGCAATCGACGTCTACTTTGTTGCAGTTCCCGCCGGAACTCGAGCGACAGAGATCGACGAGATCAAGCTTGCCTGCTTTCCAACAGCCCGATCCACAGTCCATGCAGAGCTGAGACCCGTGGAGGCGACCGGAAGCGTGGGGCACGCCATCTTGAATTGACCATGAGATGCTGACCGTGCAGCCCACGAGTGACCCTCGAAGCTGTACCCCGGGGTTTGAGAAGCCCCAACCCTGAGCCACACTTGCACCGAAGTTCAGCCCTCCACACTCGACGAGTGCTGCGTGGGGCCCTTCTGCTTCTTTTGGCTCAACGCGTTGGCCCGGTCACTTGCCAGCCGGCTAGTGGCCCCTGTGCCGACGAAAACTTGAAATCGACTTGTGAATCTGGTTGCTCCAGATCTGCACCAGCTCCCCTGAAAAGGAGCCCCCACTCTGACCCTCCTGGTTCGAGTGAGAAGCAATCTCCCGGTTCCGCGTGGATTGCTTTTGCCAAGTGTTGTTTGCTCCAATCTTGAAGCCGACAGCGCCAACGGCGAGAGCCTGCGTGGGACAGATCGTGACCTGCTCCTGGACGTCGTAGATGCCCCAGAGCCCACGTGACAGCGGAGAGAAGCACCTCGACAGCGACCTGATTGCGCCCGACATTGCCTGGTTCCGTCCTGGTTCCACCCTGGTCACTGCTGAGTGACCCAGACTCTGTCCCCTCTGCTTTCAGGTACTTTTCGACTCGAGTCCACCCTTGGACTCCACCGGACACTTCTCTTTCCCCCCGCCTGCAGCCCTTTCAGCTTCAAGCACCAAGAGCCTGCGTGACGAAACCCGACTCAACTTCGACCCTGTGCACCCGCTTCCTGTGGGTGAGGTAACTTTGCTCCGCCGGTGTTCCCACACTGGTACACATCTCTAGGGTCTGTGTCTTAAGTTTTGTTCCTCTAGGTTCAGCAGAAGTGTCCCTAAACTTTAACTTTGTAACTTTTACGCACCATTGGTTAACATTGGTGCATGCGTGCGCTTTCCGCACTGCTCCCGAATCCCGTGGGCCTCTCCCGACTTCAGCACTGCTTGTCCTGACTGCTCCCAGCGATTCCCTAGGCCCTAGGCCTAACCACTGTTCTATTGGTATCTCTTATACCACTTGTTTAGTATATGGTTTGAGTGGCCACCCGCCCTCATCCATAATTGTGCAACTTTGTATGTTTAAACTGTGCTTTTGATTTAACGCTTGTGCCCCTTTATTCATAAAGAATACTGGGGATTGTTTTTAGTAATAAACACATATATTTTTATAATATATACTTGTGTGGTGTCCTTTCATTTGATATTACAGGATTGTATGTGGTAAAACAGCTCGCTTAACACGACCTCTTAAGTTAAGCCTTTAGGCTGCTTAGTCCATGCTACCCCTAGGATAGCTTGTCTAATAAGGTTGACTTACAACCTGACACCATAAGGGATTGTTTGGTCTGATAATAGGTGGTTCCAGAATTGGAAACATCACCTATCAGGCCAACTTCTCACATTGGTGAGCAGCGGTGCGGATTTGAGCTTGCTGTTGTTTTACCATTGCAATCTTTTATCAAATTGAAAGATCACATCAAGTACCTCTAGGTACATGTAAATCAAAAGCTTAGCATATTAAGTTCTACTGAACTTAGTAGTTGTAGGTTGAAGGGATTAGCACACCCTGACTACAACTCACTAGCAAGGTACAGTAGGAAAACACTTAGTGTAGGTAAGTGCACCACGTACACCTCACTAGCAGTCATGTCTGACACAGGAAAGGCCTCAGGGTCTGCTCCTGTGACAGTTGACCTTACCAAGGCAACTTCCAGCTATGACAAACTAACCCGAAAGGACTTGATTGCCTTGTGCATATCAAGAGGGTTAAAAAGGGGCAGAAGTCCCACCTGTCCTATCCTGATAGCCATTCTAGAGCAGGATGACTTAGAGAAGGGAAATGAACCTCCCTTAGAATCAGGAGAAGGAGTGAACCCCCCTGTAACTGATACCACTCCAGAGGAGGAAGAAGAAGAGGAAGAAGAGGAGGAGGAGGAGGACTCAGATGTAGAGGACCCAGAGAATCAGGATCAGAGGGGTAGCCAGGTCCAAGTTGCCAGGCTTAACCAGGCCAACTTAGACCTACTGGGAAATGGAGAGGGCCAGCACCTCCCCAGATCCAACCATGTCATTCTCCCAGGCAACAGAAGAGTGAGATCTCCCTCAGGGGACTCTCATATTTCTAGTGCCTCAAGAGAATCTCAGAGAGGCATGACTGCTTCTCAAAAGCTAGAGCATAGGGCCAGAATGAGGGCTGTCAAACTCCAAATAGAGAGGGAGGAGGTAGCCTTGGCTCAAGCTAGACTTGCCTTGGCAAGAGAGCAGAAATTGTGTGGCTTAGATGCCACTGGTGGCAGCAATATTCCTAGAGAAAAAGACAGGAGCTATGATAATAGAAACCTGACAAAAATTGTGGCCCCCTACAAGGAAGGGGATGACGTCCACAAATGGATGACTGCTCTTGAGAGAGCCTGCATGGTACAGCAGGTTCCTCAGGATCAGTGGGCTGCAATTTTATGGTACTCCTTTTCTGAGAAAGGGAGGGACAGGCTCCTCACAGTTAGACCTGAGGATGCCAAAAACTACACTGTCTTGAAGAGTGCTCTTATTGAAGGGTTTGGCCTAACCACTGAGCAATACAGGTTGTTGTTCAGAGACACCCAAAAAGCACAGACTCAAGACTGGACTGATTTCGTGGATTGTGCCACTAAGGCTCTGGAGGGTTGGTTGCAGGGAAGTAAAGTTTCAGACTATACAGGATTGTACAATCTTATAATGAGAGAGCAGATCCTTAATAACTGTACAAACCAGCTGTTGCATCAATACCTTATTGACTCTGATCTGACCTCTCCCCAAGAATTGGGAAAGAAGGCAGACAAATGGGTCAGAACAAGGATTAAGCAGAAACCCCAGAACCAAGGTGGTGACCAGAAGAAAACAGACCAGAAGGGTGGAAATCAGAAAGATAAAGAAAAAGACCAGAAGTCTTCAGGCCCCCAAACTAATAGTAAGGAGGGTGGTTCCCAAAATGGAAACAAAAAGAAGAAGAACAATGGCCCAAAGAAGCCTTGGTGTAATAACTGCAAATCAGTTTCCCACTGGGGCAGTGAATGCACCAAGACAAATCCAGTCCCCACCACTCCAGCTCCTAAAGCAACTGCAACCCCTAGTCCAGTAAGCAGTGGTGGAACACAGTCCAAGGGTGTAGCAGGGTTGACCCTGGGTATTGAAGTAGGATCTGGCCTAGTCAGAACCCCTACTCAGGCAGTTCTCCTATATGATGTGGACCTAGCTTTGTCCACTACAGTGAGTCCCAGTAACCTGGGCAAATATAGGCAGACGCCTTTAATCAATGAGAAACTGGCTCAGGCCTACAGGGACACATGTGCCAGTGTCACAATGGTGACACCTGACTTTGTGGACCCTGGACAGATTGTACTAGGTGAAAGTTACCTAGTGACCAATGCAAGCAACTCCACTACTTCCCATAGTGTGGCAGTTGTGAACTTCTCCTGGGGAGGGGTAGATGGCCTAAAGAAAGTTGTTGTGAGTGCAGACCTTCCAGTAGACTGTCTGTTAGGCAATGATCTTGAAAGCTCAGTTTGGTCAGAAGTGGAGTACAGGACTCATGCAGAAATGCTAGGGATTTCAGCTCATGTCCTTGCAGTGACAAGGTCTCAGGCTAAGAAGTGCCTTCCTGAACCAGTGGTGGATCTTGGAACAATAGACCAACCACAACCCAAGAGAAGGAGCAAGAGAGGAAAGGCTGAGCCTTCCACCTTGCCCCAGGTTGAGGATCAAGTTTCAGAGGAAACTGATTCTGCAGTCCAAGAGGAGACTGTCTCTGAGGAACTTGAACCTGACCAGGTTGAGTTTCTGGGGACAGGGGGACCCTCAAGGGCAGACCTGAGGCAGGCTCAATTAGATTGCCCTTCCCTTGAACCCCTCAGACAGCAGGCTGCTGCTGAGGCTGCTGGGGATGCCCAAGGTACCCATACTGTGTATTGGGATGATGGACTCCTTTACTCAGAGGCTAGAGACCCCAAGCCTGGCATGACCAGGAGGTTGGTTATACCTCTGCAGTTTAGGGGGTTCCTCCTTACCTTGGCCCATGATATTCCCCTTGCAGGACACTTAGGCCAGAACAAGACGTGGGACAGGCTTGTTTCACACTTTCACTGGCCTCATATGTCGGAAAATGTCAAGGAGTTTTGTCGCTCCTGTGTCACTTGCCAAGCCAGTGGTAAGTCAGGTGGCACAACAAAGGCCCCCCTAATACCACTACCTGTGGTGGGGGTTCCCTTTGCAAGAGTTGGAATTGATATTGTGGGTCCCATGGACCCCCAAACAGCATCTGGGAACAGATTTATACTGGTGGTAGTGGATCATGCCACCAGGTATCCAGAGGCTATTCCCCTGAGGACCACCACAGCACCTGTGGTGGCAAAAGCCCTCATTGCAGTTTTCTCAAGAGTGGGCTTCCCAAAGGAGGTATTATCAGATAGGGGCACCAATTTTATGTCCAGCTATCTGAAAGCAATGTGGAAGGAGTGTGGGGTAAACTACAAGTTTACCACCCCCTACCATCCACAGTGCAATGGGCTTGTGGAGAGATTTAACAAGACCCTAAAAGGCATGATAAAGGGATTACCAGAGAAGCTCAGGCGGAAATGGGACATTCTTTTACCTTGCCTGCTCTTTGCTTACAGAGAGGTCCCACAGAAGGGGGTTGGCTACAGCCCTTTTGAACTTTTGTTTGGCCACCCTGTAAGGGGTTCATTGTGTTTGGTGAAGGAAGGATGGGAGTTACCTCTCAAAAAGCCTAAACTAGACATAGTGGACTATGTACTTGGTCTCCGCTCCAGGATGGCTGAATACATGGAAAGAGCATCCAAAAACCTGGAGGCCAGCCAAGAATTACAAAAAGCTTGGCATGACCAAAAGGCTGTACTGGTAGAGTTCCAACCAGGACAGAAGGTGTGGGTACTGGAGCCAGTGGCCCCAGCAGCACTCCAGGACAAATGGAGTGGACCCTATCCTATCATTGAGAAAAAGGGAGAAGTCACTTACTTGGTTGACTTTGGAACACCCAGGAGCCCTCACAGGGTAATCCATGTGAATCGTTTGAAAGCATTTGTGGACAGGGAGGACATGAGCTTGCTCATGGCCACAGATGGGGATCAGGAGGAAGAGAGTGACCCTCTCCCAGACCTGCTTTCCCAGAACCCTGATGATGGTTCAGTTGATGGAGTAGCCTTGGCAGGCAGCCTCACTGACCAGCAACAGAGGGACTGCAGACAAGTTTTGCAGGCCCACAGGCATTTGTTTTCACTCACACCCAGCCAGACTAACTGGTGTACCCATGTGGTGGACACTGGTGACAGTCTGCCTGTGAAGAACAAGATCTACAGGCAACCTGACCATGTCAGGGATTGCATCAAGGCTGAGGTGCAAAAGATGTTGGAGCTTGGAGTGATTGAGCCATCAGAGAGCCCATGGGCCAGCCCAGTAGTCCTTGTGCCAAAACCTCATACCCAAGATGGAAAGAGAGAAATGAGATTTTGCGTGGACTACAGGGGTCTCAATGCTGTCACTAGGACAGATGCTCACCCCATTCCAAGAGCAGATGAGCTCATTGACAGATTGGCTTCTGCCAAGTTTCTGAGCACATTTGATCTGACAGCTGGCTACTGGCAAATCAGACTAGCTGAGGAGTCAAAAGCCAAAACAGCATTCTCTACCCCTAGTGGACATTATCAGTTTGTGGTAATGCCCTTTGGTTTGAAGAATGCACCTGCCACTTTCCAAAGGTTGGTGAACCAAGTCCTTACTGGGTTGGATGAGTTTTGTGCAGCATATCTAGATGATATTGCTGTCTTTAGCTCCACCTGGGAGGATCACCTGATCCACCTGAAGAAAGTTCTGGAGGCCCTGCAAAAGGCAGGCCTGACTATCAAGGCCACCAAGTGCCAGATAGGGCAGAGTAAGGTTGTATACCTGGGCCACCTAGTAGGTGGAGGTCAGGTTCAGCCACTGGAGAGCAAAATCCAGGCCATACAGGATTGGGCTCCTCCAGTTACCCAGACACAAGTCAGAGCCTTCTTGGGCCTGACTGGGTATTACAGAAAGTTTGTGAAAAACTATGGGTCTATAGTGACACCATTAAATGACTTGACATCCAAGAAGATGCCAAAAAAGGTTTAGTGGACAGTTAGCTGTCAGAAGGCATTTGATGACCTGAAGAAGGCCATGTGCTCTGCACCTATCCTGAAGAGTCCTGACTACTCCAAACAGTTCATTGTACAGACAGATGCTTCTGAGTTGGGGGTGGGATCTGTGCTCTCACAACTCAATCAAGATGGTCAAGACCAGCCCATTGCTTTTATTAGCAGGAGGCTGACCCCCAGAGAGAAACGTTGGTCAGCCATTGAGAGGGAGGCCTTTGCTGTGGTTTGGGCCCTGAAGAAGTTGAGGTCCTACTTGTTTGGAACTCACTTCCTAGTTCAGACAGACCATAAGCCCCTCTTGTGGCTCAATCAGATGAAGGGTGAAAACCCCAAACTGCTCAGGTGGTCCATTTCCCTACAGGGGATGGACTTTACAGTGGAGCACCGCCCAGGGACTGACCATGGTAATGCAGATGGTCTCTCCATGTACTTCCACTTAGAACATGAAGACTTATCTGGTCAAGGTTAGTTTAATGTCCCTGCGTTTGGGGGGGGGGGGTTGTGTAGGAGAGTAGGGTCTGCTATCCTATGGTACCCCAAATTTTTGCTTTTTGCTTCACTGGTTTTCGACTACTGAGGCTGTGGGCCTGCTGATCAGACCCCCAGCCTGCTGTTCTCTCACTAAATTAGTGATACATGTGCTATAGGCACATACCACAATTGGAAATGGACTCCTTGTCAGCCCCTGTATAATGCACTATAGGTGCCCAGGGCATAGGGGCCACCAAGGCCTACCAGGGGCTGCAGCATATCTTTTGCCACCCCTGGCTGGTTCTTAAATTGACACAACTGGCTGATCACTCAGCTGGGGTAAGGTGGTGTAATCACCCCTTACTTAGATATAGTATACCTATATCTAAACCTATATCTGGACACATATAAACCTGTGAGCCACTCCTATGGAAGGCCTCATCAATCCTGGAGGCAGAGTGCGTGGTTTAATGTGAGATGGAGCTCTAGCATGAGCTGAGCCTGTCTGCAGCTGTCTGGAACAACTCCCTAAGCTGTTTCAGGATAATGCCATACCATATACTCTTAAATGCCTTATAATCCTTGCGGTTATATAGCAACTTTGGTTTGGCTTTATCAAAACATGTCGTGTAAGGTGTCATACGATTTGGAATACTATCCCCTCGCCAGTTCTGGCGACGGGGATAGCATTCCACCCCCCTAGAGGGGTAAGACATGTTACTTTACTTAAATGCGGTTAATTTCTAAAAGGACCTTAGATCCACAAAATGGATGCCTCTGCCACAGACAAGAGTCTGACCCCCTGAAGCTGACCGAAACTCAGCCAAATGGGGCCTGGACAAAGGGTTTCCTGTCGCAGGGGGGTGTTACCACCCTCCAGACAGGAGATAGTGGATTGTAGCAGGGAGGTTTGAAAGAAACCAGACACTGCCTGGGGCGCACAAGGCTGCCCCTTGCATAATCCGGCCAAACCGGTTCTGGGGCACTCCAGCCCTCGTGCCAGGGCGGCCTGGATCAAAGGAAGGGGGTGTATCCACCCACTTCCTGGGTCCCACCCATAGGAGGGGACCTAGCAGGTAATCCAGCCCCCAAAATTAGTATAAGACTGGGAGCAGTGCCAATGCACTTCAGATTATCCTGAAGAAACATAAGAAACGAAATTCTGGACCCTTCGACATCCTACTCGACGTAGAAGCCCGAAGAATCTCCCTTGTGGTCAAGGAGTGACCACCCTGTGCAAACAGGCACCATCCAGCTATCGACGTCTACTTTGTTGCAGTTCCCGCCGGAACTCGAGCGACAGAGATCGACGAGATCAAGCTTGCCTGCTTTCCAACAGCCCGATCCACAGTCCCTGCAGAGCTGAGACCCGTGGAGGCGACCGGAAGCCTGGGGCACGCCATCTTGAATTGACCACGAGACGCTGACCGTGCAGCCCACGAGTGACCTTCGAAGCTGTACACCGGGGTTTGAGAAGCCCCAACCCTGAGCCACACTTGCACCGAAGTTCAGCCCTCCACACTCGACGAGTGCTGCGTGGGGCCCTTCTGCTTCTTTTGGCTCAACGCGTTGGCCCGGTCACTTGCCAGCCGGCTAGTGGCCCCTGTGCCGATGAAAACTTGAAATCGACTTGTGAATCTGGTTGCTCCAGATCTGCACCAGCTCCCCTGAAAAGGAGCCCCCACTCTGACCCTCCTGGTTCGAGTGAGAAGCAATCTCCCGGTTCCGCGTGGATTGCTTTTGCCAAGTGTTGTTTGCTCCAATCTTGAAGCCGACAGCGCCAACGGCGAGAGCCTGCTTGGGACAGATCGTGACCTGCTCCTGGACGTCGTAGATGCCCCAGAGCCCACGTGACAGCAGAGAGAAGCACCTCAACAGCGACCTGATTGCGCCCGACATTGCCTGGTTCCGTCCTGGTTCCACCCTGGTCACTGCTGAGTGACCCAGATTCTGTCCCCTCTGCTTTCAGGTACTTTTCGACTCGAGTCCACCCTTGGACTCCACCGGACACTTCTCTTTCCCCCCGCCTGCAACCCTTTCAGCTTCAAGCACCAAGAGCCTGCGTGACGAAACCCGACTCAACTTCGACCCTGTGCACCCGCTTCCTGTGGGTGAGGTAACTTTGCTCCGCCGGTGTTCCCACACTGGTACACATCTCTAAGGTCTGTGTCTTAAGTTTTGTTCCTCTAGGTTCAGCGGAAGTGTCCCTAAACTTTAACTTTGTAACTTTTACGCACCATTGGTTAACATTGGTCGAGTCCAGGCGAAAATGACATTTGCCAAAACAACGGCTGGGCTACCCCGCTTGACTGCTATTCGCGCCCCCCGCCTGGCAGGCGACAGGCGAGGCACCACGACCTGCTGGAGCTGTCCCAATCCAAGTTTGCGTTTCTTTGCGCGAGTGCTTCACTGACCCACCAATACGCTGTCACACCATCACTATTCACTGCACCATACAAAGGGGTCTTACTTTAGCACCGTGCAAGCAAGACAGGCACGACGCGGCGCAGCTGCGGTGGCGGCACAGGGACATGCCGATACGAATTGTTCTGTTTCATTTGCTGAATTCATGGTTTGGTTCTAGTAAAAATGTAAAATAAGACGTCACTTATGAATCTGTATGAATACTGAAAGGTAGTGCTGAGACTGCGATATCTGAAGTTTAACCTGCTGGTGACAAGAGGGGAGCAACCACAAGCCCTTTTTTGCAGTCCCTCACCCTCGAGATCTACTGCCTTTTTGCAGCCGGCCCGCTGGGTTGTAGGCTTGGCTATATGTACTGCACTTTTTTTGAACACTAATAAACGTCTTACAAAAAAATAAAAAAAATAAAAAAAAAAATAATTGGTTAACATTGGTGCATGCGTGCGCTTTCCGCACTGCTCCCGAATCCCGTGGGCCTCTCCCGACTTCAGCACTGCTTGTCCTGACTGCTCCCAGCGATTCCCTAGGCCCTAGGCCTAACCACTGTTCGATTGGTATCTCTTATACCACTTGTTTAGTATATGGTTTGAGTGGCCACCCGCCCTCATCCATAATTGTGCAACTTTGTATGTTTAAACTGTGCTTTTGATTTAACGCTTGTGCCCCTTTATTCATAAAGAATACTGGGGATTGTTTTTAGTAATAAACACATATATTTTTATAATATATACTTGTGTGGTGTCCTTTCATTTGATATTACAGGATTGTATGTGGTAAAACAGCTCGCTTAACACGACCTCTTAAGTTAAGCCTTTAGGCTGCTTAGTCCATGCTACCCCTAGGATAGCTTGTCTAACAAGGTTGACTTACAACCTGACACCATAAGGGATTGTTTGGTCTGATAATAGGTGGTTCCAGAATTGGAAACATCACCTATCAGGCCAACTTCTCACACAGTAGAAACTGGAACGATCCCCTAGCATGGAAGACAGCATACGTCGCACATACCCAAAAAAACTAATATAGATCCCACTATCCTTTCTAACTATTGTCCAATGTCATTACTTCCTCTTTTAGGAATGCAATTAGAAGGCCTAATTAATAAATAATTTACAGCCTATCTTTAGGCGAATAAAACCTTGGACCCTTCCCAATCTGGGTTTAGGTCTTCTCATGGTACGGAGACAGCACTGTTAGAAGTTGCTGACTCTTTAAGACTCTGGACGTGGGATCTCCACCTATCTTAGTGCTGCTGGATTTGTCTGTAGCTATTGACACTGTTTCAAATACAAGATTGTAACAGAGACTGTGCGAGATATGTATCTGCGGGACAACGCTTAAATGGTTTCAGGATTTTCTGAGCAATAGAACCCAAGCCATCTGTCTTAGTCTGTTCAAATCCCACACCATGAGGATGGATAAGGGCGTCCCACAGGGATCTTGTTTGAGCCCAACCTTATTCAACATATATATGGCCTCCTTTGCTAAGATTGCTGAATCCTTTGGCTTTTAAATATTATCTTACGCAGTTGACACGCAGCTAGTCATAGCATTTCACAAAAACCTGGACAAGGCCAGAGATCACTTTGCCATGGGAATGATGGCGATCTCAGGTTGGATAACAACTAACTGCCTACAGCTGATTGTGGTTAAAACTGAGATCTTGCTGATAGGTAAGGCCCAAAAATCCTGGTTGGATAATTGGTGGCCACCTAGGTGCTGCTCCCACCCCAAAGGAAGTAGTTAAAATATCTCGGAATGAAAATTGATTATGCGATAACCATGAAAGAACAAGTCCCATTGATCACAGGCACTTGTTTCAATATTATGCGACTTTTAATGACAGCCTTCCCTTTTCTTTCCATCATTGCCAGGAAACATTAGTCCAGGCTCTGATTATTAGTAGACTGGATTATGGAAACGCATTACTAGCCGCAGCAAACGAGGCACTCTCATCTTCTGGCTCTGCTTCTATACCTCTGCTCAGATCACTTCATAGTTTGCTGCCTAACACACAACGCCTTGGTGGGTAAAGGTCCCAGATACCTTGAGCAGAGGCTTAGACGCTACTCCCCAGTGAGGAATCTAAGATCTATGGATAAAGTTCTGCTGATGGTTCCTCACGTTCGACTAACTAGATGCAGAGGCAGACCCTTCTCCTATTTGGCCTCCGTATACTGGAATACTTTACCACTCCATCCACGGCTTTGTACAGACTACAACAAGTTCAGGAAAATACTTAAGATCATTCTGTTCTGAGGGTGTCTTCTCTTCTTCTGTTCCTTGAGACTTCACTAGCACCAAGCTACCCCTCTCGGGTGATTCGAGCGCTATATTAAATTAAAACAACAAATAACAACACCTATAACTTATATTACAATCATTCTTGACAATAGCTGCAGGAGTATTTTGAAATACACTTTACCACCATTGTGCGGCTGTGGTATTGGCGTACATTTCTACTGGATTTTGATCCCCAGTGAGAATTAAAAATGGACGCAATAACATTTTTACATATGTGTTACGAAGCTTAATTATATCATATATTCAGTGTCCGAGTATGGAAGAGGGTATTTTAAGAAATGTCTGGGTCCTTCAATACCTTACTTTCTACAGGGTCCAGGATAGCATGGGATTTGCCAGGTGCAAATGCCATTCCTTTCTGTGCCTGATTCATGCATGATAAGGCTACAACAATGTATGTATGTGTGGGTCACTGTCTTAGGGTTTTACTGCATGTGATGGAAGGATTGCTTGAGTGAACCTCAGACACTAGCATTAGGTCTTAGCTGTATTCCAGACCATTGTTTTTCTGTCCACTATCCTAAGTAGTGCAAGGCACATTGGATAAAGAGAATGCACTGAAGGACAAGTGTGCACTACATTACAGACTTCCACTCAAAAAGGACAAGCGCTGGATGCTGAGGGTTTCTAAAGAGTGACTTCCATGTGTACCAGTTGTGCACTGGTTCATGTTTGAGACTGAACTAGATATTACTCGAGACTGCATACAGGGACTAGTCGCCTGTTGTAAGAAGGTAGGATTACTAACCAGGTGGTGTTTTACAATCTCATCGTCATTTTGAGATGGAACTTATTTACTTATCAGTTGCATTGCAAAATGTCCATTCGCAGAGCCGCAAAATCCCTCCTGCCTTATTAATATTTATGGATAGACTCACAGTTTTATGGTATTTTCTTTTTTAAATATATCTGTTTGTATTTATCCATATTTATTTTTTGGCCATCTTATCTGTATTTATCTATATTTTGAGTTTTGTGAAAAAAGGAAGTAGTAAAATTAGTATTTCTGCATTGATTTGACTGATAAACATGCATTCATTCTTTGATAACTTTTGTGTTTTAGCAAATTAAGCAGCCAGGCTTAATGCATATTAGCATTATATAAATAGTGTATGTTGACATATGCTGTTATTTAAGGTGATCTCATCCTATTTCTAACTCCCCAAGCTGTCTAGCTGCTCAGCAGCTGGCCTAAAAGTCATCAAAGACAGCATGGAGATTTGCTCAAAAGAAGCTCAATTTTCTGTATTTTTCAGCTCTTAAAAATAAATACACATTGTTTTCTGTCTGTATGTATCTGTAAATATCAGTAAATGTTGGGAGCCTTATTTAGAAGTTATTTTATTCCTCTCATTAAGGGACAGAAACGTCATAAGTACAATTCTTAGTGCATGAGTACTCAAGACAAACACAAAATCCCACCCGGAGCTCCAGATGTCTTGAGTTCATCCCTGACACTGAGACCATCCAACTGGCACTATTAACCCCTGCTATGCTGATGACGGCCCCCGTCCGTCATGCATCACGGTGGGCGTGTGCTGATGACGGCTGGGGGCCGTCATGATCCCGCCCACTCTTAAAAACGGCCGCACAGGCGCAGAATCGCGGCCGCGCCCAAGGGGTTAAAGACCTACTAGTGATGAAACCCTCCTAGCTCATCTTTCCATGCAGACCACATCAGGGCGGAAACTCCGTCCCTCAGATCATACTACCACACACCATGCATGATACAACAATTCGCGTGTGATTGATTCCCTGCAGGATTTTAGGTCCTTCATTTTTTCCAGTCGATGCCTCTTCTTCGATGGATTTGCTTGGCTACTCCTAGATGAGCAATGAGCTTCTCAGTTTACAATTCAATAACTTCTCATCCGTCTTAGCAGCTCGGATCCTTTAGCGATATCTTTGCTCCTACTGACAGCTTTCCATCGTCCGTACGTTTTTCAGGTCTGCCTAGCAACTCTGCTGCTTCAGCGAGCTTCTTGGCTCATTCTGGCAGCCCTCCTGCTTCAGTGAGCGTGTCAACCCTTCTCATTGGGGTATGAATCACTATATAAATATTACAGTGGGTGTGACCCAGAATGCACATTGTGGCCTTGCAAGAGGGAATAGAGTGCTATACTAAACCTTCCCTGCCAAATGAGCTTTCCCCATTCCCAACCCGCTCTCTTGCAGTGAGCTCTACCTAACAGTTCGCTTGCATCGTTCAACTCCTCCATTCCTCATTGCGGGGATCCTTCTTCAAAGAGCTTCTCGCTCCTTTCTGAAACTTCAGTACTGTATTGAGTTTCTCAGCCGCTACCCCTTTAATTCTTCTCCTGTGTAGTCTACTCCGCGTCTCAAGACTGCAGGCATGCAGGGCCTTTGCTTGCTTAGTTTTTGTGTTGTGAGGATCAAAGAAGTGAGTGTGGTGTAATATTGAAGAGGAATGGTCTCTGGGCAGTCGTTTGCGGAGCCGCAGAGTACTGTTGGCTTTGATCACGTGGTCTAAGGGCTTTAATTGGGCAGATATTGAGGACCTGCACTTCTCAGCACTGGTGCAATACTTGTAATGGGAGAGTACTGAAACTTCTCAGTAGCGAGCAGGTACCCGCACATTTCTATTTCTATTTCAAACACTGCATGGTCCCCTGCTACTTTCTTGCTAGAAGGAATAGTGTGCAGAGAGCAAGCATCTCAAATAGTCCACCTTAAAACATTTTTAAAACATTGTCTTTATTAGCATCTCAAACTGAATAATAAGAACAGATAATATTGTAAAGATTTTGCAATAAACATACATTTATTAAAAATTAGATTCAATATAACATAATAAATATAAAATGTGCAAAAGTAAATAACTGGTGCTTTGAACCTGCAGGGCTCCTGGCCTATTATTCTTGTCAATGGAAATGAACTTCGAGGTCGGGGAGGGGTTTGATGTAAGGACAACTATGAATACGAAGAGAGTGTGCAAAACCGGCGGGGGGCGGGGGGGGGTAGGCAGAGGGGGTGGAGACTGGGTATAGGAATATCCATGGTAGGGATGAAGGAAACTCTAAACATGGTTTTGAGGAACACTGAGGGTGCTGACTTGAGAATAAGAGCTGGTAGGGGTTAAAGTGGTGATGACAGTGCAATGAGGTAAGGCACTGTTAGGCCAAAGATGAAAATACCACAGAGCTGGGTGAAGAGCTGTGTGTTATATGTGATTCCCAAGGTGGCATCCATGCCCTGGATAAGGACAGTAAGGAATGTGGCTTGTTGGTTTCTCAGTTGGGTTGGAGGTCACTTTTATTGATGTTGAAAGACCCCAGGGTGTGGGAGGAGGTGTTGGGCAAGGGATACTCAGTAGAGAGGACCCAAGGCCTGGGAGTTAACAAATGAGTAGGGGGGACCACAGCTCACACCGTGGGGACACATTTCTGTGTTGGGTTGCATAGTGTTTGTGGTAGGTTGTAATTACAAACCTCCATCAGTGGAGGGAGACTTAGGTTGGAAGAAACACTGCTTCCGAAGATTGAGGAGTGGAGACCAATGGAGCCTGAGGTGGAAAGTAGGGAGTTTGCAGGTTTAGGGTCACCCAAATAGCCCCAGATCAGAACATTAAAATGCTGCACGCCTGGACATTCAATGTCAGTTAACAGTGTACCAGCGCTTTAGGTTCTCTTTTTAAAAGGTGTTCCACACAGCACCATCAAACAAAGATCATTCATATAGCATTGTCTTTTCTGCGCACCTGAATACATTTTTGAGTTCCTCTTAAGGGGCTGAGGATCAAGACATTCCTCGCGCTCCCTGAAGATTAGTGGTGAAATCCCCTCTAAATTATTTTCCCGGTCAAGATATCTCCTGCTTGCAGCAGGTGTGCTGAGCCCTATATTAAAGAGCCCTAGATCTAGGCATTCGTGCGGTTTGACCCTGCATTGTGGTGCTAATGACTTTGGGTCCTATCACATTTCACTGTGTTTTGTGGTGTGGTTTCTGTCACTGAACCCCGAGTAATGGAAGCAACCTTCAATGTAGTAACAAGTTGACCAGACTGTGATGAAGGTCCCCTTCTCCTTTCTCCTCTTTCTGTCCTTCACAGTTCCTATGCTTTGTTGAACATTGAGAGGCAGCCCAAAGGATTCCTCTGCTAGAAGCCCAGCTTCCACCAGCGGCTAAGGCTCCAAGATCCCCTGGGGCCCCTGGCATCCTCTCAGTGCGTAAGGGGGTGGGGACGAGGTCCGGGACCCCAAGGCAACGAGTCACCTCCTCACGCTCAGAGCTTCATGTTCTCCTGGATCCAGCCCAGATAACGAGTGACGTTGGTGTAGACACCGGGTGTGTCCTTCTGGCCGCAGCCTACGCCCCAGCTGATGATGCCTGTCAGGTACATGCGGTCATTGTGCGGGCACATCAGTGGTCCCCCTGAGTCACCCTGAAAGAAAGACAAAATCTGGTTAGATCACCTGCTACTGCATACCAAAATCTACTCCTTCCCAGCCAACTTCCCGCTTTATGATTAAAAATAGATCTTGGTTCACTTCAAAGATAGTCGTGAGTTCAGGGTCAACCGAATGTCAAACTTAAGTTGCCCACTTTTCGGATGACTTGAAGGTTCGATGAGCTCAGTGTATAATTTCACATCAGGCTATTACAGAGTTTTAACTTATTGTTTTCTGTGTTGGCTTGGGGAAAGGGATGCTTTCTATGCTGACGCATTGTTCCCAGCCTGAGTGACAGTGAAGGAATATCTTGCAAGAGTGATCATGGTGGCTATGCTCATTAGGTGAGTTTATGGGGACAGTTTTGTCAGGAGGGACAGGAGAATTTCAGCCTGACAAGGTGCTACAGTGCACATTTTTGCGATAGGGAAGTGACGCGTAAAGAAAGAGGGGTTAAACATCAATCTTTTGCATTTTATGTTCTGTTTGGAATGTATTAGCCAGGGAATCTGCAAAACTGTTTGCTTTGCATTATTTGCAGTGCTCTGGTGAAGTTTGTAGGGTCTTCGAGTTCTCACAAGGTAAGCGTTATTAGCTCATCTTTTTATTTTTTTACCTTTCCTTCCAGGGGTCTTTTTCGGATTTAAAAAAGCAAACAACTTATGAAGCAATATGTTGCTCTGTTTCTATGTTTTTTTCCTAAACAAAAATCCATAGTCATTCACATGTATGTATTAGCAAATCGGCTCTTAGTGCCTTGCTGTGGCTCAAAACTCGATAAAGTTTGTTGTGTGAAAAAAAAGCAAACAGCAAATATCAGAATCCAAAGAACGCAAAATGGAATATCTAATAATACAGGTGTGATACTTTCAGCCCGTACCGGCTTTTAGGCATCATCACTTTGTAGAGCCGTCGTTTCAGGGGTATACGTCTAAAGAGATCTCATAGAACTGCAAGCCCAAACATGCAATGTGATGTGGCTTACATAGCCTGGAATGGTTAAAAAAGACACACGTGATACGAGTGTGGCATGTATACGGATGGTTATACATTTGTGCCATGGCCGAATCACGGATTTTGAATTACTTCCATATTTAATGTGAGAATGTATTTTTTTAAGTGTTCTGACTTTGACATAAGTCACCTTTGATCAAGTGTTTGCCTTTTAAGCTCAGGTTTTTATTTGTTGTACTTTGCTGCTATTTTCAAACCAAACATAGCTGTGCAATGCCAAGTGACACCATGTATAGCAGGTCTTAATGGTTTGCATTTGCTTTCAAAGCTACTACTCTCTGGGTGATTTGTGAAACTCCCACTTGGGCTATTCGTCAGGCAGCACAGAACTTTCAGGCTTTGTCTATCTCTCGGGCTCACAGAATTCACAGGATCAGACATTGGGTATGAGAGCTGCACCTCACCGAATACATAACATACACGTTCAGGACTCAGACAGTAGAACTATCTCACAGGCTCTCGCCTTTGTTAGCAGATTTATCTATTGGGTTACTCGACCTGACAGTCTGAGGCTCTAGAAAGAAGGATTATACCTCGGGTTACAGACGCCAACAGGCTCTGCGTTAAGGCAGCGGAGCTATCTCTCAACAGTTACAGAACTCTCATTCATGTCTTGCATAGCAGAGTTACCCAGCAAGTTACACAGACACACTGCCTTGACTTTAGACATCAACGCGATCATAAGGTCCTGATTACGAGTTTGGCGGTGTGGGAGAGGGACCGTCATGCCGGCGGCCCACTCCCACACCGCCAAACCTCTGTGCCCGCCAGATTCTTTTTTTTTTGTTACTGGCATGCAGTTCTTTGGTGGTGCCTATGAAATAGGCACCGCAATGGATACATCAAAGACAGTACCTGCATGGCATGGACTGGTGCAGTCCACGCTGTGCAGGTACTGGGGTGTATGCGCACAGGGGGGCATAACATGTGCCCCCCAGCTTGCACCCCATGGCCCTGAGGCACAAGGGGGGCCTGTAGGGTCCACTTGTTTCCTCTCTGCCATGGTTTTCATGGAATAGGAACCGCCATGAAAACGGTAGTGGAGAGGAAACTTGTAATATGCTTAGTGGGATCGTGGCGGTCCTGCCAAGCATATTGCTGCCTCATGACTGCTGCGCCACCACCAGGGATCTCTGATCCCTGACGGTTGCGGCGGTCCGGCCGCCCAAGTTGTAATAGAGTGGTTGTACCGCCAGTGCCGTAGTGGCTGGACCACCTCCACTTCACCCCAGCGAGTCTGGTGGTCCTCGGACCGCTAGAGTCGTAATCAGGCCATTAGTATTTGCTGCAACCAGCAGAGCTATTCTTCGAGTTACAGAACTGAAATCCAGGCCTGGCATAGCAGAGTTACTCATCAAGTTATACAGACTGTACTGTCTTGACTTTAGACAAAATAATACCTACCTCCTGGATTACAAAAATATCAAAGGTATTTGCTGTCGACAGCAGAGCTATCGGATAGCAGATCTGTGTCTCACTCTACACGGAACTAACAGACTTATGCCTCAAACCTATCGCTTGGTCACAAAGAACCAACAGTTTAAGGCATTTGACAGCCGGACCATTGTAACTCCTAGTAGGTGACTGAGTACAAATAACACACATCAACACTGTGAGTGGCTCAGGACCACGCTGAGTGTCAGTATGCACTTAGGAGTCTTCACTTGAAGCCCTGAAGTTGTGTTGCCCTCTGTACTTCATCCTGCAGGGCTATACCACAAGTGACGCACCACTCACATGCGTGAACCTCACATCGCACGACTATCCCTCAGGCTAGCCAGACCTCAAAGGTGTTACCTATTAAACAGCAGAGGTGTATCTGAGGATTCACAAACTTTACAGATCAGGCCCCTATCAGCAGAGATATCCATGAAGTCACACGGAAAGTACATTATTTGGCTTTAGGCAGCACAACTATTTCTCAGGTTAAGTAGAACTCGCGAGTGTTATTTTTAGACAGCAGTTCTCCATCCATCCGGCTGTCGAAAACTTACATATACAGGCCAGACAGCAGAGCTATCTCTCAGTGTTCACATGACTTATGCTTACTAGCCCAAGACAGCATTACTATATCTCATGTGACAGGTCTCAGACAGCAGAGCTATCTCTCATGTTCACATACATTTACTAGCCCAAAACAGCATTACTATACCTAATGTGACATGTTACAAGCTCAGGCCTCAGAGCTATGTCTCAGGTCACACAGATATGGGGCTTTAGGCAGTGCAGCTAGCCCTCTGGCTATATTACTTATCCTACATTGCTGATTAAATGAAACACTTGTAAACCATGCAAGATCCTCCAGATCAAACCCAGTAAAGAGCTTGGACCTTTTCGCTTGGGACGCAAAGCCTTTATTGCTTGTCTGCTTTCCAGTCTGCTGTTTGCCTGAAGGATGGTTCGTCATGGAAATTCACAGTTCAGCGTTGCTTTTTCCTTTTGAGTTCTTGCATTATTTTCAGTTACACAGCAAATCGGTCTCTCCCACGGTGCATTAACACTAACAGCCATATTTATACCAATGTGGTGTTAAACCCTGCAAAATAACCCCAGCACAAACCATAGTTGCCCCAACTGTCAAGTGTTTTCACAGTAAATGCATAACTGTGTGCAAAATGCCACATTATCATGAATCCCTGTGCTGTGCTGGAAAAGGGGTATTTCATTGAATCTTAAAAAGTCTTTTGAGTATGCCCTAGAATCCTTTTCCAATACTTGAGAGATTGAGGGGCTCTGAATTTGCTAAACTCAATCCCCCCCCCACGGGAACTTCAAACCTTACTCAGAGATTCCAGAAGTCGAAAACACCAAAATAAAAAGTGGGGCTTCCTAGGTTTTCTATGCAGCTAAATCTTTACAGAGGCCAAGCAGCTCTGTGGAAGCATCACTGGGCCACATCTGCCTCATCCTGTAGCCTGCTCACTCTATGGCCAGCAGACAGTCCTCTCCAGACCATACTTGATGTAAAATCCATTGCTCCCAAGCGAGTGCCTAGGAGCCTTATCGGAGCAGCCACATTTTGACAAGCTTGACAAGCACACTACTCCTTAATGTGGCAAATCCCAAAAATGTAGGCCGGAACGTCCCCATCCGGTCTCCAAGCTTGAAATGGTATGGCTTAGCTGCTAATTTGAGTTGCCGGGACGGGGGCTTCATCCCTAGTGGGCTGGCCCATGGCTAATGCTTATCACGTGTTGGCTAACCCTAAAGACAATCTTGGTACCAAATATGAAAGTTTCTTTGCTTAGGAGCCCTGTCCTCTTTTACTGTTTATGTCTGTTTTCTCGCACTTCCCTCCTTTTTCCCTCACTCCAAACCAGCCACAAGCTTTGGAGAACTCTGAGGCATATCAACAAGGGGCGGTGATAATATTATCGCCGCTTTAGAGTCCGTTTTTGGACGGAAAGCGGCTATAATATTATCGCATTATCAACAAGGACACCAGGCGCGTGTTTCCTTGCATTAGCGTCCCTTGTCAGCACGCCTCCCATCGCATCGCTAATGAGATGCGAAGGAGGCGTGCCTGACAAAACACCATGGGAAAATATTGCTTCTTCAGCTTTGTGATATCATCAACGAGGGGTAGCGATATTTTAAATCCCGTTAACTATGCCTTAACGTAGGAATTTAACGTCTGTTAAATTTCTGACTAAGGCATAGCTAACATGGGAGGTGGATTATGGTGATACGACCACAGGGTCGTGTCACCAAGGCTATCTCAGTTTTGGGTGCAACATCACTGGTTTTCCAGCGATGTTGGCTCATTTCTCTGGAATATTATCGCCCTGGAGTAACACGTTGTTGATAACACGGTAACCAGGCGATAAATTCCAGCGATAGACGACGTAAATATAAAAGCGCCAAGCGCACTTTGCGATATTTATCGCCGTCTGTTGCTGATATACCCCTCTTTTCCTCCACTTTTCCGAATGTCTTACTCTCACACCTTTTAGATAAGGTTGTCCTTTTTTATGTACTGAAACGGAGAAGTTGCTATGCGTCTGTACGCAGGTGCTATACGTGTGCATCTGTACGTAGGTGGACATAAAGGGCAAGTCTAGCTATAAAGCAGCAGAGCACTGCATAGAATGTATATTTTTTATAGTGTGCCAAGTACTCCAATATTGACAGTGGAATTCTTATGTTTCACAAATAATGTTTGCGCACTTTTTATTACAGTAGTTGCTATGACTGTATTTCATCTACATTACCCATGGCAGGGCTTTACGTGGGAAAAAAAACTGGGGGTGCTCTACAAGGGGCCGGGCAAACCTCGAAGGGGTGTGGCCTATCTAAGTAGGGGCGTGGTCTAAATAAAGATACCTAGTGTAGGAGTACTCCCTGCTCTGTCAGCTCTAGGACTCCTCAAGGCCAACCCCTCACCCCGCCCCCTCTCTGTGGCAGCCCAGGCTGAGACAGCTTCCCGGCACACACACAGCCGCACCCGAGCACTTCACAGGTCTTTAAAAGACCATTTGCATGTTAATGATTCTTTGTTGTTTTTTCACCCCTTCTAAGAGCCCCTGCATCTCCACACTACCTACTACTGTGCCCACAGGCGTTTTGTTCAACAGTGCAAATGCTCCCTCCTCCCCTTCGTCGCCCCGTGGGTATGCCAGTGGGTGCTTGTCAGCAGGACACTGAATAGGCCCCTCTGTGGCTTTAACACTGGCGGTAAACACGCCGAGAGGCTTGTGGTGTTCCAAACAACTGGACGATGCTGCAGGCCAGCGTCGCAGCGCACAAAATCAGCCTGCTGTTCTCACACTTGCAAAATAGGGCTGTCACATCCTCGTTATGATGCGGTCAAATAAAATGTCCTTCTGTGCAAACACGTTTGTATTATTTTACGTCTAACTTTTGTTTGGCTGGACTTTTACAAGCAAGTTTCCCATGATCAGAAGTAAAGAAGAGATATCAAAATGTAGGCAGTTTCTCACACAAAGTGGTTTAAGCTGCTAAATTATCCCACTTGAGTTACCATGGATCGACACAATGATGCGATGAAAGCACACTACCAAGGAGTTGTGGGCACTCTAGTTGCGCCTCTGATCAAGCTGGTGTGGGGATGCCAGGTGTACTGGGAGCACCTTAGCTTGATTTGCTTAAGCAGTGTGCGCGCATTCTCACCCGAAACACCAACAAAAACTGGGACGTCTGGTCACCCTACCTTTGACCTTTGAGGCCCGAAAATAGAGCCCCCTAGAGACCCGTTTCGAGGCCCCCCCAAAAACTGCGGGTGCTCAGACCCCCACAGACCCCCCCACTTAAAGCCCTGAGCCATGCCTGCCACCCTCGTTCAGCACTCTGATGCGTCCTTTAGTTCACGCTATATAAAACGTTAAAAATAATAAAACAAATACATTGCCGTCAGTAGGTGACTACACACCGAACCTTAATCAGCTCCTGACAGATTTTCGATGTCATTCACCACTTTGAGGCCACCCTAGTAACGTGTGCACTTTACTCGGGGTATGTGCTCTCGATTTACAGATCAGTGTAAATTCGCAGTAAATAACTGGCACAACCAGTATCTTCCTAACTTATTTCATCTTGTGAAGAAGTTTGTCCAACCAATCACAACCACATAAATATTGGCGGTGAAGTTCTGGTAAACAAAGAAGAGCGATTTGAACTCACCGTTCAGTGTGTGTTAGTACTAAAACGGGCACAGAGGAAAATGACATCAGTTTTAGGACTAATTGTTTTTAATAGCCTCTAATTACTCCATTAATGTCCTATCGACGCGTACTGAATCAACGCTCTATGTCGCATATCCTACTAGTTTAGGGCAGTTTTTCTGTTGATTTACTGCCATCTGGTGGTTTGTTTTCAGAAAGCAGTGTATCGGTTTACACTGGATTGCATGCATTTTTCAGCTGGTATTTTTCTTTTGCCTACAAGGGTGTATTCAGTCAATATTTTTTTAGGTCTCGCCTGTCGATGCGCATGCGCATCGAGCAAGGCGAGAGTATTGGGACTTATCCGCTCTTTATCCACACTGCAAGGAATCGTGGCGATTCCTTGCAGTGCACGAGAAATTTAAGCTCAATGCGCATGCGCATTGAGCTTAAATGCGCGTGCACATGCCCCCAGCCGCCTGCCTTGCCTACTCTCTCTCACAGCCTCCCCCAGCTCCGCCCCCTCACTACTTGATTGCACGGCCGCTAGGCCGTGCCTCCCCTACTCTCCTCCCCCCTCCTCCTCTCCTCCCCTGCCTGCCTGCCGCTAGGCCGTGCCTCCCCTACTCTCCTCCCCCCTCCTCCTCTCCTCCCCTGCCTGCCTGCCGCTAGGCCGTGCCTCCCCTACTCTCCTCCCCCCTCCTCCTCTCCTCCCCTGCCTGCCTGCCGTGTCGCATTTCTCCTCCCCCCTCCCCTCTCCTCCGTCCGTCCGTCTTGTTATTTCATGACAACAGGAAGGGGGTCACTCACCCTTCCACATTGCACCAAAGTTCCTGGGGTTCGTCCCGAGGGATTCGTCTATCGCTCTTTCACTGTTATGTAGGTTAGCGGTGTAAGAAAACTCCATGAGTGAGTGTTTACGTCAGATTTAGTTAAAATATTCTTTCAGACAGCGTCCCGTGCCAGGGTCGAAACAGGCATTTATTTAAGCGCCAGTATGCAGGCAAGTGTTTTGCAGTGGTCTCCCTCATGTACTGCTCTTCCCCCTCCGTCATGCTCTGTGTTGCTCTCCCGCATGTACTTCTCGTCCCCCTCCACCATGCTCGGTGTTGCTCTCCCGCATGTACTTCTCTTCCCCCTCTGCCATGCGACATGTTGCTCACCCATGTGCTTCTCCCTCACCGGCCTCAGTGATGCGCTGCTTGACCTGGGCTTTGCCTCTGCCTCAGTAATGCGCTGCTGGAACTCCTGTGCCTCACCTCCTCCAGGTTGCTTTCTTGCCAGTAGTATTCCTTGCCTGCTTCATGTTTCGCTCGTCAGTTTGCTTTATTCCACCCCTCACTGCTCGGTCACCCGTTTGCTTTACAACACCCCCCAGCCCTGCTATGTTGCTTCTGTCCCAGTGGTCTCTCCTGCCAAACCAGTGTTACATTCCCTCACCCACTTAAAAAAATTCACACTTCAACCAATTCAATTCCAATCAGCTCCGCCCCCTCCCCTTCCCGCCGTGTCGCATTTCTCCTCCCCCCTCCCCTCTCTTCCCTCCGTCTTCAGTAGAAATCGTGGCTGTAGAATCAAATAAGCTTTATTGCAAAAAGACTTCCCGTGTCCAAACAATGTTACAATCACTTGAGGTATTGAGGCGAGGATTTGCAAATTGATGCTAACAGCCGAAGAGTCAGTCTTGAAGGATCTGACTGGTACAGGTATTCAGTCTGCACGGCACCCCACCCCCGCATTGTCCAAAGTTGCCAAGTTTTCAGTCTTAAGTGTGACATTTGCACGTTTTCAGTGTGCTCCTGTGTGATATTTCATTGCCTTATAGTCTGTGTCACTTTCTAATGGCGAGTAAAGCGGTTATGTCCGTGTAGAGAAACGTTGCACAGTTATGGTATAGAAATAGTCTTGAAACAATTGCAAACTCTTTAAACGCTTATGCTGTAACACAAATTACTTTCCTTTACGGACATGATCGCCATGAAACAATAGTGGTGTTATTTATAATAATATAGATGTATTTTATTGGTATATCTCCAGTTTGTTTAAACTGTGTGTTATTTTCATAAGCTACATCAGTTCTATTCAGTGATGAAAAATTATCATTCTCAGTATTCATCTGGACATGAAATGCAGCTGTGCAAACTTAAAATAACTCTGTGGGGGTGTGTTCTTGGAGGGGAAGGGGCTCATGCTAAGTATTGCCTGAGAGGCACTTATGCACACATCAAGCCTCTTTACATTCACCCCCAAAATCTTGCTAAACCCTACGATCGTCAGGTTTTTAGGTCTCGCCTCAACCCCTCACCCTCAACCCCTCACTCACCCTCACTCTCACTCATCCTCACTCACCCTCAACCCCTCACCCTCACTCACCCTCACCTCCTCACCCTCACTCACTCACCCTCAACCCCTCACTCACCCTCACTCTCACTCACCCTCACTCAGCCTCAACTACTCCCCCTCACCCTCACTCACCCTCACTCACCCTCACCCTCACTCACCCTCAACACCTCACTCACCCTCACCCACCCTCACCCTCACTCACCTTCAACACCTCACCCTCAACCCCTCACTCACCCTCACTCACCCTCACTCACCCTCACTCACCCTCACTCACCCTCACTCACCCTCACTCACCCTCACCCTCACTCAGCCTCAACTACTCCCCCTCACCCTCACTCACCCTCAACACCTCACCCTAACTCACCCTCACCCTCACTCACCCTCAACACCTCACTCGCCCTCACCCTCACTCACCCTCAACACCTCACCCTCAACGCCTCACCCTCACTCACCCTCACCCTCACTCACCCTCACTCACCCTCACTCTCACTCACCCTCACTCTCACTCACCCTCACTCACCCTCACTCACCCTCACCCTCACTCACCCTCACCCTCACTCACCTTCACCCTCACTCACCCTCAACCCCTCACCCTCACTCACCCCACTCACCCTCAACCCCTCACCCTCAACCCCTCACCCTCCCTCACCCTCATTCACCCTCAACCCCTCACCCTCACTCACCCTCAACCCCTCACCCTCACTCACCCTCAACCCCTCACCCACACTCACCCACACTCACCCCCACTCACCCTCACTCACACTCACACTCACCCACCCTCACTCACCCTCACTCACCCTCACCCTCACTCACCCTCACTCACCCTCACTCACCCTCACTCACCCTCACCCTCACTCACCCTCACTCACCCTCACCCTCACTCACCCTCAACCCCTCACCCTCACTCACCCTCAACCCCTCACCCACCCTCAACCCCTCACCCTCACTCACCCTCAACCCCTCACCCTCAACCCCTCACTCACCCTCACTCACCCTCACCCTCAACCCCTCAGCCTCACCCTCACTCACCCTCAACCCCTCACCCTCACTCACCCTCAACCTCATGCTAAAGATTTACAAAAAAACCCATTAACAATTCTAAAAGCACTAACTCTAATGCTGCGAGACCTATTGCATTTCTAATGCTTGTTTTAACTATTGATAGTTTAAAGAACGCAGTCCGTTGCTTTTTTAATCGCTGGCATTTTTCACTTGTGCCTTTCATGAATAGAACACTAAAGTTATAATAAATCGCTCTATTTCTTTATTATTCGCCATGTAGCGTGAACTGATGAGGTGGATTTGACCTGGCCTCGCCCCCAAAGAGGGCATCTGATGTGTACGTTTTAATGTTTTGGTTCTTGTTAAAGCTAGAAATATGACTGGGACGCTGACAAGCTAGAAATGGGCAGGACCTCCTTCCAGGACAGGCCATCCCAGCCTGGAGATCCCTGCTGGAGGGTCAGAGGTCATAGTGCAGTCAATTGGTGACATGATCGGGGCATTTCGAAACTATTTCTCTGTGGATCAGGGCTGGTCCTGTTAACTACGACACACGTGTATTTGGATTGCCCCAGAGTTTCTAATAGCATAATACTACGCAGTACTGTGGGTGGTGCAGAATAATACTTCTTAGTCTGCATTAATGTCTAATATTAACATATACAATTATAGATGAGTAAGAGTAGATGACGGGGATGTTTTTGACTGAGAAGTTCTAAGTGATATGAAATAGACAAGAGTGAAGCTCAAGTTATTTATGACGTCATTCATAACTTTTTTTACCATCTATAATTTTATGTAAAGTATAGGCCCTAAAATCATCTGCCCCTTCCTTCAGCCACTGCGCAGGATCAGAGGAGTAATGGGGGAGCCATAGATAGGAATATGCTACTTACCAGTATGCATCTGTTCTTGGCATAGAGGGCTGCAGAGTTGTACATTTATGAATAGATCGCCATCTGGTGTTGGGCTCGGATGATTGCACTTGTTTTTCTCTTGGAGAAGTCTTTTGTAGTCACGACACTGATGACTCCTCCCTTAGGTGCTAGTGCACATGGGCATCGGTTCCATCCTTAGATTGTTTTGCCATAGTAGGGTTAGATGGAGTAGTATGATAGAATACAGAAAGAAATGCCCATGTAAGTGTATCTAAATAGGATAATGTTGGAACAGACACAGGTTTCCGGGGAGGCAGGGAGGGCATGTACCACTCTGCAGCCCTCTATGCCAAGAACAGATGCATACTGGTAAGTAGCATATTCCGTTCGAGGCATATGGGCTGCAGATGGTACATTGCTGAATAGATTATACAGCAGTTACCTCCCTAGCGGTGGTCACCAGTGTCCGTTGCAACAGTTTGAAATAAAGCTTTTAGTACAGCCTGGCCCACCCTTGCTTGTTGTGTTGCCTGCACATCAACACAGTAGTGTTTTGTGAAGGTATGCGGTGTACACCAAGTTGCTGCTTTGCATATGTCATCTAGGGGAATGTTTCCTAAGAATGCCATAGATGCCCCTAGTTTACGTGTAGAATGAGCTCTAGGAGGAACAGTTAATGTTCTCTTTGCTTATATGTAACATATTTGTATACATTTTACAATCCACCTGGCAATGCCTGCTTTAGAGATAGGATTGCCCTTATGTGTTGGGGAAAACGCTACAAATAGTTGTTTGGTTTTTCTGAAAGTTTGTATTCTTTCTATGTAATATAATATTGCCCTTTTGACATCTAATGTATGTAGGGCCCTCTCTGCTACCGTCCGTGGTTTTGGAAAAAAGACTGGTAGTTCCACTGGTTGATTGGTGTGGAATGCTGAAATTACTTTAGGCAAGAACTTTGGGTTTGTTCTAAGAACCACTTTATTCTGGTGTAACTGTAGAAATGGTTCTTGTATTGTCAATGCCTGTAATTCACTCATTCTCCTGAGGGAGGTAATGGCTATAAGGAAAGCCACCTTCCATGTAAGAAATTGTATTTCACACCTATGCATAGGTTCAAAAGGTGGTCCCATTAGTCTGGTGAGTACTATGTTGAGATTCCAGACTGGAGAAGGTGGCAGTCTTGGTGGAATAACTATTTTGAGGCCTTCCATGAAAGCTTTAATTGCGGGCACTCTAAACAGGGATAGATGTTGCCTGTTCTGCAGGTATGCTGCTATAGCTGCAAGATGTACTCTAATGGAGGTGTAAGCAAGGTTACATTGCTGTAAGTGTAGTAAGTAGCAAATAATATTTTGTGTTGATGCGTCCAGAGGGTTGATGTTGTTACTATTACAGTATACAGCAAACCTCTTCCACTTTGCTGCATAACATGCTCTGGTGGTGGGACGCCTTGCTTGCTTAAAATTTCCATACAGTTTGGAGGTAAATTTAAGTATCCAAATTCTAAGATCTCAGGAGCCAGATCGCTAGGTTCAGTTGTTTGGGATCTGGGTGCATTATTTCTCCATGGTTCTGTGTAAGGTGCATGGGTAAGATTCTTAATTTTTGATGTGGCACCTGTGAGAGTTGCAGGAGCGTGGTGAACCACGGCTGTCGTGCCCACGTGGGTGCTACTAGTATCATGGTCATTGAATGTTGTTGCAGTTTTCGAACCACAAATGGAATTAGTGGGAGAGGGGGAAAAGCGTACGCAAATTTGTTGGACCAATTTATCCATAATGCATTGCCCTGCGACAGGTGGTGTGGGTACCTGGATGCGAAGCTTTGGCATTTTGCGTTCTGATGAGTGGCAAAGAGATCTATCTCCGGTTGTCCCCATCTTTGAAAGAATGGTTGCAGTATCTGGTTGTGCAGTTCCCATTCGTGTATTTGTTCTGACTCTCTGCTTAAAATGTCTGCTATCTGATTTTGAACTCCTGGTAGGTGTTCGGCTAACAGATAGATGTTTTGAGGAATGGCCCATCTCCAAATGTCCTGCGCTAGTCTGGATAGTTGGAGAGAGTGTGTCCCCCCCCCTGTTTTTGAATATAATACATTGCTGTCATGTTGTCTGTTATGATCAGGACTGCTTTGTTGAGAATCTGCATTTGAAAAGTTTTTAATGCTAAAAACACTGCTAGTAGTTCTAGATGGTTGATGTGCAGTCTTTTTTGCTGTACACTCCATCTTCATTGTACTGTATATTTGTCCATATGAGCTCCCCATCCGGTGAGCGATGCATCCGCTGTTAGCACCACTTGTGGAATTGGTTCTAGGAACGACCGCCCTCTGGAAATGTTTGTTGTGTTCCACCATTTCAGAGAGCGATGTGTGCGGTCGTCTACCAACACCAGATCTGTAATCTGACCTTGAGCCTGATTCCACTGTGTTGCTAGACATTCTTGAAGCGGACGCATTTGTAGTCTGGCATATGGTATTAGCAGTATGCAAGAGGACATCATCCCTAATAACTGCATGAACGCTCGAGCTGTTAGTGAGTGTTGTGGTTGAAATCTTTGAATCAATGTGAGCATTGTTTGAATCCTGACTGGATTGGGGTATACTTAGGCTTTTTTTGTATCTATAGTAGCCCCTAGATATTGTTGAACCTTGTTTGGTTGCAGATGGGTTTTTGTGTAGTTCACCGTAAACCCTAGCTGGTGCAGCAGCTGAATTGTCTTTTGTGTGTTTTGAAGACATTCCTCTTGTGACTTGGCCTTTATTAGCCAGTTGTCCAAGTAAGGGAAGACATGTATTTGTTGTCTTCTTAGGTGTGCTGCAACCACTGCTAGGCTTTTTGTGAACACCCTTGGTGCTGTTGTGACCCCGAACGGAAGGACTTTGAACTGATAATGTTGTCCTTCTACTACAAACCCGAGGTATTTTCTGTGGGCTTTGTGAATTGGGATATGAAAGTAAGCGTCTTTTAGATCCAGTGTAGAAAGAAAGTCCCCTTTCTTCAGTAAAGGAAGTACTTGTTGGAGTGTGACCATATAGAAATGTTCAGAATTTATGTATGCATTGAGAGGTCTTTGGTCCAGTATTGGTCTTAGAGACCCATCTTTTTTGGGAATTAGGAAGTATAGAGAGTATACTCCTGTTCCTTGTTGATGTTGTGGAACCTTCTCTATGGCATGCTTTTGTAGCAGTTATAGTACTTCCTGTTTTAACAATGTCAGATGATCTTGACTCATTGGACGCTGTTTGGGGGGGATGTTTGGTGGGGTAGCCGTGAGTTCTAGGCAATAACCATGTTGGATAATTTGTCTCACCCACCTGTCTGATGTGATGTTTTCCCAGACAGGTAGGAACTGTGATAGTCGTCCCCCGACCGGTGTTACATGGTCTGGGGGGAGCTGTATGAAGTCACTGTTTTGGGGTAGGAGGGTTGCGGCTGTTGTTATTTCCGCGACCTCTACCCTTGTTGTTGTTACCTCTGTAACTGCCTCTAGAATTACCTCTGGGTGATGTTGGTGTAAAAGAGGTTGATTGCTGGCTTGTGCCTGTATTCTTTGATCCGCCTCTATAGGTGGACCTACGAAAGGAACCCCTTTGAGCTGGCTGTTGCAATGCTCCCATTGATTTAGCCGTTTCTGTGTCTTTTTTCATCTTTTCTAATGCCTCATCTGTACTTGAGCCGAAAAGTGTTTTCCCATCAAAAGGCTGGTTCAATAAGGAAGTTTGTAACCTCTTGTTTGAACCCTGAGACTCTGAGCCATGCATGTCTTCTTAACATGATACTGGTGTTTATGGATCTTGCTGCAGTGTCTGCTGCGTCTAAGGCGCACTTAATGGAAGTGTTAGTTATTATCTTCCCCTCTTGTATGAGCTGATCTGCCCTCTTTTGATGTTCTTTAGGGAGATGTGTAATGAGTTTTTCTAATTCATCATAATGAGCTCTATCATAACGTGCAAGTAGCGCTTGCGTATTAGCTATGCGCCAGCTGTTTGCCGCTTGGGATGCTACTCTTTTGCCAGAGGCATCTATTAACTTGGACTCCTTGTCAAGAGGAGGAGCTTCTCCTGTAGTTAGTGAGTTTGCCCTCTTACGAGCGTTTGTAACTACTAGCGAGTCCAGAGGTATTTGTCCCTTAATACATATTGGGTCCTTTGGGGCTGCCTTATATTTTTTATCAATTCTTGGGTTTAATACCCTAGCCCTCACAGGGTCTTTAAATATGTCTGATGTGTGATTGAGGAGACCCTTAAGCATTGGTAGGGTCCCTGAGGTTTTTTTGTGCAGCAGGTAGTGTTTCTAAAAGGAAATCTTCTATTTGAGGTTCCGCATGTAAATCTACCTTGTGGTATTTTGCTGCCCTATTAATTATTTGTGGAAAACCCGTATTATCATCCGGTGGTGAGGGTTATGAGGGATATAGGTCAGGGTCATTATCATTATCTGACACTGCGTTATAATCTTCCCATGGGTCTGTGTCTTCTGGGATAGTGTCGCTATCATCCCTAGGAAGTTCCCCCTCCCCTGTGTCACTTTCTACATCTGTTTGAGGTGTAGATGGGCGTGGTGTAGAAGGTGGAGGAATAGCTGGCAGAGTGTGAGGAAGAGGAGAAGAGGGTGTGTCTCTAGGTTGTGGAGAAAGGGGAGGACTTGTATTTGTCCCCATTGTTCTCTTCTTAGTAGGAGGAGCTTTGTCCTCCAACGGTTCATTCTTCCTCTTTTTAGGTAGTTTTGTCACCACCTTGCTAGTTTGTGGATCAATAAACAAAGTTTTGGATCTGTTTGTTGCTCCTGTGTCGGTACTGAAGTTTTTGGTTCCGAAAGGTGCTTTTGCTTCTGTTTCTCGATGTTATGTGTTTTCGGCACCGAGAGTTTGCTCGAGTCCGATTTTTTCGGTGTCGAGGAAGTCTTCGACATCGAAGCATGTTTTGGTTTCGACATGGCATGTTTCGACTGTGAGCTTTCCTTGGTATGGGGCTTCGGTGTCGATGTCGATGCCGACCGCTTCTCGGATCCGACATAGTGGGAGGCCGAGTGTTTCGGTTTCAGTTTCGTTGCCGAGCCTGAAGGCGGGGCGTCGGAAACTTTCTTCGGTTGTCTGACCGTGCTCGAAGGCGGGGTCGACACCAATCGGGGTCGGTTTTTTGGCAAAGGGACGTCGTCACTCACGGTTTGATGAACGTCGATTTCTTCGACGTCAGACTCGTCTGCTTCCGACCCCGATCCTTCCTCATCTTCTTCTTCCTTCTCGGGGTGTTGGGCCTTGAACAACTC
This sequence comes from Lissotriton helveticus, assembly GCF_964261635.1. Taxonomy (NCBI): domain Eukaryota; kingdom Metazoa; phylum Chordata; class Amphibia; order Caudata; family Salamandridae; genus Lissotriton; species Lissotriton helveticus. The sequence goes on along the minus strand of NC_136072.1, from coordinate 535,113,904 downwards.
CGGGATTGCGTCTGACTGCATTCTCAACGCCTCGTGTCTTCGGGCTCGACGGTTTCTAATCGTCGACTTGGAGGAGAATGCCGCTCAGGCTTCACAGTCCCTGGATTCGTGTTCAGGGGATAAACAGAGGTTGCACACCTCGTGTAGGTCCTTGTGTGGGAATTTAGCACCACACGTTGGACATTTTTTGAATGGAGTCCTTTCCATGGACTCCAGGCTGGACTACGTCGAGATGGGCCTCCCGGTCTCGTCGACGTAGAAGTTGGAAATCTTGTTGTTGACGTCGAAGCGCATCGAAATGGAAATGAACTCGCGCTCAATAACAGTACCGTCGAATTGGAAAGGGAATACGCGCCGAAATATAACTTTTTTCTAGAAGTCGATCCGGAGCGCTTCAATCCTCATCTGAACCCGATGGCGGAAAAAAACAATCTAAGGATGGAGCCGATGCCCATGCGCACTAGCACCTAAGGGAGGAGTCATCAGTCTCGTGACTACAAAAGACTTCTCCAAGAGAAAAACAAGTGCAATCATCCGAGCCCAACACCAGATGGCGATCTATTCATAAATGTACCATCTGCAGCCCATATGCCTCGAACACATGGCTTCTCCTTCCTGACTCAAATGTGAAAAAAAAAACTACAATACCTTACCTGCCACCCTAGAGCAAACCTTGCCACCTTCCCTCCTTCCCCCTCTTGCAGCTGTGCTTTCCTAGGCCAGACTGGGAACGTAAACCAGCCCTGGCAATTAAGTCAGACCGCCACGTCTAGGGGGAGGGAGGGGTGGTGGTGGGAAACACTGCTGCTGCACATTTGCTACAGGGGGCCGATATTGCAGCACTACTGCAAAACTGCCCCCCAGAAACAAAAACGGCCCCCACTGGTCCAAAAGCGCCCCTCACCCTTCCAGCCCATCGGTAAAATGCCCGGGACCCGCTACAGCCAGTCCGACCCTGGTGCTTTCTGCTTTTAGTCAAGGCAGAGAAGCAGTGCAGGACTGTCAGCCTGGCCTGGGAGGCCTTTATGACGCAGCAACACTAGCAACACTGAATAACGAGTTGTGTTCTCAACTGTTGCTACGTCATAACAGTGAGTTATCAGAATTAGAAAATGGTGCAAAAGAAAGAGGCTTTCTACAGAAGCTATGCATAACAAAAAGTAAACTTAATTACAATTGTAGACCACATCAACTGCAAAAGATTTTCACAAATATAATATATAATGTTTCATGTTGTATTAAAAATCCATACTACCACCATTTTACAATGCACCTGGCACTCGAAAGCATAACGTACGGTGAAGAATAACTGCCAACAAAATCATAAAAATGATGTCTTATTATCTAGCCTGAATGATGTCTTCCACTCCTGCAGCGCTCCCAGAGGATTGCAGGGGTTTAAGACTCCAGAGCAGCCACTACAGGCAGCAAGAGTCTCAGTCCCTTCAACTCTGGTAAGTGGTTCTGCTAACAAATGGGATCCCCTGTCGTTTCATGAGTCTCCAGTTCAGTTGGTTCTGCTGAAACCAAAACTAATCCAGCTCAGCACCCACATGAGATGCAAATATGATGCGCATAGGTGGATGCCGGCTGAAGACTGATCTGCTAGGTAGATGTCAAGGCATCTTTATTAAAGCCCCCAAGCCTTAAGATTAGTGGTAGGCTCCACACCCCCTGCCTGAAAGCACCCTTTGCCCTAGTCTTTACTTATTGACTGTTCCTGATGTGGATGCACCTACCTTGCAGGCGTCATCCAGGTTCCGCGTGTCACCAGCACACAGCATGTTCTCAGTCACTACACGGTTGGCGAGGTGAGCTGGGGTGCAGCTGCTAGGCGGGTAGAGGCGGACATGGCCCTCCTTCAAGCGCTCAGAGTAGAAAGGGGAGACTGTCAAGAAAGGAAGGAAGAAGTTTAACTTTTGAACGCCTTGCAAACTTTCAGAATGTCTCGTCACGCAACAACCATGCAGTGGTGAAGAATGCGTGGAAAAGGCCTCAGCAGACACAGGGAGTGTCTGGAACAGGCCCCAGCAGCAGTGTAACACAGAATTGTACAACAGTCTTCGCTGACTGCAAAATCTTGACTATACACACACCCTTGCATCCTTAACCCTAAGATATTGCAACACATGTCCCCCCCCCAAGGCACTTACATTCCTCGTGTTTCCCAAAGCCAGAAACCTCGCACTCTGTCCAGTCAGCAAGCTGTCCCTTCGGCTGTGGGAGACAGGCAGTGCGGACACTGGGGGAGTCTGTGGCGCACTCACCCGACTCCGACTTCAGCTTCAGCAGCACTGTATGGGAAGAAGAGATCTAAGGTGAGAAGAACAGGGGTGAGCGAAGTGCTTGGAGGGAAGGAGCGCAGGAGGAGCAGGGAATAACATAGGAAGGGGTGGAGATGCTTAGAGTGAGAAGGGAGAAGAATGGAGGGGTTTGAGGTTAAAGAAGGGAGGAAGGTTGGGGTGAGAAAAGAACGGTGGAGACTGTATGAAGCATGGAAGGAGGAAAAGGGGATGGAGAGGCTGCACCAATTACTTACCGGTAATCTTCATTACTCTGAGTCCTAGTCTTCCTCACCAAAGTGCAGTTTCCCATCCCACCCAGCCCTGTTTTGTGTGGGGCTTCATCTTTCTTGTGGCTTTGGTTACAGGATGTTATGTGGTGGGGCTGTTCCTTTTATGTTATTGGTTGGATGACGGAGTCGACCATATTAGAGAGATGGGAGGCTGGTATGCTGACTAAATTTGGAAGTTTCTGTGAGAGGCTAGAGCTCATTGTGTCATTACTGTGGCGAGGAAGACGGACAAAGAGGTAATGAGTGGTTGTGATGCGAAATTGAGGAGGGTGGCATGCGGAGAGAAGAGAGGAGGGCATAGATACCAGCTGGTGAAGGAAGGCCAGGGGCTGAAGCGTGCTTGTGATGACTTCAGCAAAGGAAGGGTTGAAGTGGGAAGAAAAGAGGAAACTGGATGTAACAAGGGGAAGGAAAGCCTGAGACGAAAGAGTAAAGGAGACCTTGGATGAGAAAACTATGAGTGGGCAGCAAACCCTGGGGTGAGGATGGGAAGGTATTGATGAAGAGGCCTAGGGTGAGAATGAAAGATTGAGGGTCCTGGGGCGAAAGGGTGGAGTGGCCTGCAGTTAGAAGATGATGGTAGGAGAGGCTGGAGATGAGAAGAGACTGACTGAGAAGGATACTGGGGCAGACACAGAGAGGAAGGTGAGTGAGTTGACAACGGAAAAAAGATCATTTGTTGATGGGAGGAGGTAATAAAAATGTGGCCTGGGTTGAGAAGGGATATAGAGGCAGGTCCAGTCACAGGGTAGGGAAGGATAGACTTCAGGTGAAAGAAGGGGCAGATGCCCAGAAGGAGGAAGACACTTCACATGAAAAGAGGGTCTGTGGTTGAAGTCATAAAAGAGTGAGGAAAAGTAAGGGAGGATGATGAGTAGGGAGCAAGAGTGCAAGGATCAAAGGTGCTGAGACGGGTGAGGAAGTAGAAGGGCATGCTCAAGTAGGTGGGGGGAGTCCCATAGAGTGCGGAATGAGGTGTAAGGGATGGGGCACTTGTAGGGAAATACACAATCAAGTACATGGCTGACCAATACATACCAATATCATTATCGAAGGTGTCGATGTCAAACTTATTGTGAACAATGTATTTCTCCACGCTGAACCGCTGCTCCTCGTCCGACCGTGAAGCCCGGTAGGTCCGTCCCAGCACCACCTTGAGCCGATTCACAGTAAACCTGTGGATCACAAGAAAAGTTAATGGCATATAGTAACCCAGAGATCAGTTACTGTTGCATAGAGGCCATTAACATGGGTAGTAACGGCCTGTTTTTTTTTCTACATCAATTAGTTTTTCTTATACATTGTGGAATAAAGTGAAGGAAAAGGGGGACAGTAGTCCAGCCTGCTGAAGCACCAGCATGGAGAACATCTAAAATAGAGGAAAACTCGTGAGGTGAAAATCTGATGATTAGCTTTTTATAAAATAATAAGCCACTGGGCCTGGCATTGAGTCTTGGGTTTGATCTAAAAGAAATCCCTTAAAAGTTCCTAAAAAAATATAACACCACACAGTTTAATATTTATTTAACAAAAATGTATTTTTTTAAGGCTGAGGAAAAAATTTGCATAGGTCAAAAAGGATTACCGATGCCGGATATGGATAAGGAAGCAAAGTTAAGAGGAGTTGGGAAAGTGGATGGAATTAGGGAGGTTAGGCCAAAAAAACACGAGTCCCAGAAGAGGACAAAGAAATAAAATAGGGAGTGAGAGGAAAAAGAGAGTGTCTGGAGGAGGGGTGAAGGAAAGAAGAGAGTGACACGAGGGATCAGTAAAACACAAAAGGTTTATTAGGGGAATTCAAGGGTCTTCCTCTACCATATTTCCATCGCTCTGACGTACAAAAGGTGGTGGTGTGGAGGAGTAAAACATTTAAGAGGTAGAGTGAAAAGAAGTGAACAGTAGAAAGAAAAGGTGAGGGTACATCTGGGATCAAGATTAAAAAAGTGTCCTGGACAAACTTTTAGGTAACTATTTTAGGAACCTGGTTCGTAACAATAGCTTCACCCAGATAATGTTTTAGCAATATGTACGTCTCCTCTTACTTTTCCTCGAAGCAATGGGCCGCGGAAAGCACCCAGCAGGAGCTGATGAGGGTTCCTCCACACAAGAAGTGCTCCCCTGTAACACGGCGGTATGTGGCAAAGATGGCTGCTTGCCAGGGATGAGAGGTGATGTCAACAAGCGTCCCGCCTTTGATGCGGTACCTGGCTTGCGTGGGCTGCCTCAGACCACACGTTGCTGCAGACAGAACAGAACAGGAAACATTAGGGGAGCTATGGTACCTGACAAGGTGCAAGCTGCAGCTGACATGAGCAAGTGTTATCACACAGCAATGTTATCACAAGCTAGTATGATTACATGTAAACGCTATTGCTCAAATATTGTCACATGCTAATATTATCACATAACAAGCAATGAGATGAAAGGAATGCCTGAAATAATCTCAGCCAATGGCGGTCACATTGTGTCATATTCCAAACCATCATTTTTCACTCACTGTGCCACAGCAGACAGAGCCATTATAGTATCACACAATCATGTTTCACAAACGTATGTCCTCACACATGAACGTTATCACACGCCTAAATCTTATCAGAAGTGCACAAAATGATCATACACTAACTTTATAATATGGTAGCCTTTTCAAATTGTAGCATAATAACATGCTAAACAAAATGTGAATGCGATGATGGCAATATTAACCTTGTCATGTGGTAATATTATACACATGCTTGCCTTTATGTCAACCTATGACACTCTAATACTATGACAACCTAATGTTATCCTTTCTAACTTTATTACACTGTAAACCAATCACACGTTAATATTATCCCTTGATAAACCTATCACATATCAGCCTCACCACACTTTAATCTTTTCATACTTGAACCCAACCACACTCTAAGGAATTAGATCATGTTTTGACACTTTTAACCTATCACACAATAACCGCATCAAACTCCAACACCATTACACCCCAAGGGTATCTCTGTAAACTGCCAGAATATAAACCAATCACACAATAGTAATATCACTCTCTAAGTTTGAAATTTATCTCACCTTACTCACTCAGTCTCTAACACCAGGAGATCAAATTTGTGTATATGCACCACACTCTGTCACATTAACAGTCGGTACCTATTGTACTGTAAAGTTAATCCTCTTTAGCACTATATGCTATGTACCTAGATTAACACATCCTGGTTCCGGCACACACTGATGATGTCACAGTGGCTTACTGCGCTATGCCAGCAGGTGGCAGCATGCAGAACGAATTTCGCTCCTTCAAATTTTGTATGACAAGGGGAGGTAGTGGATGAGGGAAGAGAGGCTCACAGATAAAAAGGTGCTGGTGCTTTTAGATCAAGAGCTATGGGAAGCTAGTTATGGGTGTTGATGGCAGTGAGAAGCAAGATTGGAGGGAGCTCTCTTACAGCAGGTGGGCACCGCACAGTACTCCCAGGAGGTCTTGTCATCTTTCAATATGTGGCACCAGGGCTTGGTGTCATTGTCTGGATTTCTGTAAAAGAAAAGACGTTTAGGTGAGGTCAGGAATAGTGACATTGTTATGTTTGTGTGGGTTATCAAGATTAAAAGTTACATTCTACAAGATGGCTGGGATTTTGGAATCTTGCATCAAACTGACCACATGTGAGCTGTTTTGTAATTTCATACATTTACAGCTAGAGGCTCTGGGCCATCCGTGTAGGAGCAGGGCTTAATTTGTGCCGGAGATTGCAGGTGGTGGGCCCTAGCACACATTATTGGGGTCGTGGACTCATTTTGTTATCATTGGCCTCAGACGGTAAACACCCTTTACAACGCAACTGTTACAACGAAGTACCTTTACGACGCAACCATTACAAAACAACTTTTACAACGACTTGCACTGGGGGGCGCGCTAGGATAGGGAATAGTTTCCAACACCTTCCCTACTATCCACGGGGACTGGAGTTGGAATAGTAAATTAAACTATTCACTATCCAGCGCCCCCCAACGCAAGTCGTTGTAAAAGTTGCATTGTAAAACTTGCGTCGTAAAGGCATGCATTGTAATAGCATGCGTTGTAATGTCATACATCCGCCTCAAACACGCAGCAAGCCAGAGAAAGGCAGAACACGGAGCAAGGAGGAAGAGAGAGATAAAACAGCTACAAATGGAGAAGCAGGGATGAAAAGAAACCTGCAAGGGTGAGATAAAGAGACAGGCCATTGTTGGGTGGTGGTAGAAAGAGGCATAGGGGTAGATGGAATGAAAACCAGACAGCGGCTGTATTTGGTAATCCCAGCATTCAACACTGCCAGAAACAAGCTCCTCAAGAAAAGTGTTGGGCCCGCACATTTTATTACAAGTTAATCTGTGTGTAGCAGAGCTGATGCTGGATGTTCATGCCGCAATATATGGGGTGAGGTCACAAGTGGAGGAGCAGTGATGACGCCACATGCATTAAACCATTGCCCCGCAAGGCTAATGGCACACATTTTGGAGCTGTGATACCTGGGGACATTAAGGGTGCCTGGTCATTGGTCGCTGGCGATGATACTTAGTTAGCAGTGGAAGCAGTGATCTCTGGGGGTAACTGCGTATAAAAGGGACGTGAGGGGGCTGTTATGTGATCAGTGTCTCAGATTTAAGTGTGGTAGTGGAAATGTTTTATTCTCACATAGTGCGCAATCCCCGGTTATACAGCTCAGGGTAGTGGGGCGTCTTCTATCGGATGAGAAATAAATACTTAGCAGAAAACAAGAACATCCTGGGTGGCCATACAATACACACATAATATTTTTACTCAGATTAACTGAGTAAATCACACACAATGTTTGACACATAATTATATAAATTACTGAAAGTTCATTCTTGCTTTCTTTTTTTAAAATAAAGTACTGTAAAATAACCCAAAATAGGAGAGATAAGATATTAAATTAATTGTAACCTGATAAACAATATCTGTACATCTGAAATTTGTACAGACTGTAAACCAGATTCAATAAATATGAATTTAATTACATAAATTGCGAAACATTAGAAAGATATCTTAGACTGCTCAAATGGTCGGCCAATATTTGTCAACGTTACCTAAAAACAATCTGAATTTGCACGATTTGATTGGAAAAACTCCTTCTCAAATGAATGAATCCTTCAGAAACAAGTTTTATACAGGGATAAGTTTGGCCAATCCAACAGGAAAATTGTTCTGGATCCTTATAAGATTCTTTGATGCTTCAAGTTTATTACAGTATTGCTCACACAGCAAATGGTAAAATTCGCTCTACGGTATTGAAGAATGCAAGAAGAGGTGAGAGCCAGATCCTCTGATACATTTGATGAAAATCCGGGGTAACTCGGGGTCACCTAACCCATTCAGGACAGCTGTCATAAAATCATGGAAATCTAGGAAAGGTAGTGCTGTCTATCTGGGCTATGTCTTAGTTTCTCTTCACATCCCATTCTGCTTTAATTCCCCCTTTAGCTGGTGCACAACTAGGTTGTATTCTATAGGGGCAGGGGCGGCCTTAGGCATGTGCAAGCTGTGCACCTGAACATGGCCGCCAAACCCCAGGGGCCGCCACGCCACTATATATCCTTAATATAATAATCCTCTGAGGATGGATACATATTTGCGTAGCGGTCCCTGGTAGGGATTTGGCAGCCTCCGGCTCTGTTCCGGTCCCAAACACCCTGACCCCCCCCCCTCTTCACTGACCTCTGCGCCTGCGTTCCTCCTGGTTTCTGATTGGCTTATTTTTTTCCCTACACACTCCCTCACGTCGTGTGTCACAATACCCTCCTCCTCCTAAATGTTATCGTTCTGAGACGAATTTGGGAGGGTAGGAGCAGCCGCAGGTACTGGTCATCTAGCGCCTTTTCTGGACGTTTTATTAAAACACCTTCCTGAGCTCCGGGGGGCTACGCCCCGCCCGGACCCCCCTCTTCTGGGTCCCCCTACCTACGCTCCCGGCCCAGGGAGCCTAGAGCCGCCCCTGATGGGGGAAAGGAAGGTGTTGAGTGGTCTAAATTCCCTCTTCGGGAACCATGAATGGTACAACAGCGTTCCCCCTTTGGTACATAGAAACAGACAGGAGGAGCCCTTTCTCTTCTACAAAGGATCACAACAACCTTATAAGAAAACCCCGGTTAGGCCGAATTGTCTGGAGCCGATTGGGACAGCCAACCTACAGGTATGGCCATTGCAGATAACTGCTTACAATGGAAAGGGAGGTGACATGGGACACTCTTTTATCTTACATCACAGACTGTGGCCCTGCTAAAAGTATCTGTGTGAGTTCTATAGCTGCTCGAGGCCCTCTAAACATCCATTTAAGTGCTTTTTCCACTGGACTTAGTTTTGCTGCCTCTTGTGTTCTTTATCTTTATCTGTATTTCAGTGCACTACTCATCTGTTTTGGTGTAGCGCTGTTTAATAGGTTTGCATTTATTTCTGCCTAAACCGTTTTGGGTGGTGTAGGTATGTGGTCAATGCTAGCTAGCTGCTTTTGAAGGCCTGCAGTGGCTGGGCCCAAAGATAGAGGGAAAAACGTTTACTTTGTGCTTGTTGCATCCATAATTGCACATCTGCTGCAGCATAAGAAGGCGCAGTGAGCCCCACAAGCACCGTCACTGCCGTAAGCACCAGCACAAGGACCAACACACTACAAGCTTCATCAACAACAGAAGTACCTTCACAAGCACCACTAAAACAACCACCATAGTCACCATAGTCACCAGCACATGCAACACCACGACCAGAAGCATACCACAAGCAAAACTGCCACCAAAGGCATGCACCACCATAGGCAAAACCAGTACCAATAACATAAATGCTCACAGCGCAAGCACCCCCAGCACCTATACAAGCCCCGCCATTAATGGAAGCACTACTACCACAGACAGAACATCCAGCACCACCATCACAATCCACACCCTTACTAACAATTCAACTGCAGTCATTAGCACCAATACCATGACCACCACAGGCACCGCCAAAACCTGGCAACACTAGAGCAACATCATTAAACAATTCAGCTACAGAACTGCCACAACCACTTCACAACTGCAACTCTGCAACAAATGCAGCTAGATTACTACAATGACAACACTACAACAACAACATGACATTACATTCAGAGTGTACATTACATCTACCACATTTAAGCTATTTTACTACACCACCACACCTAAAATACTACACCACCACACCTAAAATACTACATGTGCATTCTGATTTCCACAGTATGTAAAATGCTGGTGGCCAGTGGTTCTCCTGGGCCACACATACGTTTGCCGCATTAAAGCTTAACACTGTAAAAAAAAGCCCATACTATAGCGTTTGTCACTGAATGTTCATTGTGCCGCCTGACACGTTTGCTAGTGGCATCTCTCTCAGTTCTATTCCTTCCTTATCTGATGCTTCACTTTCACTCTTGTGCCAGCCCCTAAACTAATCTCCTATTGCTATGAGTTCCAAGTGTGACAACTGTATGCATGTCTCCTTTCCACCACTCTTGTCACGCTGCATGTCAGAGCTTACTCTAGCCTCATATTCGGCTCCAGTCCTTACCATATTCCAGTCTACTGATGATAACAAGTCTCATTTTACTTCTCCTTTCCATTCACTTTCTGCTCAGCTCTTACACACTACAGTCTGGTAAAAGTGACACTGTTTCTCTCCTCAAATGCCTGTCTACCTGCAAAGCTTGTCTCCAGTGCTTCATTTGTAAAATATTAAGTGCCAGGGCTCTGACCAGGAGGTCACTGCAGCTTGCACCACCCATCGCCCTTGTCATTGCTGCCAAAACAACTACTAACTATCTCTCTTGCATGTAAATGTGACAGTTCAGATTATTCCTGGTACCCAAAGCTAAAGGAATGGCTGGGGAGGCAAGTATTAGCAATTTGAATGTATAATGTATTGTTCTGCTCATCTCTAAATTAGATGAGCAGCGCCACCATATGGTGGACTAGTCTAAGTATGGTGTTGACAATTAGATGCCGGTGCCGAGCACCAGAAACCAATTAGGTGCCGGTGTCCAGCACCGGAAACCAATTAAGGGCCGGTGCTGAGCACCGGAAAGCACCTGTTCAAATTAAGCACTGCTTTCTTCCTGACTCCGATACAGGGCCGTTCCTAGGATTTTCGTGGCCCTGGGCAAAATGGAATGTGGGAGGCCCCTGAAATCTACATAAGTGACACCTTCTGATCTCGGGAAGCTGCTTTGTGCAGACTCCACTTGGGCCGCAGCTCCTCTTCTTAGGCACCCCAAGCAACTCTTGTACAGCCCATTTCGATCTGAAGGTGTGAGAATTGCTTGGGGGCTGAGTTAAACCTGTGTGGGCTAAAGTGCTGACAATGGGCGCCCTGCCGAGTCTCTGAACTGGCTGCCTGAGAGGTGTACCCTCCCCTAAGCCTTACCACACCATCCCTTAGAGGCCCCAGGAGGGGGGGGGGCTCCCATGAGCCTGTTTGTGAAGCATTTCTTTCACTCTGATCGGCAGACATACACGAGGACTAGTGGGGTGTTAATTGCCATTGTGGGGGGCCCCATCCTGGCAGGCAGAGTGCCAGGCCCTGGGCAGCTGCCCACACTGCCCATGCCTAGCGCCGGCCCTGCTCCGATAGCCACCATTGAACACATTCCAGTGGTGTGTTCCGGAAGTAATGGTCTCTATGGTTACTGAAGCCACAGATACTGACTGGATGGGTGATGTGTGGGGCACTGAAGTTGCACTTTGTGGGTGAATGAGGTCTGGGTTTGTAGTAATCCCTGAAGGAGATGTCACAGACTGAGGCTGAGGGATGACTTCGCTTGGGTGATCAAGTCACAGTGATGTTGTTGGACACTGGGTAAATGATCCATGGGTGATGATGTCACAAGTATCACTTACCTGCAGTGGTTATGGCTCCCAAGACCCATCTCTCTGGCTGTGCTCCTCCAGGCTGTGTAGAACTTGTTGATGAGCACTGGGGAATCCCATCGGAGGCAGGTGGCGCCGGAAGCTGTGACACTGTGACTGCCCCGGTATTCTGTGCCCCGGCTGGAGTAGCAGTCATCAGAGGAAACTAGAAAATAATGAGACTGTATGTTTATCCCACAGTACACTATTTGGGCAATGTTTGTCTCATGGACCCTTACATCTCATCAACTGAACTAAATACACACCACCTCTGGCCCTTTAGCATCATCTCATATGGAGAGTATGTTAAATAAACAGTATGAATTTGGGATACTATCTGGGGGTTGAGGTTACAGTATTTACGAGCGTGGTACCCGTATTCTATAACCTGTAAACTTGTCTCTTGGCCCTAAAACACAACCTTTCTGCCCTTAAACCTAGTATATGGACCGTTATCACCATTTAATGAACCTTTAGATTAAACTTGCTGTTGTGAATCCTTATCTCTCCTTCATGGCTGTTACACCCTACATCCTGGAAGCAGTTTTGTCATCTCTTGGTCCTATAATCACCATCACGTGTAGCCATACACCTATTTTCTTCCACACGTAGACCCCCTCTATCTAATATGTAAAGATCTTCCCCAGAACCCTTAAATGTCTTCTCCTGGACTCTTACATCTCTTCACTTCGTTCCTCATACCACATTTCATGGACCCTCATTTCTCAGCAGTGGGCCATTAAACATCTCTTGCTGCCTTAAAATCACAGAGGCCTATTGGACCTTTAAACCATAACCCAAGCACCCTTTCAGAGGCACTAGGTGGAACTTAACTGAGTCTGTCTGCTGACTGACCTTCTAAAGACTCTTCTGACAAGTGACTGAGTCTACCCAAGTCCTTCTATCCTTCCAGAGACATTGAATTATCAAAGCACCTCTTTGCTATCCGGTAAGCTATTCCACCTCTGGGATGGACCGAGACACGGAAACGATGGGATTGGCCATGTCCAGGGTTCTTTACTTCTAATTGCCATTCATGTCTGAGGGCTCAGAAGAGATGGTTCACTATGAGACATATGCTACAGACAGAGAAAGCCAAAGGATGCAGGTTAGGCAACCCCTGGAAGAGGGGTAGTCACACTGGTACCAATATATTCAGAATGCTCCCTGTGACAGGCAGCTCTGAATAGAAATAATTAATTTTTGATTTTGCATCAATATCATGATTTCTGTGGAGTGCGGAGGGGCAGGATCAGTTCCAATATTTGAGAAAATTGAGAGAGCAGATTTGGGATCTGAAATGACTAGTCTGTGGCCATTCAAGGTGGCCACCTCACGCAGTGGCATGGAATGCACGTGGGTCATGGACAATACAGGCACAAATGCACTGTTCATTTGACCGATGGGATGAAGGTAGGGTTGGTGGTGGTCTGGAGTGGCGAGGTTCCGTTAAGTTCCGAGAGGAGGCTGTCGGCTTTTAGGTCTGGGGCCTGAGGGTAAACAGATCAACACATATCTTAACACTTACTTTTTGTGACTGTCAAGCAGGGTCAGGCTGCACTCTTGTCTGGGCTCACTAATAATTTGATGCCATTTAACTCTCGGTTGTGAATTCTGGATGCTCTCTAATGAGGGACAAACTACCTTCTGAAAACACTGACCACAAGCAACAAGAGGGGCCCAGACCCAGAGGTCTGGGAGGATGGGAGTCCAGTATGACCAGACAGTGGGCTCTCCTGTCTTCAGAGAGTGTCACAGGCTTTATTTTGGCCAATCCCTTTCAGGGTCTGTGATATTGCCTCGTTTGGTCAGGTTAGGACCGCGTCTGATGTCTTCCATCTGCTGCGCAGTCAGAAGGCCAGCGACACCCAGATTAATGCCTCGTTCTGAGCTAGTCTTCAAGGCTAGTTTCATGTATGGTCTGAGTGATGCAGTATAACCTGTACTGGCCTGTATGTATTCCCGTTGCACGCTGGAGTGCAGTGAGGATCAGTACATACACTTGGATCATGTTGGGAGCTGCACGTGTCGGTTGTTTTACCTGCTACATGCTGGTGTCCTGATGCATAATCAGAGGCTATTAGGACTTTTCACCCTGTAGGTTTTGGGTACTGCTCTGATACCTACCCTTGGTGCAAGATGGGGTGCTGCAGTACTCCCAGCTGTACGTTCCCATTTTGAAAATGTGACACCAGGGCTTTGAATCCTTATCAGGGTTCCTGAAATATACAAAATAAATATTTTCAATTACAACAGACAGGCCCTACTATTTCTATATGAGGACAGACACACATACATATGGATTCCAGTATTGCAGCACTCTTGCCAGGGAGTTCTCAACACAGACTGTTAGACAGGCTGCATCAAGTAAAAAAACACAAACTCCAACATCAAACCTTAGCAGAAAGCTAGACAATAAGCTACACATTGTCTGCTAGACTGAAATCTGCTATTGTGAACTCTTTGTTTGTTGACGAGTATGTTGGTCTCTTTTTAGGTAGGTTTGAGTGTGAGTTGCTCTCATAGTAGGTAGACCCAGTGTAGATGGGGCCCTGTGGGAATGACAGCACTCCTGTGAAACTCTCTGAAGACAGAAGAGCCTTGTTTTAGCATTGTATCAGTTTATGGTGGATGATACCCATCATTTTATTCTTTCCTTCTACCACATTTCTCTCACGTTTTAGTGGATGGAAGTTAGGTTTTGCCTGCTCTTTTTTAGTGTAATTTCCATCTTAAAAACGATTTGGCAAAGTCTATGTTACTTGTGTGTAAGGGTGTATGTACATATGAAGACTACAAGTGGAACATGGTATTTGGGGTGGCCCCCAAGCGGGTGGAAGGCTCTGAAAAACAACCCCCTATCTGAAAGGTAAACTTCCCCTCCATGGCTCATATAAGCTGTGTATGTGGTCTTGTTTTCTAGGAATTAAGAGATGTATTTTCTTTTATTATAAATGCATTGTATGGTGCATTTGTATGTCTTTTAAAAAAGATAAACGAGGCAGAAAAACCTGCTAAGTAACATTTAACCGTGGCATTCATCAAACCCTGCTTAGCTGGAGACAGATCAAAATGTAGAACATCTGTAAGACAAGTTGGGTTCAAGCCTTCTGATTCGCATCAGGAGGAAAGCGTAGACCAGTAGTCTGCATAAACAGGTTTAAGCAGGTTTGCTGGTTGCCAAACTAACTTAAGGCACTTATGTTAGTAAGTAGAAGTCTCCCGCTTGCTCTGCTCAATCTTCACATGTGCAGCTTCAGAGGAGTGTGGTGAAGGACACAATCTTGCTGCTGTAAGCGCAGATCCGCTCTGTGCTGAAGAAGGAGAGGCGAGTGAACACTCAGTCCCAAAAGATCATTAACACCAAACCTCCTGACCCAGTCTAGGGCAATCGAGATCAGTTGACCTTGGTCCTCAACGGATCCCAGTTGAATCTGAAGGCATCCCCGAGGGAACTATTAGGATGACAGTGTGTGCACAAAAGGTGGGACAGCTCTTGCTCTTAGCCATGCCAAACACATTTAAAGATGGACATCCCATTTGGAGAAGACCAACAATGTCACCTCAGGATGAAGTTCCCACTCATAGGCCTCAAGTGAGAGACAGCTCAGCGTATCCAACCTCACATTCACAGACCCCACAATACGGGCTGCCACTGGAAAGATGTCCTTCGGTAGAGTCTATCTCCACAGATGTAGGGCCTCCTGATACAGGGTCCACACCTCACACCAGTCAAACTCTTCATATAGTGGATCGTGACTGTGTTGCCCGGGAGGATCGGGATGATACTCCCTAAAATAGAAGGGAAGAAGCTCTTCCGGGCCAGGTGAACTGCCTACAGTTCTAACATATTTATGTGTAGCTGCTGCACCGATATGGACAAAGGCCCCATGCTGTCATGTCACCTCCATGGGAGCCCCGATCTAAAGAGGAGGCATCCATGACCAGGGTTCCTGGTGACTGACGGGGGGCTAATGGACAGATTCGAAAGAACAGCCAAAAGGCTCCCCTGGTGTTCCAGCCACAGCCGATTTAGGCGCTGCTGGAGGCCCCTCATAAACCATCTCCCTTGTAGGAAAAACAGGATCCTAGCAGGTATAAAACTTGCAAAACTTGGATCAGAACCCAATTAAGAAACATCAGAATCTCATCCTGATTGTCTGCAATCCTCTGAGGAGGATGAAAGGCCTATCTGCAGGTCATGCTCCATACTGCACCTGTGAAGGCCAGCCTCTCCTTTCAGGTAAGATGGGGCTTCAGGACATTTATGGTAAAGCTCAAGCCATAAAAGAGGATCCTGGTGCACTGAAGATGTCCTGACACACAAGCCTTCACCTGCCATTAATCCAAATATGGAAATCCATGAACTTCTGACCCCATGAGTGGACCAGAGCCAACACTTTGGTGAACACTTGCGGAACGACCATCAGACCAAATGTTAGACCCTCAAACGGAAAGTGATTTGCCACCATAGTGAATCAGCAATGACTTCTGTGGGTGGAAAGAACTGTATCCTGGAGAGCCACGTACACTAACCAAATGCATTGAGGGCCAGTTGATCTTGGCTCAGGGACAGCATTTGAACTTGCATTTTGAAACGAAGAAGTTTAAGACATGAAGATCCATGAAGGATCTGAGGCCCAGCCCTTTTGGGGGCCAAGAAGTAAGGAAGCAAAATACTGTCCCCCTCTCTTCTATGGGCACCACTTATATGGCTGCTTTGGCCAACATGGCCAAAACGTAGACCTCTAAAATCAAGGTGTCTGCCAAGAGCATATCCTTGCAGAAAAAAGGCATTCTGGGGGGTGGCAGAAAAGGAAGGTAGGAGCATATCCCTTTTACGTAAGCTGGAGCACCTAGTGACCCATTGTTATCATCTACTAATTAGAGAAAATGTGGGAGACCAAACCCCCTACCTGAAGCTGGCGGTAGAAGTGGCAGAAGGCAGTGATGTTTGGAAGTAGTAGACCCAGTAGAATGTGGGGAAAACTGGAGCTACCAGTGTTGATAGGGGCATTTCAGAAGACAACCTCTGCCCCACAAGGAGCGATATAGCTGATGGGAGTCAACCATCTTCTGAAGAGGAGCTCACCGGTAATAATAATAATAATTCACATTTGTAAAGCGCGAACCATCCCCCGTTAGGGTCTCTAGGCGCTGGGGGCCGTCGGGAAGATTAAGCAAGCTATTGCCAAGAGTCACATGGTGCTGGGCTAATCTGCCGCCGGCCCCGGGGATCGAACCATGATCCCCAGATTCCAGAGTCAGTCACCCTGGCCGCGGCGCCACACCTCTCCACCAGTGAACATATGCCAGTGAGGGTTGCATAAACATTTCCCCAAAAGTCTGTGGAGCCAACCTAGACTTGTCTGCACTGAGTACCTGCTGTGGCCATAGATCAAGCTACTCTCTTCCGAATATTTATTGGAGCATCTGAGCTATCACTAACTAGATATGAAAATGGATTTCACATATATTCTGGGAGGGTGACAACCATTTTGCCAACTTCAGCAAAATGTGGACATGTCGGCTAAGAAGTCATGTTGAGTCTGCAGTGCGATGGGTAGACTGCCAGAAGAAACATCTTTTCTGCCTACAGAACCAAGCTTTTTGACACCCAGTCTGAAGGAACATCTCAAAATAAAATGGATGGAGTGTTGAAACTTTTCAAACACTCACCCCCAGTCACAGATCTAGGTGTAATCCATCGTTATTTTACTCGCCATGTCACCCCAATTTTGACTCAGCCATATGCAAATTAGTCTTGACCCTGCTCCCCTTGGAAACAGTCCAGCCCGAACTGCCAAGCCAGGTCCTCCCTGGACCAGAAACAAGCATCCTGGGACCGGTGTCGTGGTATCGCCCCTCATCTGCCAGCCTTCGCTTTAATCCAGTGATGCAGCAAGAAAGGGACCCACATATAGGCATACCCTTAGCCACCATCACAAAAAAATATGATGGACAGAGTGTTGAAACTTTTCAAACACTCCCCCCAGTCACAGATCTGGGTTTAATACATTGTTATTTTGCTCGCCACATCACCCCAGTTTGGACTCAGCCACATGTGAATCAGTCCAGACCCTGGTGGAGGAGCCTTAGGAAAGTTGTTTGATTATAATTTTAGTTTTGCAGAAGACTTCACCTCTACACCATCTGGTGAAGGGTATGAGGACAAGAATTTCATATCAGAGGGCACTTGTGTGTGCCACTTTCTGATCTATCTGTGGACTGCTGGGCCCAAAAACATCTTCTCCCAGGTAACCAAAACTAGGTACAAACATTCCTCACTGAAAGTAAGCAAGAGTTCTGAAACTGATGGCTTTGGATTTCCGTATGTTGAATTTCGGTTCTGTATTTGATCTTATTAATTCCAGTGCTTCCACTGCTTTTCATACCACAGAGGTAAAAGATCAGGCTTTCGCTGAAGGCAGTCCAGAAGGATTAAAAATATCACCTTCTGGAGATGTGTCATGGCTACTAGTGTTTTGTAAGTCTATACAGAGGCCAGCATCTGTATCGGAAGGAGTTTGTCAGCCTATGAATTGTCTTCTGCTGTGTACCAATAATCCTTTTTGGAAGTCTCCAAACAATCTGAATCTGATCTAAAAGTTCCTTTGTAACTCCTGGATCTAGAAAGGTATTTAGCCTGGGACTCATCCTGATAACAGACCCAAATATACTGCTTCTCCCATTAGATATCACCCAAATTTGAAAGTTTTGTAAGCTGTGCCAAATCAGCTCAGAAGACAGCATCAGTGTTGTACGTCATGTCGCGGTCACATGGGCTAGCGCCTTAAGAGTCCTAAGCTTCTTTGGAACATGTGCCAAACCCATAGCCTTACGCACTGCAGAGATGTATCGTGATGGGACCAGAGCCGCTGGAATTGTCTAACCAGAAGAATCAGACCCCCATTGGGGAGTTACGAATAGGGTTGAGGGGCCAACTTGAGGATTACCAGGATGGCCAATTGGAAAGCTTCAATCTTTGCCAAGTCAACAGAGTGAGACGGAAACTCCAGTTTCACCTTTTTGAGAATCGGGTTTAGGCTCCGTTGCCAAAGAAGAGGTCAGCATCAGAGAGTAGTGCTGTGAGGTTCTCAATGATCAAGAGACTAGGCCCATTTCCTTGAGGAAGAAGACAACTTCTTCCTCGTATGATATATTTTGCATGTCTTCATGTGATACCCTCCAGAAAGCTGTGAAGATCTCTAAGACAACAGCGTCTGAGACCTCCAAGGGCAAACTCCATCACAACTGCACCACAGAGGCAGACAAGACACCATCACTGCAGCACAGCAGTAAATAGTTCCCCAGCCCTGACGCGTGTGTGCAGAAAGGTAGAACAGCATCCACCATACAGGCAACTTTGTAAAGGACTGTATATTGTATGTATGAATGTATGTATTGTGGTTGAAATATCCACCTCCGAAATATGGGATCCACTGTATTAACTACCTCTACACTCCACATCTATGAACCTTGGTGATATAGTGGTATAATACCCTGCAACGTTATGACTGAGCATATCTGTGAAGTAGTTTGCTGGTAGTCGGTAGGGGTGAACCTCTCTGCGGAATACGACTGACGGCTGTCTTTGACTCACCTGCAGTAGTTGTGGTTTCCAAGTCCCAGAAGAATAGCATCAGCCCTCTGGGCATTGTATCGTTTCTGTACCGCCGCAGTTGAATTCCAGTTCAGGCAATCAGCCCCTGTTTCTGTCTGGCTCCAGGTGCCCCGGTATGTTTCACCTGAGTCCTGGTAACAGGTGGTCTGTGTATCTGTAGGTGAGGAGAAGGTCAATGGTTAGCCTTGCCTTGTGCCCAATTTCCCAGGCAACCATCTCCTCTCCCCATAGGAGCCTTGGTGGGGTGACTCATGATAAGTGCTTCCCCTAGACCAGAGAGCCACCCAAAATCTTCCTGCAGCAGTCATGGCAGGTGCCTACCCCACAGCATACAGCAACGTCATTTCCACATATGGTAATGACACACGTACCACGTGCCACCTCCAGGTGTTCACATACCTCCTCGGGCCAGACAACCTCTCTCATTCACTTACTTCTCACACTGACAAGTCAAACATTGGTATCAGACTCACCTATCTCACACAGCTTCCCGGTAAAACCTCTGGGACAGCGACAAAGGAATTCGGGAGAGTAAAGTGCTTTGCGACACTGCCCTCCATTGTAGCATTTCTGCTCAAAGCAGTCTGGAAAACAAAGAAACACTGGGATTAAAAGCAGAATAGTGAGAGCTTGAGGTCATTATAATGTGGAACAGTGGATTTGGAAGCATGGAGGTGGGTGGGTGGTCAGCAGTATCAGCCAGGCAAATGGTAGAGTACGAAGGGGGATTGTGTCTCACATGATCGGTCGGGCCGTAAGGTCTGCCAGGTCCAGTATGTATAAATGATGCCTGGCAGTGTCAATATGGGATGGTGTCTCATACGAACAGTACAGAGGAATAATGTCCAATAGGTGCAGCATGGAGGATGATGTCTCGCAGCGTCAGTATGGGAGTGGTAACATCAGTATGAGGCTGCCAGCCTAAATTATGGCGACTATAAATGCCTCATCCATATCTGCTCTCATTCTAGTCTACGAGCTTGATGCTATCACCATCAATGAAACCTGGTTCAACCCATCCTTCTGCCTGATATTTGATACCAACTTAACAGCAGATTAAAACATTCTACATCTCAAAAGGGATTATCAATCAGACTACCCTTATACAATGAGATTAAGCATTTTAACTTCTCCATCTCCAGATGCTCCACTGTTAAGACTGTCAACACAACACTTACATCTCTGAGGCTAAACAATATCTAATGCCTGCCTAGCAGCAAAGGGGATTCCACTGAAGACATTCTTGACTACACCACAGATCAATCCTTCTCTTCTGATCAGATGTTCCTGGGGGATTTCAGCCTACATACTTTGAAAAGGAAGAAGATACTCATGCATTACAGCTCTGCAGCTCAAATCCGCCTTATATAGCAATAATATATCACACACGTGTATCCTTCCTCCTCATAATAAGGCTCCACCTTGGCCCTGAAGTTTGCAAAACATACCACCCAGAAATCTCCAACATACCACCCAGAAATGTCGGAACATCTCCAACTGGGCTGATCAAAGACCTACCTAATTTCCTTCAAAATAATTCTCTCACCATTCCCTCGATATACTAAACAAGAGAATGCAATGATACGTTCAAGTGACATTAAACATATTGACGAGAAGAACCTAGATACTTTGATCTACACAATACAACTACCCGGAGATCACAGTGCGGACCAGTCCATGCTTCTCCAGCATCATGAACAAAATAGCTTCCACCAGCTCTAAATTAAGATCGATGGAAATGTGTACCTGATGCAACGAAGATATTAAGAAGATGTGGAAAACCTAATGAGTAACTGAAAGAAGATGCACAAAAATTCCCCACACCTCCTCAATCTGAAAACTACCAGGAAATCTTACAAACTAATTACTATGCAAAATCCTCCTTCCGGAAATTAAAAGTTCTAATCACTCTTAATCATTCCAGAGAACTTTTCAAGATCATACAATATCAATCTACATAACCCACCCCCATTATACCCCAAGAAACCTGAATGCAAAACCCTAGCCTCCTACTTCTCTAACAGAATGCTGGAAATCACAGAGGACACAGCCAAACGTACACTGCAACCCTCCCCAGTACCACTGAAATGCTGGAGGTAGCCATCACACACACCAAGCTGTCTAATGACTCTTCAGACCTCATCCCACTGTCTCTAGGTAAGAAACACTCAAATGCCCTCTCCCCTCTGTGAATACAGATCAACTTCTCCTTAAACCATTGCTCTAACCTGTACTCCCTTAGGATGGGCCACCTTTGGCTTCTTTTTCATGAACCTAATGCTGATCTGGAATTGCTTGACAACTACAGGCCCATCTTGTACCCCTATTTGCACTCCACGATCACAGAATGATGTGTGCCAATCAACAAGAGGACTACACCAATAACTATTATATCTTAGGAAATGTCCAATCTGGTTTCCGTTCTGGTCACAGCACTGAACCCTGTCTTCGAAATTATAGATGGTGTCCTCCATCTCTCTAATAAAAGAAGCTCCTGCCTCCTGGTCCTTCTCAGTCTACCAGCAGCTTTTGGTACCATTGACCACAAAAACCTCCTACAAATCCTTAGCGATAAAATGAGGTACAGCGCTTAACTGGTTCAGGTCGTATTTCTCACACAGAACACAATGCATCAAAATGGGGAACTCTTTCTCATTCCCAGTTCAAATCCTATAAAAGGTCCCTGACAGCTCCACCCTCACCGCATTTACAATCTTCATGTAGATCAACTGAGCAAATCCTTAAAAAACTGTGTCTTTTTGCTACAATATGTAGATGGCACCCACCTATAAATTAAGATTGAATGCTCAAAGAGCCTCAAGGTTTTATCATCTCCTCGTAAGGCAAATGAGAAGTGGATTATTATTTTAAAACTAAGGTTTCACCCCCAGGAGACAGACTTTTTCTTGCTCCCACCCAATAAAGGCCAGGACCTTCCCTCTGTCTCAACAAACAACTTTAGGAGGGTGACCTTAAACCTAAATTGGTCACCTAAGCAAAATCTGTGGGCTTCAAACCTGCCAAACTACTCCTGAAAGCCACATTCCAATTAGAACATCCCTATAATCTCTGCCTCCCTTACCTTCTAAATAAAGATTTGAAAATGACTGCCCTTGCCTCAGTCCTTTTACATATGATTTATGGCAATAGCCTCCTATCTGGGGTGCCCAAATATTGCCTTTCCTCCCTCAAAGCAGTCCTTCATGTGGCAGCTTCAGGGGTCTCTAATACGGAACGATATTGGCTCACCATGCCTGTCCTTGTGTTCCTAGGTTGGCCTCCCCTGGAATGTCTCTCAGCATATAAGATGTCATGCTTCACCCATAAGGCGGTCCATCTGCATACACCCACAAAACTCCAGCTCCACAGCAGAAAGAACATCCTAAGAAGCCACATTCTGCTAAACTGAACTCCCTAAAATTTGGAAAGGCCTCCACACTCATACAGTCTCTCAAATGAAATGCACCAAGCTTGTAGTCTTTATTAAGATAACATAGTGTAGTGTGTACCACTCAGTTGTACCTAGGGCCTTGATGTGCTATGCTAACATAAATAAACTGCTTAGAAGATCCTTATCCAGAGGGCGCCTACATTGTCATTATGGGGGAATGATGTCTGAAAGTGTTGTTATGGGGATGCAACTGGTAGGATCAGAATGGGGAGATTGTCTGGCTTGGTCAGTACAGGGAATTTGCCCAGCAGCATCAGTGAGTGTGAATGATATTTGGTAGGGTCAGAAGGGGAGAGGTACCTGCCACTGCCAATATGATGGTGATGAATTCTGGTAGGCTTTGCATAGGCAACAGCAGGATCAGCATTAGTGTAGTTGTGGTATGGATTCTATCTGGAGGGGTCAGTATGGGGGACTATGCCTGGTCAAATGTGAGTACAGCAGCAGTATCTGGCAGGACCAATATTGAGTAATTATGGAAGACGCTGTCAGCATAGGGTGGTCGGGGCTCTAGTGGGATACCATGTTCACCAGGATCAGAGGGGGTACTCAATTCCTGGCAGTAAAAGGTTAGAGGAACAGTAGGGATTTTAAGAAAGTCAATGCCCGCAATGCTTAGTGCTGAGGAACACAGGGGGGCTGAAGCATTCACTGTTTATAGTTAAATCTATCAGTTTAGCATTCAAATATCTGATCATAGAGATCGAATTAGAGTTTTTAGGGATTAGGTCACAGTTTCTGTTCTATGCATGCATGCCCTTTAAAGATTTGACCTTCCCCGCTTAAGGAGCTCCTCAGGTCAGGTGGATGAAGTGATGGACCCAGAGCTTTCGCGGGGGAACGGGGCAGGCAGGGAACCTTGTGATTTCAACTCACCAGAAACAAGCTAATCATCAAACCTTTAGGCACCCACCTATCACTGGGACTGTATGACAACGAATCTGCCCATCACACCGGCAAAACTCCACCCGCCGGCCTGCAGGGCGCAGCCAGGACTCCCCTCGATGGTAAATCTGATTGGAAGAATGTTCAGTGCAGGTGTCTGGGGAAATCAATATGGTAAATCTTTAGAAAGAAAATCTCCGGAAAAAAACCCACACCATCCCTTGAAACCAACTCTATAGCTACTTCCAAAGGTGTACAACCAGTGTCCCATCTTTCATGCAATTCAACCACACACATCCCATGATAGCAGTAGTAGCAGCAATTAACCTAGGCAATGCATCCTAACATGGCACCCCAAATTGTGTTACTTCTGCATTGCTAGAGAAACCTGATTACCTAGAGTTTTGGGCTAACAATCAACTCTAACACCAGAACCTGACAAAGAGCCCCCAAAATCTTATTACTACTGTAAACCCATCTAACACCAGAAATCAACACCAATCTCCACAAAACCCAAAGCTAACTGTTGGGAGCATAACTTTCCAAACTCCATGTGTTTTGTTTTCATTATCCTGGCCCTACATTTTGACCTGTAAACCTGCAGCCAAAACATTTTTGTTGTGGTACCACTGTAATCAATAATGAAGATTGGAGAGCACTATGCAGACAGGCCTTTCACATAGTAACAAGAAGCATCACAAAAACTGTATTTGGGTACAGTTTGGCCGCATTTTATAAATGCTGTTAGTTATGCAAAGACTTTATCTGCAATAGGACTTTTTATGATATAAATTAATAAACGAATACCTAAAGCACCCAGTGCGTTTTGTTTGGTCCCATCTCTGGGCTGCATTAATTGAAGACAGGAACCTCCCTGGTCCCCTTTTTTTAAAATTATGTTTTATTAAACTGTTGCTCAGTAAACAAGAGGCATGAATACATATTACATCCTTCGAAGTGTCTACATTGTTAAACAAAACATCATGGGCATGACTTTGTCACCGTGGAACATGAAGAAACAATGTGCAAATAGGATCATATCTGCACATAGAAAGGGAATTCTTGAGTCTCAAAATCCATAGGAATGAAATCCTGCATCCCCCTCACCATATCCCTCAAACGCCTCTCTACATATGTGCCAATTTTTTATTTTTTTTATTTTTCAGAGTTTTATATAGCGCAAACTTGACCAGAATCATGTATCAGAGCACTTTACATAGCACCAGTTGCATTACATGAGGACACATTCATTTTGTTAGGCACGGGGAGATTAAGTGATTTGCCCAGAATCACAGGATGTTCAGCGTCATTGCCGAGACTCTAACCCAGTTCCCCAGATTCGAAGTCGACCGCTCTAGCCGTTAGGTCAACTCCTCTCCCCAATTGTCCCCTATTTTCTCCCATTTCCCTCCCTGGTACACTTAATCAGAAAGGGAATGGTATTTATTTTGCCATGGGGAGAACTAGAAGAGCCCTGTAGAGGGCCCAGGTAGGCATTCTACTGATATATTTGCCACCTGAAACGCAGAACTGAGTCCTGAAGCCCAGGCCTATTTATGTGAAGAGAGAAGAATGATCTCACCACACGGTGAGACCTGCTTTGTCTTCCATGGAGAAGGAAGGACAGCAGAAACACTACAAGTCATGTCGTCGTCTACAGGAGAGCTACTTCTCCCACAAGGAAATAAGAATAATTAATGTGTACGTTTAAAGACATTTCAGATAAGGTTGGAGTTGGCTGCTTAACCAGCTTGAGGTCCACACCAATAACACCGTCAAATTTGGCTACAAACATTATATGTGGGGCTCCCTGTCTTATGGTATTTATTTTTAACACTTCCGGCTGTATTTATCAGTATTTATTTTTTACATATTTTATCTGTCTTTATCCATATTTATTTTGTGTTTTGTGAAATAAATAAGCTGTTACCAATAATTGTATACTCATAGTTGAATTCTTGACAACGCTCTTTGTTATGAACACCCAAAGATGATAAATTAATAGACATATGACAATAAGCCCATTTTAGTGTGAACGTTGTGCGCATCGGCATCTGATTTTGCTAATTAGGAAACGTTCACTTTTTTTTATTTACTCCTTTATCTGTCAATCCGCACAGCTATAGGCTTGTCAGTCATGACTGAAAGCACATAGAATGACTCAAACGACAACCTAACATACATTTATCCATATTTTAAAATAAATACAAACGTGAAAATAAATGGCTTCACTCTGTATCTGTAAAAATGGAAAACTGGGAGCCTTAGTTATGTGACAGCAATGGGCTGCAATTAAAATCCTCTTTCGTGTACTTTGTCTAAATGGTAAGAAAAACTTTCAAGAGTCCATGTAAGTCCTGAAAAAAAAAAACTGCTTGGACTCCTGACCTGTTCCATAGGAACATTTCAAGCAGCCTGGCAGCATCACTGGGAGTCCCTTGTCAAATCATTCCATTTAGAGACCTGGTGCATGTGTAAGGTGGGGGTGCTTGGCACCTGGGTGGAGCCAAAGCTTCTATAATTGACAGGGTGTGGGAACTTTGCCAGTCAAGGGAGGACGTGTGACCAGCACCCCTCCTGTATGCCCGGATTTAAAAGTTCAACAAGCATTGAAAATGCAATAGGTATCGCAATAGAAGAGTTTAACATTTTTCGTTTTGCAAATGGATGAGTGGCGTTGCGTGGATGAGTGGCGTTGCGTGGATGAGTGGCGTTGCGTGGATGAGTGGCGTTGCGTGGATGAGTGGCGTTGTTTGTGTGAGTGGCGTTGTTTGTGTGAGTGGCGTTGCGTGTGTGAATGGCGTTGCGTGTGTGAGTGGCGTTGCGTGTGTGAGTGGCGTTGCGTGTGTGAGTGGCGCTGTTGTTTGAGTGGCGCTGTTGTTTCAGTGGCGTTGCGTGTGTGAGTGGCGTTGCATGTGTGAGTGGCGTTGCGTGGTTGAGTGGCGTTGCGTTGTTGAGTGGCGTTGCATGTGTGAGTGGTGTTGCGTGGATGAGTGGCGTTGCCTGTGTGAGTGGTGTTGCATGTGTGAGTGGCGTTGCGTGTGTGAGTGGCGTTGCGTGTGTGAGTGGCGTTGCGTGGCTGAGTGGCGTTGCGTGGGTGAGTGGCATTGCGTGGGTGAGTGGCGTTGCGTGGTTGAGTGGCGTTGCGTGTGTGAGTGGCGTTGTGTGTGTGAGTGGCGTTGCGTGTGTGAGTGGTGTTGCGTGGTTGAGTGGCGTTGCGTGGTTGAGTGGCGTTGCGTGGTTGAGTGGCGTTGCGTGTGTGTGGCGTTGCGTGTGTGAGTGGCGTTGCGTGTGTGAGTGGCGTTGCGTGGCTGAGTGGCGTTGCGTGGCTGAGTGGCATTGCGTGGGTGAGTGGCGTTGCGTGGGTGAGTGGCGTTGCGTGGGTGAGTGGCGTTGCATGGGTGAGTGGCGTTGCGTGTGTGAGTGGCGTTGTGTGTGTGAGCGACCGGAGCAGGAGGCATGACGGGGCAAGGGGAAGTTAAGGCTCACCTGGTCGTTCTAAGTCGGGGGGGAGAAAGGAAAGAATCTAGTGGACAGAGTGGTCCGATCCAGGGGAGATCCATTGGATGTGAGTCTGCGCAGTTATCCAGCGTGGATCGGCAGGCTAGAAATGAATCTGGGAGGGAGGAAAACGGCACGGGTTACAGATATGCTCTGCGACCGGAGCAGGAGGCATGACGGGGCAAGGGGAAGGAAAGGCTCACCTGGGAGGAGGCAAGGGAAAACCAGTATTGGCGGAGGCTGAGGCTCCGGTTCCGTTGGACAGGTTCGTAATTGCAAGGGAATCCTGTCTGGTGTGGTAAAGGCGTCGATCTGTGAGTGATCGGCCGGGGATCGAGAGTAATTCAGGAGGCGGAAAGGGGGCTAGTTAGCGAACACATAATCGTGTCATGGAGCGATCTCGTGATCGGGAGCAGAGACGGAACACGTACCTTAAGCGGGGTCTGTCGTGGAGTGAATCCAAGTTGCCATGGAAACGCCGGCAACAGTGGGAGGTTAAAAGTACTTGGAGGGGAGTGGCTGGGACTGGGGTGGGCGGGAAAAGGCCGTGACGTGTGGGGGGGCGGGAACAGGGTAACATGAGCTAGCTGTGTGTGCTGGGCGTGTACCAGGAGAGGAGGCAGCAATCCAAGTGCATATAGAAACATTAGGCACAAGAACAGGCTAAAAAGAGTGCAGATGTGCAGGTTAGCCCGTGGCTCCTGCATAAAGTATTGACATGTAGCTAAACCATACAAATAAAAACCGGCATGATTATACAACAATTACATACAGTTACAGCAATATTCTTGTATTTAGCAGGGAATTGCATAACAATTACATATAATTACAGCAATAATCGTGTGTATAATTTGTGTATATGTGGGAGCACATGGGAAGGGGAGGGGGGAGGAGAAATGCGACACGGCGGGCAGGGGAGGGGGCGGAGCGGGGAGAGGGTGTTAAAGCAGCGGCTGAGGGAACTGATGTGCACAAGCTTTTAAGCTCAATGCGCATGCGCATTGAGCTTGAATTTCACGGGCACTGCAAGGAATCGCCACGATTCCTTGCAAGTTGGTTAAAGACTGTTTAAGCCCCAATAGTCTCGCAAGCTCGATGCGCATGCGCATCGACAGGCGATACCTAATAAACTGGCGAAGAACCAGCGAGGAGCAGCCAGATGGCTCTTTGGTTGAAATACTTTCAATATGCGGCAACTCAGTTTTTGGACATTTTAAAGGATGGGCGCACAGGTACTTACTGATCTTGAATTCTCAAAGACACTGCTGTGCAATGCAGGTGTTTTTGTGAATGCAAGTTACAATTCAGAAGACCTTATGAGCATTGCGATTTACAGTTGCCATTTTGGACCACAGTGCGCACATTGCAAGCCGTTGAGAGTTACAAGGAACTAGGTCAGTACAGGAACATCATCCACTTCTTCTAGGTTCCTAAGGAACACAGATGCTTTCTGTCTCCATCTGTTACCATTTGCAAAGTTGAAGATGTCTATTTTGTAGTATAACCACTAACAAAGCTGCTCCCCTAATGTCTCATTCCCAATTTGTCTATTTGGGGGCCTGATGATCCCTCTCCCTTTTAGAAACTGGAATTGCAACGCCTGCACACTCCAAAATTGAATGTTGAAATGAAACATAGATCTGCTATCCTTTGCAAGCACTTTCACTTCATTTACTGCTGTGCACAATGAAGCACACAGGCTAAATCTTCTCAGATCAATATTAATGTGTTAGCCATATGCAAAGTTAGGCAAACAATTGGAATATTAGAATAACTGGTTTCCATACTTTATTTCCTATGACCGATAAAGTATGAATCTTGAACCCCAGCAAATGGACAAGTGAATGCAATATTCCGATCCTGTGTCTTGGAAAAGCTAAACAAGGAGAAATCACGGTAAGTCCAATTGTTGCTTGCATCGTAAGACCTACAGACGCTTTCAAAAATCTATTTGGAATTGAAATTGGCATAGAACAGAGAGTAAGAAAACCATAAGTGTTGATCAAAAGCATCTCATGGAGCACCTCAAAGTTCCATGCAAGGCGAATCAAAAATTTTTCAGTGACCCCCTGAACTTAAAAACACAAAAGAATTGACTGGGAACCACTGCTGCATCAAACAGAAGACCTTGAGTCGTGATTCGCCTCTGCCAGCACCAGCTCCCATCCATATTTGTAATTTCACTCAGGTCACGGATGTTGAGTTCAGTGGCTGCCATCAGTGCTTCTTGTCTGCTAGAAAGATCTTGTATCTGCAGTGGTAACTTTTTCAGTTGGCTGAACCCTAATCGCAGGCTTGCTGGGTCCCCTCCAGGCCTTGTTCAGCTTTGAGCATTGTTCTGCTGAAAATCTCCATACTTCTATTTAATGTTGTTGAACATTTTTGTACCCCACCAACTTTATTGGGACTCTAAATGTAGCCATTGTCCTTGGGCCAGATCTTTAAACTTCCATTGAAGAGTTAGCTCTATTTAAACTCCACTGCAGTATTATTCTGTTTTTATGATGATTATTGATATTGTTGTAATATTATTTGGAGTACTAGGTGTAGTAGTGGTAGTTCTAGTACTGATTTGATGTTATAGAATTTGCTTTACCTAAAAATGTAATTATTTATCCCTTCAAAATGCTGCAAATTGTGTTCTGTGTTTACTCCTTCAGTTCTTGCCTTGAACACGGCTGGCTTATAAAAAGGTGAGCTAAGAATTCTGATCCTGTACTACTGAGCGAGTGGTAAACCGCTGGTCAACAGTACGTACGTTTAAGTTTTATGGAAGTGGGAGCATAGGGCTTTCCTCAACTTCCACTGGGCCAGTGTCCAAACCTTAAACCACCTGAACACCAGAAGCGAACAGACGTACAAAAAAGGCCTTTCACCCTAACACCGCCACCAGGCTCAAAAAGGCCCACTACTAACCCTCAACCCGAACACAAAGCCAAATACTAACCTCCAACCTTAACATAACAAACAAACAGAGTCCCAAAAATCCTACTCCTACACTAAATAAATAAGAAAGCCCAAACCCTCTGTGCCAATCAAAGCAACGCAGCCTAATTAAAGACCCTACTATCTGATTTCAAATATATCCCGTTCTCTTAGGTAACATGTTACAAAGAGACTCCAAACATCAACACCATTTTAACCCTAACACAGCTAAAGACAAGGGCGACAAAACCTGTCCGCAAAACCTGATGTCAACCTTTGTTCTACAAATCAAGCCCTTCTAAACTATTTATCAAGGCCACACTCTAAGAAGAAAATGTAGTTGCAACCCTTGACAATAACACCACAAACCTAACACTGATTTATTTAGATTTTGATATAGAATGGGCTACATATTCCAAATTTTGATACAGGATACTAAGCCTTATGCATTCTTGCTAACTCTTTATCTGCCAGATCCCCCAGTGTCTGAAGCGCCAGACAAAAGGCTAATTCTGTAATCAGTCCACTGCTTACTGTATCCTTGATCTTGGCAAAACCCAACACAACATGCTAGTATGCTTTGCATAATTCCTGTGTGACAGACTCACTCACCTCTATACGTCCTTGTTCCACGTTTCAGTCGAAGATGAAGATCCTACAACCAAGAAAGTTAACATTTATAAGCTTACGGCTATACTAATACTTTTTACAAGATGGCTCATTTCCCTGTGACGACAACCCAATCTTTAAAACAATATTATACATGTTATTAAAGCATCTTTATGTTCTAGTCATTAATAACGCGGATGATAAGGGGGCTACCCCTCACACTCACGCACTTCTTAGGTGTGCATATAGGTAATTACAATTGCACATATCGCGGAGCTTGGGTCCCAGACTGCAGAGCTATGCCTTCAGTTACAGAGATCTCAGAGTTTCAGCACAATGGTGTTTCCAGTTAGTTATCTCGATTAGGACTTCAGCGGGCCCGTTAGGAGAGTATTAGTCTGTTACCTTCATGGGCGGGTTCTAGACAAACTTGATGTCATAGTATTCTAGGTGCTACTAAGCACCAGAGAGAAAGACGCCATGTTGTCCAAACTAACATAAGGCGTTATGCTTACAACAAAGTTCAGTTTGTTGAGGAAGAATAAAAGGTCCAGAAAGGTGCAGAAACATAAAGAGGGATGTATCCTATCAAAATACAGACCATGTTGTCCTACAGCAAATTAGAATAATCACAATTCGATGCAGTATGTGGGATACTGGGATGTTAGTATACAAAAAGAGACAGAATAATTTCCTTTCAAATACTGGATTTTTCAGACTTAATGGTAGTACCATATTCCCTGATATGTTGGGAGAGGAAATGGCTGGTTCAGTGCTTTGTTCTAAAAGCCCTCTTCTGAGGAGGATTCCCAGATCTGATTGCAAGAGCAGTGGCCAGGGATGAGGTCCTAGAGAGACACCCCATGAGGTTTGTTATGGTACAGTGCCCAATGAAATCTTCATGGAATCTGAGTCTTACCCGTACCACGGTATTGTTGCCTAGTGCCAGTGTTTTTTTGGGACCCCTTTCACCCGCTTTGGACTGGGCCAGATGTTACCTGGAGGTCGCTTTCTTGGGGGTCTCAACGCCCTAGGTCATGGGTAGCTTTAGAACTTGTTTTCATGAGTTTCTGGGTTCTGGCCCATTGGTACACGGAAGGGGGCTCTCCACAGGGCTGTAAGGCCAGGTGTTTCTTGAGTACCTTTTTATTTGGGGTCTCAGGGGCATTGGTCATGTGTGCAGTGAAGGTCCCTCTCTGCAAGATACTGGTCACTTGTGCCAGAGGTGTCTTCTGAGTGCCCTATTCTTTCTGGTGTTTCAGCTCCAGGGCATGGATGTATTGAGTCCCTTTCTACACAGCCTTGGCCAAGGTCAGGGGTGTCAAGAGCACAACTTTCTCTGGGGTCTCACAGCGACGGGCCAGGTTGGTCTGATGATCCAACTCTTCCGGGTCTTAACCTACAGAGTCTGGGTGTCATGAGCGCGCTTTTCTTTGTGGTCTTAAACCTGGGGACTGGGATGTACTGAAGGTCCCACTCTCTTCATGTATATTTTAGTGTACTTGTGTGGCTCCTGAAGAAGGCGTTTTGTTGGAACGCCGAAACGCGCGTCGAGAGACTATATGATGTCATGCCACGTAGATTGAGATGTTTTAGTAACATTTAATTGTTAAGTTTTTAACATAACATGATTTAGGAAACAGAATAATTAATTTTTTCCTTAGCTGTGTGTCTATATATATATTAAGTTTTTTGTATGAATGTTATTCCTCTTTTTTTAGTATTGTATATGAATTGTGTTTTAGTTAATTGTCCTTGTGTACAGGTTATTATGATTTTTAAATGGTTGTAATTTTTAATCAATAAATGTTGAATTGTTGACAAAAACCAAAAAAAAAAAAAAAAAAAAAAACGTTTTCTTTAAAAATTCCTTTTTAACTAATGCCTATCTTGAAAACTATTATTTGCTTTGTATAAATTTCCTCTGTAACCATCACATATTCACCTAAGAATTACAATATATTGAGTCCCTTTCTACACAGCCTTGGCCAAGGTCAGGGGTGTCAAGAGCACAACTTTCTCTGGGGTCTCACAGCGACGGGCCAGGTTGGTCTGATGATCCAACTCTTCCGGGTCTTAACCTACAGAGTCTGGGTGTCATGAGCGCGCTTTTCTTTGTGGTCTTAAACCTGGGGACTGGGATGTACTGAAGGTCCCACTCTCCAAGGTTTTGAGGCAAGAGGATCTTGAGAAAGTCTTACCGTATGAGCTGAAGAGGAGACATCATTAAGCAGAAGGAGGAAGCAGAAAAGAATCATCTTGAGTCCGGGGTTTCCTTCAGATGTCTAGAGAAAGAAAAGGCAAAATTAAATATGCTGTAATAAATATTATGTCCCCATCCCATGATCTGTTTTAAACATTTTTCTTTTGATTATTACATTTTAATTTGTTTTTTTCTGAATTGGTTTGAGAATATTATTATGTAGTGTCCTTAACTTTGCTTGACTGCTTGAACCTACCACAGATTTCTTTAGGGAAACGTTTGCTGCTTGTGTCATACCTATCAAGGGTTGCAGAGAGTTTGTCAGAAAACTATGTTACACATCCGAGAAGTTTTTAAATAAACTTGGTGGCCCTTCAAATAAGAACCCACTTTCGGCACTGTGGTTTGTCAGATTATGCATTGAAACTTTAACCTCTGTTCGCCTAAAGTAAAAAAGAAATAGACTAATTGAAGGCGGATGGCAGTTTTAGACTGCCACATATTTTCGTTTGCCAGCTTCCAGAATGACTGGAGTGCCTTTTATGCCCTGGCAGGAATCAAACAACAGAAGATGGTATTTTGGTAGCCAAGTATCAATCTTGAAAGGGAGCACGTTTTAAGAAAACCACTTTTTACAAGTTGTGGACGTGTCAGAACTATATATGTACTGTCATCCTTTCTCTGATACCTCCATTCCTACCTCCTTTTTCCTTGTATCACTTGCTTTTTATATTTTCTGCTTTGTTTTCTGACTTCCAGCCCCCTGCCATCCTATCCTTCTAGCCGTTCCCTTCTTTCCTTCTTACCTTTTGTCTTCCTCGCTACACCTTCCTGCATCCTTCCTCTGCTCCCTCTTAACGCCCTTCCCTCTGCTTCGTGCTTCACCTCTTTTCCTCTTCTAATCTTCACCTTCCACTCCCTCCATTACATCTTTAATGGTTTTCCCTCTTCTAACGTCCTTGAATCCTACCTGCCTGGATCTTTCCTCTTTCCTGTCTTACTCTCCCTTTCCCGTCCTCATTGTGTCACGCTTAGACTATTGTAATAGTCTCTACTTGAACATCCAAAAAAACACATAAATATACTCCAGATTGTGCAAAATGCGGCAGCCAGACTATTGACGGGGACACCTAGGTTTGTCTCAGTTAAGAAAAAATTAAAGCATCTGCAGTGGCTTCCAGTCAAACGGCGGGCACAATTTAAGGCCCTTTGTACAGTCTATAAGTCCCTAAATGGAGGGGGCTCTGATTACTTAAAACAAAAGCTACAATGGTACGTTCCCAGAAGGACCTTTCGCTCTATAGGAGCCAAACAAGTGAGAGTTCCCCCAGTTAAATAAAACAACGGCTACAATGGTACGTTCCCAGAAGGACCTTTCGCTCTATAGGAGCCAAACAAGTGAGAGTTCCCCCAGTTAAATAAAACAACGGCTACAATGGTACGTTCCCAGAAGGACCTTTCGCTCTATAGGAGCCAAACAAGTGAGAGTTCCCCCAGTTAAATAAAACAACGGCTACAATGGTACGTTCCCAGAAGGACCTAAGGAGCCAAACAAGTGAGAGTTCCCCCAGTTAAATAAAACAACGGCTACAATGATACGTTCCCAGAAGGACCTTTCGCTCTATAGGAGCCAAACAAGTGAGAGTTCCCCCAGTTAAATAAAACAACGGCTACAATGGTACGTTCCCAGAAGGACCTTTCGCTCTATAGGAGCCAAACAAGTGAGAGTTCCCCCAGTTAAATAAAACAATGGCTACAATGGTACGTTCCCAGAAGGACCTTTCGCTCTATAGGAGCCAAACAAGTGAGAGTTCCCCCAGTTAAATAAAACAACGGCTACAATGGTACGTTCCCAGAAGGACCCTTCGCTCTATGGGAGCCAAACAAGGGAGAGTTCCCCCAGTTAAAAAAGCTAGCTGGGGCAGTGGGAGCTTTATCACATGTGCCGCAAAGGCCTGGAACGATTTACCAATCCACCTCAGAGACGCAACTGAGCTTCTTGCTTTTAGGAAAGGGCTAAAAACGTGGTTGTCCACTGTGTAGTCACTCACGCCATTGTAACCAATTAGGCAGTGCTCAGGGCCAGGACGACCCAGGGTAAACGTTGCGCTTTAGAATTAAAAAAAACTGTCGGCATTGGCCCTTCTCAACCCTATTTTTCCTTTGCCACACTGCCTCCTCTTCCTTGTCCCTTATTACCTCTCATCTTTCCTTCTCACCCCCTCACAACCATCTCTTTTACTTTCTCTCTCCATCCTACCTCCCATCGTACCTTCTTTCCTTTCCTCACTTTCTTTCCTCCTCTTCTCCCTTCTTGCCCTCCTTCCCTCTGCTCTTTTACCGACCACTGTCATACATATGTTGCTTAAAGGGAGCTCATAAGGTGAAGTAAAGACATCAGCTTTAACATCATAAGTTATTCAAAAAGTAGGCTATAAACACAGCTTAAGTTGAAAGACGTCAACGATAATGCACCTCCTTTTTTGTAGGCAGGTGTAAATTGTCAAATAGTATACAATTGCGCAGATGGAAGTATTTGTTCACACTTTAAAAGCACAACTACCCAGGCACTAAATGGACAGGTGCTGTCAGATAATGAGTAACTGCACTTCTTACATACATTTGTACGGGGGTGTAGCCGCACTTCTCAGCAGGGTTGCAATACTTTTAATGGGAGAGCACCAGCACTTCTTAGCAGCAAACTTACTCTAGGTTGGAAGTATCTGTACTTCTATGTTTCCATTTCAAGCACTGACACTATCTATTGTAAATGTTCATGCCCGGGAAGGTAAAAGTATTCCATATTTACTATTGCATGGCGCTCACAAATTATATGATACGTCATCTAAAATACACATTAAATTTGTTGGGAAATGGCCTCAGGTGATGTTTGATACCTTCAGCCAGTCAAGACCGGTGAGCCACCTGCACTCTGCAGACTGAGACTTGTAGCTCTGGGGGAAAATCCTTTACAACGCAACTTTTACAACGCACTACCATTACGTCGCAACTTCTACAATGCATGTCATTACAACGCATTGCGCTGGGGGGCGCTCTAGGATAGGGAATAGATTTAATTTACTATCCAACACCTTCCCTACTATCCACGGGGACTGGAGTTGGAATAGTAAATTAAACTATTCACTATCCAGTACCCCTTAGCGCTATGCGTTGTAACAGCATGCGTTGTAAAAACTGCGATGTAAAGGTAGGCGTTGTAAAAGTATGCGTTGTAACGTCATACATCCGTAGCTCTGAGTTTAACATTACAAACAAGGGCTTAAAAATCCCAGGGTGCAGCCTGCCGTTGGCTCAAAAACCCAGACTGGATCAAAGTGTCACACATGACAGTGTGACGGTTGCCAGCTGTGTATTAACCTACTTTAAATTATCTAAATTTTGGAGGGTATGGGTCTCTTGTGTCAAGGTTCAGCCAAGTCGCAAAATGTACTAAAAGGGTCTAAAGATGACAACTGGCTTCAAAGTTAGAATCAACAGGTAAACCTACCACTTTTTGGCAACAGGAGCTGAGGCACACAACATTCTCTTTTTTTTAAATGGAGTTTTACATAGCGCGAACTTGACCCGAAGGTATTGGGTATCAGAGCTCTTTACACGAGCACCAGTTGCGTTACATGAGGACACATTCATTTTTTTGTTAGGCACGGGGAGATTAAGTGATTTGCCCAGAATCATTGGATGTTGCGCGTCCTTGCCAAGACTCGAACCCGGTTTTCCAGATTTGAGGTTGACCGCCCTAGCCGTTAGGGCGTGATATGGGTCCCGTGCTGACACCTGGGACTCAAGCAGTGCCCTACTGAAGAGGCCCAAATAGTCAGGAACTGATACAGGATTGTTTGTGTTTCTGTTCAGTGGGGATCTGTCTGGTCACCTCAGGTTGGACTGTTCCTACTGCGACAGGACTGACGATGATTTGCCCATAGCGGGTTCCTGTCTGAGGAGGCTTGGGTGCAAAACAGTGACTGGCTCCGTTGACCAGAGGTAATTACCAGTGGCTGAGATTACGTCAAGCAATTCACCCATCACTTTTTTCTTTTCCTCAATGACATACATACAGATATGACAAGCCCAGAAACATCCATATATCTCTATTTCCTGGGTGGTTTGGGTATGGTAGGTTGTAGGGTCATGGCCAGTCATTAAAAACTTCCTGCAAATTCAGGGCTTGGCCTTGGCTTCGCCGAGGGACTGAAATGGCCACTGCCTGAGAATTAGGGGGTTTCAATGTATTCCATGGACTTTGGCAACACTTGTCTGTCTGGTCCGGATGATGGAGTATCCTGTACTGCACTATAGAGTCTTTACATTTACTCTTGTGGCTCTGCACTCCTCCTGCCCACACAGGGGTCTCTTCTGTTCCCATCTCCTTGAAATTCCCTCCTTTTACCCCCCAGACCTCCCAGTGCCTTCACGCCCTCCTGTCATTTTATTTTATTAATTTTATTTTTAAAGTTTTATATAGCGCTAACTTGACCCGTAAGTATCAGAGCGCTTTACATACACACAGTAAACAGCAGAAGGACATTACATTACATAGTAGGCTGGCAGTAAGGAAGCAAACCACAGAAAAAGTACAGCATGGGAAATAAATATGCAGCGCAGCGGACGGGGAGAGAGAAATGAAAGAAAAGGCGAGAATGACATAGTCCGGTCACCCACTATCCTTGAATGTACAGGGAGAGAGGAGACAACTCGGATAAAGAAGACTAGGGGGCATATTACCAAGGGCCTTATCGCCGCTTTAGCGGCAATTTTTTCCGCTAAAGCGGCGATAATTTTATAGCCCTATTACCTAGCTGTCGCTAACACCAGTTAGCGACAGCTAATAGGCGATAGCAGGCATTTAGGGGCCCACTTTGCATGTCAGCGATAATTATCGCTAATGACATGCAAAGTGAGCGTGCCAAGATGTTAGCGACTGGAAACAGTCGCTAACATCGCTATCCCCTATTACCAACTTTTGGAAATAATCGCGCTACGCGCGATTATCTCCAAAAGCTAACGCCTGCCCAGAGCAGTTCTAAGCCATGTTATCCAATGGTAGGTGGATAACATGGCTAAGAGCATTTGCTCGCTAATGCATGAATATCGCTGACTTTTCAGCGATATTCATGCATTTCGGCCGATTTTTATCGCTTAGGAGATAAATCTTGATAATATCAAGGCTCCTAAGCAATAAAAATAGGCAAAGCTCGGCGATATAATTTTGCCCGGTAACCAAGCTTAGCGATAATTATCGCTATAGCTTGGTAATATGCCCCTAGGTTAGTTGACGTTGGTCGTGAAAGTATTTGTTTAGGAGATGGAGTTTCAGGTCCCTTTTGAAACTTTTCCTCCCCCTTCATTATCAATTCACAGACTCTGCGTTTTGCCCCCGGGGCCTGTATCACTCCTCTATCCGCCGCCACGCCTCCATTTCATCTCCTCGCCCCCTCATTACATTCTGCTATATAGGGCTCTGCTCCTGTGGTTTTGCCCAGGGTCACACTGGGCATGCATGCTCTTTTCTACCCGGCTCGCCTTCCCAGACCACAACACTCCCACTCCCACCTGCCGCAACCTGCAGACTCGACACCCCCCGCCCCCTCGCCATTCCCAGACACCCCTGCCTTGCTCTGCCACCCTCTGAATGAACCACGTCTGAACTATTTTAGGGGAACAATAGAATCAAACAAAACAAACCCCCAAGGCTGCCCCCGCGCAGGCGCACCCTCCTCCCTCCGCTCGACATCCCATGGAAACGTAAAGCCCTGCAGGGAAGATTCCACCGCGGCCCCCTGTTCCCTCCTCTTCCTCACAAAAGCTCCATTCTTTCACTCCCTGCCCCCCACCTGAGACCGCAGTCCCCGCTGGCAGACAAGAAAGGATTGATTTGTGCTGGCAGAGTCTGTGGCAGGCCCTGCCTCAGAGAGCAATTCTATATCAGAAGGGCAGGTGGGTACAAGGGGTGCGGCTGGGCGCAATGGCGGCAGGTTTAAACACTCTCGGTCCATCCGAGTGTTTCAGCACATCTAGGGTTTGCCACCTGTCTCTTAAAAAAATAGTACCGACCATTTGTTTCCGTTTTGGTGTCCTGGAAGGGCCAAGAGCTGATAGATGGAAATAGAATTAATTTCTGTATAATGAACAGAATTCTTCCATTTGCTTTCTTAATCATTTAGAAATAATTTAGACAGTTGTCAAATACTACTTAACTTTATTTTTTGTTGGCTTGGGTTACATTTCAATATCTCTCTCTCTCTCTCTCTCTCTCTATATATATATATATATATATATAAAGTTAACTAAGGTGCAATGCGTACAAGCAGCACACAAACATGACGGTCGACCTCGGTGCTGGGGAACTAAGGGGCATATTCATGCATTACCGAGCTAATGCTCTTAGCCATGTTATCCACCTACCATTGGATAACATGGCTAAGAACTGCTCAGGGGCAGGTGTTAGCTTTTGGAGCTTTTGGTGTTAGCTTTTGGAGATATTCGCGCTTAGCGCGAATATCTCCAAAAGTTGGTAATAGGAGATAGCGATGTTAGCGACTGTTTCCAGTCGCTAACATCTTGGCACGCCTACGCCCACTTTGCATGTCATTAGTGATAAATTTCACTGACAAGCAAAGCGGGGCCCAAGATGGTTGCTATCTCCTACTAGCTGTCGCTAACTGGTGTTAGCGACAGCTAGGTAATAGGGAGATAATTTTATCTCCGCTTTCTTGGCTTTTAAAGCCAAAAAAGCATAGATAAACCCCCTTGATAATATGCCCCTGAGTTTGAGTCTTGGCAGGAATGCTCAACTTTCTGTGACTCTGGGCAAATCACTTAATCTACAGTGCCTAACAAAAATGAATGTGTTTGTCTGTAACTTAACTGGTGCTCAAGTAAAGCGCTCTGATACGTTCAGGTCTACTTCGCGCTATATAAAACTCCACACGCAAAAAAAAATGGACGCAAGGCCACGCAAGTGGAATTACTAAACAGAAGGGACTGCACTGTGGCAAGGAGGTCATGCCACAGCTGGCCAAAACACTTTAGGCTCTACCAAAAGCCAAGAGGTGAAGGTGACAGGACAAAGATGATGGGAAGGCCCTACTTGGTTTGCCTGTATGTCTTTTTTCACTTTCCAGATGTGCTACTGCTAGAGAAAAGAGATTTATCATGGCCTTTAAGCCTGTCACTTGAACTACCAGCTGTGCCACTTAGTGAAATGTGGTATCTCCTTGACGGTTGAATGTGTTATCAGCCAGAATGGTGGAAGGCCATTTTAGAAAAATTAGCTGCCTAGAAGATCAGGGACCTTGCAATCAAGCAGCACGCTGAAGACATCTGCCTTGCATGAGGCTGAGCACCTGCTAATAACCTTCCAGAAGTGCATATATGGCGAGACTGCTTCACACAGATCTGCCCTGTGCTATCCCCACTTTGAGCGATTTATCCACCCCAAAACAAGCCCAAAATTTGCGGGTTTTAGTATACTGTGTCATTCACAGAGGCCAGTTGCCTTTATTTCAAAACTCTTTAAATCATCCCTAAAGCCCTTTGGGTTTAAGGATGTCCTCTACAGAATTTAAAAATGTTGCCATTGTGAAAAATGTGAGTCCCGAGAGTTTGCAAAGATAGCCGAGAATACTTGGAACTTTACCCTATGGGTTCACACTGGCCACAGAGCACCATGTAATTTTAAATGAATTGATGCACCACATAATAACAGACTTGGGTTTGTGGTTGTATCTTGACCAGAGTAGGTCACAGAACCACTAATTTTAACTGCTCTACTTTCCTATGCTCAATTTAAAGAACTATTCTCTTTGAAACAAATAGCCCTCAGTGAACATTGAATTTATTGTTTGTAATTGCTTATATCATACAGTATCTGAGTTCCAACACTCTACCACATCCTGCAGTAAGTCTTGACTGCTCATCCCACCATCCATGCAGAACTGAGTGAATATCATGCGATGCCTGGTCTGTGACTCCCAGATGTAAATTAATGTAGTCATCATGGACACCGCTCTGTAACCACTAACTGTTCCAGGACCGAGATAAAAGGCCTAACGAGTCACACCATCCATTAAAGAATTAACTTTTACTATGAAAACTTCCGAAAACCTTTATAAGGGCATTCGTCTGGCCAAGACACAAGGGAAGACAAGCCTTTCCACTTTCTTATGTTCTCTCCATAGGGCGCTCTGCTTGCCATCAGGCGTGGGAATATTCCAGGCTCACAGAGCAATAATGCAGAAGAAAGGGTTTCCTCCTCTCAGGCTGCTGAAAGCATTGGAAAGTTTGTTTGGTCCCTTAAAGGCTTTTAGGGATTCAGCGATGATAGTATGTTTCACTGTATGTGGAGAAGTGTGGCTCAATGGTTAGAGCGGCAGACCCTGATGCAGAGGTCTAGCCCGGGACCAGGGTTCAATTCCCCGCCTCGGCGGGTCTTGGGCTCAAAAGTTCCACGGACCTGATAATTCTCGCCTCGGTGCCTATTCCAATCATGGAGTCCCACTCTGCAACTCTGGGCAATGGCTTACTTAATCTCCACAATGGCCCCCACAACGCTAAGGATGCCTGGCCTCCACCTTGGGGGTGCCCAGGAGTGGACACCTCACAGGGAAAGCCAGGATGGGTTCCACAGCGGTATTCGTACAAGCGCCTTGAGACCCTTGCGGGTGAGTAGTGCGCTATACAAATATCAATTTACATTTACTGTATCTGCTCCAACTCTTCTTTCTTTTGGTCCAGGGCAACCAGTGAGAGGGCAAATCGTCAGCGGCCTGAAGCAAAGTACCCACTCTACTGGTTCAGTCATTCTCCTCAGTAGCTCCTGCAAAATCTTCTACTGCTGGGTGAAAGCCCCTGATCTGGAGAAGATGTAGACAATAGTGGACCAGACAGTTCCCTCTGTCAGTGCTTACTATGTTATTGGCGGTGCTTGTGGAGCAGCAGAGAAGAGGCGGTTTCTTCAAATGGTTTCTGTCTGATGGCAATAAATCTTCAGCATCCACCAAACTGGGTTTAGTCCCTATCTTAAGGGTCCATATTTGGGTCAGATACAAATTGTCAGGTGGTAGTCCACCTGACATTCTGCAAAGATTTCAGAGATGGGTGGAGGTGAAGCTTGTGTGTGTGTCAGTATCTTACCAAGAACTGCCACCCTGGGGCACCTCAACCAGGAGCAGGCAGGATTGTATGTCAGAATATCATATACAGGAATAATGTCTAATATTAGTATTGAGCCCTAACTAAAGTTTACAAAACTATCACCTCATTGGGAGTATTTATTTGTTTATTTGCAGAGTTTTATATATCGCTGGGTAGATCCGGAGGTATCAGAGCGCTTTACATAGAGGTGGACATGAAGGTTACCATAGGTACATATGCGTCAAACAAATAAATAGGAAAGGGTGGAATACAAAAACAACAGCAAATAATTGGCCAGATATGTTTAATATATAAAAAGACAATGGTAATGCAGCGGTAAAATAAACCCAGGGAAACGGTGTACAGAGGGTTGGAGGGCGAAGGGCAATGAGGCTGACATAAGAATTAATTCTAAAAGAGTCCCGCAATAACTGCATCTAAAAGGATGATATTAAGATCCTAATCAAGTCATGTAGGCAGAGCTATTGATCAGGATGGGATCACAACAGCGCGGCATCAAGGGCCGGCCACACTCACCGAGTAGGAGCGTCCAGCCTGCAGAGAGGGACAGTCGAAGGAGACAAAATGGCTGTCACGTACCAAACCATCCCCATGTCTGCGATGATTCTAGATGGGAGAGTTAACTAAGTAGATTTTCTTTTATCAACTCTATTTAGGGAGATACTTTTGTAAATGATATTGAGGATTAGATATTTGTGTTTTGAGATCATCATTACAATATTTTCAGCAAAGGTATCTAACTACAGGAGGTAGCATTCTCGAGATAACAGAACATGTTTTCATTTTCATACAGATGTCAACAGTCATCAGTTTAAATCTATGTTGAAGTCTACAAAAATGTGTGTTGGTGAACAGATCTCAGTCCTGTGAAGTTGAAGTCCTGCTGCCGCTGCTATATGAGATGCCATGGTCTGATGGTCTGGACCCAATGTTTTCCTTAGGATCCAGCCGC
Organism: Lissotriton helveticus; assembly: GCF_964261635.1. Classification (NCBI taxonomy): domain Eukaryota; kingdom Metazoa; phylum Chordata; class Amphibia; order Caudata; family Salamandridae; genus Lissotriton; species Lissotriton helveticus. Next base: position 535,071,113 of record NC_136072.1, on the reverse strand, counting down.
AGGTGCATTAATATTCAGGGGGCCAAAGAATACCCATGCTGCATAGTTTTGATTCCACCTCATGCATCTTTTTTTTACACCACCCTATTCTTCCTGTCTCTTTATCTCAATTTTCCTTGTTCTTTTTCATATTTTTCCTCCTTTTGTCAGTTTTTCGATCTTTCTTTTCGTCTTACCTCCACCCACTACCTCCTTTCTGTTGCTCTTCGTCAAAGCCTGATGATGAAAAATAAGTCCAGGTCCCCAAAAATGATTTCCTGTGACTCCCGCCAGCAACCACAGGCAGAAATTAAGCACCACTCTACAGGATTTCTATTATTTCAATATATTGGAAGTACACAAAATGTTTCTTTGGGTGCTAATATTTGCAGCAGAAGTGAGTGGTCGCAATCGCCATTTGAGAATAGAACATTGCTGGTTATGCGAGAAGGATGCCGAACCTGCCCTTTACATCCATTTACTTCTTATAGTGGGAATAGAGATAGAGCACTGTATGTATAGTCACTAATTGAAGGGGCTAGTATAGAAAATGTAAACAACAATATGTTCCTGCAAGTTCCTAAAATGCTCTGTTTTAAACTTCATTGGCGAGTTAATTTTAGTTTAAACAGAAATACAAGTTTCTTATTAAATTTATTTTTCTGCTGATTTTATTTCTGTTGGACTGACCTATGGAAATGAATTTTATTGGTAATCTAAAGCTTAGAATTTATGGGACTCTATAAAGAAGTCTTTGTGTGTTTATGGGTAAAATGAACTATATTTAAACTAGAAAGAAGTGTATAATAAGTAAACAAAAAAAGGTTAAAGTATTGGTTTGTTGGTTTTTACACATGTACACTTGTACGTAAACATAAACGTTAAGTATTTGTATATAAATGCAGTATAATTGTGCAATAATTATACAGCCATGCACACCTACCTACACATTATATACAGTGGGTGAAGATACTGAAATTACTTGTTTGTTAGGTCTCCATCTGCCTCTTAGGGCCAGATTCAGACAACACCCATTTGGCACTAGTTCATCTTCCCTTTTTGGGCACTACACTCATGCCCCTGCTGGTGTCAATTTCTCTCCTTCCCTCTCCTGGCCAATGATTGCCTTTTCTTAAATTCTTTTTCAGTGTTACAGCTCTTGCAGCAGTTGAGGCATGCCTGAGATCCCATTGACGATAAAAGACTTTGCGGTTAATCTGAGTTGGATGCCTCTAACTCCTTTATTTTAGAATCTACCCTCTGTCCAGGATCGGACTGCGTCAGAAAATAGACCCGGGCAACAAAATAAAAGTGGCCCCCATTAGCGAATCAGACAGCTACAAAAAGTGGCCTACATATGCAACACTCAGTCCATCATCCCCTTTGGTTTTTCTTTGTTTGCCCTAAGTTGGCAGGGTATGCCCAGACGTGGGTCCCTTGCCACTGGATTCAAGCTAGCCTGGCTGATGATGGCTGATTAGCCAGAAACCGGTCCCAGGATGCTTGTTTCTGGTCCAGGGAAGACATGGCTTGGCAGTTCGTGCTGGACTGTTCCCATGAGGCACAGGGTCAGATTGATTTGCATATGGCCATGTCTGAACTGGGGTGGCGGAGTGAGCTAAAGAATGATGATGGATTAAACCCAGATCCGTTGACTGGGGGTGAGTGCTTGCAATGTTCAACACTCCGTCCCTCATCCCCTTTGGTTTTACATATGCAAAGCAAGGAAGATTTTAACATGTAAAGAAACGTTGTAGTGTTGTTTTGTAAATTATGGAAGACTGCATGCATTTGTGCTTGCTGCACGCAATGTTTGCGGTAATATCAGAGACATCACCAAACAAAACCAGACCACCAGCACATAAAACAGGCACACAAACAGCCAGAAAACCGACCCACATACGGTCATGCCAGACAAGCCCTTCTGGCACTGCCAGCTTGCCCTTTAGACCTCCGGAGCCTGCCTCTGTCTCATCTATCTTGGGCATGTGTACCTGAGTGCCCTTCGCAGCATGGTGGCATACATATGAATCAATTAAATGATACTTTACTGCGCATTCAAAGGGGAAGGTTCCAGCCAAGCACCTCGAAGACATGCTGTGGACATATACAACCGAGGACACGTGTGCCCCAACAACATCCCCTGGACATGTGCACCCCAATGACATCCCCTGGGCATTTACACCCCAGCGACATCCCATGGAACGTGCACACCAAAGAGGATACATGGAAATGTGCAGTCAAAGAACGTCCCCTAGACATGTGCACCCCAGAGACATCCCCTGGACATGTGCACCCCCGTGCCGTCTTATGGAACGCACACGCCAAAGAGTATATATGTAGGTGTGTAGCCAAAGAGGGTCCCCTGGACATGAACATTCCAAGACACCCCTGGACATATGCACCTCCAAAACATTCCCAAGGTATAAACACCCCAAGGTATAAATCCCCTTGAGGTGTACACCCCAAGGCTTCCATTGCCAGGTCACCTGAAGTGCTTAAGTTGGGAGACCCACAGTTACTTAGCACTAAATAAAAAATAAAGGCATGGGCACTGACTGAATGCATGAGTTCAGAGAGGCAGTGCATACCATAATGGACAGAATTAGTGGTATAGCTATCATTAGTGCAGCAGAGACAGTGGCACCCACTCCCAGGGTATGAGTGCCCCGGGGCACCACAAAAGTTTTATATAGCGCTGAAACCATGTTTTCAAAATATCCTTAAGGAGCCCTCCCCCCCCAAAATCCCCTTTAAATAAGTTGAGCTTGCTCTCAACCCAGCTTGCAAGTGGTCCGTAAGGGCGGTGCCAAGTTATGAAAGTGCTCAGTCAAAGTGACAGAACTGGGCAAGGGCCTCTTAAGGAAATGTTTGGGCCCTTGCACTTATACTTTTTTATTTTTTACAAAGTAAGCACTTGTCTCCAGTGGTAAACAAAATAAGTGCCTGGTCTCTCATCAGGAGGCAGCTCTCACCAGACCATTTCTTCTGTTAGCACCGCCTACAACAGAACCAACTACACGAAAGTGGGAAGACGATGTGGCATAATGGCCAGACCTGCCGGCTTCGGAGCCGGGGAACCAGGTTTTAGTCTCGGTGTCGGCTCAACATCCTGTGATTCTGGGCAAATTACTTCATCTCCCCGTGCCTACCATAAACAAATGTGTCCTTAACTGGTGCTCATGAAAAGTGCCGGTGTTGATGAGTAAGTGCCAGTGCTGAACACCGGAAACCACCGGCTCATATTAAGTACTGCTTGTCTCCTTTCCAGGCTGCTGAAGTACTTGTGTAGAAAGAGAGGAACTTAGACCTCTTAAAAAACACTTTTGTAAACATAAAACTCCTTTTGTAGCAGGCTGACGGCTATGCAGCTCTTCTAACATCTTTTAGAAGCACAATAGTTTGGGGAGCCTTAGGGGATATGATGAATTTGGGCTGTGTAGGTTGTCAAGACTGTCATTCAAGGAACCGTGGTCACCTGTGACTGTCAGCTGTGTGAGCGCTCATTTTGGTTAAATAAAATGTGGGCTAACCCTTATGTGCATTTTTGCACTAAAACCAAACTGCTGCACTTGATAGAACTATATATGCTTGACATCAATAGGCCTTGACTTTATTTTATTATGTTACAGCCATAATGTTTGTTTTCGTTCTACTATTCACAACACCCACTCATAATGTTTTGTTTTGGAATGCACTACTCAAACTCACCCACAGGGGAGGCCTTTGCAACAGTCAAGGTTCTTCCTGCCAGTAGCCATTTACTTGCATACCTTCCATTCTTTGTAACTAGTTTGTATCCATCCAAAGACATTAGGTTGGAATGGGGCACTCTGATATTCAAGTTAGGGGCTAGTGCTAGAATGGTAGCATTAGATGGTTTTGTTTAATTCTGTAATGTGATTTCCTAATTGATTGACACTTTTGCTCACACCATGCTGAGTGAGCAATTTCTGTTGACTTCCATTGTAAAATAGGGTATAAAATGATGTGTTTCTGGAGGGGAGCCAGTCTTCTGACTCCTCAACTTTGGAGGCAGAACCTTTGTTGGTTTGTTTATTGCTTTGAATTTAGGGGCTTGTTTACAAGAAACAAACGCATCTGTATAGATGCATCAGTTTCCCTTTGCCTGCGTGCGAAACCCTTGCGCTATCATGGATGCGCCGTATTTACAATTCGGCGCACCATGGCGCATGAATTGACAGATGCATCACGAATGTTGACGAATCTGTAGGCGCAAAGTCACGCATTGCTGGAGTCGTGTCGCAAGCACGACGCAACTCCAGAAATGCATGGGGAGGTCTATTCCTAATACACTGTGTCACTCCTTATGCCTGCTCCAAGCAGGCAAAGGGCTTTGACGCAGGGGCGTCTTAGAAGTGGCTCAGTAAAATCATGTAGATTTCACTGTGTCACTTCTAAGAAGCTTTCCCGTGTGGGAACGCCCACTCAGCACACATTATACCTGACGCAGGTATAATGTGGCGCAGGGCTTTACAAGGTGACACATCTCTCTAAATGCGTCAAGTTGTAAATGGGCTGCAATGTGGCGCATTGTTTAGGCCGCCGCTGCGTCACAAAAAGTGATGCAAGAGCGGGGCAAAAGTGTTGCAAGGGGCTTGTAAATCTGCCCCTTAGTTTATTGGTGGTGTGTTTATTGCTTTGACTTCATGTAATTTTACTCTTGCATTTGATTGAGCCTAATGCTAATTCCCTATACTGAATTATTGACCAGCTAGTTTTTGCCTTCTGTATTGCACCTGAATTATTTTAATAAACCTTTATGGTTTTAATTTTATTTCTAACTCTTAAGGACTTATTTCCTTGAAATTATGTTTATTGAACTTGTATTTGGGGGCTGTCTATGGACACATTGCCTCATATATGTTTGAGGTTTAACAAGGTCTCCCACACTGTGTAGGCACTTAATCTGCCAGGACAGCATCAACAGCTGCAGCTTCTGAAAGACCTGGCTCCCAAACACTTTTGCCTACTTGCCAAGGTGAACAGATGTGGGTGCGGTGAACTGCCCAGGAACATATTAATATCACATGGTGCGGTTTTACTTCCCCGTTCCAAGTTCCACAAGTCAGAATGAGGGATAATGCTGTAATTCCCATCACGTTCAGAGATTCAAAACTCGGAATAGTGTAATGTTTTCCCTGCTCAGATTACTCGTGCTGAAACCTATATGGGGGGAAATGTATGTCAGTGAAAAATATGCACAATTCTAATGTCATTGGGCCTGGCAGAAATTTAAATTACAGTAGTGAAATTCAGTTAATTTTAGGAATTTTGCATTACACTTGTTACACAAAATCCCCCAAATTACGCCTTATGCCACTTCACGTAATTACGCACTGTTCACGTTAAAAGCACATTCTCAATAAAAATTTGTCACGAACGCACAAGAAAAACAGAACGCGAGTGGTTGTTCACAATGCTTTTTTGTGCACTTTTTTAGACATGAAATGCGCACCCTAAAGGCATACATGGGAACATGCAGCTTGTAGACATGCCTTGGGCAGGCACACCCTAACTGCATGTCCTGAAAAATGCACCCTGATGACATGCCTTGGGCAGGCACACGCTAATGGCATGCCCTGGAACATGCACCCTGATGACATGCCTTGGCGACGCGCACCCCAAGGATATGCCATGTCACACGATCTCTGAACGCATGCCCAAAACACCCAGACCCCAAAGACATGCCCTGGAAACGAGTACACCAAAAACATGTCTTGGAACATGCTCCCTGAAAACATGCCCTGAATGAGAGCACATCAAAAACATGTCTTGGCACATACTTCCTGGTGACATGTTCCGAACACCCAGACCCCATAGGCATGTCTGAGGACATGCACCCTGAAGACATGCCCCAGATATGTACACTCCAAACACATCTCTTAGAGCATGCACCCTGAAGACATACCCGAGACATTTGCACCCCAAAGACATGCCTTGGAACATGCTCCCTAAAAACATGCTCTGTACGAGAGCACACCAAAACATGTCTTGGTACATACTTCCTGGTGACATGTCCCAAATACCCAGACTTCATAGGCATGTCTTAGGACATGCACCCTAAAGACATGCCCCAGATATGTACACCCCAAACACATCTCTTAGAACATGCATCCTGAAGACATGCCCCAGACATTTGCACCCCAAAGACATGTCTTGCTTGGAAAATGCTCGCTGAAGACATGCCACGGACACCCATATCCCAAAGTTATTTCTTGGAACATGCTTCCTGAAGACAGTCCCAGGGCACAATCACTCCAAAGACATATCTTGGAACATGCACCATGAAGACATGCCCCAGACACTCGGAACCTGCAGCTTGTACAGATTCATGTAATCTCAGAGGGCTGTAGATGGAGTCTCATACTACAAATGGGGTCTCCAGACGCATGATATGGACCTTCACTCAAAAGACATCTTTAGGACAAGTAGACTGTAAACATGCCTTGGGCAGGTGCACCACGAAAGGTAAACACGCCTTGGGCAGGCGCACCCTAATGGCATGTCCTGGAACATGCACCCTGAAGACATGCCTAGGGCAGGCGCACGCTAACGGCATGCCCTGGAACATGCACCCTGAAGACATGCCTTGGCGACATGCACCCCAAGGACATGTCTTGGCACATGATCCTGAAGACATACCCCAGACACCCAGACCCCAAAGACATGCCCTGGAAACGAGTACACCAAAAACATGCTTGGAACATGCTCCCTGAAAACATGCCTTGGACAAGAGCACCCCAAAAACATGTCTTGGCACATACTTCCTGGTGACATGTCCTGAACTCCCAGACTACATAAGTATGTCTTAGGACATGCACCCTGAAGATATGCCCCAGATATGTGCACTCCAAAGACTTTTCTTACAGCATGCATCCTGAAGACACGCCCCAGATATTTGCGCCCCAAAGACATGTCTTGGAACATGCTCCCTAAAAACATACCCCGGACACCCAGACACTGGGAACATGTCTTGGAACATGCACTCAGAACACATGCCACTGAGACCCGTATCCCATAGTTATTTCTAAGAACATGCTTCCTGAAGACAGTCCCAGGACACAAGCACCCCGAAGACATGTCTTGGAACATGCACCATGAAGACATGCCCCAGACACTCGGAACCTGCAGCTTGCACGGATTCATGTAATCTCAGAGGGCTGTAGATGGAGTCTCACACTACAAATAGGGTCTCCAGACGCATGATATGAACATTCACTCAAAAGACATCTTTTGGACAAGTAGCCTGTAGACTTGCCTTGGTCAGGTGCCCCACGAAAGGCAAACACGCCTTGGGCAGGCTAACCCTAACGGCATGTCCCGGGACATGCACCCTGAAGACATGCCAAGGGCAGGCGCACGCTAACGGCATGCCCTGGAACATGCACCCTGAAGACATGCCTTGGCGACACGCACCCCAAGGACATGTCTTGGCACATGATCCTGAAGACATGCCCCAGACACACAGACCCCAAAGACATGCCCTGGAAACGAGTACACCAAAAACATGCTTGGAACATGCTCCCTGAAAACATGCCTTGGACAAGAGCACCCCAAAAACATGTCTTGGCACATACTTCCTGGTGACATGTCCTGAACTCCCAGACTACATAAGTATGTCTTAGGACATGCACCCTGAAGATATGCCCCAGATATGTGCACTCCAAAGACTTTTCTTACAGCATGCATCCTGAAGACACGCCCCAGATATTTGCGCCCCAAAGACATGTCTTGGAACATGCTCCCTAAAAACATACCCCGGACACCCAGACACTGGGAACATGTCTTGGAACATGCACTCAGAACACATGCCACTGAGACCCGTATCCCAAAGTTATTTCTAAGAACATGCTTCCTGAAGACAGTCCCAGGACACAAGCACCCCGAAGACATGTCTTGGAACATGCACCATGAAGACATGCCCCAGACACTCGGAACCTGCAGCTTGCACGGATTCATGTAATCTCAGAGGGCTGTAGATGGAGTCTCACACTACAAATGGGGTCTCCAGACGCATGATATGAACATTCACTCAAAAGACATCTTTTGGACAAGTAGCCTGTAGACTTGCCTTGGTCAGGTGCCCCACGAAAGGCAAACACGCCTTGGGCAGGCTAACCCTAACGGCATGTCCCGGGACATGCACCCTGAAGACATGCCAAGGGCAGGCGCACGCTAACGGCATGCCCTGGAACATGCACCCTGAAGACATGCCTTGGCGACATGCACCCCAAGGACATGTCTTGGCACATGATCCTGAAGACATGCCCCAGACACCCAGACCCCAAAGACATGCCCTGGAAACGAGTACACCAAAAACATGCTTGGAACATGCTCCCTGAAAACATGCCTTGGACAAGAGCACCCCAAAAACATGTCTTGGCACATACTTCCTGGTGACATGTCCTGAACTCCCAGACTACATAAGTATGTCTTAGGACATGCACCCTGAAGATATGCCCCAGATATGTGCACTCCAAAGACTTTTCTTACAGCATGCATCCTGAAGACACGCCCCAGATATTTGCGCCCCCCAAAGACATGTCTTGGAACATGCTCCCTAAAAACATACCCCGGACACCCAGACACTGGAAACATGTCTTGGAACATGCACTCAGAACACATGCCACTGAGACCCGTATCCCAAAGTTATTTCTAAGAACATGCTTCCTGAAGACAGTCCCAGGACACAAGCACCCCGAAGACATGTCTTGGAACATGCACCATGAAGACATGCCCCAGACACTCGGAACCTGCAGCTTGCACGGATTCATGTAATCTCAGAGGGCTGTAGATGGAGTCTCATACAACAAATGGGGTCTCCAGACGCATGATATGAACATTCACTCAAAAGACATCTTTTGGACAAGTAGCCTGTAGACTTGCCTTGGTCAGGTGCCCCACGAAAGGCAAACACGCCTTGGGCAGGCTCACCCTAACGGCATGTCCCGGGACATGCACCCTGAAGACATGCCAAGGGCAGGCGCACGCTAACGGCATGCCCTGGAACATGCACCCTGATGACATGCCTTGGCGACACGCACCCCAAGGACATGTCTTGGCACATGATCCTGAAGACATGCCCCAGACACACAGACCCCAAAGACATGCCCTGGAAACGAGTACACCAAAAACATGCTTGGAACATGCTCCCTGAAAACATGCCTTGGACAAGAGCACCCCAAAAACATGTCTTGGCACATACTTCCTGGTGACATGTCCTGAACTCCCAGACTACATAAGTATGTCTTAGGACATGCACCCTGAAGATATGCCCCAGATATGTGCACTCCAAAGACTTTTCTTACAGCATGCATCCTGAAGACACGCCCCAGATATTTGCGCCCCCCAAAGACATGTCTTGGAACATGCTCCCTAAAAACATACCCCGGACACCCAGACACTGGAAACATGTCTTGGAACATGCACTCAGAACACATGCCACTGAGACCCGTATCCCAAAGTTATTTCTAAGAACATGCTTCCTGAAGACAATCTCAGGGCACAAGCATCCGGAAGACCTGTCTTGGAACATGCACCATGAAGACATGCCCCAGACACTCAGAACCTGCAGCTTGCACGGATTCATGTAATCTCAGAGGGCTGTAGATGGAGTCTCATACTACAAATGGGGTCTCCAGACGCATGATATGAACATTCACTCAAAAGACATCTTTTGGACAAGTAGCCTGTAGACTTGCCTTGGTCAGGTGCCCCACGAAAGGCAAACACGCCTTGGGCACCCTAACGGCATGTCCTGGAACATGCACCCTGAAGACATGCCTAGGGCAGGCGCACGCTAACGGCATGCTCTAGAACATACACCGTGAAGACATGCCTTGGTGACACGCACCCCAAGTACATGTCTTGGTACATGATCCTGAACACATGCCCCAAACACCTAGACCCCAAAGACATGCCCTGGAAACGAGTACACCAAAAGCATGCTTGGAACATGCTCCCTGAAAACATGCCCTGGACAAGAGCACCCCAAAAACATGTCTTGGCACATACTTCCTGGTGACATATTCCAAACTCCCAGACCACATAAGTATGTCTTAGGAAATGCACCCTGAAGACATGCCCAGATATGTGCACTCCAAAGACTTTTCTTACAGCATGCACCCTGAAGACATGCCCCAGACATTTGCGCCCCCCAAAGACATGTCTTGGAACATGCTTCCTAAAAACATAGCCCGGACACCCAGACCCTGGAAACTTGTCTTGGAGCTTGTACTCAGGACACATGCCACTGACACCTGTATCCCAAAGTTATTTCTTGGAACATGCTACCTGAAGACAGTCCCAGGACACAAGCACCCCAAAGACATGTCTTGGAACATGCACCATGAAGACATGCTTCGGAGACTCAGAACCTAAAGACATACCTTGGAACAAATGCCCTTAAGGCATACCCCGGATGTGTGTACCCCGAAGACATATCCTGGAACATGCACCCTGAAGGCATACTCTCGACACGAGCACCCCAAAAACATGTATTGGAACATGCACCCTGAAGATATGGCCAGAAATATATACCCAAAGAAGTGTCTTGGAACACGCTCCCTGTAGACATGCCGCGGGCATCCGGAACCAAAGACATGTCCTGGATGTGAGCCCCAGAAACATGAACTGGTCATCTACAGTTATAGACATGCACGACATGTGCACCGCAAACAAATTCGGGCAGTTCAGCCTGGACCAGTCCCATGAGGAGCAGGGTCAAGAATGATTTGCATATGACCGGGTCCAAACTGGGGTGGCGAGCAAAAAAAATGTGTTTTTAACCCAGATCTGTGACTGGGGGTGAATGTTTGACAATGTTCAACATTCTGTCCATCATATCTCTGTGTGGCTACAGTCCCCCTAAGTGGAAAGGGTATGCCCACACATGGGTCCCGTGCTCACTGTTACACGGGATTCAAGCTAGCCTGGCTGATGAGGGGTGTTACCCTGAAACCAGTCCCAGGATGCTTGTTTACGGTCCAGGGATGGCCTGGCAGTTTGGACTGGACTGTTCTCATGAGGGGTCCAAACTGGGGTTGCTGATGAGTAAATAAAGGATGGATTTAACCCAAATCTACGGGGGTGAATGTTTGACAATATTCAACATTCCGTCCATCATCGTTTTGTGTTGCTGTTGTCACCTCAAACGAATGTCATAGACAGGCTAATCAGTGCATCCTGAAGACATGCCGAAGACATGTCGGAGATATGTGCAGCCCACACACACGCACTCGAGGAGTTCAGCCCGGATACACGGCCTGGCCACGTGCACCCGTGGGAGGAAGGGAGCCCAGCACAGCTCCACGTTAGCTTAAGGTCAGCCTTCTGCATGACATTAAGAAGTGGGCACAGAGTGGTGATTTCTGAAAAGAGGGCGATGGATGCGCGCGCGACTCTCACCCGCTGGACGTGAAGCGACCCCCCGTCACTCGCTCCGGACCTCTCTCCGTCCCTCCGCCGCTCTCTCCCCATCTCCCTGGTCCTCTGCGCTCTCCAGCTCGGGGCGCAGCCTCAGCAGAGCAGCGCCGCAGCTGCCGCGGCTCCGGGAGAGGGTGCGTGACAGAGGCGTGAGTCAGAGCAGAAACCCAGCCAGAGTGTGGGAGACGGACGGGGGGGGGGGGGGGGGGAGGGCAGAGCATCTGAAAGCATGTCCCCCAAGCAGCCTCCCTTGAGCAGGCCCTGGACCGCTCGGCAAGACAACACGGAGATATTGTATCGAACGGGATCGCCTTCTTCCCGGAGACGGAGAAGAAAATAGCAGGTAGAGCAGTAAACAAAGAGGGAAGAAGAAGAGGGGATGAGGGAGCAAAGGAAAGGGGAGGAATGATGAGGGAAGTGTCAGGACGAAAGGAGAGAGAAGACCGAGAGAAGGAAAAAGAACAGGGAATGAGGGAGCAAAGGAAAGGGGAGGAATGAGGGAAGTGTAAGGACGAAAGGAGAGAGAAGACAGAGAGGGGGAAGAAGAACAGAGAATGAGGGAGCAAAGGAAAGGGGTGGAGTGAGGGAAGTGTCAGGACGAAAGGAGAGAGAAGACAGAGAGAGGGAAGAAGAAGATGGAATGAGGGAGCAAAGGAAAGGGGAGGAATGAGGGAAGTGTCAGAACGAAAGGAGAGAGAAGACAGAGAGGGGGAAGAAGAAGAGGGAATGAGGGAGCAAAGGAAAGGGGAGGAATGAGGGAAGTGTAAGGACGAAAGGAGAGAGAAGACAGAGAGAGGGAAGAAGAAGAGGGAATGAAGGAGCAAAGGAAAGGGGAGGAATGAGGGAAGTGTCAGAACGAAAGGAGAGAGAAGACAGAGAGGGGGAAGAAGAAGAGGGAATGAGGGAGCAAAGGAAAGGGGAGGAATGAGGGAAGTGTAAGGGCGAAAGGAGAGAGAAGACAGAGAGAGGGAAGAAGAACAGAGAATGAGGGAGCAAAGGAAAGGGGTGGAGTGAGGGAAGTGTCAGGACGAAAGGAGAGAGAAGACAGAGAGAGGGAAGAAGAAGATGGAATGAGGGAGCAAAGGAAAGGGGAGGAATGAGGGAAGTGTCAGAACGAAAGGAGAGAGAAGACAGAGAGGGGGAAGAAGAAGAGGGAATGAGGGAGCAAAGGAAAGGGGAGGAATGAGGGAAGTGTAAGGACGAAAGGAGAGAGAAGACAGAGAGAGGGAAGAAGAAGAGGGAATGAAGGAGCAAAGGAAAGGGGAGGAATGAGGGAAGTGTAAGGACGAAAAGAGAGAGAAGACAGAGAGAGGGAAGAAGAAGAGGGAATGAGGGAGCAAAGGAAAGGGGAGGAATGAGGGAAGTGTCAGGACGAAAGGAGAGAGAAGACAGAGAGAGGGAAGACGAACAGAAAATGAGGGAGCAAAGGAAAGGGGTGGAGTGAGGGAAGTGTCAGGACGAAAGGAGAGAGAAGACAGAGAGAGGGAAGAAGAAGAGGGAATGAGGGAGCAAAGGAAAGGGGAGGAATGAGGGAAGTGCCAGAACGAAAGGAGAGAGAAGACAGAGAGAGGGAAGAAGAAGAGGGAGTGAGGGAGCAAAGGAAAGGGGAGGAATGAGGGAAGTGTCAGAACGAAAGGAGAGAGAAGACAGAGAGGGGGAAGAAGAAGAGGGAATGAGGGAGCAAAGGAAAGGGGAGGAATGAGGGAAGTGTCAGGACGAAAGGAGAGAGAAGACAGAGAGAGGGAAGAAGAACAGGGAATGAGGGAGCAAAGGAAAGGGGAGGAATGAGGGAAGTGTAAGGACGAAAGGAGAGAGAAGACAGAGAGAAGGAAGAAGAACAGGGAATGAGGGAGCAAAGGAAAGGGGAGGAATGATGAGGGAAGTGTAAGGAGAGAGAAGACAGAGAGAGGGAAGAAGAACAGGGAATGAGGGAGCAAAAGAAAGGGGAGGAATGAGGGAAGTGTCAGCACAAAAAGAGAGAGAACACAGAGAGAGGGAAGAAGAACAGGGAATGAGGGAGCAAAGGAAAGGGGAGGAATGAGGGAAGTGTCAGGACGAAAGGAGAGAGAAGACAGAGAGAGGGAAGAAGAACAGGGAATGAGGGAGCAAAGGAAAGGGGAGGAATGAGGGAAGTGTAAGGACGAAAGGAGAGAGAAGACAGAGAGAAGGAAGAAGAACAGGGAATGAGGGAGCAAAGGAAAGGGGAGGAATGATGAGGGAAGTGTAAGGAGAGAGAAGACAGAGAGAGGGAAGAAGAACAGGGAATGAGGGACCAAAAGAAAGGGGAGGAATGAGGCAAGTGTCAGCACAAAAAGAGAGAGAACACAGAGAGAGGGAAGAAGAACAGGGAATGAGGGAGCAAAGGAAAGGGGAGGAATGAGGGAAGTGTCAGGACGAAAGGAGAGAGAAGACAGAGAGAGGGAAGAAGAACAGGGAATGAGGGAGCAAAGGAAAGGGGAGGAAGGAGGGAAGTGTCAGCACAAAAAGAGAGAGAAGACAGAGAGAGGGAAGAAGAAGAGGGAATGAGGGAGCAAAAGAAAGGGGAGGAATGAGGGAAGTGTCAGGATGAAAGGAGAGAGAAGACAGAGAGATGGAGGAAGAAGAGGGAATGAGGGAGCAAAGGAAAGGGGATGAATGAGGGAAGTGTAAGGACGAAAGGAGAGAGAAGACAGAGAGAGGAAGAACAGGGAATGAGGAGAAAAGGCAAGGGGGAGGATGAGGGAAGTGTCAGGATGAAAGAAGAGAGAAGACAGAGAGAGGGAAGAAGACCAGAGAATGAGGGAGCAAAGGAAAGGGGAGGAATGAGTGAAGTGTAAGGACGAAAGGAGCAAGAAGACAGAGAGAGGGAAGAAGAACAGGGAATGAGGAGCAAAGGAATGGGGAGGAATGAGGGAAGTGTAAGGACGAAAGGAGGGAGAAGACAGAGAGAGGGAAGAAGAAGAGGGAATGAGGGAGCAAAGGAAAGGGGAGGAATGAGGGAAGTGTCAGGATGAAAGGAGAGAGAAGACAGAGAGAGGGAAGACGAACAGAAAATGAGGGAGCAAAGGAAAGGGGTGGAATGAGGGAAGTGTCAGGACGAAAGGAGAGAGAAGACAGAGAGAGGGAAGAAGAACAGGGAATGAGGGACCAAAAGAAAGGGGAGGAATGAGGGAAGTGTAAGGATGAAAGGAGAGAGAACACAGAGAGAGGGAGGAAGAAGACGGAATGAGGGAGCAAAGGAAAGGGGAGGAATGAGGGAAGTGTCAGAACGAAAGGAGAGAGAAGACAGAGAGAGGGAAGAAGAACAGGGAATGAGGAGCAAAGGAAAGGGGTGGAATGAGTGAAGTGTAAGGACGAAAGAAGAGAGAAGACAGAGAGAGGGAAGAAGGGAGAGTGCAGAAATGAACTTGGTCTCTGGCACACAGGAAACCCCTCCCAGGCCGAGGGCCAGCGTGCTGCGGTCAGTGGAGGATGGACGGAAGGCCCGTCAACCGTCCAAGCGTGGTAATAAGTCCAAAGGGAATTTCTCAATTTCTTGTAGTCACAGATATCAACCCCCCCCCCCCCCCACTACAATGCGACAACCACCCTCACTCAGTACATTAAACCTGTCCACTAGGGGGTGGAATGAAGACATTTTCCAGGGCAGCTTTTAACCCCCGGGCTACCACTGAGGGGAGGGAAGAAGAAATAAGAAAGAGAAGGAACAAGTTTGCTTCATCACAGCAGTATCAGCCCTTTGAAGATCATGCTCAAATCTAAACTCTTCCCACTGTAGGGAGCCTCCTCCTATTCGACTGCAACAAGGCAGTGATCAAAGCCTCGTTATGGGTTCGAGGCACTATACTAATGCTGCAATGTAAGCAGGGTCACTGGGGTTATGCACCAGGGGAGGTTCGAATTAGGTAGGAGGGTTTATGAAATTATGCTGCAAGAAAAGCAATTTATTTGACACAGTCCTTGGCCGAATTATTTCACTATTTTGTCATTTTAACACCCATTATACATCAGATGGGGGGACGTTTGCCAAGTGCAATAAATTCATAGCTATGCAGAAGCCAGCAGGGCCACAGAATCGCATAATTTAGGTGGCCAGATTTTAATACAAAACAGAACGGAGGCTAGGAAGGAAGAAAGAGGAAACAGAAAAATCAGAGTAGAGATTGATAAAGAAACAGAAAGGAGCACCAGGAGGGGGGTGGTAAGAAAGGTCAGAACAATGAAAACAGGAAATGAGGAACAGTGAGATGAGAAGGAGAGAAGCCAGATTGTAAAAAAAAGATGAAAGGAGAATCACGAGAGGGAAGAGCGAAAAGAAAAGTTATAAGAAGGGGAAAGGGAAGAGAGAGGACTGGAAAAAAGAGAAGAAAGCAAGGAAAGAATAGGGGAACTAGAATAGAGAAGTAGAGTCATAAATGCATAGGTAAGGCCCTCATATAGAAAAGGTCGGAAAGTGGAAACACTGGCATAAATGTCCGGCAAGCACATTTCTGTGCATTTAAGCATTGTTCTCTTATTTACAGTAATGTCCTGTTATTATTTATTTACAGTTTTATGAAGTGTGGACAAGACTGGAGGGTGACAGAGCACTTTAAATGAGAGCACTTACAATATATAAGCACTTAAGGCTTGTTGCATTACATATTACTGAGATTTCCGGCTGAAAGTTACAGTCACGTAAGATAGGCGGGCAGTGTAATAGGTCTAAGACCAACCAGTGGGCTAAAATACAAAGGGTGTGTACTGAATGAAGTAATACCACTCCACTGCGGTTCAATGCACCTTGGCACTAACAAAAACCATGTGTCAACTTCACATCCCATTCCCACATGAGTCTGTGAAATCACAATTACTGAATGATATTATTAATCACAATTTCTTGACTATCCCTAAATGAGGGTTACAATTTCAGAAGACCACCTCAAACATAGTGTGTGCTAATGTCGTACCTACAATGGCTTCTCACAGACTCATTTAAAATGGTGTGAAAACGCTAAAAATGTGCGGTAAGACTCAGAAATTCACACGCACTGACACAAACACGCAAACTCTCTGACTTTAAAGCTAAAATTATGTAATGCAGGTGTCTCCAACCTAAAACTTCAGTCCAATTTAAGCAAATGGGGAAATATGGAGACACGCAGACACACCGCTGGCCAAAAAGGAAAACATTACTTACCTGCAACAATGGATTTGCACCCTTACTTACTGTAGATCACAAGCTGTGCATACTTCCGCGGTTTAGTGTTGAGCGTAGAATGATACAAGTGTTTTTTCTTCGAAGAAGGGGTTTCAAGCAAGGTGACTTGTGGTACCTCCTTTAAAATCCACAATGCAGTGGGAACCCACGGATTTGAATGGATATCAGAAGCAGTGGGTGACTTTGGCATGTATGGTGGCGAAGCGTAACATTGCTCAGTTGTGGGGAGCCAGCCAGTCGCCCCAGCATACTAAGTGGGCCCAGGATCTAGACTGGTGTATGTTTAGGGAAAGAGCAGTGTATGTGGCAAGGGGCTGCCCGGAGAAGTGGGGGAAGATATGGGGGGCCTGGAATAGTTATCGTGGCGACTTGTGTACACCCCCGACGAGGCAAAGAGAGGTTGAAACACAGGACTCCCCGTGATCCCAATAATCTATATATGTTGTAACTTATTATTCCGTACGAATGACAATTTAAACCCTGCAATGATACTATATGTTGAACAAGTGATGCCAATGTTTTGTTTGTTGCTTTTTTCATAATAAAACAAATAAAAAAAAAATCCACAATGCACTAGAGCACTGATTCTACCTCAGATTGTGCTCCCCGTCCAGTTGTAGGTATGCATGTGATGAAATAAAGTGTTATAATGTCTGTGTATGACTCACATACAACTTTGATTATATTCATATGCCTTTTTGTTCGCTTCCAGGTATGTGGATTGGTGGCATGTGAATCTACAGCACCATAGGCCACTACCTGGAAATCGAGACGAAACATTCGCCAGTTAGACCAGAGAGCTAAGGTCTGTCTGCCAGACAGACTTACACGTCGGTCCGTTTTTGGTTGAAAACGAAACACCGGGAAAGAGCGACAGATTTGCCCTCCCCTTCTATCTTATGTGGCATTTCCACATTCTCCTATTGTGTTGAACCCGTGTTATGACCGGGTTGGAATTATCACCGGTCCAGCGACTTTCGCACATCAGATTTTCTTTCCTACAGCCCTGAAGAGTCACAGGATTACTCCCTAGTGACGAAACATGTGTCGGCTGGTTTTCTTTCTATATTTATCAAAAAACCTGATATAAAAATCATCACAAAGATACTCCTGATGTCGACCTCCATAATTTTTGCACAAAAAGTACTTTGAATAGTGGTTTTTACACTAAAACCAATACCCTAAACGTGTGCACAGGACTTGGTTCTAATAGGCTGCAAACCACTTGTTACAAGTAAGTAAGGTGCTCCTTTTGCAGAATAAGTCGCTGTACATCACATGCTGTGCATAGATGGAAACATAGTACCAAGCGGTGTTTGAAACAATGTTTTAAGTACTGTTTGCCTAACAAATGCTTCTTCTAGAATGTGAATAGACACAAAGAAATGTTTACTGAATGTTTGGCTAGAACACTGTGTGGCAGCTTTACAAACGTCTGTCAATAAAATATAGTTTAGGGATGGCATTTGGCTTCTTTTATACGAGTGGTATGCGATCTGGGAACCGTGTGTAGTGGGCATTTACTTTGGCATAACAGATTTTAATGAACCTAATAATCCATCTTGCTAAAGCTATCTTTGAGATGGGCCTTCCAAAATGTGATAGTACAAATGCAATTAAATCGAATAGGCGGCGGACAGATGACATAATGCATAATGGCCTTTCCAACATCAAATATATTTAGTGCCTTTTCAGCTAGCTGTTTTGGGGCGGGAAAAAACAATGTAACTCAACGGATTCATTGATCTGATAGGGTGTTATAACTTTGTCAGAAAACGGTGGTCCGTGCTCAACACACCTCTGACTTGTGAACCTGCATAAAGTGTTCCTCAACTGAGCGTTTAAGGTATAAACCCAACCTCCCCGTGCCAGGAGGTGGATGAAAGCAGAGAATGCAAGGGAGCAGTGTGTGGTGGCAGAGGTCCTTCTGCCCTGGGCTCCCCTAGGATTGCCTCTGCCTTTGTCATGAATAGCGTCTCAGGAGCGACCTGGCAGTGGGGGCATTGCAATCAATCAATCAATCAATCAATCAATCAGAGTACTTGTAAAGCGCGCTACTTACTCTTGAGGGTCTCAAGGTGCTGAGGGGAGGGGGTGCCGCTACTGCTCGAAGAGCCAGGCCTTGAGGAGTCTTCTGAAGGCGAGTAGGTCTTGGGTCTGCCGTAGGTGGGCAGGGAGGGTGTTCCAGGTCTTGGCAGCGAGGTAGGAGAAGGATCTGCTCTCCCCAAGCCAGATAAAGTGGTCAGAAGGTGATGGGGCGGGGAGGCCTGTCTGCTTTTGCCACTGACCCCTGAAGCTATTTTACTGGCTGGTTATTCCGACCAGTAACATTGGGTCTATGTTCCAGCACCCAGGAAACCTAGGGGCTTATTTACAAGCCCCTTGCGCCACTTTTGCGTCATTTTTCCCATGTTAAAAATGGCGCAGAAGTGACGCAAGGGGCTTGTAAATCTGCCCCCCTAGTTTCGAAAATAAGTATTTTGTGATCAGGCGGAGCAGACTTGAATATGAGAATTCTGCTCTGTCTGTCTCATAATGAGGGCCTGTGTGCGTGAATCCCGAGACAGACTGGTTGCTGCAATGCAAGTGTGTGTCAGGCATGATAACACGGTGCGTCCTATCTCACAGACCCCACGTGACTTGGACTACAGCCCCAGGCAACTGCGGTGGAAAACGAGCAAGCAAATGACAACACACTTTAGAATAACCCATTGGTTCATTTGTGAAAAAGTAGGTGCTGGGGCTTTCGTCAGGGGGCAGCTTGCAAAAGCCCATTGCTCCTATTAACGCTGCCTGTAACAGAACTACTAACAATGAAACCCTACAAGTGAGGAGAGGGTGTGGCATAATGGCCAGAGCTGCTGACTATAGAGCCGGGGAAACAGGTTCGAGTCTCGGCGCAGGCTCAACATCCTATGATTCTGGGAAAATCACTTAATCTTCCTGTGCCTACAAAAAATGAATGTGTCCTTTACTGGTGCTCATAAAAAGCGTTCCATATATCTTTGGGTCGTGTTCGACCTGTAAGCGTCGGTGTTAGCGATTAAGTGCTGGTGCCGAGCACCGGAAAGCACAGGCTCAAATTAAACACTGGCTTAACCCAGAATCACAATCACAAGAGCACCACAAGAGAGTGTGTAATAATTCACATAAACTTTGCCCAAATTCTGCCTCTTTGACATGGGCATCGGAATCTCAGAGCATCTGTAAAAGGGAGCATTAGATCCCAATGCATGCTAGGACAGTATAGAACTGTCCAATGCCAAATAAAGTACTACTACCCTTCCTGGGGCCTCCAATGACTGCAAAGAGGGCTGGTGCATGTAGGAAACATATTATTCATAGGATTATCAATACGTTTGGCTAAGGGATACAGAAACTGGTATACCTTTAAAGGTGGGTGTACTAGTCAGTAGACCAGGATACAGTGACTGCTATCCATGGCTGCACTGGTCAGTGCCCAGGGTGTAGCAATTGGTGATCTACCACAAGTGGAATTTATGAGCGTGCTCTTCTGCGTTCCGGAACCATAATCCGACACTAAACGCAGATTCAAACATTGCATGACGGCCATAAATGACTGGATGACAAACAACCATCTTCTATTTTTTTTTTTTTAAACATAGTTTAATTGATTTTCCAAATAAACCAACATACAAAGGTCAATTGTCAGTATTGGTATCAACTGTGCATTCCAAAAAAGAGAAAAATAAGAAAAAGAAAGGGAAGGGGGCAGTAGCAGATAACCTAGTATCATGTCCATAACCATCTTCTACTTAACGCTAGTAAAACAGAAAACATCCTCTTTGGACCAACAACTGGTGGCCGCCCTCTCTGGGACCCTGCCCCCCACACAAGACGGCAGCCCGCAAACTTGGAGTGATAATAGACAACAAACTCTCCATGTCGGACCACATTAACAATGTGGTTCGCACCACCTATGGTCTAATGCGTAGTCTTAGAAACATCTTTAAATGGATTCCTTTATCCTCTCGCATGCCCCTAGTACATGGACTAATCATAAGCCGCTTGGACTACGGAAACGCATTACTAGCATCCACAAATGAAGAACATCTAACAAAGTTTCAGGTCCTGCAGAACACTGCGGCCAGACTGGCCTTAATCCCTTGGGCGCGGCCACGATTCTGCGCCTGTGCGGCCGTTTTGAAGAGTGGGCGGTTCATGACGGCCCCCAGCCGTCATCAGCACACGCCCACCGTGATGCATGACGGCTGGGGGGTCGTCATCAGCATGGAAGGGCTTAAACCTCCCCCCGCTCACCCTCGGCTCCCAGCCTGAAGACCCTTCACTGACTTCTCATCAGAAAGCGGATCAATTTCAAACTCTGCTGTCTGGTACACAAAACCCTCAACAGTAAAGGACCGCTATATCTAGCTAAGAAACGGATAAAACATCAACCAGTAAGAACCCTCCACTCCACCAGTAAACAACTCCTAACTGTACCTGAGGTCCGCACAGTCAGGAACGGTGGTAGATCCTTTTCCAGTACTGCTCCTGTAATATGGAACACATTGCCTTTACATCTCCGATTGGAAACCGATCACAAGAAATTCCCCAGATCCCTCAAAACCGGGCTATTTTAGCTCTTTCGCCCCTTTTCTTTCTGGTTTTTGAGTATAAGCTAGTGCTATGACACCTTCGGATGATATATGCGCTGAACAAATACCAAGTACATACATACATACATAACCAGCAGGAGGAGGACTTTTGGCTGCCACCCCTAGAAATGCTAAGACCCACTTTCCCACCACCTCCTTTGAGTACATTTTGACAGCTAAAGCATACTTCCCAGGGAGAGACATGGAAACTTTTCTGAGAGTCGTGGCTAACCCTTGTATGAAAGTCATATCTAGAATCATCGACCAGTCAGGAAAAAAAGAAAAACATAAATTGTGTGCAATGTATTTCCCACTTAATGTATACAATATTGACCATTTTCCAACACCCAACATAATTTACAGTGCTAGGTAGCTAGGTTCCTGCTTTATGAGTACCAGCATATACATACATACAGACAGTGATCCCTTCGAACTCCAATACACGGACAAAAGACCTAACACTTATGTAAACAGACCAATCTGTAAAGATCACACACATTTTTATATGCATAAATAAGGTTTGACTAAAATCATGCGCTCGACAATAACTCACCTCACCCGCCACAGATCACATCGCAACTCATTACACATAGATAGCATCCAGCCATACAGTGTCTATCCTCATCACACTTTACCTTACCACACCTCACCGCATATCACCGCATCTCCATGCATAACTGTACCACATTACAGATCACCACGCTTCACCACTTACCACCTCACGACCATATCTCACCACACATCACCTATCTGCACGTCATCTCACCTCACCACAATGCAATTGCACGTGGTTTGATGGATCCATCACCACATTTCAATTCTACCGCAACATTACGCGGCAGTGCTTCCTTCACCTGGTGGTCTCTGGATCCAGAGACCATGTAGAACGAGGCAGTAAGAAGGAAGCTAAGCAAACACTCTACGGAGGGCGATCTGGCCCACGGACGTGATCTCATTCTGAATAAGCGCCTTCATTATTTACTTGTACCAGGAAATCACGGGATGTGTTCCAAGACCTCATCCACATCATCATTCTCCTTTTGAGCCAAAAGTAGTGACACCGCAATGAGCTTTCCAGTTCCTGTCCTGAAAGAGTCCATCACACCCAGCCTGACCTCCCGCAATGTGAGGAACCGGTCATTCGCTCAAGCTTGCATGCATCAGCTTCTCTTTGAACCCATTCCAGGAGCCTGTGTTGGATAATCGTTACAGGTTCTCCATCCTTCACAGATCTCACAGGAGGTCATTTCAATTACAGATTTCCTGTCCATGCCCTCAGCAGCTCTCTTAAGCTCCTCTTTCAGCTGCAGACATGTGTCTTTTCAACAAACAAGTACTAACCCTTATTTTCAAACACTGTTCAACCCAACTATCCTAACCATTGATTCTTCCAGAGTGGACCAAATTGATTCTTTGATGAGAATCAAACTTGTCCCACACAACAGTAATGGTGTCCAGCTCTATCTGATGGGTTCCTGGGAAGATGTCTGTATTTGATTTGTGTGTTTAAAAAGACATATTTCTAGGCTACAGTCTTCACATGTAAATAATGCAGCGCTGTCAAAAAAATCTGTAGAACATGCAATTAAATATAACTTCTCAGATACAGGTCCACCTTGGAGAATGCTAAGGCGGAGGCTGGAGGAGAGTACATTGGGTTATTTTATAGCAGTGCTTACCCTTAAGTAGACTGTCAGAGAGCTTTACATCACAAACATATTTTACAGAGGCAATAATTCCTATAAGTGGGTAAATCAATGTATAGGAAATGTAACTTAAAACAATGAGGACTACAAGGTGTAGGAGTCACATGTTATCTATACTGGTAAGAATTATATGGTAAAATTACTTGGTCTGGAGCAACGAAGAAGCAGATATTTTTATGATGCGCAGTAACTAAAGTTGCTGTGCTGTGCTGCACTGCGTGAAAAGGACAGCACAACAGCACCATATGTGCTAAGATATGGTGGTGTTGCTCTCTCCTCTAATGCTGGCATACCTTAGTCTGACTTGCTCCAATGCACACATCCTTGCACCATAGTGTCAGGGGGTTTGCGTGATGCCAAGCTTAGGTTTTATTCTGGAAGGGTGCCATCAGAGCACAAGATTCTAGTTTTACACTTTATTGCATTGTATATGTGCTGTATGGTGCAAAGCTGGAAAGGTTTGGAGAAAATAAATCTTTTCACAATATTTATTCCTTCCTCGAGGAGGCATGATTTGTCATGCCAATCTCTTTTTACCAAAGTTAGTAGATATGGATTTGTGTAAAAATCCACGGGTGAGTGCATGTGAA
This sequence comes from Lissotriton helveticus, assembly GCF_964261635.1. Taxonomy (NCBI): domain Eukaryota; kingdom Metazoa; phylum Chordata; class Amphibia; order Caudata; family Salamandridae; genus Lissotriton; species Lissotriton helveticus. The sequence continues at coordinate 535,047,592 of NC_136072.1, read as the reverse complement.
TGTCTATGTACCACTCATGGTATGCAACTTTTACATAAAGTAGCACAGAATGCCACTCTGTGTTATTTTTAGGGCTACTGTCCGATGCAGTTCAGGGTTTGAGCTGGAAAGTAAGTCACAAAAAAACACTTTGAACCATGTTTGTATCACTCTTGTGGTGAAAACCAGGAATAAAGTGTTAATTAATCCAACATATAAAGATAACACAATAACTGGGGTGTCATGCTAATAAAAAGTTTTAGGAACCTTAGAATAGTGAAAGATCGAGGGGAACAAACAATAAGGTTCTAAACCTATGCCTTTCAATTTGCATGCAGCACTTTGATGCCAGTTCATAGCTCAATGTGCTTACTAGAAGGTTGTAACTTGTCAACTCCAACTAACAAAAGGATCTCTGAGAAAAAAGGGATAACCCTCAATATAAAGTACTAATCTGAGGCCTGTATGTCGCATGTTGTGCTTTGTGGCAGGAACATTTACCCTCTATGCTATTTTATCATGAGTCATGACTGTGACTAGACAAATCAAAGTTCTTTCCCTCATGCACATTAACCACAAATATTATCATGCCATTGTAATATCGCCTGAAAAATGCTGCACACACAAAGACCTCTGCAGGCTGCTCTTGCCTCAATTTAGCCTGTCCTGCAGCGAGTACTCCTTGCCCTTGGCACCTGGTGCAACAGCACCAGTCGCACAGCCCTAAAGCCGGCACTTGGAAGGAGACATGTTGGTCCAGGTCCTTCAGGGCAAGATTTCCTCACATGGTATCTGAGGAATTCTAGATACGTTGAGCTCTTACGGTTGTACGAACACTGGGTTTGTACAACATCTGGATGGGCGGTTCCTAATGAAAGAGTGTTTTTTCTGCCAATCATGTTGTATTCAGTCCTTAACCCCTTCCGCGCTCATGACGAGCTGAGCTCGTCATGAGCGACGACGCTCGTACGCTGATGACGAGCTGAGCTCGTCATGTAACGCGGTGTTTTTAAAAACGCAGCGCGCAGCGGGAAAACCGCTAGCGCGCATGCAGTTAATTTGAGCAGGTTGTTGCAGATGGGGCCCATCTGCACCCATTTTTGGGGACCAGCAGTGCAGCAAATTAGGGAGGATCTAGCTAGATCACAGACCCGGCAACTATTATTCAGCCGGATCTGGGATCTGGGTTGGCCCCTGTGAAATATGTTGAATTTGTCTGTTTTCAGTTCAGAACAGCAAGCTGCAAACGGTGAGAGGGTTTTCTGATTTGACACTTTGTAGGACCCAAAACAAAGGCCTAATTTAAAGGGCCATCAGCCCTCGTTCGAGTATCATCCTGGCTGGGAGTAACTGAGGACTAACAGTTAGATGCCAATGTAATAGAAGAGAAAAATGCACACATTGTGTTATCACTTCACAAGCACTTAAGAGAATGTATAATTTGGAGGCAGGTTTTATACTTTAGTTAACCTCTATATGTAAGAAATATGCCAATAATGTAAGAATGTCAGATGTATATGTATGAGTAATTACATTAATAATGATTTAAATAGCTCTAACTAATTTATTTTTTCTACTTAATTTCTTATATAGCGCTTGGCATCACACAAACCCAGTATACAGAGACAATAAATTCTACAAGTACGTAGATAACTGTACAGGAAACGTCATAAAAAAACATGAGGATTAGGTGTAGGAGTCACATATTGTCCATCCATACTAGTAGGCATTATATTTTAAGGCCACATGGTCGGGAGAAACACAAAGTCAGGATTTCGGAGTTGTCTATGCTAATGAGACTTTATTACAATTAAAAAAAACTTTTTAGCAACTTTAGACTAACGAAAGATTGAGGAAAAAAATATGTTTCTAACCCATGCCTTGCAGTTTGCACACAACTCCTTGGTGACGGTTCATAGCTCACTGTGCTACTATATTACATGGATTGCGGCTTAAGAACTGCACAACAGATTTCCGTGACAAGAGCAGTAACCTACTGAGCTATCTACATAAAATACAAATCTGTGATTTGCATGGCTCTCGCTGTGCTATGAAGCAGGCACATTAACGCTCTAAGCTACTTTGAGTAAAAACTGTGACTAGACCAAAAACAAATATCTCCTGCAAGAGCATTAACCACCAGTTACCTTACCTTTATTATTATCCCATAAAAATTGCCGTCACACAAAGATCTCTGTAACAGGTGCCTTAACCCGTAAGATATTTTAAAAAGCAGCCTCTTTGTGACCCATTAAGCCAGGACAGGTTTACTGTCACAATTGTCGTTGCAAATTTGCAAATTTTTCTGCCACAGAGTTTTTACAAATGACTCCGGCCCCCACGACTCCACACTCCTTCCGCTGCCACAACTTGACCCGTAACTTAAAGCCTTACCGGCCAGCCTTGGGACTGCCACTTATTTTTCCTCAACAAACTTTGATCCCGAGTAGGAGAAAGAAAAACACAAGCAAGGGAAAGTAGGAGGAAGATTAAAGTGGAAATACAGTAACACAGGCAGAAAGCAGAGATGAAAAAGAACCTGCAAGAGTGAGATAGAGGGACAGGGAGTGTCTGGTGGTAGATTAAAGAGGCATAACATGGGCTCAAGTCTGTGCTGCCTTGGTAATTGGCACCCAGACGAAAACGTCAGCCATGGGCTTTTGAGCAAAACTTTGAACCCTGGCATTTATTCTCTTACTAACTATGCGCTGGTTGTATTGCAGTGGCAGTAATGCTCTCACAAAAAGGTTCAAGAAGGGAGCATCCCCACATACTTATCTAAATAAATGTCCTTGTGTGGTTAGGATATTCATGTGAGGTGAATTTCCCGCTTACTCCATATGTTATGCTATGTTAACAGGGAAACATCGATAACAACGCGGGCATTACCCCAAACTACTATTACAATGCTGCTATTACATCGCAAGTCATTACAACGACTTGCGCTGGAGGGTGCTGTAGGATAGCGAATAGTTTAATTTTCTATTCCAACACCTTCCCTACTGTCAACGTGGGCTGGAGTCGGAATACAAAATTAACCTATTCCACTATCCAGCGCCCCCCAACGCAAGTCGTTATAACCACTTGCGTTGTACAAACAGCATTGTAATGGCATGCGGGGTAAAAGCCCACGTTGTAATGCCGTACAACCATCATAGACATCTATTTATAAAGTATGGTCTTCAGTCTCTTTCTGAAAGCCTTCAGGTCACTCACAGTGCAAAGCTCCACTAGGAGTTAATTCCAGGCCACAGTCCCCATCCGTGACAGAGATCTGCCACCAGCCCTCTGTTTGAGGAACCTAGGGACGCATGCCATTAGCTTGGTCGAAGAACGTAGTCGCCTAGCCGGCGAGTAGAAGCTAGATCTTGCTCTAAAATAGGCTGGGCCGTGACCATGGAGGGCGGAGTGAACTCTTACCAGGGATTTAAACTTCACCCTCTCTTTTACTGGCAACCAGTGGAGGTCACGAAGATGCCACCTGACGTTCGCCCTTTTGGGGATGTTAAGTAATATGGGCATTGACCTTCCTGTATATGTCTTTATAATTTGATTTGATGCTTTGAATAGATTGGCCTATGTGTCAAAGTTAAAGCAGGTGAATTGTTCATGGAACAAAGGTGAGAGATCTGTGTGATGGGCCAAAAAGGAACTGCCAGGGCAGGCAGCTTGGAAGGCGTCCACCACCAGGATGCTTTGAGTGGATGGTGCGGACCAGGCCTGGGGTCAGCACTATTGGTTACGGTTTAAGTGACAGTTACGGACAGTCGATTTGCCAGGTGCACTGTGGTCCAGCCATGCTGCCAGGTAGAGTAGATATCGATTTGAATCCTGGTCCTTCTTTCCCTTTTGGGTCAGCTTTAGAAACAGGAATTCTTCATTGCCTTTAGGTCTGTTTTATTGGGGTTAAACTTTCAGGAAGGAAATGAGCTTCTGGTTGTTGCTGCTGTGAGGACAGGTGGCAGACCAGCATAGGACTCGGGCACTAGGCCCAAAGGGTTGGGACCTTGCCTGGAGACATTGGCAGATGGAGTATAGGGGAGCAGCGCTTGGGTCGTGAGCAGGGCTGGACTGGCCGTAGTGGGCACCGGGCAATCCCCCGGTGGGCTGCAAGGATGGGGGCCGTTTTTGGGACCCTGGGGGCCGTTTTTGTTACAGGGCCGTTTTTGCAAAATCGGCCCTGTAACAAAATCGGCCGAAAACTGGCCCTGGCAAAGAGCTCGACGGCACCCCCAACCCCCCCTGGGGGGGGGCGGCCGAGCACTGTGCCAGGGCCAGGTTTGGTTCCCAGTCCAGCCCTGGTCGTGAGTGGAAGAACGGTGAATGAAATGAAAGGGAAGGGGTATTGAGTGTTTAGATTATTTGTTGGGGTTTATTCATGTTGGGGGGAGATTTAAGGGTGGAAGGGGATAGGTTGACTAATGTATTAGTGAAGGGGGGTTTGATATATGTTGGACTTAAACAAGAAGTTCAGCTGCATACCTGTCATAATAAAATAGCCTTTTGCTCTTAAAGGTGACCTGATTATTTTGTCCTGTCCCACTTAATGTCTGCAGCTCTGAAAAGCCAAGAGAGCTGCGGAAGTGTCACCAACATGTCCGGCTCGTCCATCAGAGGCCCGGAATAGCTGGGAAGCGAATGGTGGGCCTGAGAGGGCACCGTCCTATACGCGGGAAGGCGCTCAGGCTGCCACACTGTTTACAAATCTACAGGAAGTGAGCCAAGCTGCGTCAGCAGCATGAAATATTAAAGGAGCTGACTGCCTCCTCAGGAGAAAAAGAAGAGGCTTCGAATTAGCAAAAATCAATTCCTTTTATACCGGCTGGCGCCGTCCCCTACTCGGAACCCCAGCTGCACGTAGAGATTGTCTTCCGTCCGTTCCGGTCAGCCATTGCTGCACGCGCCGCCTCAGGTTTCCATTAGGAATCCTCCCCTCACCACTCTAAAGGTAGAGCCCTGGTGTCCGGTACTCTGGGGAGTAGGAGTACTCAGGTTTTTCGGAGTAGGGTAGGTACTGGGAGTCCTCCGCGGAAGAGGGCTACTGAGGCAATAGGATATGCTAAGGGAATGAAAGTATTTCTTTCGCATAATATTGGTCTGGAAAACACAAGGACTTTGGTGAAAAAGAAGTCTGGGAAATAAAAGTGCTTTGTGGAATAGGAGTACTTTAGGGGGTTGTATGACATTACAATGCATGCCATTACCCTGAATGCCATTACTAGGCAAATCTTTACCCTGACTTTCTGTCGGGGGTGCCCTGGAAGTAGGAATAGTATAATTTACTATTCCAACTCCAGTGTGTGTACCAGTAGGAAAGGTGTTAGAGTTAAATCCAACACCTTCTACCCCCTGCAACAAGCTATTCGCTTTGTAACAACATGCGGGGTTGTAACAATTGTTTCTCACTCTAGGGAATGTGGCTAAACCGGGGACCAAACGCATTGTGTGCGATACGAGCTAGGAATAGCAGTTTTCTGGGCAAAGAATGTGCTCTGGGAAACAGGAGTAATAGGGATTATAGAGGTATTCTGAGAAATGTTAGAACTACTTATACAAGTGCTCTTGAGAAGAAAAATATTCTGGAAAAAAGAGAACTCTGGGGACCAACAGCAATAGGAATGGGGAACAGCAATTCTCTGGGCAATCAAAGGAATATGACAACTCTGGGAAATAAAAGCATATCAGGGAATGTAAGTGCTCTGATGAACATGGTTGCTGTCTGGGATATGTGTACTTTGGGAAACAGAAGCCCTCCTGGGAATAAGACTGTTGTCAGGAATAAAATCAGTCTGGGACAGAAGTATCACTAAAGAAGTATTAACACCACTGTTAGAGTTGGAAAAATGTTACTCTGGGAATTCAGAAATTGGGGGTCAGAGTGTGGCAGCAGAGAGGGGGTGAAGTAGGGAGGGTTCGAGTCTGACAGTCAGTTTTCGTTTTTCTTAATATCTCTGATGCAAAGAAATTGATAAAAAGAAGATGCATGACAGGAAACATGTTGTGGCTTATTCAGTTACAAAGAGGCAGTATTTTATCTTAATAGGGTCAAGGCACCAGCTGCAGAGATTTTGTGTGGCTAGAAATTTTGAGGGAGTAATATTAAAGGTAAGATAACTCTGGATGTTAATGCACTTGCATGGGAGATCTGTGCTTTATTTAGTCACAGTTTTGACTCATAAAGTAGCAGAGAGGGTTAATGTGCCTACTGCAAAGCACATCATGCAACAAGCAGATCACAGATTTGATTTTATGTAGATGGGCAAGTGGGTTACTGCTTTTGACACAGAGATCTTTTGATTACTTGTGGTCCCTTAGTTGCAGTCCTTCTAATATAGCACAGTGAGCTATGAACTGGCATCAAGGAACTATATGCAAACTTCAATGCAAGGGTTTAGAAACGTATTGTTTTGTTTCTCAATCTGTCATTTCTAAAATTGCTAACAAGGGTTACTTTGGGTAGTAATAAAGTCTTACGAGTACAAACAACCAAAACAACTGTGCTACGTTTTAAATCCTGACGTTGTGGTTCTTATCGACCACGTGCTATTTACAAATAATGCCTACAAGTAAGGACAATAAGTGATTTCTATGGTTTCCATGTATTATGCAACATTTCCTATATATTGATTTACACTCTTACATTTTACATATTTAACACATTGTCTCTGTATAATGTGTGTGTGATGTAAAGCGCTCTCACACCCTACATTGGCATTAGTAGTGCTACAAAAATCTTAAGAAAAAAACAGTGCTATATAAATTATTTTTGTAATTAATCACACAGACAGGTGCATCTGACATGCTTACAGTGCGTGCATCTATTATTCATGGATTGAAGAAAGTAAAAACCCTTGCCTCCAAATCATAGTTTCAAGTGCTTGTGAAGCAATAACAAGCTGTGGGTCTTTGCTTCTCTTCTCTGAATTTGCATCATCTAGGTGTTAGGCACTATATAGCTCCCATCCAGGGTGAGCAAAAAAGGGCTGATGGACCCTTAAATCAGGACTTTGTTTTGGGTCCTGCTGGAAGTCAAATAAGAAAGCTCCTTAATACCGAAGGGGCAGCCTAGTCGTGCTGCCCCACTACCAGCTTTTCAAACACAGTGCCATGAAGTATGCCCGAATCTTCCCTGGCACTCCACTATGACAGGGTTTTTATACACACAACACAAGTCACACATGTGCCTACCAGGTTCTGTTGTCACTGGACACCAATTCGAGTCAGCGAAGTGACAAATCGATGACGTTGCTCCTTGGGTTCTGCGCTTGTTGCTAAGAAAGCGGAACCTGAAGCTCCCGGGATTACATATTTAACCCTATAGAGTGCTTCCCTTCCTCTGCTGCAGGCCATCAAAACACTTTCACTGTAAGCTGCGGTTCCTTATCTTCACACTGAAGGTTTGTGGGCGGGACCTGAGCACTGCTGTTACTGAAAAGTTCTAACAGTTACAGCCTTCGGGCGTGCGGGTGGGTGGGTGGGGGGGGGGGGGGTGGTGGGGGTTAGTGCACTAGCAGCACAAGTGCCTCCCACCAGCCTGGCTTTCTCCCGCTGCGGTGCTGACTCAGAGAATATTCAGATCCGCTCCTACGTGGACGCTTTCCTCATTCGGAGTCGGACACCCTGCCCCAGGAATCCCGCGCTCTTTCCTTTTAAGCCACGCATAACTTCGAGCTAACAGAGCAGTGCTTAATTTGTAAAAAAAAAAAAAAAAAAGTACCAGGGTCCTCGACAGGAGGCCACTGCAGCTTGCACCACCCATTCCCCTGCCAGCGTTGCCAATGACAGTACCAACACAGCTACTAAGCATCACTCTTACTACAAGTGTGACAATTCATACTATTCGAGGCCCCCAAAGCTATAAGAATGGCTTTGGCAGCAGGTATTAGTCATTTATAATGCAGTTTGAAATAATAGGCAAATGTTGTGTTCCACTCTATATCAGCACTGGAACTTATGACAACCTGCCTACATGCTGGCTGTGTTTGTCTGACAATTAAGTGCTGGTGCTGAGCACCGGAAACCACCAGCTCAATTTAAGCACTGTGATATAGAACCTCTAAAATGTCTGCAGCATCTCGTCTCTAGCACAAGATAAAGCCTTCATTTTGTGTGCGCTCGATTGGCTGATTCAAAACAATAGCCAATAGGAACAAAGTGTCACGGTCGGGCTAACAGATTGAAAAGTGGGGGTCGCCCTCAAGTTATTGTGTTCGAACCTTGTTGCTGGAGAGTATAATCGTGAGGGTCTGGGTTCTGGACAGTCTGAGGCAAGTGTGTGACCCAGACTAAATTGAACTGTACTGTACCAATGCCTGTCCATTTTAAACCTCTTACTCATTTATGTCCTCGGGTAATGTAACTTTAATTTTGTTGCTGATATGCCATTAGTTTTATCAGTGAAGTAGATCGTGTGTCCTTGAGTGTGGAACAGAGAGCACTGCCTCTACCACCACGCTCACATTCATGCTTCTTCCAGGGCTGGCCTTGGGCATGGGTGAGCTGGGACCAGGCCCAGGGCGCCCAATATTCTGAGGGGCGCAGCAGGGAGCTGCCTGACTTAATGTCATGCAAACATCAGCTCGTCCACCCCCACTTGGTCTCAATCGGGTCCGTTAAAGTTTTGTGACCAGCCGTTAATGTACCTCAGCGTAATTGTTAGCACCCCAGCAACCCCCTGCCCTCTTCCCATCTTTCTCACACCTTCGGCCATCACACCGCAGACACCCCCCCAACCCCACCACCAAATTGTCTTTCCGCCCAGGGCGCTGTCCCGGCCAATCCCATTTGGGGGCGGCCCAGCTTCTTCAGACTGTGTTCAGTCACTCTGTCAGTAATGGGATTTTTTAGGTCTCGCCTACAGCTTCCACTGCCTTGTTTTGAAAGACCTATTGAGGGTTTACCAAGAATTTATAGTGGGCCTAAAGTCCATCCGTTTTACCATTGGTCGGCTTTGGACACTCTCATTTCCTTGCCTGTTACCTGATGGCTTTGCCTGCCCATGCCCATTTGTGGAAACTGCCGGTAAAGCGGCGATAAGGGGATTGATAATATGCCCTTGTAGAGCAAAGTACTGGTGGCCATCCACAAAGGTGCTTGCTTTTTTGCGCACTTGCAATTTCTCTTTTTGTTATTGACCAATCAAACTGGCACCGGCTACCTTAGATTTGTCAATGAAAAAAAGAAAAGAAAATGGTGCCCCCATCATTGCACCTTTTTTTGCCGATAATGAACAGCATTGACAAAAAGCATTGCTTTTAACGCTACCGTTCAGCATCGCCAAGAAGCATTTCAAAGCCAGTAGGTCCCAAAGGCGAGATCTATTGGCCTTGCCAAAACGTTCTTCATCTTTTAGCCCTAGTGCCACTGAAACCATGTGGTTCTGCAGCTGTGACGTTTTATGCATAAGCATAGGTCTACGACACTTACTGCAAAAACCATCTTATTAATTTATTTATCTATTTAAAACATTTATAAAGCTCACTGTGACCGTTCTGGTATCATGGAGCTGGTAGAGACTCACCAGGACATAAGAGAGGGAGAAAGAAGGGGGCAATGAGAAGGCTGGAACTGAGACAATATCGAGAGTGATAAAAAATGCTGCTAAATAGAGTGCTACAGTATAAGCCACAGTGGCACAGCATGGACCCAGGGGCGCAAAATTCTTAGGGGTGCAACATTTTACAAGAAAAAAAAATCAGTAGCAGGTCTTTTGCTAATGATTTTTTTTTCTTTTAAAATTTCCTCCCCGTCGCGGGCTAGGGGGCGCAATACTTGCCTTGCCCCGGGTGCTGGCAACTCACGCTACGCCGCTGATAAGCCGACATTACTTCGGGAAGAGACAGTTTTCAGGTGTTTCCAAAATTGCAGAGGCATAATTTGCAGACTTTGACAAAAGCAACATCAATTTTCAGTTCCAACAGATCAAAAGGTACTAAAGTTAAAAAAAAAAAGGTGACACACTTAGTGCTAGGCATTGCCTGACCCTTTGCAAAGGTTAAATGGCCACTGTTCAGTTGCTGACTGTTGTAAGAAGGTTAAACTTTTGTCCAGATAGTATTAATGTGTAACAGTGACAGACTATGGAAATAATGCTGCCACCTTTGACACATAATGGGCTCCTCCATAGTGACATCATTCCATTGGCCCTGGCTCTGGAACTCCAGCAGTGCTAGCTTCCTCCTGCATGCCCTATCACTATTAGAGGACCACAGCATTGAAAACAAAGGCTTCTTAGTGCAATGGGACTCCAGAATGGCACATTTCGTACAGCTGGCGTGAATCTCTCTCAGCAATGGTAGTCAGTTCACTTCTAAAGATTAGAGGAATTTTTACTGATTAACACGTTCCAGATAGTGGTTTTGACTGTAAATGTTGCTGCTATTGTCCTGTTTGTTTCTCAAATTGTTTGTTTTGGTTTTATAAGGTTTTAGCTCCATTTTGGGACACGAATACATTGGTATTGCAGAAGTAGGACAGGAAGTGACAATGTGTTCCACATTGCATGGTTTTGCATGCCACTATGCGCATTAGTGGAAGCAGTGGCGGCTCCTCCACTAAGGCGGAGGTGCGTCACCCCACTGCTTTTTTTTTTTGCAGTGAAACACAGAGAAAATAAAATGATAATAACTTGCCCTATTATCCTTTTCTTTTCTCCTACCTCCGCCCACAGCTTTACGTGAGGGGGAGGCGGCAGGGGCTAAGTGGTAGCACCATCCTTAAGTGCGCAATTACTTCTGGGACGGCCCTCCCGGGCCACCCAAAACAGTCTTGCGCACTTTGCATGTTCTACATGCAGGCTGCATTACATCCTACGTGGAGACCATGCCCAGACCTCCAGTCAGGCTCTGAGCACCGAAACACTGCTAAGGCAAGGTTGTGATTGGCTGACTGGGAGCCTGGCTGTGCTGCCTGTGGCCGAGTGAGGGAAGGACTACGGAGGAGAGACGCGGCGAAAAGGTTTTTTTATAGCCACATCCTCCCCCCCTCCTGTGTTCTCCCCTCTACCTCCCGCATCCGCCCCCTACCTCCGATCAATGCCGGCCGCCGCTGAGTGGAAGCAAGATGCATTGATCCTGGTTTAACCATTTGCACAATTTCCATTATCTCATACATAATAAATCAGAGTGCTACCTGATGAAGGAGGAAACAACCAGAGTCATTTTCCGTACTCTGATGAGAGGTAAAGTAGTCAGTGTAATTTTAGGAAATTTGTTGCAGGATAAAGTAATCAGTAATCTAAGGAACCTGAATTAGGTTAATCTCTATAGGTGATCAAGTGCATAATGTAGGTTAATCCTATTGTATCTTTTATGTTATGTTACAAGGATCTTAGGTAGCTCATAGCTGCCAGTTTCTTGGCCTGTGTGGCTGTAGAAGTATATGTCTACTGTGGTCAGTTTCCATAGAGTTGCCCGTAGACAGAAGTTGCCCATTAAAGTGCGAGTGGAGCTGTTTTGGAAGTTGGATTTTTGGGATGTTGGATTTTCACTGCTGTTCTGTTCAGAAGGATTGGTTCATGTGTCCTGCTGGCAAACAATGTGAATGAGAAGTGTTTAAAGGTTGACTGCAGGGTATGTCAGTGTCACAGTGGAGCTGCAGGTCTTTGACTTTCTCCAAACCTTTATTAAATGAGACTTGAAGTATAAATCAAGGATATTAGTACAGTTTCCCCAGTTTTATGGCAGCGTTTGCATGAGTGGGCAGGTGGGGCGTACACAGCTAGTTGTCTTGGTGTATGGGTTTTAACTGACCTACAGTAAAAGGTACTGAGCTGATGGTCTGTTCTGTTTCTTGACCATGGGCGTACGTGTCTTGCCTAGCTTGACCAGAGCGTACTGTAAAATAATCAGAACAATTACATCCTGTAATCTAATGCAGGGTAAAACAATCGAATTAGTCTCCTGTAACTCAGTCATGGGTGCAGTAGTTAGAATAATCACTTTGTGTAACCACATAAAAGGTATATAAATTGAAGCAACCATTAATCTAATGAATTATGGTAATCTGGGCAATATTCTCTGTAATGTAATGTGCAGTAAAGCAATCGACAAAAAACAAGCTAGGCGATTGTTGGTTATCCCTGACCTAGGAGTCAAAAATGCTATGTATTCAGGGGGTCCTTGATAAATATTCGTCTATGTGCAGTAAAGCAATCAGGGTGATCTACTGAAATCAAGTACCGTATAAAGTAATCTCATTTTGTAATATCATATGCAATGGAATATCCTGTAATCCAGAAAAGGATAAAGTAATTAGAGGTGTCTATTTTTCAAATCTAATGCAAAGTAAAGCCATAAACCCAAATTTCCATACCATGCCACGGCAACATACTTGAAGTAATCTTACCTGGTCTAATGTAAGCTAAAAGAATTATGGCAAATTACAAATCCTTTACATTTATGCAGGATAAAGTAAGCAAAATAATGTTTTGAAATTTTACTCAGAGTTTCTGTAATCTAATTCAGAGTAAACATATTTTTAGTAACCCAGCCAGTGGCAAAGTAATTGGATTACTCCCCTATCATCCAATGCAGTGCAAGCTCCTACACTCTGCGGTGGAAGCTTGCAGTACTGTCTCACTGCCCTCTCTGTGATGGAAGCTTGCAGTACTGTCTCACTGTCCTATGCGCCATGCACGGCAGCAGTGCTCCTGCTCTGTGATGGAAGCCTGCAGTACTGTCTCACTGTCCTATGCGACCTGCATGGCAGCAGTGCTCCTGCTCTCGGTGGCCGAAGCTTGCAGTACTGTCTCACTGCCCTAAGCGACCTGCATGGCAGCAGTGTTCCTGCTCTCTGTGACGGAAGCTTGCAGTACTGTCGCACTGTCCTAAGCGCCCTGCACAGCAGCAGTGTTCTTACTCTCTGCGATGGAAGCTTGCAGTACTGTCTCACTGCCCTAAGCGACCTGTATGGCAGCAGTGCTCCTGCTCTCTGTGATGGAAGCTTGTAGTACTGTCGCACTGTCCTAAGCGCCCTGCACAGCAGCAGTGTTCTTACTCTCTGCGATGGAAGCTTGCAGTACTGTCGCACTGTCCTAAGCGCCCTGCACGGCAGCAGTGTTCCTGCTCTCTGTGATGGAAGCTTGCAGTACTGGCTCACTGTCCTATCCGCCCTGCACGGCAGCAGTGCTCCTGCTCTCTGCAATGGAAGCTTTCAGTACTGTCTCACTGTCCTAAGCGCCCTGCTCGGCAGCAATGCTCCTGCTCTCTGTGATGGAAGCTTGCAGTACTGTCTCACTGTCCTATGCGCCCTGCACGGCAGCAGTGCTCCTGCTCTCTGTGACCGAAGCTTGCGGTACTGTCTCACTGTCCTATGAGCCCTGCTCGGCAGCAGTACTCATGCTCTCTGTGATGGAACCTGCAGTACTGTCTCACTGTCCTATGCGCCCTGCACGGCAGCAGTGCTCCTGCTCTCTGTGACGGAAGGTTGCCGTACTGTCTCACTGTCCTATGCGCCCTGCACTACAGCAGTGCTCCTGCTCTCTGAGATGGAAGCTTGCAGCACTGTCTCACTGTCCTATGCGCCCAGCACGGCAGCAGTGCTCCTGCTCTCTTTGACGGAAGGTTGCCGTACTGTCTCACTGTCCTATGCGCCCTGCACGGCAGCAGTGCTCCTGCTCTCTGTGACAGAAGCTTGCTGTACTGTCTCACTGTCCTATGCGCCCTGCACGGCAGCAGTGCTCCTGCTCTCTGTGACGGAAGGTTGCCGTACTGTCTCACTGTCCTATGCACCCTGCACTGCAGCAGTGCTCCTGCTCTCTGTGACGGAAGCTTGCGGTACTCTATCACTGTCCTACGCGCCCTACACTGCAGCAGTGCTCCTGCTCTCTGGGCGGAAGCTTTCAGTACTGTCTCACTGTCCTATGAGCCCTGCACTACAGCAGTGCTCCTGCTCTCTGTGATGGAAGCCTGCAGTACTGTCTTACTGCCCTATGCGCCCTGCACGGCAGCAGTGCTCCTGCTCTCTGTGATGGAAGCCTGCAGTACTGTCTCACTGCCCTATGCGCCCTGCACGGCAGCAGTGCTCCTGCTCTCTGTGACGGAAGCTTGCAGTACTGTCTCACTGTCCTATGCGCCCTGCAAGGCAGCAGTGCTCCTGCTCTCTGTGATGGAAGCCTGCAGTACTGTCTCACTGCCCTATGCGCCCTGCACGGCAGCAGTGCTCCTGCTCTCTGTGACGGAAGCTTGCAGTACTGTCTCACTGTCCTAAGCGCCCTGCTCGGCAGCAGTACTCATGCTCTCTGTGACGGAAGCTTGCAGTACTGTCTCACTGCCCTATGCGCCCTGCACGGCAGCAGTGCTCCTGCTCTCTGTGACGGAAGCTTGCAGTACTGTCTCACTGCCCTATGCGCCCTGCACGGCAGCAGTGCTCCTGCTCTCTGTGACGGAAGCTTGCAGTACTGTCTCACTGCCCTAAGCGACCTGCATGGCAGCAGTGTTCCTGCTCTCTGTGACGGAAGCTTGCAGTACTGTCGCACTGTCCTAAGCGCCCTGCACAGCAGCAGTGCTCCTGCTCTCTGTGATGGAAGCTTGCCGTACTGTCTCACTGTCCTAAGCGCCCTGCACGGCAGCAGTGCTCCTGCTCTGTGATGGAAGCTTGCAGTACTGTCTCACTGTCCTAAGCGCCCTGCTCGGCAGCAGTGCTCCTGCTCTGTGATGGAAGCTTGCAGTACTGTCTCACTGCCCTATGCGCCCTGCACGGCAGCAGTGCTCCTGCTCTCTGTGACCGAAGCTTGCGGTACTGTCTCACTGTCCTATGCGCCCAGCACGGCAGCAGTGCTCCTGCTCTGTGTGATGGAAGCTTGCAGTACTGTCTCACTGTCCTAAGCGCCCTGCACGGCAGCAGTGCTCCTGCTCTCTGTGACGGAAGCTTGCAGTACTGTCGCACTGTCCTAAGCGCCCTGCACAGCAGCAGTGTTCTTACTCTCTGCGATGGAAGCTTGCAGTACTGTCTCACTGCCCTAAGCGACCTGCATGGCAGCAGTGCTCCTGCTCTCTGTGATGGAAGCTTGTAGTACTGTCTCGCTGCCCTAAGCGCCCTGCACGGCAGCAGTGTTCTTACTCTCTGCGATGGAAGCTTGCAGTACTGTCGCACTGTCCTAAGCGACCTGCATGGCAGCAGTGCTCCTGCTCTCTGTGATGGAAGCTTGCAGTACTGTCGCACTGTCCTAAGCGCCCTGCACAGCAGCAGTGTTCTTACTCTCTGCGATGGAAGCTTGCAGTACTGTCGCACTGTCCTAAGCGCCCTGCACGGCAGCAGTGCTCCTGCTCTCTGTGACGGAAGCTTGCTGTACTGTCTCACTGTCCTATGCGCCCTGCACGGCAGCAGTGCTCCTGCTCTCTGTGACGGAAGGTTGCCGTACTGTCTCACTGTCCTATGCACCCTGCACTGCAGCAGTGCTCCTGCTCTCTGTGACGGAAGCTTGCGGTACTATCTCACTGTCCTATGCGCCATGCACGGCAGCAGTGCTCCTGCTCTCTGTGACCGAAGCTTGCAGTACTGTATCACTGTCCTACGCGCCCTACACTGCAGCAGTGTTCCTGCTCTCTGGGCGGAAGCTTTCAGTACTGTCTCACTGTCCTATGAGCCCTGCACTACAGCAGTGCTCCTGCTCTCTGTGATGGAAGCTTGCAGTACTGTCTCACTGTCCTATGAGCCCTGCATTGCAGCAGTGCTCCTGCTTTCTGTGATGGAAGCTTGCAGTACTGTCTCACTGTCCTATGCGCCCTGCACTGCAGCAGTGCTCCTGCTCTCTGGGCGGAAGCTTTCAGTACTGTCTCACTGTCCTATGAGCCCTGCACTGCAGCAGTGCTCCTGCTCTCTGTGATGGAAGCTTGCAGTACTGTCTCACTGTCCTAAGCGCCCTGCACGGCAGCAGTGCTCCTGCTCTCTGTGACGGAAGCTTGCCGTACTGTCTCACTGCCCTATGCGCCCTGCACGGCAGCAGTGCTCCTGCTCTCTGTGACGGAAGCTTGCTGTACTGGCTCACTGTCCTATCCGCCCTGCACGGCAGCAGTGCTCCTGCTCTCTGTGACGGACGGTTGCCGTACTGTCTCACTGTCCTATGCGCCCTGCACGGCAGCAGTGCTCCTGCTCTCTGTGACGGAAGTTTGCTGTACTGTCTCACTGTCCTATGCGCCCTGCACGGCAGCAGTGCTCCTGCTCTCTGTGACGGAAGGTTGCCGTACTGTCTCACTGTCCTATGCACCCTGCACTGCAGCAGTGTTCCTGCTCTCTGTGACGGAAGCTTGCGGTACTATCTCACTGTCCTACGCGCCCTACACTGCAGCAGTGCTCCTGCTCTCTGGGTGGAAACTTTCAGTACTGTCTCACTGTCCTATGAGCCCTGCACTACAGCAGTGCTCCTGCTCTCTGTAATGGAAGCTTGCAGTACTGTCTCACTGTCCTATGAGCCCTGCACTGCAGCAGTGCTCCTGCTCTCTGTGATGGAAGCTTGCAGTACTGTCTCACTGTCCTATGCGCCCTGCACTGCAGCAGTGCTCCTGCTCTCTGGGCGGAAGCTTTCAGTACTGTCTCACTGTCCTATGAGCCCTGCACTGCAGCAGTGCTCCTGCTCTCTGTGATGGAAGCTTGCAGTACCGTCTCACTGTCCTAAGCTTCCTGCACGGCAGCAGTGCTCCTGCTCTCTGTGACGGAAGCTTGCCGTACTGTCTCACTGTCCTACGCGCCCTGCATGGCAGCAGTGCTCCTGCTCTCTGTGACGGAAGCTTGCCGTACTGTCTCACTGTCCTACGTGCCCTACACTGAAGCAGAGCTCCTGCCCTCTGCGGTGGAAGCTTGCAGGACTGTCTCACTGTCCTATGCGCCCTGCCCTGCACGGCAGCAGTGCTCCTGCTCTCTGCGGTGGAAGCTTGCAGGACTGTCTCACTGTCCTAAGCGCCCTGCACTGGAGCAGAGTACCTGCTCTCTGCGGTGGAAGCTTGCGGTACTGTCTCACTGTCCTATGCGCCCTGCACGGCAGCAGTGCTCCTGCTCTCTGTGATGGAAGCTTGCAGTACGGGCTCACTGTCCTATGCGCCCTGCACGGCAGCAGTGCTCCTGCTCTCTGTGGCCGAAGCTTGCGGTACTGTCTCACTGTCCTATGTGCCCTGCACGGCAGCAGTGCTCCTGCTCTCTGTGACCGAAGCTTGCGGTACTGTCTCACTGTCCTATGCGCCCTGCACGGCAGCAGTGCTCCTGCTCTCTGTGACCGGAGCTTGCGGTACTATCTCACTGTCCTATGCGCCCTGCACGGCAGCAGTGCTCCTGCTCTCTGTGACCGAAGCTTGCGGTACTGTCTCACTGTCCTAAGCGCCCAGCTCGGCAGCAGTGCTCCTGCTCTGTGATGGAAGCTTGCAGTACTGTCTCACTGTCCTATGCGCCCAGCACGGCAGCAGTGCTCCTGCTCTCTGTGACCGAAGCTTGCGGTACTATCTCACTGTCCTATGCGCCCTGCACGGCAGCAGTGCTCCTGCTCTCTGTGACCGAAGCTTGCGGTACTGTCTCACTGTCCTAAGCGCCCTGCTCGGCAGCAGTGCTCCTGCTCTGTGATGGAAGCTTGCAGTACTGTCTCACTGTCCTATGCGCCCTGCACGGCAGCAGTGCTCCTGCTCTCTGTGACGGAAGCTTGCCGTACTGTATCACTGTCCTACGCGCCCTGCACGGCAGCAGTGCTCCTGCTCTCTGTGACGGAAGCTTGCCGTACTGTCTCACTGTCCTACGTGCCCTACACTGCAGCAGTGCTCCTGCTCTCTGGGCGGAAGCTTTCAGTACTGTCTCACTGTCCTATGAGCCCTTCACGGCAGCAGTGCTCCTGCTCTCTGTGATGGAAGCCTGCAGTACTGTCGCACTGTCCTAAGCGACCTGCACGGCAGCAGTGCTCCTGCTCTCTGTGACCGAAGCTTGCCGTACTGTATCACTGTCCTACGCGCCCTGCACGGCAGCAGTACCCCTGCTCTCTGTGACGGAAGCTTGCAGTACTGTCTCACTGTCCTACGCGCCCTGCACGGCAGCAGTGCTCCTGCTCTCTGTGACGGAACCTTGCCGTACTGTCTCACTGTCCTACGTGCCCTACACTGCAGCAGTGCTCCTGCTCTCTGGGCGGAAGCTTTCAGTACTGTCTCACTGTCCTACGTGCCCTACACTGCAGCAGTGCTCCTGCTCTCTGGGCGGAAGCTTTCAGTACTGTCTCACTGTCCTACGTGCCCTACACTGCAGCAGTGCTCCTGCTCTCTGTGATGGAAGCTTGTAGTACTGTCTCACTGTCCTATGAGCCCTGCACGGCAGCAGTGCTCCTGCTCTCTGTGACTGAAGCTTGCAGTACTGTCTCACTGTCCTAAGCGCCCTGCTCGGCAGCAGTGCTCCTGCTCTGTGATGGAAGCTTGCAGTACTGTCTCACTGTCCTATGCGCCCTGCACGGCAGCAGTGTTACTGCTCTATGTGATGGAAGCTTGCAGTACTGTCTCACTGTCCTATGCGCGATGCACGGCAGCAGTGCTCCTGCTCTCTGTGACGGAAGCTTGCAGTACTGTCTCACTGTCCTAAGCGCCCTGCTCGGCAGCAGTACTCATGCTCTCTGTGATGGAAGCTTGCAGTACTGTCTCACTGTCCTACGCGCCCTGCACGGCAGCAGTGCTCCTGCTCTCTGTGACGGAAGTTTGCTGTACTGTCTCACTGTCCTATGCGCCCTGCACGGCAGCAGTGCTCCTGCTCTCTGTGACGGAAGGTTGCCGTACTGTCTCACTGTCCTATGCACCCTGCACTGCAGCAGTGCTCCTGCTCTCTGTGACGGAAGCTTGCGGTACTATCTCACTGTCCTACGCGCCCTACACTGCAGCAGTGCTCCTGCTCTCTGGGCGGAAGCTTTCAGTACTGTCTCACTGTCCTATGAGCCCTGCACTACAGCAGTGCTCCTGCTCTCTGTGATGGAAGCTTGCAGTACTGTCTCACTGTCCTATGAGCCCTGCACTGCAGCAGTGCTCCTGCTCTCTGTGATGGAAGCTTGCAGTACTGCCTCACTGTCCTATGCGCCCTGCTCGGCAGCAGTGTCCCTGCTCTCTGTGATGGAAGCTTGCAGTACTGCCTCACTGTCCTAAGCGCCCTGCTCGGCAGCAGTACTCATGCTCTCTGTGATGGAAGCCTGCAGTACTGTCTCACTGTCCTACGCGCCCTGCACTGCAGCAGTGCTCCTGCTCTCTGTGATGGAAGCTTGCAGTACTGTCTCACTGTCCTAAGCGCCCTGTTCGGCAGCAGTGCTCCTGCTCTGTGATGGAAGCTTGCAGTACTGTCTCACTGTCCTAAGCGCCCTGCTCGGCAGCAGTGCTCCTGCTCTGTGATGGAAGCTTGCAGTACTGTCTCACTGTCCTATGCGCCCTGCACGGCCGCAGTGTTACTGCTCTCTGTGATGGAAGCTTGCCGTACTGTCTCACTGTCCTACGTGACCTACACTGCAGCAGAGCTCCTGCTCTCTGCGGTGGAAGCTTGCAGTACTGTCTCACTGTCCTATGCGCCCTGCACGGCAGCAGTGCTCATGCTCTCTGTGATGGAAGCTTGCCGTACTGTCTCACTGTCCTAAGCGCCCTGCACGGCAGCAGTGCTCCTGCTCTGTGATGGAAGCTTGCAGTACTGTCTCACTGTCCTATGCGCCCTGCACGGCAGCAGAGCTCCTGCTCTCTGTGACCGAAGCTTGCGGTACTGTCTCACTGTCCTATGCGCCCTGCACGGCAGCAGTGCTCCTGCTCTCTGTTACCGAAGCTTGCGGTACTGTCTCACTGTCCTATGCGCCCTGCACGGCAGCAGAGCTCCTGCTCTCTGCGGTGGAAGCTTGCAGTACTGTCTCACTGTCCTATGCGCCCTGCACGGCAGCAGTGTTACTGCTCTCTGTCATGGAAGCTTGCGGTACTGTCTCACTGTCCTATGCGCCCTGCACGGCAGCAGTGTTACTGCTCTCTGTGATGGAAGCTTGCGGTACTGTCTCACTGTCCTATGTGCCCTGCACGGCAGCAGTGCTCCTGCTCTCTGTGATGGAAGCTTGCGGTACTGTCTCACTGTCCTATGCGCCCTGCTCGGCAGCAGTGCTCCTGCTCTGTGATGGAAGCTTGCAGTACTGTCTCACTGTCCTAAGCGCCCTGCTCGGCAGCAGTGCTCCTGCTCTCTGTGATGGAAGCTTGCGGTACTGTCTCACTGTCCTATGCGCCCTGCACGGCAGCAGTGTTACTGCTCTCTGTGATGGAAGCTTGCGGTACTGTCTCACTGTCCTATGCGCCCTGCACGGCAGCAGTGCTCCTGCTCTCTGTGATGGAAGCTTGCGGTACTGTCTCACTGTCCTATGCGCCCTGCTCGGCAGCAGTGCTCCTGCTCTCTGTGATGGAAGCTTGCAGTACTGTCTCACTGTCCTATGCGCCCTGCACGGCAGCAGTGTTACTGCTCTCTGTGATGGAAGCTTGCGGTACTGTCTCACTGTCCTATGCGCCCTGCACGGCAGCAGTGCTCCTGCTCTCTGTGATGGAAGCCTGCAGTACTGTCTCACTGTCCTATGCGCCCTGCACGGCAGCAGTGCTCCTGCTCTCTGTGATGGAAGCCTGCAGTACTGTCTCACTGTCCTATGCGCCCTGCACGGCAGCAGTGCTCATGCTCTCTGTGATGGAAGCTTGCAGTACTGCCTCACTGTCCTATGCGCCCTGCACGGCAGCAGTGCTCCTGCTCTCTGTGATGGAAGCCTGCAGTACTGTCTCACTGTCCTATGCGCCCTGCACGGCAGCAGTGCTCATGCTCTCTGTGATGGAAGCTTGCAGTACTGCCTCACTGTCCTATGCGCCCTGCACGGCAGCAGTGCTCCTGCTCTCTGTGATGGAAGCTTGCCGTACTGTATCACTGTCCTATGCGCCCTGCACGGCAGCAGTGCTCCTGCTCTCTGTGATGGAAGCCTGCAGTACTGTCTCACTGTCCTATGCGCCCTGCACGGCAGCAGTGCTCCTGCTCTCTGTGATGGAAGCTTGCCGTACTATATCACTGTCCTACGCACCCTTCACGGCAGCAGTGCTCCTGCTCTCTGTGATGGAAGCTTGCAGTACTGTCTCACTGTCCTATGCGCCCTGCACGGCAGCAGTGCTCCTGCTCTCAGTGATGGAAGCTTGCCGTACTGTATCACTGTCCTACGCGCCCTGCACTGCAGCAGTACCCCTGCTCTCTGTGACTGAAGCTTGCAGTACTGTCTCACTGTCCTATGCGCCCTGCACGGCAGCAGTGCTCCTGCTCTCTGTGACCGAAGCTTGCGGTACTGTCTCACTGTCCTAAGCGCCCTGCTCGGCAGCAGTGCTCCTGCTCTGTGATGGAAGCTTGCAGTACTGTCTCACTGTCCTATGCGCCCTGCACGGCAGCAGTGCTCCTGCTCTCTGTGACCGAAGCTTAGGGTACTGTCTCACTGTCCTAAGCGCCCTGCTCGGCAGCAGTGCTCCTGCTCTGTGATGGAAGCTTGCAGTACTGTCTCACTGTCCTATGCGCCCTGCACGGCAGCAGTGCCCCTGCTCTCTGTGATGGAAGCTTGCCGTACTGTCTCACTGTCCTAAGCGCCCTGCTCGGCAGCAGTGCTCCTGCTCTCTGTGATGGAAGCCTGCGGTACTGTCTCACTGTCCTATGCGCCCTGCACGGCAGCAGCGCTCCTGCGCTCTGTGATGGAAGCTTGCAGTACTGTCTCACTGTCCTATGCGCCCTGCACGGCAGCAGTGCTCCTGCTCTCTGTGACCGAAGCTTGCGGTACTGTCTCACTGTCCTAGGCGCCCTGCTCGGCAGCAGTGCTCCTGCTCTGTGATGGAAGCTTGCAGTACTGTCTCACTGTCCTATGCGCCCTGCACGGCAGCAGTGCCCCTGCTCTCTGTGATGGGAGCTTGCCGTACTGTCTCACTGTCCTAAGCGCCCTGCTCGGCAGCAGTGCTCCTGCTCTCTGTGATGGAAGCCTGCGGTACTGTCTCACTGTCCTATGCGCCCTGCACGGCAGCAGTGCTCCTGCTCTGTGATGGAAGCTTGCAGTACTGTCTCACTGTCCTAAGCGCCCTGCTCGGCAGCAGTGCTCCTGCTCTGTGATGGAAGCTTGCAGTACTGTCTCACTGTCCTATGCGCCCTGCTCGGCAGCAGTGCTCCTGCTCTCTGTGATGGAAGCTTGCAGTACTGCCTCACTGTCCTATGCGCCCTGCACGGCAGCAGTGCTCCTGCTCTCTGTGATGGAAGCTTGCAGTACTGTCTCACTGTCCTATGCGCCCTGCTCGGCAGCAGTGCTCCTGCTCTCTATGATGGAAGCTTGCAGTACTGCCTCACTGTCCTATGCGCCCTGCTCGGCAGCAGCGCTCCTGCACTCTGTGATGGAAGCTTGCGGTACTATCTCACTGTCCTATGCGCCCTGCACGGCAGCAGTGCTCCTGCTCTCTGTGACCGAAGCTTGCGGTACTGTCTCACTGTCCTATGCGCCCTGCACGGCAGCAGTGCTCCTGCTCTCTGTGACCGAAGCTTGCGGTACTGTCTCACTGTCCTATGCGCCCTGCACGGCAGCAGTGCTCCTGCTCTGTGATGGAAGCTTGCAGTACTGTCTCACTGTCCTATGCGCCCTGCTCGGCAGCAGCGCTCTTGCGCTCTGTGATGGAAGCTTGCGGTACTATCTCACTGTCCTATGCGCCCTGCACGGCAGCAGTGCTCCTGCTCTCTGTGACCGAAGCTTGCGGTACTGTCTCACTGTCCTATACGCCCTGCACGGCAGCAGTGCTCCTGCTCTCTGTGACCGAAGCTTGCGGTACTGTCTCACTGTCCTATGCGCCCTGCACGGCAGCAGTGCTCCTGCTCTGTGATTGAAGCTTGCAGTACTGTCTCACTGTCCTATGCGCCCTGCACGGCAGCAGTGCTCCTGCTCTCTGTGACCGAAGCTTGCGGTACTGTCTCACTGTCTTATGCGCCCTGCACGGCAGCAGTGCTCCTGCTCTGTGATGGAAGCTTGCAGTACTGTCTCACTGTCCTATGCGCCCTGCTCGGCAGCAGCGCTCCTGCGCTCTGTGATGGAAGCTTGCGGTACTATCTCACTGTCCTATGCGCCCTGCACGGCAGCAGTGCTCCTGCTCTCTGTGACCGAAGCTTGCGGTACTGTCTCACTGTCCTATGCGCCCTGCACGGCAGCAGTGCTCCTGCTCTCTGTGACCGAAGCTTGCGGTACTGTCTCACTGTCCTATGCGCCCTGCACGGCAGCAGTGCTCCTGCTCTGTGATGGAAGCTTGCAGTACTGTCTCACTGTCCTATGCGCCCTGCACGGCAGCAGTGCTCCTGCTCTCTGTGACCGAAGCTTGCGGTACTGTCTCACTGTCCTATGCGCCCTGCACGGCAGCAGCGCTCCTGCGCTCTGTGATGGAAGCCTGCAGTACTGTCTCACTGTCCTATGCGCCCTGCACGGCAGCAGCGCTCCTGCGCTCTGTGATGGAAGCTTGCGGTACTGTCTCACTGTCCTATGCGCCCTGCACGGCAGCAGTGCTCCTGCTCTCTGTGACCGAAGCTTGCGGTACTGTCTCACTGTCCTATGCGCCCTGCACGGCAGCAGCGCTCCTGCGCTCTGTGATGGAAGCTTGCGGTACTATCTCACTGTCCTATGCGCCCTGCACGGCAGCAGTGCTCCTGCTCTCTGTGACCGAAGCTTGCGGTACTGTCTCACTGTCCTATGCGCCCTGCACGGCAGCAGTGCTCCTGCTCTCTGTGACCGAAGCTTGCAGTACTGTCTCACTGTCCTATGCGCCCTGCACGGCAGCAGCGCTCCTGCGCTCTGTGATGGAAGCCTGCAGTACTGTCTCACTGTCCTATGCGCCCTGCACGGCAGCAGCGCTCCTGCGCTCTGTGATGGAAGCTTGCGGTACTGTCTCACTGTCCTATGCGCCCTGCACGGCAGCAGTGCTCCTGCTCTCTGTGACCGAAGCTTGCGGTACTGTCTCACTGTCCTATGCGCCCTGCTCGGCAGCAGTGCTCCTGCTCTCTGTGACGGAAGCTTGCCGTACTGTCTCACTGTCCTACGTGCCCTGCACGGCAGCAGCGCTCCTGCGCTCTGTGATGGAAGCTTGCGGTACTGTCTCACTGTCCTATGCGCCCTGCACGGCAGCAGTGCTCCTGCTCTCTGTGACCGAAGCTTGCGGTACTGTCTCACTGTCCTATGCGCCCTGCACGGCAGCAGTGCTCCTGCTCTCTGTGACCGAAGCTTGCGGTACTGTCTCACTGTCCTATGCGCCCTGCTCGGCAGCAGCGCTCCTGCGCTCTGTGATGGAAGCTTGCAGTACTGTCTCACTGTCCTATGCGCCCTGCTCGGCAGCAGCGCTCCTGCGCTCTGTGATGGAAGCCTGCAGTACTGTCTCACTGCCCTATGCGCCCTGCACGGCAGCAGTGCTCCTGCGCTCTGTGATGGAAGCTTGCGGTACTGTCTCACTGTCCTATGCGCCCTGCACGGCAGCAGTGCTCCTGCTCTCTGTGACCGAAGCTTGCGGTACTGTCTCACTGTCCTATGCGCCCTGCTCGGCAGCAGTGCTCCTGCTCTCTGTGACGGAAGCTTGCCGTACTGTCTCACTGTCCTACGTGCCCTGCACGGCAGCAGCGCTCCTGCGCTCTATGATGGAAGCTTGCGGTACTGTCTCACTGTCCTATGCGCCCAGCACGGCAGCAGTGCTCCTGCTCTCTGTGACCGAAGCTTGCGGTACTATCTCACTGTCCTATGCGCCCTGCACGGCAGCAGTGCTCCTGCTCTCTGTGACCGAAGCTTGCGGTACTGTCTCACTGTCCTAAGCGCCCTGCTCGGCAGCAGTGCTCCTGCTCTGTGATGGAAGCTTGCAGTACTGTCTCACTGTCCTATGCGCCCTGCACGGCAGCAGTGCTCCTGCTCTCTGTGACGGAAGCTTGCCGTACTGTATCACTGTCCTACGCGCCCTGCACGGCAGCAGTGCTCCTGCTCTCTGTGACGGAAGCTTGCCGTACTGTCTCACTGTCCTACGTGCCCTACACTGCAGCAGTGCTCCTGCTCTCTGGGCGGAAGCTTTCAGTACTGTCTCACTGTCCTATGAGCCCTTCACGGCAGCAGTGCTCCTGCTCTCTGTGATGGAAGCCTGCAGTACTGTCGCACTGTCCTAAGCGACCTGCACGGCAGCAGTGCTCCTGCTCTCTGTGACCGAAGCTTGCCGTACTGTATCACTGTCCTACGCGCCCTGCACGGCAGCAGTACCCCTGCTCTCTGTGACGGAAGCTTGCAGTACTGTCTCACTGTCCTACGCGCCCTGCACGGCAGCAGTGCTCCTGCTCTCTGTGACGGAACCTTGCCGTACTGTCTCACTGTCCTACGTGCCCTACACTGCAGCAGTGCTCCTGCTCTCTGGGCGGAAGCTTTCAGTACTGTCTCACTGTCCTACGTGCCCTACACTGCAGCAGTGCTCCTGCTCTCTGGGCGGAAGCTTTCAGTACTGTCTCACTGTCCTACGTGCCCTACACTGCAGCAGTGCTCCTGCTCTCTGTGATGGAAGCTTGTAGTACTGTCTCACTGTCCTATGAGCCCTGCACGGCAGCAGTGCTCCTGCTCTCTGTGACTGAAGCTTGCAGTACTGTCTCACTGTCCTAAGCGCCCTGCTCGGCAGCAGTGCTCCTGCTCTGTGATGGAAGCTTGCAGTACTGTCTCACTGTCCTATGCGCCCTGCACGGCAGCAGTGTTACTGCTCTATGTGATGGAAGCTTGCAGTACTGTCTCACTGTCCTATGCGCGATGCACGGCAGCAGTGCTCCTGCTCTCTGTGACGGAAGCTTGCAGTACTGTCTCACTGTCCTAAGCGCCCTGCTCGGCAGCAGTACTCATGCTCTCTGTGATGGAAGCTTGCAGTACTGTCTCACTGTCCTACGCGCCCTGCACGGCAGCAGTGCTCCTGCTCTCTGTGACGGAAGTTTGCTGTACTGTCTCACTGTCCTATGCGCCCTGCACGGCAGCAGTGCTCCTGCTCTCTGTGACGGAAGGTTGCCGTACTGTCTCACTGTCCTATGCACCCTGCACTGCAGCAGTGCTCCTGCTCTCTGTGACGGAAGCTTGCGGTACTATCTCACTGTCCTACGCGCCCTACACTGCAGCAGTGCTCCTGCTCTCTGGGCGGAAGCTTTCAGTACTGTCTCACTGTCCTATGAGCCCTGCACTACAGCAGTGCTCCTGCTCTCTGTGATGGAAGCTTGCAGTACTGTCTCACTGTCCTATGAGCCCTGCACTGCAGCAGTGCTCCTGCTCTCTGTGATGGAAGCTTGCAGTACTGCCTCACTGTCCTATGCGCCCTGCTCGGCAGCAGTGCCCCTGCTCTCTGTGATGGAAGCTTGCAGTACTGCCTCACTGTCCTAAGCGCCCTGCTCGGCAGCAGTACTCATGCTCTCTGTGATGGAAGCCTGCAGTACTGTCTCACTGTCCTACGCGCCCTGCACTGCAGCAGTGCTCCTGCTCTCTGTGATGGAAGCTTGCAGTACTGTCTCACTGTCCTAAGCGCCCTGTTCGGCAGCAGTGCTCCTGCTCTGTGATGGAAGCTTGCAGTACTGTCTCACTGTGCTAAGCGCCCTGCTCGGCAGCAGTGCTCCTGCTCTGTGATGGAAGCTTGCAGTACTGTCTCACTGTCCTATGCGCCCTGCACGGCCGCAGTGTTACTGCTCTCTGTGATGGAAGCTTGCCGTACTGTCTCACTGTCCTACGTGACCTACACTGCAGCAGAGCTCCTGCTCTCTGCGGTGGAAGCTTGCAGTACTGTCTCACTGTCCTATGCGCCCTGCACGGCAGCAGTGCTCATGCTCTCTGTGATGGAAGCTTGCCGTACTGTCTCACTGTCCTAAGCGCCCTGCACGGCAGCAGTGCTCCTGCTCTGTGATGGAAGCTTGCAGTACTGTCTCACTGTCCTATGCGCCCTGCACGGCAGCAGAGCTCCTGCTCTCTGTGACCGAAGCTTGCGGTACTGTCTCACTGTCCTATGCGCCCTGCACGGCAGCAGTGCTCCTGCTCTCTGTTACCGAAGCTTGCGGTACTGTCTCACTGTCCTATGCGCCCTGCACGGCAGCAGAGCTCCTGCTCTCTGCGGTGGAAGCTTGCAGTACTGTCTCACTGTCCTATGCGCCCTGCACGGCAGCAGTGTTACTGCTCTCTGTCATGGAAGCTTGCGGTACTGTCTCACTGTCCTATGCGCCCTGCACGGCAGCAGTGTTACTGCTCTCTGTGATGGAAGCTTGCGGTACTGTCTCACTGTCCTATGTGCCCTGCACGGCAGCAGTGCTCCTGCTCTCTGTGATGGAAGCTTGCGGTACTGTCTCACTGTCCTATGCGCCCTGCTCGGCAGCAGTGCTCCTGCTCTGTGATGGAAGCTTGCAGTACTGTCTCACTGTCCTAAGCGCCCTGCTCGGCAGCAGTGCTCCTGCTCTCTGTGATGGAAGCTTGCGGTACTGTCTCACTGTCCTATGCGCCCTGCACGGCAGCAGTGTTACTGCTCTCTGTGATGGAAGCTTGCGGTACTGTCTCACTGTCCTATGCGCCCTGCACGGCAGCAGTGCTCCTGCTCTCTGTGATGGAAGCTTGCGGTACTGTCTCACTGTCCTATGCGCCCTGCTCGGCAGCAGTGCTCCTGCTCTCTGTGATGGAAGCTTGCAGTACTGTCTCACTGTCCTATGCGCCCTGCACGGCAGCAGTGTTACTGCTCTCTGTGATGGAAGCTTGCGGTACTGTCTCACTGTCCTATGCGCCCTGCACGGCAGCAGTGCTCCTGCTCTCTGTGATGGAAGCCTGCAGTACTGTCTCACTGTCCTATGCGCCCTGCACGGCAGCAGTGCTCCTGCTCTCTGTGATGGAAGCCTGCAGTACTGTCTCACTGTCCTATGCGCCCTGCACGGCAGCAGTGCTCATGCTCTCTGTGATGGAAGCTTGCAGTACTGCCTCACTGTCCTATGCGCCCTGCACGGCAGCAGTGCTCCTGCTCTCTGTGATGGAAGCTTGCCGTACTGTATCACTGTCCTATGCGCCCTGCACGGCAGCAGTGCTCCTGCTCTCTGTGATGGAAGCCTGCAGTACTGTCTCACTGTCCTATGCGCCCTGCACGGCAGCAGTGCTCCTGCTCTCTGTGATGGAAGCTTGCCGTACTGTATCACTGTCCTACGCACCCTTCACGGCAGCAGTGCTCCTGCTCTCTGTGATGGAAGCTTGCAGTACTGTCTCACTGTCCTATGCGCCCTGCACGGCAGCAGTGCTCCTGCTCTCAGTGATGGAAGCTTGCCGTACTGTATCACTGTCCTACGCGCCCTGCACTGCAGCAGTACCCCTGCTCTCTGTGACTGAAGCTTGCAGTACTGTCTCACTGTCCTATGCGCCCTGCACGGCAGCAGTGCTCCTGCTCTCTGTGACCGAAGCTTGCGGTACTGTCTCACTGTCCTAAGCGCCCTGCTCGGCAGCAGTGCTCCTGCTCTGTGATGGAAGCTTGCAGTACTGTCTCACTGTCCTATGCGCCCTGCACGGCAGCAGTGCTCCTGCTCTCTGTGACCGAAGCTTAGGGTACTGTCTCACTGTCCTAAGCGCCCTGCTCGGCAGCAGTGCTCCTGCTCTGTGATGGAAGCTTGCAGTACTGTCTCACTGTCCTATGCGCCCTGCACGGCAGCAGTGCCCCTGCTCTCTGTGATGGAAGCTTGCCGTACTGTCTCACTGTCCTAAGCGCCCTGCTCGGCAGCAGTGCTCCTGCTCTCTGTGATGGAAGCCTGCGGTACTGTCTCACTGTCCTATGCGCCCTGCACGGCAGCAGCGCTCCTGCGCTCTGTGATGGAAGCTTGCAGTACTGTCTCACTGTCCTATGCGCCCTGCACGGCAGCAGTGCTCCTGCTCTCTGTGACCGAAGCTTGCGGTACTGTCTCACTGTCCTAGGCGCCCTGCTCGGCAGCAGTGCTCCTGCTCTGTGATGGAAGCTTGCAGTAATGTCTCACTGTCCTATGCGCCCTGCACGGCAGCAGTGCCCCTGCTCTCTGTGATGGGAGCTTGCCGTACTGTCTCACTGTCCTAAGCGCCCTGCTCGGCAGCAGTGCTCCTTCTCTCTGTGATGGAAGCCTGCGGTACTGTCTCACTGTCCTATGCGCCCTGCACGGCAGCAGTGCTCCTGCTCTGTGATGGAAGCTTGCAGTACTGTCTCACTGTCCTAAGCGCCCTGCTCGGCAGCAGTGCTCCTGCTCTGTGATGGAAGCTTGCAGTACTGTCTCACTGTCCTATGCGCCCTGCTCGGCAGCAGTGCTCCTGCTCTCTGTGATGGAAGCTTGCAGTACTGCCTCACTGTCCTATGCGCCCTGCACGGCAGCAGTGCTCCTGCTCTCTGTGATGGAAGCTTGCAGTACTGTCTCACTGTCCTATGCGCCCTGCTCGGCAGCAGTGCTCCTGCTCTCTATGATGGAAGCTTGCAGTACTGCCTCACTGTCCTATGCGCCCTGCTCGGCAGCAGCGCTCCTGCACTCTGTGATGGAAGCTTGCGGTACTATCTCACTGTCCTATGCGCCCTGCACGGCAGCAGTGCTCCTGCTCTCTGTGACCGAAGCTTGCGGTACTGTCTCACTGTCCTATGCGCCCTGCACGGCAGCAGTGCTCCTGCTCTCTGTGACCGAAGCTTGCGGTACTGTCTCACTGTCCTATGCGCCCTGCACGGCAGCAGTGCTCCTGCTCTGTGATGGAAGCTTGCAGTACTGTCTCACTGTCCTATGCGCCCTGCTCGGCAGCAGCGCTCTTGCGCTCTGTGATGGAAGCTTGCGGTACTATCTCACTGTCCTATGCGCCCTGCACGGCAGCAGTGCTCCTGCTCTCTGTGACCGAAGCTTGCGGTACTGTCTCACTGTCCTATACGCCCTGCACGGCAGCAGTGCTCCTGCTCTCTGTGACCGAAGCTTGCGGTACTGTCTCACTGTCCTATGCGCCCTGCACGGCAGCAGTGCTCCTGCTCTGTGATGGAAGCTTGCAGTACTGTCTCACTGTCCTATGCGCCCTGCACGGCAGCAGTGCTCCTGCTCTCTGTGACCGAAGCTTGCGGTACTGTCTCACTGTCTTATGCGCCCTGCACGGCAGCAGTGCTCCTGCTCTGTGATGGAAGCTTGCAGTACTGTCTCACTGTCCTATGCGCCCTGCTCGGCAGCAGCGCTCCTGCGCTCTGTGATGGAAGCTTGCGGTACTATCTCACTGTCCTATGCGCCCTGCACGGCAGCAGTGCTCCTGCTCTCTGTGACCGAAGCTTGCGGTACTGTCTCACTGTCCTATGCGCCCTGCACGGCAGCAGTGCTCCTGCTCTCTGTGACCGAAGCTTGCGGTACTGTCTCACTGTCCTATGCGCCCTGCACGGCAGCAGTGCTCCTACTCTGTGATGGAAGCTTGCAGTACTGTCTCACTGTCCTATGCGCCCTGCACGGCAGCAGTGCTCCTGCTCTCTGTGACCGAAGCTTGCGGTACTGTCTCACTGTCCTATGCGCCCTGCACGGCAGCAGCGCTCCTGCGCTCTGTGATGGAAGCCTGCAGTACTGTCTCACTGTCCTATGCGCCCTGCACGGCAGCAGCGCTCCTGCGCTCTGTGATGGAAGCTTGCGGTACTGTCTCACTGTCCTATGCGCCCTGCACGGCAGCAGTGCTCCTGCTCTCTGTGACCGAAGCTTGCGGTACTGTCTCACTGTCCTATGCGCCCTGCACGGCAGCAGCGCTCCTGCGCTCTGTGATGGAAGCTTGCGGTACTATCTCACTGTCCTATGCGCCCTGCACGGCAGCAGTGCTCCTGCTCTCTGTGACCGAAGCTTGCGGTACTGTCTCACTGTCCTATGCGCCCTGCACGGCAGCAGTGCTCCTGCTCTCTGTGACCGAAGCTTGCAGTACTGTCTCACTGTCCTATGCGCCCTGCACGGCAGCAGCGCTCCTGCGCTCTGTGATGGAAGCCTGCAGTACTGTCTCACTGTCCTATGCGCCCTGCACGGCAGCAGCGCTCCTGCGCTCTGTGATGGAAGCTTGCGGTACTGTCTCACTGTCCTATGCGCCCTGCACGGCAGCAGTGCTCCTGCTCTCTGTGACCGAAGCTTGCGGTACTGTCTCACTGTCCTATGCGCCCTGCTTGGCAGCAGCGCTCCTGCGCTCTGTGATGGAAGCCTGCAGTACTGTCTCACTGCCCTATGCGCCCTGCACGGCAGCAGTGCTCCTGCGCTCTGTGATGGAAGCTTGCGGTACTGTCTCACTGTCCTATGCGCCCTGCACGGCAGCAGTGCTCCTGCTCTCTGTGACCGAAGCTTGCGGTACTGTCTCACTGTCCTATGCGCCCTGCTCGGCAGCAGTGCTCCTGCTCTCTGTGACGGAAGCTTGCCGTACTGTCTCACTGTCCTACGTGCCCTGCACGGCAGCAGCGCTCCTGCGCTCTATGATGGAAGCTTGCGGTACTGTCTCACTGTCCTATGCGCCCTGCACGGCAGCAGTGCTCCTGCTCTCTGTGACCGAAGCCTGCAGTACTGTCTCACTGTCCTAAGCGCCCCTGCACGGCAGCAGTGCTCCTGCTCTCTGTGACCGAAGCTTGCGGTACTGTCTCACTGTCCTATGCGCCCTGCTTGGCAGCAGCGCTCCTGCGCTCTGTGATGGAAGCTTGCAGTACTGTCTTACTGTCCTATGCGCCCTGATCGGCAGCAGCGCTCCTGCGCTCTGTGATGGAAGCTTGCGGTACTGTCTCACTGTCCTATGCGCCCTGCTCGGCAGCAGCGCTCCTGCGCTCTGTGATGCAAGCTTGCGGTACTGTCTCACTGTCCTATGCGCCCTGCTCGGTAGCAGCGCTCCTGCTCTCTGTGACGGAAGCTTGCCGTACTGTCTCACTGTCCTACGTGCCCTGCACGGCAGCAGCGCTCCTGCACTCTGTGATGGAAGCTTGCGGTACTGTCTCACTGTCCTATGCGCCCTGCTCGGCAGCAGCGCTCCTGCGCTCTGTGATGGAAGCTTGCGGTACTGTCTCACTGTCCTATGCGCCCTACTCGGCAGCAGCGCTCCTGCGCTCTGTGATGGAAGCTTGCGGTACTGTCTCACTGTCCTATGCGCCCTGCTCGGCAGCAGGGCTCCTGCGCTCTGTGATGGAAGCTTGCGGTACTGTCTCACTGTCCTATGCGCCCTGCTCGGCAGCAGCGCTCCTGCGCTCTGTGATGGAAGCTTGCGGTACTGTCTCACTGTCCTATGCGCCCTGCACGGCAGCAGTGCTCCTGCTCTCTGTGACTGAAGCTTGCCGTACTGCCTCACTGTCCTATGCGCCCTGCACGGCAGCAGCGCTCCTGCTCTCTGTGACTGAAGCTTGCCGTACTGCCTCACTGTCCTATGCGCCCTGCTCGGCAGCAGTGCTCCTGCTCTCTGTGACTGAAGCTTGCCGTACTGCCTCACTGTCCTATGCGCCCTGCACGGCAGCAGTGCTCCTGCGCTCTGTGATGGAAGCTTGCGGTACTGTCTCACTGTCCTATGCGCCCTGCTCGGCAGCAGCGCTCCTGCGCTCTGTGATGGAAGCTTGCGGTACCGTCTCACTGTCCTATGCGCCCTGCTCGGCAGCAGCGCTCCTGCGCTCTGTGATGGAAGCTTGCGGTACTATCTCACTGTCCTATGCGCCCTGCACGGCAGCAGTGCTCCTGCTCTCTGTGAAGGAAGCTTGCAGTACTGCCTCACTGTCCTATGCGCCCTGCACGGCAGCAGTGCTCCTGCGCTCTGTGATGGAAGCTTGCGGTACTGTCTCACTGTCCTATGCGCCCTGCTCGGCAGCAGCGATCCTGCGCTGTGTGATGGAAGCTTGCGGTACTATCTCACTGTCCTATGCGCCCTGCTCGGCAGCAGCGCTCCTGCGCTCTGTGATGGAAGCTTGCGGTACTGTCTCACTGTCCTATGTGCCCTACACTGCAGCAGTGCTCCTGCTCTCTGCGGTGGAAGCTTGCAGTACTGTCTCACTGTCCTACGTGCCCTACACTGCAGCAGTGCTCCTGCGCTCTGTGATGGAAGCTTGCGGTACTGTCTCACTGTCCTATGTGCCCTACACTGCAGCAGTGCTCCTGCTCTCTGCGGTGGAAGCTTGCAGTACTGTCTCACAGTCCTACGTGCCCTGCACTGCAGCAGTGCTCCTGCTCTCTGTGACTGAAGCTTGCCGTACTGCCTCACTGTCCTATGCGCCCTGCTCGGTAGCAGCGCTCCTTCTCTCTGTGATGGAAGCTTGCGGTACTGTCTCACTGTCCTACGTGCCCTACACTGCAGCAGTGCTCCTGCGCTCTGTGATGGAAGCTTGCGGTACTGTCTCACTGTCCTATGTGCCCTACACGGCAGCAGTGCTCCTGCTCTCTGCGGTGGAAGCTTGCAGTACTGTCTCACTGTCCTATGTGCCCTGCACGGCAGCAGTGCTCCTGCTCTCTGCGGTGGAAGCTTGCAGTACTGTCTCACTGTTCTACGTGCCCTACACTGCAGCAGTGCTCCTGCTCTGTGATGGAAGCTTGCAGTACTGTCTCACTGTCCTAAGCGACCTGCATGGCAGCAGTGTTTCTGCTCTCTGTGATGGAAGCTTGCAGTACTGTCGCACTGTCCTAAGCGCCCTGCACAGCAGCAGTGCTCCTGCGCTCTGTGATGGAAGCTTGTGGTACTGTCTCACTGTCCTATGTGCCCTACACTGCAGCAGTGCTCCTGCTCTGTGATGGAAGCTTGCAGTACTGTCTCACTGTCCTACGTGCCCTACACTGCAGCAGTGCTCCTGCTCTCTGCGGTGGAAGCTTGCAGTACTGTCTCACTGTCCTACGTGCCCTACACTGCAGCAGTGCTCCTGCTCTATACAAGGGGGGGCCAATAGGCCCCCACGCAAGCATGGCGGGGCCCGGTCCCTCCCATAACCCGTCCCCTTCGGGGCCGCGTTCCCCGCCCCCCTCGCCCCGGAAGTACTGGTGTGCTTCCGGGGCGAGGGGGCGGGGTCGCGGCAGCGAAGGGGTTAAGAGCCTGGGGAGCGCGGGAAGCGGCCTCTTTGTGCCCGCGCTCCCCAGGCTCGCTCCTCGCCCCACCGTGGGGCCGTTTAATTTTCTGTAATTTTTGTTCCAGGTTGCAAAGTTGGAGCGGCAGGTTCGGGACTCGGAGAAGCGGGCAGTCAGCGATCGAACGAGCAGCTTTCTGACCTGGGGACTGCGACCGGCGCTTCGTTTCGCAAGCGGTGCGGTGGAAGCATCGAACGGCAGGCACAAAGAGCGGGCTGGTACTTAGGAAGCTACACTACGTGGGCGGCAGGATCGCTGGTACATGGCCATCCTGAACGGACTGCGGGACATTCGAACGGTGGTGTGAGTATCCCGCTCTAGAGTGAAGAATTATTGTTTGGCCCAGTGGGGTGGAGTTTATTGTTTTCTTGGTGAGGTGGAGGACCGATGGGCTTACTTTGTTTGCAGGGACCGGGACATTCGATTTGCCTCTAGATAAGAGCACAATTTTAACTTGCCCTATGTTATGAATTTGCGCTAGGTTATGGTGGCGGTCGAGGGGCGAGTAATAGATGCTCCCGCGG
Organism: Lissotriton helveticus; assembly: GCF_964261635.1. Lineage (NCBI taxonomy): Eukaryota > Metazoa > Chordata > Amphibia > Caudata > Salamandridae > Lissotriton > Lissotriton helveticus. Next base: position 535,013,066 of record NC_136072.1, on the reverse strand, counting down.
TGTTGCTCGCTTTCATGTCCGCTCTCTGTAGTAACCTGTGGGGTGATTCGTGTAATCACAAACAGTTTTAAATCATCCCGCATTCACACACGGGGGCGGGGGCTTCAGTCTTGCCTTGCATTCCTTACTTGCTGTAGCTGTGCTGTTTTGGGAATAGACACCACGGACTCGTTTTTGGTGAGCAGTGCAGTTTTAAGAAATAATATGGGGGCCGAAGCATGTTTTGCAGCCGGGCTCATGTGTAGTTGCAGCAGGGAGCGGTGTGCGACCGGGAGGAGTGTTAATGTACTTCGGTGTCTGCGTAACAGGTGAGACGACTGCTCTGCGGGAGGGAGTATCACATTGAACTTCTACTTGTAAATAAAAGGCAGCGAAAGTTACTTCTTTCGGAGGTTGGCGTAGGCTTTCGATGCCCGGACTGTCACTTCTGCACATGACAGCCACATAGAAGAAGCGAGTGAGATGTCATGATGTTTATTGGCAGTAAATTAAGTCATTAGCCAACCTGCTCTTTGTATCATCCCAAACTGCTGCTAGTTCCCATTATTTCTGGGCAGTCGCGTGAGCTCTACGGAGCCCTATTTTAATACTTTGAAGTGCTCACGACTGCGGTAATCCTGATCGCTAGACTTTAAAGATGGTCGGTCCGATTTTGATTTCACTCTGGGCTCTAGGACAGACGTCTCGCTGAACTCGTCTCCTTGGAGGTCTGGTGATCTCCGTTAACTAGACGAGGGTCTTCCTCAACTCTAGGTGGGTTCACCCCAAATTCTTGTGCGACTTCTAACCTCTGGGGGAAGGTGGAGGAACATCCTGAAAACTGTGGGGGAGGGGGTTAATTCCTGCATTCTATAAGGGAAATGCATCCTTAACTCAAGGATGTATGTATAGGCTTTCTGAACTTCAAGGCGCACGCCCGGTTCTAGCGGGTGGGCCAGGCCCACCCAAACAACCTTTTAGCATCCCAGTCGGCGGAAGAGGCCATGAGGACGGCCAAAATATTGTTATGCTTTTCACTTTGTTTACAGTAATTATCAATCTGGGGTAGCGTTGCCACCTTGCTTACACATGCTTTCTGGCGACCATTTGATAAAAGATTAAAGGGGATCCGTGCACAGATACGTGCCATGGTTATTATCCTTTGGAAAAGACAGTCCGGCCCTCGTGGCCGATTACTATTTGTTCTATTGTTAAGCTGAAGGAATCTGCTGGGTAATGTTTTGCACACTAGTTCAGCTGGTACACCCCCCTTGTTTTGGGGATGCGAGTACGCCGTTGTGTTGGTAGAACTGAAACTGTGCCATTTGACACAGGACCGTACTTTTTATAAAGAAATGGATGATAAGGGGTCTAAGGGTTGTCCACTATATGGCAACGGAGGCAAGGTTATAAACGAAACATTGCTCGGTTTGTGGCTCTGTAATAACACAGGCACGGTAGCAATGGGGTTGTGTGAGTCAATTCTAAGAAAAGTAAACCGAAGTGAACGTGCACAAGAAATAGAAATACATTGCTTCTGGGGGCATGGGGAGTAGAGTTCTGGAGTGACAAATCGAGCACATCTTCCTGAGCGTATGTATGTTTCAAGGTTTGATATTGGTTGAAGCAAGGGCATCTCAGACTGCCTTCAAATATATACGTATATTTTACTTATTTCATTTTCTCGACGAATCACTTTACTTACCAGGCAGAGTAGAGGTTCTAATGCTGTCAGGGGATGCCGGCCGAGAATAAGTAAGGGAAGCAAACCATGTTTGCAGGTGTCAGTACTATCCCACATCGTATCACACCTGTTTACAAGCAAGTTGGTCCAGGAAATTGGTGACCAGGGTAACCACCTGCTACTGGGAATAGCAATAAGGCAGTGGGACTGTTAAATAGAATAGTTTGGGTAGGTAAAGTACAAGCAAGTTGGTTCAGTAAATAGTTGGCCAGGGTGACCACCTGCTACTGGGGTAGCAATAAGGCAGTGGGGGTTTTCTTTTTAGCTCACAAGTTAATTAAGAGAATGGCAGGGCCACAAATAATTGCCTGATGAAATTGGAAGTTCTTTATCTCTTTCTTGAAATCAAGAATGTTCAATGTGGGCCCAGGAGGGCTGTATCCATGCCAGATTTGCAGGATAATCAAAACGCTTTAAAAAAACAATGTGTATATTTTGGATGCATTGTATCTAAAGGCATTTAATATGTTAATTCTAATCGGACCATTTAATTATTAAGATCGTGTAGCATTTGAGTATCTAATATCAGCGTGATCATATCAAATTGCGTCAGGGAGACTATTTAAATGTTAAGTTCCCCGCCTTCCTCATGCGGGTGTAAGGGATTGGGCAGATATATGCTCTGGGGTCGATCTATGGGTTAGGGACGGTCACTTATGCCACTCCGAAACCTGAGTAAGAATATCTGGTGTTATCACCCTGCTTACGTTTGGTGTGTTGGTTCAGGGCCACAAAATATTTGCCTGCTGCAATTGGAAGATCTTTATATCTTTCTTCAAATTAAGAATGTCCAAGGTAGGCCCAGGAGGGCGGTATCCATGACAGAGTTGCATGGGAATCAACACCCCAAATTGTTTATAATATTCAGATGCACTGGGTCTAAATACATTTAATATGTTAATGCTACTCTCGGAGAGGCTGCCCATTGCATACCTACATTTGGGCTAGAACACGTTAAACGATCATTTGTCAGATTGGTTGAGTGCGAGGAGCATGAAAAGCTGCACACATGGGGCTAAATGCTGTGACATTAGGATGACAATTACTGTTCCCCTTGTTTTTTACTTTCTGAATCAGCGACAAGACAGTCGTGGTGCTATTTATTTGCTGAATAGACAATGTAATCATAATTGGGGGGCGGGCACTGTAATTCTGATCCCTGTTTAACACCCTCCTTGTACTGACCCCGCCACCCCACAATATTTCTTTCTGGGTGCGGGAATTTATTATCGCATCAGAACGTCCACACTCTTCATAAAATAATAGATCCTGTCTGGTGCAACAGGAGGGATCTCAGTGCTCCCACAGACCGAGCTAAGGCTACTTATAACCATAACATGGCAGTGGGGTCTACGTAATAAATATATCTATCAGTATTAGTGACAATACTAGTTCAGGGTCACCTGTGGGCTGGCTGATTCAAGTACACTTACGTGCGTACTCGCCTAGGTGTTAGGCCTCGAGTTGGTCGTAACAATGCCTGAGTCCAATCTCTGATACTGCTGGTGCTCTTCAATGGGCAGAAGGGTCAGATAGGTTTGCATATGAACATGGCTGAACTGGGGGAGGCAGAATGGGTTGATGAACGGTAACACATTAAACCCTGATCTGTGGAAACTGATGTTGCATCTTGATTTACAATAGGTGGCGGTATACTATGAATTGATTGCACAATCAGGTGTTGGCAGCGGGAGGGCCACCTGCTGCTTGCAACTTGTTAGGGCAATGATGCTCAGTTGGGGATCATGAGAATAATATATATAGGTTATGGTTGGCCCTTAGTTATATTACGCGTTTACCACTGTCAGCCATGATCCAAGTCAACAGTCAGGCGCAAGGGGTCCGTTACTTAGAACACGTATATCTCATCAAGTTGTGATTGGGTGGGTGCCAATGCAATACGGACTGTTCAATTTTAACTGATATCCTAATCATCCTTAAGGAGTCATGAGGGCGTTATGGTATGCACTGGGGACTCCATGCTTTGTGTCACTACACTACACACTGGGTAGTATTTGGTAATGAAGGCCATTTTTATAGGGTACTCTTCATAACACTAATACAGTCACGCTACAGGGGACACAAACTGAGGCTATGCTCCACACTTAGTCGGAAGTGTTTAGGAGTAGGCATCTGACGCTACTCGTAGCTCAAACGTGGCAAGGGATGGCAATGTAAGACTAGCACATGTACTGCAGTTATCGCCAGAAACACTAATGGTTTGTGTTTATCTTTTCCACTTATGTATGGCCGGGTACACGGTGGATATCTGGAGTGCTCCGCATCACAAAGCTACTACAGGTGGACAGCCCAAGGGATGCTGACGTCAGGTAGAGGATGGCAAACAACGCAAGTGTGATGGTCGAGCGATTAAAAAACGCAGGAGGTGCCAACACAGAGTGGATGGTTTCAGTGTGTAAGCCCTTATATGGGGCTGGCGGCAGTAATGTAGCAGGATGTGGCTGCACAAAAAATGGCAGTAGTTGCCGTCACAGAAAAATGTATACCTTCAGTAACGGCGCCTGTGCACGCAGGGCCACCAGTGTCAGATATGCATTGATCACCAAGTGGTAAGTGACAACGGTAGAGATGGGACAGTACACAAGGGTATTCAGTCCTAGCCTCGGCAACCCCAGGAAGGATAGGCCTATACAACGCCTCGTTTCCCCGGTTCAGGAAGGGGGGACTTCCATGGTAAAAGTAGTATAATGCGCTTAACACTTTCCAGGCGTAATGGCTGGGTGTGGATGGTTAGCAGACTGTACAGTATACCAGTGGGAAGGGTAGAATGGTAGTACCAGGATACCCCCGGTCATAGCATCTGCAGGGAGCCTCGAGAGGCGTGCCCCCCACACCCTCATTCATGTTAGGACATGGGGTAACGGTGATAGGACCAGGCTGCACGTAAAGGGGGGGGGGGGGGACTAGGCGAGTGCAAGGAGTCACTCAGTGAAGAATCACTCGATAAAGAGGATCAACACTTGGTTTGAGAAACTATTTCATATCCCACAGGGGGTCATCGCAGGACCAAGTAGACTAACAGTCGGTTGATAATGAGGGGTTGACTTTTATTAGAGGCTCTACTCACAGGGTGGGGGGTCCGGTGGACAGAGTCAGGGATGCCCTAGGGATAGGGAATTAAATAGCAGGGGTAGAGGGTTTTTGGATTAGGAAGTTATGACCTTTCAGTGTAGGCGGTTTGGGGGGGGGGCCAGATAGTCGGTTAACTACCTGGCCTGTGGCGGTAAGGTCATTAATCGGTGAGCAGCATTTTAAGGTCCTTACGGGGGGGGCGGACCCATTCACGAAAGGGGCCGCCCGCGGGAGGGGCCATTTGGTCTCTCTCAGAACTTCAGGGGCAGGAGATGGTCTCCATTAATTTAAAGGGTGCGGGGGAGGGAGTCTACGCTTTCCTCAGGCGGTAGCCACCCCTCACAACACTATGACGTCATTAAGGTGCGCGAGTGTCTGGGCCCTCCTGTTATGGTTAAATGGAGTTCGGGGAGCGCACGTGGGTGTAACGTGCCCTGGGTTGCGCATGCGCATCTTCAACGCGAGAGCGCAGCTGTAAAAGGATCTGACACCGGTTGGCGACCTTGCCGTAGGCCTTTATTAAAGTTATTAAAAGTTATTAAAAAAGTAATGGAAATATTAGAATGCAGTTTAATTTTCAGGATGATTAGATTACGTTAGGAGACACGCTGTATTAGCTATTTGTTAAGGTTAGCCCATCATACCATGTCGAAACGGATGTCAATCTAATATTCTGAAAAGTGTGCATTTTAATAATTGTCAGAAATGTTTATTTGATTAAAATTTTTGATTTGTTTTTATATTTTAATAAATACGGCCAGGGGGGGGGGCCCCGTACCCCCCCCCCTTGACTTCCAAAGACCCCCATGTGTTGACTGGTTGAATTGGGTAATTCAGTCGGTGTTCAAGGGGGGAGGTGGCCGGCAGTCCAAGACCATGATACAAGGGGGGGCCAATAGGCCCCCACGCAAGCATGGCGGGGCCCGGTCCCTCCCATAACCCGTCCCCTTCGGGGCCGCGTTCCCCGCCCCCCTCGCCCCGGAAGTACTGGTGTGCTTCCGGGGCGAGGGGGCGGGGTCGCGGCAGCGAAGGGGTTAAGAGCCTGGGGAGCGCGGGAAGCGGCCTCTTTGTGCCCGCGCTCCCCAGGCTCGCTCCTCGCCCCACCGTGGGGCCGTTTAATTTTCCCCACCCTCCATCCCTTATTAGCAGACCTTGGGGCTTGGCAAATGGTGAGTATCAGGTTTTGTCAATGTGCCGGAACATAGATATAAGGGGGACTTGATCCAGTAGGCCTTGAATTTCCTGTTTACTGGAAGGAAGTACAGAAGTTAAACGTGGGTGCAGTGCCGTGATTTTAACCAATTCTTTCCTTAGGCCCCTTTTTCCCGCTTACAGGAGTAACTATATATGTAGATGTTTATGCTTTGCTGTGTGTTAACAATTTTATCCTTAGGCCTTTTTTCCTTTTAGAATAGCATTGTCGTATTTATTATGTTTGTCTGGCGGTAAGGTCATTAATCGGTGAGCAGCATTTTAAGGTCCTTACGGGGGGGGCGGACCCATTCACGAAAGGGGCCGCCCGCGGGAGGGGCCATTTGGTCTCTCTCAGAACTTCAGGGGCAGGAGATGGTCTCCATTAATTTAAAGGGTGCGGGGGAGGGAGTCTACGCTTTCCTCAGGCTGGTAGCCACCCCTCACAACACTATGACGTCATTAAGGTGCGCGAGTGTCTGGGCCCTCCTGTTATGGTTAAATGGAGTTCGGGGAGCGCACGTGGGTGTAACGTGCCCTGGGTTGCGCATGCGCATCTTCAACGCGAGAGCGCAGCTGTAAAAGGATCTGACACCGGTTGGCGACCTTGCCGTAGGCCTTTATTAAAGTTATTAAAAGTTATTAAAAAAGTAATGGAAATATTAGAATGCAGTTTAATTTTCAGGATGATTAGATTACGTTAGGAGACACGCTGTATTAGCTATTTGTTAAGGTTAGCCCATCATACCATGTCGAAACGGATGTCAATCTAATATTCTGAAAAGTGTGCATTTTAATAATTGTCAGAAATGTTTATTTGATTAAAATTTTTGATTTGTTTTTATATTTTAATAAATACGGCCAGGGGGGGGCCCCGTACCCCCCCCCTTGACTTCCAAAGACCCCCATGTGTTGACTGGTTGAATTGGGTAATTCAGTCGGTGTTCAAGGGGGGAGGTGGCCGGCAGTCCAAGACCATGCTGCGGTGGAAGCTTGCGGTACTGTCTCACTGTCCTAAGCGCCCTGCACGGCAGCAGTGCTCCTGCTCTCTGTGACGGAAGCTTGCAGTACTGCCTCACTGTCCTAGGGTTTTTCGAACTGTAACTTATATCCGGTCATAAAGTACGTTGTTTTGACCAATCTGCCTTCAGCGTCTCCGTGTGAGCGCGCACCTTGTTCTAGCCCCTTGTTTCACTGTCCCTTTTATGCTTCTGAGATAAACATACACTGCCCCTCTGTGCCTCAGTGAAGAGTAGGACAAACCTTTCACTCCAAGCAAACCCTAGTGGCTTCATCGGCCCTCGCTGATCAGCCACACCCCCAAAGGGTTTGAATAAAAGCGATTAACACGTATACCTTAATAGGACATTAGAACTGTCTGTACAAAGTGTACGAGTTAAGGAATTATATCATAACTGCAGTGGGGTGTAAATTGCAATGGACAAAGGAAGAGACCTCACAGCAGGGATGCAGGAGTCTGCCACACGACTGACTGCAGCCAGGGCAGGCCGCAGACTGCACCAGATCTAACAACTATGGGATGTCCCGCTCAGTGCTTTAAATGGGGGGGGGGGGGGGGGGGGAAATAGTGCAGGTACTCATTTAAATGTGGCGAGTGGGCGGGGCTACGGGTGGGGCTAAAGGCAAGACATGCGAAGCTTATTGACTTATATACTAGCTGCAGCGCATACCAAAACACGAGAAATTTGTTTCCCATAAAAAAACAGGTTAATTCGTCATACAAAACAAAAGTCAAACACAGTGATATTTTAACATTTTCTTATTTTGTAATATTTCTCTCACACAAAAACACGCACAAGCATCAGCAGACACTCACACAAAAGCTCCTTTAACCATGTCTTTCCTCATTGTGCTGTCACTGTGCTGCCTGAATTCCTTGCAACACGGCAGGAAGGCGAACACCCGATATCATGCAAATTAGCCCACGCTGAATTGTCAATGGGGGGCTCAGCTCAGGGCTATAAACGTCTTTTGGCTGCCAAAGAGACAGGCTACCACCACTAGAGGCCAATGCCCCTATCCTTCAAGAGTACCGGTACTCTCCACAGCAGTAGAGAAGTGCCGGTACTCAGAGTGATAAACATAAGAAGTGCCGGTACTCAGTACCTGTGAGCACCGGCCCATTTTAAGCACTGGTCCCGCTAGGACATTGATCCAGCGCAAGTATCGTATGACCCGAGCGTGGCTTCTGTGCCACCCTCCCTCAAGATGGACCCGCAGAACAGTCACATCGTGGTACACACAATCAGGACTAACCAAGGACAAGCCTCGATCAATATTCATAGAGCCAGGGCTTTAAGTGGGCCGGGTCCTGCCGGTGCTCAGCACCGGCAGTTTTAACCCCTCCCATGCTGGTGACGGAACGGCTCCGTCACCAGCCTCGGTCGCGCTGTGTTGGTGACGGAGCGGTTCCGTCACGGCCCGCTCGGCGCACCTGCGCGGCGCATTCTACTGAGCGGGCCGTGTTTCTAAGCCACGCCCCAAGTTACTCGGCCACGCCCCTTTGAAAGACCCCCTCAATTTTTCACCCCACTTAAAGCCCTGCATAGAGCCAACATCAAACCTCCTTAAACAGCCCAGCTAGCTACTAAGAGACAGGAAACCAATCCACGAAGAGGCCTGCCGTCCAGCACCACAGCTGGGGCCTTCATGCACTATTAACTATCTCCACTCCACAGTACCTGAAGCCTTAATGCACTATTAACTATCTCTACTCCACAGCAGCTGGAGCCTTTCATGCACTATTAACTGTCTCCACTCCACAGCAGCTGGAGCCTTTCATGCACTATTAACTATCTCTACTCCACAGCACTTTCATGCACTATTAACTATCTCTACTCCACAGAAGCTGGAGCCTTAATGCACTATTAACTATCTCTACTCCACAGCAGCTGGAGCCTTTCATGCACTATTAACTATCTCTACTCCACAGAAGCTGGAGCCTTAATGCACTATTAACTCTCTCAACTCCACAGCACCTGGAGCCTTAATGCACTATTAACTATCTCTACTCCACAGCAGCTGGAGCCTTTCATGCACTATTAACTATCTCTACTCCACAGCAGCTGGAGCCTTAATGCACTATTAACTCTCTCTACTCCACAGCAGCTGCAACCTTTCATGCACTATTAACTATCTCTACTCCACAGCAGCTGGAGCCTTAATGCACTATTAACTATCTCTACTCCACAGCAGCTGGAGCCTTTCATGCACTATTAACTATCTCTACTCCACAGCAGCTGTAGCCTTAAAGCACTATTAACTATCTCTACTCCACAGCAGCTGGAGCCTTTCATGCACTATTAACTCTCTCTACTCCACAGCAGCTGGAGCCTTAATGCACTATTAACTCTCTCTACTCCACAGCAGCTGAAGCTTTTCATGCACTATTAACTCTCTCTACTCCACAGCAGCTGGAGCCTTATTGCACTATTAACTCTCTCTACTCCACAGCAGCTGGAGCCTTTCATGCATTATTAACTCTCTCTACTCCACAGCAGCTGGAGCCTTTCATGCACTATTAACTCTCTCTACTCCACAGCAGCTGGAGCCTTTCATGCACTATTAACTCTCTCTACTCCACAGCAGCTGGAGCCTTAATGTACTATTAACTCTCTCTACTCCACAGCAGCTGGAGCCTTAATGTACTATTAACTCTCTCTACTCCACAGCAGCTGGAGCCTTTCATGCACTATTAACTCTCTCTACTCCACAGCAGCTGGAGCTTTAATGTACTATTAACTCTCTCTACTCCACAGCAGCTGGAGCCTTTCATGCACTATTAACTCTCTCTACTCCACAGCAGCTGGAGCCTTTCATGCACTATTAACTCTCTCTACTCCACAGCAGCTGGAGCCTTCATGCACTATTAACTTTCTCTACTCCACAGCAGCTGGAGCCTTTCATGCACTATTAACTCTCTCTACTCCACAGCAGCTGGAGCCTCAATGCACTATTAACTCTCTCTACTCCACAGCAGCTGGAGCCTTAATGCACTATTAACTCTCTCTACTCCACAGCAGCAGGAGCCTTTCATGCACTATTAACTATCTCTACTCCACAGCAGCTGGAGCCTTAATGCACTATTAACTATCTCCACTCCACAGTACCTGGAGCCTTAATGCACTATTAACTATCTCTACTCCACAGCAGCTGCAACCTTTCATGCACTATTAACTATCTCTACTCCACAGCAGCTGGAGCCTTAATGCACTATTAACTATCTCTACTCCACAGCAGCTGGAGCCTTTCATGCACTATTAACTCTCTCTACTCCACAGCAGCTGGAGCCTCAATGCACAATTAACCCTCTCTACTCCACTGCAGCTGGACCCGTAATGCACTATTAACTATCTACTCCACAGCAGCTGGAGCCTTTCATGCACTATTAACTCTCTCTACTCCACAACAGCTGGAGCCCCAATGCACAATTAACTCTCTCTACTCCACTGCAGCTGGAGCCTTAATGCACTATTAACTCTCTCAACTCCACAGCAGCTGGAGCCTTAATGCACTATTAACTATCTCTACTCCACAGCAGCTGGGGCCTTTCATGCACTATTAACTATCTCTACTCCACAGCAGCTGTAGCCTTTCATGCACTATTAACTCTCTCTACTCCACAGCACCTGGAGCCTCAATGCACAATTAACCCTCTCTACTCCACTGCAGCTGGACCCTTAATGCACTATTAACTATCTCTACTCCACAGCAGCTGGGGCCTTTCATGCACTATTAACTCTCTCTACTCCACAGCAGCTGGAGCCTCAATGCACAATTAACCCTCTCTACTCCACTGCAGCTGGACCCGTAATGCACTATTAACTATCTCTACTCCACAGCAGCTGGAGCCTTTCATGCACTATTAACTCTCTCTACTCCACAACAGCTGGAGCCCAAATGCACAATTAACTCTCTCTACTCCACAACAGCTGGAGCCCCAATGCACAATTAACACTCTCTACTCCACTGCAGCTGGAGCCTTAATGCACTATTAACTCTCTCAACTCCACAGCAGCTGGAGCCTTAATGCACTATTAACTATCTCTACTCCACAGCAGCTGGGGCCTTTCATGCACTATTAACTATCTCTACTCCACAGCAGCTGTAGCCTTTCATGCACTATTAACTCTCTCTACTCCACAGCACCTGGAGCCTCAATGCACAATTAACCCTCTCTACTCCACTGCAGCTGGACCCTTAATGCACTATTAACTATCTCTACTCCACAGCAGCTGGGGCCTTTCATGCACTATTAACTCTCTCTACTCCACAGCAGCTGGAGCCTCAATGCACAATTAACCCTCTCTACTCCACTGCAGCTGGACCCGTAATGCACTATTAACTATCTCTACTCCACAGCAGCTGGAGCCTTTCATGCACTATTAACTCTCTCTACTCCACAACAGCTGGAGCCCCAATGCACAATTAACTCTCTCTACTCCACTGCAGCTGGAGCCTTAATGCACTATTAACTCTCTCAACTCCACAGCAGCTGGAGCCTTAATGCACTAATAACTATCTCTACTCCACAGCAGCTGGAGCCTTAATGCACTATTAACTATCTCCACTCCACAGTACCTGGAGCCTTAATGCACTATTAACTATCTCCACTCCACAGTACCTGGAGCCTTAATGCACTATTAACTATCTCTACTCCACAGCAGCTGCAACCTTTCATGCACGATGTGGAAAGGTCACGGTCCCTACCTCAGCGGGGAAGCATCCTCGCGCGGGGTCCGACGTGTCTAACCCCGACTGCACCTTGTTCCCTTTCCCCAGGATTTCTCCCCTCTCTCATCCCCTGCAGGTACGACAGGATCCAATCGTGGCAAACGGGATACCGGAAGCAGTTCTCCCTGACCCCGGAAGTCCAGCCCCCAGCTACGACCCGGAAGACAGAAAAGCCGACGGTCCACAGGAGACGAGGTTCCAACCAGCGGACTCGTGGCAGGAGACGTGTGTAATAATAACAGGGGGAACCCAATCAACCATAGGGCATCTGGGTGATTCACAACTAACAAAATACAGGTGATGCCAAAGGTAATTCAAATTGAAATGTGATTATTTAGGACACAGACACAATCAATTGTCTGTCTCCAACATATATATTTATACTGATTCAATCCAATGTTACATTTCTATGTTCATCTTATGGAAAAAAGTTTTGAATAAGGAAAAAGAAAGAAAAACCAAACACATAAATGATATCTCGTCTTTATGTATTAATCCATAAAGAATCGTTTTAAGGTCTTCAATATTTCAATCATACATATCAGAAAAAAACACACAATATATTCTTATATCTATTAATTTTCAACAAGACATATATATACAAACTAATAATCAATCAAGTTCAACAATCCTTAACCCTTGTTCCATGGGTCATGTCTGAAGCCCAAAAGTTAATAGCAAAAGGAAATTTTGGTAATTTCTTTTGGCAACCTTAATTCCTTTTTCGAACACCAAAAAGTTATATATAGGATTCAGTGAAGCACCACTAAACGTTTTTTTGTGTGGCTCCCAAAGTCACTCTGAACTCCTGAGGAATATATCCATTATTGTTTTTTAAATCAAACAAAAGGTGTCGAAATCAATGACAAACTGTCGACGCGTTTCGGCCTGTCAAGCAGTTTCAGGCCTCATCAGGATAAAGGGCAAACAAAACACGACATATTTTACCTACAACAAAAAAATCAAGAAATACAATAAATATTCATTATAAAAAATCACAATATCATGTCAACTGCATTCATGGACACAGGCACCCTAGGGTGCCACTACCAATCTCGAGAGGGAGATTCCTAGAGGTTGGGGTCTCATAATCATTACCACACCCGGGGGAAGAAGTGAATATAGTAAAAGCCACCACCAAATAAACACCTAGGTTAAACAAAACCACATCACTGATATTACTCTAAACACCTCAAGGTACCCTATTATCCAATAACCAAACCATTTTCCACACCTAAGTAACCCGTGTGAGAGCTCAAAATATTACCTACTGCATATATAAATGCTGGAAGTCCCAGTCTAGTATCAGGATCGTATGTACAACTATATGTTATATAGTCTTAATGCACTATTAACTCTCTCTACTCCACAGCAGCTGGAGCCTTAATGCACTATTAACTCTCTCTACTCCACAGCAGCTGGAGCCTCAATGCACTATTAACTCTCTCTACTCCACAGCAGCTGGAGCCTTAATGTACTATTAACTCTCTCTACTCCACAGCAGCTGGAGCCTTTCATGCACTATTAACTCTCTCTACTCCACAGCAGCTGGAGCCTTAATGTACTATTAACTCTCTCTACTCCACAGCAGCTGGAGCCTTTCATGCACTGTTAACTCTCTCTACTCCACAGCAGCTGGGGCCTTTCATGCACTATTAACTATCTCTACTCCACAGCAGCTGGAGCCTTAATGCACTATTAACTATCTCCACTCCACAGTACCTGGAGCCTTAATGCACTATTAACTATCTCTACTCCACAGCAGCTGCAACCTTTCATGCACTATTAACTATCTCTACTCCACAGCAGCTGGAGCCTTAATGCACTATTAACTCTCTCTACTTCACAGCAGCTGTAGCCTTTCATGCACAATTAACTCTCTCTACTCCACAGCACCTGGAGCCTCAATGCACAATTAACCCTCTCTACTCCACTGCAGCTGGACCCTTAATGCACTATTAACTATCTCTACTCCACAGCAGCTGGAGCCTTTCATGCACTATTAACTCTCTCTACTCCACAACAGCTGGAGCCCCAATGCACAATTAACTCTCTCTACTCCACTGCAGCTGGAGCCTTAATGCACTATTAACTCTCTCTACTCCACAGCAGCTGGAGCCTTAATGCACTAATAACTATCTCTACTCCACAGCAGCTGGAGCCTTAATGCACTATTAACTATCTCCACTCCACAGTACCTGGAGCCTTAATGCACTATTAACTATCTCTACTCCACAGCAGCTACAACATTTCATGCACTATTAACTCTCTCTACTCCACAGCAGCTGAAGCCTTAATGCACTATTAACTATCTCTACTCCACAGCAGCTGGAGTCTTAATGTACTATTAACTATCTCTACTCCACAGCAGCTGGAGCCTTTCACGCACTATTAACTATCTCTACTCCACAGCAGCTGGGGCCTTAATGCACTATTAACTCTCTCTACTCCACTGCAGCTGAAGCCTTAATGCACTATTAACTATCTCTACTCCACAGCAGCTGGGGCCTTTCATGCACTATTAACTATCTCTACTCCACAGCAGCTGGAGCCTTAATGCACTATTAAAAATCTCTACTCTACAGCAGCTGGGGCCTTTCATGCACTATTAACTATCTCTACTCCACAGCAGCTGGAGCCTTAATGCTCAGTAACCGTTTTAAGGTCTTCAATATTTCAATCATACATATCAGAAAAAAACACACAATATATTCTTATATCTATTAATTTTCAACAAGACATATATATACAAACTAATAATCAATCAAGTTCAACAATCCTTAACCCTTGTTCCATGGGTCATGTCTGAAGCCCAAAAGTTAATAGCAAAAGGAAATTTTGGTAATTTCTTTTGGCAACCTTAATTCCTTTTTCGAACACCAAAAAGTTATATATAGGATTCAGTGAAGCACCACTAAACGTTTTTTTGTGTGGCTCCCAAAGTCACTCTGAACTCCTGAGGAATATATCCATTATTGTTTTTTAAATCAAACAAAAGGTGTCGAAATCAATGACAAACTGTCGACGCGTTTCGGCCTGTCAAGCAGTTTCAGGCCTCATCAGGACAAAGGGCAAACAAAACACGACATATTTTACCTACAACAAAAAAATCAAGAAATACAATAAATATTCATTATAAAAAATCACAATATCATGTCAACTGCATTCATGGACACAGGCACCCTAGGGTGCCACTACCAATCTCGAGAGGGAGATTCCTAGAGGTTGGGGTCTCATAATCATTACCACACCCGGGGGAAGAAGTGAATATAGTAAAAGCCACCACCAAATAAACACCTAGGTTAAACAAAACCACATCACTGATATTACTCTAAACACCTCAAGGTACCCTATTATCCAATAACCAAACCATTTTCCACACCTAAGTAACCCGTGTGAGAGCTCAAAATATTACCTACTGCATATATAAATGCTGGAAGTCCCAGTCTAGTATCAGGATCGTATGTACAACTATATGTTATATAGTCTTAATGCACTATTAACTCTCTCTACTCCACAGCAGCTGGAGCCTTAATGCACTATTAACTCTCTCTACTCCACAGCAGCTGGAGCCTCAATGCACTATTAACTATCTCTACTCCACAGCAGCTGGAGCCTTTCATGCACTATTAACTCTCTCTACTCCACAACAGCTGGAGCCCCAATGCACAATTAACTCTCTCTACTCCACTGCAGCTGGAGCCTTAATGCACTATTAACTCTCTCTACTCCACAGCAGCTGGAGCCTTAATGCACTAATAACTATCTCTACTCCACAGCAGCTGGAGCCTTAATGCACTATTAACTATCTCCACTCCACAGTACCTGGAGCCTTAATGCACTATTAACTATCTCTACTCCACAGCAGCTACAACATTTCATGCACTATTAACTCTCTCTACTCCACAGCAGCTGAAGCCTTAATGCACTATTAACTATCTCTACTCCACAGCAGCTGGAGCCTTAATGTACTATTAACTATCTCTACTCCACAGCAGCTGGAGCCTTTCACGCACTATTAACTATCTCTACTCCACAGCAGCTGGGGCCTTAATGCACTATTAACTCTCTCTACTCCACTGCAGCTGAAGCCTTAATGCACTATTAACTATCTCTACTCCACAGCAGCTGGGGCCTTTCATGCACTATTAACTATCTCTACTCCACAGCAGCTGGAGCCTTAATGCACTATTAAAAATCTCTACTCTACAGCAGCTGGGGCCTTTCATGCACTATTAACTATCTCTACTCCACAGCAGCTGGAGCCTTAATGCTCAGTAACAAATTAATGTAAACTGCATGCGCTCTGACGGCGCTGTCACTCAGTGCTGCGAACTAAGACAGGAGAGCAGCACCGATCAGACCCCCACGGGCGCCTCCAAACGCTTGCCAGGCGGCCTCACCTCGCACTCGCCTCTCTTCAGGGGCGTGCAGCTCTGTACAGGTGTAACTGCATGCACCCAGATAGGACGCTTACCTCCTCTGCGGTCCTACGGGGATCCTGGGTGTCTCTTGTGCCCTCGGCCGTTCCAGGCTTCCCAAGCCTCTGGATGTCTCCGCTCTCTCTTGATGTCTTCTGTTTCCTTGATGCTCCCTGGCTGTCACCTGGGTCCTCCCTAGACACCCTATTTACCTTGGATGTCTTTAGCACGTGTCGCTGCCCCCTGGACGTTCACTCTATGCCCCCTTGAGATCCCTCGGACGCCTCTGCTGTCCCTCAGCCTCCCTTGATGCCTCGGCTGTCCACTAGTCTCTCTGGACGCCTCAGGTCTGGCCTCTGCAGCCCCCCAGGCTCCTAGTACGCCTCTGCTGTCCCTCAGTCTCTCTGGATGCCTCTGCTGTCCCTCAGTCTCCCAGGATGCTCTGCTGTCCCTCAGTCTCCCTGGACGCCTCAGGTCTGGCCTCTGCTGTCCCTCAGTCTCCCTGGACGCCTCAGGTCTGGCCTCTGCTGTCCCTCAATCTCCCAGGACGCCTCAGGTCTGGCCTCTGCTGTCCCTCAATCTCCCAGGACGCCTCAGGTCTGGCCTCTGTTGTCCCTCACTCTCCCAGGACGCCTCTGATGTCCCTCAGTCTCCCAGGACGCCTCAGGTCTTGCCTCTGTTGTCCCTCGCTCTCCCAGGACGCCTCTGATGTCCCTCAGTCTCCCAGGACGCCTCAGGTCTGCCCTCTGATATCCCTCACACTCTCTGGACGCCTCTGCTGTCCCTCAGCCTCCCAGGACGCCTCAGTTGCCTCCTCAGTCTGGGCTGCCTGTCCTCCTGTCCTCCTGTCCTCCTCTCCTCCGCGCCTCTGACTCAGCTCTGGCCACCAAGGGCGGCCTCGGTCCATCTTAAGCTTTCGAGCAGCAGGGGAGGGGCCGGGGAGAGCTCTCCTCCGAGGGGGCACTCACCAGGAAGTAAGAGGAGGGGTCGACTCTCGGAGTGAGGGAAGATGGCACCGAAGGACGCTCCTCCGAGGATGAGCGCGGGGCAGGGAGCAGTGATGCGGAACAGACGTGGGTGGAGGGTTCTGTGGTCCTGGCTCTCAGCCCATCAGTTATTCACCGGGTCAGCGGGCAGGTGCCAGTGACCTCACAGCCTCAGGGGGTGGGGGGGGGGGGGGGGGGGAGAATGTGTTTAATTATTTCAGTCCCTCCCTGGTGCCAGGAAACAACTCAAACTGATATTAAATCAGCTTAACTGAAAATATTTACAGTGAAAGCACCAGGAATGTGACTCCGTGATCCGGCAGGAGTGAAGAGATTAGCAGAGCCCAGCAGGGTGGAGATAAGGGAGAGAGGCAGAGAAACCGCTGCTGTAGAGGGAGGCGAGGGAACACAGGCAGAAGATGGAGAGAGAAAGCTGGAGGAGGCATAGCGAGTGGAGGGAATAGAGGGAGGAAAAGGAAACGCCGAGAGAAGGAGAAAAGAGAGGGGAGAATTACAGGAAGAGAATAACTATTGAGAGAGCGTGAGAGGAAGGAAACAGCAAAGAAAGGCCGGAAGTAGAGGAAGCAAACACGGAGACTGGGTGCCACAGAAAGGAGCGACTTCAGTGAAATACCAGAAGAATGTGGAGCAGACAGAGACAAAAACAGAGTGAGAGGAGGCTGAAGGTGCAGAAAAAGAGAAAACGGGAGGAGATAGGGAAAACAGAGAGAGAAGAAGAAAGGGTTTACAAAACAGCAAAAAGATAAACAAGCATTGGCAAATCCAATAGGTCTTGCCTATACAAAAGCTATTGGCTTTGTCAATGTGTTTTAGCCATGTTGTACACCAGCGTGGCTGCTGTTCGACATAACTAAAAGTTAATGGTGTAGAGGAGAGTGGTGGGGAATGGAGCGTCATAGAGTGGTTTGGAGGGTTGTGGAGTGGCGTCGAGTGGAGAAGAATGTTGTGAAGTGTCGCAGAGTGGAGTGTCAAAGAGTGGAGTGTCATAGAGTGGAGTGTCGCAGAGTGGAGTGTCATAGAGTGGAGTGTCATAGAGTGGAGTGTCGCAGAGTGGAGTGTCATAGAGTGGAGTGTCATAGAGTGGAGTGTCGTAGAGTGGAGTGTCAAAGAGTGGAGTGTCATAGAGTGGAGTGTCGTAGAGTGAAGTGTCGCAGAGTGGAGTGTCATAGAGTGGAGTGTCATAGAGTGGAGTGTCGTAGAGTGGAGTGTCATAGAGTGGAGTGTCATAGAGTGGAGTGTCGTAGAGTGGAGTGTCATAGAGTGGAGTGTCATAGAGTGGAGTGTCGTAGAGTGGAGTGTCGTAGAGTGGAGTGTCAAAGAGTGGAGTGTCATAGAGTGGAGTGTCATAGAGTGGAGTGTCGTAGAGTGGAGTGTCGCAGAGTGGAGTGTCATAGAGTGGAGTGTCATAGAGTGGAGTGTCATAGAGTGGAGTGTCATAGAGTGGAGTGTCATAGAGTGGAGTGTCATAGAGTGGAGTGTCGTAGAGTGGAGTGTCGCAGAGTGGAGTGTCGTAGAGTGGAGTGTCGCAGAGTGGAGTGTCATAGAGTGGAGTGTCATAGAGTGGAGTGTCATAGAGTGGAGTGTCATAGAGTGGAGTGTCATAGAGTGGAGTGTCGTAGAGTGGAGTGTCGCAGAGTGGAGTGTCATAGAGTGGAGTGTCATAGAGTGGAGTGTCGCAGAGTGGAGTGTCATAGAGTGGAGTGTCATAGAGTGGAGTGTCGTAGAGTGGAGTGTCAAAGAGTGGAGTGTCATAGAGTGGAGTGTCGTAGAGTGGAGTGTCGCAGAGTGGAGTGTCATAGAGTGGAGTGTCATAGAGTGGAGTGTCGTAGAGTGGAGTGTCATAGAGTGGAGTGTCATAGAGTGGAGTGTCGTAGAGTGGAGTGTCATAGAGTGGAGTGTCATAGAGTGGAGTGTCGTAGAGTGGAGTGTCAAAGAGTGGAGTGTCATAGAGTGGAGTGTCGTAGAGTGGAGTGTCGTAGAGTGGAGTGTCGCAGAGTGGAGTGTCATAGAGTGGAGTGTCATAGAGTGGAGTGTCATAGAGTGGAGTGTCATAGAGTGGAGTGTCATAGAGTGGAGTGTCATAGAGTGGAGTGTCGTAGAGTGGAGTGTCAAAGAGTGGAGTGTCATAGAGTGGAGTGTCGTAGAGTGGAGTGTCATAGAGTGGAGTGTCGTAGAGTGGAGTGTCAAAGAGTGGAGTGTCATAGAGTGGAGTGTCGTAGAGTGGAGTGTCGTAGAGTACAGTGGAGGGGCGTAGAGTGGAGTAAAGTGGCGTGGAGTGGCATAGAGGGAGTTGTGTAAAGTGGAGTAGAGTATCATAGAGTGGAGTGGCGTAGAGTATAGTGGAGTGGAGTGTCGTAGAGTACAGTGGAGTGGAGTAAAGTGGCGTGCAGTGGCATAGAGGGAGTTGTGTAGAGTGGAGTGAAGTATCATAGAGTGGAGTGGCATAGAGTACAGTGGAGTGGCATAGAGTGGAGGGGCACAGAGTGGAGGGGAATAGAGTGTTGAAGAGTGGAGGTCCATAGAGTGCTTCAGAAAAGGGGGTGGTGATGAACAGAGTGCCTGAATTAAGCAGACCACTCTTACCCAGTCCAAAGATCAGGGCTTGATCCATCACCGTTTTTTAGCTCACTGCACCATCCCAGCTCAGAACTTGGCTATATGCAAATTAGTCTGTTCCTGTCCCAGTGCATGATGGGAACAGGGCAAACCAAACTACCAAGCCAATTCTCGTACTGGGAAGGAAACAAGTTTCCGGGGACCGGTTTCTGCCATTTCAGGCGTCGTCGGCCCGGCTTGCTTGAATCCCGATGGTGCAATGAGCAAGGGACTCACATCTGAGTATACCCTTCCACGCTTATGGTGGACAAAATGATTCAGAAAAGGGGGTGGTGATGAACAGAGTGCCTGAATTAAGCAGACCACTCTTACCCAGTCCAAAGATCAGGGCTTGATCCATCACCAGAGTGGAGTGTCATAGAGTGGAGTGTCGTAGAGTGGAGTGTCGTAGAGTGGAGTGTCGTAGAGTACAGTGGAGGGGCGTTGAGTGGAGTAAAGTGGCGTGGAGTGGCATAGAGGGAGTTGTGTAAAGTGGAGTAGAGTATCATAGAGTGGAGTGGCGTAGAGTATAGTGGAGTGGAGTGTCGTAGAGTACAGTGGAGTGGAGTAAAGTGGCGTGCAGTGGCATAGAGGGAGTTGTGTAGAGTGGAGTGAAGTATCATAGAGTGGAGTGGCATAGAGTACAGTGGAGTGGCATAGAGTGGAGGGGCACAGAGTGGAGGGGAATAGAGTGTTGAAGAGTGGAGGTCCATAGAGTGCAGCAGAGTGTCGTAGAATGGAGTGGAGTGTTGTGGAGTGGAGTGTCATGGAGTAGAGAGGAATGTCATAGATAGAGTGGAGTGGTGTAGAGTGGAGTGCTGTACAGTGGCGTGGTGTAGAGTGGCGTAGAATGGAGGTCATAGAGTGGATTTGAGTGGCAATGAGTGTCAAAGAGTGAAGTGACATAGAGTAGGGTGGCTTGTAGCGGAGTGGCATAGAGTGGAGTAGTGGAGTTGAGTGCAGTAGTGTGTCGTGGAGTGGAGTAGAGTGGAGTAGAGTCTAATAGTGTAGAGTGAAGTTAAGTGGCTTGGAGTGGCATAGATGGGGTAGAGTAGAGTGTCGTAGAGTGGAGGGGCGTAGAGTAGAGTGGAGTGTCAGAGAGCGTAGTAGAGCGCTGTCGAGTGGAGTGGTGTATAGTGGAGTGCTGTACAGCGGCATGGTGTAGAGTGGCTCAGAATGGAGAGCATAGAGTGAATTTGAGTGTCAAAGAGTGGAGTGACATAGAGTAAGGTGGCTTGTATCGGAGTGGCATAGAGTGGAGTAGTGGAGTTGAGTGCAGTAGTATGTCATGGAGTGGAGTAGAGTGGAGTAGTGTAGAGTGAAGGTAAGTGGCATTGAGTGGCATAGATGGAGTTGAGTAGAGTGTCGTAGAGTGGAGGGGCGTAGAGTAGATTGATGTGTCGGAGAGTGTAGTAGAGTGCTGTAGAGTGGAGTGCTGTACAGTGCCATGGTGTATAGTGGCTTAGAATGGAGGGCATAGAGTGAATTTGAGTGTCAAAGATTGGAGTGACATAGAGTAAGGTGGCTTGTAGAGGAGTGGCATAGAGTGGAGTAGTGGAGTTGAGTGCAGAAGTGTGTCGTGGATTGGAGTAGACTGGAGTAGTGTAGAGTGAAGTTAAGTGGCATAGATGGAGTTGAGTAGATGTCGTAGAATGGAGGGGAGTAGAGTAGAGTAGAGTGGAGTGTCAGAGAGTGTAGTAGAGTGCTGTAGAGTGCATTGGTGTATAGTGGAGTGCTGTACAGTGGCATGGTGTAGAGTGGCTTAGAATGGAGGGTAGAGTGAATTTGAGTGTCAAAGAGTGGAGTGACAGAGTATGGTGGCTTGTAGAGGAGTGGCATAGAGTGGAGTAGGGGAGTTGAGTGCAGTAGGGTGTCGTGGAGTGGAGTGGTGTAGAGTGAACTTAAGTGACATGGAGTGGCATAGATGGAGTTAAGTAGAGTGTCGTAGAGTGGAGGGGCATAGAGTAGAGTAGAGTGGCGTGTCAGAGAGTGTAGTAGAGAGCTGTAGAGTGGAGTGGCATAGAGTAGAATGTCCTAGAGTGGAGTGCTGTGGAGTAGAGTGGAGTGATGTGGATTACAGTGTTGTGGAGTGTAGTGGTGCAGAGTGGGGTAAAGTGGAGGGACGTAGAGTGGGGCTGGGTGGCATGTAGTGTCATAGAGTGGAGTGGCATAGAGAGGGGGAGTGTAGGATGGAGTGGTCTAGAATGGAGGAGTGTGTTGTGGAGTGGAGTAGAGTGGAGTGAAGTGGCTTGCAGTAGAGTAAGTGGCATGGAGTGGCATAGAGGGAGTTGCGTAGAGTTTTGCAGAGTAGAATGGCATTGCGTAGAGTGGAGAAAAGTGTTGTGGAGCGGCGTAGCATAAAGTGGAGTATAAAGTGGAGTAATGTAGAGTGGCATAGAGTGTTGTAGAGTGGAGTGTTGTAGAGTGTAGTGGCATAAAGCGAAGTAAAGTCATAGAGTGGAGTGGCGTGGCCTAGAGTTAAGTGGCAAAGAGTGGTGTAGAATGGTGTAGTGTGCCTTAAGAGTGGAATGGTGCTGAGTGGAGCAGAGTGTTATAGAGGGTAGTGACGTAGATTGGAGTGGTGTAGTGTACAATGTAGTAAAGTGCCGTCGAGTGGAGTAAAGTGGTATAGAGTGGAGTGTCATAGAGTGTAGTGTAGTAGGGTGGAGTGGCATAGAGTGTCGCAGAGTCGCATAGAGTGTTCTAGAGTGGAGTGTCATGGGGTGGCATAAAGTGTTGTGAAGTGTCATAAAGTAGAGTAGAGTGACCTAGAGTGAAGCATCCTAGAATTAAGTGTCGTAGAGTGTCATAGAGAAGAGTGGCGCAAGAGTTGAGTGGCATAGAGTGTCGTAGAGTAGAGTTGCGTTGAGTAGCGCAGAGTGGCGTGGAGTAGAGTAGTGTGTCCTAGAGTGGAGTGTTGTAGAACGGCGTGGCACAGAGTGGAGTGTCATAGAATGAGGTGGCGTGGCTTATAGTGGAATGGCATATAGTGGAGAAGAGTGTCATGGAGTGGAGTGATGTAGAGTGTAATGGAGTAGAATGAACAAGAGAACTGTGTTGTAGAGTGGAGTAGCATAGAGTTGAGTAGAGAGGTATAGAGTGGAGTGACGTATAGTGGAGTGGCACAGTGTGTTGTGGAGTGGCATAGAGTGGAGTGGCATAGAGTAAAGGGCCGTACATGGCATGGAGTGGAGTAAAGTGGTATAGAGTGGAGTGGCGTAGAGTACAGTGTAGTAGGGTGGAGTGGCATAGAGTGATGCAGAGTCACATAGAGTGTCATAGAGTGGAGTGTCATTGAAATGGCATTACCAAGAGTATGGATTTGTTTGTTGATCTTAACTCTTTCGATGCTGATGACAGAACCGCTCTGTCATCAGCTGCGGTGGCGATGTGCTGATGACGGAACCGTTCCGTCATGGCCCGGCCGCCGCGCCTGCGCGGCGCGGATTCCGCGCCTGCGCTGGGCGTTCTATTGAGCGGGCGGGGCCATGACGGAACCGCTCCGTCATGAGCACAGCCCAACTGCGGCTGGTGACGGAGCGGTTCCGTCACCAGCATGCGCCCGCCGCGTGGCCGCCCCGCCCCCTTAGCGCTGCGGCGGAATAGCCGCCGCAGCGATGTGGTTAATAAAATGTTTGTTTCCAGCACACTTCAGAATTACTAAAAAATATGCTTTATTTGCACTTTTCTAATTCTGATATATTCTGAAATATTTGCACAGTTCATTTACAAACATTTAAATGTTGTTGTGTGCTAGAAAATAACTTTTCTTTTACACCCATAGATTGTCAGATGAATCCTCTCACTTGAAGTCAGAGAAAGAAAAGTAAACACCAGCTCGAATTCTAAGAAGTGCTTAGGCCTTGGTCCCTGGATTCCACGAATGACTCAGTTGGGGACCCACCAAATTCCAATAATGATTCCTTGGGGATCTCCAGATTTCAGTAATGATTAAGTGGGGGTCCACAGAAGTCAATATGTTAAGAACCACTGGCCTACAAGAACCTACTTCTGGTATTCATGTGAGCGGGTCAGTTGCAGAAAAACTTTTTCTCTAATAAGTGAAGGGGAACGTGTATGTAGTAACAGAGGCTGCATACGGAGGGAAACAGGAACTCAGAAAATGTTGTCTGTACAAAGAGATACAGAGGCAGCAGTGACTAGTACTTCAGAAATGGCAGAGGGGCAGTAATAGGTGGTAAGAAGCCAGCACAGATGAAGAGTGGCAGATGGCGCCAGGCAGAGAGCAAGGTGATAAGGAGGCTATCCGAGAAGGGCAGTCTCTGCATTGAAGGGCAGGGGCGTAGCTAGACGAGTTGCCACCCGTGGTGGGCCCGCGGCCCTATGTAAAAGCACAGGGGGGTGCTGGCGATGCCGCAGGTAAGCGTGGGCCCCCAAAACTTGTGCCGCCTGGGGCGCACCACCCCGCCCCTCTTTCTACGACACTGTTGACACGTCAGACTGCAGGGAGTAGTGCAGTTCTGCTGAGATGCGAGACAGTGCTGTTTCTGAAGGGGTAATCGACAGACAGAGGGCTCAGGAAGAAGAGGGTGGCTGTTAAACAGGAGGTAGAAGGACAGACCGCTGGATGGTGGGCACTGAGGGTTCTGCAAGGAGACTGAGAGGTTGTTGGGTGGCTGTCAAACTATAGGATGGCAGCAGACTGAGAGGCCAGCCTGGAGATAAGCAGACTTCAGGGTGATGGACAGTCAAAAGAGTGGTAGGAGCAAGACTGTTCACAGCGCCTGTGTCTGGCACAGGCTGCCATAGGGATTATTGGGCCTTCTCTGATTCCCCCTATTTTTGATGTACACATACTGAGCATCCAGGCAGGGAAGCAAAAGCAGTCCTGGCAAAAATGCTGGAACCTGCCCTGCTTTTTAGGTCTCGCGACCTATCAATGCGCATGCGCATTGAGCGGAGCGAAAATTCAAGTGCTCAAAATGATCGTGAAACCAAGGGTTTCACCGTGCGGTTTTCTTCGAGTTCACGTGGCCACAGGCACGCGCTTTTGGGCCATAAACTTTCATGGCCATCTATTCCCCAGCTCCAGCACCTCCCCTCTCTCTCCCCGCACACAGCCTTACTTGCATTTCTCCTCCCCCTCCCCAGCCAGCTTCCCCCAGGCCGTGTTCCCTCCCACCTTTCCTCCTCTCTGTCCCTTCTTTGTTGTTCTGTCTTCCCTCTTTTAATTCATTCCTCCTTTCCGTCTTCTCTTTACTTTCCACCTTCTTTAGTTTATTCTATCATCCCTCTCTAACTTTTTTCTCGCTTTCTTGTATATTAGTATTGTTTTGTAATTGGTGCATGTGTCGCAATCAACATTTGTATCTAAGTATGTGTCCGTGCTGGACTTGTATGTCACTGCATTTGCTGTTACTTTTCACGCGTTGGACAGTGTACGTGATTTCCTACTTAAATGTAAAAGCGTAATCCCTGATGAGGCTTTTTCATGTTTAAATTCATGGAGGCCATGGACAATGTCATGATTTTCATTTAAGTTGTTTACAATGCAGTTTAATTCGGTGTTTGTGTTGGAATTATCATCTGCCGTGTGTACAGACGTAATTCCATTAGCCACAGTGAAGATGAATGCAT
The DNA here is from genome assembly GCF_964261635.1 of Lissotriton helveticus. Classification (NCBI taxonomy): domain Eukaryota; kingdom Metazoa; phylum Chordata; class Amphibia; order Caudata; family Salamandridae; genus Lissotriton; species Lissotriton helveticus. The sequence goes on along the minus strand of NC_136072.1, from coordinate 534,987,684 downwards.
TTATAGATTTCATTGGGTCGGACAGTTGAGCAAAAGCTTTGACTGTACAATATACATCTTGAAGGGTATTTCTTCGAGTTAACGCGTTAGACAGTGTACGTGATTTCCTACTTAAATGTAAAAGAGTAATCCCTGATGAGGCTTTTTCATGTTTAAATTCATGGAGGCCATGGACAATGTCATGATTTTCATTTAAGTTGTTTACAATGCAGTTTAATTCGGTGTTTGTCTTGGAATTATCATCTGGCGTTTCCTACCTCAATTTACTTTTTTCAAGCTAGTGCAGACCTGATCGCTTGTAAATTAAACATTTTAAAATCCTTTATTTACTGCCCCTAATCTTGACAAACATCATATGTGTTTCTATTTATCCGTCAGTTTGTCTTAGGGGCGAGCAGTAACTGTGGTACGCCGTGTTTATGGGGTTTGTTACGGACCAACAAGTCTTTCATTCACAACTTGTTATATATGGCTGGCCGGCCGTACTTTCAGTTTCCCGGCCGCTCTTGTTTTGTGGGGCGTGCATTATCAGGTACGTGTTGGTGACGATTTACACAGAACGCTTGTTGATGACCCTGGTCTGCTCAGCGAGTGCGCACTCCCGCACATCGACTTTCTGTTTGGCGTGTTTCCCGCCAGGCTTTCTATTACATCACTTTTTATTTTTTGCCCGGGACCCCTGCCAGCACATTCTCAGATCCCACAATGCTGCTACGCAATGAGGCTTATCCGCCCTTTTTAGTCCCCTTGTATGCACAGGCGTGTCATTTATTTATTATGTCTGCATCTAAGAACAGGATGCTTGTCTCAGACTGCAACTTCTGAAAGTTGGGGTTATTCAGCTGAACGCGAGCCATGCCTTCTCCTTTGCGATACGTGCATTTAAAGCAAGCCATATATGGGTACTGTGTACTTTTCGTTTTGAGAAGGCGATATTCTGACGACATTTGATATAACGGTGCAGCCGCATGGGTCTGTTTGTTTTCTGGATACCGTTATGCAGTTGAAAGGGGAGGGTTTATGGAGAGTGCATACTTTCAGACATATTCTGGATGTTTTTATTTTTGCAGTCGCAAAGCAACCAAACTATCGTCTGTCACAAACGAAACATGACATGTCATTTCGTATTTTTTATTATTAACTATTTGATTCTAATAACTATCCATTTGTCCTCTGGAGGAAGTGACACCACCTGCGTCCTTTAATATTCTTGTCGTTCAGCTGTGTTTTAAGTCAACGATCCTGACTGAGCATGCCCCCAACTCTTTCCTTCGTAGTAGGACTGAGCTTTGCGCCACACCCGTGATTTCTGCGACCTCTATGTAAATGTCACTCGACACCGGGAGAATGTAAATAGAGCTCTTATCAACTGGCATGCTTTTGTTTTGGTTATATTGTCCCTGTCGTGCGTGCTGCTTTCCTGGCTGAAGTGCCTTGGGCTCAGTTGTGTATCGAGATTCTTGCAAGATACACTTGTTTTTGGGGCATTTTTCTTTCGTAATTCCACTTAAAGCTTTTAATGACCGTCAATGATTACAACATGGCTCGAGCCCCAACACATAATGTTACATTCAACCAGGGTTATGATCATTTTACCCAATAGTATTTTGAATACTATGATTTGTAGTCTTGCTTTCATTGTTGCATCCTTGGGCCGCTTAACTGTAATGATCTATTTCATATTGGTTTTACTTGATCAATATAAATGTATCGTTGTTCACTACATGCAGTCAGTCCAGCGCCAAACGACCCGCACCGTAATCAGCAGTTGAACTAAGCCAGAACACAATTTGCAGTTTTTTAGATGTTTCTCACTTCAGAAGGTTTGCTGGTTTGTGGCCAACTAATTATGTCATTTGTATAGCTTCTTTTTGGGCCATTTATTAAAGTCGTTTTTCCATCACTAAAACTTTCACACAGTCATTTTGGCTAGCCTCCACACAATCACACACACAACCACACACCCAACAACACACACAACCACACCACACACACAATCTCACACACAACCACACACCCAACCACACACACAACTACACACGCAACCACACACAACTACACACACGCAACCCCACACACACAACCCCACACACAACCCCAAACACCCACACACAACCCCAAACACCCACACACACCCCCAAACACCCACACACACACAACCCCACACACAACCCCACCACCATACATGCATACAACCACTCACACATACAACCACTCACACATACAACCACTCACACATACAACCACTCAAACATACAACCACCCACACATACAACCACTCACACATACAACCACCCACACATACAACCACCCACACATACAACCACCCACACATACAACCACTCATACATACAACCACTCAAACAACTACACACACAACCACACACAACCGCACACACACAAACACACACATCTGTCGCCCTCACTCTATCTATTCCCCTCACTCTATCTATCTATTGCCCTCACTGAATCTCTCTATCGCCCTCACTCTCTATCAATCTATCTATCTATCGCGCTCACTCTATCTATCGCCCTCACTCTATCTATCGCCCTCACTCTATCTATCGCCCTCACTGTCTATCTATCTATCGCCCTCACTCTGTCTATCTATCTATCACCATCATTCTGTCTATCTATCTATCGCCCTCTATCTATCTATCGCTTCACCACAGCATCCCTCAGGGGCACCACAGCATCACTCAGCACCACCACAGCATCACTCAGCACTACCACAGCATCACTGGTTCAAATATGTTCTCTCAATGTTTCAAGCTTTATTGCAAATGTCACAAAAAATGTTAATATTTCACTTCTGTTCTTGGATTTTAGTCACTGAACATAATCTTCACAACAGTTATTTACAAAAGTTTAAGCTATTGCCATTAAAAATTACAATCACTTATATTTAAGTATTAATTATTAAAAAAAATTAAAAGCCAATGTTAATTGTAATATCAATACATCTAAGTAAAGGCAATACAAAACATGTGACATTACAAACACTAAAAGTGTCACATATGCTAAAGTTAAAAGTATTGGCATTGTAAATCACAAAACATAAATATAAAATGTCATTTACAAAACCAATAGCTCCAACTTTCCTACTGCGAGACCTATTGGCAACGCCAGTGCTTGTTTCCTCTATCCACCTATTCTCTCGCTTTCCTTCTCTTTACTCCCTCTTTACTCTCCCCTCTCTTTTCGTCTTGAAGCCACCTGTGCCTGCAGCAGTTAATCTCAAGGAGCTAGGGAAAGTGACAGAGACACCTAGAGCGGCCCTGGGCCTTCTGAAGTGGCCTCCAATGGTAACAGCCCACCGGGAAAATGCCCGATGGAGTAAAAGGCCACTCCGGTCCTGTTAGCATCTCACGGCTCCTATGGCCATGCTGGTGCTGTGTAGCTGCCTTTATGCTTTAGTATGTCTTACAATTAATGATAACTTGCATGTCTGTCGCTCACATACCATCACCAATCACACTGCTAGCTGCTTCATTCCATAATATGATAACCACACCTCGATAGTCATCACGCACAACATGAAAACACTTCCCACGTAGGCTCAAAACAAGAACTCGCCCCCGACTGCACACCCCGAAATGTGTATCGCTACCCATAAGGGTGAGCACTTCAGTGCCCCACACAGAGGTCATAAGCGCTATACAAATGCTTCAATCCAAAAGAAGATAATACAGTAAAAAATATTTAACTGCCTGTTACAGAACACATTTCTGGAACCAAACTTTTAGAAATGCCGAAGATCCATACATTCAGCACTGCATACAGACATCAGGATGACGATGGGAGCTGTATAGAACACAGAGGGGCAGATTTTCAAAAACGACACACAGGGCAGCGCAGCATCCAAAGAGGCAGCGCTGCGTTGAGTGACAGGGAGGGAGCAGTAGAGAGCCATATCTTCAGAGATAAGACTCTGTCCTCCCCTCTCCCCAGCGCTGGCGCTGATTTCAGCTGCAGAGCGCCATGCACACACCTTAGCGCCATGCACACACCTTAGGGCCATAGAGCTAGTGTGTGTGCTTGAGTCCAGCTTAGGTTTTGTACAGGATGGGTATCCTTCCTGTAAAAAATACCATTCCTAGACAATTTTAAAAGCTTTTCCCACTTTGTTAGTGGGCTGCACAGCACAGCACACATGCAACGCCGGAAAAGAAAGGAGAAAAAAACATTTCTCCTGTTAGTGCCTCCTTTGAAATGGTGTTAACTTTTAGCACAAAACCCTGTCTACAATTCTTTGTAGATGGGGTTTTGCTTCAAAAGCCCTGGGTGGTTGTATGGGAACGCTCATGTACCACCCATGTAACTCACCTTTGCGCTAAGTAACAGAAAGCAGTGCTTAGCGCTGCTTTGCGCTACTTTTAAGGTACTTTCCAGCGAAAAGCTGTTTTGCGCTGGAAAGTAAATTTAAAAAAAAGTGTTGGTATGCATCACTTTTGTGACGTTAACCCAGCGCAAAAGGTTTCAAAATCTACCCCTAAATTTGCTTTGTGCACTATTGCCTTTTGGTAGCCCAGAGTATAAGAAAACGCGCAATGGAAACAGCGAAGGAAGCAGTGTCAGCGCCAGATAAAAACGAAAGACTAACCACATCCATGCTGTGTGCTCTGCAGGGAGACTGGCAGCCAGACTACAGGCTCTGCCCCCCCTTTCCACTCCACACCAATCTCTGCTCAATCTGTGCTGAGGTTTTGCGAGGAAGGAGACACACCCACGTCACAGGATACACCAGCCAGGACCAGCTCATCTCTGGAAAGAACCAGCCTCCCCAGGCATGCTACACGCCAGAGGGGGCCCAGGAGGAGCCCTGCCACCACAGGGGAACATCTGGCTCAACCCAGGCTCGAAACACTCTAGCCAACAACATCCCTCTGGAGCCTGAACTCGCAGCAATGGGAGGAAAGAGAGTCAGACAGGAACATGTGGTACAGACCAGACCCCATGACTAGAGAGTGGTGAGACGGGGAAGTCTGCTACTGACTGCGTGAAGGTGGGAGGAGGAAAATGCCACTGCGCAAGCCAACGGAAGGCCACCAGGGGTCTGGTGGGAGAGATGCTGGTCTGTCCAGGCCCATTGAGGACCAGCAGACCAGTGGAAGACTGTATCAGTTGCGCCTGCTCTGGGGAGGCGTAGGATTCTGACACATTCCCAGGTTTACAAAAATTGTAAATCTGGGAATGCTGCAGAATTCATGGGAACACCCACAGCAACACCCATGGCATGCACCTTTTACAAAAAGCGATGCGTGTAAAGGGGCCATATTTACAAGGCCAATGAAAGCCACGCAGGGTGGCTTTGCGTGGCCTTGTAAATATCTGCCAGCACACTGCGTCACTGGTGCATCACAAAAAGTGACGCACCAGCGGCACAATGGGCTTGTAAGTAAGTCCCCTTATGTTTATAGCTGGTGTCTTCTAGATAAGGGGATGGGGAGGCACACCAGGCGCTATAGTGAGGAAAGAGGAGCTAGGCTTTCTTCAGAAGTGGACCGGCTTCGTGGGGGTAGGACTGACGCCTCCCATGTACTACGGAACCAACACTATAATTGAGTGTCAACACGAGCCGATACTGATGCTGAGCAGTTGCGACCCTAATGGGGTTGTGTTTTTATGATCTACAAAGTACCACTTTTTAGGGTGCTGTAATGGTGGTCACATATACACTTTAACCCTGATTGACCGCCACCAAAAAGTGTAGGTAGATCTTCCTGGTCCTGATGAATTGCCAACTAGTAAGTTAACAGGCAAGAAACATGTTGACCTTTCTCATAAGCGCATAGACTCCCCATCCTTAGAGTAAAGATACGCGCCCTTTTATTACTTTTAATTAGGGTAGGGGCCACATTCATTAAAATTTGTCTTGAGTGGACCACCTCCCCTATTTTAATCCACTTCCTTACACTCCACTTTCACCTTTCATCTAGGGCCCTCACATGCACCTCACCCACCGGCAAAAAAGGAAAAAAGATCTCCGCCAAGAAGGCCCCATGACGGGTGCCGATCGGGTATTGCACCGCCGACCCGATAAGGAGCAGACCCGATGATGAAGCAAGACACCTAGCTGGCTGGGTGTGTAAGGGTCTTTTTCCTAAAGGAGAGGTCTCTTCTCCCCACTTACATGACTCTATACCAGTCATGTAGCCCTTGCATAAAACACACTTTAACTCCTGCTTTTTATGTTAGGAACTGCATACTAATTTTGCATCGCTTTCTTCAGAAGTGCCTGGTCCCTTCCTAATACATTGGGCTGTAAGAATAATCTAATTGAAGCAGCCATCGGATAGATGGCAGGTGGTGCATGGTGATTGGTGAGGCACACAGTATCTGTTGTTAGGGAAAGCCTTTGAAGGGGCTCAGATTTTGTCTGTCTTCCTGATCTCTGTGAGAAGGGGTTGTAAATAGCTGGATGCCACCTGCTCACACCTCTTTGTATTTCTGTGGTAGGCGCTCCACCTGTATTCTGTTGTTCTGGGCAGAGCAGCATTTCAGAGAAAAGCTAGGTCTAGAAGGTACAATGTATTTAGGCAAATATAATAATGACAGTGTGCAAGCTACCACCTACTTTACCGGTGCCCAGCCTCATCAGTATTTTCAAAAATGAACAATTCTATTTCGTTGGGAGCTACTGTGATTGATATTTATATTTAATAATCAAACATTTCTCATATTCTACGATTGATTCTTATTTATTATTCCGATGGCATGATAATGGCATTCGTAATACAGATTATAATTTCCAACACCAATTTTTGCCTTTTTCAGAGGCTACATAGAATATAATCTGCAGCCACCGTGAATCAACATCATATTCAGCGAACGCATGTTTCGCAACATGCCGCTACTTCAGGGCTTCTGCTGGTTTTGCGGTGCTAAATGGATGATAGATCCAGAAGGTGGTCTAGTCAGGACACATAAAAAGGGAACTGCCCCAAACCGGTTCCAAAGAAGCAGACCTGAAATACATATCCTCTGTCTGAGAAATCTGTAAAAAGATGGGAGATCAAGGCACATTGTTGCATGTTGTTGTGGTCTCATGCAGGTGGTACACCACAGATTACTATGCAGCCAAAGGTTGGTGTCACACGGACAGCCAACTCTCCCCAGAATTGAGAGAATATTGCCTGTAGTCTGATCTGAAAGAGGAATTACTGAACTGTCCTTAGTGTCAAGATGTCCTGTGAGTCAGGGAAGAATGCACCAACCGTGCAGGGGCTGCTGACCGTGGAAGGAACTGCAGTGGCAGTCAGGGCCAATGCAAGTGGCTGTGGAGGAAAATCAGGGTGCACTGGATCATCAGATCTTTTGACTATGGACTAGCATTGTAACACCTGCTCAGGATGATGAAATTGCAGACAGAGATTGCTGGCAGTCAACAGGAGAGGTGAGCACAAAGGGCAATCATGGAAACCAAGGCAGTGGCGGCTGCCAGGAGGGAAAAGAGTGAGGCAGCGCGGGGTACAATAATAAATACATTGAAATTAAAACGTACCTGCCTTCTCGCCACCTGCCGTCTCGGTGCTCTTCTCCTGATCACAGGCGCCCAGACTCCCCTGCACCAATCCAGACGCTGCTCTCATGCTGGTAATACTATTACTCTGCATGAGAGCAGACCCGGATTGGGCGAAACGGGTTGGTTTTACACTACCAAAGGGACTGGGAACCTGTGCCTGCTGTTCTCCATGCAATAGCCTGGAGACATCTAAGTGTGCATGATGGTTTGGCTGTCCTAAGAAAGTCGGACAAACCGCCATGCGCACTTGCAGTGCCCACTACTGCAAGAGCCCTCCATGCTTGCCCGTCAGAGGATGCCTCGCCCCAATACTCGGCTCGGCTCCGGTCATGGAAAATAAAATGATAACAAAACTGCTTTGTTATCATTTTATTTTACATGTTTTTAACTGCTGATTGAGGGAGTGATGCAACGCTCCTCCACCATAACAGAGGAGCTGCCGCTGGACCAAGGTCCTTAGATTTTTTTATCCCCTCCTCAGAGTTTTTGTGACTTGAACAAACTATTCTATGTTTGTGACTTGAACAAACTATTCTATGTTTTGGTTACCCACCACTGAAATATGTTCATTCCGTCCGGAAGTGGCAAAATACTCTAGAAGTGGCCTTTTGAACAGTGTGAAACATTCTAGGTTGGATCTCCAGAAATGGGTATAGCGCTTCACAAATGTCTTCCAGAAATGTGAAAGCTTCTTGATGTGGTCTACACAGCTAACTGTACTACACCATATGTCTTGGGTCAAATAGGACGTGATTTTCCAGCTGTTGCCTCTAGAAAAGGGAAAATATAAAGAAATGTCTATATCAATTTCTACATGCGGATTACAAAACTGGCCATAAAACTTCAATTGAATCGTATGGGAAAAAAACACACTTTTTTTGTTAATACATTTTTATTACTATCCTATAAAGGGCATTGCAATTTGCTTTACAAAAGGGATGCACCAGTCTCCTGCTACATTACTTTACCCCACATTCCCATTTACCCCTTCAAACTGGTTGAATCCTGGTAGAGTACAGCCCCACGTCAAGCCTTTCATAGTCAGTTCCTTTCACCTTCCCTCCCACAATCAGCTCGGACTACGCCTTGGGAAGCCCTCCACTCCCTCCCTCCCCACCAACCCACCAACCTAACCAACAAACAAACCACCAAAGCTGCACCACCACTAAAAAACTCAAATTAGACGTTCATTGAGCTCAGTGTAGGGGATCATCACTGCCTATCTCTCTACAACATCCCTAGGACCAAGAAGCAGCTTTTCAGTTCCAAGCTCCTAAATACACTCCTGACTTTCATGCACCATTATCTCCCCTATTCTCCACTCCTCCAGGGGATCCTACCAGTGTCAGCAGATCTGGTTCACTCAAACAATAAACCAGATTATCCCATGCTCGTGCCACCTCATGGGAGCCACACCCTCTTTTCGCCTCTCGGAGCACAGCTCCACTCTAGAAGCCCGCCCACTCGAGAAGCTCACCCTATGAAATGCCATATTTGTAAAGCGCACAAGTACCCGAGGGAATCAAGGTGCTGAGGGCCGTTGGGAAGATTAACAAGCACATGCATCAAGGTAGGATTTTGCGAGTCCTTAATTACGAATATTAAGGAATCGCAATTAAGGACTCGCAAAATCCTATGCATGTAGTTGCCACTTGCAAATTGCGAGTCGCTAATAAGGAATGGCTTCCCATTCATTCCTATTGGCCTACAGGCCCATAGCAATGGGAAATTGCATGCGCAATTTGCGAGTACCAATAAGTACTCGCAAATTGCGCATGCAATTTTGAGGGTGCAAGGGCGTCAAAAGGACACTCTGTTGCACCCCTAAAATTGATCCGTGGCCATATGTTGCGCACACACATGTCCCAAGGGCATGTGTGTGTGTAACCTACGAGTTTTGGCTATTTACCATCTGGTATGATTTTGAGGTAAATAGCGGGCCAAAATAGCGAAATCGCTATTTTAAAAGGCATCTTGCATTGCATTTAAGGAATCACAATTTGCGATTCCTTAAATGCAATTGCAATTTGAGAAATAGCAAAATATTGCGATTTCTTAAATTGCGAGTGGCAAGTTGTTTCATGCATCGCAAAAGCTAATTTTGCAATCGCAAATGTCTGATTTTTGCGAATCGCACCGTTTGCGATCACAAAAAGCTTTGATGCATGTGCCTGCAAGCGAGCTATTGCCCAGAGTCACATGATGCTGGGCTAACCTGCCACTGTCAACGGGGATCGAACCGTGAACCCCGTGGTACGGAGTCAGGCACCCTGGCTGCTGCACATTTACCCTCGGGCCTCCAGCGGCTTTCCAGTTCATTGTGATCTTGGATTTCGCAAGGACTAAAGCCAAGTAAGGGAATCAAGATGTAACCTTATGTTTGGTGGCGCATGGGAACCAGTCCAACGAGCAGGGTTCCAGAGGACAAGATAAGCTTCTCCTTCCCCGCACCGTGGGCATGCTGCCCAAGCTGCTTGGTAGAACCTGTTCACTTTTCCTGTGTAAAATACGCCCTATGAAGGAAATAGAAATGTATCAATTTTAAATGGACATTCCTAGATAACCTAGTAACGTGGTCCAGCATGTTTGCCCAGTCTGCTTCCAGCATTAGGTTCCCCAGGTCCCCCTCCCACTTTTCCTGGAAGTCCATCAGAGGTGCAATAGCTGCCCGGAGTGCCCTCTAAAAGCATCTTACTGCTTTGTATATGCCATTGGTTGGGCATATAACATGACAGCTTTGGTGCGTTGGCGGTCCAGCCACTTCAGCCCCCCAGTGTTTCCTGATCGCTGCAGTCACAGCTCCATGAACCTGGAAATAACCCCCAGCAGATTGTGCTCTAATTGTATGTCCTCAAACGTGAGCATCTCACCCATGCAATTCAAGTCTCCTACCCAGGTGACGCCATAAGCCACCCACTTGGCTAGTCCCCCCAGTCACCCGCAAGGGGCAGCACCGCCAACCTCTGCAATGGTATATCAGGGAAGTACGAGAATCTCGTCTGAGTTTTCTGTAGGCAACGTAACCAATAGTGCCTCATAACATGGAACAAACAACACCAATCCAAATTTGACTTCCTCAAATAGGGAAAATACCACAGGTGTTATCTTCATTACTGGAAGAATACTGCAGCTGCCACATCAATGACTGGAAACTACATTCTAGATGTAGTACTTAGGAATGAACACTAGACAAACGAGACCTTGGGTAATGGGTGCATTCATCAATGCCTCCTCCAGAAATGGGCACAAATCCCTAGACATGCCCTCCAGAAGTGGTCACAGTTCTACTGATAATGCCTCAAGAGCCATACAACTCACTCATGGAGTGTTCTACACAAATGGAAAGAATGTTCTGGAAGAGGCCTCGGTTGCATGTCAATATTGTATAGACATATTGTCTGCCGTACATATTGTGTCCTTAATACTGTTGAGAACAAATTTCTCCATTCAGTGTAGATACCATATTGTTAACTCAAATGTGTGACATTTTTGTATAAGATATTTAGTACGACATTCTGACACGTTTCTGGTACCACATTCAACATGCCTCCCATGGTCTTGTCACATTGTTCACTTTCAGGTCACGTAAAGCACAAATCTCAACTTCCTTCTTCTGATTGAGATCTCACCTCCCGTCATGTTTCATGCTACAGGATTTGTGTGTTCCTTCAACGTGTCGATTTGCATGTGGCCTATTAACGAGAACCAAAAAGTGCGATTTGAAGGGATGTTAGTCTAGTGCTGTACCAAGATGCCATAGGGCCTGACGTAATCAGGACCTTTACACCGGGGTTGAAAGTGACAAAAGTTGCAATTGGGGTGCAATGGGCCCAGTGGCAATGCGCCAGCCGCCCAATGATAGCAATGGCTGTGTGTATTCCCCTTAATATAAGATCACACCTATAAGCACCTGCACCATCTGAGCTTTGACGGACAGGCCTCATTGCAATACTAAGGCATAAGAGGGCAAGGAGCAAACCATTTGATAGGGCAATGCTTCCCATCTCCACAGGTTCAGGCTGGACTGTTCCCATGGGGAGCAGGGTCAAGACTGGTTTGTATATGGCTGGGTTTAAACTGGAATGACACGTGGAGCAAAAACACAATGGATTTAGGCCCAGATCTCTGTTCTGGGGTGAATGTTTGACATTATTAAACATTCTGTCCATCAATTGTTCTTTTTTCATTTGTCACCCCGAGTGGGAAGGGTATGCCCAGACGTGGGTCCTGTGCTCTCCATGACACTGGAGTCAAGCTAGCTTGGCTGATGAGGGGTAAATCCCCGAAACCAGTCCTAGGGCACTTGTTTTCAGTCCAGGAAGGACCTGGCCTGGCAGTTCGGGCTGGACTGTTCTCATGGGGAGCAGGGTCAAGACTGATTACTATATGGCTGGGTCCAAACTGGAAATGCATGGTGAGCAGGGCACGAGTCGGGGTACCACGCGGGTGGATGGCATCCCCCCACTTATTTTCGAGGGTTTTCCAGGGTGGACGCCGTCCACCCTGCTCAATCAAAAAGCCGTCCACCATTTACAATCAAAACCGCGTCCACCCTTACAAAATAGGTGCGCGCAGGTGGATGGCTGAAATCGGAAGTTTCTCGGACTGCTGCAGGACACCACGCCGGTCACCACGCCCCTTCACCTACCAGGTTCGCCGTTGCAACCAATGGATGGACGCCGTCCCCCCTGCGCAAAAGCGCTACAACACATACCTATTTTAACAGGTTTTTGCCTTTCGTGACGTCACTTCCGGTCTTGACGTCATTTCCTGTCTGTGAGCGTCCCCCCACTTCTAGGATTTTGCCTTTCGTCTCGTCACTTCCTGTCTGTGAGCGTCCCCCCACTTCTAGGTTTTTGCCTTTCGTGACGTCACTTTCGGTCGTGACGTCACTTCCTGTCTGTGAGCGTCCCCCCAATTCTTTATTTAGGACTTGTGCCCTGATGGTGAGCAAAAGAAACAGATGGATTTAGGCCCATATCTCTGTACTGGGGTGAATGTATGACATTGTTCTGCATTCTGTCCATCAATTGTAGTTTTTGCATTTGTCACCCCGAGTGGGACGGGTATGCCCAGACATGGTTCCCGTGCTCTCCATGCCACTGGAGTCAAGCTAGCTTGGCTGAAACCCTGAAACCGGTCCCAGGATGCTTGTTTCCGGTCCAGGGAGGATCTGGGCAGGATTGATCCCATGGGGAGCAGGGTCAAGACTGATTTGCATATGGCTGTGTTTAAACGGCATTAAAACGATGGATTTAAGCCTATATCTCTGTACTGTCTGGGGGGGATGTTTGACATTGTTCAGCATTCTGTCCATCAACTGTTCTTTTTGGCCATCTCCACGGCACACACGTCCTGCATAAGTAATCCTGACCTGAGGCATTACTGACAATAAAATATCCCAGCAGCTCAGAAGGGTTAGCAAAACCCCATTTGGTTATGAATGAACATGAAACAAACGGAGACGTGAAAGATAGATTTTTATGACGCTTTAGCCTTGTCAGTGCAGAGCGTCAGCGGCATGCAACACGGGCAGTGCAGACAGTGTTTCATAATCCCTCAGAAGTTACGCAGTCAACCAACGTCCTCGCGATGCACAAGCGACTCCCCCCCCCCCCTCCTCCTTCCTCGAGGGGGAGACGTGGGCACCGGGCCTGGGAACAGCTCCAAGGCATACTTCTTGCCACACCACGGAGACTTTGGTCGGAAATAAATCTGTACCCTTTGCCCCTTCAGGAATTAATTCGTTCCATGAAAGCTTTATGTAATTTCCTCTTTCTGGCAGCAGCAGTGCATAAATCAGATGGGGCCGAAAGCTGCTTATGCTTATTTCAATATGGGTCCCTGGGCCTTGAATGTACACAACACATTCGCAGTTTACTTGACGCAGAAATTAACCGATCCTTGCGGACCCTGCGAATAGTTCAGCAGGTGCAGCGGCACCGGGGCCCGGAGATGAAAGAACCTATTGCACTAAAATTACAGCTATTTTTTTACCAAACAACTAGGAATCAGAGGCATTCTTTCCTTGCTTGATCAGGGGCCCTAGAAAACCTTGCTATGCGACTGCTCTCATCTGTGTTTTATTGTATTGTATTGTAATTGCATTTATATAGCGCTTACTACCCCTGACGAGGCGTCAAAGCATTTTTTCGGCGAGTAGCACGCTACTCCGGGACCCATAGAGGATTAGTGTTGAATTAGTATAGTGTAACATGCAAGTACATTTTAAGTGGTGGATAGGTTAATCAGTTAATTGGATTTGGAATGATAGCAGAAGGATAGAGGAGGACAAAGGTTTGTATTTATATAGCGCTTGTTGACACCCGCTATTCAGGAAGCCTACAAAGGATTAGTGGTGAATTAATATGGTGAAATATGAAGTAATTTCAGTGGTGGAAATTAGTCAGTTACTTGGAGTGAGACGGAAAGCGGAGGGATAAAAGGGGAAGAAAGATTTGCATTCATATAGCACTTGTTACCCCTGATGGGTGTTGAAGTGCTTTTCTGGCGAGTAGCACGCCACTCCGGAACCCATAAAGGATTACTGTTGAAAATTAGTATAGTAAAAAAATATGAAGTAATTTGAGTAGTGGATATGTTATTCAGTTATTTGGGTAGTATATTAGTATAGTTTCATATGGAATTTGAGAAGTGAACATGTTAGTCTGTTAATTTCGATTGAAAAGGATAGTGGAGGAATAAAAGAGTGAAGGATTTTTTTGCTGTTTTTTTAGGTCTTAGCAGTAGGAGGAGGCTTTTGGATGAGTAAAAAGGAGTTTTGGAGGGGAGGGCTTAGAGGGAAGAGTTTATAAAGGTTAGTGTTAGGGGATCGGTATAGTAAAAGAGGTGTCAGATGATGCAAGGAGGGGTAGAGTAGGTGAGAGTCTAGAAAGGGTTATTTTGGCAATCATAGTAGTGGTAAGGGGTTTGGGATAAATGAGAGAGTGGATGTAGAGGATATATTGATAGATGTATAGGATGAGAGATAGGGTAGTGCATTGGAAAGAGTAGTAGAAGAAGTTTGAAATGAGTCAGAAGGTTGGGCTAGAAGATATATTGAGCGAAGTATAGGCTGAAAATAGGGTAGTGCATTGGAAATGCTAAATTAGAAGAAAGTGATAAATATATAGATCCATAATTACATTCCAAGTATATAGATAAATAAAGGAGGTAAGTATATGTAGATTAAAGATATTGATAGAGGCACAGGATGAGATATAGGGTAGTGCATTGGATATACTTTTTCAGGAGAAAAGTAACAGACACACAGATCCAAGTACATGGAAGGTACATGGATGCACAATGGAAGTATGTACATGTAGACCAAAGATGATTTTTATTTATTTATTATTATTTTTTTTTCTCTCAACAACATAATTATTTTATGTTAATACAAAGTAATACATAAAGATAGGTACATATCTATATTGAAAAAAATGGTGGTATACAGAGGGATATCCTGTAAATTTCTGTTTGCGTATGGTGCTTATGTGGGGAAGAGCCAAATCTTGAGTAGTTTTCTGAAGATAAGCTGGTTGTCGGTGGACCTTATGTTGGGGGGTAAAGAGTTCCATAGTTTGGCTGCTTGAACAGAGAAGGATGTACCACCCATGGTTTTTTTCTTGTATGGTGGGATTTTGAGGCGAGATGCTCCTTTAGAGCGGAGGTTCCTTTGTTGAATGCGTTTGGTGATTTTATTCCTGATGAAGAGTGGTCCCATTCCATGTATTGCTTTGTGGGTGATACAAAGCAGCTTGAACGTGGATCTTCTGGTAACCGGTAACCAATGCAGGGCTTTCAAGGCAGGGGAGATGTGGTCTCGCGGTTTGATATGCAAGAGTAGTCTGGCAGCTGAGTTCTGAATCCATTGTAGTCTTTTCATGGTCGTTAAAGGTGATCCGGGGTAGAGGCTATTGGCGTAATCGAGTTTGGACAGAACAAGGGAGATGGTAGCTGGACCTTGTGTGGAAAGCCCAAATGAGGGAAAATTTGTCGCTGCGTTTTCATAGTAGCAAAGCTTGAGCTTGCTAGTTTATCCACTTGGGCATTCATCGACAGCTTGGAGCCCATGGTCATTCCGAGGTTTCTTACTTCCTTCGATACTTTAGGCAGTGATCTCAGTTCATCAGGCCATGCGGCAAGCGGTTTGTAATGTTTCCAATCGCCACACGTGATTATTTCAGTTTTTGAAGCATTGAATTTGAGATGGCTTCAGGTCATCCATTGATCCACGGCTCTGAGACAGCTGAAAATTGGTGATTTTCCAATGTCTTTGGGGCATTCCAGTTGAAGGACTATTTGCATGTCATCTGCATAGTTATAGCACGTAAGGTGAAATTTATTGATCAGTACTGGTAATGACTTCATGTAGATGTTGAAAAGCATGGGCGAGATGATAGAACCTTGAGGGACCCCTGCTTTTGTGGAGTACGTTTTGGACGAGAAAAGTGGGGTATGTATGACATTAGTTCTGTTTTGAAGGTAGGAGGCGATCAAGTCTAGAGCAGTTCCCTCTATGCTGGCTTCATAGAGTCTTTGTTTCAGAGTGTCATGGTCAACCATGTCAAAGGCAGCTGAGAGGTCCAAGAGGAGTAGCGCAGCAACCCCGTTGCGGTCAACTGTATTCTTTAGGTCATCCCAGATGGCAAGGAGGGCAGATCCGGGCGGAATCCTGTTTGGAAGTCTGAAAGTATGTCATTCTCTTCAATAAATTGTGACATCTGGGTTAACGCTGCTCTTTCTGTCAGTTTGCCCAGGAACGGTCAATTTGTAATGGGTCTGTAGTTGTCATGGTTCAGCGGGTCCAAGTTTGTTTTCTTCAGTAAAGGGCGTATGTATGACTTTTTGAGTTCTTCTGGAAATATTCCAGTAGTTAAGGAATCGTTGATGATTCTTCGTACTGGAGTGGCAGCAGAGGTTGTTAAAAGAATTGTCTTGAAAGTTTGTGGAGGACAGGGGTCAGAAGGGCTGGCGGCAGGCCTGCTTGCTTTGACCAGGTCCATAAATTCATCATGTGAGATGTGTTGGAAGGAATGGAGAAGCTTGATTAGAGCATTCTTGGATTGTTGTTTTGCACAAGGGTTAGTGCTGGTGCTTTGTTTCTGTTTTTAGTACGATTCCAACGTGTCTGCTTTGTCCGTGTAATGATTTGCCACTTTGTCTGTGAAATCTTGAGTAACAGGATGAGTTCCTTCTAGGCAATTTGGTTTGCGAAATTCATTGAGTATTTTATAGAATTCTTTATTTGCACATTTAGGGTTTTGAATTCTGTCTGAATAGTACCTTTTCTTAGCTTTTTTGATAGCAGACTTGTATAATCTGTTCATTTTCTGTAGGTGAAGTTTGTCTCTGTCCTCTTAGAGCTGAACCACCTCAGCAGCTGGGGCAGCAAAGCACCCCCTTCATAATTTTCTGTCAAATTTCAAGGCCTCGGATTTCTGGCACAGGCAGCAGACGCTGTTTTCTTTCTCAGCTGCCAGGAGCTTGTTTTCCTTGCTCTGGCTTCCGGCCAGCGTTCTGACGATCCTCGCCTCTGCTGCCATTTCAGCAAGTATGTTTATTCCCTGTCTCAGGTCTTTTGCTGTAATGGGTTTCAGGTTGCTGAAGGTCGGAACAGTGGCCTGTCAGTGACAGATGTCTCCATTAGGCTCATAAAGAATCCCTATATTGTGAAATTCAATCAAAGAATGATGGACAAGTTCAGAAGCAAGCAATTCTCTCAAATGAAGTTGTGAGACACGCCACCTAGTGTTAGGATTTAAGCATTCAGCCAGTAGGTGATGCTCATTAAGGCCCTCTGGGGTCCTCCTGCCTTTATTACTGAATACTCTTAGATGCACTCCTACACCTTGCATTGCCAAAGACACTGTATTCCAGTCCAGACTCCCAGCAACCTCCCTGATGCATTATGGTCCATTGTAGTCCTCTCTGTCTTCAAACCCTGCCCCTAGGAAGAAATGATGTTTCTATGAGAAAATGATGGGCAGCAACACCTGTATCCTGTTCAGTACCACAAAGTTTTATTCTCTTTGACATCAAACGCTGATGAAAAGGGAATCCTTTGCCATAAATATCTTAGACCTTCATGTACCCTTAAAGGCTTGGACTTGATGTATTCACAGGGCTCACTATTAAAATTCCTTTATTTAGACTCTGCTTTCTGATTAAGGGATTCTTTCCAATGTGCCATGTGGTCACCATTCCTTGGGCCCCAGTTCCTTATCCAACACTCCTAGTCTATGCCCAAACACTTATTAGCGTGCCCGCTGATCATCAATGAAGGTGTCAAAGACTTCCCTCTTTTCCAGTAGGGATTCTTTATAGGTAGGATAGTTTACATAAAGTTATCTTCTATATGCTGAAAAAACCAAGGAAGAGGTATTGGAGCTCAGTCGAGGATCCCACTGCATCTCCCTATAGACTTCCCTTTTCAGTCCCATTTTCCCCACTTGCCTCAAAAAACCAAGGAGGTATTAGAGCATTATTCATAATCCGATTGTATCTGCTGAAGTACTATTGTACGCGCTTTATATAGTGACATAAATCTCTCAGTTTCCTCCCCTTTTACTGCAGAAGGGAAGTAATTGACTTAGCCCTGGTTCGACCCACTCCTTACCCTACCAAGATTAGGTACAAGTGGCGAGTCCTCACTCCCCTGTAAAACCATGGACCCACCCATCTATTTTGGATCAGAACCATGATGACCGCCTGGAGATGTGCAGGTCCTGAACGCCGCACAGGCAGGTGAGCCTCTGGCTGAAAACATGAGTTGAAGCACATCTCCTCTACTTCTGTGATGGTAACTGAGCCAAGTCAAATTTGTGGCCTGGGTCTTGGGTAGTGTAGCGGATGACCTGGTAGTGTCTGGCCAATCTGACTTGTCCCTTGCAAGTTTAGGATACCCCTTACCTGAAATCTGTGACACCTGTTCAAGTATTCTATTAAAACGAACATTTTGCACTCTCGGCCTACAAATGATATTTAGTGACCACTACAATTCTTCAGCTGTATTTAGAACGTTCAGACAATTCATGGAGCTGTACTCTGGTTGTTCAGCCATTTTGTGAAGAGTTGGGTTTTCTGTTCATCTTTGAAGGCTGGCAAATTTAGAATCCTGATATCTTCTGTTAATTTGCGTTACATTATTGGTGTTTAGCAAGAGAATGACTCTTCAAAAGTTTTGGGGGTTTTCTTTATAGATTTTAGTTTAGGGATTTGAAGTAGGAGGCAGAATTTGCTGTGAGAATTCTTCTTCATTTCGTGCACAGAGTAGGAAAAAGCACATAATGCATTAGATCAGCTGACACAGAGGGATTAAGAATTTACAAGATTTTAACAGACGGTGAAAATGAAACCCTTTTTTCTTGGGTTCTAAACAATCAATTGGAGGATTTTGACATGTTAGCCAATGCATTGCAGAATGATGTCTGACTTCTCAACTTACGGAAATGCTTTAATGTTATCCGTCAAAGTTTATTACTATCAGAGCTTCATAGAGTTTTTGGGTCTCCTTTCAGCCACTTGAAAGCACTATGATTGGTGAGAACCAGATTTGTATTCTCGTGCAAGGAAGAAAAAGTTAGAATCCTATTAGAAATACGATGGATCACTCCAAATGTTTTTAACTTACAAACCTGAATGTGAATTTAATCGGTTCTATTTTCTGTTCCTTCCTGAAGTGTCTGTGGTTCGGTTCTGTGCTGTGATAAGTGTTCTGTGCATTCCACAGTTTGGGACCCATGAGAACAAGAGATCTCCCGCCATGTTTCGGACATTTTTGATCAATCGACTGGGCAGAGAGAAAGCACATGTACTCAACATTGAACTGAATGATGGAGCCGTGGAAGGTTAAAGTCAATAACACACATTGTCAAAGATCCACAGGTGTAAGAAGCTGGCTCTGTATATACTATACCAAAATGAGGCATAGTATTCTTTGGTTCTTGGTCATTTCTTGCTTGAGGAGGCAAGGTTCGGGGTGCCCATAAATACTAGATTCAGGGGCGTTACAGGTGGGTAAAGGTTGAGACCAACGGGTCCCTTCCTTGGGATGGGTACACCCCCTATTTTGCCACCCTTCAGTGGGAGGGGGCATGTGCCTCACTCTGGTTGGCTGGGTTCCCCATCTGCAAGATGGCGGGGGCTGGGGGTTGTGCTTTACCTTGCCTCCTCCACCTGAGGGGTGGGTGTGCAAAGGTGGGCACATTTCCTTTCCTCACTTGGTTTTCCTGCTGGTTCTCACGCCCAAAGTGGGGGTCAGAACCAGTGGGGACCAGTTGCTGGAAGCAGCAAAAGGCCCGGGGAAGCTCACAAAGGCGGCCAGCCTTTAAAACTTCCCCTTTGTGGACCTTGGCCATCCTGGGGGAGGAGGCTTGGCACCTCGTCCCTGGATGTGCAATGTTTCAGACCCCCGAGAGCAGCAGTCTCCCGATCCAGGGGTCCAGAAACATGTCTGGTGGTGGCAGCCGGGGAGAAGCCACTCAGCCTGGACACTAGTGTTAGGTCATTTTTTCATGGGGCATCTCTAAGATCCCCTCTGTGTGCATTTTTCATTAAATCCCACACTGGCATCAGTGTGGGTTTAATGTGCTGAGAAGTTTGATACCAAACTTTTCAGTTTTCATTAAAGCCATATGGTACTGTGGAGTTCGTAATGACAAACTCCCAGCACCATATACTCTTAATAGCCTTACTGCACTTACATTGTCTAAGAATTGGCTTAGACACTGTAGGGGTCCAGGGCTCATGTACCTGTACCCTCACCACTGGTATAGTGCACCCAGTTAGAGGGGTGTCTGATCCATGCCAGGGCAGTGGGTTATAGGCATGGCACACAGGGATGTTTTCCATGTACCAAAACACGCAGCCTGCAAAGGCAGTGTGTGAGTGTAAAGGTACAGGGCCTCTAAGAGTGTCACAATAACTGCTGCAGCCCTTAGAGGCCTTCCCTGGTCACAGTGCCCTGGGTACCTGGGGTACCATTTACCAGGTGCTGACCTGTAGCCCAGGAGTGCCAATTGGGTTTTGTCTTCAATGCAGTTTTAGGGAAACAACATAGGCCCTGGGTACCTGATTCGTTACAAGGGGGGGGGGTTGAACCCATGCAGTCACGGGGACCTGGGCGCTATGTGATACATATAGAGGGGTCCCCGTAGATAGGGAAGGTGTATTGTGAGTTACATACACTGTAATTATTCGAAAGATACTAGAGCAAAAATTAAAGCAATTGTGAGATTGGCATATATTATTTAATAACCAATACTACGTGATTGCAAATTGCAGTACAAAGTCATATAAATTGCAAGCCCCAAAAGGGGGGGAGGGAGGAAGGGAGGGGTAGTGCTCAAGGAAGTGTAAGAATAGAAGTAACACAGTATCAAGGGGTAACAATACAGAATTAAAGACGGTTATCAAAACAATTACAATACAAAAGCCCAAATACAGGGCAGAATTTTTCACATTTAATAGTTAAATTCAACGGTCACATCTGAACATTAGAGAAATAAGGGGTGTGCCGGAAAATCAACAAAAAGAAAACAGTCGACGTTTCGACCCCTATCTGTAGGCCAATTAAAGTCCTTTCACGGGGTCTTCATCAGGACGTCACACAAGGGAAGGAAGGTGTGGGGCCATTCATGGTTTACGACCCAACTGGGTTCTGTACACGGACAGGAGAGCCACGCTGAACGTCGTTGTCAGTCTGGTGGGGTGGACGACTCAACTCTAGGTCGCTGGAAAATAGACCTTCAAAGAATCAGAGGTTCTGGCGCAGTATATGAAAGGTTTCGGCTGCTGCGCTTAGTATAAGCTCACGGAACGTAACAGCGCCGTCTACAATGGGGCAGAGACCGTGGGATGAGTGGTTCACCAGTAACGAACACACCATGAAGGGATTTTCTATTTGATCAGAGGACAGCCGGACCGCTTCGACTGCAACGCTCGAAGCGGAGGTTAAGTGGATGCGGGTGTCGCCTTTCTGTGTTGTAATCAGGGAAGGGAGACGCAGCCACGTCTGCTCAGGTCATGATGTAGACTCGGGGCCGTTTGTCGTATCGAGCGGTTGTTTAGTAGTCAAGATAGGGCACAGGTACCGACGTCTACTCGGGTCCTGAAAGCGAAATCCGCAGTGTGTACAACGCTGCGGATTTCGCTTTCAGGACCCGAGTAGACGTCGGTACCTGTGCCCTATCTTGACTACTAAACAACCGCCCAATACGACAAACGGCCCCGAGTCTACATCATGACCTGAGCAGACGTGGCTGCGTCTCCCTTCCCTGATTACAACACAGAAAGGCGACACCCGCATCCACTTAACCTCCGCTTCGAGCGTTGCAGTCGAAGCGGTCCGGCAGTCCTCTGATCAAATAGAAAATCCCTTCATGGTGTGTTCGTTACTGGTGAACCACTCATCCCACGGTCTCTGCCCCATTGTAGATGGCGCTGTTACGTTCCGTGAGCTTATACTAAGCGCAGCAGCCGAAACCTTTCATATACTGCGCCAGAACCTCTGATTCTTTGAAGGTCTATTTTCCAGCGACCTAGAGTTGAGTCGTCCACCCCACCAGACTGACCACGACGTTCAGCATGGCACTCCTGTCCGTGTACAGAACCCAGTTGGGTCGTAAACCATGAATGGCCCCACACCTTCCTTCCCTTGTGTGACGTCCTGATGAAGACCCCGTGAAAGGACTTTAATTGGCCTACAGATAGGGGTCGAAACGTCGACTGTTTTCTTTTTGTTGATTTTCCGGCACACCCCTTATTTCTCTAATGTTCAGATGTGACCGTTGAATTTAACTATCAAATGTGAAAAATTCTGCCCTGTATTTGGGCTTTTGTATTGTAATTGTTTTGATAACCGTCTTTAATTCTGTATTGTTACCCCTTGATACTGTGTTACTTCTTTCTTACACTTCCTTGAGCACTACCCTTCCCTTCCTCCCTCCCCCCCTTTTGGGGCTTGCAATTTATATGACTTTGTACTGCAATTTGCAATCACGTAGTATTGGTTATTAAATAATATATGCCAATCTCACAATTGCTTTAATTTTTGCTCTAGTATCTTTCGAATAATTACAGTGTATGTAACTCACAATACACCTTCCCTATCTACGGGGACCCCTCTATATGTATCACTGGGTACCTGATTGGCAGGAGCCTAGGGCACGCTCAGTAAAAGTACATCAGCAGTTCAGCAAAAAGTGAGGGCAACCATGCACAAAGAGGGCACTTTCTTACAACGGGCCCAGAGAGATTCCAGATTCAAGGAGTCCCAGACAGGGCCCAGAGAGACAGGCACAGCATTCCAGAATGCAGGCCTTAAGATTCAGAGACATTTCCTAAAGGAAGTGCCACCTCTAAGAGATAACAATCACTGAAAGCAGTGGCAGCTTCTGATACTCTCACAGTCCACTGCTTGAAGAAGTACATCATTGACCGCCCAAGGTAGATACAGACACCTACCTCCCCAAAAAGCTATGTGGGAAATATCTATCCTCTTTCGAACGGCCTATTGGCTCTCGTGTTTCCAAGAATATGCCACTTTGCATTAAGATGAATAGCTACTGATTCACTGACTTAGTAAAAGCTTTTCCATTGCTAATTTTGATTTTATTTTAGGAACGTAGAACAGTGGATGCCTCTTAATAAGCCTTTGTTTCTTATCATGGGGGTGGACTGACAACCGATAAGCGAGTTCTCTGGATTAATGCATATGTCAGTATTTGATTAATAATGTAATTCAGTGCTGTCTACAAGAGTAAACTCCATTTGCTAATGTGAAGTGCATGGCGTCCTCTTAAAGACACCACGGCTATATTTCATCCCATCGCATAAAAATAAACGCATTGCTATTCTCATTGAACGTCAACGTGCAGGGCTTAAAAGTTGTTTTTCTTAACTGTTAGATGTATAGGGAATGCTACTGGTTATTCTAATAAAAAATAGTTAAGCATTATAGCAAAAATTACATCTGAAAAAAACGCTGTTTTGAAATGTAGAAAAGTTATGTAGGGAAAGTAGCTAGACTAACTCAGTTGAGATAGTTGAGGGAAATTAATCACTGGTTACTTTAATGAGTAAAATAAATAGACATATGATTAAAAGAAGGTATTGACTGGTACTGTGGCATATAATAAAAGTGAATACTTTTCAAATATTACTTTTATTTGTCTGGGGGCAGTCGGTTTGCAAACGTGTGTGGCTCTTAAGGGCATGATATTTGGTTATAAAAAACATGAACCTTAGCTGAAATAAATAAGTATTGGTAAAGCCAATAGGTCTCGGTTTTATATGTTAATAGACATTAATGCAGATATGCAGACATGTACATTTGTGCAAGGATTAGCAACAAGAAGCCAACAGAGGGAGAGGCAGGGAGAAAATAGTAAGCCGTGCGTTGCAATGCATTCATTCCCCTAAAATAGATACATCTAAACAATGCATAGCATTTAGAAAGCAATGCACCATGGGCTCAGCCTCGACGTGATTGACAAAGGCCCACGTCAATGGGTGAAAGAGGCTTGTCAAAAAGCCAGTGGTTGAAAGTGACAGATTCAAAGTCCAGTGCTTGTTATATTAAAAACAGCAGGTCTCTTTAGACACCTGCACTGTCAACCTCAGACCTAAAACAATGACTTAGATGGAGGAACCTATAGGTGAATAGGCTACACGTCATATACAAAAATGATTAAACGAGGTCTCTGGGCTATCGTGAGAGTCTCTTTCCAATGTCTAGATCAGTAGGAGTTTCTGCGTATTATGGACCAGTAGCTGTCTCCCCTTATAAGAAATAAGTCCAATGAAAATTAAAGTTTTCTTTAAGTTGTATCATATGGTCAAGAGTTTTGTGACCCCAGCACAACAACACAGAAAGGGGTAATGGGAACGTTCAGTGATGTGCAGGAACTGGCAGGGTACATATGCAGATATCTAAACACACAGGCACCTTTGCTGCTTTTATGAAGGGGTCCACAAACTTGCAGGTAGTCATGTCCACAAGTTGATGAAGTGAACGAAAACAAATGGCCAGAAAGGTTCAATTACTAATACCGCCCCCTAGTCAATGAATTACTAGGTTGCACAACAGTTTGATTAAATTCATTTTTGTATTTTGTCAAAAACTGTTTTCCATGAAATGCATCATATGTCATCAAAAAACACACATTAGCCTGAGACAGAATAAAGGGAGGGGCTAATCAGGGGCAAAAAGAATGTACTATACCTGTACAACTGTTCCCATTTATTTCTCCTGAATTTGACCCCCTTTTAAATAAAATTACAAATCTCAGGCTGGTTTAGACAAGTAGGCTGTTAGAATAAATTCAAGGTCCGCTTGTCTGTATGTGTATATAATGGACTGGTGCCTCACAACTAAGTAATTTGAGGCATTGCATAGTTGTCTTTGTGATCTTGCACAGTTATTGGTTGTATATGTTCTTTCTAATTTGTGTAACATTTTTAGTGTATGTCATTGTTTATTAATGTGTGTTTTTTGATGACATATGATGCATTTCATGGAAAACTGTTTTTGACAAAATACAAAAATGAATTTAATCAAACTGTTGTGCAACCTAGTAATTCATTGACTAGGGGGCGGTATTAGTAATTGAACCTTTCTGGCCATTTGTTTTCGTTCACTCCATTGTAGAGGTCCAGGCCAGTCAGTGACAGGACCCAAGCCTCCTTTTGTTTCCCCACAAGTTGATGAAGGCATCCCGAAGAAGACCCACCATGTTATGTAGGCATGTCCTTCCTGGATACCTTGCAGACTATCTCCTGGTCCACACACGAGGGTCAGGCCACACCACATATGATAGGAGAAAGTAACAAGCCTAATTACAGGAATCATAAGGATTTGACAAGGCAGAGGCAGATAGGGCCTCTCTGCTCCAGAGGCTTAGCTAAGAAATGATTGAACCGGTGACTAGAATCTGTTGCCATCACTGTCATCCCTCACGCTTACATGAGGGGGGAACACTTTGCTTGAACCACATTCCCAGCACAATGCAGATTCTGCTGTGAAACCCCACCCTAAAACAAGGAGCCCCTCAAGTGGATTACCAGGTTGTCAAGTCCACTAGGATACAATACAGAACAGTCCAGAAAACGTTAAACAGGGTCAGTGGGCTCACCTTCCTTAGCCATGTGTGAATTTCTGAGGCTCCCGGATCACTCACATCCAGGCCACATTGCACAGAAATGCCCTACTCTTTTCATTTGAAAAACTCTGCATAAATGTTAGTCACCATTCCCATATGATGTTTCTCCCTTCATTAACACAAAGAAGTCCAACCAAGAAGAATTCCACACGTGAAAGCCATCAGCCTCTTGAGGTAGTATTGTCCATGGTGACTCTGAAGAGGATTCTTTAACTTGTTGGGAGACTCAAAAACAATACTGAACTCCTAGGTACGGAGTCTATTTCACACACCTAACTGCAAGACTCTACTTCCTTTCAAGAGGGCTACTGTCCTTTTAATAAGATCATTACTTTACACAGCAAACTTACTATACTTTGAAAGGGAACATTATTGCTATACATTAGCAGTGCCAGCACATCTTGGAAGGGCTGGGATAATGCTATGCATTTAATAAGGTAGTACTCTCACTTCACAGGAGCGCTGACATACCTTCCATAGGACAGTTCCAGCTCTGTTGAGCATGAATCTCAAGTTTTAATAGGACAGTTTCAGGATTGTCTAAAGAGGACTTTTAGAGGGGCAATAATAACACCCCAACTGTATCCTTAATTGGACAGCACCAACATTTTTTGGAAGGGCTGTTGTAATTATAATAGAACAATACTGGAAACTTCCGAGCTGTGCTGCGAAGTTCCGAATCAGACAGAAGTGGCACTTCTCAGCAGAGCTCCTATTGGTCAAGTGGGGCACTATTTGCACTTCCTCACACGTCTCAAAATGTTATTGGGACATTGTTGACATGTTTTTTTAGAAGGACTGCTGTATTTGAGGTAACCAATCAGAACTGAAACAGTCCCATGAACATAGCTCTAGCCGCCATATGCTCATGTTCTTTTTTGCTGCACAGCTCCAGATAAGTATCGTTTTGGCTTGTTTCCTTTCTGACCAGTTCATCAGTCTTTAGACTGATATTACTGCTGTTTAAAAACTGGTTGTGCCTAAGTTTATTCTTCTGTTTCCTTGACAGCTTTGCCCCAGTCTCTGCAGCCATATCGCACTGAGGCACATGGAGTATGGCTCATACGCATGCAGCAGTTCCATTTCTATATCCATTTCCACATCATGGTGTCTTGGAACTCGTGCGGACCTTGGACTGCGGTTCTCAGAGTTTAAATTTACTGATCTTTGATAAACATTTCTTACCTGAGGCACTTCTGTGTAATACGCCATGTACGGCTCTTGGGACTTTTAATTTTACTGAGGTGGTTTTATCATGTGGGAACGGACAGCAGACTTTCTGCTGAACATGACTACAGAGGGACACAGCCTGGTAAGAAAGACAAGGCATAGTCTGACCAAACAGGCCTCCAAGACACGTTTGAAAAGCTTAAACAAGCTCTTTTGGCCTTAAAACACGAGATTCGCAACAAGGCGCTTGCTATTCTCCCGCCTTCAGAAGAAGTAGCTGAGCCAGCAGACACACTTGGGCAGGAGGATCAGGGTCTGAAGATGATGTCAGCGTGGCATCTGTGGAATCAAATCAAAAGATTAACAGTAAGAGAGTCAGAGGTATTGATCACCGTTACCGTTTCCAGCCAACTGGAGAATAGGTTCGGATCCGAATAAATGTAAAGACCATGTGGCTGGGAACTCGGAGTCTATGAAGTCTACGTTAGAGGTGACATTCTTTCTTGATGACATTGTTCATCAGGGTTTCTCTGCTTGAACCCCCTTCAGTCAGAATAGCTGCAAATGTTCAGACAATGTCCAGATGCCTTACTGAAATGTAGGTCTAAAACCCTGGTAAATTTATTGGAGGAGTTCTGGCATCACTGCCTCCAGAACACTATATCAATGATGGCGGAATTCTTGCTGGGCAGAGGCAATCTGTTGGCGGGCTGAAATTCCGGACATTTCAGCGATTCCAGTGAGAGGAAACTACATCCAAAGTACTTCTGAGACTTGATGGACCTTTGGGGTCAGATTAGACTTCAGTATGCCTTTTATCCATTTGTCGTGATTCCAAGGGTGATGACGCAGTTAAGGTGTCAGCAAGCAAAGCTGGTCTTAGTGACTCCCTTAAGGGAATCACAGCTTTGGTTTTCAGTCCGCCAAGAGCTGTGCTGTGCACCTCCAGTACTTGTTTCAATGATCCTCTCGGGTTAGCTGCGGTTGACGGCTTGGAGAATTCTGGGCATAAGGAAGGTTGAGATCCTTTCAAATCGGATTTCAGAGTTTAACATGCAAACATGGGCAACTGATATTAAGAGACGTTACAGATTAGCTTGGCATAGATGGTCCTATTGGTGTGCTGAACCAAGTTTTGATCCCTTGGGGATAGAAGTGGTGAAAGTTGCAAACTTTCTAGCTAAGCTAACTCTTTAAGGTAAATTTACTGCACCGTCGATTCTTAAAGATCAGCTATTGCCTCTAGTCTCTTCCACGGGGTAGGTGACATTCATTGATAAAGATGTTCTTGAAAGGTATTTGTATGCAATTCCTCCAGAACCTAAATATTCTTCCTAGTGGAATTTGAAGGTTGTTCTAAAGTTTTTAAAGGAATGGCCTGCAAAGCCACATTTGTCTCCGAAGCAGCTTTCAGCACAGCTAGCCAAACTGCGTCTTTTTTTTCTTGCTGAACAGTCTCACATGTGAAGGACTTTAGATTGAGAAAGTAGGCAATTTACACGAGAGGGTGTAAAATTT
The DNA here is from genome assembly GCF_964261635.1 of Lissotriton helveticus. NCBI lineage: Eukaryota > Metazoa > Chordata > Amphibia > Caudata > Salamandridae > Lissotriton > Lissotriton helveticus. Next base: position 534,959,310 of record NC_136072.1, on the reverse strand, counting down.
GTGAATGCAAAAAGAACCAAGACTTCCACAAAGTCTTCCCAGATGACCCACATCTGTGTGTTTTTCGCTTCCTCAAGTATTATGAGAGGATAAGAGAATTTAGGCTCAGAGGAGTGGGTCAATCTAAACTCGAACCTCAACAGAAACTTTAGATTGCAGCATAAAAGGGATCATGGCAGAAGCAGGCATTGACGGAGACGTTGTCCGGGCATTGACGTATATGTTTTTTTTCTAACTCAAGAAAATGATGGCAATTAAGTCTCTGTTATCAGGTGTTCATTTGGAGGATATTTTCAAAGCAGCAAGTTGGTCGAGTTACTCGACCTTTAAGGAAATGCACGTTAAACCTATACCATCTATGGAATTACAGGTACACCGAGGCGAGGACTATTCCAACCCATTACTGAAATCTGCACTTCAAAACTTATGATTTCACATTTGACTTAAAGTGCTATGCTTTGTTTCTGAGAAATGTCATGTTGGATGCATTTCACTTCCAGCCCGTTTCATCTTTTGACTTCTAAGGTGGTATGAAAGACTAAGTATTTATTTTTAGATTGTGGACGGAAATGAAACATGACCTTCCTGGTCACAGATCTGGATTTTTGGCAGCCAGAAGTAGGAAGATATGTGATCTGCAGCTATAGTTATGTGACTGTTTTAGTGATAATTGGGTTACTTGTGATCAGGTGTTTGAAGTTTTCTCATGGGAGTTTGTAGGAAGCAGGCTTTCTATATAGTGTACTACAAAGAAGTACACTGTGCAGAGAGTCCAGTGAGTTCCCGATTGGCTTACAGGGGCAAAAGCAGATAATACTAATGCTCTATTTGTGGTAGTGTGGTTGAGCAGTTAGGCTTATCAGAGGGCAGTGCTAAGCATTTGTTGTAGTCACAGAGATAATAAATGAGACACACACTCAAGAGTAAATCTGAATCCAATTTAGAAAAATAACAATTCTTTTTCGATATCTTTTCTAACCAAGAACTAGGTTCAAAGGTAAGTACAGTTTTTCAAAGATAAGCAAATAGAGCAAAGTCATGCGCAATTGCGCACCTTACAATCCAATAGGAGGAAAAACCAGGTAGGAAAAAGAATACATGACAAACAGTTGTGGGGGTTCATCCTCCAGGTTTAGAGTACAAGGAAGCCAAAGTCCACTGTTCTACCAACAGGTCATCGGGTGAGTCCTGAATTCTTTCTGAAGCAGAGAGTTGGTGGAGTTGGTAGCTGGCGCACTACGGGGAAGGAGGGCACTCTAAAAACAGGCTGCACAAGGGCTACAAAATGGGGGCTAGGGTCGCAAGGGCCTTGGGGACAAGGGAGCACAGCTGGTTTGTTGTTACCCAGACCGGGTGGGCTGAGTGCAGAGCAGGTAGGTTGGCTGGCCCCGGTGCGTAAAGGTGCTCCTCGCTGTTAGGGGCCAACAGTTGGAAGGCAATTTCAGGAATGCTGTCCACTCTCAAAGTGGATTTTAGGAGTTGTGATGTTCCTCAGGGGCTGCTTGGCTCTGGTATCATTGGAGTATCGACTGGACTCTTCAAAGTCGGCGTTGGTTGCAGGGCGTGTCCTAGGGGTGACTTACCTATACTACATGCAGTGTTTTGCAGGCATGGCACGCAGGGATGTGTGCATGTTGACTCTTCGGTTTTTTATGCACCAAGAAACGCAGGTTGCAACGGCAGTTTGATGAGCTTGGTGAGGGGTCCCTTATGGTGGCACAATTCCTGCTGCATCCCTTAGGGACCCTTTTTAGGTCAAATGCCCTAGGTACCAGCAGTACCATTTACAAGGGGCCTAAAGGTGGTATAATTTGTGGGACAATCATACAGTTTAGGGAAAGAACACTGGTGCTGGGGACCTGGCTAATAGGAACCCAGCACAGTTTCAGTCAAAGTTGCAGAAGGTACCAGGCAAAAAAAGTGTGTTTGTGGGGGGTACTGCAACAAAAAGCCAGTTTCCTACAAAGTTCTAGTTTATTTACTTGGTAATGGACCTGAAGAAAGTAAGACATACTCCTTGCCTCACTGTCCTTAACTGAATTAAAACTTTCAGGCAAAAAATCAAGGTCATTTACATTTTAGTTAAGATCTTAAACAGCAGAACTATAGGTACCGGTATACACCCGTTACAACGGATCTTTTACTCCGCACTACCATTACAACGCGACTTTTACTCCGCATACCATTACAACGCATTGCGCTGGGGGGCGCTCTAGGATAGGGAATAAGTATAATTTACTATCCAACACCTTCCCTAGGGTCCACGGGGACTGGAGTTAGAATAGTAAATTATACTTACCACTATCCAGCGCCCCAAGGCGCTATGCGTTGTAACGGTATGCGGAGTAAAAGTCGCGTTGTAATGGTCTGCGGAGTAATAGTATGCGTTATAACGTCATACATCCATAGGTACCAGACAAAAACAATAATCAGATGAGCTCCAGTGCTGACTGAAGGTGTCTTGAGGTCTCTTTAGGATTTCTAAACCATAGTGCAGACAAGTTTGTTCATTTAGTTTTCTCCAGCGTGATATTACCGATGAAAGAGCACTTTACAAATGCATTGATAAAGGAGAGTAGTCTAGAAAGCGCATGGGTTACAGTATGACTATGTAAATTATTTACATTACAGAGAGTACCTGAAGAAGTAGACATAGGTATTTTAGTGCGAGTATGCATTCACCTAAAGAATTGCAAATTAGGGGTGTATCTAAGTTCAGTTAATTTCTGAGTGTGCTACAAAGTAGTTTAACATTCACGATGGAGGAGCGCGCCTAGGTATTTTTCCCCCCACCACATTTGGAGGTGTACCAAGTATGAAATGCAAAGACAAAAATATAACAGGAACAATTTCCTTGGCATGACCAAACATGCTAATATTTTTAAAGCTGGACTGCATAACGTATTCCTTTCATTTATTTTGTCTAAATTGAGTTGGCAGCTTTACAGAGATTTTTTTTTAAAGCTTCATTTTACTCTAGTGTCTGTCTCTCTGGGCTCAGGCATCGCTGAACAGCCCTCGGAGGGTGTGCAGCTTTTGGCAGCGATACACAGATTGCTGACATCATAGTGCTAATGACAAACATGTTAGATTGAGTGACTCAGCTGCCTCTGGTCCAGCCGTAAATTCCCCAACATGGGTCACACATTCACTACTCAAAACAAAATCAACAAAATAAAAACACACGAGCCCTGCCAAAGAGTTCTACTTACCCCTTCCTTCACTCCCTCCTCCGAGAAGGGCGAGACTCGTAAACAAATGGAGGTGTCTCTCGGCTGCCTTCCGCGATGGACTTTCTTGTCTGCGAGGCCCTTCTTTGTGCCCATGTGATGCCATACAGGGTGCCAGTGTGTCGGGCTCGCCCTGTGTGAGATGTACTTTGTGTGCACTGAGATGAGGGAAACATCCTTTACAACGCAACTTTTACCACGCAGTGCCTTTACGACGCAACTTTTACAACGCAAACCATTACAACGCATTGCGCTGGGGGGCGCTCTAGGATAGGGAATAAGTTTAATTTACTGTCCAACACCTTCCCTAGTGTCCACGGGGACTGGAGTTGGAATAGTAAATTAAACTATTCACTATCCAGCACCCCAAAGCGATATGCGTTGTAAAGGTATGCAATATAAAAACCGCGTTGTAAAGGCATGCGTTGTAAAAGTATGCGTTGTAACGTCATACATCCCTGAGATGAGGATGCACTGGCGTCAGTTTACGGCACCTGCCCAGCACAGACGGCCTCTAGGTCCGAAGACAGAGGCGAGCGTCGAGGCGCCCAGCTGCTCTATGACTCTCTATGCTCCAAAACCCTTTTCTTTTAGGTTTTTATTTCAATACAGCACTTTTAAAGATACCAGGATCTGCTGTTCAAAGACTGGCTAAAGTTGTCCGAAGCTTAGCCAGTGCTAACTAGTGATTAAAAATACAGAGGGTGTTTGCCTTATCCAACTCTCTCCCCTAAACCTGGGCAATGGTAAAGACCTCTGTCTTGGGTTTTTGAGAGGTTAATTAAGAATGTACACTAACATATCCATTATATATGTTCACTAGGGCTGGTTCTTCTCTTAACCGACCCTACCTGAACTTTAACATATTCCAAATGATTTACATTTGTCCCTTGGAACCATCATAAATAACATGGCTGCCTTGGAACCATCACAACGTGGCCACCCGCAACACTAAAGGGATTACCACCATTGTGCCATGTCCAGCATGTAGCTAGGAACTACAACTGCTGTGTCAGAGGCAGCAATTGATCACAATGATCACTATTGTGCCAATATGATGCTAGGAATTACCACCGATGTGCCAGGGACACCATGTTTCCTGGGAATGCCACCATTGTGCTAGTGCCAGTATTTTACCATGAATTATCACCATTGCACCGGGGCCTGCATACTGCTACACGTCCTGACCATTGTGCCCAAATCAGCATGTTGCCAGGAATTACCAACGCGTGCCAGGGCCTGCATTTTAGTACCAGAAATTACCATCATTGTGCCAGGCCCAGCACTGTGCCAGGGATTTCCACCATTGTGTGAGTGGCAGCATTTTACCAATAATTACCACCATTGAGCAGGGCCTGTATGGTGCGAGGAAATACAGACACCATGCCAGGACTTCACATGAGAAGGGCAGTGAGTAAAACACTCTCCTCACAAGCACACACGCTTACGTACTCACAGACATGCACTTACCCACCCACAGCAAGCATGCACACATACAATAACACACACTCGCATACACAGCCATACGCCCACACATCCAGACAGGCAGGCGCACACACTCACACAAACAGATACACACTCACAGACATGCACTTACCCACACACAGCAAGCATGCACACTTACAAAAACATACATAATAATAACTGCAACTTGTTTGTTTTGTATATGAAGATTGGGGATTTAGTCTGAGTTGGTCTTTAAACTTCTCCCTGTGGCCCTTCCTTCCTGTTTTGTATTGTTGACACAAAGGGTGGCCATTTGTGTCTAAAGGGTTAGGGGGAACTGAAAGCAATGGAGGCACAAAGGGGAATGCAGAGCCAGGACGGGCACCAGGCAGTGACGGCCAGCACAGGTAAGAGCAGTGGGGTGGTGAGGTGTGTGGGGCTTGGTGGGGGTTAGGGAAGTCAACATATGACAGGATGAGTTACAATCTATCTTTTTATAAAAGCACTTACCATGCACTCGCCGCATTGCCGACTTGGTGATATGGCGAGTGCGAGGTAAGTGGTTTATCTATTTTTTTATTTAATTTAACTTACCTTGTCGTATGTCGACTACCCCGACCCACACCCCACCCCCGCTGCTCTTACTTATGCCGCCCACCACTGGCACCAGGTGTTCTGGGGAGGTGTGGAAGGCAGAAACTAGTTAGGCAATGGATGATGGGTTTGTTTCCCTCCAGTGCATCTCCATGAGCAGGGCAAGGCAGTGATAGCATGCCTGCCCTTGCTATGTTAGCAAAAGGATATACTTTTCAGCTCATATAGCATTGGGTTGTGCGGTGTGGCAGCAAAGCGCCAACTGCCCTTTTCTGTGTTGTGCCACTACACCACAGCATTTAGGCAAAACCAAAACAAGCATTGGCAAAACCAATTGGCCTGGCATTGGCTGACAGCCTTTTGGCTTTGATAGTGGCTCTTTTGCCAAAACGTTGTAGTTGGGAAAGCTGCTACGCCTTTGCCAGTTTAACAAAACAGCCAAAACCTAAAACATTTTTGGTCTCAAAAGGAAATCATTTCCACAGTAGAATTTAGAATTTAGAATTTAAAACATTTGTAGAGTGCAGCATTCACCATGCGGTTTCTTGGCGCTAAAGTGGTAGGTCCGGCAACTGAGGGCGGAGAGAACCAGGCGCAGAGAAAATGGGCAGGTTACAAGGGAAAAGCCTGTTGAAACAAGAACGTTTTTAAATCTTTGCGGAAGGATGAGTATTGTGTGGCCGAGCGTAGGTGATCAGGGAGGGAGTTCCAGAAAGTGGGAGCCAAAGTTGAAAAATTGGCTCCACCCCACTTTTTACGCTTAAAACGTGGAATTTGCAGGAGGGATTTAGAGGAGGAGCGAAGCTCTCTGATCGGGACATAATCGTGGATCAGAGAGGAAATAAAGGCGGGGGCAGTGCCCTGGCGAGCCTGAAAAACCATACAACCGGTTTTGAAAAGGGAACGTTCTTTAACAGGGAGCCAATGAAGCTCCTTCAGGAGGGGTGTGGAATGGTGAAAGCGGGGGAGACCGTACACCAACCGGGCCGCTTGGTTCTGGATCATCTGGAGCTTCCGCAGGCTGTATGCAGGGATGCCGTTGTATATGGCATTGGCATAGTCCAGCCGCGAAATCACCAGTGCGGACATGATCAGCTTAAGTGCTTGGGGGGAAAAGAAACGGGAGACAGTGCGAATGGTTCGAAGAGTGAGAAAACAGGAAGAGACAACTGAACTGATTTGTGAGTGTAGAGTGAGTTGGTTATTTATTTTGACACCCAAGGTTTTGACTGTGGAAGACGGGGTGGGGGAAGTACCAAAAGAAGAGGGCCAGAAGAGAGAATTCCAGGGACTGGAAGAACCACCAGTGAGAACCAACTCGGTTTTATCCGGGTTCAGTTTGAGATGGTTGTGGTTCATCCAGTCCCTGATGAAAATCATAATAGATTGGAAGTTTAAGATAGAGAGGGGTGAAGAAGAAAGATTGAAGATGAGCTGGAGGTCATCCGCGTAATTGTACACGGTGACCTCCAGCTGCTGAAGTGCAAAGATTAGAGGAAAGATATAAAGGTTAAACAATAAGGGAGAAAGAGAAGAACCCTGAGGGACACCACAAGTGACTTGTAGAAGTGTGGTAGTGAAATCCCCAAGCCGAACCGCCTGGGTGCGGTCCCTCAGGAAGGAGGAGAGCCAGACCAGGGCTGAGCCCTCTATTCCCGCCGCCCTGACACGTGAAAGTAGGATGGTATGGTCCACCGTGTCAAAGGCGGCGGAGAGGTCGAGGAGCACCAGCGCCTGGCGATTGTCATGATCCATACCCTCCCTGAGGTTGTCCAGGACCGACACCACAACCGATTCGGTAGAGTGCCTGGGACGGAAGCCGGCCTGTCGAGAAGCTAAGCCTCCATTTGCTTCTACGTGGGCGGTGAGTACCGAGGTGACATGGCGCTCAAGCACCTTGCCCAGGTAGGGTAACAAAGAGATGGGGCGGTAGTTTGCTGAAATAGAGGGGTCAGCGCCGGGCTTCTTTAAAATAGGCACTATTGTGGCTGATTTAAGAGCGGCAATCACCACTCCCTGAGTAAGAGAGTTATTAAGGAAAGTGATGGGGGGCTGGGGACAGGCAGAGTAGATCTGTTGTAGGATTCTTGCCGGACAGATATCTGCCGGAGAGCCCGATTTAACTTTAGAGAGTATCACTAAGAATGCTTCCTCAGTAATGGGGGGAATGACATTAAGATGGCTTTGAACAGTGGGGGGGGAAGGATCAACAAAGGTAGAGGAGGGGAGGGGAATGTTGGCTTTGATGGTTACGATTTTGTCCACAAAATAGGTATTTAATTGGTCACAGAGGGACTGGGTAGGGGGGATTTGGGGTGAGCCTCTATCGGAGAAGGCTAGGTCGTTCACTATGCCAAAGATCTCCCTAGGTTTATTTTCCGCTGTCATTATTTTTGTTGAAAAATAGATGGTTTTGGCAGCTATAATTGCTTTTTTATACTCAGTAAGAGATGTTAGATAGTGAGTTTTTAATGAGGGGCAGTAGTTTCTTCTCCATTGCCTCTCTGCTTGCCGTACGGCCAGTTTTAGATCTTTTAGGTGGTCAGTAAACCACCTGTTGGAATCCTTGGGTCGACGGGTGGAAATACGGCGTAGAGGAGCGACTGAATCACAACCTCCAGCCAGCCAGGTATTAATGGCAATGGCTTGAGAGTTGGATGAAAGACCAAAGAGGGTCGGACAGGAATTCCGAAGCTGGGAGGTCAAGGAGAGAAGATCAACTCGGTTCCAATTCCGCGCCCAGGTGTTTTTGGCATGTGGAGCCTTGGACACTGAGTTGAGAGAGATGGAAAAGGAGATAAAGGCATGATCGGACCAGGGACAGGGAGATACAGACACCAGGGAAACAGGAAGATTGAGGGACCAGACCTGGTCAAGTATATGACCGTGAGAGTGTGTGGGGACGGAAATGTGAGGGACAAAGTTGAGGGAAAGGAGAGATTCGGTAAATTCTTTAGATGCGGTACACTCTAAAGGGTCCGAAGGCCAGTAGTTAAAATCGCCTAGCACTAAGACCGAGGCGTAGTTGACCGCCAGAGTGGCTAGTAGGTCTTGAAATGCTGGCAAAAACAGAGATGAAGGCTGGGGTGGACGATACATCAATAGGCATGTGATGGGAGGGGAGAAAGAAAGGGAACGGACTACAAGGAATTCGGTAGGGGGGGTTGGGGGGAAGGAAAGAAATTGGAAATTAAATTCAGACCGAGCGATTAAAGCCACACCACCACCTATCCTGCCTGCAGGGCGATCAGCGCGCAGAGCAACATAGGAAGGGGGGAGGGCAGCCAACAATGCGGGAAGGGAAGAATCACAAAACCAGGTTTCGGTCAGGAGAAGTATGTCGGGCTTCTCGGAATCAAGGAGGACAAACAACTCATGGTGGTGTTTGACCGCCGACCTGGTGTTGAGCAAAAGAACAGATAATGAGGGAGCAGGGGAAGAAGGGTCAGGCGTAGGAGAGCGTAACGGCAGAGAGGCCGGTGGGCATATCGTCGGTGTAGGCATAGATGGAGGGACAAGCCCTAATGAGGCAATGTGACTGCGGACATGCTCAGAGAGTGGCCAGTGGCCCTGGAGGGTGGTAAGCTCCTCAAAAGAGTACGATGTGAATTTGGCATGGAGACGCGCCCCTCGCCCCGTCCGGCCGCGGACGGGCGCAGACGGGCTTGCCTTAGGCGCGCCCGCTGCGCACGTCCGCTGCGCGTTCTGGAGTTGCACATTGAAGTAGAGGTCCTTAGGGGCGGGAGGGGGCGTGGACTGCAAGTGGGCGTGGCCAGCGGCGGTGAGAGCCGGTAGAGGGGAGCACGTGACAGCGCTGAATCCACTGCACGGCGCCCTCGATTGTAAATTGCTTCAAAGTTTTAAAATCACAGTATTAACACCATAAAACACAAGAATGACACAAGAATGCTGCTTCTCCCGGCTTTCCGCCTCAGGAGACTGGGACCAACAGAAGCGCTCGTATTCAGCGCTTAAGAAGGGCGGGAGGGGGCGTGGCCTGCAAGTGGGCGTGGCCAGCGGCGGTGAGAGCCGGTAGAGGGGAGCACGTGACAGCGCTGAATCCGCTGCACGGCGCCCTCGATTGTAAATTGCTTCAAAGTTTTAAAATCACAGTATTAACACCATAAAACACAAGAATGACACAAGAATGCTGCTTCTCCCGGCTTTCCGCCTCAGGAGACTGGGACCAACAGAAGCGCTCGTATTCAGCGCTTAAGAAGGGCGGGAGGGGGCGTGGCCTGCAAGTGGGCGTGGCCAGCGGCGGTGAGAGCCGGTAGAGGGGAGCACGTGACAGCGCTGAATCCGCTGCACGGCGCCCTCGATTGTAAATTGCTTCAAAGTTTTAAAATCACAGTATTAACACCATAAAACACAAGAATGACACAAGAATGCTGCTTCTCCCGGCTTTCCGCCTCAGTAATCACCGGCACTGTATTGAACTACTTTAGGTGCAGATGTTCTCCTTGTGAATGCAGTCACTCTCTGCGAAGTTAGCTGGTTGCTGAAATGGGCTTACACTTTGCCACATGCTGTACACTGTAGTGGGCAGAACAAAAATATGAATGATACAACACCAGGCCAATGGATGAAGAGGGATGGCTGAAAGCTCTTGTATATAAGGATATTATGCATACCTTTTTAGTAAAATAAAACTTTCTTAGTTAACGTGAAACCTAAAAACACAGAACCATCCATGTTTTGTAATCTGACGTTGACGCTTTGCTGTCTCTAGGGCTATAACTTGCAATATCCTAGAATCTCAGCCAGGGAAATGTATGTAATGAAAGCTGTCAAGTCTGTATCAGCTTATAAACTTTTCTTTTTCTTTCCTAATTGGTTATAAAAGAGACTTTAGAAAAACAATTATGAGCAATTCAAAAGGAATCAAAGTAGAAATTAAAAGCATTTAAAATTATTTCTTCACAGTTCTAAAAACAAATATAACTTTTCATACATTCTCAAAATACAGTATTACTGCCTGCAATAATTCTAATATACATGTCGTGCAATTTAGCAAACGAGAATATGCTAATCATTTTAAAATATCCTGACTATAAATAATTAAGCACAATATCTTCTTGTGTTGTTCGAGAGGGTAATAGAAATTGCCTTTCTTTTATTTCTGTCGGCAAAGCCACCTTATACACGTTGGCCCCAAATACCTTCACTGCTCATTTGTTCTCTCAGAAAGTACTCTTTAGGGTTCTCTGAATTTTGCTGTAAACAAAGAAAATAATGAAGGTATGGGTATAGTTGCTAAAAGGCTTAGGCGATGTTCCAGTTTTTAGCCTCTATAAATAAAAGAAATAATTTCGTACATGAAATATTTACAAAACAGACATTGATCATGAAACAACAAATATCATTTCTTTTTTTTTTTCTGGCAGAAGAAATTTATCTATAGAAAAAGCCGGGGCAGGGCCGGAAGCATAAGTCGCGTGGTTGATCGCACTCAGTTGAGAAGCCCAGTAATAGCGCCTGATATCTGGGAGGGAGATACGACCGTCATACCACATAAGCGTGAGTTTGGAAAGAGCAATGCGGGCACGCCCATCCCAGACCAGTCGTCTCTGCAGGCTCTCCACTTCGCGAAAATAACCCAAAGCGATCGGGTCAAACGAATTCTGAAGTGCATATAAAAATCGAGGCAGCGACATCATTTTAAAAAGCGCCGCTCTACCAAGTGGTGATAAAGGCAACCTACGCCAGCGTGCAACATCAAGCTTGAGCCGCTGAAGGGGGAGTAACAAATTTCGCTCGTAGCGCACAGAGGGGTCCAAGGAGACGTAAATCCCTAAGTACTTAAAACCAGTCTCAGTTACTTGAATTGGAAATCTACGAGGCAATGGAGGGAGATCTCCCGCCAAAACGTAGACGCAGGATTTAGCCCAATTATTAATGAGACCCGAGTTCTTCCCGAAGGAGGTCAGAACATCAAAAAGTACATTCAAGGACTTCCGAGGGGAGGTAAGATAAAGAAGGATGTCATCCGCGTATAATGAGATTCGATCCTCAAAATCGGGAGTCCACCGAATGCCCTGCATTGAAGACTCCCAACGGAGCCACTCCGCCAAAGGTTCCAGAGCGATGGCAAAAAGCAGCGGAGACAGCGGGCAGCCCTGCCTGGTACCACGCCCAAGCGTGAAAACACAAGACACCTTCCCATTAACTACCACCTGAGCCAAAGGCCTCTCGTAAAGAAGTTTCACCCAGGCGATGAAAACCGGCCCAAACCCAAACTTCGAGAGGGCCGCCGAAAGGTAGGGCCACTCGATGGTATCAAAAGCCATGGTAGCGTCAAGGGAAGCCAAAATGGCCGGCTCGGGGAGCGTCCCAGCTCTCGCGAGAACTCCATGGAAGCTGCGAAGATTAAGAGCGGTGTTGCGATGTGGAATGAAACCGGATTGATCTGGATGGATCAAGTCTCCGATCACCTTAATCAAGCGATTAGCCAACAATTTAGCTAGGATTTTAGGTTCGGCATTAAGTAAAGAAATAGGTCTGTACGAAGTAAAGGATCCCGCGGCTTACCCTCCTTATGGATAACTACAATGGTAGCAAGTCGTTGATCAGCAGGAAGGGAACCAGACTCCAAAGCCTCAAGGAACATCTCCCTTAAGTGGGGCGCCATTTTGTCGGGTCGCAGCTTGTACAGTTCAATGGGCAAACCATTGGGGCCCAGTGCCTTGCCAGACCGGAGGGAACGTATAGCCACAGCAACTTCATCCACCGTGAGCGGAGCCTCCATGAGGTCCCTGTCGGCGTCAGAAATACAGGGCAATGCAATATCCCGCAACAGCGAGCGAGAGTCTTCCTCATCTCTACCACAGACCGAGGCGTACACAATCTTAAAGTGATCAACAAAACACTGAACAATCCCAACTGGGTCCGCAACACACTCACCATCAGGCCCAACAATCACCGGAACAACACGATTCGCCCTCTCTTTCTTGTCCAACCACGCAAGCAATTTAGCAAGCCTTGTCTCCCACATCATACAACCTACCCTGTTGCTCTCTATACATCATTTTCGCAGCATCAGTCTCAAGAGCTCTATAGTCGGCTTGTTTCAAACCAAGGGAGTGCAGCTTTGCGCGAGAGACACCTGATTCAAGATCGTCCTCAAGTGCAGTTATTTCGGTTTCCAATCGTACAAGTTCCACATTATTAGCCCTCTTGGCGGCGGCAATCAGCGACAGGGATTGCCCACGGACAACCGTCTTAAAGGCTTCCCACAGTGAAACAGCAGAGGAAACAGACCCCACATTTTCATCGAAGTAATGGTCAATAGCTTTAACAAGTTCAGAGCGGGTTTTGGGATTGCGGAAGTACCAGGGGTTAATAGGGGCAACTCTACCCTCACTGCCCGCCCCAACCTCAAAACTAAGCCACAGAGGGGAATGATCAGAAATACCCCTAGGAAAGTGACAAATCTCTCTAATGGAGGAGGATTGGACCGATGGCATTAAGAAGTAATCCAATCTGGAGAGACTGCCATGGGCCCCGGAATGGAAAGTGTACTGTAATTGCGTGGGGTGCATTAACCTCCAACCGTCTACCAGCCCGAAGGTTTCGAGCAAGTCACTCAGCCACATTTGAGACCTAGGCAAATCCCTAGGGGGATAACGATCAGAAGTGCCGGAGACAACAGAATTAAAATCCCCACCTAGAATCAGGAGGCCATCAGGGAGCCCCAATATAACCCTGCCAAGATCAGCGTAAGTCGAGGCATGTAGACCCGGAGGGATATACACAGAAAGTATGGACAGTGTCTTCCCCTCCCATCTACCATTGAGCGCCGCGTAGCGCCCCCTGTCGTCAAGCGTCACTTCATCAATTTCAAAGGGGAGAGAAGACCGGATAAGAATGCCCGCCCCATTGGAACCAGAAGTAAACCCAGAGTGAGCCACCAGCCGGTATCCACGTCTATTCATGGCCTGACATGCGTTACCTATTAGATGTGTCTCCTGCAAAAGGACAATATCGGGAGAATGACGTCTAAGGAACCGTAACACGACCCCTCGCTTTATCCTGTCTCCCAACCCATTGACATTCCAGGACAGTAGTCTCAACTCTCCACCCCCCATCCCCAAGAAATAGGCAGAGCAACACCCACACAAGACCCACTGACCAGAGCAAAAGAAAGAACCAATACGATGCCTCGTGAATGAAGAAAAACACACACACATCCCCCCGCCACCCCCCAACTCGAACCCGTTACAACACCCCCCACCCTTCACCCCTGCGTACGACTCATAAGCCACCCCAACTTGCAGTGTGCCTGTCGCCCCATCATTAAACTAATCTACACAAAGAACCCAGGAGGAGGAAGAGTCCCCATTCACCCCCCGCCGCCCTCGGGCCAATCGAGACTAAAAACAAGAGAAACAATGTCCAGACTCAGCAGAAATAGTAGAAAAGTTCAGACGCCAGGATCCGAGGTGTCACTTTCACTCCGGCGCGCCACCGTCGGCGCCACCGGGGTGCCCAGGTCGATCGTCTCTCTTGGGCAAAGAGTCAAGCCAGTCACTAACATTGTCCGGACGATCAAAGAAAAATGTACGTTCCCCATGTTCGATCCGAAGTCTGGTCGGGAACAACATGGCGTACTTAAGGCCCAAGTCCCGCAGCCGTCTCTTCACTCCCTGAAATCCCAGCCTCTGTCTCTGAACGAGCGGTGTAAAGTCGGGATAAAAGGTCACGGAGGCATTTTTGAATTTCACAGGGCCCTTGTCCCGCGAGGCCTGAAGAATAGCGTCTCTATCCCTAAAGTGGAATAGTCTGGCGATGATGGGCCTCGGGGGGGCACCTGGCTTCGCCCTCCCGTCTGGGACTCGATGGGCTCGTTCAACAGCAAAGAATTTGCTAAGTCCGGCAGGAGCGAGATAATTCGTGACCAGATCTTCCACCAGAAGGTCGGTTGCAGGCATCTCGGGACTCTCAGGGACACCAATAAGGCGTACATTATTACGACGGGCCCTATTTTCATAATCCTCAAGGCGACGAGCCATCATGTCGTGAGAGGAACGCAGGTTACCGATCTCAGTCTGAGCATCTGTGACATCCGTAATAAGACTGGAAGTCTTCAAATCCAACGACTTGACCCTCTCGTTAGTCTTCGCCAAGTCCGCTCTAATCAGCGTGATGTTGACGGCCACCGTGTCAATCTTAGAGGCAAGGGCCTCGTACTGCTGTCCCATGGAGGCCTTCATGCTGGTAATGGCACCCATGACGTCATGCAACGATATTTCCAAGGATGCTGCAGGATCAGCCTTAGGATCGTCTGAAGTGCGACCAGTACCGCCGGGGGACCCTTTCAACTGAGAATAATGATCCGTAATGTTTTTCTGGGTCTGTCCCCCACGGAGAGGTGTCTTGATCTTGCGCCTCTCAGTATCAGGTCTGGTGGCCATATTGGAGAAGGGCCCCCGGAGGGGGGCCCGCGTGACCTGGTAAAAATGGCCGGGTGTAGAGTGGCCAAGCAGACACCGAAACTGGATCAAATGAGCAGAAACGCCAAGAAAGCTGGAGACAGGGCACTCAGCAGGGACAGCCCAAAGCAGTGTCGAAACACCAGGCCGGCCGAGGATCAATCAGAGCGACACTGCCATCAATACGAGCCGGGAGTAGAAAACTAAACTGAAAGTCAGACTGGGGTCGATCTGGAAGGGACCCCTTCAGCCGATGTTGTTAAACTACTCCCCGGCCTGCCAAGCAACCGAGCCCTCTGTCCGTCTCGGGGCGGGCCGCAAAAGTTCGAGGCGATGTAAAAGTGGATCCCAACGTCCGAATTCGATTCTTCAAAGAATGTTGAGATCAGCGAGGGTTTGCGAACAAAAGCCCATCTTCAATATCAGGATGTAGTAAGGATAGTTGCGAAGGGCGGCGTGGGTCCGGGGAGCTCTGTGCTCACGCGACCATCTTGGATGCCCGCGAAGCTCCTCCGAAACAACAAATATCTAAAGAGGACAGTACACTCTTCCTCCTTATAAGAAGACAAGTGAATGACTATTTTACAATTAACATAAATAAGCTAATGCAATTATGGATAACACTAACAAAATATGCATGTTCCTTTTTTATAGACTTCCTCCCACTTAAGTTTTTTAAAATGAAATGGTATTCAGGATCCCCCCATTATGCCTTCGCAACACATCTTTATTTGCTAGTAATGATTCTGTTGTTTTTACCATTTAGTGATTGTGAGGCCTTTCCTCTTGGTCTTGGGACTGTTAGTGGTCACTAGGAAGTACCTGTGTTCTATCACTAGTGTCACAGGACCTCTATACCTCTTGGGACTTGATGGAGCAAGGTTGCACATGTATAGCGACTTGGTTGTATTCAGCCCTCTCGAAAATAATATTAAAGTACTAACTGACATGTTTCGTCATTTTAATGTTGCATTACACAACATTTCTAGTATCTAGGGGAAGCTTGACAATGTGCTTTTACTAACTATAATCCGCTTGCATTAAAATGGCTGCTGATACGTGGGATTTTCTACTGCGCATGCATATGTCACATTCACGTGACATGACGTATCACTTCGTTTGGTGGGAAACTTTTGCTTCTGCGCACTAAGACTAAGATGGCTGTTCTGTGTCCTAACGTGCAAGAAGCTTGCATCGCTGCTTTTGCTAAGCTGTTCGTTCTGCTTAAACCTTAAGGCAATAGTTAAAATAAAATAATGGGACTAGAGTACAGATAAGTGGTATACGGTGCATTCATTTATTCTGGGTCTCTAAAACTGTTTCGCTTCTATTTTTGCATGTATCGCATTTGGGCCTGAAATGTACCTCTGAACTCCATCTTTGGAGAGACTGCGCCTGTGCAAAGAATCCCAATCTATTGAAGCCGTGGCATTGAACCGATGCCAGCATCAGACATGAACTGTGAAACGATGAGAAAGTGACCTTCTGACCCTGCCAGAGGAAGCTAAATTGAATAATTTGTTAAAACATTGTATGTTATTGTTACATTTACTGCCAGGTGGAATAAAAGTACATGAGAAGATAAAGTTATGGGAGGGAAAGTAATTTTAATTCATGATTGACAGTTACCTCATATTAATATGGTATGATGACCTCTCCTCGTCCGTTCACCAATACAATTGTGGAATTCACACATTTGTAACATTTGGGGGTGGTACACTGACCTGGAAAATAGTATAACTAGGATAGGCTTAGCTAGTTAGTTTGTCCGACTTGTCCGAATAGCTGACCTGTCACTGACCCAACGCACTCAATAGGTGATCGAGAGCAGAGGTGCTGGCGGAGCACTCTGTCAGAAGATTCAATTACCCAATCGGGGTTCTGGGAAGGAGTTTGATAACCCAATCGGGGTCCGACTGTTAGCTGCAGAGAGGGGTGTGACGCTGGCGTTGCACTTTAGCTGTGGGTGCCGGTCTTGATCTGTGGTGGTCCTGTCCTGATCCAATTTGGTCCGTAACCTGTTCTGATTTTGGTCTGCACCTGTTATTTCCCGCTGGCACCTGCACTTTGGGGTTCCTATCCTTTATCAAAAGCCCATGGCCAGGGTTGGTCTTCACACCATTCTAGGTAACTATAAAGTGTGGGTTTGTCATTGTACTGTTTTCCTTTTTCTACCCACCCTGTGTTTAATGCTTAACGATATTTCTTTCTAAATTATTGCACATTTCGCTTTCGATTTTCATCATTTTTAATAGAGCAAGAAATTATTGATTATATTTTGATCTAAATACATCTTAAGAATTTACTTTAGATAAAAGAACTTAAACCTTTCCCGAGTTTGTGGTTATTCAATGAGTGCAAATGTTATTTTACTGCCTGTTTTCTTGCTAACTCCCTTGATCCTTAAGGACTTTAGGTATCGGTGACTTGGTTTGGTAAGTCAAAATAGTATAAGTCCTGAATGGTTAAATCAAAATTGATTGAGTGTAGGTTTACCTGATCAAATGTGAATATAGTTTTATGGGCCCAGGTGAGTAGGGTAAATCGAGCAGGTGAGCCCGCGCTCTATCAGACTCCAACTGGATATCCAAGTTAAGCACTTTATGCACTTCTGTTCCATCTTAAAATATCGATATTAAAAATATTGATGAAAAAAATATCGATGTGAAAATATCGATAACAAAAATATTGACTTCCTATACATAACGGGTAAGTACAATAATATCGACACAAAAATATCGATGTAAAAAACATAGAAGTAAAAAATAGTGACAAAAATATTACATACCTTAAATTAAATGAATTAAATAATACTAATATTATTAACATTAATTACATTTAATATATATTTTAACTAATTATAACTAATAAACTTAATTTAATAAATATAAACACACAAAAATGTGTACATATACATATATTTACTTAAATACATTTTATTAACTGTTATCTTTATTTAATTTATAAAAAAATTATATAAAAATGAAACATACACATATATAAATAATTTAAAATTGAATAAAATATTCTTTATTTAATTAACACATTAAACTATTAATAAAAGAATAAAACATACATTTAATAACAAACTAAACACAACAGTAGTGGAAATGTTGGATAGTGAGGTGGTAAAAATGACCATTACCACTACAGTGAGTGCAACAGTAGGGAAAGCGTTGGATAGTGTAGGGGTAAAAATTACTATTCCCACTCCAGTGAGTGAAACAGTAGGGAAAGCGTTGGATAGCGTAGAGGTAAAATTACTATTTCCACTCCAGTGAGTGCAACAGTAGGGAGAGCGCTGGATAGCGTAGGGGTACAAATTACTATTCCCACTCCAGTGAGTGCATCAGTAGGGAAAGCGTTGAATAGCGTAGGGGTAAAAATTACTATTCCCACTCCAGTGAGCGCAACAGTAGGGAAAGCGCTGGATAGCCTAGGGGTAAAAACTACTATTCCCACTCCAGTGAGTGCAACAGTAGGGAAAGAGCTGGATAGTGTAGGGGTAAAAATTACTATTCCCACTCCAGTGAGTGCAACAGTATGGAAAGCGCTGGATAGCGTAGGGGTAAAAATTACTATTCCCACTCCAGTGAGTGCAACAGTATGGAAAGCGCTGGATAGCGTAGGGGTAAAAATTACTATTCCCACTCCAGTGAGTGCAACAGTATGGAAAGCGCTGGATAGCATAGGGGTAAAAATTACTATTCCCACTCCAGTGAGTGCAACAGTATGGAAAGCGCTGGATAGCGTAGGGGTAAAAATTACTATTCCCACTCCAGTAAGTGAAAAGGTAGGGAAAGCGCTGGATAGCATAGGGGTAAACATTACTATTCCCACTCCAGTGAGTGCAACAGTAGGGAAAGCGTTGGATAGCGTAGGGGTAAAAATTACTATTCCCACTGAGTGCAACACTAGGTAAAGCGCTGGATAGCAGAGGGATAACAATTACTATTCCCACTCCAGTGAGTGCAACAGTAGGGAAAGTGCTGGATCCCACAACAATAAAAAACAAAAACATCAATATTTTTATTAAATTTAATTTCCAATATTAACACAATTAATATATAAATTTAAATATATTATTATTAACAAAGAATAAAAAATAATTAATTACACATTAATTAACACTATAATATCCACAACACACAGCCAAAATTAATGACACAATTACAATTAATACATACTAATTAATTAATTAATGGAAATTAATTTAAAAATATGTAATAGTGAATCAATAAAAAATTAATTACTTATCACCATTCACACCATTTACACATATAAACACAACACACACCTAAAATGCAACAATTAACATAATTAATTATTAATTGAAATTGATTAACAATGAATTAATAAACTATTATTAATTAATCAATTAACACATTAATTATTCAAGGGGGCGTGGCTAAGCAAGCCACGATGGCGGCCGTGTTTTGCTGAGGCTCCGCGATCGGGCTGACACTCTGCCCAGACCCGAGGATCACTGTGAGCCCCACAACGCAAAACTGCTGACCGGAGCACCCCTGCACACCGGAGCGTCGACCACTGTGTCTCTGCCGACGCTGGAAGGGGCGAATTTCCTCCTTGAATGCTTCCACCGGAGCCGCACGCTGAGACCTAAGATGGCTTTTTTCAAAAGAACAAGGGTCCACAGCTTAGAAAGATTTCAAAAAGAACCAAATAACATAAAGACCACAATCGGACAATATGTACAATTCTTCTTCTACCCAGCCGGGCAAAGAATTTATTTTAAGAATGTTTGACAAGGAGTCAATTCAAATATTACGATGTCATATCAAACATAGTAGTGTTTGAAAGTAAGGCACAAGCCTGTGCCGTACTTATTAAGATCGAGAGAAGTTGTGAAAAAGGGTGCAGGAGAAAGAATAGTTTACATCAGGCAAAGGAAGAGTTGAGCAAAACAGTGGTACTACTTTTGAATTTAGATTTGCAGTATTCACTTTAGTAGAACACACAATAATGATTCACAATAGTAAAAATGTATGTCTACATAGCAGTGTCGACGGCGTTTCGATCCTATGCTCTACAATAAAAGGATCATCATCAGGACTTAATATATGCCTGGAATAACATACAATAGTCAAGCCTGTAAGGAGAAACAGGAGAGAACAGAGAAGCAAAACAATTTTTTAGAGGCTGCTCTGTATTTCGAAATATAGGGCGTCAACTTGGTCACACTCTCAATAACATGCAATTCGGAATCGCAGTGCGGTGACAGTGTTTTTAATACTGAGTTTGTTAATTTTATTCTGGAGAGGATGTGCCTATTTCGTGAAAGGTAGTCATTTCTGTGAACGTGAAAAAATGACCATTCGTGTTTTTACCCGTTATTCTGTCAGACTTGCCAAAGTGTGAGACCGTGGTGGGGGAGTGCAAGTCTTATACTTAAAAGAGCGTGGGAATGGCCAGAGTAAAGTTGCCTCTTTGACGTACCCAAGGGCGGGTTTGAGGAGGCACTTTCAGTAGTTGCTGTAATCAATGCAGGCTTATACTCCATTAGCCCTGAACATCATGAGGCTGTAAGAAAGAGCGGACGTTAAGTCTGACTCAAAGCCGTACTTGTTCATAGCAAGATATCAGTTGCCAGCTCTTACCAGTGAGGTTTCAGTGTCCTGGGATGGCTGCCCAGTCAAGAGTGCTCATTCAAGGGCGATATATGGGGATGATCTATGAGAAAAATTGCGCGATGTTAGGCGTGCAAAATTAATGGATTTCGTCATGGGGTGGAAGCGGGAGTAAGCTCACCTTGGAGTTAGGATTGATCGTAGGCAAGTTATATTGCAGTGAGCGCCTTGGTTGGCGTTCTCACCCGGGTATCAGGGGCTCCGTAGCGGCGGTCGGAAAGGTAAACGATCCGCTATGATTAAGGAAAAAGGGAAAAGGGGAATGGAGTTGGAGTAGCCCACATGCTTTCCGTATTCTAGTGACGAAATGGGGCAGCGGCATGGTCTTACCTTATGCTGGGCAGGATGGCGATGCATCTATTCCACGCACGGGTTGTTGCGTCCACGCTGCAAGGACTGGGCTCCGGACTTAAATGGAGCGCAGTCACGTGACGTTAGTGATGGGAATATTCGTGAGGTGTGGCGGCCATATTGGAATGGTGTTTTGGCGCTTCCAGTGCGTGTTTAAGGGCTAACCAGGGAGTGATCATGCATTTGTGCAATTCTGTAAGAACAGCTTCCGCTTAACGCAGTGTCATAATTAGAGGGTTTAAGGACGTTTTTTAAAAAAAAATTCCGGTAATTTTAAAAATTGGTCGGACAGAGGTACAGCATCAATCAATAGATTGTGGTGGCCATCTTGGAGTGGTGGGGGAGTGGATTTATGTGCTTAGGGTACGTGCCTGGCAGGTGAGAAAGCATGCAATTTCAGCAACATTAACCTGCGGGGGCACAGTATTCTATACATAATGGTTATATACATCCATGCATGTTCTTAGTAAACAACCTGGAAATCATTTGCACTGCCAGTTTTGTTGAGATACAATCAGAGCAGATTTGTCCAGTCCTCGCTCCTATTCAAGCCAGTCCTAATAGTGTTGAATTGGATGATGGACTTAAGTTCCTCTCGGTTCAGAATTTGAGCCAAATTACCCCCTCTTTGTGGGAGTTTGATGGATTTCAAGATGGTCCACTTGATGTCATCGGCCGTGTGGTTCATCTCTGCAAAGTGCTCTACCATTGGAGCATTCGGCGTGTTGCATCTTATTCTACTGCGATGTTGGCTGATTCGTGTCTTGGTCTTTTGAACTGTTTGCCCTATATACATTTTGTCGCATGGGCAGAAAATCGCGTATACAACATTGCATGTATTACAGTTTGTGAACGATTTCATATCGAAGTTTACACCATTGTGACTAATATTCCTGGTCTCAATTGTGAAATCGCAAACAATGCAGTGTCCACATTTGACATGGCCCCTCAATGGTGGCAGCCCCCACGTAGAATCAAGAGTCGTATGGGGAGTGGGGGTTGGTAGGGCTGCCCTCACCAGATGGTCTTTCAGGTTCTTACTTTTTCTAAATGCGAAAAGGGGTCTCTCCAGGGTGAGGACACCAGCATTTATGGTGGGCCAGTGCTTCAAGATTGATTTTCTAATTTTGTTAGACACTGGACAAAATGTGGTCACACATGCAATTCTGTCTTTGTTTTCTTTTAGCTTTGGTGTCAATAGGGCATCCCTTGGACAGTACCATGCCCTTTTTGAGGCTGTTTTAACTATTCTTCTCGGATAGCCACGCATTTTTAATTTGGTTGATAGGATTTCGGCCTCCCTGAAGTAGTCAGTTTTGTTGGAGCAGTTACGCCTTATTCGGAGGAACTGTGAGTAAGGTAATGAGTCTTTTAATGCTCTCGGATGACAACTCTTGTAACTGAGCAGAGTGTTACGCTCAGTTGGTTTCCTAAAAAGGCGCGTGAGTAGTTCGCCTTCATGATGGTATATTGACAGATCAAGAAACGCTATTTGTGATTTGTCATGGGTCATGGTGAAAGTTAAATCCGCACAATTGTTATTTAGCCAGTGAAGGAACAGGTTCAGTGCATCAATGTCATGGTTCCAGATTAGAAAAATGTCGTCTATGTAACGACGCCAAATTGAGATTCCCGCAGAGAATGGGTTGCTGTTGTGTAAGATGACACCAGTCTCTAGGGCATCCATGAATAGAATGGCTAAGTTGGGGGCAAAAATAGCCCCCATGGATGTCCCCTTGATCTGCTGATAGTATGAGCCTTCAAACGAAAAAAAGTTTTTTGAGAGACAGACTTCAAGGAGTTGAAGAATAAACAGGCTTGGGACCCTGTGTGGGCGGGGTCGTGTGTCTAGAATTTTTTGAATCACCAACAGGGCAGCTGTTTGCGGGATATTGGTGTAAAGAGACTCTACATCAAGGGTGCACAATGTGTTAGTGGCAGGATCGAAGGGATGATGCTCTATCAGATTTATCATTGCCATGCTGTCCCTAACGTAGCAAGCAGTATTGGGAACAAATTCTTTGATGAAGAAATCCACGTATGCCCCTAGCGGTTCCAAGATCGACCCACATGCTGACACGATGGGTCTGCCCGGTGGGTGGTCTATGTTCTTGTGAACTTTAGGTAGGGTGTAGATTACAGGTATACGTGGGCTTTTTACATTCAGGAAATTGTATTCCTTTTTGCTGATGACCCCCTCATTTCTGGCCATGGTGGTAATTTCCATAATGGTGGCTTGGATCTCCTTGGTGGGGTTACCAGGGAGGCGTTGGTAATGGTCAGTGTTGCCCAGTTGTCTGAGGACCTCTGTTTTATATGCATCAATGTCTTGGAGGACAATCCCACCACCCTTGTCCGCACTCTTAATTACTAGAGCGGGGTTTGATTTTAATGTGTCAATTGCTTCTTTTTCGGATTTGGAGATATTGTATGGTATGTAGAGTTTCTTTTTCTCTAGTTCGACCAGATCATTTATGACCAGTTTTTCAAAGGTCATAATTTCTGCGGGGATCATGCTGGCAGTGGGTAAAAAAGTGGAGGGGGGGTGAAAGGGGGTATTAGAGTTATTCACAGGAGAGGGGTGTAGCTGAAAAAAGGCTTTCAAGCGGATAATTCTGAAAAATTTCAGTAATTCCGCCTGTAGGTCCATGAAGTTTGGACGAACAGTTGGAACGAATGAGAGACCCTTTTTAAGGAGTTCTAATTCTGGGCCACATAGATTGTGTTGTGACAGGTTGAAGATTGGGATAACCTCAGCGGGCGGTTCAATACTAGGCGCACCAACTACCATTGGTAGAAATTGTTGCGGGTCTTCCGCTCGCCGTGTGCGTTGAACCAACGCTGTGTTTTCTTCACCCTCCCTCCGCGGGGGGTGTTCGATTGGCCTCGGGATAAAAAATTTGATTGTGCCCCACCACCTCGTCTAGAGTTGCTTCCACCTTCACCAGGATCTGAACTGTCGGAAGAATCTCCGGAGGTCTCTGAAAAGCCCACAAGATTCTGACGCTTATTATATCTACCCCACGGACGTGAGTTGGGGTTGAAATGGGGTTTGTTTGTATAGTAATCTTTTTGCAGGTATGGGTAATTATTTTCTATATTGTAGGATTTTATATCCTTTTTTACTTTGGTTGATTTTTTATTTTGTTCAATTCTGTGGAATTCGGCTACAGTTTTGTCCACTTGTTCCAATAATTTTTTACATTCAGCGGACAGATCTGAGTCATTTATTTGCCTGAGAACCTCTGCTATTTCTTTCTCCAAGGATTCTAGTGTCTCTGTGGCAATATCGATTCCCAATGCGAGCCAATGTCGTGAGCATGTGGTTCCAATATAGCTAAAATTTGTTGTGTACTTGGGATTGTCAGTGAAGATTCCAGGGATATTACGGACCTGCAAGCCTAGGGGAATGACCTCTGCTTTTAGATAATCTGTGAGCATAAGAACCATTAGTTGTAGACGAACCTGTTTCTTCCTAAGCTTTTCCAATTGATCAGGAAGGGAGTTGCTAGTGGAGGGCGGAACATCTGGGGTTTCTGATAGCAGGGATGGTTTTGTACACAGGTGTTTAATGTAGTCAGCAGTATAGAGTGGGACATGGGTTGACATTCCTTAGAAGGAGAGAAATACGAGATACAAATCAAAAAAGACAAGGAGTGATAGGTGTACTAAAGGCACTAGGGTGGCCTTCCTCGGGGACCGAGGTATCAAGATTTTGGAAAAAACCCTTGCAATCCAGCGATTGCGCTCACGTATTTAAATTTAACAAGGGAACCCACTTAGTGGCTTTGGACCATGGGTATCAATTATTTCAAAAGAACAAGGGTCCACAGCTTAGAAAGATTTCAAAAAGAACCAAATAACATAAAGACCACAATCGGACAATATGTACAATTCTTCTTCTACCCAGCCGGGCAAAGAATTTATTTTAAGAATGTTTGACAAGGAGTCAATTCAAATATTACGATGTCATATCAAACATAGTAGTGTTTGAAAGTAAGGCACAAGCCTGTGCCGTACTTATTAAGATCGAGAGAAGTTGTGAAAAAGGGTGCAGGAGAAAGAATAGTTTACATCAGGCAAAGGAAGAGTTGAGCAAAACAGTGGTACTACTTTTGAATTTAGATTTGCAGTATTCACTTTAGTAGAACACACAATAATGATTCACAATAGTAAAAATGTATGTCTACATAGCAGTGTCGACGGCGTTTCGATCCTATGCTCTACAATAAAAGGATCATCATCAGGACTTAATATATGCCTGGAATAACATACAATAGTCAAGCCTGTAAGGAGAAACAGGAGAGAACAGAGAAGCAAAACAATTTTTTAGAGGCTGCTCTGTATTTCGAAATATAGGGCGTCAACTTGGTCACACTCTCAATAACATGCAATTCGGAATCGCAGTGCGGTGACAGTGTTTTTAATACTGAGTTTGTTAATTTTATTCTGGAGAGGATGTGCCTATTTCGTGAAAGGTAGTCATTTCTGTGAACGTGAAAAAATGACCATTCGTGTTTTTACCAGTTATTCTGTCAGACTAGCCAAAGTGTGAGACCGTGGTGGGGGAGTGCAAGTCTGGCCATTCCCACGCTCTTTTAAGTATAAGACTTGCACTCCCCCACCACGGTCTCACACTTTGGCTAGTCTGACAGAATAACTGGTAAAAACACGAATGGTCATTTTTTCACGTTCACAGAAATGACTACCTTTCACGAAATAGGCACATCCTCTCCAGAATAAAATTAACAAACTCAGTATTAAAAACACTGTCACCGCACTGCGATTCCGAATTGCATGTTATTGAGAGTGTGACCAAGTTGACGCCCTATATTTCGAAATACAGAGCAGCCTCTAAAAAATTGTTTTGCTTCTCTGTTCTCTCCTGTTTCTCCTTACAGGCTTGACTATTGTATGTTATTCCAGGCATATATTAAGTCCTGATGATGATCCTTTTATTGTAGAGCATAGGATCGAAACGCCGTCGACACTGCTATGTAGACATACATTTTTACTATTGTGAATCATTATTGTGTGTTCTACTAAAGTGAATACTGCAAATCTAAATTCAAAAGTAGTACCACTGTTTTGCTCAACTCTTCCTTTGCCTGATGTAAACTATTCTTTCTCCTGCACCCTTTTTCACAACTTCTCTCGATCTTAATAAGTACGGCACAGGCTTGTGCCTTACTTTCAAACACTACTATGTTTGATATGACATCGTAATATTTGAATTGACTCCTTGTCAAACATTCTTAAAATAAATTCTTTGCCCGGCTGGGTAGAAGAAGAATTGTACATATTGTCCGATTGTGGTCTTTATGTTATTTGGTTCTTTTTGAAATCTTTCTAAGCTGTGGACCCTTGTTCTTTTGAAATAATTGATACCCATGGTCCAAAGCCACTAAGTGGGTTCCCTTGTTAAATTTAAATAAGAGACCTAAGATGGCGGCCACGGCCCGGTGACACTGCTCTCCCCGAGACCCCCTACGCACAGCAGTGAGGTGACTGCCGGCGGATTGCCCAGATCAGGCGGTGCACCATGTCAAAAATCCATTTTTCCAGGAAATCCAATGTAAGGCATTTCTTTCTTGATATGGGGTTAGAGACATAATCAAAAGGTCAAAGTAGATGTGTATTGGAGACACAGAGAAGACGCGTGAATAAAGCCACTCCTGTTTTTATTTTGCTCCATGTGTAACACTACATCCGAGGCCACGGTGGCACCAGTGAACTCTAGTCAAACATCCTGAACAGATGCAAGTTTTTACCTGAACTGTTGTAGGGACAGAAAAGTGCAGACAGCTAAATCGGTTTTGGACATACCTTTGTTCTTAAGCAGATTTCTGGCTTAGCAGGAAGGACATATGTGTTATTCCAAGCTCCCTTAAATGGCTACAGAGGCATCTTATGCTGCAATCACTGTAACCTCAAAGGGGACATCATTCACGCAACATGCATGCACCCCACCAGGCATAACCCACAGGTACACTCAAGGAGAATCGGAAATCCTTGGTAAGTGGGGTGGAAAGGATTAGTGAGTGCTGTACAAGGATACACCAGAGCA
Organism: Lissotriton helveticus; assembly: GCF_964261635.1. Classification (NCBI taxonomy): domain Eukaryota; kingdom Metazoa; phylum Chordata; class Amphibia; order Caudata; family Salamandridae; genus Lissotriton; species Lissotriton helveticus. The sequence continues at coordinate 534,932,543 of NC_136072.1, read as the reverse complement.
GAGCCCTTGCAATGAAAATAAGTCGACATTGAAACAGAGCCCTATGGGTTCCTCTTCTATCCCTCACCTTCGGAAGAAAAAAGCTTCAAAGCCCCAAGGAAATGACACTATGTTGTGGGGGGGGGTGGGGTGCTCAAATTTTATCACCACGATATTCAGATAAAGGCAGGAACAGAAAGGAGGTGCAATTAACCATATCTATTGGTGGGGTTATGTGATCTGCTTGTCCACCCCAGTGAATTCCACACCCTGTTGGGACCCGGGCAAGAATTTTTAAAGCACTTGTTATCTGAAATGAGCCTGTTGTTTCTAAGTGCTCCCAATGTTTTGCGATAAGGTACATAGGGCCAGATGTAGGTAGCCCAATACCGGTCGGTAACGGCCGAAAATACAGATTTTTGGCCATTACCGACCGGTATTGAGCATTTGGGTTGTAGGAGACAGAAAATCGTCCGATTCGGTAAATTTACCGAATCGGTAAAGTTACCGATTCGGTAAACATTCCGAATCGGATAATTTACCGAATCGGTAAATTTACCGAATCGCAACGGTTTGCGAATCGGTAAATTTACCGAATCGGTAAATTTACCGATTCGGTAAATTTACCAAATGAGTAAAATACCGATTCGGTAAATAAGAAGTGGTAAAATTGAATATTGAGATGTAGGTAAGCTCTTAAATACCGAATTTGCTTGAAATTCGGTATTTAAGAGTCGGTATTTACCATGGATTGAAATCAGGTGGTAACCAGGTGCAGCCTATAAAAAAGGACCCAAAATGCAATACTTTTTTCACAATGGCGGCATTTTATGTCATTGCGAGACGGCTACGGCTACAGGAGGAAGGAGAGAGGGAATGGCAGAGACAGGAGCAGGTCTACAGGCTGAGGATCACCTTGTTCATGCTCACAGAGGCAGAGATACTCCAGAGGTACAGGTTGGCCCCAGACACCATCTTGGACCTCATCAGGGACCTCCAACCACTGTTGGAGCACACTACCCCAAGGGCACACACTATTCCATCCCACGTGCAGGTGCTGTGCAGCCTACACCTGCTTGCGTCTGGGTGCTACCAGAGTGTGGTTGCTGCGGTGGGTGGAGTGACCCAGAGCAGCCTGTCACGCTTTTTCCACAAATTCCTTGACGCCATGTTACAGAGGATGGACCATTATATATCTTTTCCTGCAACCCATGCTGAACTGGTCCAAACAAAATCTGACTTTTACCAGATGGCGCGTTTCCCCAATATCATTGGCTGCATTGATGGCAGCCACATTCCCATTTGTCCCCCTGCTGCCACCGAATATATATATACAGGAATAGGAAGTCCACCCACACCATCAATGTGCAGGTGATCTGCAATGCCAAGTGCGCCATCACTGACCTTGTGGCAAAATTTCCTGGGAGTACCCACGACCACTGTTCCCACTAACCTGCGCGCCTTTGCGGCCGCGCATGTGTTTAATCTGAGCGCGCAGTCACCTCTTTGAAGCGCGCACACCGCCAGAGGCAATTTTTCATGTTAATCGCAGCGCCCTGTAGAAGCATGATGGGCGCTCACGAATACGTGAAGAAATGCAGGCAATCTGCCCCCCTCTGCGCTCCATCAGGAAAAGGCAGACAGCAAGCTTAAAAGCGCAACATGTGCTTTCACAATCATTAACATACATTAGTGATTGTGAAAGCACACGTGGTGAAGTTGTGCGTGCTGCCTGCCTTTTCTTAACAGAACTCTACAGTTTATGTGCCTAGAGTTTATCCATTTGTATCTCTTCCTTGAGTGACTTTACAACTTGTACATTTGCAATTTTTTTTCCTGTTTGTATCTTTTATGTAACTCATGTAATGTTAAATTCTTATGTATCGCAACTGGTTCTTTTGTAAAGCGCTCAGACACCTTCGGGTAATGTTCGCGCTATAGAAAATCGCATTAAAGAAAGAAAAAAAAACAATCTGTGAAAAATAGGATATTGTTCTAACAGCCTTCCTGCCGCAATGTGTGTAACTGACAAGCTAAAAAAAAATGTGTGCCCTCATATGTCTCAATATTGCATGCCTGTCAGGCCGGCAAATGACTGTTAAAAGTCCCTACTGCGGCACCTACAGCCACTGGCAGCGCAGCCTGTGACACGCCGCCGTTGGTGAATCTCTGCTGGCGTGGTATGCTTGCCATCAGCTGGTTTAACACAAGCAGATAACTCAGCAGGTCACTGCACCTGTTGTCGAATATCGGAACAGGGAGGCCATCTACTTAAAGATATAGCTCGGTTGACTAATGCCCCTGCAGTGGAGACCGCGTGTGTCATCGATGGAGACCACCCGATCACAATTTCCAACTCTGGGCTTATTATTATATAATATTATTATATATGGCTTTGAAAGTAATCCCGGGTCTCAAATTAAGAATACATCGTGCAGTGGGCAAGAAAGTTGCTTCGGAGATTAGCCTGCATGTTGCAGATTCCAGCCCCAGGAAGATATCTCAGTGGGTCATGCGGATGTGGCAGAGAAGTCCGTAAAACTGCAGGGCGCGTGTTTGAATCACGGTTGGGTTAAAAACTGTGCTAAGCACCTAATGAGGAGAGTCTGTGTGTGACTGGTGAGTCACGGGTTCGAATCCTAGCAGGCCTTTTATCCGGCCGAGGCCAGAAGTAGTGTTATTTCTGTTCCCCTCTGCGCTCATCCGGGCACCCCGGGGCTGTGCGGGCACTGCCCTCTGGTACAGGTGTGAAGGACTTCAGGCACGCACAGAGGCCTGCCCTTCACATCCCAACTCTTCCCGAGTCCGCCGGCTCTTCCCGCTGTACCCCCAAATGCTGGTAATATAGTTCCGCAGGATCAAGCACCTGCTCGGGCTGAGATTGTGTAACATTCCGCAGTTCTCAGGTTTGTTCACGGAGGGAAACAGTCAGATAGAGGGCGGAAGACAGGGAGAGAGAGGGAAACAGAGAGAATGAGACAGAGACAGGGAGGGAGACAGAGGGACGGATACAGAGGGATTGAGACAGAGGGAAGGATACAGAGAGAAGGATACAGAGGGAGACAGAGAGGGAGACTGACAGAGAGAGGGAGACAGACAGAGGGGGACAGAGAGAGGGAGACGGAGAGTGAGAGAGACAGAGAGGGAGACAGACAGAGGGAGGGAGACAGACAGAGGGGGACAGAGAGAGGGGGACAGAGAGAGGGAGACGGAGAGTGAGGGAGACGGAGAGTGAGGGAGACGGAGAGTGAGGGAGACGGAGAGTGAGGGAGACAGAGAGGGGGAGACAGAGAGAGGGAGAGAGAAGGGGAGAGAGAGAGAGGGAGAGAGAGGGAGTGAGAGAGAGAGAGAGGGAGAGAGAGAGGGAGAGGGAGAGAGAGAGGGAGAGAGAGGGAGAGAGAGAGAGAGAGAGGGGGTGGCAGCTAGAGGGTGGCAGCTAGAGGGTGGCAGACAGAGGGTGGCAGACAGAGGGTGGCAGACAGAGAGCGACATACAGACAGAGGGAGGGAGACCGAGGAAGCGAGACAGACAGAGGGAGGGGGTAGACAGACAGAGGGAGACAGACAGACAGAGACAGACAGAGGGAGACAGACAGAGACAGACAGAGGGAGACAGACAGAGACAGACAGAGGGAGACAGACAGACAGAGACAGGCAGAGGGAGACAGACAGAGAGAGACAGAGGGATACAGAGGGAGACAGACAGAGGGAGACAGAGAGAGAGAGAGGGAGGGAGACAGGGAGAGAGAGGGAGGGAGACAGAGAGAGGGAGAGGGTGCTGTATGTGTGGAAATACACTGTCTTTTCACTTTATTAAGCAAATGTTTGAGTGATATTTGCACTGATATTTGTCGCTGCACCCACACATGCGGTTGGGTTCTTGGCGCACATAGCCTTGGCTGCAGCGCACAGAGACCTTATCCTGCCGCACACAGAAGAAAAATATTAGAGGGAACATTGCCCACGACTCCTTTATATTTCAAAACAGCGGTATCTATGCACGGCTGACAGCAGGGGAATTTGGTGAAGGATACCTCCTAGGTAAGACACAGTGTGCGACCCCTTTAACTCCTATTGCAGTAAGAAGTACATGTATGCATGTGAGTAATGTATTCCCATTTCCTTTTAGGAGACAGTGCATATGCCCTCGGCTCCTTCATACTCACCCCCTACCTCAACCCCTCAACACCCAGCCAAAAGAGATATAACAGGGCCCACAAGAGCACAAGAAATGTTGTGGAGCGTACCTTCGGCATATGGAAAAGCAGGTTCAGGTGTTGTGAAGAAGGGCACAGAGGTGGAGTTGTCAGACTTTGAGGATCATGACGACGACGTTGCTGTGCCTGAAACACGACCTGCTGGAGTGTCAACACCAAGTGATGGCAGATACAGACGTGAGGATATCACACGCAACTATTTCTGAGTAAGTAATGAGACAAAGACATATGTAGAATGCTAGAACACTAGTTTAATTTTGTAATGATGTCGGTATTTAAAATAACAAAAGTGCCCCAGAAGGCATTTCAATGCAATGCTCACAGTGAGTTAACAGACACAGACAGGTGTTGTAAGCACCCACCGTAGTTTAATGTGGTGACTACGCAGGTATCCAAGGCACAAATGTGCAACACAAACTTTTAACTTTCAAAATTGTAAGTCCAGGGTCACTAGCCCATACTAATAATTGTTCATTTGCGTCCACGCTTAGCACTGCCAGATGTATGTGGTTCACTGTGTTCGCTGGGCGTTTGGCCTGTAGCCTCACCTTGTCGCCTGCTGCTCCTCCTTGTCTCTACAATAAGGGGGCTTGCCATGCTGCTCCTATTTGTGGTCCCTTCACTCTCTGGCACACCAATAGCAGCAGTTTGTGCTGTTTGAGCATTTATTAGCGCCTCAAGAGCACCGGTCATTCCGGCTATGCCCCTTGTCAGATGATTGCTGTTTTGCGTCAAGACCTCCTGACTGTTCATGCTACGCCTGCATAGCAGGGATGTGGCTGTGGCCAGGCGGTGGATTGCTTTGTTATTTTGCTGTGCACGCTGCTTCTCCCTGCGCCTTGATGCTATTTCTGTGTCCAGTTTGGTGCACAGTAGCTGCACCGACTGTGTCATTTCATGTATCCCTATAGGCATGTTCTTGTTTACTTCCACCAGTTCCCTGATGCCCTTTCCAATTTCTTCCATATTGATATTGAGATTGCGCATTTGTCGTTGACAGGACATGATGCCCTTTCCCTGCATCCTCTGAATCTTGACCATGGTTCCCTCCAGGCCTTGGAACATACTGGACCCCTCCCCACGTGTACCTACACTCCTTCCTTGGACTGTGCGGCGTCTTGTGCTACTAAGGACAGGCTCTGCGCTGGACTGTAGTGTGGCAGAGATATCATCTCCAGGCAAGGTTTGTGGGTCTTCAACCACCATTTCACCGGCAGCTGTCTCCATTTCTATCAGTGGGGGAACGACATGCCTCCTGCTTGGTTGTGCTGCAGGTGTTTCAACAGCCAGTGATGCTGGCATATCTGGTAAAGACATTATCAGAGGGGACTGTGAACGTCGTGGGGATGCCTGCAAATCTTGAGTGATTTCAGGGTCTTGGGAAGGTGGCTGGCCACTCGGTACACCTGTGTCCTGTGATGCACTGGGACCTGGCTCCTGACTTTCCCCCCTCTCGGGTGCCGTGCCTTCAGTCTCCTGTGACTGCCTTCTGGATGTGTGACCTGTGGACATATGAGCGTATATCAGCTAAGCGCAAATGTCTCACAGCCACTACAATTAAATCTTTTCAAATTGCACAATTTACATGTTGCCTGCCCTTCATTATGTCTGCAATCATTTGCCTAACTTGGTGGTCGCTGTGCTGTATGGCATGGTCTTTCATTAAATGACTACATGTACCATGATGCATTGCTACTGTTTGGTGCTGGCACACTGGGACTGGGGTAACTTAGCTTAAATGGGTGAGGTAAGGATGAGGGTGTGAGGGCGATTGCTGTGCATGCATCTTATCTTTTCTACTTGCAGCTTTGGCAGACCTGTCCACTTCTCCCAGTCCGCAGACGCTTTCAGGCTCAAAGGTTGTGGCCACCATCTCCTCCAGGTCAGTGAGGAGGGGTGCTGTGTTCTTTTCTCCACAAGTTTGCGATGCCTGCTTGTGGTGGTCTGCTAATTTTTTTTTTGTGAGGCTCCTCAGGTCATAGAACCTCTTTTTCAATTCCTCTGTGACACTGGTGGTCACTCCCACAGCATTGACTTTGTCGAGTATATCTAGCCAAATCTTCCTTTTAGCAGATTAGGCCACAGAGAGGGACTGCCTTCCAAAAAGTTTGTTGTGCACCTTTACCACCTCCTCCACAAGGACCTGTAGCTCCATGTTGCTGAATTTCAGCTTTCTCTTTCTCTCTGGCTGCTCTGTGTCTTTGCTGCTTGCCATGTTTCAGGTTTTAAACTGCACAAACTCTTTCTGCTGCTGCTCCCAGTCTCTCTGCTCCAACTGCCTCTCCAGAACCTTCTAATTAGATGCAGCTGCCTGTGTAGCTACTTCCTGGTAGGGAGGGGGAGGGTGGTAGCACCTGATTGGCTGTTTTCTTAAGTTTCACTTTTGCTTGCTTTCCGATTCGGAATTCATTCCTATGGGCCTTTTGGCCCATAGGAATGAATGGGAAATACCGATTCGGTACATACCGATTCGGTAAATACCGAATCGGTAAATTCCGAAAGTCCGATACCGAATTTTACCGATTCGGTAATTAATACCGAATTTTTCCCTACATCTCATTTACCGATTCATGAATACCGAATCGGTAAAATTCGGTATTCAAGAATCGGTAAATGACATTTACCTACATCTGTCCCATAATGTAGATGGAGCTTGTGAGTCCTTTTGTCTGGATCCTGTGGCAGCATGTGGTAACTTGATAGTTACCATATAGGATGTTGTAGTATACTGTAAGATTGTGCAGCCTGAGAGACAGCTGTGCTAAAAGTTTGTTTTGAAATATGTGCATAACCTGTGGGTTAGCTCTATAGTTTAGGACCTAATGCTGTAAATCAAAGTAATCGGAAGTCTGTCCCACATTATACATTCTGTATGTGTTAAAAGGCTGTTCTCCTAGTAAGAACTAATCTGTAGCAAAATGCCTATTGCCTTTTAAAAATGTCTACATTGTGCCTTTTTAGTGCTAGCAAGGTAAGAATAGGAGCAACAGAGTGGAAGATGGGAGAATCAGACAGCACATGCCTGAGGGGATTAAGTAATTTTAGAATGAAAGGGAAAGGGGGGGCAGCTGGCTAATTGTACACGCCTTAACACACTGATCCATCTCACATGGCTGTACAGAACACGTTGGTGTCACGTCGTGATGCAGTCTAGTGGTTGGGGGGCGGAGCCGGGAACCAGGAACAGGAATGGGAGGGACACAAGACCGAGGGGCAGTTACGAGTAGGGCATGAAAGAATAAAGAAGCGTTGAAGATTACTCCTCGGCTCCTGTCCTAATTGGGGGGGCATGACAATGGCGACGAGAGTGGGATGACAACTGAAGCCCACATTGCCCAAGACCCCTGCCGCCCGTGGACGGCCAGGAAAACAGAGAGCCTGCAGCCCGTAAGGAGCGCGAAACGGAATGCTCCACTCGCTGTGCCTGAATGCTGCCAAAGCGCGAGAATCAGCACTGTTTCAAAGAAGTTACTGCCCGTGCCCTGACATCCTGATTAACATAGCGGAGGTATTGCCCGCCGACCCGTGTGTCCCCGGAGGGTGGCCCGACACCCGAGAGCCTGCAGGGGTCCCGATGCGATGCTCGGAAAGAGCGCGAAAATCGAAAGATGCTGAAAGCCGCCACTCACCCCAGTAAAGAAACTGCCTGCTAACACGAGGGGTCCCTGGAGGGAAGTGGGGAGGCAAGATCAGGCTGCAGCCAGCGGTCCGCCGAGAAGCCGGAGAGCGTGTGCCAGAGCGCCACCCCGAGTGCCTTCAAACGCTGCCTGCCTGCTGAAAGAAGGGCGCGTGTGCCAGAACGCTGCCACCACGTGTCCCCAGACGCGAGCGATCGGCTCTGCGTAGCGCCGGAGAACAGCGCCCGGTCCCAGACACGAGGCGAGGAGCGAGGGGCCAGAAACGAACACAGAGCGAGGAGCGAGGGTGAGTCCAAACCCCGCAACCTTCCTCGTGCGTTCAAACATAGACAGCAGCAGGTGCAAGGGAAGAACAAATGAGACACGATGTCCCGCGCGGCGGCCATTTTGGGGTCAGGCGCCAGCGCTTAAACCAATCCACGCACCTTTGATGGCGGCCATCTTAAGGTCAGGCGCCACTCATTTCCAAGGACTTTGCTGAAAGAAAAAGGCGGGCAACACGCATTTAAAGCAAAGAAAAGCCTCCTAACATAAAGAAAAGACCGTTGTGAAGCCAGCAACAATATAATAGAGCCTGGACGATTTCCCATCCAGATATCCAGGGTCAGTCAGTTGCAGATGTCCGATACAAACCCTGATAGCTCATCCGGAGGGAACGATATATCAGGCCCAGCAAGTACAGGAGGCCCAGCTCCTCCAGCTAACGTGCCCACAATGGCCAACAATCCCATTGGAGCCTCGTTCATGCGTCAACCAGAGATAGAATAAGGGAACAAGCACAAGTGACCGCAGGAAACACACAGCGGTGAAGACTAGAGGAAACCACAACATGCATTGGCAAACACAAGAGAACGAGCCCTGGTGAACGCAACAACCACGAACAAAGAATCAGACCGCCAACGGCTGAGTGGCGACCAAGCTAATCTCAAGAAATCAAGTCCGTCTACCTGAAGCTTGCGTACTACATCATCATGCCTGTGAGGAAAGACACGCACAAACCCAATCCCTGCATTGGAGTACCTCCTCCAGTGACACAAACCAGCGCTCACCGTTTAGGTCCTGAATGGTCAAGGTGGCTGGAGTCATTGGACGAATTCCTCGCAACGATCGGTGAGTGGAGGGATAGCAGACGTCGACTACTACTGCTTCAGCTGGTGGGTCACGAAGGCCGACGTTTAATCAAAACAATTTTAGCAAAAGACACAGAGACATATAGGGGACTCAGAGAGACGCTGCTCGCTCACTTCTACGCGAAGGAAGACGTGGATCATGAACGCATTGCTTTCAACGCAGCACGGCAGGAACCATTAGAATCCTTACCAAGCTTTATTACCCGGCTGCAACGTCTAGTGAAAGGTTGCCACTTCGACACCTTCACAAATGAAGATGCAATCCGACTGCGGGTGATTGAAGGCTGTTCAAAACCCGACACCAAGCGCAAGATCATTCAAGGGCGGTTCTCGCTATAAGAGATCATCAGGAGAGCCGAAATTGGAGAGCGGGTCACAGCGAGGAAAGTGTCCAAAGAATTCCACCAGGACGCTGGAGACAAAAAGAGAAGAAAGGAGACATTCCCCATGTCCGCGAGGAAAGCCCAGAAGTCAAACAAAACCCGAGAGAGGGAGGGCGAAAGCGGACTAGAGGCAGGATACTATGAGAGACAAAGTGACAAGGAAGCAGGAAACAAAAAGAGAAGAAAGGAGACATTCCCCATGTCCGCGAGGAAAGCCCAGGAATCACACAAAACCCAAGAGAGGGAGGGCGAAGGCGGACTTGAAGTAAGATACCATGAAAGACAAAGTGACAGGGAACTCCCTGAGTCACCAACACAGAGGACAATGGATAAGGGTGTACGAAAGACTGGGACAACCAGGAATCGTGACAACCAGGTTGACATAACGCCGAGAAGCCACTCAACACACTACTCTGGAGACATATCAAGCAGTGACACAGACCACACAGAGGAGGCCGAAGACAGTCTACTCAATGGTCATAACGAAAACTACAAACACCGGCGAGGAGACAAGTCACGTTATATTCGGAAACTAACATACTACTCCGGAGAACCATCAAGCAGAGACACAGACCACACAGAGGAGACCGACGACAGTCGACTCAACGGTTATGAGGAAAGGACCAAACACCGGCGAGGGGACAAGCCACGCCATCCCCAGAAACCGATACACACATACACTCGAACAACTCAAGATGCATACGCTCAAGCCATTTGTGATCTGGAGAAAACAGAGAAGAGTCAAATACTCCAAGACCAAACCAAGGAAGCAAATACGTGGCTAGCAAACTACCCCGTCATACCAACAACACAAAAGACATTTCAAAAGATGCACCCAGAGGAGTGTTTCCTCGATAGCCTTGACTCCAGGAGTGCGTCGTCGACCAACTCAGAAAGCATATCCGGACGATCACTTAAGTCAATAGAGTCCTGGTACCGACAACGGTCACGGTGTCCACCACTTGAAAACACAGTGGAAGCAAAGGCCATTCTCCCTGTCCAAAGCAACACACCTCAAGCCAACAACCTGCAATGTCTGAACTCCCCACAAGGCAACATGCCATGTCAGCCCCAGGAACACCATGATGTGAAGAATATACCGTCCCCATTGAAGGGGTCAGCAAGACTTACGCAAAAAGGGCACAGAAAAAGCACAGATGCAGGTGACTGCACCCGCTGGGCGGAAAGGGACCACCCAGTCACCCTACCCAGAGGGGCCAACACTTTGGGAAAGAGAGGTCACCATCATCAGTTAGAAGGGAAGCGCGCACCTGTGTTGTCTGGCATGCCTGTCCAAGGACAGGAGGACAGTGCTGCCTCTGACCGAATAAGACAACGAGAAATAGAAGTGCATGCAGGCGCTCGGAAGAAAACTAAAACAACGAACACACGTGCAAGTGATCAATTGCCGCTCAAACAAGAACTACAAAAGAATACGGACAGCCGACATCTAGTGGAGCCATCGACAGCCACATCACAAGAAGTGACACTCCTGTCAAGGCAGCCGGAAAGAGACAATGAAGTGTCCCCAACAGACTGCACCCTGCTGACACCTGAGAAACAGACCGAGTTTGAGTTTGTGATGGAGACGTGTCTCATGACTCAAACAGGCGGGTCGCCGCCCTGTGCAGCTGATCAAGGTACTATAGAAGTTCGGGAATCAACTTCGTTTGTTAAAAAGGGGGGAGATGTCACGTCGTGATGCAGTCTAGTGGTTGGGGGGCGGAGCCGGGAACCAGGAACAGGAATGGGAGGGACACAAGACCGAGGGGCAGTTACGAGTAGGGCATGAAAGAATAAAGAAGCGTTGAAGATTACTCCTCGGCTCCTGTCCTAATTGGGGGGGCATGACAGTTGGGTATAAGGAAGGCCCAGAGGGCTGGGATCTTCTACCCACACATACCGATTTCTTATTTTCATGAACTTTTGTGTAATCAGATTTGACTTTACTGCAAAGTGTGCCAGAGGGGTAATACAGAAGCACACTATATGCCATTTCCACAAGACAACCTCGGATCTTAGAGGCTGTAAAAATATTTGTGCAGGAATTACCCAATGAGTGGGTCACTCCCCTAATCCCACCAGAGAACAGTTTAACAGTGTAAAGGTGGTATAAGGCGGACAGTGCAGTATTTAGAAAAAAAAATGGAAAACTGTTGGTATTGTTCATTAGAGTACACAGCAAGTAACATTTTCATTTTGAATCTTACAATTGTTAGCACGATTATTAATTTGTAATTTTTGGAGAGCCAGCCAACACGTGCTCCGCCACTTTAAGAGAAGGGCCCTGGGCTTTCGGAAATATAAAATAAACATTACTTATTGGTAACTTTGTATGTATGAGGATTTCGTAATGGTGCTGCAGCTGTGCACAAACATCACTACAGCAGGTGCGCTGTGTTATTGACGTACTTCATTGACTGAAACCTCTGAACTGGATTCTTACAAATGGACCTCCACATCAAACACATTAACCTACTGACTGATATGTGTTACTGGGGCTGAAATGGGTTACTCACGGTCCGGATGATTCATTTATATCTACAGCAAGTGCAGTAACCTCCAGGCTAGCTTACTAGGGTCTGAACCTGCCGTGGTGTATTCACTTGTTATATGACCATCTAGGTTTGGAACTTGCAACCTGTGCATTACACAGACAGCTTTTAGAGGATTTGCACTAACCCCATGAACTATTTTCTTATATCTTTATGTGTATATAAGCTACAAATGAGTAATAATGCCTGTGTTTATTATTATTTATATCAGGATTGCGAGGATAATTGCAATAAACAATGGGCTTTATTTAACTCATCACCATCTGGCACGATTTGGAAAAGGGATATTTCGGATACCCGCTCTTAAACAAACCTCTTGCGCTGTGATTGTTACTGGAGTCCATGTCACCATGGCATACACATTCCTGGCTGCCGTCCTGCTTCACGGCCCAGGGAGAGACAGACATACACCGCACACATTGTCATGGTCGGTACACACTGCACCCACTCTTTGAATTCAGGATGAACACAAACCCACTACACCCACTTAACAGACTCATGATGGTGCAAAGACCGCGCCCAACCTCCAGGCCCAGAAGGCGGGGGTCTGCTTCCTACACATAAGCACGTACGTCTTCCTGTCACGAACATTTGAGTAGGAAATTTGACCTCACACCGAAGTATGCCAGATAACTACTCCATGAGCACAATGAGCGACATTTACGCGTAGTGACATGTTTTCCTTAAATCTAGTCTGCCCCATAGCTCCCCTCCTCTCGGGCGGGCCGCCACCTTTCACTCTCATCTCTCCTCGTCACGCAGTCTGTTTCCGGAGGCGCCTTCCGGGAAGGTACCGTAGCTGTAAACGGAGCAGCGCACTCGTGGAAGCCAGAATTAGACACAGAGCCCCGCCCGGCGAGAGTGAAACCCCCGAGAATTACTTCCAGGACTGGTGGGAAGTGGAATCTGTTATCAGAAAGCGATGACGCAGCGAGGCCTGCATCCCTGAATCCACCCCTGCCAGGGATGCGCGTGGCTCATGGACGCTTTGTGTCCCCTCTGACGTCTCTGGTGCGTGATTCACGGTGACGCCGACGTCCTGGAGAGGCACGGGTCCTATCAGGCTGGGTTGCAGCGCCTGTGTCGTCACTGCCTGGCTCTGACAAGGGGACCACCGCCCGGGTAGAGTGGCCTTTGATCTGAGAGCAGCTTTGAAATAGATACTCAGATCAGACGCTTAGAAGAGGGGCGGAGGGTGGCGCGGATAACGGTTTGAAAATGCATCTGGTGTGGATAACGGGTTGAAAATGCGTCTATGGAAATGAAATATCCCCTCAGTGTGTGGCACAGGGTTCAAGTGCAATATTTCTCTTTTGTATCAAATCGTCTATTGCCCGAGGAGCACGTTTGGACCCATAGCAGTGGTTCTCGGATAACATGCTGCAGATCTTCTGAAAATCGCCTTCCAGGGGAAAACACTGCTTTTAAAATAATTTACCAAGACATAACCAGTGCATTAAATGGGAACAAAGAAGTGCATGTACTCATCAATTTGAGCAGGCAAGGGGAGGGGGGCAGTTGGGAGCGAGGCTAGAGGCGGAACTAGGAGGCAAGCATTTTATAATAGGAGCATTTTCTTGGTGCGCAACTGTGCATGACAATACAGAAATATTTCTTCCATCTGTAGAATATTTGTTTTTCTTATATTGTGCAAAAGAATACATGTATGATTTTTGTATTTTCGTACCATTGCTGATTGTCTCCGGCCCAACACAAATATGAAACATACAAGTCATAGGAATTTTTTTATCGTACACAACAGATTCTGTGAGTAATTTGAGTAACACATTTTGGCCTCCTTTCTTTAGAGCACACCTTCCATCTTGCATCTTTACATGTTTTTTTTCTTCTCTCTGTTGCCCCCTCTACTGTTCCCAAAGTAAACATCAAAACTAAAGTGCCTGAACCAACCCACACGAAATGGAACATTTTCAATCTTTCCCGCAATGCAGACTACACCACTGTCTCAGTTGTCATCTACTATACAGCGCGTACACATCCACTGTGATCAATCGAAGCCCTCCACAGATCCGTCAGTGGGAGCACAAGGTACTAGAAATGAGCACTGGGTAAGTGAAGTGATTACACAGAAGTTGAGGGGTACTTCGATGATGAACTACTTAAATAAATGGCTGAGATGAATGCAATAGGGTGAGTTTAGCAACAATATGTCAGTACAAAGAGAATGAGATGAACAACATTGGTGGTGGTACCAGGGTAAGCAAGACATGCACAGTGTAGTCAAGAAAAGCACAGGGCAGATGATCCTTGCGCTGGCTGGGTCAGATGAGAGCTAGATAAGTGAGGAAGGGTGGGTCAGTTAAGGCAAATTGAGTAAATCAAGCCTGATTGGTCAGTGCTGGTTGGAACAACCAAGCACAGCTTGCATGATGTAAGCAAGGGCTGGCAAGGCAAATATAGGGTGGGTAAGTCAAGCACAGAAGAGACATGTTGGCAGTGGCAGCTGGTGACATTTGAAAGTAGTGGGGGTGTAAACATTGGGCATGAGTTTTATAAGCGAGCTATGGGAAAAAGTTCAATGGACAAACCTGGGGTCCAGGGTGAGTCCCTCTCCCGAAAAAGAAATGAATAAAAGATTTGTAAATTGTGTTTTTTAAAGCAAAGGAATGTAGCGATAAAGCAAGGCTTATTAAGCAGTGGGGACGTACAGTCTTGAAATATTAAACACATTAAAAACTGCCCCATATCTTCCTGCATTAATTTGTTTAACGGTTACTGTAATGTGTAAATTGTACAGCATGACAACTTTAGCCCTTTAAAATGTATGCTTGCCCACTGTCTTGCACTGCATGCAGCATTAACTTTGAAAAAATATGCTCTAACCAGACTTCGAGAAGCACCCACAGATGCTGGCCATAACCAGTCATATAGAAATATGTGCAGACAGGTCTTTAAGTGAGATGAAAAAAGTGGGTGCTCTCTATAAAGGAACATGTCAAATACATTTCTGTGATTCCCATAGTGTGCCACCTGACCGGTATTTTAGTTTCTCTTTGAGATGTAATTTTATCCAGATAAATGACACAACTGACATACAGCTAAAGCCTGTCAGTGTGATTGGCTTTGTCACTGGATGTTAGCTGTTTATGATAAATAAGTAACAACAATGATTTCATATAAATAACATTGGAAATGTTTAAATTCTGAAATAGTGAGTCTGTGAATTAAATAGCATTGAGGCCTGTGGAAGGAGTTTGGCCTTCAGTTATGTGTGCTTTATATTAGATATGTATCCTCTTTTTCTCAGCGTATCTTGTCCATCCGCATCTTCAACCCCACTCTTTCCTCTTCAGCATTCTCTTTTCCCTCTACCCCAAATGCACTTCCTCGGATCACTGTCACCTCACCGTCCCAACATGCACTGCGCTCCCTCAAATTTAAGCACTTTAATTTCTCTTACATTTGCCTTGCAAATATTTTTACATCTGTGTCCCCCTTCACCCACATATCCAAAGAATTTCAGTTACAAATGGAATACACTAACTTTGTTCTGTGTGCTCTGCAGAGAGGATAACTCCCTGACAGGCACTTTGTTTGGCCTCAGCCTTAGCGCCTGGGCGCTCAGTCAAAGCCCCTCAAACACCTGAAGTATGCACAGAAATAAAATACAGATAACAACATTATAAAACAGCTTACACTTGGGGAATGCAAGATTAAGTAAAGCATGTGAAAAAAGAGAGGAACTAAATCACTGAAATGCATTCCCTTGACATTTTTAACATTCACTGTTTGCCAGTCAATCCATGTTTTTGGCATCAGGGTTAACTTAGGGGCATGAAAACAGGGTCATTTTTAATGTGGCACATCAGAGAACTGGTCACTGTAAGCACACGTTCCACATTAAGCACATATCTCTTGCTTTAAGCTTGACTCGGATATTTGGATCAACTTCGCAAGGGAACAAGAGCAAACCCTGCTCCTTATTTGGATCCATTTCGCAAAGGAGCAAATGCCGCAGCTCCACTTCTAAAGGAGCAAGCATTATGCAACGAGGGCCTGGGGTGTCACAGTGGGGAAGATTTGCATGATGAGGGGTCTTGGCACAATATACAGAACACTGCATTAGCTTGCAAACACTTACATTACAGAGAACAAGGCACCGGATCAGACGTGCTTGCATCCACTCTCACGTATAATGAAAGGGTGGGATCTACACCTTTGAATGACGGACGTCTGAAATCACGCAGGGATGAAGTCTCCAACGCCCGAAACCATGACGCTTATTGCGTCACTGGCCTATAGAGTGCATACAACCAGAGAACCCAATGGCAATGAAGGGCTTTAAAACAGAAAGCCCGGCGTCATGCATCACCGTTAAAAAAGTTGATATACTGCTTGGCTTCCGGCTCCTGCTTCTGAGCGACGTGGGGCAGGCAGCCTGAAACAATCGTATCTCATACAATAGTAAACGTATACCTGCAGTGCCATGATGAAACACAAGTAAAGAATGAAAAGATTGCTCTAAGAAGCCACACACACTTACATTGTAATCATTTATATTTCAAACTTATGTTGATGCCAGGGATAAATGAAAACACGTCACATGGTACATGAAATCAGTGCTCATGTTAAGTTTTAATCGCTGCTTGGTAGCATCCTGCTGTTTGCATGAGAGCCATAAAAAGGCAGCATATACAATAAGGATCATCGCGATCAGAACTGCAATAAGAATATTCAACTGTCATTTCACCTACTGTAAATCACATGTTTTTCTTTCACTTTTAAGGCCATCATTTAGCTCACAAATTTAGCTCAGAAATGATGTTCACTTTTCACTCACATTAGGTAAACAAGCATTGGCAAAGCCAATGGTTCGCGCCTTTCAATAGCTTTACCTGACCTTTTCGCTTTGCCAATAAATTCTAATGATGATGTTTTGTTTCAGCAAAAAGTTTAAAAAAAAGCTTTTTGGAAGATGTGGAACAGTACTGGCAAAAACGAAAACAGGCCACTGCAATATGATGGCATTTAGTTTTGTATGCATAACCTAGCATGCCCACGTATGCATTTTTATGCGCTGGCCTTTTTTCCTCATTTTTAACTTGTAATTTACCATTCTAAGATGCAGAGGCCAGACTTCGAGTGGTAAATAAAAAAAGTGTATGCGTGAAAACTTGTTAAAAGAAAAAAAAGTAGCCCAGTAGCAACTAGAGCTGGCGAGACCTTCCAAAAAAGAAACTAGTTTGTGGTCAGTCCTTGCTGACATCAATGCGGGCGAGGAGAGAGAAAAGCTCTTAATGAGCTTATGATGAACAAGGAAATTATCATACGGAGAGCAGATAAAGGTGGCAACCTAGTTATACAAAACTCTATTGACTACAACAATGAAGTTCTATCTCAACTTAATGATAGACAATATTATATTAGACTAGAGACTAACCCTATGAAAAACCTACAGGAGACCATCAACAACATGGTTAAGGAGTGGTATGACTTATCACTAATAGATCGTGATGAATACCTCTACCTTCAAACTACTCATCCTAAATCACCAATTCTGTACACTTTACCAAAAGTCCACACATGCCGGGACAGACCGCCAGGCAGACCGATCGTCTCCGGCATAGGTGGACCAACTGAACACCTTTCAGAATATATAGATACTTTTCTAAGAGAATATGTATATAATTTACCGTCCTTTGTGGAGGATACTAAGTTTGTACTGAATATTCTTTTTTTTTTTTTTTTTAAACCTTTATTGTGCAGTATCCGCAGACAATTACGGGCCTACAACCATCCGGCCGGCCTCGACGTCAATATAAGCACATATGCTAATTATACGGTGACTCAGTAGTACCACAATACAAATAGCAAGCATTCAAAATTACACTGAAGACATATCGGACTGCTGAGATACAGGGGAAATTAAGGTTCAGTTTTAAATTTTTATATAGAGGTAAGGTTGAAAATTTAGTAAATAAGAAGGATCAGATGCCATAAAAGACGCCGGGGGCACAGAGTGAGCAATGCATACCACAAGATATCAAACTAGCGTAAAACACAATCGGAAGAGCGACACAGTGATACGCATATCAGGATAAAGAGCACATATTCATATTTCGCGCCAGTCATTACCCACCCCATACCGAGCCTCCCTGTTGATCCAGAAGAAGGGAAAGAAAAAGATGAAAAGAATTAAGGAAGAGAAAGAAAAGAAATAAAGGCCCATAGGAACTTAAAACGCACAAAACACAGCCCCCCCCCCAACCCCCACCCTACACGCATGCAGAGGCTACGGCCTACCCCCCCCCTAGCAGTGTGCCTGTCGCCCAAGAAAAGAGTACCCGAAATATAGATGTAGAAATGAAAAAGAAAGAAAGAAAAAGGTCATATGAAGCCGGAGGAGGGTCATCCCTACGTGCTCCCGGTCTCCCTTACCACAAATTTATCCTCCACCCCAAGAGCAACAGTCAACAAGAGCAAGCAATTAATACAGTAAGAAATGGGGAGAGTTATCACATACTGCGCAAAGAAATGTGCCATAAGAACACTCCGACCCGATCCCCCGCCAGCCAAGCAAACACCAACCGTGAGAAAGGACCACTTAGCCCTGGCCTGTTCGTGTGAGTCCCCCGAGGTATGCCCTCCGAGTAAAGCCCGTCCCAGCCAACACAAAGGAACAAAATGTCCACGCAAGGCAGAAGAGCGGCATGCAAATACAAAATGGACGCTGCCGATCACCAGTAGATTCATCTGTACTGACGACCATCACCCCCAGTTCCGTTTGATGAAACATATTCCACAGCAGGGAAACAAGGGAGAGGAAAGAGGAGGTAGTCACAGGAGCCAACAGTTGCAAGAACCGTATCTGGGCCAATAGTGGCGATACAATGGACGAAGCCACAGTCCTCAGCTGTGAGAGAAATCCTTCAGTGTAGTAGAAGCAGACTGACAGTCGTCCGGAGGCAACAACGCTGTTCGGGATCATCCGTTCCCCTCCGCACCCATGTGGAACCATAGTATCCTCCTCAAGGACAGGCAGAGGCCAATCCTCGCACATCTGGGAGCCATCTGACCGTAGTCGCCCCAGTGTGAGCGCAATATCGTCCAGCTTTCTTCCCAACTCTCGGGAACCATCCTTCCACACAGACTGTAGGTCACCAAGAGCAGCAAGAACGTCGACACAGGACAGCGTAGGCTGTATTCCCAACATCACATCATTACGCGGTGATTCACGCTCCCCATCACACAGCACTTCGATAGGCAGGTTAATACACTCCATCTCATTCAGGCAGCCGTCAGACGCTTCCACCTTGTAGGGAGAACGGAGGTGAAGCAGGGGCGAGTCCAGCTCAGGTGGGCTACAATTCGAATCACCAAGGCCTCCAAAGCACACGTCTAAGGAGCGATCTCCGGTAATGGTCATCCCCTCTCCGACTCAGGGCTAGCGGCAAATTCGGGAGCGGCCCGCGGAAACCGGGAGAGTCCGAAAATGGAGTCGATACAGCTCACCTCCAGCGTCGCGCAATTAAACAGTATTCCCAGTGAGCCCCCTTCTCGAGGATGTACTCCAGTCGTGTATCGTGACAAGCCACGCCCCTGCAGAAAAATGTTATACTTTTTTTCCCCTCGGTGGTTATTTCGTCCCGGAGGACCAGCTCCGCCCAGGCCCAGCTGGCCGATGTTGATCAATTAACACCCGGCCGTGTTACGCAGCCGAGGTCCTGGCTCCAGGGATGTTAAGGCCGCCGACCAACTTCGAGGATTTCTCCGGTTACAAGGCAGGCAGAGACATCGGGATCACGCGAATGATGTCTGTGCGCATTCACCGACACCCCGCTGTAGCACAATCACAGGATTATGGGCAGGATTTTAGTGCGGGGCTCGGAGGCTTGCGGAGCCGGGAGCCTACACTTCCACTCCGATCGCCATCTTGGCTCCTCCACTGTACTGAATATTCTTAACGATATACTATGGGAAGAAGGGATGATACTAGCTACGTTAGACGTAGTATCCCTATACTCCAATATAGATCATGACCAGGGAATTAAAGCATTAGATTTCTTCCTAAGTAGGAGATCTGCTGAATTTTATGATCATTCACAAATGCTTCTTCAGATGACAGAACTGGTATTGAAAAACAATGTTTTCCTATTTGATGGAATTTGGTACCGACAACAACTCGGGACTGCGATGGGAGCCAGATTTGCTCCGTCTTTTGCCAACCTCTACAATGGGTGGTATGAGGCGGAGCGAATCTGGGGCCCGGGCAACAGTGAATGGATCCAGTATATTCACTACTGGGGTCAATTCATCGATGACTGCCTCTTGATCTGGACGGGATCTGTAGAACAACTTAAAGGATTTTTTGATTATCTTAATGATAACACATACAATTTACAATTTACTACCCAGTATGACTACCACAAAATTACTTTTTTAGACATAGAGCTATTTGTGGATGAAGGTCATCTCAGAAGTAGAATGTTTAGGAAACCGACAAGCTGCAATGCAGTGCTTCACGCCAAAAGTTGTCACCCAACCCATCAACTAAAAGCAATACCATATGGCGAGATGGTGAGAGCAAGGCGCAATTGCGCACTAGATAGTGACTTTGATAACAATCTGAAAGATATGTCAATGCGTTCCATGAGGAGAGGGTATAATAAGAAAATGATTGACACAGCAACAACTAGAGCTAGAAAACTGAAGCGCAAGGATACATTAAAAGTGAAGTCAGATAGAGAGAAGAAAGACATAGATGCCAAAGTTAGAATGATTACACAGTATAGCACAGAAAGCACTAAACTGTACACAATTCTTAAGAAACATTGGGATCTATTGCTGCTAGATCAAGACATTGTACCATACATTACCCGGCTTCCTTCTGTTACGTTCAAGAAAGGGCTAACATTGTCCAACATACTTAGCCCCAGTTACCCTAGGAAACATGTGAATAAAGACTGGTTATCCAAATTTAGAGGTTTCCATAGATGTGGGAGATGCTCAATTTGTAGATGGGCTAAGAAAAAAGTAGTAACCTTTAACTACAATGGGACGGTGACTATAGCATTGAGATGTTTATAAACTGTGATACAACCTTTGTTGTATATGTAATTGTATGTAGCTGCGGAATGATATACGTAGGGAGCACGAAAAGGAAACTCAAAGAAAGGATGGCAGAGCATTTCAGAGCAATCAAACAGGGTGATACCCGGTATCCAACCGCAGCTCACATCATTAGAAACTCCCTTGATAGAATGAAACATATTTTTAGCTATCATGGTATAGATCATATAGAGCCAGACCCCAGAGGGGGTAACAGGATACTTAAACTAAGGCGAAAGGAGGTTACATGGCTCATTAAATTGAAAGCTGTGGAAATGGGTCTTAATATTGACCATGAGTATGAATTCTTCCTAGGAAATGAATAATTGTATACTATTCTGAGATGACCTGACTCTCTGTAATGCTTTACATTCAGTGGTACCCTAATAGGAGAGTTTAAGTGTAATAATTTTATGTAACTTGTTGGATGATCTGATTTAATGTAATAATTAACAGAATACGCAATGGAGATATAATCTTATCAGCTTGTTATGAAAACTTTGTGTATTGATGTTAACCACATGTACCACTGATAACGTATGACTGTATGAATCCTTCCTGTTTGATATAATCAGACTGTGGTGAGACTAGAACTGCTATCCTTCATCCTGTATCTTCTGTATTCTTGCATGTACTCCTTTAATTTTAATCAATGCGACTGGTCAGCGACGCAGACTGCTAGTGTCCCTTCGCCTTGCTTAATTACTATACAATAATCTGACTCCAGAAAATCATTATTTAATAATAAGAGCTACCCTAATAGGCAATTATAGTTCTGAATATCTAGACAATATACTTCTGAATAGTAACATAGTCAGAATATTGACAGATAGATTAACTGTTTTCAATACAACCTATTAATATTATGATACTACGATAGCTCTTCTATTAAGGCATATTATAACACTTCATCCTGCTTTGATCCCCGTTTGGGACAGTTATTTATCACTACTTCAAGATGGCGACTCCCTGATTCAGATACGTTCATTACCTCACAACTAATAACAAGTGCCTCTTTTATATAGGATAATGACATGAACAGTTGACTGCGAAATCTGACAACACTACATATACATAGGTTTCGAAAAACGTAATGTTAAACACTGCTTGATATTAACGGTAATTATTTTTATATATCTAGACAAACGATCTGATAATCCATTCCGATAAATAGAGTCTCTTTTAACACTATTAGAGAAGGGAGAGACAGTTTACTGAGTTAATATTTCAAAATAAAATTCACGTATTTTACGTGCTTTACCAAGATGGCACCTCCTGTCTTCAGGCGCATATAAGAATAACAAGCAAGATGGCGCGTTACTAGGACGCCGAAATTGAATACTGCGCCTCGAAGTACTAGACATCCGCTATAAGGTGAGAAACTATCAATTAATTGAGACAACATATAGACTTAACCCATGCACTTATCAACCACTTAATACGACTCATAGCGGACGAGTATACTAATCCGAGTGCCCGGTGTGTTTTTTTAGGTGACAGACAGCGGCACTTTAGAACTACGGCCCATTACGATTGGGAGATTACTCTATGGTAGAGGTAAGACGATCTTTTAGTTTAGTGTTAATATGCTTCAACATAACGTATAGCTGATATTGATAGTGCATCAACCATACTCAAAAGCAGGTTACTAATGACTCAATAGAGCATTACAGAACTAATACTTTAACATAATGTTAAGTGAATACTTAGTGTGCGAAAAGAACATTTATACAGCAGGCTACTAATGACTAAATATACTATTACAGAATCGTGTGTAACACTGACATCAAATATATGAGAGACTGAAATATATCAACGTGGAGGAATATAGGTAGGACACCTCGCAGTTTGGCCGCATCTTTTTACTTTGTACTAATCTCCATTAAGTGACTATACTTTTTTTGACAATTAACTAACTTATAAGGTGAGGACACTTATCCCACCTTAAGAATATGATTCTACTTGGTGTTTCAAGCAATTACCTTGGTGGTGAGCAGATAATTCTGATCTCTCTTCTTACTTTGAGCACTGGTTGGTTTTAGGGATGTGTCCCTTTCTGATACCAGGTTAGAATTCGAACTTTTTTTATACATAAGGTTCAATACGAAAATAATGGAGTTGTTATACTTTGTTTGGGTTGCAGCCCTGATGAAGTTTTTGGTCAGATTAGACCGGACGAAACACGTGTTGGCTGCACTTTTGTTGAAGATTGTATAAGAAGATTGTTTTCAATGAAGATGGAAATTAAAACATCTCAAGATTGACATTAATAAACACAAATACTGAACTTGAAAAAGACTATGTGAACTTTGAGTGCTCGATGAAATAATTGTGTCAATGCGGGCGGTGTCACTTTGGGAAAGATGCAAACACAGGTCTTGTCCAGTCGAGTGCAGAGGCCGGAAGAAAGGGGATGAAGGCCAAAGAGAAGGGCATGTTTGTTAAAACCTATCTATATTTTTGTGGGAAACTGACGTTTCTTGAGTGAAGGAGTGATAGATATTAAGTGCAGGTGCCAACTCAAGCATAATGAAACAGCAGGAAGTAAAGCAGAGTGCTGATTTGAAGGGGGTCTGATCCAGGGATATGGGAGGTTTTGTGCCATTTATCTTGGAGAGGGGTGGGGGCAAGAGTGTTTTTGTGCTCAACCGCCTGAGAACAGAAACAGAAGACAGACAAAGAACAGGGGTGGTGGTGAGAATTCTGGTACAGAAGCGAAAGGGAGAGGAGAGACCAGTGGGGAAAGAGTGACAGACAGTTTAACACCGGCCTTTGACACCGTTCCCCACAGCGGTCTCCTACTAAGACTCAGAGAGATCGGGCTACGAGGAGCGGTGTTCAGCTGGTTTGAGTCGATTGATTGAAAAAGCTTTATTCGAGTTATACACTCATAAAAGCACACGCATGTAAGTTTATACATTCAAAACTCTGAACATACATTTAACAGCATATTACAATTAAAATTCATAATTCACACACATAAAATATTTAGCAATAATAATTAGTGCAAGCTTTCTCAAAAAGTGCTAAGACTCAATGCATGTTGAAAGATAAAACTCTCCGCCTTGTGGACCATGCCCAAATTTATACAGTCAAAAACTCTTAGCATACATTTAGCAGCATATTTCAATTAAAATTCATAATTCACACACATAAAATACTTAACAATAATAGTTAATGGAAGCTTTCTCAAAAAGTGGTAAAACTCAATGCATGTTGGGAGATAAAGCCCTCCGCCTTATGGACCATGCCCACCCCAGGTATTTTGCTGTTCCTACTACAATGGACATTTCGGTGGAGGTACAAATAATTCTCAACCCCTCAACACCACTTAGTACACCAAGATTTCTACAAACAGGTGCCAGCCAGGATTTTCTCGGGTTTACGTAGGCCTCACACAAAAATAAGAAATGTGCGATACTTTCGTTGGTGGCACCACATGTCGGGCAACATGAACTACTACTAGTTCTCCAACTAGACGTCAATGACCTCAGGGGGAGGGAACCTGCCCTTAACTGGAAAAATAATTTCCTATCTAACGGAACAGTTATAGTGTCCCAATACTGTTCTAGGGCAGGTCTCATTTTAATTTCCATAAATCTACCCCCCATAGATTCTGAGTTTACGCTCCTCCAGAGCTTCTGTTCTATGTAATCCCAATATATGGCCTTTATAATATTTTTACTAGGGAATACTTCCCCGAGGGGATTTTCCCAGAGCTTGGAGAGACCGAGCTCAGCGAGGACATCCCTGAGCATCTTCAGCCATGTAATTTTGTGGAAGACATCTGATTTAACTAGGGCTAAAAACCCCTCAGCATAGTGTCTAATTTCTGGGGTCGTCCATAGCCGTCTCCAGTAGAGGATAGGCCTTAGTCGGGCACGATCGCTAACCAATCTCCTTCCTAGATCCAGACCAAGTGGTATTAGTGGGGTGCTTTGGGGGAGACTTGTTATTCCTCTCAGAAACCTGTTCTCAGATCTTTGGAGGGTATTAAGCCTCTCAAAGCCCAAAACTTCAGCCCCATAAAGGGCTGCACTCAAGGCTTTTGCATCGTAGACCATGAGGACCGGTTTTATAGGCCTAGTTTTGTATTTTACTTGTTCTACCCGGAGTGCTCCTGAAATCTGCTGGTGTTTCAGTACCGCCTTCTCAATATGTCTCGACCAACCAAATTTACTCGATATCTCCACCCCTAGGTATGTAAAAACATTTACTACCTCCAGTTTGGTGTTGTTCAGGGATACCCTTGGTTGGGATTGGCGCCTTTGTCCGAAAACCATCAGCTTTGTTTTACTTACATTGACTTCGAGACCTTGTTCTTTGCAAAACATATCAAATATGTTCAAGGCTCGCTGGAGTCCTGCCGGGGTTTTGGACACAATCAGGGTGTCGTCAGCGAACATCAGGATCGGAACCCTGATGCCCGCTAGCGAAGGTGCGTCTACCCTTGCATCCAACATCCTATCCGCTATACCGTTAATGAACAAGGAGAACAGCAGGGGTGCCATGGCACATCCCTGCCGTACCCCCCGGTCAACTGGGAAATTAATGGTAGATTCCCCGTTCCTCCCCCACTGGACTTTAGCAAAATTGCTTTCGTGGAGACGCATTATTAATGTAAGCAACTCAAGTGGGACCCCTATCTTACTCAAAACAACCCACAGCTTACTCCTAGGCACCAGGTCGAAGGCAGCCCTCAAATCTACAAATGCTACATAAAGGCTGCCTTCGCCAAGGAGTACAGTCCCCCACCGTAGCATGGTGAAGCGAAATATTTGATCTACCGTGCTGGTTGCCCGCCTAAATCCTGCCTGGTAGGGGGATAGAGCATTATTCTCATCTACCCAGGCCATAAGTTTGTCGACCACCATCTTCCCCACCACTTTTTGGATAGTGGCCAGCAAACTTATCGGTCTATAATTTGCCGGGAGTGACCGATCGCCTTTCTTAAAGATCGGTATTATTATTGCCCCCTTCCATATATCTGGGATTGTAGCCCCTTTAGCGAGGGCATTTCCCAGCACGGTCACATACCTTGCCCACCGAACCTTATCGTGTTTAAATATATCTGAGGGAATTCCATCTAACCCCGGAGCTTTCCCCCCTTGCAGTGTTGAAATTACAAGTTCAGCTTCTTTATTTGAGAATAAATCTCCCTTGCAAAATACCACTGGGATAGGTTCTATGGCCATTGTGTCCCTATTCTCTGCATACTGGGGTTTGAAATACTCGACCCATGATGCCTCATTAACATTGTTGTCTGGGTTGTTGGGGGTACCACCTCTGCCCCATTTCACGATTTTCCCAAAAAGTCTGGAATCTCTTAACCCAGAAGCCTCGAGTAACTCCTCCCAATGCTCCTCATCCCACTGCTTCTTAGCCTTACGGATGTTATCATTGTATTGTTTCCTGGCAATACTAATCAAAGCCTTATCTCTGCTTTTGATTGCCCTACCCAACTCCAATCTAGTTAACCTGCACTGCTTACTAAACCACCTCGCCAATTTGATAGGTGCTTTTCTATTTGCCTTAACTAGTTTAATAAAATGCGGTTTTATCAAAGAAAAGAATGTGTCATGTATGTCTGTTACTAAAGAGGAACCCGGTGTTACAGGGTTTACTGTTTCCATGGCGGCGATAGCATTGTCCACCTCCAAGTTAATGTGATCCAAGGTGGCCAGATTGGCCAGCACATTTGGCCATTTCACCCTTCTTGAGTCATTAGCCATAACAGGTACAATCTCGCTACATGACTCTGGGTTGTCAGGCGCGGCCCTCCACCATGAATGGGTAACACAAAGGGGATTATGATCGCTTTCTAATCTACCCTTAATTTCCAAATCGCCCACGCCACACCATAACTCGAGACTACAGATGACATAGTCAATCCTACTTTTATTATGGCCATTATCGAATGTGCAATTTCCTCCTTGGTCGCTCTTTGTCCTGCCATTAAGGGCCCTCAGACCATATTCCAAACATAACGCATTCAACAACAATATATCTTTTGTCCACCGCTTCACTGGTATAAGATTTAGGTTTGGGACACCCCATTGGGCATCTTCCTCCTGTCCTATCGGATGTTCCGTGTTTTCTAGAGGCTCAAATGTCCTGTTGAGGTCACCAGCCACAACCACTCTATTTCCCAGTGACTGTGATTCTAGGAAGGTGGATAGAGCTTCTAGGGTGGGGGAGTTCCCAACACATGTACCCCTAGCATAAATGTTATAAATATCTATCACACCCCCCTTTCCTAGTGATAACCTTAATAATTGTATATCCTTACAGCCTAGGTCAATCACTTTTATTTTAACTTTTGAATTTTGCTTGATCCAGGCTGTTAGACCTCCCATAGGTCTGCCCCTAGGGCCTCTACTCGCTGGTATACAAACATTTAAATAACCTGGGAGGTAAATTGGATCACAAGCCCACGTCTCTTGAAATAGGCACATTTCAAACCTATTAACAAAATCTATCCAGTGTTGTGACAACAGTCTAGTGCCCAACCCCGCTATATTCCATGAAAGAAACCTCCCCATGGTGTCGCCTTTACAGGTCCCCCTTTCGGTAACTACCATAGCCGGTGAATTGGTCAAGCTCTCACAATCACCGCCCTCTCCTGGAACAATATCTGCACAGTTAACATCTTTACCATCATTTGTACCAATACTTAATGGAAGTCTGAGTTCACCCCCCCAATCTTCCAGACATGCCATAGTGCCCCCCCTCATATTTCCACATTCCCTGTCAGTAACCACTTCATCTAAATTACACATTACATCCCCATTGAATGCCAGTGTTGCCTACAGGATACTTCCCCTGGCCATTTTTTCCCCAAAATCAATGTGTTCAACTGGTTTCCGTCAACATCCCCACCTCATATACCCTAGCCCATTATAGGAGTTATATACCTGTTTATAACAGTCGTTTGGTCGTGGGATAGGGGCAGAAAAGGGGCTAGCCTCTACCCAGGGAGGGAGACTAGTTCTCAATGGCTCATTACTCCCCCCAAAATAAGTAGCCACCGGTCTTGGATAAAAGAAGGTGAGATCCACAACACCAATCCCACCAATACTAATATTCCAACCAGGTCTCGTAATTAACCCTACTACCCTTGGGTCTTGGAAGTTAATTATAATACACTCGCCCCCCTGTTTTTTCAAGGTATTCCCTATCCAATTGACCCTTCTAACCCCAATAATCAGACCATCCACTCCCCCTGGCAAAGGTCTATTGACCCGTAGCCAATGCATGGCTTTGTTTTTTAGCATGTCATAGGTTTCTCTTTGACCTTCCAATAAGGGTGGAACATTGGTGAGAATAGCCACATAGGGGTAGGAATCAGGGGTGAGTTGTACCGGGGGTATCCTAGTCGGAAGTTTAGTCACATGTGATATTGGTTGGCAACATTCTGGGACAACAAGGCACGGTGGGGCAACATTTTCCAATGCTGTGATAGCATTCTTTCCATCAGCTATGGTATTTCCATCCCTTACAGGTCCACCCCTACTTACTATCTGGGGGGCAAGCGGCACATTTGTTCCGACACCATTATTACAGTGGGTTTTAACATTACCTGACAATGTGCCATGTCTTATTTCCGAAGTAGTTGGCAAGGGTGGAATATTTTTATTAGCGGTAGTGGCAGAGTTTTTTGGACTGTCCTTTCTACCTTTAGCTGCAGTGCTATTAGGCTTAGTTTTCCCGCAATTGCTATTACTTACAATAGACGATGGCTCAGCAATGTTCTTACTGCTCTGCCCGTTACTCCGCTGAGTAGATGCACCACTCGCAATTGGAGGTTGTAAATCAACCAACGTAGCACCTGCATCTCGCTCGGCTATCTGTTGGTTTTTCCCATTCTCTCCCATTTTATTGCATGACTTAATTAGAGATTTTATGGAAAAAAAATTGTCTAAGCTAGCCTGCTCTAGCTGGTCCAGTTGTTCTGCTAGCTTTTTAAGTCTAAACTCAAAGGGGTTTAAGAGGGAACGTATTAATTTTTCCAACTCCAAAAGAAATTCAGGGTTAGATGTTAGTGGCCCAGGGGATGCTATAGTAATAGGATCTACACCTGATGATACTGGTGTCGTAGGGGACACCAATATTATGGTGTCTACACCTACTGGGACAGCTTCTCCCTCTCCCGTTGTTAATCCAGTGGAATTCTCTACAGGGACATGGCTTGGGGGTGTTTTAGTGCCCAACTTCCTATACTTCCTTGCGGGTTTTGGGGCTTGACATTTTTTAACAGTGGCACCCCTTTTCCTTTTTGGACAGGGTTTGGATTTTATAGCTTGTGCTTGGGTACAGACTTTTAGTGTTACATTTTGCCCATTAGATGATTGGCTGGAAGCATTTAAGTGCTCTGCGGGCAAAGTAGTAGCTACTATGTCTAAGGGAAAAGTACCCAGTGACTCATTAGATAAAGATAAATCATGCGAAATATCATGTGTAGCTGGTAGTACAATAGATGATAACGGGGTAACCAATGAAGGGAAACTTTGGCCTTGGTGTTTCTCGAGAGGGGTTTTCATAAGCTCTATCGACAGCCTACGCCCAGCACGTCTTTCTGCCAAGGCAATCTCCCTATCAATATCCTGGGGCAGCCGTTTAAAATATGTATCTAGGGGGCCCATGACGGCCGTCTCCACCTTGCCCATGGAAGGCAGCAGGGTGGAAGTGCTTGTAGAACAAGCCATATATCGAACCCCCCTACTACCTAACAATATAGTAACAGATCAGGGTACAATTGCTAGACAAATGGTTTTTTCGGCAATACCAGAACTGTAAATGATAGTGGGGTGTCCCAGCCCAGCCACCTTCGGCCACTGACGGCCACAGACGGTCCCGCCCTTGTCCCGGGCTTCTCCCGGCGCTTCCGCGCGCTTCCGCGCAGCGGGAGTGGCTGTATCTTTTTTTAAGTCTATACGGGAAGGGGAGGAGCAGACAGGGAGAGCGGCCCAGGTGTTCAAGATTGGGGCTGGCAAGCGCTCCTGGGAACGGTAGTCCCTACACAGCGCCTGCACTCGCTCGCAGCCCCGCCTGTCACTCGCCTTTGGTGGGACACAGTCCGAGTTCCTGATGATCCGGTGAAACACCCCACACGAAGCGGGACCCGCGGAGCGGGTTCCGCAAAAAGTAGGAGGGTTTTTAAAGATGATGAAGAGAGCTCCGTCCAAAGCGCTGCAGTAATTTTCAAAGATAGCGTCCCAAATGCAGCCCCAAGCGCACGAGTCTTAAGCACAGGGGAAGGGGAGGAGCAGACAGGGAGAGCGGCCCAGGTGTTCAAGATTGGGGCTGGCAAGCGCTCCTGGGAACGGTAGTCCCTACACAGCGCCTGCACTCGCTCGCAGCCCCGCCTGTCACTCGCCTTTGGTGGGACACAGTCCAAGTTCCTGATGATCCGGTGAAACACCCCACACGAAGCGGGACCCGCGGAGCGGGTTCCGCAAGAGGTAGGAGGGTTTTTAAAGATGATGAAGAGAGCTCCGTCCAAAGCGCTGCAGTAATTTTCAAAGATAGCGTCCCAAATGCAGCCCCAAGCGCACGAGTCTTAAGCACAGGGGAAGGGGAGGAGCAGACAGGGAGAGCGGCCCAGGTGTTCAAGATTGGGGCTGGCAAGCGCTCCTGGGAACGGTAGTCCCTACACAGCGCCTGCACTCGCTCGCAGCCCCGCCTGTCACTCGCCTTTGGTGGGACACAGTCCGAGTTCCTGATGATCCGGTGAAACACCCCACACGAAGCGGGACCCGCGGAGCGGGTTCCGCAAGAGGTAGGAGGGTTTTTAAAGATGATGAAGAGAGCTCCGTCCAAAGCGCTGCAGTAATTTTCAAAGATAGCGTCCCAAATGCAGCCCCAAGCGCACGAGTCTTAAGCACAGGGGAAGGGGAGGAGCAGACAGGGAGAGCGGCCCAGGTGTTCAAGATTGGGGCTGGCAAGCGCTCCTGGGAACGGTAGTCCCTACACAGCGCCTGCACTCGCTCGCAGCCCCGCCTGTCACTCGCCTTTGGTGGGACACAGTCCGAGTTCCTGATGATCCGGTGAAACACCCCACACGAAGCGGGACCCGCGGAGCGGGTTCCGCAAGAGGTAGGAGGGTTTTTAAAGATGATGAAGAGAGCTCCGTCCAAAGCGCTGCAGTAATTTTCAAAGATAGAGTCCTTTCTAGCGGGCCGCCGCCAAACGGTCTGGGCCCCTCCGTCCTCTGCCGAGGTGCCGCCTCTTGAGGTTGGAGTGCCTCAGGGCTCAATTTTGAGCCCTACTCTGTTTAACATCTTTATGGCTCCCTTGGCGGCACTGGCGGAGTCTTTTGGTGCCCAGATCGTTTCCTACGTGTACGACACCCAGCTCGTTTTCACCTGCAGGAAGGGCTCTGACTTTGATGGTGTGACGATCAGAGGCTGCCTCGGGGCTGTATTTGAGTGGTTCGAACGTAACAGCCTCAAGGGCAACTCTGACAAATCCGAGGTGCTCTTTTTTGGCTGTCCTTCTGACCCTAGGTGGCAGTCTTGGTGGCCTTCAGCCATGTTTCCTCCCGCCGCTGCGTCTTCCAAGGCCAAGAATCTGGGGGTCCAGATTGACAACGGCCTTATGCTGAGGCCCCAGATTCTTGATCTGGTAGGGAAGTGCTTTGGCCTCCTCAAAATGCTCAGAAAATTCCTGCCGATGCTCTCGCTTGATCACAGGAAAACTACTGTGCAGGCCCTAATAGGCTCCCGTCTCGACTATGCAAACGTGCTCTACCTTGGCTTACCGGAATATCTGCTTTCACGTTTGCAGATAGTGCAAAATTCTGCGGCACAAGCCATCTTTGGCCTCCATCGGAGAGCCAGGGCCACAGAGCTCCTGAAATCCCTTCACTGGCTCCTGATCAGGAAAAGGATTGCTTTTAAGTCGCTCACGCTTGCTTTTAAAGCGCTCCACGATTCGGGGGCCAAATACATCAGGAAACGGTTGACTTTCTATCTACCTCCTAGGGTGCTGAGGTCAGCCTCGCTGGCCTTGGCATCCGTTCCGGTCATCAGACGAGCTCGTATAGGAGGCCGCTCTTTTCGACATCTGGCACCTCATCTTTGGAACTCCTTGCCAGCTTCCTTGAGAAAGAATGCTAATTTGCTAGCTTTCAGGAAGGAGCTGAAGTCCTGGCTGTTTGTCCAATAGTTTCTTTATCTGTTTATCTGCGCCTGACTTTTGCTTTGGGTTTTTGAAGCGCCGGGACACTCCTCGGAGTAGCTGAGCACTATATAAAACCAATTTTAACATAACATAACATAACAATAAGAACAGAAAGAGAATTCAACTAAAGAGTAGGAAGAGCAACATGGGGAGGAAGTGAAGAGGGGAAGGCAAGACTGCTGAAAAGGTGAAAGGGGGACGAGGAGTAGAAGTGGATGAAAGAGGAAAGAGCTGGAAAGATAGAAGAAAGGATGGGAGAAACAAAATGAGGATAGCTAGGAGAGCAGCACAAGGAAATAAACACTGGAAAGACTAAAAGAACAGCAGGAAAGAACAAGTACAAAGCAATAAATGAGCGTAAAGAGTGAGACAAAGGGAATAGAGATTGGGAAAGGGGCACGACAAAAATGTTGGCGTTTCAAACAGCATTTCTGTGTGCTCATAATTTACAGTTGAGCAACTCAGGAATGGAACAAAAAGTGATTTGGCTGCAGTCACAAAGTGTGCTTGGCTGCTGCGCTAGGATTTTAACATCAACTGTTTTCACACAAAGCAAGCAGAAGCAAAAAAGTAATGAAATGGGGTTGATGGGTTTACAGAGCACAAGGGCATCAGCGGGCACACAGAGCCCCCACACCGAGTGGCGCCCTAAAGACACACATCACCGTCAGGATGCAATGTCACAAAGCCTTTTTACCTTTAAGTTTATTAGTACTAGGGCAGTCCTTGATGTACTCCTGTTAGGTGAATGTATTTGGATCAACGGGCCTACACAGGACGAAAAGCTGACATTCTAAAAACATGGGCAGAAACAGAAGAGAAAAATGGTGCGCTTAAACAAACCTACATGCACAAAAGGGCAAGACTACAAGTAGTAAGGGCATGCTCCATTGCAGAGGTTGAGACACAAAAAGGAGGGACATATAACAAACAATGATCACAGAATAGCAAGCCTTTGGGAAGGATACGCAAAGCAAGAAATAAAAAGTGATGGACGGGTCGTAAGCCCACTGAGTAGATACAACATGTCTCGAAGAGACAGCGCATGTGCTGCCTAGGCGAGACCTGAAAAGTGGGCCTATTGACTTTTCCAAGGGGTGGCAATACCAACATATATAAAGCAGATCATTTTTGTTCAAAAATCACCAATAACTATAATCAAATGTATATTTCAATAATTTACACAATACAAAGTTTAATAACAGTTTAAGAAAGTTTTAAGAAAAAAGATCAATGTCTGAATTAAAAAAATATATTTTATCATGAGATTTGTTGGCTCTTCAGCGTGATATCACATACATTTCGAACCCTAATTTTTCTAAAACTACTGAACAAATTTACACCAAATCACAAAAAGTATATTTTCTGGACCAAGATCTTGCTTGCTGCAAAATTTGGTATAATTCCGCTCAGTAGTTTTTTCTGTTCAGTTTTCCTGTGGTAAAATGAATGGAGAAAATATATTTTGAGATCCCTCCTTTTCTCGGTCCCCACTAGACCGAATCATTCAGAAACTTTCCATAAAGGAGCTGAGGTGGATAAGACTTTTTAAGGAAAGTTTTGTGAACCGCAAAGCAATAAGCAAACTAAAAAAAATGCGTTTCCTTGTGGAAATGAAGCCCTGAAAAAAAATGATAATATTAATTAAATATATATATGTGTGTGTGTGTGTGTATACATATATATTATTAAGTTAACAAAACACATTCACACACATGCACACACAAAATTAGCCTGGCATACCAACTACAGCTGTCTCTAGGAAAGATTTAAAAAGAATGGCCAATGCTGGCCAGTGTATAAGGAATTAATCGCTCACTGTAACCTGTGCTCTGGTCAAAGGTAGTAAGCTTGGAATGTGTCAAGCAAAGGAACCCTAGTTCCCAATTCGACTTGTTCTCCCCTGTCTCCCTCTACTCAAGCTTTCTCTTTTTGTGACCTTCCACCTAAACGCCAATTACTTGACATCCATTCAACATTTGAAATGTTCCGAGTTGTGTCCCATGACACCATAAAATGGCAAGCCGGTCTAAGCAGTTCAGGGTGGCATTGTACTTGGGAACTACAGAAGCTGGTGTCCGAGGAAGATATCACAGTATTATCACAATGGATGTTGCAAGCCACCATCTCACTAGACGCTGCCGTTTCAGAAGGCTCTCAAGACCTGCAATGCTAACCATAATAAAAAATATGTGAACATTTAAAGCGCTATAGGTATATTTTAAATTAGGTTTACAACATGTCTGAAATTATCGCTTGTCAAACAGAAAGGTGTAGTATTTGGTCAATTCTCATCAATAAGTGAATGTAATGGCTCAAGGTGTTACACTAAAAGTCAATGTAAGAGACCAGAACATTTTATTTGCGTGCCATGCCAGGAGCATGCCAGCTTGTGGCAATCCCAGTCCCCTTAAATAAAAAAAGTTTACAGGAAAAGAACAACATGGTTAGGGAAACACCTCCACCGTATTCCACATTTTCAAATAGCCTGAGAATTACAACAACAGTGCTTCTGGGTATCTGATGAAAACTGCAGCAACATTCCAACAGCACTTTGGATATGGGTTTAGCGAACTGGTGTTCCATGAATCTAAATTCAGTTTAAAGAACTCAGTAAGGACACCAATACTGTAATTAAAAAATATATATACACACACACACATTTTAATTAGGCAGACCTGAAGCAAATTGTATGCTTGCTTAGACTTTGTACCAACACTAAATTTTGAAATTAGGGCCGCCGCACCTGGTGCACGGGGGGGGGGGGGCACTGTGGGCAGGGAATGACTAGTCTTCTTAACCTGTTTTCTACGTTTTAACCACAGGTGTCTATCAAAATCTAGTGTTTCAACGTCATTACGGCTTCTTCTTGCATGTTCTTGATGTGTGTAATGAAGCGCCAACATTTCGATTTATGGTCAGTTCATAGTTATATTGCTTAGTAAAACTCGAATGTAATTTGAAACGTAAGTACGCTATCATCTTATCACAAAGAGATACCGTCACACACTTCCAGAAAGCAGCTCAGAAGTCTGATTGGAATGTTTCATAATTCACAACTCCCAACTGAAAATTTCGAGAAACTAGGCTAGGCTAACAAGTTAGCCTGCTCACTAAAATACGAAAAAGATTTCCTTTCAGGTGCAGTAGAGATAGTTTTAAGCGTCTATGACCAACTCGGGATTGCATATGCAATATGCACACCTTCATACACGGAAAAATACAAGACAGCTAGCTGCATGATGCTACGCAATTTCCGCTAAAAGGTTGAACCCCTGCATACCATCACTCCTACTTCAGGACCAGAAATGTTAGGAGCTGGCGGCTTGTGTGGCACCCTTATTTAAAGTGCCTGGAAATCAATTAGGCAAGTGCCATCACACAGACTTTCCCTAAAGAAATCTGAAACATGCCCACCACACCCTATCACCTCCCAACATCAATAGTCACTCAGCCCTGGTATCACGTCATAAGCGGTAATGCACCAAGATGGCCCATGCGAGTAACAGTTATTTTCCTCAGGAAAAAAGGTCTCATGCGTGTGTGGAAGCTATCTGGTGATTTATTTAGCATTTAAGTCAAAGATAGAATAATGTGCCACAGATTCCCAGTGACTGGAGGCCGCCCCCTCCGCTCGATGTACGGCAGCTGATTGCTGCAGGCTGCCAGGGCCTTTCTTGTGCATATACAGACTTGTTTAGATCGCATCCTATAGGAGTAGCTGGGACCAGAGGCCTTTTGCCGAACTCCTCTGAAGCAAGGAGGCAGGTGGCTCTTCAGTTTGTGATCAAGGCAAGGAGGGGCTGCGAATAAGTTGAGGACGTGTGCTCGAGAAGCAAACTAAAATGAACAATGGCAATGAAAAAGATGGAGGGGCTGTGCTCAAGAAGCAGTCTTTAAAAATTGTAAACACAATCACTAGCTACAACCCTAGAATAAACAATAGCACTGCAAAAACGAGGTAGCCATCAAAAAGGAAGTTTCGACAGAGACGAGCAGAAAAGAAAGAACAAAATAGCTCCAGCACACGAACACATAAGCACCAAGGTGGAAAGATACCAGTAGTTAGGCGCTGCCCCGTGGGCGGCAACAAATGTCAACAAGGAGGGACAAAGAGAAAATATTAAACACTAGCAAGCAAGCCTTTTTAAAGGACAATCAAACTTACAAATAAAAAGCAAAGGGTGGGCCGTAAGCTCACAAAGTGTATACAGCATGTCTCGAAGAGACATCGCAAGCACTGGCTAGCCTCGACCTGATAAAGCATGTTGCTTCTGTTTTTATCTGGTCTGGCGTGACCTGTTGTTACTAATACTTTAAAATATATATAAGAGGATCTGACATATGCCAGAAGAGCATTTCTTGTCACCTCATGGTATTATCTGTTTGGTGTATCATTTCTGCCTCATATCAAGTGCTTACTTTGTAATGCACAGACAACTATTTTACTTCTCAAAAGTACTGTTAATCAGCCAACAGTAATCTCATATATATGTTGCATACAGAAATTGTTTTTTTTGTGCTTTCACTACAGCAGGCTTTTTAAATGTTGTAGTCAAGACTAAAAATTCAAGACAAACATATTGGATTTTCAATGCTTGTTTTAAGAGATGACACCACCACCACGTCCATCACCACCACGTCCATCACCACCACCACGTCCACCACCACCACATCCACCACCACCTTGTCCTTCACCACCATGTCCACCTCTACCACCACCACCACCACCACGTCCACCACCATGTCCACCACCATGTCCACCACCACCACCACGTCCACCACCACCACCACGTCCACCACCACATCCACCATCACCACCACGTCCACCACCACCACCACGTCCACCACCACCACATCCAACACCACCACCACGTCCACCACCACCACGTCCACCACCACCACCACCCCCACCACCACCCGTGATGGGTAACGTGTCACTGGAGGGCAGGGGTAATAGAAGTGTCAACCCCGGCTGTGCATGGGACATTTAAGGATGCATTGGGTGCGAAAAGACGGGAATGGGGCTAAAAGTATTTCACTAGACCCAAGATACATTTTGAAGAGGCACAATGTCACAGGGGCTCCTGTAAAAGCACTCGCAGCATCTCTACCTCACAGTGGCATACCTGCACGAGCCACTCACTGAAAACAAGCATTGGCATAGCCAATAGATCTCGCCTTTGGGACCTTATAAGTGTTTAGCCATGCAACACTTGATGTTGTTGCACCAAGGATATTGTGCTGGATTACTAAACACTTATAAGGTCCCAAAGGCGAGACCTATTGGCTATACTAATGCTTGTCTTTTGGTTGTTCTTTACTTTTTGTAAGGCCACGGCAGCTGCATAGTGCTACCAGGCCGCTCGCATTTGCACATCTTGAATGATTTTTAATTTGCTAGAAAAAAAAAAGAATTCAAAGATAGCTACCGAACTTGCATGCTCACACACTCTTGTAATGATTTCTTAAATCAAAACAAAAATCATTGTAAGGTGGCCGCAGTGCTGGCACATGCTTTTTTTGTGGACATTTTGAATGACTTTTCTTTTGCTTTTATAAATACCCTTACATGGTGGATACTGTGCCTGCATGTGCACATGCGTGTAACGTCAGCCCCTTCCCATGGATCTAGTTGTCAGGCACCCATGTAACCCCACGCGGTGCCTGACTGCTAGACCGCAACACCACAATGCGGCAGCCATTGTGGCAAAAAAAACCTTTTACTGGTGTGACCTAGAGATTATGGCAATGCTTGCTTACTGTCTCAATCTGAAATGTGCTACTGCACCATGGGTGCTGAAGGAATCAAACATTCATTAGACTAGCTCTATTTATAGAATATGCCTTAAACATACATTCAGGAATGCAAAGTTATGAGAGCTGATGTAAGGGAGACCTTGGTAGAAAGGACTAGCTCCTCATTTATGTAATGCATTAAGCACAGAATACATTCCTCATGTCCATGTTTCTGTTAATTTAGTTTATTTGAATGTTATAACTATCTGAGTAAGGAATGTGGAGATGGGGGTAAGACCCATTTGAAATAGCTATGTGTCCTATTTTCAATTACACTGATATTTGCGACCAATAATAGGATCTAGGAAATAGCCCCTCAACAACAAAATACTCTGAAGTTGAGACAGGATTTGTAAATCCATACCTACCTAGTTATACTTACTGTATGGATTTTTGGTACTCGATATCGTGTCTATGATATTTAGTACTCTGACATACAACTGTTGACTGAAATGGTAAAAAAGGGTTTTGACTGCCTGTGGCCTTGCTTTTTTGTTTGAATATTGGTTTCACATGTGGCTGGTTGAATGTTTCATTCTCTTTAGATCCTGCTATCCTCTCTCAATGTTTGATGCTCAAGGTCTCACTCCCTTGAGATCTACTTCTCTGTTCACTGTTGCTCGATAGCGAGCTGGTGCAAAATGTTGTTCCTTTCAGCTCTTCTCTTGGTCTGGTGTCACTGGCGAAAGTAACAGAGTGGCCTTTTCTTATTCAGGTGTTGGTTTGGAAGGTGACACCGGTGTCACCCTCATTATGTTGTGTTCTGGTGCTGGCAGGGGGGTATTGAAGGATCTGCCCCCCTATGCTACCATTTTCAGTTTTAGATGTTGGTTGGAAATCTGGGATATCCCCCTCACCCCTGATCCCTCTTGATCAGAGAGAATAGAAGTAGCCTCTCTCCCATGATGTTGCCCATCTGGTTCCAAGCTTGTTTGGGAAAGTGACAGAGGGTCTCGCTCTCCTGGAGCCACACTCATCCGATTCTGTTCTATAATTCAGAAGTGAGCGGTCATGTCCCCTGGTTTGGCACTCTCCTTATTCTGGTCATGATTGGGGAGCTGGTAAAGGGTCTCACTTCTCTGTGGTCGAGGTATGCATGTTCTTCTGCTGCATGAACTGCTGCTGGTCAGGCTCACCCCTCCTTCCTTTTGAAATTCGCACCTCTTGGTCAATGTAACCCTTTGCAATCCCACCTGAGTGTTTGCGTCAGTGAAGTCAATGCATTAGAGATGGACATGCCCAGATTCGCCCTCTTGTCTAATCCCTAACTAACAGGAAGCAGGGAGCCTGACACAGCTGATCCACGATAGAGCGTGGCCCTGCGCCCTCCTGAGACCACCTAACTCCTTTGAGCACTAACACCAATAACCCAGAGCGCAGGAACCCCCTGTGTGCTGAGGATTAATAACTCATGACACAAGAACCCCCTGTGTGCTGACCACTAACAACCCATGCAAAAAGAACAATGGATGGACAGAATGCAGAACAATGTCATACATTCACCCCAGTACACAGATCTGGGCCTAAATTCATCATTTTTTTGCTCACCATGCCATTCCAGTTTGAACCCAGCCATATGCAAATCAGTCTTGACCCTGTGCCCCAAGGGAACAGTTTAGCCCTAACTGCCAAGCCAGGTCCTCCCTGGACTGGAAACAGGCATCCTAGGACCGGTTTCGGGCTTTCAGCCCTCACCAGCCAGGAAAACTTGACTCCAGTGGCATGGAGAGCACAGGACCCACGTCTGGGTATACCCGTCCCACTCGGGGTGACAAATGCAAAAAGAACAATTGATGGACAGAATGCTGAACAATGTCATACATTCACCCCAGTACAGAGATCTGGGCATAAATCCATTGTTTTTTTGCTCACCATGCCATTCCAGTTTGGACCCAGCAATTTGCAAATCAGTCTTGACCCTGCACCCAATAGGAACAGTCCAGCCCGAACTGCCAGGCCAGGTCCTCCTGGAACTGGAACCAGGCATCCTAGGACCGGTTTCGGGCTTTCAGCCCTCATCAGGCAGGATAGCTTGACTCCAATGGCATGGAGAGCACGGGGCCCACATCTGGGTATACCCTTCCCACTCGGGGTGACAAATGCAAAAAGAACAATTGATGGACAGAATGCAGAACAATGTCATGCATTCACCCCAGTACAGAGATATGGGCCTAAATCCATCGTTTTTTTGCTCACCATGCCATTCCAGTTTGGCACAGGAAGACCCTGAGTGCTGCCCACTAATACTAATAACCCATGGCACAGCAATCCCGTTTGTCCTGAGTACTAATAGCCCATGGTACAGGAATGCCCTGTATGCTGTACACTAATACTAATAACCTGCTGCACAGGAAGTCCCTGTGTGCTGCCCACTAATACTACTAACCCTGATGTCCCTCTGTGCTGACTACTAATACTAATAACCCATGGCACAGGAAGTCTCTGAGTGCTGAGAACTAATAACTCATGACCCAGGACCCCCCTGTGTGCTGACAACTAATACTAATAGCCCATGGCACAGGAATCTCATTTGTCGTGAGTACTGATGACCCATGGCACAGCAATCTAATTTTTTCTGAGTACTGATAACCCATGGCACAGGAATATCCTGTATGCTGTACACTAATACTAATAACCCGGATGTCCCTCTGTGCGGAGTACTAATACTAATAACCCATGGCGCAGGAAGTCCCTGCGTGCTGAGAACTAATAACTCATGACCCAGGTACCCCCTGTGTGCTGACAACTAATACTAATAGCCAATGGCACAGGAATCTCATTTGTCCTGAGTACTGATGACCCATGGCACAGGAATGCCCTGTATGCTGTACACTAATACTAATAACCCGGATGTCCCTCTGTGCTGAGTACTAATACTAATAACCCATGGCGCAGGAAGTCCCTTCGTGCTGAGAACTAATAACTCATGACCCAGGTACCCCCTGTGTGCTGACAACTAATACTAATAACCCATGGCACAGGAATCTCATTTGTCCTGAGTACTGATGACCCATGGCATAGGAATCTCATTTGTCCTGAGTACTGATGACCCATGGCACAGGAATCTCATTTGTCCTGAGTACTGATGACCCATGGCACAGGAATTTCATTTGTCCCGAGTACTGATAATCCACAGCAAAGGAATGTATTGCATGCTGCACACTGATAATCCCCGACACAGGAAGCCCCTGTGTGCTGAGCATTAATACTAATAAGCCCGGAACTGGAAGCGCATGTCTGCTAAATACTAGTATTATTAACCCATGACACAGGAACCCCATGAGTGCTGAGCACTAATACTACTAACCCACAGCACAGAAAGTCCACGTGTGCCTCCCACTAATACTATAACTCATGGCACAGGAATCTCATTTGTCCTGAGTACTGATAGCCAATGGTATATGAATGCCCTGTATGCTGTACACTAATACTAATAACCCATGGCACAGGAAGTCCCTGAGTGGTGAGCCCTAATACTAATAAGCCAGGCACTGGAAGTACATGTCTGCTAAATACTAGTATTAATAACCCATGACACAGGAACCCACTGTGCGCTGAGCATCATTACTACTAACCCACGGCACAGGAAGTCCCTGTGTGCTGAGAACTGAAACTTCAGGGCACATGAACCCCATGTGTGCTCAGCAATAATACTAGTAACCCAAGGCATATTAAACTCCTGTGTGCTGAGCACTAATATTAATAAGCTATGCACTGAAAGCCCTTGTGTGCTGAGAAGTAATAGCCGTGGCACAGGATGCCTGCGAATTCTGAGTGCTATTAACCCAAGCCACAGGATGCCCCTATATGTTGAGTACTGATAACCCGTGACACAGAAAGCCCCTATGCATTGAGTACCATCAACCCATGGCACAGGAAGCCCCTATGCATTGAGTACCATTAACCCATGGCACAGGAAGCCCCAAGGCATTGAGTACTATCACCCCATGGCACAGGAAGCCCCTATGTGTTGAGTACCATTAACCCATGGCACAGGAAGCCCCAGTGCATTGAGTACTATCACCCAATGGCACTGGAAGATCCTATGCATTGAGTACCATTAACCCATGGCAAAGGAAGCCCCAGTGCATTGAGTACTATCACCCAATGGCACCGGAAGATCCTATGCATTGAGTACCATTAACCCATGGCAAAGGAAGCACCTATGTGTTGAGTACTATCACCCCGTGGCACAGGAAACTCCAATGCATTGAATACTATCACCCCATGGCACAAGAAGCCCCTATGCATTGAGTAATATCACCCCATGGCACAGGAAACCCCAATGCATTGAGTGCTATCACCCCTTGGCACAGGAAGCTCCTATGCATTAACTACTATCACCCCATGGCAGAGGAAGCCCCTATGCGTTGAGTAATATCACCCCATGGCAGAGGAAGCTCGTGAACTCTGAGGGACCGATTCACAAAGAGTATTTGCAGTCATGGTGGAGTCTCCGCAATGAGAAACTGCAGTGCAGAGATTCCCCCACGAGTGAGGACATTCCATTATGACTGCGGAGGCTCTTTGTGAGTCTGGCCCAGAGTACTTAACCTGTGGCACAGGAAGCCCCTGTGTGCTGCACACTAATATCAATAACCAATGGCACAGGAGTATCTTATGTCTCGAACACTGGTATCACATGGCACATAAATCCCGATGTCCTGTGTACTGATAACCTGTGGCACAGTAATCCCCATGTCCTGAGTATTGATAACCCATGGTACATGAATGCTATATGTCCCGGGTACTGATAACCTGTGGCACATAAATCCTGTATGTCCTGAGTACTCATAATCCATTGCACAGGAATCCCTATGTACTGAGTACTGATAACCCCTGGCACAGGAATCCTGTATGTTCTGCGTACTGATACCTGTGGCACAGTAATCCCTTTGTCTTGGGTACTGAAAACCTGTGGCACAGGACTACTGTATGTCCTGAGTACTGATAACCAGTGGCACAGTATTCCCTATCTCCTGAGTACTGATAACCTATGGCACAGGACTCCAGTATGTCCTGAGTACTCATAACCCATTGCACATGAATCCCTATGTACTGAGTACTGATAACCCATGGCAGAGGAATCCTCTATGTCCTGCGTACTGATACCTGTGGCACAGTAGTCCCTTTGTCTTGAGTACTGATAACCTGTGGTACACAACTTCTTTATGTCCTGAGTACTGATAACCAGGGGCACGGTATTTCCTATCTCCTGAGTACTTATAACCCATGGCACAGGACTCCTGTATGTCCTGAGTAAGGATAACCCATGGCACAGGAATCCTGTATGTCCTGCGTACCGATACCTGTGGCACAGTAATCCCTATGTCTTGAGTACTGATAACCCATGGCACAGGAATCCTGAGTAATGATAACCAGAGGCACAGGAATCCCGTATGTCCTTTGCACTGATAACTAGTGGCACAGGAATCCCTATCTCCTGAGTACTACTAACCCGTGGCACAGGAATCCCTATCTCCTGAGTACTGATAACCCATGGCACAGGAATCCTGAGTAATGATAACCAGTACACAGGAATCCTGTATGCCCTGAGTAATGATAACCAATGGCACAGGAATCCCTATCTCCTGAGTACTCATAACTTGTGGCACAGGAATCCCTATCTCCTGAGTACTGATAACCCGTGGCACAGGAATCTCTATCTCCTGAGTAGTGATAACCTGTGGCACAGGAATCCTGTATGTCCTGAGTACTGATAACCTGTGGCACAGTAATCCCCATGTCCTGAGTATTGATAACCTATGGTACATGAATGTTATATGTCCTGAGTAATGATAACCGATTGGCACATAAATCCTGTATGTCCTAAGTACTGATAACCCATGGCACAGGAATCCTGTATGTCCTGCGTACCAATACCTGTGGCACAGTAATCCCTATGTCTTGAGTACTTGATAAACCATGGCACCGGAATACTGAGTAATGATAACCAGTGACACAGGAATTCTGTATTTCCTGAGTAATGATAACCAGAGGCACAGGAATCCCGTATGTCCTTTGCACTGATAACTAGTGGCCCAGGAATCCCTATCTCCTGAGTACTGATAACCTGTGGCACAGGAATCCCTATCTCCTGAGTACTGATAACCCGTGGCACAGGAATCCTGTATGTCCTGAGTACTGATAACCTGTGGCGCAGTAATCCCCATGTCCTGAGTATTGATAACCCATGGTACATGAATGTTATATGTCCTGAGTACTGATAACCCGTGGCACAGGACTCCAGTATGTCCTGAGTAATGATAACCCATGGCACATAAATCCTGTATGTCCTAAGTACTGATAACCCATGGCACAGGAATCCTGTATGTCCTGTGTACCGATACCTGTGGCACAGTAATCTCCATGTCTTGAGTACTGATAACCCATGGCACAGGAATCCTGAGTAATGATAACCAGTGACACAGGAATCCTGTATGCCCTGAGTAATGATAACCAGTGGCACAGGAATCCTGTCTGTCCTTTGCACTGATAACCAGCGGCACAGGAATCCCTATCTCCTGAGTACTCATAACCTGTGGCACAGGAATCCCTATCTCCTGAGTACTGATAACCTGTGGCACAGGAATCCTGTATGTCCTGAGTACTGATAACCTGTGGCACAGTAATCCCCATGTCCTGAGTATTGATAACCTATGGTACATGAATGTTATATGTCCTGAGTACTGATAACCTGTTGCACAGGAATTCCTATGACCTGAGTAGATAATAATACTTTATTTGATTTGTATAAATCATAAAAGGGTGGATCTTACCACCATGTGATAAACATCAACATCTTTGAGTCAGCATAAAAACAGCAAAAAATGACATGATAAAATTAACGATAAAATGACACAAGTCCTTAGCGACTTAGCACGAATATACAAACAAAATTTAAAAAAAATAGGTGTAACACTTTGTAAGGGGATAACTATCTCATTAAGACACGGGGACCATCAAATGAGTGTTGTGACAGAGGATACGATATACTTAGGGG
The DNA here is from genome assembly GCF_964261635.1 of Lissotriton helveticus. Classification (NCBI taxonomy): domain Eukaryota; kingdom Metazoa; phylum Chordata; class Amphibia; order Caudata; family Salamandridae; genus Lissotriton; species Lissotriton helveticus. The sequence goes on along the minus strand of NC_136072.1, from coordinate 534,887,590 downwards.
CTTATATTTAATTAGATGTAACTGTCACCCATTGTCTCAGATAAAGGGCATTTGCAAGGGGAGTGGGGAAGAGGGTATCTATTGAGAAAATGAGGGAGAGTCCAGGACCAGCCGTGGGGAGACAATGTGACCCAGTTCATCTTTTATTGCTGCCTTTTTTTCAAGCTCTTGGGCAGCAAAAGCCAGGAATTTTATAGTTTTGTAGGAAAGTTGTATCGAAGACCCGCTGAGGCATTTTGTCACAGCCGCCCTACAGGTCCTGACTAGTGCTTCTCTTAGGAGTGGTTTCAGGAGGATCTTCCTTAGATTTTGTAATGCCGGCCAAATACATAATAAATGCAGTAACGACTCTTCACCCTTATCACAGAGGCGACAATCTGAAGTTGACCAGGTCCGTAACCATTTGGGGGTAAGGTCTTTGCTCGAGAAACAACCCAACCTCAGAAGACTTAGTTTCCTCTTGTAATGATCCCTGAAACATTCTTGCAAATAAGGTTGTTGTTTCAGTTAGTTGTATGTTGGCATCACGATCCAGGCGTGGCTTTTACCAGCCACTGAACCTTTGCCCATTTGCAACGATGCTTGTTTGACAGCTTTGTTGGTAATTTGTTTAAAAGCATTGTAAGGCATAGGTGAAAGCCAAGCTTCTTCCAGATTTAACGATAGAAGCGCTTGCCTAAGAGTCTTACATGTGGAGTTGGAGTGCCTAGCCTGTTTTTCGACTTCTTCCCAGCAGAGGTGGGCAAGTGTGTTATCTTCGGCATCCCTCATACGCCAATAGAATTTGGCCAGGGCCCCTTGTCTTGCCGGAATCTGATTTGTTAACCCGTATTCCAGACGTATTTGTGCTTGGGAAATATGTCGCGGAATTGAGAAGAGGTTTTTAAACAGTCTTGATTGGGCAAGGTTTAGCACTGTAGAGTCCCTGGTAGCCATCATTTCCGAGCCGTATGTGAGCGAGGGCAGACATTTTTCTGCTACATTCTTTAGCACGTGACCGGTTAAACTCCCGCTTAGGTGTTTTTGTATAATTTTGAAAGCAAATTGGAGTTTTTTTGATTTTGAATTCCCAAGATCTAATTGATATTTATACTTTAGTTGATGGTCTAGTAGGATGCCCAAGTATTTATATTTATCTACCTGGGTTAAAGTACAGGAATTTATCCTCCAAACAAATTTGGTGTTTTTTTTCGAGAGCTGGAGAAGCACAGAATGTTTGATTTTTTTAGGTTTATTGTTATTGTATGACCTGAGTACTGATAACCCATGGTACAGGAATCCTGTATGTCCTGCGTACCGATACCTGTGGCACAGTAATCCCTATGTCTTGAGTATTGATAACCCATGGCACATACATCCTGTATGTCCTGAGTAATGATAACCCATGGCACATACATCCTGTATGTCCTGAGTAGTCATAACCCATTGCACAGGAATCCCTATGTACTGAGTACTGATAGGTACTGAGTACTGATAACCCATGGCACAGGAATCCTGTATGTCCTGCGTACTGATACCTGTGGCTCAGTAATCCCTTTGTCTTGAGTACAGATAACCCGTGGGACAGGACTCCTGTATGTCCTGAGTACTGATAACCCGTGGCACAGGAATCCCTATCTCCTGAGTACTGATAACCCGTGGCACAGGAATCCTGTATGTCCTGAGTACTGATAACCTGTGGGGCAGTAATTCCCATGTCCTGAGTATTGATAACCCATGGTACATGAATGTTATATGTCCTGAGTACTGATAACCCATGGCACAGGACTCCAGTATGTCCTGAGTAATGATAACCCATGCCACATAAATCCTGTATGTCCTAAGTGCTGATAACCCATGGCACAGGAATCCTGTATGTCCTGTGTACCGATACCTGTGGCACAGTAATCTCCATGTCTTGAGTACTGATAACCCGTGGCACAGGAATCCCTATCTCCTGAGTACTGATAACCCGTGGCACAGGAATCCTGTATGTCCTGAGTACTGATACCCTGTGGCGCAGTAATCCCCATGTCCTGAGTATTGATAACCCATGGTACATGAATGTTATATGTCCTGAGTACTGATAACCCGTGGCACAGGACTCCAGTATGTCCTGAGTAATGATAACCCATGGCACATAAATCCTGTATGTCCTAAGTACTGATAACCCATGGCACAGGAATCCTGTATGTCCTGTGTACCGATACCTGTGGCACAGTAATCTCCATGTCTTGAGTACTGATAACCCATGGCACAGAAATCCTGAGTAATGATAACCAGTGACACAGGAATCCTGTATGCCCTGAGTAATGATAACCAGTGGCACAGGAATCCTGTCTGTCCTTTGCACTGATAACCAGCGGCACAGGAATCTCTATCTCCTGAGTAATGATAACCTGTGGCACAGGAATCCTGTATGTCCTAAGTACTGATAACCTGTGGCACAGTAATCCCCATGTCCTGAGTATTGATAACCTACGGTACATGAATGTTATATGTCCTGAGTACTGATAACCTGTTGCACAGGAATTCCTATGACCTGAGTAGATAATAATACTTTATTTGATTTGTATAAATCATAAAAGGGTGGATCTTACCACCATGTGATAAACTTCAACATCTTTGAGTCAGCATAAAAACAGCAAAAAATGACATGATAAAATTAACGATAAAATGACACAAGTCATTAGCGACTTTGCACGAATATACAAACAAAAAAAACAAAAAAACAGGTGTAACACTTTGTAAGGGGATAACTATCTCATTAAGACACGGGGACCATCAAATGAGTGTTGTGACAGAGGATACGATATACTTAGGGGCTTATATTTAATTAGATGTAACTGTCACCTATTGTCTCAGATAAAGGGCATTTGCAAGGGGAGTGGGGAAGAGGGTATCTATTGAGAAAATGAGGGAGAGTCCAGGACCAGCCGTGGGGAGACAATGTGACCCAGTTCATCTTTTATTGCTGCCTTTTTTTCAAGCTCTTGGGCAGCAAAAGCCAGGAATTTTATAGTTTTGCAGGAAATTTGTATCGAAGACCCGCTGAGGCATTTTGTCACAGCCGCCCTTCAGGTCCTGACTAGTGCTTCTCTTAGGAGTGGTTTCAGGAGGATCTTCCTTAGATTTTGTAATGCCGGGCAAATACATAATAAATGCAGTAACGACTCTTCACCCTTATCACAGAGGTGACAATCTGAAGTTGACCAGGTCCGTAACCATTTGGGGGTAAGGTCTTTGCTCGAGAAACAACCCAACCTCAGAAGACTTAGTTTCCTCTTGTAATGATCCCTGAAACATTCTTGCAAATAAGGTTGTTGTTTCAGTTAGTTGTATGTTGGCATCACGATCCAGGCGTGGCTTTTACCAGCCACTGAACCTTTGTCCATTTGCAACGATGCTTGTTTGACAGCTTTGTTGGTAATTTGTTTAAAAGCATTGTAAGGCATAGGTGAAAGCCAAGCTTCTTCCAGATTTAACGATAAAAGCGCTTGCCTAAGAGTCTTACATGTGGAGTTGGAGTGCCTAGCCTGTTTTTCGACTTCTTCCCAGCAGAGGTGGGCAAGTGTGTTATCTTCGGCATCCCTCATACGCCAATAGAATTTGGCCAGGGCCCCTTGTCTTGCCGGAATCTGATTTGTTAACCCATATTCCAGACGTATTTGTGCTTGGGAAATATGTAGCGGAATTGAGAAGAGGTTTTTAAACAGTCTTGATTGGGCAAGGTTTAGCACTGTAGAGTCCCTGGTAGCCATCATTTCCGAGCCGTATGTGAGCGAGGGCAGAAATTTTTCTGCTACATTCTTTAGCACGTGACCGGTTGAACTTCCGCTTAGGTGTTTTTGTATAATTTTGAAAGCAAATTGGAGTTGTTTTGATTTTGAATTCCCAAGATCTAAATGATATTTATACTTTAGTTGATGGTCTAGTAGGATGCCCAAGTATTTATATTTATCTACCTGGGTTAAAGTACAGGAATTTATCCTCCAAACAAATTTTTGTGTTTTTTTTCGAGAGCTGGAGAAGCACAGAATGTTTGATTTTTTGAGTTTTATTGTTATTGTATGACCTGAGTACTGATAACCCATGGTACAGGAATCCTGTATGTCCTGCGTACCGATACCTGTGGCACAGTAATCCCTATGTCTTGAGTATTGATAACCCATGGCACAGGACTCCTGTATGTCCTGAGTAATGATAACCCATGGCACATACATCCTGTATGTCCTGAGTAGTCATAATCCATTGCACAGGAATCCCTATGTACTGAGTACTGATAACGCATGGCACAGGAATCCTGTATGTCCTGCGTACTGATACCTGTGGCACAGTAATCCCTTTGTCTTGAGTACAGATAACCCGTGGGACAGGACTCCTGTATGTCCTGAGTACTGATAACCCGTAGCACAGGAATCCTGTATGTCCTGTGTACCGATACCTGTGGCACAGTAATCTCCATGTCTTGAGTACTGATAACCCGTGGCACAGGAATCCCTATCTCCTGAGTACTGATAACCCGTGGCGCAGGAATCCTGTATGTCCTGAGTACTGATAACCTGTGGCGCAGTAATCCCCATGTCCTGAGTATTGATAACCCATGGTACATGAATGTTATATGTCCTGAGTACTGATAACCCATGGCACAGGACTCCAGTATCTCCGGAGTAATGATAAGCCATGGCACATAAATCCTGTATGTCCTAAGTACTGACAACCCATGGCACAGGAATTCCTATCTCCTGAGTACTCATTACCTGTGGCACAGGAATCCCTATCTCCTGAGTACTGATAACCCGTGGCACAGGAATCCCTATCTCCTGAGTACTGATAACCTGTGGCACAGGAATCCTGTATGTCCTGAGTACTGATAACCTGTGGCGCAGTAATCCCTATGTCCTGAGTAATGATAACCCACGGCACATAAATGCTATATGTCTTGAGTACTCATAACCCATTGCACAGGAATTCCTATGACCTGAGTACTGATAACCCATGGTACAGGAATCCTGTATGTCCCGCGTACTGATACCTGTGGCACAGTAATCCCTTTGTCTTGAGTACAGATAACCCGTGGGACAGGACTCCTGTATGTCCTGAGTACTGATAACCCGTGGCACAGGAATCCCTCTCTCCTGAGTACTGATAACCCGTGGCACAGGAATCCTGTATGTCCTGAGTACTGATAACCTGTGGGGCAGTAATTCCCATGTCCTGAGTATTGATAACCCATGGTACATGAATGTTATATGTCCTGAGTACTCATAACCCGTGGCACAGGACTCCAGTATGTCCTGAGTAATGATAACCCATGGCACATAAATCCTGTATGTCCTAAGTACTGATAACCCATAGCACAGGAATCCTGTATGTCCTGTGTACCGATACCTGTGGCACAGTAATCTCCATGTCTTGAGTACTGATAACCCATGGCACAGGAATCCTGTATGTCCTGAGTACTGATAACCTGTGGCGCAGTAATCCCCATGTCCTGAGTATTGATAACCCATGGTACATGAATGTTATATGTCCTGAGTACTGATAACCCATGGCACAGGCATGTATCTTGTGAGGACTGATAATGCATGGCACCGGAATCCTGTATGCCTAGAGTACTTATAGCCCATGGCACAGGACTGCCCTGCATGCTGGGCACTAATACTGAGCCCCTATGCGTTGAGCACTAATAACTCAAGGTACAAGTAGCTCATGAATTTTGAGTACTGTTAACTCACGGCACAGGCAGCCCCTATGTGTTGTGTACAATAACCTGCGGCACAGGGAGCACCTGAATTCTGAGCACTAATAACTCATAGCACACCGAGTATTACGCCCTTAATGGCACAGGAAGCCCCAGCGTGCTGAGACATAATAATAACCCATGGCACAGAAAACCCATGAATTCTGAGCACTCATAACTCACAGCACACAAAGCATCCATGCCCTCCATGGCACCGGAAGTTCCATGTGTACACAGAACGAAGGGGCTTCCTGTGCCACGACGTATTCATTCTGAGGACGCTGTCACGCGCACTGAGTCCCTAGGTGTGCCCTGTTCGAGGTATTTCCTTCCTTTCTCACACACAGTCATTGCCTGTGCCCTCGCACCTTTCTTGCACACAGCCTTTCCTCTGCATTCCTATTCTACTTTCTCCCTACCCATTCCTCCTCTTGTTTTGGCTGCTATTGCTCCAGAAATCACCAACCCCTCCACCCGCTATGTGCACGGCGCGACGGGTCCACACCGAGAATACCTTTGCTTTAGCACTGGTGGCGCCCATTGGGACAATCTTTTTTAGCGCCCTCACGCCCACGACCTCCTCCTCGGATTCCCTCACTACCACCAGGGCAAAATTGCCCCTCATCTCCCCATAGCCCCTCTCTCGCATTTTATTTGTTTTAAAGCGCTGGTAAAGGTTGGCTTTACTAATCCACTCAGCTATCCACTTTAAATACAGATGTGTTTTTTTTCAGCAGGCACTTATATCCCCTGCACTACTTTATGGTCAAAAACAGCCTCTAGACAAAACTCCAATCTCTCTCTCTCTAGCATGAACATTAATCACTAGAGTTATCTTGATATTTTTATTGCGGCCTGAAACCCTCAGCTGCTTTTAAATCGTAAGGTATTGCTAAACACAGAACCCCCACGTAAGGTCAGCGCCCCCCTTCCAGTTCAGTGCCCAGTGCGGCTGCACCGGTCGCACTGCCCTGAAGCCGACCTTGTACCTTAGGGGTGCATACATCTAAGGTAAAATATGACGCACCATAAAAGAACGTAAAAGGACGTCCAGTAACAATGTCACGATATCTCAAAACCTCACCTCACATCATCAACAAAGGACCATTCTAGAAAGCATGGGCCTCATTTATGAAAAGTGACGCATCGCTGCGTGAAAACAGCGATGCGTCACTTTTCACTGCGCCCTCCTTGCGACACCAATGATGCGTCATATTTACAGTATGACGCATCATGGCGCAAGGAGTTACAGATACGTCAGTATTTCTGACGTATCTGTACGGCGCAAAAGTGACGCATTGCTGGAGTGTGTCACAAAAGTGACGCAAACCCAGCAATGCGTCCTTTCACATGGGGCAAGCCCCATGTGAAAGGGCTTGCGTCAGTCTTACGTCTGCTGTGAGGCAGGCGTAAGAAATTGACGCATGTGTGTCCTAGAAGTGGCGCAATGAAATCTTATAGATTTCACTGCGTCACTTCTATGACCCTTTCTTGCGTCAGAACGCCCCCCCTGCATACATTATACCTGGCGTAGATATAATGTAGCGCAGGGGTTTACAAAGTGACGCATCTACCTAGATGCGTCACTTTGTAAATATGGTGCAACAAGGCACATTTTTTACGCTGCTGGTGCGTCACAAAAAATAACGCACTGGCGCCGTAAAAGTGGCGCACGGCCTCATAAATGAGGCCCCATGTTGTTGGTGATTGTTAGGGATGCAAGGCTGGGTAAAGGGAACTGTGTTTTCTTTTCGCTGGATGTCCCCTTTAACAGGACTCAGCCCCTCACAACTTCTACTCAACAGGTGAAACTTTGCCTGGTGTCTTAGACTAAAAATAACCAGTACTAGAATCATCTTTCGCGCTACAATTGAGTTTTTTAAAGAGACTTGCTGCCCTAAGCAGTGGTTCTTAACCACTTAAGTAGATCCTCATTGAATCACTATTAGAAGCCAGGGACCCGAGCCTAAGCAAATTCTATGATTTGACCTTGAAACAATACACAGAAATACAGGACCAAGCGTATATCAAACAAATACACATTATAATTCCCCTCCCCCCCCCCCAAAAAAAAAATCGAAATTTTTATTTTTATTGAGGCTACCAGACTTGATCCTGTTTGCTGTACGAGCACTGTTTCCATGGAGCAAGTTATGGATCCCAACTTCATTTTTACCCTCCATTTTTGCCCCTTCACATTTACAGAGCATTTTGACATTTTCAATTAGTCTTTTCATACACTTCATGATTCTGCAAATATTATTTAATTTTCTAAACAGGAAAGAACCCACCGAGTAGGTGTTCCGGGTTCCTGGGATCCATAGAGCCAAGTTAAATATCCCTGCTCCATGTAATACAAACTTTAGTACTGATGACGACCGAGAGTGTGAAGTTGGTGGCTAGTCACGTGATTTCCAATGTAAAAAATGTATTCTAGTATTTACACGTCGAAGAGCCGCCACACAAAATGCGGTAGAAATATACCGAAGTGCTACATGAGTTAAAAGATCACGTTGTTAAGAAACAAAAACTGCTCATGGTGGAAAGGAAACATCAAGTAAGTTTCACATAGTGCAAAATAAATCGGTATCAGCCACAAAACTGTGATAGCATTGCTCGCTCTCACTTTTTATTTCAATTAAAAATTGAACAGTTTATTCAGTTATTCAGTAACAAGGATCAGTTCCTGGAGATAACAAAAAAAAATAATCTATTATTGATTTTTCATGGTAACCACAATATAAAAAAATATTGGGAACGCAATTCACAGTGTCAGTTTTGGGGTCAATGTTACTCAGTCCACTAGATCCTTCCATCTCCACAGGACACAGAGGCCCCAGTTACGGCTGGCCCTGGTGAGGGTTCACAATTCAGCAGGTGCTTGATGTACATAGCAACAACTACGGTCAGTGGCGGCTCCTCCGCTAAGGCGGAGGAGCGTTGCCTTACCATGGCGGAGGAGCGTTGCCTTACCATCCAAAAATAAAAAATAAAATTGCATGCAGTCAGTGGTCTGTGTAGGGCGGGGCTGGCCTTAGTACGGGAGAAGTGGTATGCACTCCGAAAGTGCACATGAACTGTTTGGCCGGCCCTCTGCGCACTTTGCATCTTCCCCACCAGTCTGCATTACACAGCCTGGTGAGGAACATGCACAGGCTCCCTGTTCCAGTCTGAGCACCGATCCATGGCGCTCAGACCAATTACAACGCTGCATTGCAGCATTGTGATTGGTTCTGGGAACCTGTGTGCCGGGTGCTTCCTGCTTCCAGCTGGACTGCAGAAAGGAAGAAGGAAGAAGATGCAGGGGAGGCGATGGTTGGTCGTTCTAAGGTAAGTGTTATTTTTGTTAATTAAACCCCCCCCCCTCTACCCCCACGCCTCACCACCCCCATCGAGTAGCAGCCGCTACTGGTTACGGTTATTCATTGAAAACCTGGCATAACATGCTGACTTTGTTACTTTCCGCTCCAAAAGGCTGTGTCTTGTATGCAACGCACATTTTTCCTCCAGTACATTTTAGCAAGTTTCACCTGCTGAGATTCACCTGGGAAAAATTGCAGGGGGTGAGGTGCTTAGAGCATAACTTGTAATTCTGAAGTGTGCCGCAACAGGAGTTATTGCACATATCGGAATTATTCAGACCACCCGCAATTGGACCCACAGCGATCATTTTTCCTGTCCTCCTATGGCGCATTGCTCCTCCCAAAGTCATATGCACATGAGAAGAATTCCTTACTCAAAGCTATTTTCATAATCATGATATTGTAGTCCAAATCTGTAACATCCAAGGTCCCCAATCATCTCAGATACTTTTGAGGAAAACCTCTCCCCATCGAAAGTGTCCTTCCTTGGCAAGCTTCGAAGTCCAGCCAACATCATTTCTACAATGTGGCTGGAGTGCTCACTCTGTGGCATCTCAGCAAGCACTCCCATCAATCAATCAATCAATCAAGAACATTTATAGAGCGCGCTACTCACCCGTGAGGGTCTCAAAGCGCTGGGGGGGTGGGGGGGTTGCTGCTACTGCTCGAATAGCCAGGTCTTGAGTTGCTTCCTGAAGGAGAGATGGTCCTGGGTCAGACGTAGGTGGGTGGGGAGGGAGTTCCAATTCTTGGCAGCCAGGTAGGAGAAGGATCTTCCTCCGGCTGTGGTTCTGCGTAGCCACCAGGAGTCGTCCCAGGCGGAGGGGGATGGTCCGAGGATGAGGACCTCCGTCTTGTCTGATTTCAGTTTCAGACGGCTCAGCTTCATCCATTCCGCGACGTCCTTTATTCCTTCCTGGAGGCTAGCTTTGGCGGTGGCGGGGTCGTTGGTGAGGGAGAGGATCAGCTGAGTGTCGTCTGCGTAGGAGGTAATGTTGAGGCCGTGTTTGCGTGCGATGGCCGCGAGGGGGCTCTTGTAGACATTGAAGAGGGTAGGGCTGAGCGAGGAGCCTTGGGGTACGCCGCAGATGATCTTGGTGGATGCGGCGCGGAAGGGCGGGAGACGGACTCTTTGAGTTCTGTCGAGAGGAGGGAGGTGATCCAGTCCAGGGCCTTTTCTTGGATCCCGGCGTGGTGGAGGCGGGTCGTTAGGGTGTGGTGGCAGACTGTATCGAATGCAGCCGATAGGTCGAGGAGGATGAGGGCGGCAGTTTCCCCGTTGTCAAGCATGGTCCTGATGTCATCGATTGCTGCGATGAGGGCGGTTTCGGTGCTGTGGTTCGCTCGGAAACCGGACTGCGACGAGTCGAGGGAGCCGTTCGTTTCGAGGAAAGTGGTCAGCTGTATGTTGACGGTCTTCTCGATGACTTTTGCGGGGAAGGGGAGGAGCGAGATGGGGCGGAAGTTCTTGAGGTCCGTGGGGTCGGCGGTGGGTTTCTTCAGGAGGGCGCTGATCTCTGTGTGTTTCCAGCTCTCCGGAAAGGTGGCGGACGCGAAGGAGTTGTTAATGATGTTCTGGAGATGGGGTGCGATGATGGAGTCGGCCTTGTTGAAGATGTGGTGTGGGCAGGGGTCGGCTGGGGAGCCGGAGTGGATGGTGTTCATCACGTGGGTGGTGTCTTTGGTGTTGACGGGGGTCCAGGCGCGGAGGATGGTGGAAGGGGGCGTTGGTTCGGTGGTTGGGTGCGTGGTCTAGGCGCCGAAGCTGTTGTGTATATCGGCGATCTTGCGGTGGAAGAATGTGGCGAGTGAGTCGCAGAGGTCTTGCGATGGCGTGATGTCGTTGTTGCTGGCGCTGGGGTTGGAGAGCTCTTTGACGATGCGGAAGAGTTCCTTGCTGTTGTGGGTGTTGTTGTCCAGTCGTTCTCTGAATGATGTTCTTTTGGTGGTGCGAATCAGCTGGTGGTGTTTGCGGGTGGCGTTCTTGAGGGCTGTCATGTTTCCTGTCGACTGTTCATTGCGCCAGGCTTTCTCGAGGGTGCGGCAGGCTTTCTTTGAGTCTTTGAGGTCGTCGGTGAACCATGAGGCTTTCTTGCTGCCGGGATTGCTTGGCGGGGTCTTCAGTGGTGCAAGGGCATTGGCGCAGTCGGTGATCCACTGTGTGAGGTTGCGGGCTGCGTCGTTGGTGTCCGTGGTGTTGGTAGGAGGGTTTTGGCTCAGGGACGTGGTGAGCTGGTCGGTGGTGATCTTGCTCCAGGGTCTTCGGGGAACCTGTTGCGGATGGTGGTGAGTCGTGGTTTTACTGAAGTTGAAGTGGACGGTCCAGTGAAGTCCGGTGGAGTAGCTGAAGGAGATGTGGTTGCTGGAGGAGAAGACTGGGTCAAGCGTGTGGCCGGCGTAGTGGGTGGGGGTGTTCACCAGTTGCTTGAGTCCGAGGTTGGCTAGGTTGTCCAGCAGGGTGGTGGTGTTGTTGTCATTGTTGTTTTCCAGGTGGAAGTTCAGGTCCCCTAGGAGTCAGCGGAGGCGAGGGCGTGTGGGCTGATGAAGTCTGCGATGGCTTCGCTGAATTGTGTGCGTGGTCCAGGGGGTCTTTAGATGAGAGTCTGTAGGAGAGTAGGGTCTGCAATCCTATGATCACCCAGATTTTTGCTTTTTGCTGCACTGGTTTACGACTTTCCCTGGCTGTGGGCCTGCTAATCAGACCCACAGCCTAGCTGTTCTCTCTATCCAAATTGTACTCAGGTACTGAATTGGCACTGGGCCCTCTCCAAGTCCCTGTACCCAGGGCTGAGGTGCACCCAGAAGTCTCCCAGGGGCTGAAGCATGTATTGTGCCACCCCTGGATTGACTAACTAAAACTGACACAACTGGCTGCACGACAGCTGGGGCAAGGTGGTGTACTCACCCTTTGCTTTAGATATAGTATACCTATATCTAACCCTAAAATGGACACACAGATCTCCTATCAGTCACTCCTATGGCAGGCCTTAACAATCCTGAAGGCAGAGTGCTTGGAATCGTGTGAGATGGTGCTCTGGCATGAGCTGAGCCTGTCTGCGGCTTTCGGGATCTATCCCTTAGCCGTTTCCAGGATATCGCATACCATATACTCTTAAGTGCATTATAATCCTCGCGGTTATGTGCCAACTCTGGTATCGCTTTATCAAAACATGTCGAGTAAGGTGTCATACGAATTGGAATACTAACCCCTCGCCAATTCTGGCGACGGGGTTAGCATTCCACCCTTCTAGAGGGACACGACATGCATGTAACCTATAACCCGGTTAAAAGTCAGACAGAGCCTTAGCATCCACAAAATGGATGCTGCCACCGAGACACAAGTCTGCCCTCCTGCTGCTGGGAGTCCTCCCAGAGCAGGAGATAAGGACAAAGGGTTCCTGCCAGGGGCGGTGCCAGCACCGTCCCAGACAGGGTTTTGTGTATTGTAGGTAGGCAGGGCTTTAGAGGAAGGTGACTGCACGTGGCACCCCGGTGCTCACTGTGCATAGGCTGGCTGGAACCAGTTCCAGGGTCACTCCAGACCCTGTGCTGGGGAAAAGCCCGCCAAGGAAGTGGGTGTAACCACCCCCCTCCTAGTCCCACCCATAGGGCAGGACTTAGTCGCGTGCCAGCCCCTTTTTACAGGATAAAGGTAGAGACTGGCCCCCTTCCAAATCAGATCATCTTTGAATCCTGAAACTACTTTCCACGAAAGGAACTCAAGACTTCTTCCTAAGATTTCTCCCTTGTGACTAAGGAGTAGTCACCCTGCATCCGCAGGCACCATCTACAGAACACTGCGGTCTGCTGCAAGTCCTTCCTCCGGAATCCGACTGTCCAGCTCGACGAGAACCGGCTTCCCTGGCACCTCTGACCTCTACCTGCATCATCAGTCACGCTGAGATTCGTGGGTGTGACGAGACCTCGAGGGACCGGCCATCTTCAAGACTGCACGACTTCTGAACAACAAGCCCGCCGAGTGAATTCCTGGTGAGTGCTTTGGGGTCCGAGAAGCCCCCACCCTGAGCAGCTCCAGCACCGAAGAGCAGCCCCCCAGCATCTCCACGATCTGCGTGGGGCCCTTCTGCTTTTTGCTGCTCACCGCGTTGTTTGGCTACTAGCCGCTGGCTTGTGGCCTTCCTGACGACGCCCGACGACATTTCTGCTGCTGGTCTGGTTGCTCCAGACTGGCCCTTGCTTCCCTCCATCGGAGAAGTACCCTGGACCCTCCTGGTCCACTCAAGACGCCATTTTAGGTCCACCGCGTGGGCCTTGCATTTGCCAAGACTTGTTGCCCAATCCTGGGTCCAGCGACGTCGACAGCAAGAACCTTCGTGGGACAGCTCGCACCTCCATCCTGGTCGCCGACAACGCCTCCTGGTCCGAGAGACTGCAGAGCCCAGCAGCGCCCACTCACCTGACTGCGGTGACTTCGCCCGGTGCCATCCTGGTGCCCACGTAATCACTGGCTAGTGATTCAAGAACTTGGTCCCCTCTGCTTTCAGGTTTTCTTCTTCCTTGATCCAGGCTTGGATCCATCAAACTTTCCTTCACTGGTCGCCTGCCAGCAACTTCTTCCTTCCAGGCTCCTGGTCCGGCAACGAGATCCCCGACGTCTTTTCAGACCTATGCAGCTGCAGCCCCTGGGCTAGGTAACTTCGGCACTTCGGTGTCCCAGCATAGCCTCACTATCCTAGGGTCAGGATCCACTGTCGTTTTCTTCCTACCAGGTCGGGTTCGCCCGTGAACACTAACTTTGCCTTTACTAGCCTCCATAGACTTTGTCCCGCATCCCGCGTGAGAGTGCACACTCTGCACCCGAGTCCCCTGGGTCTCCTAGTAGTAATCTAACGATTCCCTAGTCAAGTCCTAGCGATTCCAAAGCCTATTAGTACTGTACTTACCTGCTAGTAATTTCGCATTCCACTTTTAAAGTATATGGTTTTTCGTGCCCCTCGGGCATTTGTGTATAACGTGCTAACTTAAGTATTTTCGTAAGAGTTTTGTTGTGTGCCTAGCACCCTGTCCTCATAAAGAGTACAGGGTTGTTGTGATTCTAATAAATACACTGTTTATTTTCATAACACTTGTGTGGTGTCCTTTCACTGGGTGTTCAAGGGGTAATGTGATGGTAAAACAGCTGGCTTAACACGCCCTCTAGAGTCTTAGCCTTAGACTGCTCGTATCCATGCTACTAGGATAGCTGGTCTATAAGGTTGACTTACAACCAATCATCAATAAGGGTTGTTTGGACTGATATATAGTGATCACTAGAATAGTGAACACTGCACATCAGGCCAACTTCTCACATTGGTGGCAGCGGTGGGATTTGAGCTTGCTGTTGTTTTACCACACATGCCCTAAGAATATCTTGTGAAAGATCACATAAGTACTCAAGGTACATATAACTTAGCTTAGAATACTCTGAGTTCTACTGAACCAGCTGTTGTAGCTCCTAGGGCCTAGGACACCCTAAACTACAACTCTAGCAAGGGATCAGTAGGCAAACATATAGTGTAGGTAAGTGCACCACTTACACCTCACTAGAAAAGCATGTCGACTCAGGGGGACTCTACTGAGACTCCCCTGGTCAGTGTTGACCCTCCACAGGTCACTTCAAGATATGCAGCTCTCAGCTTTCATGAGATGAGACAGATCTGTGTCTCCAGAAAACTGAAGCAGGGGTCTAACCCCACCACTTCCTTTCTGATAGGTCTCTTAGAGACATATGATGCCAGAAAGCTTTCTCAGTTACATGAGAACATGCCAGCCTTAGAGGGAACCTCTGGGGATCCAGATCTCCACAACACTGATTCAGCAGTTGAGGAGGAGGATCAGGAGGTACTCTCTGGGGATGAGGTAGACAAGGGTCTTGAGGTAGTCAGAAGGCTAACTAGGACCAACTTAGACTTGCTTGGGCTAGGATCTGGGGGCCCCCCAGTACTAACCCGAAGTGGGCCTAACCTTGGAGTTAGGAGAGATAGATCTCTTTCTAGGGACTCCAATAGATCTCTGCACTCTAATGCCTCTTCTCAGGGGAGAAGGAATCCTCCACAGAGGAGATTTACTTCCCCTCAGAGAAAAGAGCATGAAGCTAGGATGAGACAAGCTGAACTGAGGATTGAAAGGGAAGAAATTGCCCTGGCCAAAGAGAAGCTTGCCCTGGCAAGAGAGCAGCAGATGAGTGGGCTAGCTCCCACTGGTGGCAGCAATCTCCCAAGAGATAGAGAGAAGGGTTTAGATACTAAACACCTGACTAAAATAGTGCCCCCCTTTAAGCAAGGGGATGATATCCAGAAATGGATGGCTGCTCTGGAGAGGGCCTGCACTGTGCAGGGCATTCCCCAGAGTCAGTGGGCAGCTATACTGTGGCTCTCCTTTGATGGTAAAGGTAGAGATAAGCTCCTCACTACAAGAGTGGAGGATGCTAACAATTACCAGGTCCTGAAGAGTACACTGGTTGATGGGTTTGGTTTAACCACTGAGCAGTACAGGTTGCTGTTCAGAGACACCCAGAAAACTCAGTCTCAGGACTGGTCTGATTTTGTGGATTGTGCCACTAAGGCTTTGGAGGGCTGGTTGCTGGGTAGCAAGGTTACAGATTACACAGGATTGTATAATCTAATGATGAGAGAACAAATTTTAAACAATTGTCAGAACCAGTTGCTGCACCAGCACCTTGTTGATTCAGATCTGACCTCTCCCCAAGAATTGGGAAAGAAGGCAGACAAATGGGTCAGGACAAGGATCAAGCAGAACCAGAACCAGAACCAGGGTGGTCAGAAGAAAGCAGACCAGAAGGGTAATGTTAAGAATGATCAAAATGACCAGAAGTCTTCACCAGGTCCCCAACAAACCAAAGAGGGTGGGGGTCAGGCTTCCCAGAAGAAGAAGACTCAAGAAGGCCAGTCAAAAAGGTGGTGCCAGTACTGCAAAAGTAAATCTCACTGGTTTAGTGAGTGCACCAAAAGAGGAGGAGGACAAACTCCTGCCACTACAGCTCCTAAAGCAACTGCACCCCCTAGTACAGTCAGTAGTGGTAGTGTCACTCCCAAGGCATTAGTTGGGTTAACCTTGGGTACTGAGGGGTCTGACAACTTAGTTGGCACACTCACTCAGGCTGTCCTTGTCTGTACAGGGGATATGGATATGTCCCCTGAAATAAGTCCCAATACTTTGGGCAAATACAGGCAGACACCTTTGATTAATGGCAAAATGGCTCAGGCCTATAGGGACACTTGTGCCAGTGTCACCATGGTGACACCTAACTTTGTGGACCCTGGACAGATCATGCCAGGTACTGATTTCCTGGTGACCAATGCCAGCAATGTCACTACTAGTCATAGTGTGGCAATTGTGGCTTTCTCCTGGGGTGGAGTGAAGGGACAAAAGAAAGTTGTAGTCAGTTCAGACCTCCCAGTTGATTGTTTGTTGGGCAATGATTTGGAGTCATCACAATGGTCAGAAGTGGAGCAGAGGACTCACATGGAGATGTTAGGCTTGCCAGCACATGTGCTTGCTGTGACTAGGTCACAGGCCAGAAGATGCCCCACTGAACAGGTGCTGGATCCTGAAATTATGGACCAGACACCTTCCAAGAAGAAGAGCAGTAAGGGTAAGGCTTTGCCTTCCCCCTTGCCCCAGGTTGAGGATCAAGTCTCTGAGGAGGCTGATCTAGAAGAGCTGAGGGAAACTGAGCCTAAAGAGCTTGAACTTGATCAAGTTGAGTTTCTGGGCTCAGGGGGACCCTCCAGAGCAGACCTGGGGAAGGAACAGTTGAGCTGCCCTTCCCTTGAACCCCTCAGACAGCAGGCTGCTGCTGAGGCTGCAGGGAATGCCACAGGTGCCCACAGGGTATACTGGGAAGATGGACTCCTGTACTCTGAGTCAAGAGACCCCAAGCCTGGTGCAACCAGGAGGCTGGTCATCCCCTTGTCTCTGAGAGGTTTCCTTCTCACCTTGGCCCATGAGATTCCCCTTGCAGGTCATTTAGGTCAGACAAAGACTTGGGACAGGCTTGTCTCACACTTTCACTGGCCCCATATGAATGAGAATACCAAGGAGTTTTGTCGCTCATGTGTCACTTGCCAAGCCAGTGGTAAGTCAGGTGGCACAACAAAGGCCCCCCTCATACCACTACCTGTGGTGGGGGTCCCCTTTGAAAGAGTGGGGATTGACATTGTTGGTCCAATGGAACCCCAGACAGCATCAGGACACAAGTTTATACTGGTGGTGGTGGACCATGCCACCAGGTATCCTGAGGCTATTCCCCTTAGGACCACTACAGCCCCTGTAGTGGCAAGAGCCCTAGTTGGAGTGTTCTCCAGAGTGGGTTTCCCTAAGGAGGTCGTTTCTGACAGAGGTACAAACTTCATGTCAGGATATCTGACTGCCATGTGGAAAGAGTGTGGTGTGAACTACAAGTTCACCACACCCTATCATCCACAATGCAATGGGCTTGTTGAGAGATTCAACAGGACCCTGAAAGGGATGATTCATGGACTACCTGAACCTCTTAGGAGAAGATGGGATGTCCTGATCCCCTGCCTCTTGTTTGCTTACAGAGAGGTCCCACAGAAGGGGGTTGGCTACAGCCCTTTTGAGCTTCTGTATGGGCATCCTGTAAGGGGACCCCTGTGTTTGGTGAAGGAAGGATGGGAGAGACCTCTCAAAAAGCCTGCAACCAACATAGTGGACTATGTACTTGGTCTCCGCTCCAGGATGGCTGAGTATATGGAAAAGGCATCTAAAAACATTGAGGCCAGCCAGGAACTTCAAAAAGCTTGGCATGACCAAAAGGCTGTACTGACTGTGTACCAGCCAGGACAGAAGGTGTGGGTGCTGGAGCCAGTGGCCCCAGCAGCTCTGAAAGACAAATGGTCTGGGCCCCACACCATCATTGAGCAAAAGGGAGAGGTTACCTACTTGGTGGACCTTGGAACTCCCAGGAGCCCTCTCAGAGTGCTCCATGTTAACAGGCTCAAGGCATATGTTGACAGGAAGGACATGAGCTTGCTCATGGCCACAGATGAGGGACAGGAGGAAGAGAGTGACCCTCTCCCAGACCTGCTCACTCAGAATCCTGATGATGGGTCAGTTGATGGTGTTGTCTTTTGTGGCAGCCTCACTGAACATCAGCAACAGGATTGCAGGCAAGTCCTGCAATCCTTTCGACATATGTTCTCTCTGACACCCAGCCAAACTGATTGGTGTACCCATGATGTTGACACTGGAGACAGTCTGCCTGTCAAGAGTAAAATCTACAGACAGCCTGATCATGTTAGAGACTGCATCAAAACTGAAGTGCAGAAAATGTTGGAACTGGGAGTCATTGAGCCCTCAGATAGCCCTTGGGCTAGCCCAGTAGTTCTAGTGCCAAAGCCTCACACCCAGGGTGGTAAGAGAGAGATGAGGTTTTGCGTAGACTACAGAGGCCTCAATGCAGTCACTAAGACTGATGCCCACCCAATACCAAGAGCAGATGAGCTTATAGATAGATTGGCTTCTGCCAACTTCTTAAGCACATTTGATTTGACAGCTGGGTATTGGCAAATCAGGTTAGCTGAGGAAGCCAAACCCAAGACAGCATTTTCTACCCCTGGAGGGCATTATCAATTTGTGGTAATGCCCTTTGGACTGAAAAATGCACCTGCCACCTTCCAAAGGTTGGTGAATCAAGTCCTCACTGGGCTGGATGACTTCTGTGCAGCTTATCTTGACGATATTGCTGTCTTTAGCTCCACCTGGGAGGATCACCTGGTCCACCTGAGGAAAGTGTTAGAGGCCCTGCAAAAGGCAGGCCTCACTATCAAGGCCACAAAGTGCCAGATAGGGCAGTCACAGGTTGTATACCTGGGCCACCTTGTAGGTGGAGGCCAGGTTCAGCCACTGGAGAGTAAGATACAGGCCATCAAGGACTGGACTCCTCCAATCACCCAGACTCAGGTTCGAGCTTTCTTGGGCCTGACTGGGTACTATAGGAAGTTTGTCAGAAATTATGGGTCCATAGTGACCCCCCTTAATGACCTGACAAGCAAAAAGATGCCAAAGAAAGTTCAGTGGACAGCAAGCTGTCAGAAAGCATTCAATGACCTAAAGCAGGCCATGTGCACAGCACCTATCCTCAAGAGTCCAGATTACTCCAAGCCATTCATTGTCCAAACAGATGCTTCTGAGTTGGGTGTGGGAGCTGTTCTGTCTCAACTGAATTTTGATGGTAATGATCAGCCTATTGCTTTCATTAGTAGAAGGTTGACACCCAGAGAGAAAAAATTGGTCAGCTATTGAGAGGGAGGCCTTTGCTGTGGTCTGGGCCCTGAAGAAGCTGAGGGCCTACTTGTTTGGCACTCACTTCACCATTCAGACAGACCATAAGCCCCTCTTGTGGCTAAATCAGATGAAGGGTGAAAACCCCAAACTGCTTAGGTGGTCCATTTCCCTACAGGGGATGGATTTTACAGTGGAGCATAGACCTGGGACTGATCACAGCAATGCTGATGGGCTCTCCAGGTATTTCCACTTAGAGCAAGAAGACTCACCTGGTCAAGGTTAGTTTATTGTCCCAAAGTTTGGGGGGGGGTCATGTAGGAGAGTAGGGTCTGCAATCCTATGATCACCCAGATTTTTGCTTTTTGCTGCACTGGTTTACGACTTTCCCTGGCTGTGGGCCTGCTAATCAGACCCACAGCCTAGCTGTTCTCTCTATCCAAATTGTACTCAGGTACTGAATTGGCACTGGGCCCTCTCCAAGTCCCTGTACCCAGGGCTGAGGTGCACCCAGAAGTCTCCCAGGGGCTGAAGCATGTATTGTGCCACCCCTGGATTGACTAACTAAAACTGACACAACTGGCTGCACGACAGCTGGGGCAAGGTGGTGTACTCACCCTTTGCTTTAGATATAGTATACCTATATCTAACCCTAAAATGGACACACAGATCTCCTATCAGTCACTCCTATGGCAGGCCTTAACAATCCTGAAGGCAGAGTGCTTGGAATCGTGTGAGATGGTGCTCTGGCATGAGCTGAGCCTGTCTGCGGCTTTCGGGATCTATCCCTTAGCCGTTTCCAGGATATCGCATACCATATACTCTTAAGTGCATTATAATCCTCGCGGTTATGTGCCAACTCTGGTATCGCTTTATCAAAACATGTCGAGTAAGGTGTCATACGAATTGGAATACTAACCCCTCGCCAATTCTGGCGACGGGGTTAGCATTCCACCCTTCTAGAGGGACACGACATGCATGTAACCTATAACCCGGTTAAAAGTCAGACAGAGCCTTAGCATCCACAAAATGGATGCTGCCACCGAGACACAAGTCTGCCCTCCTGCTGCTGGGAGTCCTCCCAGAGCAGGAGATAAGGACAAAGGGTTCCTGCCAGGGGCGGTGCCAGCACCGTCCCAGACAGGGTTTTGTGTATTGTAGGTAGGCAGGGCTTTAGAGGAAGGTGACTGCACGTGGCACCCCGGTGCTCACTGTGCATAGGCTGGCTGGAACCAGTTCCAGGGTCACTCCAGACCCTGTGCTGGGGAAAAGCCCGCCAAGGAAGTGGGTGTAACCACCCCCCTCCTAGTCCCACCCATAGGGCAGGACTTAGTCGCGTGCCAGCCCCTTTTTACAGGATAAAGGTAGAGACTGGCCCCCTTCCAAATCAGATCATCTTTGAATCCTGAAACTACTTTCCACGAAAGGAACTCAAGACTTCTTCCTAAGATTTCTCCCTTGTGACTAAGGAGTAGTCACCCTGCATCCGCAGGCACCATCTACAGAACACTGCGGTCTGCTGCAAGTCCTTCCTCCGGAATCCGACTGTCCAGCTCGACGAGAACCGGCTTCCCTGGCACCTCTGACCTCTACCTGCATCATCAGTCACGCTGAGATTCGTGGGTGTGACGAGACCTCGAGGGACCGGCCATCTTCAAGACTGCACGACTTCTGAACAACAAGCCCGCCGAGTGAATTCCTGGTGAGTGCTTTGGGGTCCGAGAAGCCCCCACCCTGAGCAGCTCCAGCACCGAAGAGCAGCCCCCCAGCATCTCCACGATCTGCGTGGGGCCCTTCTGCTTTTTGCTGCTCACCGCGTTGTTTGGCTACTAGCCGCTGGCTTGTGGCCTTCCTGACGACGCCCGACGACATTTCTGCTGCTGGTCTGGTTGCTCCAGACTGGCCCTTGCTTCCCTCCATCGGAGAAGTACCCTGGACCCTCCTGGTCCACTCAAGACGCCATTTTAGGTCCACCGCGTGGGCCTTGCATTTGCCAAGACTTGTTGCCCAATCCTGGGTCCAGCGACGTCGACAGCAAGAACCTTCGTGGGACAGCTCGCACCTCCATCCTGGTCGCCGACAACGCCTCCTGGTCCGAGAGACTGCAGAGCCCAGCAGCGCCCACTCACCTGACTGCGGTGACTTCGCCCGGTGCCATCCTGGTGCCCACGTAATCACTGGCTAGTGATTCAAGAACTTGGTCCCCTCTGCTTTCAGGTTTTCTTCTTCCTTGATCCAGGCTTGGATCCATCGAACTTTCCTTCACTGGTCGCCTGCCAGCAACTTCTTCCTTCCAGGCTCCTGGTCCGGCAACGAGATCCCCGACGTCTTTTCAGACCTATGCAGCTGCAGCCCCTGGGCTAGGTAACTTCGGCACTTCGGTGTCCCAGCATAGCCTCACTATCCTAGGGTCAGGATCCACTGTCGTTTTCTTCCTACCAGGTCGGGTTCGCCCGTGAACACTAACTTTGCCTTTACTAGCCTCCATAGACTTTGTCCCGCATCCCGCGTGAGAGTGCACACTCTGCACCCGAGTCCCCTGGGTCTCCTAGTAGTAATCTAACGATTCCCTAGTCAAGTCCTAGCGATTCCAAAGCCTATTAGTACTGTACTTACCTGCTAGTAATTTCGCATTCCACTTTTAAAGTATATGGTTTTTCGTGCCCCTCGGGCATTTGTGTATAACGTGCTAACTTAAGTATTTTCGTAAGAGTTTTGTTGTGTGCCTAGCACCCTGTCCTCATAAAGAGTACAGGGTTGTTGTGATTCTAATAAATACACTGTTTATTTTCATAACACTTGTGTGGTGTCCTTTCACTGGGTGTTCAAGGGGTAATGTGATGGTAAAACAGCTGGCTTAACACGCCCTCTAGAGTCTTAGCCTTAGACTGCTCGTATCCATGCTACTAGGATAGCTGGTCTATAAGGTTGACTTACAACCAATCATCAATAAGGGTTGTTTGGACTGATATATAGTGATCACTAGAATAGTGAACACTGCACATCAGGCCAACTTCTCACAGAGTCCCTCTGAGGGTGGTCTTGGGGTCTCCAAGGATCCTCATGTCTGTATTCCTCTGCAGGTCATTCAGCATCTTCCATTTTTATCTGGGCCTCAAATGAAATTACCGAAAAGGATTCTAGTTCCTGCACTCTTTTAACATTTTCTGATAGTCAGCCCACCCACCCATCTACATGTGAAAGATCTCTGCTCCTTCTGTACATTTCTGTTTTTCAGGCCTTCAGTTCCTTCTGTTTTCCAGCTGCCGCCTTTTCTGTTGTACCTGCCCTGTTGTGTAGGTCTGTTCTCAGTTCATGTATAGACTGCAGGCGTGCCCCTTTCCAGAGCTTTAAGTGTGATGAAAAACGGGAGTGTGAGGGGGGCATCTCTAAATCTCTTAAAGGGGACAAAATCGTGGCTTAAACATGTACACAACATTTCTGTGATTTCCATAGTATTCCACCCGACCTTTATTTTGGTTCCCCTCTGAGCTTTGTGTTAATGCTTCCAGAAATGACACACACCAGATCTACACCTAAAATCAGCAAGGGCCATTGCTTTTTTCAATGCTTGTTAGCTGTTTAAGATTTTTAAAAAACACAGTGATTTTGATGTAAATAATTAATATTAAATTGTTTCAATTCTAAAATCGTGAAACTGTAAAATAAACATTTCTGAGGCCTTTTGAAAGGGGAGTGGACTTCAAAGTTTCTCAATCACTCTGATTAGATATGTATTCTCTTTTTCTCTACACATTTTGTCCATCTGCATATCTTACAACTCATCTCTTTCCTCTGCAGCACCCTCTTTTCACTCTTTCCTGAATGCACTTCCTCGCATCTCCTTCACTTCACCACCCCTCAAACACACTGCACACCCACTCCCCTGCAAGCACTGCCTTTTCTTTTACTTTGTCCTTGTCAATATTTTGACAACTGTGTACCTCCTTCTCACACATTTGGGCAGAATCACAGCTGCAACTGGAATAAGTGACTACTGCTCTGTAGACTCTGCAGAGAGGTCAAGGATTGAATGACTTAATGCTGAACAGCATTTTGATCTGCTAAAATGCACTGTTAGAAACTCATACCGCCTTCAGCTCAACTCCAGAGCTCTCAATTGTGGCTCATTATAAACATCTGGAGATGACTCAGTTCCAACTATGAGCTATACAAGAGTAATATGCTATTCAAAAAAACATACAGAACCACACCACCTAATAAATAGCTTTGACTTTTGATGGAATGCAAGATTAAGCAAACCATACATCGATTACATGGATTACCTTAATGTTTATTTCACTAATTGTTCAGAGATTGATACGTTTTTATGCCAGTAAAGTTAAGGACTTGTATATAGGTCCCGATAGGGACCAGTTTTAATGCTAGTTTTAAATTACTACTGGGTCTGAGACGTTGAGGGACCCGGCCCACATAAAGACATTCCCTTTTCTCTGGAGGCATCTCTAGCTACTCTGTCTCAGATCCAGTGTTTCTCAGAGTATTCCTGCTCTTTCCCACAGGAGAAACAAAAACCTAATCTAAGCTTATTTTTTTTCCCACCCATCCTGGTTTATCTCCTCCATCTGATGCTCACCCTTAAAGACCAGCTTTCCAGGATTTGCTGCTAGCTCCTTGAAGGATGTAATCTATACAATGGAAACAGTGTGGCTCTTTGCCAGATGTCAGG
Organism: Lissotriton helveticus; assembly: GCF_964261635.1. Taxonomy (NCBI): domain Eukaryota; kingdom Metazoa; phylum Chordata; class Amphibia; order Caudata; family Salamandridae; genus Lissotriton; species Lissotriton helveticus. Next base: position 534,863,550 of record NC_136072.1, on the reverse strand, counting down.
CAGTAGATATTGGAGGGACGTGCCCTCCTCAGATGATTAAATTTCCCTCAACTCACTCCACCTCCCTCCACTCCTTCACCGTCTCTTTTGCGAAATCGTTAGTTCTGGTTACTCAACTGCCGCATAGGTGGAAAACTCAACCTACTTCTGTTGCTGGGCTCCGCGTCCTCCGGCGCCCCAGAGTCAACTCACCCTCACCTCAGGTAAGCAACCCATGTTGCCACAGCCGGCTATGTTATACACACCACTATCTCCTCTGGATGGCACTTCAGAGTCTGGGAGGAGACTGGAGTGTGGCCATCTTGGAGCCCGGTTGACCCCACCACTTAACACTTATTTTAAATGCTGTAGCAGGACTTACTAATCCACAGTATTCCTGTATCAGGTAATTGCCTGTCTTAAGTTTTATGCAAGGAAATGAAGCACCAACTGCTGATGCCATTACAAGTTGGGTGTTACTAAATCTACTAAGTCACTTTTAATATTACATGTAGAGACTGTTGACTCATAGGAATTCCCATTTTTGCACGTAATAACTTTGTCCACTTAAACAGTGTTCACCCAACTTTGGAGAACAGAGAGCAGTAGGTGATTTTTCAGAGTGCACAAGTTGGTGCAGACTACAAGAGCAGATATGGGGGGGGGGGGCGGGGGGGGGGAGTCTTCCAACCCTTGTCACTTTTGATGATTACATACTTTTTCCCACAGGAACGTTTCTCCTCACATAACTCCGAAAGTGCTGAAAGAAAGACCTTACAATTTTAATGGTGTTGTGGCAATTCCATAATTTGTGTATTTTATTGATTTGGGGTATTTTCATTCAACTGTCTTGAGATATAAGCAAAAATAAGGCTGTCCTTCGACCATGCTACAGCTGAGCACGTATCCTTAAATGTTTGCAATCATGGGAAATTTACAGAGAATCTGTCATGAACAAAGGAAGTTTACTACCCCCACATTCCCAACGTTCATGACCATTTGAAGGAAAATCCCAAAGAAAGGCAGAATAACAGTAAAATTGATGATGTGTAATTGTTGGGCCATGAGCTCGCCCACTTAGGCAGATCTCTCCCTGGCCTCTCCTCCAGGCGAAGCCAATAAGTCTCGCCTTTGCAAGAGCTATTGGCTTTGCAAATATGTTTTAGCCATATTGTACATCCAGTGTGGCTGATGTTCAGCATAGCTAAAAGTCAGGGGGTAAAGGATACTGAAGTGGAGTGTTATTGAGTGGCATAGAGTTGTGTAGAGTAGAGGTGAGTAGCGTGAAGTTGAGTGTTTGAGAGGCCAGGCTCTGCAGTGATTGAAAGAGGGGAGCAGAGTTGAGAGGCCAGGCTCTGCAGTCACTGAAACAGGAGAGTAGAGTTGAGAGGCCAGGCTCTGCAGTCACTGAAACAGGAGAGCAGAGTTGAGAGGCCAGGCTCTGCAGTGATTGAAAGAGGAGAGCAGAGTTGAGAAGCCAGGCTCTGCAGTCACTGAAACAGGAGAGCAGAGCTGAGAAGCCAGGCTCTGCAGTCACTTAAACAGGAGAGCAGAGTTGAGAAGCCAGGCTCTGCAGTCACTGAAACAGGAGAGTAGAGTTGAGAGGCCAGGCTCTGCAGTCACTGAAACAGGAGAGCAGAGTTGAGAAGCCAGGCTCTGCAGTCACTGAAACAGGAGAGCAGAGTTGAGAGGCCAGGCTCTGCAGTCACTGAAACAGGAGAGCAGAGTTGAGAGGCCAGGCTCTGCAGTCACTGAAACAGGAGAGCAGAGTTGAGAAGCCAGGCTCTGCAGTCACTGAAACAGGAGAGCAGAGTTGAGAAGCCAGGCTCTGCAGTCACTGAAACAGGAGAGCAGAGTTGAGAGGCCAGGCTCTGCAGTCACTGAAACAGGAGAGCAGAGTTGAGAAGCCAGGCTCTGCAGTCACTGAAACAGGAGAGCAGAGTTGAGAGGCCAGGCTCTGCAGTCACTGAAACAGGAGAGCAGAGTTGAGAGGCCAGGCTCTGCAGTCACTGAAACAGGAGAGCAGAGTTGAGAAGCCAGGCTCTGCAGTCACTGAAACAGGAGAGCAGAGTTGAGAAGCCAGGCTCTGCAGTCACTGAAACAGGAGAGCAGAGTTGAGAAGCCAGGCTCTGCAGTCACTGAAACAGGAGAGCAGAGTTGAGAGGCCAGGCTCTGCAGTCACTGAAACAGGAGAGCAGAGTTGAGAAGCCAGGCTCTGCAGTCACTGAAACAGGAGAGCAGAGGTGAGAAGCCAGGCTCTGCAGTCACTGAAACAGGAGAGCAGAGTTGAGAAGCCAGGCTCTGCAGTCACTGAAACAGGAGAGCAGAGTTGAGAGGCCAGGCTCTGCAGTCACTGAAACAGGAGAGCAGAGTTGAGAAGCCAGGCTCTGCAGTCACTGAAACAGGAGAGCAGAGTTGAGAGGCCAGGCTCTGCAGTCACTGAAACAGAAGTGCAGAGTTGAGAAGCCAGGCTCTGCAGTCACTGAAACAGGAGAGCAGAGTTGAGAGGCCAGGCTCTGCAGTCACTGAAACAGGAGAGCAGAGTTGAGAGGCCAGGCTCTGCAGTCACTGAAACAGGAGAGCAGAGTTGAGAGGCCAGGCTCTGCAGTCACTGAAACAGGAGAGCAGAGTTGAGAGGCCAGGCTCTGCTGTCACTGAAAGAGGAGAGCAGAGTTGAGAGGCCAGGCTCTGCAGTGATTGAAAGAGGAGAGCAGAGTTGAGAGGCCAGGCTCTGCAGTCACTGAAACAGGAGAGTAGAGTTGAGAGGCCAGGCTCTGCTGTCACTGAAAGAGGAGAGCAGAGTTGAGAGGCCAGGCTCTGCAGCCACTGAAACAGGAGAGTAGAGTTGAGAGGCCAGGCTCTGCTGTCACTGAAAGAGGAGAGCAGAGTTGAGAGGCCAGGCTCTGCAGTGATTGAAAGAGGAGAGCGGAGTTGAGAGGCCAGGCTCTGCAGTCACTGAAACAGGAGAGCAGAGTTGAGAAGCCAGGCTCTGCAGTCACTGAAACAGGAGAGCAGAGTTGAGAGGCCAGGCTCTGCAGTCACTGAAACAGGAGAGCAGAGTTGAGAGGCCAGGCTCTGCAGTCACTGAAACAGGAGAGCAGAGTTGAGAGGCCAGGCTCTGCAGTCACTGAAACAGGAGAGCAGAGTTGAGAAGCCAGGCTCTGCAGTCACTGAAACAGGAGAGCAGAGTTGAGAGGCCAGGCTCTGCAGTCACTGAAACAGGAGAGCAGAGTTGAGAAGCCAGGCTCTGCAGTCACTGAAACAGGAGAGCAGAGTTGAGAGGCCAGGCTCTGCAGTCACTGAAACAGGAGAGCAGAGTTGAGAGGCCAGGCTCTGCAGTCACTGAAACAGGAGAGTAGAGTTGAGAGGCCAGGCTCTGCTGTCACTGAAAGAGGAGAGCAGAGTTGAGAGGCCAGGCTCTGCAGTGATTGAAAGAGGAGAGCAGAGTTGAGAGGCCAGGCTCTGCAGTGATTGAAAGAGGAGAGCAGAGTTGAGAGGCCAGGCTCTGCGGTGATTGAAAGAGGAGAGCAGAGTTGAGAGGCCAGGCTCTGCAGTGATTGAAAGAGGAGAGCAGAGTTGAGAGGCCAGGCTCTGCGGTGATTGAAAGAGGAGAGCAGAGTTGAGAGGCCAGGTCCTGCTGTCACTGAGAACAGAGAGCTGAGTAACGGACCAGGCCCTGCAGTGGAAGGAGTCAACAGAGGCAGCGGCCCGGGGAGGCGAAGCCCCGCAGCCCGAGGGAGAGGCCCACCCCGCCCCTTGGCTATCTCTAGTTCTCGGTCAGCCGCATCCACAGAGGCATCTTGCGAAACCGTCCTAATCTCCCCGACGGAAAGTCGCGCGCGGTGTCCGGAGTGATGCTCTTGTTGCCAGTTCCCCTGATACGCGAGGGAGCGATGATGCGATGGTGGCGAGGACGCCCTGCCCTGTCGCAGTTCCGGTTCCCTGAGCAGAACAACGCGAGCCCTTTGTCTCAACAGGGAACCTTGCGATTTCTCAGCCACTCAATGGCCAATCCCTATATTTCCAACAGGGGTTTTCCAACGCGCCATGGAAGCACATGTTCAAGTTTTGCACAAGAGCTCAGTTTCATTCTTGGATGTTCACCGAGGCCTGAATCCTGGGCACGTCTCCCAGCAGCAGGTTCACCCCGGCCTCGAGCCAGCCCGGGCACCGCTCCCAGCAGAATCCTCGGAGGCAGACGGGCATGTCAGTGGGAAGAAGTCAGCAGGGCCTAACTTGTAAAAAAAAACAAGTCCTGAGGCCTAAAGTTGTTTCTTAGGAAAACGCTGCATCATTGATTCCACCACATGCTTTTTCCTTCCACCACTCTGCACCCCATGTTGTCTCTTTATCTCACTTTTGCTGTTCTTTGTAACCCATGCTCTCTGCCATTGAATAACGACATTTGTTTTCTTCCTCCCGTCTTGAATTTCTCCTTTTCTCTCCATTGGTGTGTGCAACAGGTTGAATATGAAAATATGATTCGATTGAAACATGAGTGTCACACAGATCAAACACTGCAAGTCAGGCTGTGCCGCCCACAGCCATGGTAGGGATTAGGGCCAGATGTATCAAAGGGCTTTATCCATTCTGTGTCTATGGGGGAATCTGTTTGTACATATGGCCCTGAGAGACAGCGACAGTGGGCTCTCTGTGGAAAAGGGGGCGAGTCCAAGCGAGGCCAGCAATAACAGTTGCCAGAGAGTAGAAAAGGATAGAGAGCGGATGTATGACATTACAACACACACTTTTACAATGCATACCTTTACAACGCATTTTTTACAACGCAACATCCATTACAATGCATTCCATTACAATGCATGCCATTACAACGATATTTTAAAAACTACATTTACAACGCATTCCATTATAACGCATAATACCTTTACAACGCATACCATTACAACACATAACATTACATTGCATGTTTGGTAAGTATTGGATAGTGTAGGGGTAAAAATTACTATTCTAACTCCAGGGGGTGCAACAGTAGGGTAAGTATTGGATGGTAATGTTATGCGTTGTAATGGTATGCGTTGTAATGACTGAGTTATAATGACATGCGTTGTAGTGGTGTGCGTTGTGGTGTCATGCGTTGTAATGGTTGCATTGTAATTGCATGCGTTGTAATGGATGTTGCGTTGTAAAAGTTTTGTTGTAATGGTAGTGCGTTGTAAAAGTTGCGTTGTAAAGGTTGTTTCCCATAGAGAGCAGAGGCGGTATGTGCAGGTAAGTGCAGTGGGGCGGTGGGACGGGGAGGGCGGGTCAACAGACGACGGAATAGGGAAAATTAAATAAATTAATACTTCCTAGCCGTCGTCTGCCGACATCGCCCCCAGCCCCACCCCGACGCCCCACTGCGCTTACCTGCACGGACCACTGCTGCTAGAGAGGCAGCCACGTTACATGGTCAAAGGTATGACACGGAGGGTGATCTTCAACTTAAAGATGAGCACAGAGTATGGGAGAGAGGCCCAACAAAATCAGCAGGTAGACAGTGCTCTGGTAGATAACCTCTTAATGTGGGACAGGAAATGTAATTAACGTTCTCTACTGGGAATAGTTGTGGCTGTTCAAAACAAGCATTAGAAATGCAATCGGGCTCGGATTTATTTGAGTTTGAGCTAATGGCATTGTAAATGCCAATGTATTGTTGCTATGTGTTATGGAGTGTGTTCATGTGGTGTGTACTGCCGGTGATCTCCTTGTGAGTGTGAGAATATTGCACCGTTACTGCCTGTGTTGTCCTTCTTGTGAGTGTGAGAAGCTTGCACCTCTGCTGCCTGTGGTCTCCTTGTGAGTGTAAGAAGCTTGCACCTCTGCTGCCTGTGGTCTCCTTGTGAGTGTAAGAAGCTTGCACCTCTGCTGCCTGTGGTCTCCTTGTGAGTGTAAGAAGCTTGCACAGCTACTGCCTGTGATGTCCTTCGTGTGAGTGTGAGAAGCTTGCACAGCTGCTGCCTGTGAGTATGAGAAGATTGCATTGTGCATCTCTGTGCTGTGCCTGTTCTTTATAAGGGACTCTTGCTCTGTTGTTGCTGCTGCCTTGGCACAGTACCTGCTGTGAGTGTGTGAGGGAAGCTTGCACCGCTGCTGCTTGTGATGTCCTTCTTGTGAGTGGGAGAAGCTTGCACCTCAGCTGCCTGCGGTCTCCTTGTGAGTGTAAGAAGCTTGCACTGCTGCTGCCTGTGATGTCGTTCTTGTGAGTGTGAGAAGCTTGCACCGCTGCTGCTTGTGATGTCCTTCTTGTGAGTGGGAGAAGCTTGCACCTCAGCTGCCTGTGGTCTCCTTGTGAGTGTGAGAAGCTTGCACAGCTGCTGCCTGTGATGTCCTTCGTGTGAGTGTGAGAAGCTTGCACCGCTGCTGCCTGTGAGTATGAGAAGATTGCATTGTGCATCTCTGTGCTGTGCCTGTTCTTTGTAAGGGACTCTTGCTCTGTTGCTGCTGCTGCCTTGGCACAGTACCTGCTGTGAGTGTGTAAGGGAAGCTTGCACCACTGCTGCTTGTGATGTCGTTCTTGCGAGTGTGAGAAGCTTGCACCTCTGCTGCCTGTGGTCTCCTTGTGAGTGTGAGAAGCTTGCACCGCTGCTGTTTGTGATGTCCTTCTTGTGAGTGTGAGAAGCTTGCACCGCTGCTGTTTGTGATGTCCTTCTTGTGAGTGGGAGAAGCTTGCAACTCAGCTGCCTGTGGTCTCCTTGTGAGTGTAAGAAGCTTGCACAGCTGCTGCCTGTGATGTCCTACTCACTACTCTACTCTACTCACTACTCACTACTCTGCACTCACTACTCACTACTCTACTCACTACTCACTACTCTACTCACTACTCTACTCACTACTCTACTCACTACTCTACACTCACTACTCACTACTCTGCTCACTACTCACTACTCTACTCACTACTCTCCACTCACTACTCTGCACTCACTACTCACTACTCTACTCACTACTCACTTCTCTACTCACTACTCTGCACTCACTACTTTACTCTCTACTCAATACTCACTACTCTACTCACTACTCACTACTCTACTCACTACTCACTACTCTACTCACTACTCACTACTCTACTCACTACTCACTTCTCTACTCACTACTCTGCACTCACTACTTTACTCACTACTCTACTCACCTCACTACTCTACTCACTACTCTACTCACTACTGACTACTATACTCACTACTCTGCACTCACTACTCACTACTCACCTCACTACTCTACTCACTACTCACTACTCTACTCACTACTCACTTCTCTACTCACTACTCACTTCTCTGCACTCACTACTTTACTCACTACTCTACTCTACTCACCTCACTACTCTACTCACTACTCTACTCACTACTCACTACTCTACTCACTACTCTGCACTCACTACTCTACTCACTACTCTACTCACTACTCACTACTCTGCACTCACTACTCTACTCACTACTCTTCTCACTACTCTACTCACTACTCTACTCACTACTCTACCCACTATTCTACTCACTACTCACTACTCTACTCACTACTCTACTCACTACTTTCTACTCACTACTCACTACTCTACTCACTACTCACTACTCTGCACTCACTACTCACTACTATGCTCACTACTCACTACTCTACTCACTACTCACCTCACTACTCTACTCACTACTCTACTCACTACTCTACTCACTACTCTACTCACTACTCTGCACTCAATACTCTGCACTCACTACTCACTACTCTGCTCACTACTCACTACTCTGCTCACTACTCACTACTCTGCTCACTACTCACTACTCTCCACTCACTACTCTACTCACTACTCACTACTCTACTCACTACTTTCTACCCACTACTCACTACTCTACTCACTACTCACTACTCTACTCACTACTCTACTCACTACTCACTACTCTACTCACTACTCACTACTCTACTCACTACTCACTTCTCTACTCACTACTCTGCACTCACTACTTTACTCACTACTCTACTCACCTCACTACTCTACTCACTACTCTACTCACTAATGACTACTCTACTCACTACTCTGCACTCACTACTCTACTCACTACTTCTCTCACTACTCTACTCACTACTCACCTCACTACTCTACTCACTACTTCTCTCACTACTCTACTCACTACTCTGCACTCACTACTCACTACTCTGCACTCACTACTCACTACTCTGCACTCACTACTCACTACTCTGCACTCACTACTCTGCACTCACTACTCTACTCACTACTCACTACTCTGCACTCACTACTCACTACTCAACTCACTATACTCACTACTCACTACTCTACGCACTACTCTACTCACTACTCTACTCACTACTCACTACTCTACTCACTACTCTACTCACTACTCTGCACTCACTACTCACTACTCTACTCACTACTCACTACTCTACTCACTACTCACTACTCTGCACTCCATACTCACTACTCTACTCACTACTCTACTCACTACTCACTACTCTACTCACTACTCTGCACTCACTACTCACTACTCTACTCACTACTCTACTCACTACTCTACTCACTACTCACTACTCTACTCACTACTCTGCACTCACAACTCACTACTCTACTCACTACTCTGCACTCACTACTCTACTCACTACTCTACTCACTATTCTACTCACTACTCTGCACTCACTACTCTGCACTCACTACTCTGCACTCACTACTCACTACTCTACTCACTACTCTACTCACTACTCTGCACTCACTGCTCACTACTCTGCACTCTCTACTCACTACTCTACTCACTACTCTACTCACTACTCTACTCACTACTCACTACTCTGCACTCACTACTCACTACTCTGCACACTACTCTGCACACTACTCTACTCACTACTCTACTCACTACTCTACTCACTACTCTACTCACTACTCTACTCACTACTCTACTCACTACTCACTACTCTACTCACTACTCTACTCACTACTCACCTCACTACTCACCTCACTACTCTACTCACTACTCACCTCACTACTCACTACTCTACTCTACTCACTACTCTACTCACTACTCTGCACTCACTACTCACTACTCTACTCACTACTCTACTCACTACTCACTACTCTGCACTCACTACTTACTACTCTACTCACTACTCTACTCACTACTCACTACTCTGCACTCACTACTCACTACTCTGCACTCACTACTCACTACTCTACTCTACTCACTACTCTGCACTCACTACTCACTACTCTACTCACTACTCTACTCACTACTCTACTCACTACTCACTACTCTGCACTCACTACTCACTACTCTACTCACTACTCTACTCACTACTCACTACTCTGCACTCACTACTCACTACTCTGCACTCACTACTCACTACTCTACTCACTACTCTACTCACTACTCTACTCACTACTCTACTCACTACTCACTACTCTGCACTCACTACTCACTACTCTACTCACTACTCTACTCACTACTCACTACTCTGCACTCACTACTCACTACTCTACTCACTACTCTACTCACTACTCACTACTCTGCACTCACTACTCACTACTCTACTCACTACTCACTACTCTGCACTCACTACTCACTACTCTACTCACTACTCTACTCACTACTCTACTCACTACTCACTACTCTACTCACTACTCTGCACTAACTACTCACTACTCTACTCACTACTCTACTCACTACTCTGCACTCAGTACTCACTACTCTGCACTCACTACTCACTACTCTACTCACTACTCACTACTCTGCACTCACTACTCACTACTCTACTCACTACTCACTACTCTACTCACTACTCTACTCACTACTCACTACTCTGCACTCACTACTCTACTCACTACTCTACTCACTACTCTACTCACTACTCTACTCACTACTCTACTCACTACTCACTACTCTACTCACTACTCTACTCACTACTCACTACTCTGCACTCACTACTCACTACTCTACTCACTACTCTACTCACTACTCACTACTCTACTCACTACTCTACTCACTACTCACTACTCTACTCACTACTCTGCACTCACTACTCACTACTCTACTCACTGCTCTACTCACTACTCACTGCTCTACTCACTACTCACTACTCTGCACTCACTACTCACTACTCTGCACTCACTACTCACTACTCTGCACTCTACTCACTACTCTACTCACTACTCACTACTCTGCACTCACTACTCACTACTCTGCACTCACTACTCACTACTCTACTCACTACTCTACTCACTACTCTACTCACTACTCACTACTCTACTCACTACTCTACTCACTACTCACTACTCTACTCACTACTCACTACTCTACTCACTACTCACTACTCACTACTTTGCACTCACTACTCACTACTCACTACTCTACTCACTACTCTACTCACTACTCTGCATTCACTACTCACTACTCTGCACTCACTACTCTACTCACTACTCTACTCACTACTCTACTCACTACTCTACTCACTACTCACTACTCTGCACTCACTACTCACTACTCTACTCACTACTCTACTCATTACTCTACTCACTACTCACTACTCTACTCACTACTCTACTCACTACTCTACTCACTACTCACTTCTCTACTCACTACTCTGCACTCACTACTCTACTCACTGCTCTACTCACTACTCACTGCTCTACTCACTACTCACTACTCTGCACTCACTACTCACTACTCTGCACTCACTACTCTGCACTCTACTCACTACTCTACTCACTACTCACTACTCTGCACTCACTACTCACTACTCTACTCCTCACTACTCTACTCACTACTCTACTCACTACTCACTACTCTACTCACTACTCACTACTCTACTCACTACTCTACTCACTACTCAACTCACTACTCACTTCTCCTCTCCCTACTCTGCACTCCCTACTCTGCACTCCCTACTCTGCCCTCCCTACTCTGCCCTCCCTACTCTGCCCTCCCTACTCTGCCCTCACTACTCGGCCCTCCCTACTCTGCCCTCACTACTCTGCCCTCACTACTCTGCCCTCACTACTCTGCCCTCACTACTCTGCCCTCTGCCCTCACTACTCTGCCCTCCCTACTCTGCCCTCACTACTCTGCCCTCACTACTCTGCCCCACTACTCTGCCCTCACTACTCTGCCCTCACTACTCTGCCCTCACTACTCTGCCCTCACTACTCTGCACTCCCTACTCTGCCCTCCCTACTCTGCCCTCCCTACTCTGCCCTCCCTACTCTGCCCTCACTACTCTGCCCTCACTACTCTGCCCTCACTACTCTGCCCTCACTACTCTGCCCTCACTACTCTGCCCTCACTACTCTGCACTCTGCCCTCACTACTCTGCCCTCACTACTCTGCACTCTGCCCTCACTACTCTGCACTCACTACTCTGCGGGTGTGTGGTGGTGGTGTGCGTGGGGTTGTGTGCGTGGGCATGCGGTTGTGTGTGCGGTTGTGTGTGTGTGTGCGTGTGTGCGGTTGTGTGTGTGCGGTTGTGTGTGTGTGCGGTTGTGTGTGTGTGCGGTTGTGTGTGTGCGGTTGTGTGTGCGGTTGTGTGGGTGTGTGCGGTTGTGTGCGGTTGTGTGCGGTTGTGTGCGGGTGTGTGGGTGTGTGCGGGTGTGTGGGTGTGTGCGGTTGGGTGTGTATGGTTGGGTGTGTATGGTTGGGTGTGTACAAGCCACATCGTTCACACTGAGCTCTGTATATAAAGGTCATGCAATTTGTACATGCGATTTTGAAAGTAATGTATTTCTGAGAGCAGCACCCATTTTTTTTTAGATACCTGCTTACAAGATAAACCATATCTTCTTTACAAAGTAAAGGAGGCCTTCCCTTTGTAGGGAAAAACAATATAATTCTGTTAAATGAGTGAACGAAATGCATTGGGGCAGAAAAATAAAAGGGAAATGAAGCAGGAGTGAAGTGTGCGTGAAAAGGAGAAGGCTGTTAGTGCAAGAAATCAGTGGCTAGGCTTGTATGAGAAGCAGGAGGTAAGGGAAAAGGTGTGAGGGGGAAGTGAATGCGTGGGATCTGCGAAGGCTTTGTGTGAAAGGGAACTGTTGACATTGGTCACAGGAGGATGTACCAGTGTCTGCTTGGGCAGTGAGTGAGTGATCTGGGAATGAGTTTGAAAAACTGGTATGAACATTAGGGTGAAGCAAGTCTCTAATGATAGGACACTGAATGATAGTACAATGAGTGAACTGGTACAACGGCAGTAGGAATCTGGTAACCGGACTGTGAGAGTAAATGTGAGGCTCCCAGTGAGAGGAAAGCGAGGTGGAGTGTTTTTTTTATGAAAGGGTGGAGAGAGTGAGTCATGGTGACGAGACAGGGAGCGAGTGAGGAATCTGGCAATAGCTGGGAAGATGCAAGGGATCTGGTAAGAGGACAACGAGAGCTACTGCAAGGGGTCTGTTATGAGGGCAGTAAATTAAAGTGATCTTCTATTTTGACATTAAAAGTTTGAGTTCGGGTGAGTGGGCACGAGTGCTTATCAAAGCACTTTGTTTGTTTTTTTACTTTCAGCTGTGCATAGCAGCCAGGCTGCTGTACAACATGGCTAAACATATCCCTGACAAAACCAACAGATTTTGTATAGGAGAGTCCTATTTGCTTTGCCAATGCTTGTTTAGCCTACCTCAGTCAAAGAGCAGGCGCGGGTTTGCCGGCGCGCACACAGAGCTCAAGGGAAAAGAAACACATCATTGCACACGCTCCCAGCACCATCTGCCTTCAATTACCGGCACCTCGGACAGCTGGAAATTGAGGATTTATGTATTCTTCTGCGCGTGTCCGAACACTTTATGCAGGAAGTGGACATTGCAAAAATTCCAAAGCCCTATGGCGTGCTGCCTTACTTAAACACAGCCTTGCCTGGACCAATTACCATTCACATGGCAGAATACCACACGCAAAAACCGCGCGCTTTCTGGAATGCGGCAGCCCACAGCCCTTTCTGAACTTTTTTTTTTTATAACATTAGAGCTCGGAAGCCCCGCCCCACTTCGTGTGACGTAGGCCCGAGCCCTAAACACAACTCTGGGGAAAAACACAAGGTTGCTGTTGAGTGGTAGAGTTGGCCATTGAGAGGAAATGGGACATATTGGGTCTTTTAAAGAATCTCCCCTTACTAGGATGCATAACCAACGAGAGAACTAGTCAACTCCTCCTTAAAACAAATTATTTTTTTACTATACTAGTCTAAACATTCTTATACACCGGTGATAACTATGAATTCCATGGAAACTTCGGGTATCTGCATCCATTCCAATGAGAGCTTGTGAGGAATTGTGGGATTTTGGTGATCACTGGCCAATCAGAGAGATTGCTGGACATATGCTGTCCGCTCACTGTCCGATATCCCAACATGTTCATTTTCTATAGACTCTCGCTGCCGCACCAAATACGCATCACCAAGACTGACCCATGCTGCCTGAAGGATTAACACTTTCCACACAGCTGCTCCCACCTGGACATGACTGTGGACAGCTGCATCCAGAGCTGGTGATTAGGAGAACCAGTATTGACCTTTTCCATCCACCTGCCGAGGATCACAAGGCTCATCCAGTTCACCGATTTAAATATTATTTTCATTAGTGTCAGTTTCAGAGCAAGAGATCTCGCTCCTCCTTCCAGGGTGGATCTTAGGCACTTTTCATCCTATCCTAGGGTATCAGGGAGGAGGGATCGACTGAAGATGGTGGGAAGGGCCCCTTTGCACTGTCTTCCACCGCTTTCCACCTACACCGCAGACCTGGCCTGTATATAGGTTTGGGGCAAGTGACCCTGTGAACTGCTGTTGTGCAAGAAACTGAAGATTCCAACCTAGAGTGGGCCTGTTGCGGGGTGGGGGGGCAGGTACGAGTAATGTATCAGTTTGAAAAGGGTGAAAATGCATGTACTGCCCTGGTACCAGCCTGCAAAGCCCAGTGCTCTATAGAAACTGAAGATATACTTATTATCAAAGATGGAATCTGTCCTCTTCTTCCTGGTCAGGGCTAGGAATGAAGTTATAACCAAAACGCAAATGTATGTAGTGTTTCTCAAGGATTACGGTAACTTAAATGCTTAAATATCCCGCTGCTCGCTTACAAGTCTTTATTTGAAGGAACTGTTAAAATAAAACGGGCCATAGTATCTATTTACTTTATAGTGTAATTTTCTACAATGTAACTACAGTTTCTGTATTTTAATTCAAGTTGGATTCACTGATGTGGGTCACAAAGTGAATATACGAAGTTTAATGTTACGAGTATATGATTTATCGCTAGAGGTGGCCCAGCTGCTGAAAGATCGAGCCAGGCTCAAGAGTAAAGCCTGCCTTTGGCTCGGCTCGAGGTCCTGTTGGAACCTCGAGCCCATGACGAGCCAAACGTTCATGTGGCTTCTACCTGCCACTCTCAATGGACCCTCCTGCACAGAGGTAAAAACAAAGCATTACAGTGTGAAGTAAAAAGGAGAGACAAATAGGCGGCTAATTAGTGGCTGATTTCTACCAAGTGAACGCGGAGAAACTGCGGGGCATATTACCAACAACTAGCGAAAATTATCGCTAAATATGCTTAGCGACAATTTTTCTATCGCCAAGCGTCGCCGGATTTTATCGCTGAGATAACGTGGTATTAGCAACGTTTACCTCAAAAGCGAAAACATTTCCGGTGATAGCGGCGAAATCCGTGAATATCGCTGAGAATACGGCGATATTCACGCATTATCGCTAACGGGATCTTAGCCATTATATCCCCCTCCCATTGGATATAAAGGCTAAGAACTCGTCTGAGCAGGCGTTAGTTGTTGGAGATATTCACGCTTAGCGTGAATATTTCCATCGCAACGGCTGCCTTGCTAATAGGCGAGAGCGATGTTAGCGACTGTTTTCAGTCTCTAACAGTTTGGGTACGCCCACTTTGCATGTCATTAGCGATAAATATCGCTAACATGCAAAGCGGGCCTCAAACCGCTCGCTATCGCCTCAAAGCTGTCGCTAACATCAGTTAGCGACAGCTTGCTAATAGGGCGATGGAATTATAGCCGCTTAGCGGCCGAAAACGGCCGCTAAAGAGGCGATAATCTAATATCGCCAGCCTTGGTAATCTGCCCCTGCATTCATTGTGATTTCCACGCAAATATTTTATTTTACCTGTCCTCCTTTTACTTCTCTATTGTATATGAAATCACCTTCAAATAAATGAGTTCATAATAAACAGCCGTACAAAAACCTATTATGTTTAATTTAATAGACTATAATGTTGCTTTGTCTACAAGAATCTGGGCAACGTACAGGGTTCACGTGGCAACTATCATGCCTCCTAGTTCACTAATGACACTGACGTCAGGATGGGGGCGGGGGCAGAATGGTACTGTTTAAAAACTTTTAACAAGTACTTCTGAGTCCAGTGCTATAATTTGACACATTAAAGTCAATGCTTCCATATGTTAAAAGAGATACTTTTTTTAAATTTGAAGATGCTTCTGAATGAAGGCTGATAGCCAGAAACCGGTCCTTTGATGCTTGATTCCGGTCTGGGAAAGACATGGCTTGGTAGTTCGGACTGGACTGTTCCCATGAGGCACAGGGTCAGAGCTGATTTGCATATAGCCAGTGTATAACCCAGGGTGGTGTGGAGTGCAAAAAAACGATGGATTTAGGCCCAGATCCTTGTACTGGGGTGAATGTATGACATTGTTCTACATTCTGTCCATCAACTGTGTTTTTTGCAAACATCATACTTTATGTCAGTGATACTCAAAGTACGGCCTGGGGGGCTCATGCTGACCTTTAAGTGCGGTCCACTGGTCAACAGCAGCAGTGGGCTGCTAATTATTTGACTCAGCACCAACATCAAAACATCAAAAATATGTTAAAGAAACAGGCAAGTGCTTGTTTAGCGGTTAACTGATGTTAAAGGATGGAAGCAACTAGGATGTCCTGCAACGCTTAACCTTAGGAACATCTTAATTTTTAAAGACCTCTTGCAGAAAAAATGTAAAAATATGATAAAGTATCTTCAGAATTAAAAAAGTGTATTTCATTAACATTCAGGACCGTTTCACCTTAGTACATAAGATTATCAGTGCATTGAGAAGTATTTTTTTTAAGTTATCGGTTTCAAACATGGATTTAGAAACATTTCTCCCCCACCACGATGACAAAAATGTCCAATAATGATCTAAGAGGCAAGCCAGTTGTTATGTGCACTCTTATGGGTGGCATAAATTCCTATTTAACATGAAAAACGTAGTTCATTAAATTAAACACAGGAGAAGGGTTTTACAGCGCATATCCTGAAGTTATGAATTTTAAGGTTCTCTTATACGTGATAAAGAAAAAAAGAGGGAAAGTGAAATAAAACAATTAACTAGGATCACACAGTTTGGTTAAGTGAGGAAGCTGGGTTTCATCCCAGGTTTTCTGGTTTCACATTATGCGATTTAGCCACTAGATAGAAGAATATTTTTTGCTTCCCAGACACCCACATTACCTCCAACCCCTCACCTCGCCCTCCCACATTAGCGGCTCCTCGAGGGAGTGCTGCAGGGTGGTGAGGCGGGCGGGGGAGGGGCAGGGTAGGGGGTAGTAAACTCCTGCATACGGCCATAGGAAGTTCAGTAAAAAAAGAAAGAAAGAAAACTAATTACATTGTGCGGCTTGCATCACCATTTGGCGTTGCAGGACGCGCAATGTAATTTGTTTTATTTCTTTACTTAACTCTTTTCAGCCGTATGCCGGAGTTTACTACCCCCCTCCCTGCCCCTCCCCTGCCCCACTGCCCTGCAGCACTCCCTCGAGGAGCCGCTACAGCCCTCCCAGATCCTTTACCGCCACCCTGCTGGCATCAATGCGGCCCTCAGTCACATCAAAGACCAAACGTTTTGGCCCACTGAAAAATGTTTGTGAGTATCTATGCTGTATATGATGCTTGTGGTTTGAAGGGGCGTAGCTTCATGGGGGTGGGGGAGGGGGTGTTTGGGGTGTTACAACCCTCTAATAAATGCATTTTCCGATAAATAGTTTGGGTACATGTGTTGTGAGTCAGTTATGGTGATGTGTCTGTTGGATTTCACCAGGAATTTGTACATACACACAGACAAAAAACGTACACACGTTCTCTCCCTCCCTGTTTTGAAAGTCTTCAAAAGTGTGGTTTATTTAATAAAATATTGTGTTTTCTCTCACTTAGTACCCCTACCAATCCGCATCCATCTTCCTTTCCACTGCCCCTTTAGCGCCTCTCATGCACCCTGCTTTCTGTATAATGTAGTTTAACATGATAAGCCCCCCAACTCCCCCCGATCTCTACAAGCCAACCCAGAGCCTTGGCTGGGCTCGTCCTGTTAATTTACAGGCTCGCCCCAACTCTAGTTATTGCTTACCTCCATTATTACACTTTATTACGTGCGGCTATTTACGTGCACGCACTATTCTTAATTGCATGCGTATGTTTTGCTTCAAACATTCACCGCTTTGCACTGACAACACAGGTGACTGGGTGTGCCGTGCGCTGCGCAAGTTCGCGTGAACAAAAACAGATATACCAAAATATCACCACATATTTTATTGCTATTCATGGTCCTAGTGAAAAGCGCAATGTATATTTTGTATATTTTAAAGCAGTTGTTTGATTCGCACCCATATGTTTGTGTGTTCGCGTGTGCACATGGGAGGGGGAGATGGTGTCACGCAGTACCTATGCGGACGACACCCAGCTGGTGGTCTCCCTGGCAGAGAAGAGCGGCCTCCAGGCGCCACCAGACCTAGTGGCTTGTCTGGAGGATGTAAAGAAGTGGATGATGAGCTCATGCCTAAAGTTGAACGACGATAAAACTGAGCTGATGATCCTGGGCACAGCCTCCCCCGTCTCCATAGAGCCGATCTGGCCATCAAGCATGGGAGTGGCCCCACCCCCCAGAGACAACATCAAAAGCTTAGGGGTCTGGCTTGACAAGTCTCTGAGCCTCAACACACAGGCCACTAAGATCTCAGCCACCTGCTTTGGCCTCCTTAGAGTGATCAAGAAAGTCCTTCCCCACCTCTGCTTCGAGGCCAAACAGATAATTATACAGGGCCTTATCCAATCCCATTTGGATTTTAATAACGCCCTATACCTGGGAGCCCCGGATTACACCCTACAGAAGCTCCAACGCACCTAGAATTGTGCTGCCAGAGCGCTGCTGGGCATCCCCCGGAGGACCTCAGTGAGAACCAGCTTAAAGACCCTGCACTGGTTACCTGTCAGGGACAGAGTAAAATTCAAATCGCTCTGCATTGCCCACCAGACTTTCTGGGAAACGGGCCCAGACATCAACCGGCCCCTGATTTCTCCCTACAGGCCTAATAAATCCCTCCGCTCTTCTACAGCATCCCTGGCCGAGATCCCCAGAATTCGCGGAGCCAGAGCGGGAGGACGCTCCTTCTCGTATAATGTTTCCAAACTCTGGAACTCCCTCCCTCTGCAGCTGAGGAACAACCCCAATCTGACTACCTTTCGCAAACAGCTAAAAACCCTGCTGTTTAATGCCTAATAAAGTAACCTCAAGAGGGCTCCATCTGTTTTTAGCGCCTGGACGCCTCAGGGCAACTGTAGCGCTCTACAAGTCACATTTTCATTTCATTTCATTCAGTACATGGGCATCGATGCCCAGGGCAGTGACCCTAGCTCCGGTTCCTGGTGACAGACACTGAATTTAGGGAGGTTCTCTACCGTGGACAGCGAGTCGTTTCTTTGAATTAACAGTGCGCAACAGCATGGGAATCCATCTGGTTCAACACTAAAGTGACCTACCAGGGAGCGACATTGCATAACGACACGTGGATCGGGAAAGGCATCAGCACACCCAGCCAAACGGAGACCAGGCAAAGACCGCTGACGTTCCAGAACCTACAGCAGCTACACGACCTCCCGAACCAGGAGTTCTATAACTTCCTAAAAATTAAGACAGCAATAACAAAGGCCAACCTATGCGGAGGAGAGCCGGGAATCATCAAGTACCTGCAGCTCCTCAACTCAACAGGCCACCAAACGGCAAAGATCTATAAGCTCCTGAGCCCATCCAAGCTGGCGCAGAACAAAAAAGCTACTAACACATGGGAGACGCTCCTGGGCAGGCAACTGAATGAAACGGAGCGAGCAAAAATGTGGAGCTCAGCGACAACAAACAAAATTACCCCACAGCTAGCGCAAACAAAATATTGGCTACTCCACAGCGCCTACTGGACGCCATCCAAACTCCACAAGGTCGGCATCGCAGACTCAGACAAATGCTGGAACTGCCAGAAAGAGGAAGGCACCCTCGAACACCTCATCTTCACCTGCGTGAAAGTCAAGAAGTTCTGGGCACAAATCAACACTTTCTTGAACGATATGCTCAAAACAGATCTGGAAATCAGCTTCGTCAGCCTGGCGACTGAGCACCTAACAGCGAACCTAAAAAGTAGAGAAGAGAGAGAACTCCTAGACCTACTCCTCACAGCAGCCCTTAAAATAATCCTAACGAACTGGAAAACACAGCCAAAGCAAACTTCAAAACATGGATCAACTGGGTCACCTTCCTGAGAGGAGCCGACAACATCACAGGCACTTTCTCAAAAGAACATAAAGCCAAGCTGCACATGTGGGACCCGCTCGACGAGCTCCTGAGGAAGACCCAATAAAGGACAATAAAGGACAATAACGTGCGCACCCCCCCCCCTCCTCTCCTCTTCTTCTTTCTTTTCTCCTCCAGTGGAGGGAGAACAATCGCGCTGCCACGAACGGACTGTCATAGTTGTACCATTGTACTCAGACCTGTATATATATATTTTTGTACGACCTTCTTTTGTATGCCAATAAAAAAAAATCTAAATAAAAAAAAACAAAACAGTGCGCAACAGATTCAGTGAGCAAAGACGTGATCCAAAAGCTTGATGGAGCTTATATACCTCGAGGGCAGAACATTCCTCTGGCAGAATGAAATACGGCTCGTCTCACGTGATCGACTCACGATAAATATTTCACCCAGCTGGTCCTCGTCTGTGTAATAATGTAAGCGTTCACCATGTCAAGAGGAGTGCGCTTTTGTTTACTTGCTCTGATAAAGGGGCCTCCTCCAAGACATGTTTTTCAAAAGACATTTCTTGCTCTGTACGTGACTTTACATTTTACGATATAAATGCGTTTTATGCCTAGTCTTAAAAACACCCATGGCCTGTTCATTACATGCACGTGCACCAGCTGTTGCATATCCACGCGCCACCGCAAGCGTAGAATGGAGAGCTTGAGTGATGGGGTCATCATGTTTGCACCCGCGGAGGGCTACTGCTTTCAGCAGCTCTGCCGCCTACGGATTTCCTGGAGGTCAGAGCAGGCCTCAGGAATTCACTGCTGGCCGGGCAGTGAAAACCCAATAGAAGAACAGTGACAAACTGCAAAGCAAGGCTTTAAGTGGGATTAAAATGCCAGGTGGGGGGCCTCTAAAGTGTGATACACCTGCTAAATGGACGTGGCCTGCACAATTAGGGGCGTGGCCTATAAAACTATGCGCTGTACGAAAACCTCTCATGTTTATTTTAATACCCTATAATGTGTAACGACTGAGGCCAAAAGTACAGGGTACACTGACTCGGGGGCGTAGGAAGGGGGGGTGCTGTGGTTGCAGGCCGCCCCGGGAGTCATCACTGAGGTGGGTGACAAAATGGCAAAAATATGTGTTTTTAGAATAGAATTTTTTTTAGGGCTCACGACACTTTAAAAAAAAATTTAATATTCAATGTGGAAGGGTGACGAAAGAAATATTCTATATTCAATGTGGGGGGGGGGGTTGATAAGAAATGTTCTGCACCGGGTGCCACCTGACCTTGCTACGCCACTGCACTGACTCGCCTCCTAGTTTTCTATATAAATTGTCACCAGGGAGTGGGAGGAGTGAATGTCAGTGCATGTTTAAAAACTCTCACTTTGAATAAATGGCTCTCAATGCAGTAAGATAAAACGCTACTCTGTGATAAAGAAAATCACTTAATTTTTTTTTAAAAACACTTTATCAAATTCAAATATGATGTTTGTTACACAATTTAGATTTACATTCTGTTCATGACCACAGTAGACACCTTGTACACATAGTTCCTGGCGGCTGTTGTAGTGCATTAAAAAAAGTATGAGGACTATGATGCTGCGTGCACTGGGGGCGGGTGAGGGAGCGTGGAGACGGGGGTCAATAAACAGAATATTCAGTAACTTTTTTCATTCTTTTATCTTCAGGTAACTAACTACATACAAAATAACACACAGCTTAAAGGAAGAATAAACATGCAAGTTACGTTAATCCATGGGAAATGCACTATTGTACTTTATGAAACATCAAATAGTTAATACCCCGCAGAGTTCTGTCTGTAACCATAGAGCCACAGAATTGAATCCTGGTTGGAGCAGCGGAAAATAGTGACTTGTATACACGCTGTATAAGGTAGGCTGCTACAAAATGCACAGCGCTGTTGAAGATAAAAATGCTTCCAAAATATAGATTTTAGTAATACCCAGACTGTATGGTAGTGCATATTATTTTTACTGTCCTTTATAAGCACTCACTTCACAGCTCAGCTGGTAACTCCTTGCAGTACCTCTCAAAAATAATAAATCTGTGTCTTCAGGAAGCCTCAAGTGATTCCATCAATTAAAGCCAATACCGGTTTACAAGTACCCTTTACAATTTCAGATTAAGCAGCTGTACACATTCACATTGTAGGAAACTGGGCTTTTGTTGCAGTTACCCCCGCCACACACTTTTAGCTCCCCTTTTAGCTACTACATGCTGATTTCCGACTCTGACAGCGCACTGAGGCCTGCTAATCAGACCTCAGTGCCAGTGCTCCTTCCCCAAAACAAGGTGATTGCAATATTTGGTTAAGGGCTTTAGCACCTCTGTGAGTCCCTAGTTAATGGTGCCCCATGTACCCAGGGCAGAGGTACTAAAGAGGGTCCCAAAGGGCCACGGCATATCTTATGCCCTCATAAGGGACCTATACACAAAGTCCATACAGACTGCGATTGCAGGCTGCGTGACATGGTGCAAACCATGAGTGAAAACATGACATGACACACTCCTGTGTGCCATGCCAAAGTCACTGCATCTAATATATGTAAGTCACCCCTACAGCAGACCTTAGAGCCTTAAGGTAGGGTGCATTACATTTTACGTGAGGACATATCTGCAGGAGCAGATATGCCTCCCCAGCTACACAATGGCCTCACTGAAACCTATGGTATTTGATATCAAACACCTCCTATTCATAAACCCACACTGATTCCAGTGATGGATTTATTAATAAATGCACCCAGGGGGTACCTTAGAGGTACCTCTTGAAACTAACCAGCTCTACAACCCTGCAGGCCTATGTGCTGTTCCCGCCAGATTGCACTAAAGTCGTCTCGTCCTGCAGCTGCTGTGCCTCAAAAAGTCTGGATGGACTGCCTGCCTTCAACAAACACCCAGGAACTCCTGTGGAGCAGCGGAGCTGCTTCCCTGCATTCTGCAGGCACTCCAAACAAACTGTGAGGACTCCGGACGCTGCAAACCCAACACCGGAAAGCACAACTGCAGCCGTGCCCCCTAGCCTGAGTTGAAGTGGGCCAATGGTGCCAGCGTGGTCCCCCGACCCTCCAGAGACAAAGCCCACCTTGGGTTTACACACAGTGGACTCAACAACGCTGCCTGCAGCCTCTTTGTGCAGGTCCCCTCTACTACGAGTGTCTCCAGTGATGAAAACCCAATGCCTCAGAACACCTCTGCACCGGACTCCCTGGCCTGAGGAGAAGAGGAAGAAAGGTGTACCCTAATCATTGACAATCATGAGACCTGAGCCACCTTGTTGGTTCAGCCTCACTGGTCTCCCAGTCCCAGTTTGCAGCCTCTTGGCAATCGGACAGTTCCCCATTAAAGTGAATGGGACATCCAATGCCAGAACACACCTCTGCACCCAGACACCCCAGAACTTCCCAAGGTGACCTATTGGTGCTGCATTGGATCTTGCCCCATACTTACCTTAAGTCCAGGAGATTGGACTCGTAAGTTGCTGTGAAGTACCTGTATGCAGTGTATGTCTTTCCTCCACAGGATACCATTACCACTTCAGAAACTGCATTGTGTCATTTTTTTAAAACTGAAAATTCATAACTCGAAAAGTACTTACCTGATTCTGATGATCTTGGTATCTAAATTCATTGAGCAGTATGTGTTATTTTTATAACAGGGCTTTGGGGGGGGGGGGGGGCGGCCGACCAACGGGAGGCCTGCCTCCCACGGGGATTTTTGGGCCGGTGGTGTAGCCCAGAGCCCAATTGGGCTTGTTGGGCTACATTTGGGCTGGGGGGATATGTAACCGGCCATTTTAGGTCACCAGCCACCATTTTGGTGGGGGTGACACGACAGCCGGCTTGGGGACAGACAGGGTGAGAACATTTTGTACGGCTACCAGTTATTTAACATTTTGTTGGGTGCGGTTAGTTTAGCTGAACTGGTAGAGCGTTGGGCTCCCTGCCCATACGACCAGTGTTCAATTCCTAGTGCATGAAGTGCTTTATTACTGGCACTTTGCGGGGCAGGGGGGCCTCGTGCGGGCCGATGTACGTCTGAGCGCAGCGCAGGATTTCCATATCGAGTCTGTTTAAATGAGAACGGTCAGGCTGCGTGTAGTGGGGGAGAGCCAGGGCGTAGCATGGGGCTGGCGGCTTGGGATAATGCTCTTTGCCGCCTCAGCTTTCGTTTGTGTAAAGCGGCTGATAGGGGTGCACGGGCGCTCGATACATGGGCGATCGCAGGGCCGGAGCACGCGTTTTCCCAGGCGGCTGCCTCCCGCTCTCGGGGAGTGTGGGGTGCTGGACAAGGGGTCGGGCTCTCCGTGGGGGGGCTATCTGTCGTTTTCGCAGCCCTGTGGTGGGTAGCGGTGGGGCTTTGGCGGGGGTACCAAGGGGTGATGGGGGCAGACTTAGGGCTAACCCCGGTATGTCGGACTCCACTTTTTATTTTGCAGGGTTGACAGACGCTGTGCTCGGGTGAGTTGCACGCGGCTCCACCCTATCGAGTGGATGGGCTGGGTCTGCCTCGTGCGGGCGGCTGGACCCCAGCGAGGGACTTGCAGGATGGGGTGCGCCGTAGGAGGAACGAGCAGTCTCCGGTTTCACGACCCGGTGGGTTGATGCGGCCTCTGGGGACGCGGTGGCCCGGGACAACACAGCAGGATCCAATGGACAGACTTGCGGTACCACAGCAGGAGTTTTTGGATAGGGGGTTGATCCACTATGGCAGGGACTGAGCGACATTGAGCGGGGTGGAGTCCATGGGGGACGGCCCATGGCTGGGGATCACAGGCTGGAGTCCACAGAGGAAGGCACATTGCTGGGAATCACGGGCTGGAGTCCGCGGAGGACGGCCCATTGCGGTGGGGATCAAGGGCTGGAGTCCTCGGAGGACGGCCCACTGCTGGGAATCACAGGCTAGAGTCCACTGAGGACGGCCCATTGCTGGGGATTTTGATGAAGGGAAGGGCATGGGGGGTCACTAATGCTATGTCTAGTTTTGCAGAACGGTCAGGACTGCTGGGGAGCAGTGGCGGATAGCGTGGCCTCCTCTCCCTTTACAACTGGTTAGGCGGCGGGATCCAGTCAGGACGCCGACCTCGGCACCAGGTAAGGCACAAGCGCACATGCAGGGGGTCGGGCACAGCCCAAGAGAGGGAGCAGGGGAGGACGTCGGGCAGAACACACGGTGTGCACGGGTGACGAACCGCATGGCAGGTATTAAGTGGGTACAGCTGCCGGGGGTGGGAGGGAGGGAAGGGGTGCTTGAGAGATGGTGCTTCGGGGAGGGAGACAGGAGTGGGCCCAGAGTCGGCAAAACGGCGCGGAATGGAAAGGGACCAGAAGGGGGCCCATAACGGGGAATCGGTGGGGACTACGGAAAGCCGTGACGTCCCAGGGAAGAAACTGCCTTACATGGGGATAAATAAGCCATTGGGGGGCCCACCTTACGCGGGCTATCACAGAGACCATCTGGATGGGCGAATATGTGGGGATACACTGGGGCGACATGGAGAGCTATGGCAAAAGAGGGGCCTGGAGACGGGAAGTGGGAGCTTGCCAAGAGTCCACGGGGGGTCATGACCAGTGAGTATTGGTCGGCTGCCTTATTGATCTCTGCAAGTGTTTACGGCGGTAAATATCCCAACAGGTACTTCGCCTGGTATAAATACCGGGACGTGACTAGAAGGGCCCCAGTACAGTTTAGGGTATACACATGGTCATAATATGATGAGGAGCGTGGGCGTGGGTGACTTGGGACCCGGAGGCTGGGGACAGGTACGACCTATACCAGAGGGCAAGGGGTGGACGATGTTTGGGAAGATGCGATACCCGGCCAATGGGATGCCGCTAGTCGGTCGCCCATGTCGGATCCGCCCCACACAAAGGGGGGGTACACAGGAAATGGCACGGGGAGCGGTTTGGGAGCTTGTGGGGGCCTTAAAAAAATGCATGTGGGCTAGACAGTACAGCAAATGTATGTACGAAGGCTTGCAGTGCTCTGGCAGTCACCCTTGATGCGCCGCTATGGGACAAGTTTTTAACGGCCAGGGACAGCAACCCAACCAGGGCCCACAGCATACGCAGGGATTGCAGGGGAGCACGAGGGTCTCTGGGAAAGGCGAGTACACCCATTCAGCAAGGCCTTTGGAGCAATTATTGGTGTCTTCTCCACGGACCGTAGACGCAGAGCTCTTACGACGGGGCTTAAGGCTGGTTTTTCGTCTCGGTTACAGGAGTCCCCGGTCCGCTAGGTGGGTCTAAAATTGGAACGTTGCCATTTACTCCGACACTTGGGATGTGGCGCTAGCAGGTTCGAACCAAGAAATACGGGAAGGGCGCATGGTAGTTCCGTTTGCGAGTAGCCCTCTTGCTAACCTGTCAATTCCACAGTTGGGGTGAAGCCGAAGAAGGACCCGGGCAATACTGGTTGAGCCAACACATTTCCTGGTCGGACGAGGACAGTGTGAGTTCCCATCTTGGCAGACCAGACATTACCGACGGGATGTTCCATCCCCTGGGCGCCCCTTTTTTGAGCGTTTTCACTCGTTTGCAGTGGGTTTTTTCAGGGCACTGGGACAGAGACGGTGATACACTCCTTCTGTGACTTTTATTGGTGTGCCAGCCCGGTTCTGCGGACCGTCTCCAGCAACTGACAGGTCTTTAGAGCGCATGGGTTCCCTGAGGGTGCCCCTGGCATTCGGAGAAGACACAAGGTCCCAGTATATGGTGATCAATTGTTGGTATTGAGTGGATGCGGGGGCAATAGAGGCACGCTTGCTGATAGACAAACGACTGCACATGCTGATGTGGATCGATGGGTGGCTGGGCACAAGGGAAGTGACAGTTACTATGGGGCGCGGTAGTACAGTTTCTGCTAGGGCACCAACATTTTTGCCTGTAGGGTGTGGGGCTGCCTTTCTGCGGGTGGTTGGGGAGGTCGTTGGTGGGTTTGACAATGCCCTATCAGTGCATGCGTTTCTCGGCCAGAACGAAGGGGGGATTGGCGCATGCAGCACACATTTCTTGGGCTGGACAACAGCTTCAGCAACCAACCAACGCAAGCCACAACCGCAACAACGCCACCCACCACCACCCTCCGCACCTGGACTCCAATCAGCACCGAAGACACCATCCGCACAATGAACTCCATCCATTCCGGATCTCCGACTGACCCCTGCCCTCACCACGTCTTCAACAAGGCCGACGCTGTCATCGCACCCCACCTGCGGGACATCATCAACACCTCCTTCGACACCGCCACCTTCCCTGAGAG
The DNA here is from genome assembly GCF_964261635.1 of Lissotriton helveticus. Classification (NCBI taxonomy): domain Eukaryota; kingdom Metazoa; phylum Chordata; class Amphibia; order Caudata; family Salamandridae; genus Lissotriton; species Lissotriton helveticus. The sequence goes on along the minus strand of NC_136072.1, from coordinate 534,836,791 downwards.
CTGGAAGCACGCCGAACTCAGCGCTCTTCTCAAGAAACCCACAGCAGACCCCACCGACCTCAAGAACTACCGTCCCATCTCGCTCCTCCCGTTCCCGGCCAAAGTCATCGAGAAGACCGTCAACAAACAGCTGGCCGCCTTCCTCGAGACGAACGGATCCCTCGACCCCTCACAGTCTGGCTTCCGAGCGAACCACAGCACCGAGACCGCCCTCATCGCTGCCACTGATGACATACGAACTCTGATGGACAACGGAGAGACAGCGGCCCTCATCCTCCTGGACCTCTCCGCGGCTTTCGACACTGTCTGCCACCGCACTCTAATACAGCGCCTCGGCAACATCGGAATCCAGGACAAGGCACTGGAATGGATCGTCTCCTTTCTCGCCGGAAGAACACAAAGAGTCCGCCTACCACCGTTCAAGTCAGAGGCCACCAAAGTCATCTGCGGCGTCCCTCAAGGATCCTCACTGAGCCCCACCCTCTTCAACGTCTACATGAGCCCCCTCGCGGCCATCGCACGCCAACACAACCTCAACATAATCTCCTACGCCGACGACACCCAGCTTATCCTCTCCCTGACCAACGACCCCGCCACCGCCAGAGCCAACCTGCACGAAGGGATGAGAGAGGTAGCCGAATGGATGACGACCAGCCGCCTGAAACTGAACTCGGACAAGACGGAGGTCCTCATCCTGGGCTCCGCGCCCTCCGCCTGGGACGACTCCTGGTGGCCCCCCGCCCTGGGCACCGCACCCAAACCGATGGACCACGCACGCAACCTGGGCTTCATCCTGGACTCCTCCCTCTCCATGACCAGACAAGTAAACGCTGTCTCCTCGTCTTGCTTCAACATCCTGCGCATGCTACGCAAGATCTTCCGGTGGATCCCCACCGAGACGAGGAAGACGGTCACCCAGGCCCTCGTCACCAGCCGACTGGACTACGGCAACGCCCTCTACGCCGGAACCACCGCCAAGCTCCAGAAGAGACTCCAGCGGATCCAGAACGCCTCGGCCAGACTCATCCTCGACATCCCCCGACGCAGCCACATCTCCGGACACCTGAGAGATCTGCATTGGCTCCCGGTCAACAAGAGAATCACCTTCCGTCTCCTCACCCACGCACACAAAGCCCTACACAACCAAGGCCCGAGCTACATCAACAACCGGATCAACTTCTACACCCCCAAGCGCCTCCTCAGATCAACCAGCCACGCCCTCGCCGCCGTCCCCCGCATCCGAAGAGCGACAACAGGAGGAAGGTCCTTCTCCTACCTGGCCGCCAAGACCTGGAACTCACTCCCAACCGACCTGCGCCTGACCCAAGACCACCTCTCCTTCAGGAAGAAGCTCAAGACCTGGCTGTTCGAGCAGTAACGGCACCCCCCCCCCAACCAGCGCCTTGAGACCCTACGGGTGAGTAGTGCGCTCTATAAATGACCTGATTGATTGATTGATTGATTCCCATGACGATGCCGGAGGAATGGGCATGGGGACGTCACGATCTATTAAACGCGGCAAGGGCAGGAGGCAATGGCCGCAACATGGGAAGAACGGGGAGAGGAGTTTTGCCTTTCTGAAACTCATTACACTGGGGGTGGCCATGAAAGTCTGAGCTCGGGAATTGGCACACAAGAAGGCGATCTTTAGGGTGGCCGGCATGTCAGTAGTACAGGTGGGATACAGACAATCAACCGGGGAGGCCCGGGTGCTGAAGTTGCTGGGGGGGGTTTTGGTGCTGGGAGGTTTCGAGCATGATATATGGTGTCAGGCCCGGCAGGGGCCTGGAGTGGACACGGACATTGCAGACACATGGCTTCGTTCACAGTGGCGGCGTTTACAGGGGCTGGTCGCGGAGGTAGACAAGGGCAGGATGCCAGTTCCTGCAGGGATGGGGTAGGCCGGAGACGAAGGGTGCTACAGTTGGCGTTGGGTCACTGGCAGCAATCACGCGACGGCCATATGAGCTGGTTTGGAAGGAACTTTTTGATGGGGGGTGCAAAGCGTTGAGCACTATAATGTCCATGACTGACAATGGTCGGTCTGAGGTATCTATGGCAGGCCCGTTGGCGGGCACAGCCTTCATGACACATTAGGATGGGGTTATGCTCTTTCAGCGGGGGAATGGAGGCAATGGCTTAATGGAAGGTTGGGCGCATGAACGGGGAGGTGGGGCCCGGCCGGGTAGGCCTTTTATCAGTCGGGCGGTTGCTCGGCTTTATCAGACCCGGCAACAGATTAGGCCGGGATGCGGAGGAACGGGTGTCATGTGTCACGTTCATGTCTTAGATGTACTTGGGGGCATCTCAGGTTTCGGAATTGCTGGGGGCGACAGAGCGCAAGGGGTTCAATGGGGGGCGGTGGACTTGAGCGACGAGAAGGGTGCTCTAACGATCCAAAACAGGCTTCTAGCCATGTTGGGGCACATTCTTTTCGCTTAGGAGTACATACAGAAGCAGCTAATCGGGGCAACACGGAGGTTACAGTGGCAGTCAACAGTGGCTCGGAGGACCTTTCTAAAAGGGTGTGGGGGTAGAGTTTATGTGCTTAGGGCGTTGGAAGTCGGGCTGCGTGAAAACATACATTCGGCTGCGGGGCTACGGGGAAGGGGAAGCATAGTGCTCATTTCTTGGCCCCATATATGTGTCTTTTCAGGTGTGGTGGCGGGGCATGCTGTGGTGGGATACTCAATCTGGATTGTAGGACATTCCTTTGACCAAATGGGCAGAGCGTTAGGAGTTTTCAAGGTTTGAATTGGGGTTTGGTCTCACAGTTGTTTCATTGTTCCTGGAACGGAAACGGGGTAGGAAGCGGTACAAGTGGTTTCCTACTTTAAAGAGAATGATTCAAGGTGATAATTGTCCCGATGTTTTGATTATTCATGTGGGGGGACCTGGCCGGAGTCAGTGTAAGGCTGGGCATTGTTAATGCGAATGAAGGAGGAGCTACTAGGGATAAGGCAGGTTGTTAGGTTATACGGACAGGGTTCATATCACAAAGGCATTGGGGGGGGGCAGAGCAGCCAGCGGTGCTAGATACGGCCAGCCAGGAGGCCGATTAACGGGTCCTGCGCAGTTTTTTGGTGACAAGAAGGGCATAGGGAGATTAGAACATCCGGAGCTTAGATATGCTGCTGTTCATCCCATCAGAAAGGGTGGGCGCACTTGGCACGTTACGGACTGGAGTTAGGCTTCAAATAAATCAAGGGGGTTGGACAGGGCATTGGACATACTATGGTATCGAGAAGTCCCTAGTTGGGGGGTCAGAATAGTCTGGAGCCAGAATTTTCTGAGTGGCGTTCTCCTTAGTAATCGTTGGTAGATCTGTTTACAGTTTAAGTTTATTGGTTGGAAAATGTCACTCCGGGAGCACGCAGGAAGGGTAAGTAGCATAGGAAGGTTATGTAGATAGTTATTTTAGGAAATGATAAGACGGTACACGTTTAATGAGTCAGCAGGGAGGACAAAGTTGGGGGTTTATAAATGGTTGCACAGGGGGAAACTTTAGGGGTGGGGTTGGGAGGTAAGGCAGGAAGAAAATATTTTGTGAGGTTTAGTTTTTTACGGCACAGGCCAAGTATCTTTGTTGCAAGGTGCACTTGTCTTCAATAAAGCGGCCTTTTACACACATAACAAGCTAGTTGTGGTCTGTGCTGCACCCCCTTTGGTGTTGGATTTCTTTGAGTGTGGTCTCACTGCCCTTGTGTGCGTGATAAATGCTTACACTACCTTCTGATATGCCTAACTGCTCGCCCACACTACCACAAAAGAGTGAATTTGGGGTGTCATTAGTGCCTCTATAATTCCTTTGGGGTTTGCCTGAACTCTTTACACAGTGTAACTCTTTTTGGTCCACTATATAAAGTGCCAGCTTCCTGCACACATTTCTTTCAGGCCACAGACACCCAGGCAAGAAGGCCTGTTTAGCTGTCTGCCTGTCGCTTGATTCACAGCACAGAACAGAGGCGGTTCCTCGTTATGGCGGAGGAGCGTTGCCCCACTGCTGGAACTGGCAGACTCATGTAAAATAAAATAATAATAAAGCAGTTAATAAAACTGCTTTATTATCATTTTATTATACACCGGAGTATAGCTGAGTCTTGAGGGCAGGCCGTCCTCTGAGGGACAGCAGCAGGAGGAGTGGTGGGCACAGGGGCACAGGGCACTGCAAGTGCACATATCGGTTTGTCCGGCCCTCTTAGGACAGCCAACCCGAAATGCGCACTTGGATATCTCCAGGCTGTTGCTTGGAGATATCAGCAAGGCTCAGGAGCACAGGCTACCCAGTCCCTGCTGGAGCGTGAAACCAGCTCGCTCCACCCAATCCCGGGGCTTCTCTCATGCTGCGTAATACCAGCATGAGAGCAGCGTTTGGATTGGCACTGGGGAGTTTGGGAGCCTCTGTGTGCACCGTTGGGAGCTGAAGAGGCGGCGGGCGGCAGGATTCAGGTAAGTAAAATTTTTATTTTGTGTCCCCTGCGCTGCCCTACCACTTTTCCCTGCTAGTGCTCGCCACTGGCACCAGAGGCTCAGTGCCTTACACTGCAGGTGATGCATTTTAACTTGCCAGAATTAACCGTCCCAGGATGGTTGTCTTTTCACAAAATGTAGAGGAACTGTTTTTCATAAATTAAAAAAGTATGAGCAGTCTTGCCCCTCAGATCCCGCCCACTTCGACCACTAGTCTTTGGAGGGTGCACAGAAATGCATGTAGAACGCAAGGGGAAAGCTTACCCAGCTTTGTAGTGCTTTAAATCCTGACATTCTCTTAAAATCGTGTGTAATAGCTATATATAACATGTGTGCATTAGTGCGCTATGTGTAAATGTAAATGTAAATGTACATGTATTTATATAGCGCAAATCACCGACCCGGTATCTAAGCGCTTGCTTAGGGAACCCGTCCTGGTATTCCCCTGTGAGATACCCCGGCAGGGTATTCACAAGGTGAAAGCCAGGCATCCCGCCGCGAGGGGCCGTAGTGGAGAATTGTCGAGTCCGTGGAATTTTTTGAGCCCAAGACCCGTCGAGGCGGGGAATCGAACCCTGGTCCACGGCCGATTTCAGCTTCCGGGTCTGCCGCCTCTAACCACTGAGCCACGCTTCTCCATGTGTGTTGAAGGCAAGCCTCCATCTCATTGTTGAATGTGTGTTGGGGCACATAACACACTCCAAGTATATATGCCCACCTTAGAGAAAGGCAGATATATAAGCATCCATCCCGAAATCCTGCTGTAAACCTCAACAAGTGATCCGGCAAGATCAAGCAGCGAGGAGGAGGTAAAGGTGTGAGAAAAAGGGTAAATTAACAGTTTTTAAATGATTATTTATTACTTGGTCAGTTCCCGCAGGCGCGCAACAGCCATTGGGCTGAAAGGGCTTCAGCACCCCCCTCCCCCCGTCAGGTTCCGTGGGCCAGGCTGAGGCTGCCAGGCAGTGGTCAAGGTTCATCAAGGGTTTTACTCTATCCGTCCTAAAGCCCTGGCGGTCACAGCTTTCCTCTTGTTTTTGTTTTTAGGTTTCGCTTGCCGAAGGCTGTGCTCTGCGCAGCTTTTCGGCGCAGGCGAAATCTATTGTTTACAATATGGGCTTCAGGTACGTCCCCCGGCTCCCATTGGCTAGCTCCATAAATGGAGGCTAGCCATTGGGAGCCGGATCTGTCCGTCAAGGCCGGACCAGATTCGGGGGCGTTCCCGCGATTTTTTCGCTCTCCGCATCTGCGATGTCGTCATCGCGGCGGTGGGCGGAGTTTCGTTTTTTTTTTCTTCTGGGTTTGTTTTTGTCATTCCATGTCGACCACGGCCGCCGGAGGAAGCCCAGGTGAGTGCTTGTTAAACCATGGTCAGGACTTTCTGACTCTCAACCTTCGCCATGTTCTGTGCCGTACACCACGGAAAGATTATTGTATTTAAATGTTTAGGGTGTTTGGAGCGCCAATCTTCATCTAGGCTCCTCAAATCGTGTACCGCCGTGTCACTCATTCGAGGAGTGTTTAACTCATAAACTTAAAACATTACACGGCCGTGCATAAGAAAGAAAGAAATGTTAGCAAAATTGTCTCCGTCTGTTTGTGAATTGTACTGACAAATGAAGAAAACCAAAAATATGCATTAATTGTTAAGGTCATCCATCCGCTCTGAATTTTATCCGACTGCATGCCCTCGAAGCCCCGCCCCCCTCCCGAGACGTGGCATCGAAGTAAGAGTATGCTGCGTGGCTTTCTCTCGCAAGGACTTCTTTACAATACGCACGGTTGTTTTTTGCCACTGAGGGAAAAGGGCCGCACGGCCGGCAACACTGCGCGTTCTTAATGATGTTACAGTATTTTAATATCAGCCCCTCAGAAGCTGAAGTAGTCCCAACGAGGACCGCGGCATGTAACAGTTTTCTAATTACAAGTGTGAGTGTCAATTAATTCATTTAGCTAATTATCCACTTCTTGAAGACCATGCACCAAAGAACTGTAAAAGACAGGCATATGGCGATAGATCGCGAACAAGAACACGGCGTCTGTCTATTCATCCAGTCGACTGGTAAAACCCGCGCGCTCAGCCAGCGCGCCAGAACGCCCCAGATAAATAGGTTTAGTCAGTATAATAGCTGAGGGGATACAGCTGCCGGGAGCCTTAATTACAGCATTATGCTAATCGTCTCTGAAAAACATCAAAACCCATCCTTTTAACTTTTGTTTGTAAGCATACCCACAGGTCAAGCATATAAACATTTTTAATTGCGATCCGTGTTCCAAAAGAGAGCCCCCACCCGCTTTTTGAGCTGCGTATTGGACACCCCTGAAACCATCGCTCATTGTTGGAAGGCTGATGCAAACTGCAAGCCCGCTGTAAGCAGCTTAATTCACACAGTAGTGAAAAAAGATAGGGGTGAAGGTTAAACCGTCTTTCTGGGTATTTTTTTTTTGTTCCTTGTGTTGCTGCGCAGCACAGTATTAAAAAATAAGAGAGAGAGATTGTAGAAACAATGCACCAGGATGGGAGAAGGGCAGGGCGGATGAGACAGGTCTGTGTGCTGCCAAGGTTAACTCCAGGCTTTGCTTCAAATGCACTGTTCCTTCCGAATGGAAGAAAGTTAGGCAGGTGAGAATGGGCGCGCACTGCGGCGCATGTGAAATATGCATCATTTCAAGTATTGTTAATGTGCAGAAGTGTACTCTTTAATGTTGCATACTTCTGTAGATCAAATTGCTGCCGGGCCATTTTCGTAGTCTGACCTTGAGCCGAAAACGAATGAAATACTCCAACAAGGGGACAGAAGTGCTGTGACGGCAATATTGGGCCAAGTAGCACACTCCACAGGATGCTGTACCTGATTAGAGGTCGAATTAGTAGAACAAGAACAGAGTAGGGAGTGCAGAGTAGGGAGTGCAGAGCAGGGAGTGCAGAGTAGGGAGTGCAGAGTAGGGAGTGCAGAGTGACTAGGGAGTGCAGAGTAGAGAGTGCAGAGTGACTAGGGAGTGCAGAGTAGAGAGTGCAGAGTAGAGAGTGCAGAGTAGAGAGTGCAGAGTAGAGAGTGCAGAGTGACTAGGGAGTGCAGAGTAGAGAGTGCAGAGTGTGAGTGCAGAGTGCAAAGTGAGTGTGCAGCGTAGAGAGAGTAGAGAGTGCAGAGTAGAGAGTGCAGAGTAGAGAGTGCAGAGTAGAGAGTGCAGAGTAGAGAGTGTGCAGAGTAGAGAGTGTGCAGAGTAGAGAGTGTGCAGAGTAGAGAGTGCAGAGTAGAGAGTGCAGAGTAGAGAGTGCAGAGTAGAGAGTGCAGAGTAGAGAGTGTGCAGAGTAGAGAGTGCAGAGTAGAGAGTGTGCAGAGTAGAGAGTGTGCAGAGTAGAGAGTGTGCAGAGTAGAGAGTGTGCAGAGTAGAGAGTGCGCAGAGTAAAGAGTGCAGAGTAGAGAGTGCAGAGTAGAGAGTGCAGAGTAGAGAGTGCAGAGTAGAGTGACTAGGGAGTGCAGAGTGACTAGGGAGTGCAGAGTGACTAGGGAGTGCAGAGTGACTAGGGAGTGCTAGGGACTGCATAGTGACTAGGGAGTGCTAGGGACTGCATAGTGACTAGGGAGTGCTAGGGACTGCATAGTAACTAGGGAGTGCTAGGGACTGCATAGTGACTAGAGAGTGCTAGGGACTGCAGAGTGACTAGGGAGTACTAGGGACTGCAGAGTGACTGCAGAGTGACTGCTAGGGAGTGCTAGGGAGTGCAGAGTGACTGCAAAGTGACTGCTAGGGAGTGCTAGGGAGTGCAGAGTGACTGCAAAGTGACTGCAGAGATTAAGCTAATGGCAATGTAAATGACAATGCCATTTATTTATCTGTTTTCAAAACCAACACATAAATACAAATTTTGTCATTTACAATGCCAATAGCTCTAACTTTTCCAAAGGCGAAACCATTGCATTGTAAATGCTTGTTATCTCTTTCTTTTAGTAGTCTCCCCAGAATGACCCTTTCGTTCCTTAATGGCTGTATCTGCATGACAACAGCGGCGAGACTGGCAAAGTTAAACGGTTTAAAGGTGTGAAGTACAGTCAACCTCCCCCTCCAGGAATGAACAGAGTATCCTGCAAACAAAAAGGAATACACCCACATCACAACAGATTTTCGCAAAGAATGTAGGGTAAAGATGATTTTATAGTGCGCCTATGATATACATAGGATTGCCACATGTTCAGATGCAAATGGGGACGAGGCTGGTAAGTGAATAACAACTAAATCTGCTGTTAGCCTTTAGAAAAAAAAACACTCACAACTCTTAACTTTTTTGCTCAGGCAATTTCATTTTATTTTATAATGTCACCAAACTAAAATGACAGTGGGGTTTAAAATGAATACAGTACAGTGAGTGTTACAGAAAGTATAGTAGTCTTAAGGAGTTCACAATTTGTATTATAGACAACAAAAATAAGATGCCATCTGGAGCACAGTGAATGTGAAGCTGCAATTATTGGATTTAACAACTGAGTATCGAGGTCATAAAGTCAGGTCATCAAAAATGTTTAGAGACAAATATTAAACAGCTAAGAGTAAGACTCTGTTACCTTTAATAATAATTTAGGAATTGTGTATGTTGCTTGGTAATAATTTTGATGGGACATATGCATGGTCACTGAAATTCTGCAGCAGGGGAGAGCCAAATTATGCTGCAAGGTTGAGTAAATTATGTGGCATAATGCTTCACATTTTGTGATAGCATTACTGTATTAATTTGTAATTTTGACACTTTTTAACACTGTCTAAACATTGGCTGCATCTCATTAATACCAATTCAAAACTCAAATACAGAAATAAGCAACAGAAAGGTGACCAGTCACCATTTGCAAAGGTCCTTCCACTGCGTGGCAACATGTTGCTGCTTTTTTAGTAACTTTTGAACGTTTAAGCTAAAAAACATTTTTTTCCTGTTAACATCTGCAGATTGTGAGGCAGATGATAGTGTATGTGGCAAATGCTGCAAATATTCAACTTTGCGAGAAAAAAACCCAAAGCCATACATTTACATACCTCCAGTAGCTCTGGCTATATACCTGTATTAACTGCTTGGACCTCGTATTTCAAACACGAATAACTATGAGCTTTTGTTGAGTTCCAAGGTTTTTTTTACCAGCAATACTTAAAAATATCTACTAGTACTGATTTTTCTAGATTACACTCCAATGGTGCAACAACATAGGAAAGCATATCTGGAAGTTAAGAAACAACTCCCTGAATTACAAATGTTTTCATTCCCAGCGGACCTGAAAGTCTTGTACAATGAGAAATCCCACATCTATACTGATACATCAGCAGTATGGAAATGGGCTGAAGCTCTGACAAACTCGGGAAGCCCTATTTATTGGTCATCCCAGAACAAATTGAAATCCAGACTGCAACGTAGGAGAAAAGCACAAAAGGCTAACAGACCATCCGCTACTCTACACAAGCTGAGAGGGCTGCTGCAGCAGTGGAGGCACTCCATGAATCGCTGGGCTTGATTATCACCAGTGGCTTAGGAGACAGCACATTGGTGATTAGTGGCAACACAGATGACCTGGAAACTTTCCTGAATATGGGACTCGAGGCTAAAGCTCAGTACGTATGCACAATAATAAGGCCCACTGGCTGCTCTTGGTTAACCTGGGCTGGAGTATATTGCCTGTTAGCATTCACTCATGGAAACTTTAGGTGGTAGCGCTGTGTGATGCAATTTTTGGGGGGGCTGTGAGGGATGCCACTTATAAGTGTTAAAGCTAATGATTCGTTTAGTGTGTATCAGCATAGTAATTGGAGCTTGAGTACTGCTAGAGAGGGAAGTATTCAAGAGAGAGACTGCCATGCATACTCCTCTGTGGGATACTGAGGTTGAAATTAAGAGCAATGATAGATTACTAGCATGTAGGGAAAGGTACAAGATGATCAAACATAGATTGAACCCCTTTTGCTTTCAAGGAATTCACAGCTGAGCAACTCTGAGAGGGTGATAGTTCAGGCTGGTTGTTAGCAAGCTTTCTTAATTGCTTCATCTGCTTGGGTGCGCTATCGTGTGAGATATAGGGCGCATTTACTGAAGAATTAAGGATATCAAGCTCTTCCCATTTCATCACAAGATCAAAGACTTGCTCTGGAGGCACCACTAGCCCTAGCTAAAACTACTCATGCTATAGAAGTGATAACTGAGGGCCAGAATCCAGGGTCGGATGGCCTGCCAAACATATTTTACTCAACATACAAAAGACTGATGGCTCCTCAGCTCTTGGATGTCTATAACCAGGCTCGAACTTTATTCATGCTTCCGCAAATGACAGAGAATCTAGTAGTGATTCTGCAATTTGGCTGTGATAGTTTTGATAGGACTTTGAATCAACCACTCTCCGTGATGGCTATACAGTATAAAATCCTGGGGAAGGTGCTAGCAAATAGATTGTTGCTCTCGCTCTCTGTCTCATGATCAAAATGGCTTAATTTTGAACAGTTAAACTTCCTTGAACTCTAAGAGAGAGGTCTACTGGATGGCAGCCTCCTAGATGTTTTACACTTACCAGCAGTGGCATCATTGCCCTGTTTCAAATTAATGCAATTTAATTTTCTTTATCAAACCTATATCACCCCAAGGAAGCTCAGAAAGATATGGAGATTAAAGAATAATCTTTCAGATATGAGGGTCTAAAGATAGATTTGATCATCATCTGTCTGTCTTTAGGAATGCTGGAATCTATTAGACTACTGGAAACATGACTCAAACAACAGCAAAAAATAGTGGGTGAAAGAATAGACAGTGCTCGGAGGGTGAGCACGATGGTCTTGATGCCTAGAGCCAAAAGAAGGAAGACTATTCAAGTGTGCAGATTTGACCATAGTGGCAGCAACATGTAGCATATCTGTATCATGAAGAGCAACAATAGCACTTAACAAAAAAAACTGTTTGAGGAAGACAAAGAAATGGGTGGAGGCAGAATGTACAACAGCGAGAAGCTCAGTTATACACATACATGGAACAGATAGGGTGAAGCAATAATGTTGTAAACTAAAAGGCTTTCAGATTATATGCCACCCTCAATGACCGGCCCTCCCAACTGCATAAAACACTATACTGGTGTGTGGTTAGCAATTAAATATAGACTGTATAAGAGGCAGAAGGTAATCAAGGGATGGACACACACTACTCACCGGAAGAGCAGATACACCATTGAATTTAATAGACTTACGTCCAGCGAGAGACCCAGTTTACTTGGGGTCCAAATCAGTATCCAATGGTATTGCATAGTTGTGATCACCCATTAAAAACAGGTCAAAGCTGACCCCCAACAAAGTTTTTTTGTATTGTTTACTGAGGTATACATCTTATTGTCTGCACTTATGGAAGGATAGGCTGTGTCACATAAAGAGTACATTTTAAAATAACAATGTATGTGCTTTAAGGTGATATTCATATCCACTGTAATAACATGATTGTTTTAAACTTTATAAAATGTTTATTAAAATACCAATTATTTGGTGCAATGTAGCATTGACGCTACTGCCCTGGAGTGTCTTACCTTTTTTCTATCTGAGAGGGCATAAACAGTCCACATCCATGTTCGAGACCGCTCACTTGCAGAATCCCACAGGGCTTTTCTCTGAGCCCTATATTGTTTACTGTTTATCTTATTAAGTTTGCTTTATTTATACAACCCTTTAGTTTCTCTGTGATGTCCTACACAGATTATATCATAGGATCATTTTCTTTGGCAATGATCTGGGGTCTGCCCAAGAGAAATTATGATCTTGCTTTTCCACAGTTGCCTCCAGGATCAAATCAAACCAAAACTCAATTGTGACAACACAGAGGGCTTCGTCTTTAGGGAATCTTGAATAGATATGGTCTTCAATTTGGTGGTGGTGGAGCTGGACCCATCGCCCACTCGAGGTTCACTCAGCAAAGAATCCTGGATTCATTTTCAATGACTTTTTCTCATTTTTTCAATAGATCAAGCACATTATCTACTTGCATAAACAGCATCCTCGTGTTATGCAAAACCATCTCTTCTTGCAATCATAGGACTGCTATAAATTCAACTATTTTCTCACAACTAGATAATGGAAGACTATCTTGGGCTTCCTGCTTTCAAACCATTCCAAACCCTCCTTCATGCCTCATCTGAGGACTGCCCCTTGCTTCACAATTTCTTCTCACTCACTGTTGTACTGTCAATTGCCTTTGAACGTGAAACAATGTGACTTCCTAGATCTTGGTGCTCTCCATAAAACAGGTTCTCTGCTTCTTCACCATTGTATCATTCTTTATATTCTTTCCAAAATCCTATGCTTTGCAGTAGTCAAATGCCTGCATTCCTAACATTAGGCAAGTGCCTATTGGATGCTGACGCTGCTCCTTTTTGGCATCAAAGCACCGTAACTCTCTGGCTCCCGAGCTCCAGAGACTCCAGTCCTTCAAAAAAAAAAAAAGGTGCCTTTTCCATATTAGTGCAGTCTCCACCTCTCCTTCATTTACTGCTCAGCACCAGGCTGCTTGGTTAGGGTAAAAGTGCACTTTACATATTATTTTCAATCATTAATTTCATTCAGTAAAACAATAACTATAGAAGTGTACTTAAACTGCACTATTTGACACCATTTTTCAAACCACTCTGGGAGGTGGGACGATGGAGGAACCTAAATATCTTTTTAAAGTATTTTGAACGGCTAATGGTTGAAGCCAATAAAATTCACCTCAGGTGTTTTATAGTGTATCATATGTCACTAATTGTTGGCAAAACTGTAATTATAAAAACAAATGTCATGTGAGAGTAGGTAAACTCATTAAATGTGTACTAAAATACAACATTTAATATTTGTTCTACTAGAATTCCTTGACGGAAAGCCCTAAACGTCCTGCAAAAGGTGTTAAATACTACTATTATGAATACAGTAATGTTAGAGCCCAACATGCTTTGAATTGAGCTGTGATGCATCAGCAAAAAATAACTCCTATGCATTATACCACTACAATGACAGGATGACCCACCAGCAATCTAACTCTGAATTTGGCTCCGCCTCCAGCATTTGAAGTGTTAGCCCCCCCCCCCCCGAAATTTGGGTCTAGTTGCGCCCCTGAGTTCCCGCCAAATGCCCCTGTGGCTCACCTTATTCCGACTGGCGTCTGCACAGGGATGATTTCGATTTGCCATCAACACTACATCCAGCAGCGCAGATCAGGTATGAAGCAAGGAAGGTCGGGTCCAGAGGACATCAGGCTGGGCGGCACCCGAGGCTCCACGGGGACTCGAACGAGCCACGTTGCTGCAATCGAGCAGGGAAAGGAGGCGTGGCTGGCCTGGGATGCCTTTGAATCAACATCCTGGGCACTCCTGTTCCAGGTACATTTAATTTGTGCCCATTTTGTGACAGAGACGTGTTACTGTGACTCGCGTAGCAGTTTGCCGGGTCTGTCCACCACTTGGTATCACCAGGAAAGGGCCTGAAAAGGTTCGATAGCGACTCGATTCGATGCCGCATTTTTAAAAGTGCCCATGCTCAGCACCGGCAGGACCCGGCTCACTTTAAGCCCTGCAGCAAGTAGTTTAATTCAGAACGGGTCAAAGGTGGGGATGGGTCATCCCGGCCTAAATTTGCTCCCGAAGAGGATTTGCAGAAAAATAAAGTTTTAGAATGACGGGTTCCTAAGGAAGGAGGGAGTCTTCTTAAACCCAGACACCCCCTCCAAACCAAGGAAGTCCTAGCAGCTGCCTGTGAATAGAGGAGGCTGCCCCACGCCCCACATCCCACCTGTGACACTGGTCCCTTCCACTGCAGCCAGGTGTATCCGTCCTCATCCTGATTGCTACCATTTTTAACAAATGAGTGTTTTTTCCTGACCATTGGTATATTCCTAAATTTGAACCTACCTATCTGTTCCCCTCAATATTACACTACCACCTCCTGACACAGCACACAGTGTGCCACGTGCCATCTCTTAGCAGTGGGGGCACTGTTAACTATCCCAGAGTAAGTGCTAGTAACCTTACCGAAGGGGGACAAGCCACTGGATAATCGTGGCGCTCAAGGTGCTTACAAGTTTGTATATCACAAATAGACACCACTTCTAGAATGTGACCAAGTTAACATGAGGTGCCAGGTAAGGGCATCTCACAAAAAGTGATGGACTGGCATCACACACCACCAGGTGTCATGTTTCATCATCTGCCAGTCCTCGCCCTCCAGAAACCCCGTTTGGTGGAGGACGGGCATACACCTGGCGACAGGGATGCACTTTCTAAAGTGAGTGGGGGCCCAAAAGGAATAGTGAATTTAAAAAGCCATCAAAAGTTCCCCAATATGACTTTTATTTAGTGAGGGAACCATGTGGGATCTAAAAACAGAGGCGCGGTGAATAAGAAACCAATCATCCCATCACCGCTATGTGAATATTAGAGGGTAGGTCAACATGTTTCAGCCAAAATGTCCAGAGGGTACATGGCTTTCATCAGGACCGAGTTGAGGGGCTCCAATCTTACCATACTGTACTGGTAGTGCCACTCTGTGATTATGACCTATAGTCTCTAACCACTCAGGGGGTCCATTGACCCTTTAGGGGGGGGCGGAGTTCCCCATGGGAGGCGAGGGTTAGGGAGTACCCAGTGATCACACTAGTGAGTGATAGGTAATTCCCAGTAGGATCACCTAAGATGTACGTCTCTCTATTCCTCCCCGACGACACATAGCGGTGATGGGATGATTGGTTTCTTATTCACCGCGCCTCTGTTTTTAGATCCCACATGGTTCCCTCACTAAATAAAAGTCATATTGGGGAACTTTTGATGGCTTTTTAAATTCACTATTCTTTTTGGGCCCCCACTCACTTTAGAAAGTGCATCCCTGTCGCCAGGTGTATGCCCGTCCTCCACCAAACGGGGTTTCTGGAGGGCGAGGACTGGCAGATGATGAAGCATGACACCTGGTGGTGTGTGATGCCAGTCCATCACTTTTTGTGAGATGCCCTTACCTGGCACCTCATGTTAACTTGGTCAAATTCTAGAAGTGGTCTCTATTTGTGATATACGACTTTGACTGGAGGCTGGCCATCTTCTAGAGCCCTATTGCCTCTTGTTCCCCACTCGGGTCTGCACCCGAGCCTTCTTGTGTTTTTCTGCTTACAAGTTTGTCCCAGGAGTTAGGTTGTGCAGTAAGTGATGGCAATGGCGTCCTGCCAAGTATACATCTAGGGGCACCCTGGAGCACAATATCCTTCACTGATTGTGCGTTACACTGTGGTTCAGATTCTCTGTCTCATGGGGGCGTGCCTGACGTCCTCGAATAGAGTCGCACTCCGAGTCCTTGATGTTGAAACACAGTCTCAATGTTTGTGAGACTTACACTTTTGAGCTCCATGGGCCACATGTATCAAGCACAAATGCGTTCGCAAACGCCGAAATTCGCAGAATTTCAGTGTTTGCGATCGCAGTTTTGCTAAATGGTATGTATGAAGCAAATCTGCATGCAAAAGAAGGAATCGCAAAATTTGCGATTCCTTATTTTGCGGTTGCATTTAAGGAATGCAATGTAAGAAGCACCAAAAAAGTGCAATTTCGTCTTAAGGAATCGCAAATTACCACCAACTTCAAGTTGGTGGTAATTTGCGATTTCTTTGAAAAATGCACTTTTTTGCATTTTTCAAAGTGCCATGTGACGCACATACATGCCCTTAGAGCATGTATGTGTGCCACATGTGCACCCATGCTTATTTCAGGGGTGCAACAGGGTGTCCTTTTGACACCCTTGCCCCCTTGAAATTGCATTCTCAATTTGCGATTCGCTAATTGTGAATCACAAATTGAGAATGTCTTCCCATTCATTCCTATGGGCCTCTAGGACCATAGGAATGAATGGGGAGGTATTCCTTAATTGCGATTCGCAATTTGAGATTCGCAATTAAGGAATATGTAGGATTTGCAAAACTTATTGCAAATCCTACATACATAGCATTTTGCGATTCTCAAATAGCGATTCGCAAAAAATCGCTATTTGAGAATCTCAAAATGACTTCTTGATACATATGGCCCTATGCCACTTCCTGTTACACACCATAAACAGTCATTTCAGGTCACGTCCCAAGTTGCTGTGGATGTGTCATCTCGCCTCAGCTCCTTAAAGCGTCTGCTTTCTTTGAGTGGCAATTTTTTAATGTAAAGACCCCTAACAGTGTGCCCCAGGGCCGGACTGGGAACCAAAGCAGTCTGGGAAATTTTGTCAGACCAGCCCCCATACAATGCATAGTCAGTGCAGCGAGCGAGCCTGACCACTGCCAAAGGGGGTTTTGAGGGGGTTCTCACCCCCCCCAAAGGAAATTTTGGAAAAAATGGTGCATTCTACAACGCGTTCGTCAATATATTCAATTGTATTAGGTTTTAAAGTATAGTAAATAATGACCTTACTGTGCAGCAGGACACAACGATCTTTGTTTAGACTCTTCAATGATTCCCTCACTATCACCCTCCGACAGTGACTCTCATTTCTAAAATGTATTTCCTTTGTTTTATAGCACCTCTCATACCAGTGTAGGGTGTCGGAGGACTTCACATCACACACATGCAGAGTCAACGAATCATAGGCGTGTGAATCAGTGTATACAAAATGTTAGATAAGGCAAAGGGGACTATAAGGTGCAGGATTCACATGTCATCCATACTGGGAGGCATTTTATAAGAGTGCTTGGTCTGGAGAAGCACAAACTCAGGATTCAGAGCATAACACAGTAGTTAGGGCTGACTTTAATAATAAGAATTTATTTATACCCAAACAAACCTTTTTTCTTTTAGCAAAATCAGGATAATGAAAGACTGGGTAAAAATATTTTTCTAACCTGTACCATGCAGCTTGCATGCAGCTCTTTGATGACAGTTCATAGCTCGCTGTGCTACATTACGATTGTAACTTATGAACTGCACAGTAACAAAATAATCTCTGTGACAAAAGCAGTAATCCACTGAGCTATGCACATACAATATTGTTCTTTGATATGCATGGTCCAAGTTATTCGCAGCAGGCATATTACCCCTTTGCTCTATCTTAAATTAGCCAAAACTGCCACAAGACAAAGCTCCCATTTCTCTCCAGCAGGTACATTAATCACCAGAGTTATTGTTGCCCGAAAACTACTGAATATACAAGGAACTTTGCAATGCTTTTAAAACTGCTAAACTGCTACAAAAATGGCACCCACTAACAAAACTGGCCCCCTCCCTTCCAGCCTCCCAGGGAAATGCCTGATGCCCAGTACGGCAGTCTGGTATTGGTTTGCCCTCTACCCCTATGTAGGATGTAGGCGTCTCTTCTGACAAAATCAGTGAGTGTTCCCCAGGTTACGGGTCCCAAAGCTGCCAAAGGAATATGACAGTGAGTACCGCAACTCTGCATCTCAAAGAAATCTCCCATTTGCCTTTGGTGCAGAGCACCAGGCTTCTTGTCAGGAAGCCTTGGCTCACTAACAAGAAGTTTGTGTTTCCTCTTTATATCTAAGTTGCAAGTTGCATTTGTGTATTCCAGCAGTTCAGTCCTGTGACCAGTTCTGGGTAGTTCTGCACATCTGTGAATTCCACACAGTGGTCCAGCCATGGCTGCTGTGAAATTGTTTAGCAGAAAGGTGGGCGGTAGATGGGAGTCTCTTCTCGGGAGGAACTCAAAACAAGAGGACAAAGTCATTTAACCCCTTCGCTGCGGCGGCAATTCCGCCGCAGTGCTAGGGGGGTGGGGGGACCGCCTGGCGCTCCCATGCTCGTGACGGAACCGCTCCGTCACGAGCCTCGGGTGCGCTGTGCTTATGACGGAGCGGTTCCGTCACGGCCCCGCCCGCTCAATAGAACGTCCAGCGCAGGCGCGGAATCAGCGCTGCGCAGGCGCGCAGAGCGGGCCGTGACGGAACCGCTCCGTCATCAGCACAGCGCGTCCGTGGCTGGTGACGGAGCGGTTCCGTCACCAGCATGGGAGGGGTTAACTACCCCTTAACCTGTGGGAGGGGGGCTATCCTGAAGAAAACATGGCTAAAAAGGGGCATGGGAAGTAACTAGCTTCAAAGGGACCCTCTTTCTCCAGTCTTAATTTTAGCATGATTGCTAGATTTGTAATAGAATGAGTGCTGTAGCACACCGTCATTTACAAACAGCACATTTTCCATTGCAATGGCCACAAATGCACACACTGACATGCAGTTTTACTGACAAAATGATATAGAGCACAAACAATAATGTGTGGAAATTGGTTTTCAGCTAATATTTACGATTTGCATGTCATCAACTAAAGTGGCTTGATTTGTTTTGTTTTGATCCTATTCAAATCTTTGATTCCATCACACTTCAGAAGATACCAAATTGTGCAGTATTTGTGCTTTCCTAACTGCTGGTTTATTTTCAAATAGCTGTACAATTATTTTTCTAGTATTTGAATGTTGTGTGTAAGAAAAAATATGACACCCTACAACCTTTCCTTTCACACTCCTTGTATCCCAGCAAGATTGTTTTCGAAATCCTCTAACTTTGCAGTCAGAGAAAGAAAAGCAAACGTCAATCTCCAAGTTATAAGAATAAGCAGCAATTGCCAGAAGACATAGCCTGGCCTTTGACCTCTGTGTTTGAGCACACAGCAAATGTGACAAGATAAAAATAAAACTTAAAGGCATCTTTATTACTCAGTCACCTTCCTATCTCCAGCATGGTTATTTGGGAGTGCTGCAGCACCACTTCATCCTTACTTCCAGCGCCTACGTAGGCAAAATATGCACATGCAACTTCCACACATCAGTAGTACATCCATAGGAAAAATCCATTCTTCTTATGGATGAGCAAAGAACCCCATTATTAGAGACTGGCAGAACAATTCCAACACAGGAGAGGCTAGTAGGCTGCTCTCCCAAAAGTAGGCAACAAGGAAAATGGCATTCCCTGCACTATAATCAATTTGCTGCTACTACCCTAAGTTCTCTATATAGTCACTGTCCTACAAATGGGAGGTGACCTTGGTGTGCCCTCCAGAGCACAGAGCCCCATCCTAGCTCTCATTCCATATCACAGACAGGCCTCTGGTCACATGCTTGATCATCGTGTGAGCTGAGGTGATGGTCAAAACATTACAGCTTGCTATAGGGCTTCATTGAGAGGCACATGTTGTCCAGAGTCATGCTGGGAGACCTGTATATTGTCCCAACAAACCGCATTAGCATTGTTTTTTTTAAGTGGGATATTCACGCAATAATAAAAATACCCATCACACTAGATTTATTGATTTTTCCAATGCTTGTTAAACATCAGAAGAGAATAGGTAATGAGTGTTTGTCTCACTTTTAGATGATGATTAATTTGAATCTTCTTAATTATCTATATCTGTGTATCATTCCATCCTTTGTTTCAAGTTTTTATTTATAATACTAATCTTTTGTTTTGACATATTATGTTATATTTAAGTGTGTGTTATTGTTATTAACGTTCTATTAACTTTGTTCCAAGTTATCGGATATCTGTAACACATTTTTAAATTTGTATTTCTTTTCCTTGATTTTTTCCTTTTGTGCTTTTATGGTTTTTAAAAACAACCAAATAAAGCTTATTTGTTAATGAAACATAGGGCCCGATTACGATGTTGGGTAGATCCCCACCGACAGGCTGTCGGTGAAGATCCACCTGACATCGCACTCAGCAGGCCGACCTCCACATTACGATACAGTAGGTCAGACCGCTGCGGCCTGGTGGAAAAACTTACGCCTCCCATCGGTCGGACACATAATCCCCAAATGGCGGTGCTGCCTGAACTTTCATGGGACAGGCCTTAAGGTTTTTCTAGGGTTGATGGTGGGAAAGAGCGACAGTGCCACAACTACTGAATCAGAATGTGCATGTTACATTAGCACCTACACAACCACATACACCATACATCACCAACTATAATTTATAACCATAACAATCAGTTACCTAAACCTCTATCTACATCATGAACCACCTACACCTTATAATACCTATGTGCAACACTACATTCCTATATGCAACACCACACACACCCTACATCACTGCCTATACCACATATCACCACCAACAGCCTTCCTCACTTACATCCTGCTTTCTCACCAACAACCTGTGCCTCTAGATGTTTTACGTACCACACTTGAAACCACCTCCTACAATGTCAAGCACATGTTGATTTGTACCTTTCATACATAGACTGCTCGTATTCCCTGTGGAAGCAGGAAGAATGATCAGAGGCTACCAATCACACCTACATCACCAGTTGCACCACCGCCTTACACCCATACCCTATAGACACATCCCCTAACACAATAACCCCACATCACCATATCGAACCTACACCACCATTGCCATGTTACACCGCTTACACCAAATATACAATCTGTTAGAAATTGGATTATTAATTGGGGTGCGGGACTGCCCACCTCAAGGAATAATCCCAATCCTTGTCAGGGTGAACCTTTAAAGTCATTAAATTAACCTGAGCTCAGTCCTCTGGCAGCTATTGCACAGAGCAGACAGGCTTAATTTGGGCACTTTGTAAAGTATTTGTGCAGTACCAAAACAAAAATAAAGTCGAAATGCAACATAATAAAAATTCTAAACTGAGTTAGAAACATAGAGTAACTTTAAATAAACAATATGATACTAAACATTACAAAAATCCTATAAGGGTATTGAGAGGTGTGATTTTTCAAAAACGTTTAAAGTAAGAATAGCATCAAGCAGCACACGGTACCAATGATAGTCAGAGGTTGCAGTAAACCGCAACTAGGTGCAATTTGACGCTGACCGCGATGTAGCATGCCTGATATACCAATATGGCTTGTTCTAATCAAATATTTTACCTTCTCACATTAATTCTTTAAATCCCAATCCAACAAAGGAATAAGCTTCTAAAAACACCCAGGGCCTCATGAGAGGCACTTAGAGACTCAAGCAGAGGTCAAACAGCAGGGTCCAGTCCGTCTCCTGTTGCTACTGGTCACCTGGGTCGCTGCAGGAAAAGGCCTCTTGTAACATGTTGTGTCCCTATAGCTTTAACATGAGGTAAGCTATATGACCCTTGAAGTACACCTCTTTGTTCTGGGAACAAGAGAATGCAGGTCCAATCCTTTCAGGGTTCTTCTCAGGTCGCAGATATCCGGGTCAGTCCTCTTCCGATTATTCTCAGGTCCAGCAGGTTTCTGAAGTGGGTGCCTTGGTGTGCCACATTTATGCCTGGCACAAGCTAGTGGTTGGGGAAGACCCCTGGGTATGCCCTAACCAATAGGTTAAAAGTTCCTGGGACCAACCCTACCCACTTTGGGCATCTTTAAGCTAGCAGAAGTCTTCAACACACTAAACTTGGACTCTGTGGGCTGGGGGTGAGTGTAATGAGTGAACTATGGTAATACTATTTCCCCCCCACATCTAACTCTAAAATCCAGTTTGGGACAGTCACTGTACCCCCATTAAACCCAGAGAAAGAAGTCTGGTAGAACAGAGCAAAGTTTTCCAGCAACCAGACAGTGGACCCACAAGATTCTTTTGGCATTCTGTTTCCCCCCCCCCCCTTCATTTCAAGTAAGCTCCCAGTGTTATATGGAAAAACCCATAGACAGACGTCTGGTGGGACAAAGTAAAGGCCCTGCCCAGGTGCTAGCTAACATTTGCACTTTGAATTTATTCCAGTGCCTTGGGCCAACCCCAATAGTCATCATGTCAATGGAACAACAGCTCCCCATAACCAGGCCTATGGTCACTGCTCTGGGAGTCGTTTTCACACCTCTTCAAATGCTTTTTACTGGCTGGCAGAAGTAGGAGAGCAAATGGAAGTTTAGCCTACTGAAAATTCAGGTAGGAAATGGTAACCTTTTAAAAGTCATGTTTCCTTCACATTTATTTAAAACCAGACTTCAAAGGTGAACTGGATTTTTGATAACTATTAAAAGTAGTTGTTTAATTATTTTTCTATGTAGTTCAATTCCCGAGATAGAGTATTAGGATTTTTCATCTGTACTCAGGTTATCTACATAGGTCAGCTAGGCCTGCCACAGTTAAAATAGGTGTTGAGTGTTAGTCACTGTAAGCACACGCTAACATTACATTTCTACATGTTCTACTATTAAATATCATGCACCCTGCCCTGTGAATTACAAGGCCTATATAGAGAATTCTTATTAATATTTAAAAGGGAGGTTTTGACTTGTCAAAAGTGTTTAGTTTGATAGATGAATTGAAGTGTTTACAATGCTACAATGAGGATACACTGGTAGGCCTGAAGCCATGTTTGTACTGCCACTGTATTGAATGGCCCAATAGATGCTGCAGTTAACTTCCAGGTCCTAGGTTAGTAGCATAACACACATTGATGGGATCCCATGCAAAATATGATAAGGCCCCTGAGTCTCCCATTTTTAACATTTATTTATTGGCCTTGGGCTGAATGGACCCCCCTAAAATGGCTGGGTGTCACCAGGATGGTTGGTGCCATCCTGGGCTACATGGGCTGCAGGGGCCTGTTTTACACCCCTCCCCTGGGTACATTGTGTACCTTATACTACAGACATATAGGTATTATAATTGTTGTTCAACTTGTATTGCGCCCAGCTATGCCAAAGGGTTTCCTGTCGCAGGGCAGAGTACAGATAAGTGGTCCGATGCAGTAGGTTAGAATAGCCAGATCTTCAGACCCTTGTGGAAGCTCAGGAGGGAATTACAATTCTTTAAAGCTGCGGGAAGAGAGTTCCACAATTCAGGGCCGAGATATGCAAAGGAAGGGCCTTTCATACGAGTTAAACAAAAACCTCAGTACCGAGAAAAGGGATTGATTTGAGGAGCTCAGCATGAGAGTCGGCTGGTGTGGAACCACCAGTTCCTGAATGTAGCGAGGTCCTAAGCAGTGTTTTGTTTAAACATAAAGCACAGTGCTTTAAACTCAATGCGCTTGGTGATCCTAAGCCAATGCAATTGCCGAATGCAAATGGGAGACTGAGGCAGATTTCGGTAGATGAAGGAGCAGCTTAGCAGCAGCGTTTTCCACAATCTGAAGGCGTTGAACCAGGGCCTTATCAGCACCTAGACACAGCACATTTCCATAATCCAGTCTGGATATGATTAAGGCCTTAATGCACGTTCCTTGAGCCGCTAAGGGGATCAGCCAACACATCTTTTTCAGCCATCTGAGAACTGCAAAGCAAGTAGCAGTAACTCTAGCCACTTTTGGTTTGATGGGAAGTTAATTATCCAAGAACATGCCCAGGTTTTTGACCAAAGGAGACGGGGTGGGCAGGGTCCCGAGGGACGCTGGCCAATGCCTAGAACCCCACAGAGAGGCGTTCCTACCCACAATCATGACCTCCGTCTTATCACCGTTAAGCTTGAGGGAGTTCTTATTCATCCATGTCAACAATTTATTCAAGCCCAGATTTAGAATCGAAGAGTCATGGTTCTGTGCCGATGATAAGGAGAAAATAATCTGAGTATCATCAGCATATGAAACAAGCATTTACAATGCAATGGTTTCAGCATTATTAAAGGTAGAGCTATTGGCATTGCTCATGCCATTTTTTTTTTAAATCATAAAGAAATGGCATTGTCATTTACATTGCCAATAGCTTAATCGTTAAATAAATGGCATTGTCATTTACAATGCCAATAGCTTAATCGCTCGCAAATGCATGACCTATTGCATTTACACCCACACAGAGCCACACACACAAAGCCACCCACACACACATACAGAGCCACCCACACATAGAGCCACCTACAAAAAAAGCTATCCACACAGAGCCACACACACACAGAGCCACACACACACACACACACACACACACACACACACACACAGAGCCACACACACACACAGAGCCACCCACACACACACAGAGCCACACACACACACACAGAGCCACATACACAGAGCCACACACACACACACAGAGCAACACACACACACACACACACAGAGAGCCACACACACACACACACACACACACACACACACAGAGCCACACACACACAGAGCCACACACACACAGAGCCACACACACACAGGGCCAAACACACACACAGAGCCACACACAGACAGAGCCACACACAGAGCCACACACAGACAGAGCCACACACAGAGCCACAAACAGACAGAGCCACACACAGAGCCACACACAAACACAGCCACACACATACAGAGCCACACACACACACACACACAGACAGAGCCACACACAGACAGAGCCACACACACAGGCACAGACAGAGCCACACACACAGACAGACAGAGCCACACACACAGACAGACAGAGCCACACAGACAGAGCCACACAGACACACAGACAGAGCCACAGAAAACCGGATCACAAGCAGGAGGTAACAGAGGCACAAAAAACCAGATCACAAGCAGGAGGGAACAGAGGCACAAAAAAAACAGATCACAAGCAGGAGGGAACAGAGGCACGAAAAAACCAGATCACAAGCAGGAGGGAACAGAGGCACGAAAAAACCAGATCACAAGCAGGAGGGAACAGAGGCACAGAAAGCGGGCATAGGTGCGTCTACGGAGGGGAGTGAATTGAAGCAGGGAACAGAGGCATGAAAAAAACGGATCACAAGAAGGAGGGAACAGAGGCACGAAAAAACGGATCACAAGCAGGAGGGAACAGAGGCATGAAAACGGATCACAAGCAGGAGGGAACAGAGGCACCAAAAACCGGATCACAAGCAGGAGGAAACAGAGGCACAGAAAACGGGCATAGAGGCTGGATAAACTACTCACACACCACATACTGAATTTACATGTTGAAGAGTGCTAGAGGGGATGTACAATTATAGTATTATATTGAGTGGAAGCGCCTTACAAGCCTCCTCTCACACTGCACAGTACAAGCACAAGGCCCCCTCACCTCAAACATTGGTGTCTTTTACCCCTAGTTTACGTTGACTGCACATGTGTTACCAATAATCAGATTTCCCTTTTTTCCTCATGCAAATCTACCTGACAGTGTAGTTAAAATACAACATTACATTAAATTCAAAGCACTAACATTGGAAGCCAACATGCTTGCAATCTGCAAAGTTAAGCGTCAGTGAACCAGGAGATAGGTTAGTTTAGTCCAGACACCGACATACATACTAGGGGCATTTTAATGGGAAACAGATCCGAGAGCCAGAAAGACGTTTAAGGATCAGATGGATTCCAGACATGTTTGATAGCGGGCATCTATCTTAAAATAATCTCGAAGAGACCAAAAAGCCACGTAGGGCCCGCAAAAGGAAGCAGAAAAGATTCCTGGAAAAAGTGGTAGAAAGCATAAGTCCCATCTTCTGCCTTTTCCTTTCTTCTTTGCCCACTACTCCTCCTACTCGCAGCTTGACTGGGGCGTGGCTATTTCCAGTTGGGCAGAGAATGATCAACCGGCAAAAAGCTGTCTGCTTCACACGCCCCCTTTCCCGTGAGGTGACAGCAATCGTTGCCCCAGTGCCACCCGGAACAAATTGTAAATTGTAAATTGATACTTGTCTAGTGCACTACTCACCCGCAAGGGTCTCAAGGCGCTTGTACGAATACCGCTTTGGAACCCATCCTGGATTTCCCTGTGAGGTGTCTGTAGTAAACTTCTCAGAGACTTCCTGTGTAGTTGAGCAGGTTTATTGCATGAGAGAAACAGCAGGCATCTTCAATACAAGCTGGCCAGGCACAAACTGTCTCAACCTAGAACTCTAGGAAGAGCCAGAGCCATCCACATTCTGGAATGTATGACACCGGTAAGATACAGAGGAAACCATAGAAATAAAAGTAGGATAAATATACAACACATCTCCTCTCGTTGAAGCAAAAACAACTTTAGAGCCAAAAGGAAACTTTATCATTGAAATGAAACTTAAAACAGAATTAAACTAAAGATATGTTAAGGCAAAGGAAAACTAAAGTAAAATATTGAAGCAATGAAAGCAATGAATGAAGCAATGAAAGCAATGAAAGGGACACACGTCACCCCTCTGAACAAAACTAATCACAACAGAAATCATTCAGGTACACAGGAGGCCTACGGCATCTTTGAGGCCTGGAAACAGACAGAGAAGAACTGGGACCGGAAAGATGAACAGACTGATCAGAAAGTCTGTACCCAAGTTGGGAATCAGGAGCATCAGCCCCACCATTACTTATTCCTAAAGTATGCACAGGAACAGGTGCGGTAGGAACATGAGAAGAAATAAACATGTAACCTGAACAGTCATTCCCACAAGGACTCTGATCCTGGGCGGAAACAGAAGAAGCAGGCGGAGGACCAGACACAGAACTAGCTTTCTGATAAAGAGCCACCCTCCTTAAGTTCTATTTCTCACCATTGGAAAGAACAACATACTGGGGATAAACCATTCTTACAATAAAGGGACCATGAAATTTCGACAAACCACCAGAAACTCTGCCAGACTTCACTTTCACCAGGTCACCCTTAGCAAGCTTGCTAGAGACCACTTTCGACACCTGCCCCACAGAACCCTTATTGGAAGAGCTAGGAGCAGAAACAGGCATACAAGCACTTTTTGCCAGATCAGATTGAAGGACCAATCCTTTTAGCCAAGAAGGAATCAACTTAGTGCTTGGGACCCTACCCCTCATGAGCTCAAAGGGAGACTTGAGCTGGGTACCACGAAGAGTAGTACAGTAGGCATAAACCATTTCACGCACAAGAGTACAAACAGAAGAGCCATTGGAGAGAGCCATCTGAATAGTACCTTTCACCAATCTATTTAAGCGCTCACACAAACCATTCCCTTGGGGATTGTAGAGAGAGGTTCTGTGATGAGAAACACCACAATCAGCCAAAAAGGTTTGCATATCATGTGAAACCAACTGCGTGCCATTGTCAGTAATGATGACATTAGGAAAACCTTCAAAAAATAATAAGGATTTTACATGTTTGATGGTGGTATCAGTAGTGATATCTTTTAGAAACTCCACAGTCAACCATTTAGAATAACAATCTACAATGACAACAGCAAACCTCTGAGACAGAGGTAATTCCACCATAGGGCCAATAAAATCCAGACAGATGGTATGCCACGGGACTTCAGGAAATTGCAACGCACCCATCTCAGACCCAATTGAAATCTTCAACCTCTTCTCTCCTACTTTACACGTATGACAATCCTCAACCCAGGAAGAAACCATAGAATCCATCCCAGGCCACCAGAAATTCAACTTGAGCCTTTGTTGCGTTAAAGTCTGGCCAAGATGACCCTCATGTGCTATGGAAATAAACTTTGACCTCAAATCAGCAGGAGGCACAAATTTATCCCCACGCATCACCACATTGTCTTCACAGACAGACAGATCATCAATGACTTTTAAGAAAGGACGGACAGAAACGTGCACACAACTCTCCCTACGCGAACCCAGTTTGATCAACTGGATAACTTCTTGCATAACAAACATAACATTATGAGCATACTATTTTACATGATATTTTACGTCCATAATCATGTAAAATAGTATGCTCATAATGTTATGTTTGTTATTTGTAGATGGATCCCTGATGAAGGTGGTTTTCCACCGAAATGCATTGGATATATATTATTTTTCTGGGATGAAATCTAATTAGCACCAATATGCATAAGACAAAAATCATCAATTCAATGAAATAAAATAGAACAATTCTGTTCACATTGAGAAAGAGTGCGCGAAGCAAATGCAATTGGCCTCTCACCATCCTTATGCGTTTGTAACAGGACAGCACCGAGTCCACATGCACTGGCATCCACCAACAAAGTGGAGACTTTGTTTGTATCAAAAGGTGCAAGAACTTTTGCCCTACAAATGGCATCTTTTTTTTTTTTTTTTAAACTCTTTATTCGTGACTGCATCAAACATTACACTGTGCATATTATTATTCATCATAGTATCAGTCATTTCCGTTTTCTGAAACTTAACATTGGCATAGTAATCCTAGCATCAGTTCGGCTATCGTGTTTCGTAAATTTCCACATAGCAAATCAGGTTAACACATATTACATGTCAGTAGGATACTATATCGCCTAGTCATACCCCGTTCCTCCCAACTCCCCCCACCCTTTTCCCGTCTTCTAGTCATTCCCATGTACATCTTCCGGAATGTGTATAGAACAGTTGTGTGGCTGCATGAATGGATGCTGCAGTTTATAGGCGTGGTCACCAGTGTATCTAGGCTAGGCGGTCATGCATGTAGACCCTCCCCATAGCAGGTGTGTATTCAAGCAACCTCGTCCTGGGGTAATACTGGGTCATCATCCTCCATTTCCACTAGCATGCGGTCCCAGTCTTGTGCAACAGGGTATTTGCGGCGGCCCTTCTCCTCCTCCCTACGCAGTTCTGCTGCCTCCGCCTTTCCCCATTTCAACATGTCGGACCTCCATACCACTACATCAGGGGGTCTGAGTGACTTCCACCTCATAGTGAGGGTTCGGAGTGCTAACAAGAGAGCCAAATCTATAAATTTCAATTGAGCCTTACAGGCTTTGGGTCTCTTCCTGTGACCTATCAGGAAGGGTAAGGCGCCCTCAGGGATCTGTAGACCAGTTAAAGTGCATAGTGTGTTTCGGATCGTCGCCCAATAAATACGCAGTCTCGGGCACGCCCACAGCATGTGAATAATATCAGCGTCATCTTCACGACATCTAGGGCAGCAATGGGGGGTGTTGGGAAACATCCTATGTAATCTTTGAGGAGTGAGATAAGCCCTGTGTAGCACCATGGCCT
This sequence comes from Lissotriton helveticus, assembly GCF_964261635.1. Taxonomy (NCBI): domain Eukaryota; kingdom Metazoa; phylum Chordata; class Amphibia; order Caudata; family Salamandridae; genus Lissotriton; species Lissotriton helveticus. Next base: position 534,807,613 of record NC_136072.1, on the reverse strand, counting down.
GTATAAATTTGAATTTAACATTTCTGGACACTCTCCTAGGGTGTCCAAGGATGGCCTTCCAGTCCCCGTCTGTAATTGCCTCCCCTGTGTCTGTACTCCAAGCCTCCCTAAGTGCGGTGAGGGACCAAGCTGCGTGTTCTCTAATCCCCACATATAGCCATTTCACTAAATGTCCACCCGACCCCATATAGTGGAGGAGATGGACCAGTTCGTGTTGTTCCGGCTTGGTCCGTTGTGGAGCCCAAGTGCGTCTCACATAGTGGGACACCGAGGCGTGTAGAAAGTACATCCGTTGCGGGGCTCCCGTGGATTGTGTGAAGGTAGCATGATCTAACAGGTTATCATCCCCAAATAAGTCCCCCACCCTGTCTACCCCGGCATCCGTCCAGGGTTGTAGTCTGCGTCTCGACAGGTGCCCATGTGGAGTTGGGAGGTCGAGTAGGGGGATGTTGTCTGCATAGGAAGGGGTCCTCGCCGTGTATTTTAGCGCATTCCGCCAGCATTTCAAAGCCACGAGTAATAAGGGGTGGCAGTCCCTAGGAGTTCTGGCTGCTGGCAGCAGAAGGGAATGGAGGTCACCACGCGCCAGCTTGTTTGCCGTAAAAGCAATCTCGTGGAGGTTTCTACCCGCCACCCACCTTGTCAACCACTGGAGCTGGCTAGCGTAGTAGTAGCTTCTTAGGTCCGGTACCCCCAGGCCCCCCTGTCTGGTGGATAACTGTAGTTTCTTGAGGCTTATCCGTCTCCACCCCGATCCCCAGATCAATTTGATCAGTAACGAGTTTAGCGTGGTAAATATGTGTTGTGGGAGGAGGACCGGCAAGTTCACAAAATAGTACAATATTCGGGGAAGCAGGAGCATCTTTGAAATTGCCACCCGGCCCATGACAGACAGGGGCAGGGACGTCCAGAAGGTCACGCTCCCGCGAAGGCCATTGATTGCTCTCCGCACATTACCCTCAATCTGGTCTTCAGGGTTCCGGTATACATTAATACCGAGGTACTTAAATATAGTCGGAGCCACTTGGATCTCGTGCCCTACAAACTGTATATGGGTGGGCTGTCGTCCGTCGCGGAAAAAGAAACCCAGTGATTTCCCGGGGTTTACTGCCAGGCCCGATATTCCCTCAAACCGCGCAAAGATAGTCGCCAGGTGTGTGTGATCTTCCTGCAGATTACGTAGGAACAGCATGATGCCGTCGGCGTAGATGGAGATCAGGTTATGAGTTTCTCCAACCAGAATGCCCGCCTCTGCTGCCCTAGTCCGGAGTGCAATCGCCAGGGGTTCTAACGTGAGCACGAATAGCAGCGGTGACAGCAGGCAGCCCTGTCGGGTGCCCCTATGGACGTCATAGCTGCCCAAAGTGTGCCTGCCGGTGCGTGCCCTAGCCGTTGGATTCGTGTATAGTAGACGAATCCAGTGTATCAGGGCGTCTGGGATTCTAAAGCGACGTAAGGCTTCAAACATGAAGTCCCATGTCAGGGAATCAAATGCTTGTCGTAAATCAAGGGTTATGCAGCCGGCATGCAGGAAGTCCGGGGGGGTAGTTGACATGAGGGCGTGCAGTCATCTCGTATTCTGAGAAGTGCTTCTCTTCGGGAGGAAGCCACATTGATCAGTGTGGATCAGGCCAGGGAGGTGGGCTTTTAATCTCAGGGCGATAGCCTTGCTAAGGATTTTATACTCCGAGGGGAGCATAGACAAAGGCCTGTAGTTACCCACATCAAGGGCGTCTCTGCCGGGCTTCGGGATGGAGATGACCAAGGCCTGCATAGTCGAGGCCGGTAGATGGCCGACCTCTTAAGCAGTTTTGTAGATTTTTTCCAAAATAGGTGCCAACGTATCACAGTAAGTTTGGTAAAACTCACCCGGTAGACCATCCATACCCGGGGTCTTGCCCCGGCTTAGGGTGTGGATGGCAATTTTAATTTCTTGCTGCGTAATAGGCTCGGCTAGGGCCGTCTGGATCTCCCAGGGGAGGGCTGGGATCGTCAGCCCATCCAGGAAGTCCATCATGGCATCCCTATTATCAGTAGGGGGGAGCGTACAACCTCTCCAGATGGGTCTTGAACACATTATTAATCTCTATCTGCGTGTTCACCTGCCTGCCCGTGTCATCCCGGACGCTCGTGATTATTGGGGTCTCAGGGGTATCTCTGATCAAGCGAGCCAGCAGTGCCCCTGACCTATCCGCTTCCGCCTGCTGCCGCCGCAAGTATTCCCTGTAGTCCATGACCCTTAGGGATTCTAGGAGCTCTGCATGCTCAATATTACACAGTTGGAGGTCCCCCCTGCGCTCCGGGTCCGTTCCCACCGCGGTCTCAAGCTCTTTCAGCCGGCTCTCCACCGTACAAAGTTTACCATGTACCTCCTGTCTGGCGCCCACCAACCGGCCAATCGCAGCTCCCCGCACCACAGCCTTCATGGCATCCCACACTACCAGGTTGGAGGACGCAGTGTCCCAGTTTTCCCTGAAGTATCCAGTTAGCGTGTCCTCAAGGTGAGCACGGAACGGGCCGTCCTCAAGTAATGAGGGGTTGAGCCTCCAGGTGGGCACCGGGGAGGGAATCCTACCCCAATGTAAATCCAGCGTTAGGGGCCTGTGGTCCGAGAACGTTTTGGCAAGGTAGGTCGAGGACGAACAGTGCATCGTCAAGGACTTGGTGCAAACAAATCTGTCCAGGCGGGTGTGCAGGTTATGTAGTGGGGAGTAGAATGAGTATTCTTTATATGTTGGATATAGTGTGCGCCATACATCTACTAGCCCCCACCCCTGGAGCCACGTACCAAAAGAATCAGACAGTTTATGAACCCCTGTCCCCTGGAGTGGAGGGTGCGATCTGTCCAGTCCTGTATCTAGTATCATATTCCAGTCCCCTCCCAGAATCCATGGGATGTCCGCCCAATCTGCCAGGGCTCTACTTACAGTGTGTAGGAACCCGTCCTGGTCGTAATTCGGGGCATAAATACAGCCCAGGACTATCAGTACCCCGTCTAGAGTGCCCTTGACCAGAAGGTACCGCCCTTGGTCGTCTGTTTTCCTTTCCAACTCTACGAAGGGGACACCAAAACGCACCCAAATCGTGGCTCCTCTGGAAAAGGCAGAGTATGTTGTGGAAAAGACAGTTCCCCTCCATTTTTTTCGTAAGGTGTGCACTTCGGGTTGTGTCAGGTGGGATTCCTGGAGGAATACAATATGTGCTCTTTGGCGAATCAAGAAGGCGTGTACCCTATGCCGTTTTTGTATCGCCCCTAACCCTCTCACATTCCACGTAACCAGCCTATACTTCCCTTTCTCATCAGCCATAACCAGATACCGGTGTCCGAATAGGCAACAGTATACAGTACAGTGTGTGCAATGGCCATGGTAGCCTGAAGACGGTTCCCTCCCAACCCCAAACCCCAACTCTGGAGGCGCAGCCTCGGAACCAACCTGAGCCGAACATGAAACTGTAAAACGAGATCAAACAATTAACCGTGCATACGCTCTTGGGGGGTCTGCTAGGCTTGAGCCATATCCAATGGACCATGCCACTCTGTGCCGTCTGCTCAACGGCGCCGCCGGGAGGGTCATTTTTAAATCAGTCATTGTTACTGTCCGTCTCTGGGGGGGGGGCCCCCTCTCATCCCCGCATAATCAGTGTGATGGGTCTGTGATAGTTCAGAGTGCGGACCTCACCCAGCCCGCACGCCCGGGGGGCAACGGACTAGACTAGATCACTGCAGGAGCTCTCAGGTATTACAAAACAACAATTGCGCCCCCCGCCTATAGGGCCCTCGTCCCTCCCCACCCCACGGACCCGCATGAAGGTTACAAGAAAGAAAAGGATATCAGTTGGACTCAACGAGTCAGAGTACAGCTGCAGTAGGCATTATTCCAAGGCAGTGTCCAAGATTTCATCCGCTGCTCTGGGTGTCACATTCGGGAATAGCACCAGGCTGTTCTCAGAGTCTGAATGTACGGTGCTGTCTTCGGTGTCCGTATTTACTTGATCCCGGTCTTCTCTGAAGGAACCCACCATCGCAATAGCGTCCACTTGTCCCTGTTTCTGCTCATGGGCAGGAGGCCCTCGCCTTTTCGGTTCCGCGTTTCGTGTACCCGATCCGCCTTTTGTTGGGGCCGTTCCATCTTTGGAGCCACTGGCTGTTGAGCCTTGAGTTGGGTCTATGTCCCGCTCAATGTCCATCACTTCCAGCCACTCTTCTGCATCCGTGGGGCTGTCAAAGAAGTGGGTCTTGTCGTCATGGATCACCTTGAGGCGTGCCGGAAACAGCAGGGCGTAGCGGAGCTTGGCTTTTTGGAGTTTCTTTTTAATCTCGAAATAGGAAGACCTCTGCTTCTGCACTAGGTTGGTGTAATCCGGGTAGAGTGAGATGCGTTTGTTCTCGTATTCTATTACAGATTTCAACCGTGCCTGTCGAAGCAACGTGTCTCTGTCCCGGTAATTTAGGATCCGCACAATCAGAGGCCGAGGCGGTCGGCCCGGGCTCGGCTGCCCCGTAGGGATCCTGTGTGCCCTCTCCACACAGAAGTACGGGGACAGACCTTCCACAGCAACATTATCCAGGAACCAGTTCTCCATAAAATCGGCTGCGTGGGGCCCTTCACAGCATTCCGGCAGACCAATGACGCGGATGTTGTTGCGTCTATTGCGTCCTTCCGCGTCCTCCACCCTGTCTATAAGAGTCTGTACCTGGTGCTGACTTTGCTGGATGGATTCTGTGTGTTCAGCCACCGCCGGGGCAAGGTCTGTCAGTGCCAGGCCCTGGTCTTTGACTCTGTCCGATAGCTTGGCATGGTCGGCCTTAAGCAGGGAGAGATTCGTAGTAAGGGTGCCCATCTGCGCCTCCATCCCAGTTCTAGAGTCTCTAATTTCTTTAAGGATCAGATCCAGCTTGTCTTCCTAGTGGCTTTCTGAGGGGGTAGAGGTCACTGTCATAGATGTGGGACCGCCCAGGGCCTCATCAGGCATAGGTTCCGTAGGTGTTCCATCCTTACTATCGGTCGCCCTCACTCCCCTCCACCCCATGGCGACTGCTGCAGGGCAAATCCCAAACCCCGCTCGAGTCTCAGTTATTCGGGCTTCCGCCACCTTCCGCGGGCTCTGTCAGCTCGTGGCAGTCAGGTAGCGTCCCTGCAGTCCCTGGTGCAGTACCCTCAGGCACGAAGATTCAGGGGGCGGCAGGGGTAGGTAGGCCGATGCTGCTCAGTCACCGGGGAGGGCCTCGCCCCAGCCCCCGCCCGGAGGGTCGACGGTGGTCTTCCGCACGCTGGTAGGCGACTTCCGGGGCCTGTTCCTACTCCCCCCCTACTCTCGGCACCAGCCGGCCGTCGTCCCGGCCCACCAGCCCGGCGCGGGTTCAGGCCGGCGAAGCCCCCGCGCTCGGTCCCCGCTCCTTACCCAGGGCAATAGCAGTGGTCCTGCACCTGGTCCACTGTCCTGGTCCGGTGCATCGGCTGCAGCAGGGCATCATCAGCTCGGGTCCCCGGCAACCGCGACTGCCGCGGAGGAAGGGGGGGAGGAAAACCAGAGAGGGGGCTGACGGTGCAGTGCGGCGCCGTTCTCCGTGTCTCCGCGTTGGCCCTCCTCGGTAGCGGTCGTCTGAGTGTCCACCCGGGCCGGCAGTGCAGCGCAGGCCCGGGGCCCCACAGGTATCGCGCCTCTCCGCGCGTCAGCCCCGCTTCGCTATGTCCTCGAAAATGCGGCACACAAAGGGTCGCCAAAAGGGGGGGGCTGCAGAAGGTGCGTGTTCTTCTCCGCGGCCTCACCAGTCGCAAAGCCGCCCCCCAGGCAGCGGTGTCCAGGCAGTCCCTCGGTGGGTCAGCAGGCGGCGTCTCCGCGGCCCGGGCTCAGTCCTCACTCGAGTCCCCGGCTCACGGCGTAGACCCAGGCCTCAACTTTCTCCGCCGGTTTGTCGGGCACTCGTAACACCCAGGGCCTCAGAAACTCAGTCGAGTCGAGCAGGGCGCCGGAGGATCAGGATCCAATCTTCGGTGTTGCGGGGCGGCCCCCCGCGACGGTGTTCAGGATCTGTTTACTCCCGGCGGCACCGGAGCTCTAGCAGTCTCCGTCCGCCATGTTGGCTAGCCAGCCACACCTCCCCCCTACAAATAGCATCTTTGATATCGTTAAAACACATTTCAAGTTCAGGCCCCCAAATAAATTTGCAACCTTTTTTTAACAAAGCTCTCAAAGGCAAGGTCTTGTCAGAGAATTTCTCCACAAATTTTTAATAATATTCAATCAACCCCATGAATGACCGCAATTGGTCCTTATCACAGGGACAAGGGGCAGAACGTATTGCATCAAGGAGATCTCTCTTTGGTTTAACCCCGTTAACCGAAATTTCATGTCCCAAGTATTCAATGTCTTGGACAAGAAAGGAGCACTTCTCCTTACGCAAAGTAAGACCAGTGTCCCAAATCCTATGCAACACATTCTTAAGGACATGATTGTGATCGGCCACCAAATCTCCAAAAACCAAGATGTCATCTTGAAAGAACACTACGTTCTTTAACCCCTTAAAAATTTCACTGACCAACCTTTGGAACACACTCGCTGCCGATATCAAACCAAAAGGAAGGCGAGTGAATTGGAAGATTCCCTCCGGAGTGATAAAGGCAGTGAGGTGTTTTGAGGATTCGTGGAGCTTGACCTGATGGTACGCACTCTTCAGGTCAAGCTTAGAAAAGTATTTTGCTCCCTGAAGAGTGGATACCATCTCAGCAATATTGGGTAAGGGAAATGTGTCCGCGACAACACACTTATTCAATGCCCTGAGGTCCACACAGAATCTTAATTTTCCGTCTGCCTTTTTAGAAATGACCACAGGGGAAACCCATGCTGATGCTTCTGTTGGTTCTATCACTCCAGATTGAAGCATTTCCTCAATCAGGAGTTTTACCTCATTACGAATAGAAATGGGGATTCTCCTTACACGATGCTGTACAGGTAAACTATTCTTCTTCAGTTTAATGAGGTGAGCATAACCTCGCAGTTCACCCAGCTCCTCTCTAAATACAGACCCAAATTCGTTTAGAATACATTCAATTGAATCATCTTCCACAACCATAATCTGATTCTTTGCCCTGGGATTGATGACTATATAAAGATCGTATTGATGTACCCAACCAAGGATGGGAGGGCCATCAATAGAGACGTACACTTTACCAAATGTAGATCTCTTCTCAAGGACAATTTCAGATTCAAAGAAACCAAGAATCTCAATCTTCTGACCGTTAAAACCCTTAGGAGAGATATCACTCTCCTCCAAGTTTAACCCATCCCAGAAAGTGTCAAATATAGACTTAGGTATAATGGTATGACGTGATCCTGTGTCCACCATCAAAGACACTTCATGGGAACCAATCTTGAAGATGGCTCTTGGTTTGTTTTGTCTTGGATCATCACTAATGACATCAACTTCATCAACGACTAAAAGTCTTTCTGCTTCAGTCACGATGTCAATACTATAGTCATCCACAGTAGCTACTCTTTGCTTGGATTTTGCTCTACACATTTTAGAGAAGTGTCCAATTTTACCCCACTTCAGACACTCCTTGTTGGCAGCGAAGCAAAATCTTGCGTCAGATGAATGGCTATTGCTCCCACATCTATTGCAAAATGTATTCATCGTGAAAGTTTTTTTTACTGGAGGTCTGGATTTGTTTTTAACCACAGCGATATTATCTCCACCACAATGTTCACACTCCGCCAAACTTCTCTTATCAGAAACAACAGAGACGTCTTGTTGAGGACACGACTTGTGAGAATCTAGAACCTTCATGCATTTGCCAGACTCTTCAATAACTTTCGCCAAGTCAATGGCATCTTTTAAAGAAGGGTTCTTGGCCGCCCATAGCCTCTCCCGAATCTTTTTATTTGAGCATTGGACAATTAGTTGATCACTTATAAGTTCGTCATTCATAGCACCGAACTTACATTTAACAGACAATTCTCTGAGTCGGGCCACAAAGTCATCTATGGTTTCAGAGTCTTTTTGGCGCTGGGTATAAAATTTATACCGGTTCATAACCAGATTCTCCTCCTTTGAAAATCTGACCTCAAGTCTTGCAACAGCCTCCTTAAACTCATCAGGCATTTCCTGACCATTAGCTCTCAAAACTATCGGTAAAAATCTGAATACTCTCTGTCCCTCCTTGCCAAGAGTGCTCAAAAGGATAGCCTTTTTCCTTTTCGCAGAGAATTCCTGTCCATCTAGTGCCTCGAGATAATTGTCAAACATTATGTACCAGTCTTCCCAAGGTATCTCTGGGATGCTAGGTTCAGGTAAAAATTGTGGAGGCAAAGTAACTACAATCTGTTGTGCCATGTTAAAAATTACCAGTTAAAGTAGAAATGTAAAACAAAATGAAAACGGAAATAATTAGCACACCCACGAGGGATTATAATTATGGTATGAACATACCTCTAATCCGTTTTAAATCGAGGGAATTTCGTCTTCTTGATATGTAAGAAACATGACACGACGAAGAAAGAAATATTGTAGTTGGTTTGCTGTGTTCTTCTCGTTGTACGTACTTAAAATGGCCGCCACAGAAATTTTACTGAAAACGAGGCTTGGAACACACTGAACTGAGAGCTAAGATGGCCGCCACAAAGGAAAAACCAAAACGAGGCTTGGAACTCATATTATTGAGGCTTGGAACGCATGTAACGCTAGCTGATGAATCATCCGTCTCCAAGGTGATTTCGAGGACGGAGGGAGTGACGTAGGAGCTAGCGTAGGAGCAGCAACAATCGCCGTTACTGATGCTCTTGTAATGCGCTCGCGCTAGGACGAAGGTACTCACGATTTCGCCGAAACTGGCATCTTTTGGCAGAGTAAAAACACTCTCGAGGTACAAAAGATGACGGAACCTGCACACAATGGGTTCTTTTCCTTTTTTTTGAAGATCCTAAGCTGTACACTGCTCCATACCAGAACGATGTCCAGGACAAGTCATCAGGAATCGTTGGAAGTCATCAGAAGGGTCGCTGACCAGCTTCAAAACGTCGCCAAAATTGTAGTAAACTTCTCAGAGACTTCCTGTGTAGTTGAGCAGGTTTATTGCATGAGAGAAACAGCAGGCATCTTCAATACAAGCTGGCCAGGCACAAACTGTCTCAACCTAGAACTCTAGGAACAGCCAGAGCCATCCACATTCTGGAATGTATGACACAGGTAAGATACAGAGGAAACCATAGAAATAAAAGTAGGATAAATATACAACAGTGTCCACTCCTGGGCACCCCCAAGGTGGAGGCCAGGCATCCTTAGCGTTGTGGGGGCTGTTGTGGAGATTAAGCAAGCTATTGCCCAGAGTTGCAGAGTGGGACTCCATGATTGGAATAGGCAATGAGGTGAGAATTATCAGGTCCGTGGAATTTTGAGCCCAAGACCCGCCAAGGCGGGGAATTGAACCCTGGTCCCGGGCTAGACCTCTGCATCAGGTTCTGCCGCTCTAACCATTGAGGCACACTTCTCCACTGAGCCGGTCAGACCGATTAGCGTCGTCTCTTCGCTAGCCCAGAGGGCGCTGGCAGTTCAGCTGCCGGGCGGTTGTAAAACTCACGGCTCTCAGGTCACCGGTGGCACAGACAGCGAGCCACCCGCCAATCCCTGCACAGAATCGGAGGCTGTCGCACATCAGAGAAGCGTCCGCAGCCCCCAAAATGCTTTGCGCTTGGAGGGACTAGCCCACGTTTTACAGTCACTGGGGTAAAATTGAATTTTCCTGGTCTGTCACTTTAACATGAAGCATGCTGTCCAAGGAGTGTTCGTTTTAAAGATCAACTGTACCTCCTGCTAAACACCATAGAATCCGAAACCCAAACCGGGTGAGAAGTATAGACAAACAAAATGTGTTGGTATGTTTAACATAGGAAAGTAACAACTGACCATGATTTTAAAAGGCAAGGGTATCACAAAGTGCAATAAGGGGCACGACAATAGTTGGAGACTAATGTAATGGGCAGAAGTTGGGATCTGTACGTTGCCATTAAGCTGGTCTAATTAAATCGCCAATCTACTTTTTGGGGTGACCGCAGCGTTTTATAAATATATATTTGCATTTCGATCCATTCCAGCGTGTGCACACCATCGGAGCACAGATAGGATTGTTGCATCAAGAATTACCATAGTATCAAGAGAGCTGCACTACGAACCACAGAGCAAGCTAAATGCATTACAGAGGATGCACAGGATATACAAAAGGGATTACAGCAAAACACACAACAAAATCCAAAACAGTACCACTGCAGTGTGCAACCTGCAAAAGCCTATATCCAACAAACCAGAGAGTTAATGCGGAATGCCATCTGACAAATGCTGTGAAACAGTTTATGGTAAAGAGCCTTCGCTTGTAAAAGAGAGAGGTCGACTCAAATAAAGATCAAAGCACCACTAGCAAATAACAGTAACACAAACTGCTGAAGAGCTGATCGCACATAATGCAAGTGACACATCAACCACGAAATAATAACATTACTATGGACAATGCAAAATAAGAGTGGAATGTGAGGGGTTTAGCTTGGTGCATGCCGGGGAGCACTCTGTGTGCCGAACAGCGACAGATACTCCTAGTTTCTGCCACGTAGCTCCGCAGGCCGGCGCGGGAGGCACCGGGTGATCACAGTGTCGCCGACAGCACTGCCGTGAATCATGGCTGCAGGAGGGAGTCTGTGAGCAATGAACGGGGGGAGAGGGGGCTGCGGCTCGGTGTGCAGCCAGCAGTAGGATTGCACAATGATAACGGGAGCTGCGGAGCCTGGGGCCGAGGGACGCCGGAGAGGCAGCGGGTGGTGGCGAACAGACAAGAGAAGGGCAGGAGGGGGAGGTAATTACCTTGTTGCTGCCGCCGCTGCTGCTCGCGACCCCTGAGTACATATAGTAGGCGATGCCCAGCACCCAGAGCAGGACGAAGCAGAGAAGGGCACGGGACTTCCTTCGCATGGTGCGGGCTGCGGACTACTATACCCCGGCGCTGCCTCGTCCAGGCCGCGAGGAGGAGCAGGAAGCGAGTGGGGCACGGGGCAAGGAAGCAAGCGTGGGTGATGGCGCGGCTCCGATGGATAAAGAGATGATGTAAGCCCTGTCCGTTTCAGACTGGGGGGCGTGTTTTTTAGGTTTGAGTGACTGAAGACGTCACAGAGAGCAAGAACCTAAAAAACACGCCCCCGAATCGGGAAAAGACGGGGCTTAAAGGGAGTGACGCCCCTCTCCTCCAATGGCTGGCCAGCATTTACGAGGCCAGCCAATGGAGAAGAGGGGTGGGTTAATGCCCCGTACTAAGAAACATTAAATCTTCGGACCGAACTGCGCAAGCGCAGCCTACGGTCCTCGACCTAAAAAGGGTAAGTCAGCAACTCTCTACTAGGTCTGCCAATGGGCGTACGTAGATGGCTCAAAATATACCCCTTTGAGAACTCCTGAGGTTAGGGCTTGAGGCTTAGAGCACACATTCGGCCTAAAATTCCTGAAACAGACGGTCTTTTAACAAGCATTTGCAATGCAATAGGTCTCACATTAGCAAGAGTTGGAGCTATTGGCATTGTAAATTACAATGCCTTTTATTCATTTGTTTTGAAAACCTGCAAGCGGTGCATAAACTCGCACTTTGTAAGTATAGTCCTTGCTTACGAGAAGCAAGGCTGGCAGTAAAAGAGACTGCCAGCCTTGCTTCTCATAAGCAAGGACTATAAATACAAAGTGCTTGTTTATGCACAGCTTGCAGGTTTTCAAACACATAAATAAAAGGCGTTGTCTTTTACAATGCCAATAGCTCAAACTCTCGCAAATGTGAGACCTATTGCATTGCAAATGCTTGTTTCTCTATGTAGCCCTCTTTACCCCACAACTGGAACTATCTATCAAATTGATGCATTTCTCGAACACTTCAGCACACCTATCAATCAATCAATCTGGGGTTTGTTAAAGCGCGACTACTCACCCGTAAGGGTCTCAAGGCGCTAGGGGTGGGGGGGTGCAGGTTCCATTCCATCAAGGAGGGGGTCTGTCGAAGAGCCAGGTTTTGAGGTTACTTGCGAAGATGGGGAGCGATGTTGTCTGTCTGAGGTGGAGCGGAAGGGCGTTCCATGCTTTGGCCGCGAGGAAGGAGAAGGAGCGGCCTCCCGATCTGGTCTTTCTGGTGCGGGGGACCACGGCGTAGGAGAGCTGGGCTGATCGTAGGGTCCTTTGGGGTGCATGGAATTTGAGTCGGCTGTTCAGGTATGCTGGTCCGGTGCCGTGTCAAATGAGGACCAAACACTCCTTAGTGGGGTAAACACAGAGGAAGAGATAGCTGGAGCTATCTCCACATTGCCAACATGCAAAGACGCGTAGATTAAGTCATTTCATACCTTTCAGAATTTGGGCTCTCACTGACCAATGAAGGTCGTAACAATTAGTACATTGCTTATGTTAGCCCCTTGGCACTCCACCAAATGACCTCATTAACTCACCAGTGCCTAAAATACTTACGCACCTGGAGTCAGTTAGGAGGGATGGCAATTGAGTTATATAGGACTATATTCAAATCACTACACATGGGTCCCATGCTTTGCTCCGCATGCTTCACATGCCAGACACGGCTTGGGCCCTGAAGACTGGGCCGCTTTAATACACGATCATGACAGGTTGCTTCAAGAATGTATGCTGAAAATTCTATACTTTAAAGTCTTGAACGATTGTTACTGGTCTCCCCGAAAACTGAAGAGAGCTAGACAATTAGCACATGCTAATTGCTGGAGATGTATGAAAGATTACTGGGATATGCATCATATCCTATTGCCCTGTCCGTCACTTACTTCTCATTGGAATAAGGAATGGCCATCTCTGCATAAAATGAGCTCCATCACAATACACCCTTCTTCCTACTTTGCACTTCGGCATGATCTAACACATTTTGATGAATTGAATGTTCACATACATAGGTGGTTGGGCACTTACATAGCAGTAGCAGCTTAGTTGAGTGCCCTCAGACACTGGGAACAGGGAACCACACATACTGGTAATGATTGATTACTGAAAATGCATAGGACTGTGTTATGCAAGAGGGTGACTTACACACTAAATGATATACTGGACGTGTTCAACAGGATTTGGGAATCTTTCCTGGAATCAGAAGGGGAAATCACAACGTTTTCACCAATGATATAGAGTGCCCAACAATCAGCACCCGCCTGGAGATGGTATAGGAGTGGTGGGAACTGTGATCCTACATCTGGTTTAATTACAGCAGGGGTGGGTATGTATATTATGTATCATAGAGTTTATTTCCTTATCATTATGGTGAAATTGAAATTTGCAAAATGCTGTCAGTCATCGGTTACATTCTTGTGAGTACACACATTCTTGTCACATGGAGTGCCCTCAGATTCCTATGCTTATTCTTGTGGGCCCATTATGTTTTTTCCAGCTAATTTGGGGTACAGATGATTTGTCAACCTGTTGAAAGAGTACCTCATTTATTTGGCTTGCCAATCATAGATATGTCAGCTGTTAATTCTTAATATTGGTGCTGTGCGTTGACAAATACATATGCCTGCTAGAGAGGGGTTCATCATTTGTGTTTCCTACTCTTCTCATTATTTCTTATCTTCTAACTGATATTGGCAAGTTGAATGATGTTGTGATGCATAGATGCCAGTATCAATGTCAGTCAGAATGATCGATAGGTAAATGTAAATGTCATGGTACTTATAGAGCGCACTGTCACCAGACGGTCACCTTGCGGTGTCACCTATTCAGCTTCCTGGCACTGATACTCATACCGCTGCGGAACCCCTCCTGGCTTTCCCTGTGAAGTGTCCACTCCTGGGCACATGAAGCCAGGCATCCTTAGCGCTGTTGGGTCCGGTGTGGAGGCTAAGCAAGCTATTGCCCAGGGTTGCAGCGTGGGGCCAGTGATTAGAATAGGCACAGAGGCGAGAATTAACAGGTCAGAAGAAATTGAGCCCGAGACCCCACCGAGGCGGGAATCGAACCCTGGTCCCTGGCCAGAACTCTGCATCAGGGTCTGCCGCTCTAACCATTGAGCCACACTCCTCCAGGTACATTTTCGGTGACCGCTACACTCTTGTTTTGTTACCATAGTGTACATATTCCATTCTTTTACATTTCTTTAGCTCTTCTACCTACACGATAATCTTAGTGTGGACTTGCTTGAGAATACACAGCCCAGAAAGTATACCTGAGGGCTCTTTGCCTAACACATGAATATATTTGTGACAAATAAAATATTTATTTTCACAACTTCTATTGTATTCAGATATATTATGAGGTTCGGCACTGGGACCTGGTCATATGTTTGCATATTTGAAACTCACAATAAATGTATGATGCAAGAAGAAAAAAACAAGAAGGACTTATGATGAGTGCATATGGCATTCCAGAAGAAATCCCAGCCTACTGTACTCTTGCAAACCACCCTCACATGAAAATGCTGTTACAGGAACAAATTCCAAATTATTTTGTTTTTTAAAGAGGAGCTGCAGCTGCTCAAATCCAACAACTGTGCTGCAAAAGCATACTTAAGTTATCCCAGAACAGGATGTTCCGCCTCCTGAATAATTTAATTTCAATTAAAAAAAGAAAAATAGGGATGAACAGCTCGACAGGTGGAATAAGGGGGGCAGCTGAAAGTCCATAAAATTCAATGTTTCCAAAGGGGATCTCTCGGATTTGGCCACAAATGAAAGGCACCATAATGAATCAAGTTGTGATTAAAGAATACCTTCAAGTGTGAAGTTTCTGGTTGATACTTGACCTACATATTTCTCACTTCATAACTCTCCCAATGCACAAGAGAGGATCCAGAAAAAAATGAAAAAGCTCTCCTGCATCAGTAGGTGGTGCTACAAGTTCAACTAGATGGCTGAATATCCCAAGGTGTTGTGTCATAGAAAAGTAAATGCCATCACCCTGGCACTCAGACATAAGTTGCCAAACTTTTTTCACACTTTTAGTAGTAGAGGTGATACTGATGAGGGACTGACGTGCAATGCAGAATACAACAAAACACTTCATGAGGAGGTGGGCATGTAAATAATCGACAGGTAGACTGAGTATCATTAAGAAACACTTGTATGTAGATTACTCTCCATGTGAATTAATACCAAAACAAACACTGAGGAGGATAGTCTAAGGGAAAACTCAATCAAGAGCTGTGCCATGCAGACCCATGTAGGGAACCACCCCTAAAAGCCCAGGGCGAAGACCAGGATTGACAAGGAAGAGCACAACACCTGTGCAACAGACAAATGCACACCCTGGCTGAGGGTGCTTTTCAATAGCAGAAAACAACAGACTAGCCTCAGTACAGTACACCTGACATTTCCAAAATAAACAATACAAAGAAATTGATAAGTGTACTCCCATTTTAAGTTTCCTTCATAAACACCAACATTTGCAGGGTTTTTAGTCATATAATGTATAAGAAAATTGTTTGTGTCGACCCAAAACTTCCTCTTCAGAATCAACCAAAAGAAAATCTTGTGAAAATGAACACCGCTACACTCAAACCCTTGAATAAGCAGGCAAAACAAATCTGTGCCAACGCGTACTATCTCTTTCCCACAATAGATGGAAACTGAAAACATGCAGCTGACAACTGAAGATGCCTACATAGCAATACTACTGAACAGAGGACAGTAACGTGGAACATCCAAACCGTAGCCCAAAAAGCATGGACACAGACAGCCATAAGGCAACTGAACATGACTCAAACCACAAACCTATTCTAAATTGACCAAGCAGACAAAAGGACACCCAAGCAAACATGCAGTGTAGGGAGACTTGGAGGATATTGCTACACGTATCCATGTCTCTGTGGAATGGAATATCTTCACCTCAGCACCTGAACCACGTAATCTACTAGTATCATACACAACCTCACACTCTAAAAGTAGGGCACATATTTTAAAATCATTACACAACATCCCATGTCAGCTCCACACCTACCCAGTCACAAAAAACAGGCAATAAGAACAAACAGCCCCTCAAAAGGCAGAACTCTTATGGGAAGTTGACACAGACATGCGACTCAAATGATAGCAAATTGGACCTTGTGCTTGCTTAGCCCTTCACAGTGTTAAGAAATGCTAGATTCAAACAGATACAGTCATACATGTACAGAGCATACCTACCCTGGCAATCATGAACATCCTCATCCCCGGAGAAAATGTGCAATGCCCCCGATACTAATTACAGGATGAGGAAATACAACATATGATGTGGGAATGTACAGCACTTTCCCACTTTTGACCACAGTCATTGAACATTTAAGCCAAATTTTGGAGCATAATACCCTACTTATTTGAGACACCTGTGTGCTAGGCTTATTCAAATGCTCAAAAAACAATGATTTGGCCAGATTCCTGGATCTGGCCCTATTACTGGCTAAGAATGCAATAGAGTGCCATTTGGAAACAGACTGTACCCACATGGGCTAAATCTGAAAGTACATCACTTAGGGGGGAAGAAGCTAGGGTCCTCCACAAATCCACCTTACCCCTAGAATGGGGTGAACCGATTGTAAACTTTCAATTTTACTCCAAGGATGACTACTGCCCACCTTAAAGTAGCTCTCAAGGACCATCACAGGCCAGAGCACAGCAACACCTCCAAGGCACCCATTAGTCCTAGATGCAATTGCATGGACTACATGTCCTAACCCTTTCCTTTATTTACCTCAAAAACCAACAAAGCACCTGCTAATACCAAGCATCCCTCACACCTCACTGGATTTTTACTTAGCTGCACACAATTCAACGATAAACCCAATTAATCCTACTTACAGTTCCTTTGCATCCTTATATTCTCCTGCCCCAAACTGCATCATATGCACCAATTTATAATGCCTAGTACTTGCCTTATTGTTAACGACGACTACGTTTCTGAGCTTATAAAGTGGTCTTCTTTCTTCTCGTTCAAAATTATTTTTCTCTTTTGTCTCTGACTCAGTATCCTGCATACCACGGGCTGCTCTAAAACTAAGATGACAGAGTGACTTTACACACCGATTTCATCTAAACATCAGCGGCACATAATGTTACAAACAGCTGTCTGAACATCTCGCCTATTCTTAATTATTTTTACACCTGCTGAGCAAGGTGCATCGTAACAATTTTTGTATAACTGCAAAAAAAGTTTATTAAAAAAAAACACGTCAAAAAAAGGAAGAAATGTAGGGAAGAGACTGCTGAGAGACAACTTAGAACAACCTCAGAGGAAGCAAAGTCACTGAAGTACTGAGACCCAGAAGTGGGTGCTCTTCATAGTCTGATTTAGAATTAAACAAGTATGCCTCACTACTTACCTTCTGTACACGAAAGCCCTCAACAAAGGCATGAGCAAGGCTAGTACAAGCCCCAAGGGAGACCTTCGCCATTTGTTTCAGCGTGTCCAAAACCGGTCTGACACAGACCAACTGAACAAGTTGTCGCCGTGAGAGTGCGCGTTCTGCTCAAACGCTGTGAGCGCGGACAGGAGATGTGCGTGCGTGTGAACATCGCCTGTCCGGGCGCGTGCCATCTCCTGTCTCCCTTCGCTAGAAAAAGCGATGATTATAGGTCTCGCCAAGGCGAACAGCGTATGCGCTGCATCGCTAGGCGAGACCTAAAAAGGAAACCAACCATCCCAAAGCTGAATCAGCCACACCCAATGCCTCCAGTCTAGCTAACAGGATTGAATGGGACATTGTATCAAAAGCCGCACTCAAATCCAATAGAATGAGTGTGGGGGTGCCACCATCATCTAGATGTTGTGTTAGATGTTCAGTGATGCCCAAAAGGGAAGACTCCGTACTATGTTCAGTCCTGAAGCCAGACTGCGAGGGATGAAAAACATTTGGACCTTAACATGTGCAGCAAGCTGGGCATTGACATGTTTCTCCAAAACTTTGAAATAGACTGATAGCAAAGAGATAGGCCAAAAATTAGAAAAACTAGAGAGATCCAAATTAGCTTTTTTTAAGAGCAGAAGGACCATAGCGCGCTACCATTTCTGAGGCAATGGTAAGTTAAATATGCCAATCAGGTGTATACACATTTCATCATGTTGAAAGGAGGAGCACAGACATTTTACCTCTGGTTAGCAGGGGTAAAGTGCACAGAGGCCTATAGCTAGCAGAACAGTTAAGGCAAAAATCTGTGAGCACACCATGCAAAAGATGGTCATTTCCTACACCACCCAACCTACATTCTTACCTATATGCACAATACCTTCACTCTCACCACTACCTGTATTGTAGATCACTATCACTGCAGCCATGTTGACCATTTATGTCATTTACAACAAGGGGTGGTGATGGACAGAGTCTCTGAATTAAGCAGAGTACTCTCACCCAGTCAAGAGATCAGGGCTAGATCCAACACCGTTTTTTAGCTCATTGCACCATCCCAGTTTCAGAACCTGGCTGTATGCAAATTAGTCTGTCCCTGGCCCAGTGCATCATGGGAACAGGGCAGACCAGACTACAAAAGCCAGTTCTTACACTGGGAAGGAAACAAGCTTCCGGGGACCGGTTTCTGCCATTTCAGGCGTCTTCGGCCCGGCTTGCTTGAATCCTGATGGTGCAATGAGCAAGGGACTCACATCTGAGTATACCCTTCCACGCTTAGGGTGGACAAAATTATTTACAACAAGGGGTGGTGATGGACAGAGTCTCTGAATTAAGCAGAGTACTCTCACCCAGTCAAGAGATCAGGGCTAGATCCAACACCGTTTTTTAGCTCATTGCACCATCCCAGTTTCAGAACCTGGCTGTATGCAAATTAGTCTGTCCCTGGCCCAGTGCATCATGGGAACAGGGCAGACCAGACTACAAAAGCCAGTTCTTACACTGGGAAGGAAACAAGCTTCCGGGGACCGGTTTCTGCCATTTCAGGCGTCTTCGGCCCGGCTTGCTTGAATCCTGATGGTGCAATGAGCAAGGGACTCACATCTGAGTATACCCTTCCACGCTTAGGGTGGACAAAATTATTTACAACAAGGGGTGGTGATGGACAGAGTCTCTGAATTAAGCAGAGTACTCTCACCCAGTCAAGAGATCAGGGCTAGATCCAACACCGTTTTTTAGCTCATTGCACCATCCCAGTTTCAGAACCTGGCTGTATGCAAATTAGTCTGTCCCTGGCCCAGTGCATCATGGGAACAGGGCAGACCAGACTACAAAAGCCAGTTCTTACACTGGGAAGGAAACAAGCTTCCGGGGACCGGTTTCTGCCATTTCAGGCGTCTTCGGCCCGGCTTGCTTGAATCCTGATGGTGCAATGAGCAAGGGACTCACATCTGAGTATACCCTTCCACGCTTAGGGTGGACAAAATTATTTACAACAAGGGGTGGTGATGGACAGAGTCTCTGAATTAAGCAGAGTACTCTCACCCAGTCAAGAGATCAGGGCTAGATCCAACACCGTTTTTTAGCTCATTGCACCATCCCAGTTTCAGAACCTGGCTGTATGCAAATTAGTCTGTCCCTGGCCCAGTGCATCATGGGAACAGGGCAGACCAGACTACAAAAGCCAGTTCTTACACTGGGAAGGAAACAAGCTTCCGGGGACCGGTTTCTGCCATTTCAGGCGTCTTCGGCCCGGCTTGCTTGAATCCTGATGGTGCAATGAGCAAGGGACTCACATCTGAGTATACCCTTCCACGCTTAGGGTGGACAAAATTATTTACAACAAGGGGTGGTGATGGACAGAGTCTCTGAATTAAGCAGAGTACTCTCACCCAGTCAAGAGATCAGGGCTAGATCCAACACCGTTTTTTAGCTCATTGCACCATCCCAGTTTCAGAACCTGGCTGTATGCAAATTAGTCTGTCCCTGGCCCAGTGCATCATGGGAACAGGGCAGACCAGACTACAAAAGCCAGTTCTTACACTGGGAAGGAAACAAGCTTCCGGGGACCGGTTTCTGCCATTTCAGGCGTCTTCGGCCCGGCTTGCTTGAATCCTATGAGTCCCTTTCTCACTGCTCCATCAGGATTCAAGCAAGCCGGGCCGAAGAGGCTGAAATGCCAGAAACCGGTCCCCGGTAGCTTGTCTCCTTTCTGGTGAAGAATTGGCTTGGTAGTTTAGTCTGCCCTGTTCCCATGATGCACTGGGCCAGGGACAGACTATTTTGCATATAGCCAGGTTCTGAGCTGGGATGGGGCAGTGAGATAAATAACGGTGATGGATCAAGCCCTGATCTTTGGACTGGGTAAGAGTGGTCTGCTTAATTCAGACACTCTGTTCATCACCACCCCCTTTTCTGTATCGTTTTTGGCCACTATAGGTGTGGCAGGGTATACTCAGACATGAGTCCCTTTCTCACTGCTCCATCAGGATTCAAGCAAGCCGGGCCGAAGAGGCTGAAATGCCAGAAACCGGTCCCCGGTAGCTTGTCTCCTTTCTGGTGAAGAATTGGCTTGGTAGTTTAGTCTGCCCTGTTCCCATGATGCACTGGGCCAGGGACAGACTATTTTGCATATAGCCAGGTTCTGAGCTGGGATGGGGCAGTGAGATAAATAACGGTGATGGATCAAGCCCTGATCTTTGGACTGGGTAAGAGTGGTCTGCTTAATTCAGACACTCTGTTCATCACCACCCCCTTTTCTGTATCGTTTTTGGCCACTATAGGTGTGGCAGGGTATACTCAGACATGAGTCCCTTTCTCACTGCTCCATCAGGATTCAAGCAAGCCGGGCCGAAGAGGCTGAAATGCCAGAAACCGGTCCCCGGTAGCTTGTCTCCTTTCTGGTGAAGAATTGGCTTGGTAGTTTAGTCTGCCCTGTTCCCATGATGCACTGGGCCAGGGACAGACTATTTTGCATATAGCCAGGTTCTGAGCTGGGATGGGGCAGTGAGATAAATAACGGTGATGGATCAAGCCCTGATCTTTGGACTGGGTAAGAGTGGTCTGCTTAATTCAGACACTCTGTTCATCACCACCCCCTTTTCTGTATCGTTTTTGGCCACTATAGGTGTGGCAGGGTATACTCAGACATGAGTCCCTTTCTCACTGCTCCATCAGGATTCAAGCAAGCCGGGCCGAAGAGGCTGAAATGCCAGAAACCGGTCCCCGGTAGCTTGTCTCCTTTCTGGTGAAGAATTGGCTTGGTAGTTTAGTCTGCCCTGTTCCCATGATGCACTGGGCCAGGGACAGACTATTTTGCATATAGCCAGGTTCTGAGCTGGGATGGGGCAGTGAGATAAATAACGGTGATGGATCAAGCCCTGATCTTTGGACTGGGTAAGAGTGGTCTGCTTAATTCAGACACTCTGTTCATCACCACCCCCTTTTCTGTATCGTTTTTGGCCACTATAGGTGTGGCAGGGTATACTCAGACATGAGTCCCTTTCTCACTGCTCCATCAGGATTCAAGCAAGCCGGGCCGAAGAGGCTGAAATGCCAGAAACCGGTCCCCGGTAGCTTGTCTCCTTTCTGGTGAAGAATTGGCTTGGTAGTTTAGTCTGCCCTGTTCCCATGATGCACTGGGCCAGGGACAGACTATTTTGCATATAGCCAGGTTCTGAGCTGGGATGGGGCAGTGAGATAAATAACGGTGATGGATCAAGCCCTGATCTTTGGACTGGGTAAGAGTGGTCTGCTTAATTCAGACACTCTGTTCATCACCACCCCCTTTTCTGTATCGACCATTTATGTCAGACACAGGTTCAGGGACCGCCTAATAGGCTGATAGCTGTGATGAAGCCATATGCTTCGCAGCTTTGGGGGTGGAAAGGGTGTGGGACTAAGCAAACCTCTGGATGCCTCTTCTGTCAAGCCTCAGTCCGGAGCTCATCGGCCCTGCACCTGACTACTGGTGCTCAAAGGTGGGGGGGGGGCCTCCAGTGAACCAATCACCACCACTGATACACCGCTACCCACTGAAGCTCAGGGTGTCCACACAAAGAAGAAACAAAAAGAATCTGGGTAAGGAGCACAGGGAAATTCTGGAATTTTGTTTAACATAAATTGATTTGCAGAGGGTGCAATGCTTGAAAAGGTGGATTTTCCTCAAAGAGTAAGGAATGAGTTGGGAAATGGGATGAGCAGGTGTTGCTTATTGTTACTATGGACATGTTTCTACAGTTGAGGGTGTCAGGCCAGGAATAGTAACAGCACAGCACCAATTTTGTCAAGTTCACTACTGTTGGAATCACTTCATCCTTCTGCATGAAGGTGCTCATCTCTGACATGAGAAGGAGACATTTTAATCTCCTTTTTAGGGCTCGCCTGCTGATGCGCATGCGCATAGCTGGCGAGCTATATTGCAGCTTAAACAGAGTTTACCTAACTCGGCGATTTGTTGCAGTGCCCGAGAGCGCGTGCACATCAAAGCCACCAGCCTCCTCAGGCATCTCAAGCTTCCCCCAGCCGGCATTTCTCCTCCCCTAATTATTCACTCACGGCCGGCCGGCTGGCACATCAAAGGCTGCTGCTCCCGGCCCCTATTCTTCCCTTCTTGCCTCTCCCCGCCCCCCATTCCCACCACAGCAATGCCGAGGGCTTGTTACTGCTTTGTCTCCCACTTGTCTCAAACACTGTATGTGCTGCTTCTACCTCTAAGAACTTACCTCTGACCGATCAATGCTCTCACTGTTAACCAGTTGGGCCACTTAATATTCATTTATGACAATTTGCAAGGTCTCACGACCAGCACGATCTACTTCCACCCAGTGGCTTACCTGCGGCTGTGTGGCAAACACAATAATCGTCAGCAGCCCCCCTCTTACCGGCAACGCCGCTGTCAGACGGCAAGAGAAGCTACCGCCACGGGTGGCTAAAGGTCTATCCACGCCACTGTTTCTACTCATCTATTGGCCGCATGGCTGACATCACATGGCTTCAGCTCACTATTTACTGAAAGTTGCTGTTTAGCAAGGAGCAGATGTACTCTCAGCAGTGTCCCAGTCGACGGCAAACTGTGCCTCAATGATGTTATCCTCATTTACTGACAGTAAAACAGTGTTTTGTTCTCTGAAAGCTCAGGTACCGGGAGTGTTGCTAAAATAGTTCATGCTGTGCATATGTATGCCTCCAGAATTAATTTCTTCTTAAAACACACCTCACTGAAACACTGCTGTTGTTAGGTTTAGAATGTGATGGTCTGCAGAGCATGCCAATAGGATGTGCAGCCCCATTCCCCTCACATAAATGGATCAGGGCCCTTATCATGAACATGTACAGTGCCCATACCCTGGCCCAGAAGGAGTATATGTGCTGTATTGATGCAAGTATGCGACTTTTAGTACAAGTCTTGTCACCTGAAGACATCACCCATAAAACCCAATGCGGAATGTCAGAGACTTTTATTTATTCTGGTTTTACTGCTCTTATCTGTTTTTTTTCACCTTTGTGCAACCTGAGGGGGATCAGCGTGTTACAAGCAGAGCCACTGGAAGTATTTGGCACCGGGAGACCAAATTATGCAGCAGGGTTGACTGCATTATGCAGCAGGGAAAGCCAGATTAATACAGAATTTGTGCTGCAAACTTCCCATTAAATACAACTCAGCGGATCAGTGTGGCATGTGTCCTATTTGTATGTCATGCACTTTAGGGCTCAAGATAGGAGACTTTAAAGCTGCAAAATATTTGTGATTCTTCTAAAGTACGAGTGCCTTGTTGAAATAAATACCGCCCTGAGAATGACGTTTATATGATGTCAGCATGACTCTGCCTTGATAGTGAAACAAAAAATCATAGTAAAGGGATCATTCTAGCCATCCGTTTTTAATTCATTATAAATACCTAAGACCTTTATTTCCTGCTGCAGACAAAAACCATTCCCTCAGTTCATTAAATGGGGATTGTTACACTATCAGGGCAATATGTTCACCTCTTTAAAAGCCTGATTAAAGCAATCTACAGCAGAGGGCATTCCGTTAACTTCACAGTAGTGAAAACTGTTTGCTTGTTCTGAGCCAGACATATTTTTGGTAAAAGATCTGTAAATTATGCCTCAGATGATCGATTATGTTATGAAGGCAGCATTTCCGATTTAATGCAAAAATGTTGTTGCTGCACAGGCATCTATTTTTTTAGTGGCCCATTCTATAGGTTTTGAAAGCCTGTGGTGGAAATCGATGAAGACTGTGCAGTTTTTAAACTCTGGTATAGTACGTTCTGGTGGCAGTGGTGAGTCTTGAAGTTGATACATAGTTTTGATTGTTACCTTTGGTGCTTGCGATGTCATGAGACCCTGACTTTTGATGCTTTTAATGGCTTGGCTTGCCAGGTTGGGAGAAGCACACCAACCCAATTATAAGATGTTTTTGTCAATTGGGCCATGAATATCTGTGGAGGTGGTTAGGTCAAGGTTGACCTGGTTAATTTGTTGATGGGTGCTAAAAGAATGGTGTGAGGTTGGATAATTTTTTCTTTAGGTTATGACAGCGTTGGTAGCTTGAAATGGTCTTCTAGTTTTGAAAGTTTTTGTTTGTGACTTGTGTCAAGTTGGGTATGTTTTTGAACTTGTGTGATTCATGCGAACATGCCTCCTTACGGGGTTAAATCATGTTAAGATAGTTGAACTTTAAGTGGTAGATACTGGTGTATACTTTTAAACTCCCTCGGTCCAGTTCCCGGTCCTGTGACATTGCAACATTGGATTTTTTGGCTGCTTTTGTGAAACCATCAGTGGAGTTTACAGTGGTCGAATACCGTACCACCACTGCAGAAAGGTATACTATTTTTATTGAGTCCTCTCTTACTGACAAGTCACGGCTAGAGTGAATGAGGAGTACTGAGGGACTTTGTTTCACACTATGTTCTATCGTGGACCTTCGACTTGCACAGGTTTGGTGGTCTTATAGGAGTTGAATGCATGAAAGCTCTTAACTCAAGCAGGTGTTCTTAATCACTTCCATTTGGGTAACTGTTAAAGATTTTAGGTGGGTGCTCGGCTGTGGTCCATGGACTAATAATTTCCTGATGTCATCATTTTCAGTGCAAATTTAGCTGGTGTATGAGGCGATAGTGGTGTATGAGGTATTCGTTTTGCAGACGAGAACAAGTTGATTGGGCCCACATACCACACCCACCACCACATCCACTACAACCACCACCGCATCCACCACCACCACCGCATCCACCACATCCACCGCATCCACCACCACCACATCCACCGCATCCACCATCATATCCACCATCACATCCACCATCACATCCACCATCACATCCACCACCACATCCACCACCACATCCACCACCGCATCCACCACCGCATCCACCACCACCACATCCACCACATCCACCACCACCACATCCACCACCACTTCACCACCGCATCCACCACCACCACATCCACCATCACATCCACATCCACCATGACATCCACCACCGCATCCACCACCACCACATCCACCGCCGCCACATCCACCACATCCACCACCACCACATCCACCACCGCCACATCCACCACCGCCACATCCACCACCACCACCACATCCACCGCATCCACCACCACCACCACATCCACCACTTCCACCGCATCCACCACCACCACATCCACCACCACCACATCCACCACCGCATCCACCACCACT
This sequence comes from Lissotriton helveticus, assembly GCF_964261635.1. Lineage (NCBI taxonomy): Eukaryota > Metazoa > Chordata > Amphibia > Caudata > Salamandridae > Lissotriton > Lissotriton helveticus. The sequence continues at coordinate 534,782,074 of NC_136072.1, read as the reverse complement.
ACATCCACCACTACATCCACCACCTCATCCACCACCTCATCCACCACCTCATCCACCACCGCATCCACCACCACCACATCCACCACACCCACCACCATCACTTCCACCACCACATCCACCACCACTTTCACCACATCCACAACCACCACATCCACCACCACCACATCCACCACCACCACATCCACCACATCCACCATCACCACCACATCCACCAACCCCACCACCACCACATCCACCATCACATCCACCATCACCTCCACATCCACCATGACATCCACCGCCACATCCACCGCCACATCCACCACCACATCCACCACATCCACCACCACCACATCCACCACCACCACATCCACCACCACATCCACCACCACCACATCCACCACCACATCCACCACATCCGCCACCACCGCATCCACCACCACCGCATGCACCACCACCACCACACCCACCACCACTACATCCACCACCACATCCACTGCTACCACCACCCCATCCACCACTACCACCACCACCGCATCCACAACCACCACCGCATCCACCGCATCCACCACCACATCCACCATCACCTCCACATCCACCATGAAATCCACCGCCACATCCACCATCACATCCACCATCACATCCACCACCACCACCACATCCACCATCACCTCCACATCCACCATGAAATCCACCGCCACATCCACCACCACATACACCACCGCCACATCCACCACCACCACCACATCCACCACCACCGCATCCACCACCACCACATCCACCACCACCACCACATCCACCACCACTTCCACCGCATCCACCACCACCACATCCACCACCACATCCACCACCACCACCACATCCACCACCGCATCCACCACCACCACATCCACCAGCACATCCACCACCTCATCTGCCACCTCATCCACCACCGCATCCACCACCACCACATCCACCACCACCACATCCACCACCACATCCACCACCACCACATCCACCACCACATCCACCACCACCGCATGCACCACCACCACCACACCCACCACCACTACATCCACCACCACATCCACCACCGCATCCACCACCACCACCGCATCCACCACCACCACCGCATCCACCACCACCACCGCATCCACCACCACATCCACAATCACCACCACATCCACCATCACATCCACCATCACATCCACCACCACCACCACATCCACCCCCACATCCACCACCACATCCACCATCACCTCCACATCCACCATGAAATCCACCGCCACATCCACCACCACATCCACCACCGCCACATCCACCACCACATCCACCACCACCGCATCCACCACCACCACATCCACCACCACCACCACATCCACCACCACATCCACCACCACTTCCACTGCATCCACCACCACCACATCCACCACCACCACCACATCCACCACCGCATCCACCACCACCACATCCACCAGCACATCCACCACCTCATCTGCCACCTCATCCACCACCGCATCCACCACCACCACATCCACCACCACCACATCCACCACACCCACATCCACCACACCCACCACCAGCACTTCCACCACCACATCCACCACCACATCCACCACCACTTTCACCTCATCCACAACCACCACATCCACCACCACATCCACCACTACATCCACTCCCACATCCACCACCATCACCACCACATCCACCATCACCACCACCACCACATCCACCATCACCACCACCACCACATCCACCACCACCATATCCCCCAGATCCACCACCACCACATCTATATGTGTGTGGCTCTGTGTGTGTGTAGGTGCAAATGCAATGTTCTTGGATTTTCGTCACAATAAAATACACTGAACATAATCTTCACAAAAGTTATTTACAAACGTTTAAGCTATTGCCATTAGAAATTACAATAACTTTTATTTAAGTATTACTTATTTACAAAATTAAAAGCCATTGTTATTTGTAATATCAATACATCTAAGTCACGTAAATACAACACACATTGCATTACAAATGCTATAGGTGTCACATTTGCAAAAGTTAAAACTATTGACATTGTAACTGACAAAGCTATTAATTTTGCTTCTTTCAAAACCAACACATAAATAAAAAAAGTGTCATTTACAATACCAATAGCTCAAACTTTCCTAATGCGAGACCTATTGCATTTCCAATGCTTGTTCCATTTTGACTCCCTTACATTGCATATGCAGAGCACAGTACAGGTTTTGTTCATCCCAAGGACATCAACGACAGAAAAGAAATATGATATATAGAAGCAAGCCTCTTCCAAGTCTCACTTCAGATATAGAGAAAAGGAGAGTCTTGTTTACGGCTGTAAACATTGGCATACAAACATCCGCGAGAACGAGCAGTTGCCAGATAAAAACACAGCTGGATGGAGAGAATGTTTCACCATAGTCTATCACTTACACATGGTAGGAAGGAACATTCGTTCAGGCCGGAAAATGGCATGTAGGCCACTTTTGGTTTCAATTTCCACTTCAATGCCATTTTTAGATAGTAACTACAAGGTTAACACATATATTAAAAGTGTTCACCCTCTACCCCTCCTCGGGGAAAGACTGATACGTTTTGAGCTGCTTTGGCAGGCACTGTACAGCTAGTAGGTTGTAAGCAGCATAATCAGTGGCATGACAGGAAGTGTTGTTACAAATGCCAAAAATAAACATAACTTTATTATCATGGCCTCAAAATAAATGTAAATGCCTATACATTTCTGAACTAGATAGAATCATTGCAAGGAATTTTTAAATTACTCAAAATCAACATCACTGCCTCAATCAGAGGTTGATTTCACATGGTGCGTGATAAAAGTGCATGATACACATTCTCTCTAATGTCAGTGACATTGTTATGCTATGTGTATTTGTATAGTGCACAACTGACCTTGGAGGGTATCCTGGCTCTGAAGCAGGAGCTGTCTGGGCCGAGCCAGGCCCGTGGCTAGCTGAAGTTAGGTCTTTAGTTTCCTTTAGAATTCAAGAACTGAGGAGGCAGCCCTAAAGTGCAGGGGCAGGTGATTCCAGGCTTTAGGCACCAAGGGGCAGATTTACAAGTCCCTTGCACCTCATTTACGCTGCCGTTGCGTCACTTTTGTGACGCAGCGGCAGCGCAAATCCTGCTCCATTGTGCAGGGATACTTACAACGTGACGCATCTGGGAGATGCGTCACGTTGTAATGCCCTGCGCCACATGTAGGCGTTCCTGTGCATGGGGGGGGCGTTCCAGCGCAGGAACGCCTCCTAAAAGTGGCTGAGTGAAATCTACAAGATTTCACTCAGTCACTTTTAGGCCCATGCTGCGTCAAAACCCTGTGTCTGCCTGGAGCAGGCGTAAGAATTGACGCGATGCAGAGCGCGCTACGAAATTCATTTTATTTATTAAATTGTTTACTTACCTCCAATTATCCATATTCCGGTTTTTAGCACCCCCCACCCTGCCCTTCCTCCGCCTCGCCTTCCTGCCCCACCGTAACTCCCTCCACGGGCCCCGGCTGGTAGGCATCCAGCGGAAGTGTCCTTCAGGTTTGTAGACATTTATGTGATTGTTGATGTACAGGGGACCAATGTTGTGCAATGCTTTGTATGTGAGTGGGAGGAGTTTGAAGGGCGCTTGTTTGTAGACTGGGAGCCAGTGGAGCTTTTTGAAGTGTGGGGTGAGCCTGACTGCTCAGTTTTGAATGGTCTGGAGTCTTCTTGTCAGTTGAGCATTGATTCCAGCAGAGAGCGCTCAGCCATGATCCAGCTTTCTGGTTATGAAGTCTTGGGTGATGGTTCTGCATGTGTTAGTGGGAAGTCTTTTGAAGATCTTCTTGAGCATCTTGAGTGTGTGGAAGCGGGCTAGAGACTGTGTTAACTTGGCCAGTCATGGTGAGTTGATTGTCAATTACTATTCAAAGATCATTTTTGTGGGCTGCCGGGAGGGGTGTGGGTCTGATTTGTCAGGCCACCAGGTGGAGTCCTAGAGTGAGGTGTTTGTGCTGGAGATTACTACTCCTGTCTTGTCTATGTTGAACTTGAGGCAGTTGGTTTTCATCCATCTGGCAACTTCGATCATGCAGGAGGAGAAATTGGTCTGGGTGTTTGGCATCTTGTTGGAGAGAGAGAGAGTATGAGCTGAGTGTTGGCAGCGTATGAAATGTTTGATTGATTTCATGAGCATAGAAGATGCTGGCAGTGGGGCCATGTAGGTGCTGAACAGGGTGGGGCTGAGTGAGGATTTGTACTCCGCAAATTAGGTTGACAGGGTTGAAAGTGATGGGGGCCAGGCTGACCAACTGGGAGCAACCTGTCAGGAAGGATCAAACCAGCGAAGTGCGAGTGCTTCGATGTCAGCTTTGTGCAGTCATTGGTCAAGGATAGGGTGGGAGACGTGTTGAAGGTTGAGGAAAGATCCAGTAGGATGAGGACCGCTGTGGCACATTTGTCTATGACAACTGGATGTTGTCCATGCCAGGTAGGCTAGCAGGGAGATAGGCCAGTAGTGGCAAGTGTGATTTGGGCCTGCTGTGCATTTCTTGAGTAGGAAGAGTACCCTGGTGTGTTCCCAGATATTCCAGTAGGTGGTTTTGAATACGGAGTCATTCAGGATTGGGTTAGGGCTGCACTGATGAGGTCCAGTCCTTTGATGAAGACGTGGTGAGGGCTTGTGTCTGAGGGCACTCCGGAGTGTATGTGCTTCTCCCCTCGCCCCTGAGCTTTTGCCCCGTGTTGCTTTCTCGCTCATGTGCTTCTTTCTTGGGCGCTGTTATTCCTTTTCCCAGCCAGCTCTACTTTGCCTCCTCCTCCCACACTCCCCCCCCCCCCCCCCCCCACGGTCTTTTTTAAAAATGTATTTTCTTTTGCAGATGACCAGGGAACAAATTCCTGTCTTCCCATCTGCCTTGAAAACACTTTTGCGCTACTTCTATTTCTTTTTTTTATTTACTGACCCGTTTCAGATAAGTACATTTTTAAAAAGTGGCCTGTGTTATTTTATAGACGTGCATTTGTAAAAGAGCATTAGCACCCCTACAAAATGATACTGTGTCATGGTGCCTCTTTTTGTTAAGCTGTTCAACTTGCTGCCCAGCTGCCTAGCATCTTCGTGTTCCCATACAACATGGCTAAAAGGCATTGGCAAATGAGTTGGCCGATAAGTCCCAAAGGTCAAACCTATTAGCTTTGCCAGTGCTTGTTTAAACGGCGGGAGCCTATCTTATTCTGCTTGTAATACATTTTTTAAACTAATGACCAACATATTTACAGTGGTTTCTGCCACAGATTAGGACCTCACAGCACTATAAAACACATATCTTTTTCCAGTACACGAACAAGGATTCAAATCACTTTTATTGTTTTAGCTACGTCTGACGCCCCAACAGTCACTCCACCATACTTAGAATCCCAGCTCCTATTATTTTCTATTCAGCTCTGGAATTATCCCAACACTCAAATGACAAGCACCGTCTAATGGAACCACTGCACCCCACCTAGTCTCTCACTCCTCTCACACTTGTGTTGGGACTTGCATCATTGCACACATCTCTTGAGCATCCTGCCTTATATTCCTGGCCTAAACATAATCTGTAATTTCTCTTTTCTCCTCTCCTAGCTGGCACCCTCCTCCTGAGTTGCACCATTCCTCCATATCTATAGGCCAGAGTATCATGCACATGTTGTTGGCTATTTTTCTACCTCTAGGGTAAGTCATGCTTGGTCATATACATGCATACATATACATTATATCAGTGTTAATGTGTCCACCTCCCTGACCATGTACAGCACTCAGATGGCACCTTTGTGTTACTGCACATCTTTTCATGGTCAATCTAAAGTGCACCGTAGTGCTGTTAGACTATATTCGTGCTATAGAAAAACTGAAATAGAAAAATACATTTAAAGTCCTGGGCGAGATGTCGTATGGCCTTCGTCAATTTCATATAAGCACTAGTGCAGAGAGCAGGCGTTATCGAGTGAGAGGTCAACCACTCATGCTCTGTAGAGGAGCCCATTGTTTTTATTATTAAACGAAGTATTGCGATGGGCATAATTCACTGTGGATGTATGACGTTACAATGCATGCTTTTACCACGCATCCTGTTACAACGCAGTTTTTACAATGCATACCATTACAACGCATAGCGCTTTGGGGTGCTGGATAGTGAATAGTTTAATTTACTATTCCAACTCCAGTCCCCGTGGACACTAGGGAAGGTGTTGGATAGTAAATTAAATCTATTCCCTATCCTAGAGCGCCCCCCAGGGCAATGCGTTGTAATGGTTTTTGTTGTAAAACCTGCGTTGTAATAGCACTGCGCGGTAAAAGTTGCGTTGTAAAGGATGTTTCCCTTCACTGTATTTTAATTATGTGAATTTACAGCAAATTATGCGAGATTACGTGAGGAGTGTAACTCAGCATTTTTAAAATTTTCTTAGCGGAACATGCACCCTTGCATCCAAAATGGACCCATGTATGCATTTTGCACTAAATGCAACAGAACATGAACAGCACCACCCTTTAGCCACACATGCCCACTAAATGTGTTGTTCCTGTGCACCTGTAGTAGTATTTTTGTGCCAAATTACCAGGGCCGGAATGGGAACCCAAAGCAGCCCTGGCAATTTTAATCCGACCAGCGCTCAGGCGGTTCCAGACTGTGCAAGTGTAAAGTACTGCTGCTTTTGTTGATGTGGATCGATATTGCAGCAATGGTGCAAAACCAGCCCCCGGTCACAAAACCGGCCCCCACTGTAGCAAAAACCGGCCCCTACCCTTCCAACCGCCCAGGAAAAAGCCCGAGTCCCGTTACAGCCAGTCTGGCCCTACAAATCACTCATAGTTACACAAATGGGCGTAATCGTGTAATTATTGGTAATTTCGAATCAAGATAGTAATGCAACATTACCCTGATTACTCCAGTGTAATTAAAATTTCGCCCAGGCCTAATAGATACCAATTATTCGCCCACCCTTAATTTGCCAGGTTGGTGCCTTTCCTACATTTACTCCATTGTGTAGTTTTTTCCCACATATTGGAAACATTTCCGTGCGAATGCTATTAGGCGTTGACAATAAATGTGTGTTTTTCTTGGTAGTTAACATGAAAGCAGATCTGCTCACGTCTTTGAAACTGGATGGATTTTGGAGATTTTTTTGTTCGCAAAAGAATTAAGAGGTTTGTAACAGACCCAATTTTAAAGTAAAACCCCACAATCGTGTCAAAATACTGGAGGTTTCGGAAGAAAATAATTTGTAATTTCGCATTTCACTAATGCTCAGCCATTTTAAGACCTGTCGGTAAATCATCATTCGGGCGCAGGGAGGAGGAGGGTGCAACCTGTTCTTTGATACATCTCCAAAGAATGTCTTAGTCAGGCATCCACCTCCATCAGCGTCTCAGGAATGCTTAAGGCATGAATATACCTTGTACTGCTAAAAAATTTTTAAGTCAGAGGATAGTCACGTCCAGCGTTCACCAGGAGTGGGGTGTGTCATCCAATGACCTGCTTCCTCGTCTAAATGGAATGTCTGTCATAGGACAACCTGCCGTCGCGCATCAATGGTGAGGCTGAACAAAGAACTCCTGTGCTCTGGTGGCTTTGAGTTTGTTAGATGGACGGTAGCCAGTCCTCGAAATCTGAAAATCACACTCCTGGGGAAAAACAACCTCTTCCGATTGAACAGCAGAAAGGAGGAAAGACTCGGCAGCCAAGCAACTTTCAGGTGCTAAACAGAATGTATTACCTCAAAACTTCAGGGGACAGATTTACAAGCCCTGTGCGCCACTTTTGCGCCGCCGGCGTAAAGCTAGCACCATGCTGCGACGGATTTACAACGTGACACATCTAGGGAGATGCGTCACGTTGTACAGCCCTGTGCCACATGAAACCTGCGTCAGGTTTCATCTGGGCGTTCCGGAGCAGGGTGGGCGTTCTGGCGCAGGGTGGGCGTTCCGGCACAGGAACGCCTTGGAAAAGTGCCTGAGTGAAATCTACAAGATTTCACTCAGTCCCTTTCCGACGCCGCTGCGTCAAAATCTTGCGCCTGCTTGAAGCAGGCTTAAGGCTTGACGCACCACTTTGTGTATGGGCAGGCCACGAGCATTGCTGGAATTGCATCGCACTTGCGACACGACTCCAGCAATGCGGCACCCTTCCGACGAGAGATGCGTCGCGCATCTGTTTATCCTTGCGCCATGATGCGCCACATTCTAAATGCAGCATATCTGTGGTGGCGCAACGGTAAACTTACATGACGCATCTTATCTGGCACATCTCTGCTGATTTGCAGGGATGCGCCAGTCGTCATAAATCTGCCCCCCATCTCTATAGTTGTTACATTACTCCATAACGTCAAGGGCGCCTTTTGCCTGCCTTTGGGTTTCATTTAACAACCTATTGCATTCTGGGAGTTGTAGTCTTGTTTCATTTAAACTCTACCAAATAGACGAACACACCTGAAAACCAATGTTTTGTAAAAAGGAAAGCCCAGGACTGGAGCTTGGTATCCTTGATGACACAGGGTTTTCTGGAAATCTTACTCTTATCCAGGTTATAATTGCAAAGGCCAAAGGGCCTTCTTAGACTTAGAATATTTCGGGGCAGAGGAGCGTAAACTGAATAACGAAGTTCAAAACCAACTCCTAGACAGTGACAACAATTTACCACACTCAGTGCAAGTTCTCAGCGATAGCATTCTAGTTCCTGTGGGAAGAGAGATTCTTTATGCCGACGCAACCTAGACAAATAGGGATAGGCCCTTTGTGATCTGGACAGTGTTGCACAAATTGTGATATCGGTGATACTGAAGGAACTATTATATTTCAATTTTGTGTATGGAGGGGAATATGTATGTCCAATGGTATTTCTGTAAGCTATTTGTGTTGTATGTATAAATAAGGATATCCGCCCTTTCTTATAACAAAAAAGAATAGGTCTTTATGCACATACAAGAAAAGTTGGACATTAAAAAAAAAAAAACTAAGCATAATGGAAGGGGTCAAAAAGTTCTAGCATCTTCTGGAGCTAAATCTACGACTCCAAACTTTATAATATTGTACTAACGGCCACATGCATCATTGTAGGATTTTGCATTTCCTAAATTGCGAAAATTAAGGAATCGCAATTTAGGAATTGCAAAATCCTATGCATCAACAAATCCAAATTTTTTTTAGGATTTCTTAATTTTCGGAATTTGCGATTCCTTAATTGCGAATCGCAATTAAGGAATGGCATTACATTGATTCCTATGGGCCTAAAGGCCCATAGGAATCAATGCCGTTTTGCATTTTTTTTTTTGCAATTCGCAATTTGTTGATGCATTGCAAGGGTGCAGAGGGGGGTCCAAAGGACCCCCCCTGCACCCCTGAAATGTATTTTAAAGTGCATGTTTCACACACACATGTCCTAAGGACATGTGTGTCTGTAACATGAAAGTTTAAAAAATGCATTTTTGAGCATTTCCTTAACTTTTCGCAAATTACCACGAGGTTCAACCTCGTGGTAATTTGCACCCCCTAATTGCTAATTCGCAATTTGAAAAACAATCATGCATTGCTTTTAAGGAATCGCAAATTTGCGATTCCTTAAAAGCAATCGCATTTTTGGAAATCGTTAAAAATAGCGATTTTCACAAAAATTTATGATGCATCCCAAAAACGTATTTAGGAATCGCAAACGGCTGAATTTACCGATTCGCACCGTTTGCACTTCCTAAATAGGTTGATGCATGTGGCCGTAAGTGTATACGCAGGCACGCTAGATTTGACAACACAAAAGGTTTCACACTGTGACCTGACTACTGCAAGTATAGGTCTTAGCAATTTAGGTCCCTTGGAAAACCACAGGAATTACTATCTAATGGGCTGATGTCTAATCAGTCAGTGGATAATTACAATATATCCAAACTACTATGATCTGTCCACAGATGGTTAAAGGCATTTAGCTCAGTAGGTCGGAGCTGCAGAGATTTTTTCCCAAGCCCAGTAATTCCCACCCACTGAAATGAGTTGCTACTGGTTGACAAAGGGAGACTGAACATCTTCTCAGTGGATGAGTAGTCCCCCCAGCCTGGCATCACACAAGGGTCAGGCTGTCAGCTGGTGCCAGGAGATCGACTATTACCTACATCAGAGATGGCACCTAAAGAGAGTAACAGACTTCAGGAGTTTGTATCCTGAAAACAGCTGATCATGGCGGGAGCACCCATGGACCGTGAGTTAGGCTGCAAATTGGTTCCATCTACTGCAGTCAAGAAAGGTTTCCCTGATCAGTTTTAGGGTGTAACCAGACTGACAATCCGTAGCGTCTCTATGTATTCTGAGAGCAGGGAGATCAGCCTCAGCAAATGAAACACCCGGGGTATATAGTGCAAGAGAGAACCCCTAATAATCATCTTGTACTCAGTGTAGGATGGTAAAGGCTTCCAAAAAGTCAAAGCAGGGTTCAACAAACTTCTTTAGACCACTGTCCTGCCCATCACAGTGTTAAACCACCAGGTGAGGTGTGATGCAGCAGCCAGGGTGGCTGACTCTGGAGCACGGGGCTCACGGTTCGATCCCCGACGGCAGCTCAGCCCAGCACCATGTGACTCTGGGCAATAGCTCATTTAATCTTCCTGACGGCCCCCAGCGCCTTGAGACCCTTAGGGGTGATTAGTTTGCGATTTACAAATACCGGGTTTATAGGTGTTTAACCAGTTGACCGCAGCGCGAATTCCGCCGCGGTGCGGGTGAATTAATGAGTGGGCATGTTTCGGACACCCCCGGCCGTCCTCCGCACAAGCCCACTGTGACGTCGGACAGCCGGAGACCGTCCGGCGCATCGAACGGGTTAATACCCGTTTGTTAGGTTTCTAAAGTGAATAATAGAAATGTGGAGCAGACATGGCAGAGTCACCAGCATTACTTCTCAGGTACACTCCAGATCAACTGGGCGGCAGGTTCTTTGAGAGTTACCCTCCAGATGGGTCTCAATTAGCCAAGCAATGGCAGGTGGATTCTCCTCACTCTGGGCGGCGCAAGTCCTTTTCGTCCAAGAATTCAAGCAGCAGCAGTGCCATCTGCTCCACATCTAGGATTCCTCCTATCTTTGAAGGAAACAGCAGCACCAGGTGTACTAGTCCATCTACCTCTCCTTAGATGGTAGTACAGAGCTTCAGTCAGAAGTCAAGATGTGTGGACCTAAATGTAAGTACCATGCTGGAAGACTTTTATGTACATTCCGACAATCTCAAGAAGAAATTAGCAGATAGGGGATACCCAAAAAAACTGATTAAAAATGATTTAAAAAGAGCCAGCTTTTATAATAGAGAGGCCATGCTGGATATGAACAGAAAAAGAGAGAAAAATAAAAAACCCTGAGAAGATAGTGTTTGTTAGCAAATTCTCACAAGTGAGTAATCAAATCAAGAACATAATCAACAGAAACTGGAAGATCATTAATGATGAGAGAGAAGAATCCTTTGAGAAACCATTGTTCGCCTTCAGGCGTAACACCAATCTTCTAAACTCCTTGGTACATACCTACTCAGATAGAGAAGAAAGATTTCAAAGCACTATGTTCCAAACGAAAGCAATAGGGAACAATAAATGTGGATACTGCTCAGTGTGTGAACAATGCCTAGTTGACAAAAAGGTAGACCATAGGGGCAATACCTATTTCTCCAAAGAATTGACTAACTGCAGAACCAAAAATGTGGTTTACCTCCTGGTCTGCCCATGTGCTTAGGTTACGGGGCCGAGACAGGACGATAGCTACGTTTTAGACTAACAGAGCATAAGTCGGCGATACGTACCCAAAAAGAGCACCGTTAACAGCATCTTTTTTCCAAAACAACCACAAATGTGAAGATTTCAAGTGGTTCATATTGGAAAAGATTAAATACAATAGACTCGGCGGTAACGTGGACAAGACTAGGAAAATGAGGGAACAATGCTTCATGTGCAACCTGGACACCGTTAACAAGGGCCTCAATTCAAGGGAAGGCTCGATGTCATTCATTACTTAGATTTTCCCTTTGGACTATAGTTTTATATATATCTATCTGTCACACTGTAGAACTGGACTTATGGGCTTCATCGTAATTTAGGAGGACATTGATTAATGTAGCAGTCTATAGATAGAATCGCAGACTTACATAGACCCACAATAGAGGGTATATGGAGGCAGCGTAGGGTAGGGGCAATTTGTTTCTCTGTACCAAGGTAAAGGGAAGCTTGGTTCATCCAGCAGCAAATAGCTGGATTTGTTATGTCGTCTAAAATTGGCGTTTTTTATTCAACCATAGCGGGGCATTTGTAACTTCCCCTGAAACAAATTAAACTGCTTTTTTACCGGATATTAGTGGAGTCACCGACTCCAATTGAAACCCCATAATATTAAAGTGAGATATGTAGCAATGGGTTTGTTCGATCGTTTTCGAGATAAAACTCGTTCTTTTATTTGTGAGAGGCCAGAGATGTATTGACTTCAGACATTTAAAGATGGTGTCCGGTTTAGACATCTTTACTCCATTAGTTGCCCTACTAGTTCTGTAGTGTGACTTATTCCGGAAGTCATTGTATTTTGAACCCCGAAGTTATGGCGCCTGTCTGAAAGACGCAGAGGCAGGGATTCGGAACACGTGTTGCTTTACAACCGATACAGTATATAAATACCAGGTAACGCATTATCCCCCTGAGACGCTTTTATAATTCTGCTGAGAGACTCCATGCGGGAGCGTGCATCTATCTAAGTAAGTGGCAGACGTGTGGGGCAGGAGGGACCGCTAATGTAATAGGGCAGTTCGGGAGTAGTCAATAAGAACATGTGCAATATGTTAGTTGGCGTATAGGCCTACCTAAGAGGGATTTGCCCTTACGAAGTGTATCGATATGAAACTCCGCACACCACAAAGTTTAAAGCGAAGCATATTTTCAGTTAATAGCCCAACACGGTAAACAGCTTTTACAATGCAACTTTTACCACGCACTACCTTTCCCACGCAACTTTTACAACGCAAGTCGTTACAACGACTTGCGCTGGGGGGCGCTGTAGGATAGGGAATAGTTTAATTTACTATCCAAAACCTTCCCTACTATCCACGGGGACTGCAGTTGGAATAGTAAATTAAACTATTCACTATCCAGCGCCCCCAACGCAAGTCGTTGTAACGAGCAAGTCGTTGTAACGACTTGCGTTGTAAAAGTTGTGTGGTAAAGGCATGCGCTGTAAAAGCATGCGTAGTAACGACATACATCCGCCAAACACGCAATGGCAGGTTGATATCTCATCCTACCAATAGGATAATTTGGAAGTAACGAGCAGCATGTATTGATAGAGGGATGTCCGCCAACACCAGATCTAAGGCACAATAGTGACAGTTTTGTCATATTCTTTTTCCACTAGGAAGTTCAACCCTCAATTATAAAAGGGAAGATAAGAAGGCAAATCTTCTCGGAGCTAACCTCAACCTTAACTGTGGCCCGACTGTAGTAATCCTTAAGCTTATCGGCATATAATTAGTGCTTTCATTGAAGGTAAACTACCAGAAAATATTTTGTTTTTAATCGAAACCAACCGTATAAGTTTCTAACCATCATTTAAATTACGGGTCACTTACAGGGGTGAAAATACTGTTTTATCATTCTCTGGCTTGATTTACATTGCATATACTGGTTTTCTGGAATTGTTATAAATCGACCAGTATATATATATATATATATATATATATATATATATATATATATAGGATTAAAAGAAATTACAAATGTGAGGTCCATATTGCCCCTATTTAATCCTAGTCAGAATTAGGAATCTTCTGAGGACAGAAAAATTATAATGATTGTATCCTTATACGCTTACAGATCCACTGCAAGGATATCCAAATTGATCGTGGGAGGCTTTTCCCGCCTATTAGAATTAACGTCGGACTAGAGCATGGATAGTGTGATTCATTAACATAAATAGGCGAGGTGCGTTTGTTGTTTCTTTGAAGAATATGGAAGACTGTTGGTATGATGTCCATTTGAAAGTCAGCAGAATGTAATGAGTCGTGGGCACACCATGGCAGTTTGCATGAATGGAGAGAAGATTTCACCATATTGACGGAGGATTTTATAGAACCAGTTCACATATGGAGGACCAAGTATGATGTCTTTGTTTAGTCTCCTGTGTCTATGTTCACTATATAAATATGAACATAACGTGTTTCCAATTGACAATTGGTCACATCCCCATGGGCACACTTTTGAGGTTCCTAATAAGGACTTCACAAATGATTGTCAATAAGTTGAAAAAATATTTATTCTTGTGATTTGGTACTTCCATTTCAGAAATTTATGTCATTCCTTATATTGTTCAATCAACAAATAGATTTCATTTCATCAAGAGCTCAGATTGCTCCAATGCATTTCGGGCCTTCCGCCCTTCTTCTGGGAGCATTACTGAAATATGAAACAACATAGCATGCATTTAGTCTACATATACACCATATGGGCAATGATACATTGTGATCTGGTAGTGCAATGTGCGTTGTGTCACCTGTGCATGAATGTCAAACAAACATGTGTTCGTGTTCCCCAGTAGACATCTCTGTGTTATGGTGACTAAGTGGCAAAGTCTATGTGGGGAAGACTGAACGTAAAATTAAAGTGCGTCTAAATGAACACAAATCCAACATAAGGACTCGAAACGTTAAGTCCACAGTGGCAACGCACTTTCTAGAACAGAACCATAACATTTCCCAACTAAAATTCATGATCTTAGAAGTCGTTGAAAAGAAGGAAGGAAGGGATTATAACAAATTCCTACTACGTCGTGAGAACTTCTGGATCAGCAAGCTGAACTCAGCGAAACCACACAGGTTAAATGACCATATTGAATTGGCATGTTACCTTTGATGATATTTTAAACTGACTCACACTGCCACTTATGCATGTTGTTCTGTATCCTAGACTTGGTTGATGGCATGAGTATCTACACAGCACACCATGTATAACACACTATGCAGAACACATTTACAGATTTTTTTATAATCTAGGGAGTCCACACCTCGGGATTTATTGATTTACTAATTGTTTATTAACCAGGATCTTTTTATCCATCCTCCTAGTTAGCTTCACTTTAGTCCCACATTTCTTAGCTTTAACTGTAAGACCCGTATCCCTCGAGGACCGGCATCTTGAGCCGGTTCCGCCCGTATTTTCAAACCATGAGGGTTTTATTGCCAGTGGTTCACGTTTCAGTCTTTTCTTCGCTTACATCAGTTGCCAGCCCGTATCCATGGCTCATAATCTGCTTTCTATTTTCTTCGCGCACGTCCGAGGAGCCCCCGGCACTTGACGCATCTCCCTCCAATCGTCTACCAGTGACACAGTCATCACGCAAATGCCGACGCAGTTCGGACGAGAGTGCAACGGATCGGAAATGCAATCTGACTCTATTCTCTAAAACTCGTAAGTCAGCATTATTCAAGCCGGTTACCACACGCTGGTTAAATATGGGGAACGATATGCTCATAGCTGATTTTTTCTCTTGTTCGTTTGAACTCGTTTCACTTTAGGTCCAACAAAAAGCATTCAAAAGAGTTCAATGTAAGCCTTACTTCTTCGTTTTTTGGCGTCTTTTCACTTAGCGTCGTATATTCACATAGTCACCATAACACAGAGATGTTCACTGGGGAACCGAACACACGTTTGTTTGACATTCATGCACAGGTGACACAACGCACATTGCACTACCAGATCACAATGTATCATTGCCCATATGGTGTATATGTAGACTAAATGCATGCTATGTTGTTTCATATTTCAGTAATGCTCCCAGAAGAAGGGCGGAAGGCCCGAAATGCATTGGAGCAATCTGAGCTCTTGATGAAATGAAATCTATTTGTTGATTGAACAATATAAGGAATGACGTACATTTCTTAAATGGAAGTACCAAATCACAAGAATAAATATTTGTTTCAACTTATTGACAATCATTTGTGAAGTCCTTATTAGGAACCTCAAAAGTGTGCCCATGGGGATGTGACCAATTGTCAATTGGAAACACGTTATATTCGTTTGATACCAGACGTCACAGGACGGGAGACGTCACCAGTGGAGCACCTAAACTTTAGTCTAACACATAATTAGACCAAGGGCTGTGCACCAGCCCACAAAATTGTATTTGAACTATATAAATATTACATGGTGGAGATAGGGTGTGTTTATAGTTAACAGCATGTTCTAGAATACACTTGAGACGTATAGCCATTCTGGCAAATTGTTAATGTTAGTCTTTTGTTAAATTAATGAAATCAATTCGTATTGAATTCTTTGTAATTTTTGAATTCTGTTTTAGATAGGAATAACCTATTACTGTTGTGTTTTATCATACAGGTCTTCATAGGGCATTTCACAAATCTTATTAATAATCAAAGAGAGTTAATCCACTGGTCTTGAGAAAGATGGACATATAATTCACCCATCAAAATGTGTCGACGCCCAATCTAGTACACAATCTTTCAACACAGGAAAGGTTTATGAGTACCAACTATAAAATACTAGGTTTCATGCCTTAGACATTGGTATATGACGGATGTGTGAAGTTCAAAGACATATTGTGTTTGTCTATGTCATTTCTACTCTCTTTTTATTGTGTTTGTTTCATATAACAGCTTTGTAGCAAACATTGTTGTTTTTATACATTGCGAGGGATCATGTTAACTGATTGTCTGTTTTATTTTACTTGTGACCTTTTATGATTAATAAATGAATTTGTAATTTTTATAATTTTGCTTATACCGTTCATTTACCGGCCTCATATGGTTCAATCTTCTTCAATATGGGTGAGTGAGTTGGATAAGTGTGATACCCGGTTTGTATGTAGTGTGCAGATTGTATGACGTAGGGACAATATAATTCTGTCTAAAGGATTTTACTTTCTACTCACTGGAACTAAATGTATTCAGTTTGTGAAATTTGATTAAAGATCATTCGTTCTTGTACGCAATTGACACTCGCACGAAACTAGAGATTTTAGGAGCCAGTGCAACAGCAAAAAAGATTGCTTTCTGGAAGTGGCAGTGTGCCTCTAATTTTGCAACACAGGATGATTAAAGGAAATGCAAGATCGGGCAACGATTAAGAGGATTTCCTTTTATCTTAAAGACGAGGATATTTTTACCAAAAACCAGGAAGAATATTTTAACCTATACAAGTGTGTGTGGAATTGTGCGCCTTGTTTACAGGTCATCAAACTAGGTTTGTGAGCCCTAAAGCGCACACACTTTTTTTGATAGGAGCAAAATAAAAAGTAGTTCCAAGAACTGATGGAGGGGGAGGCTACAAGCTATCTGATCTGCAGGATTGTAAAGATGCTATGCGCCAGAGGAGGAATAAACACAAGAAGGGGAAGGAAAGCTATAGAATAAGAAGCAGGCACTAGAAACCCAACCAATAATAAGCAATGGGCTGACCCAAAGCCCACTGTAAGTACTGGTACTGTCAACAATAGGTTTTTAAACAACAGACAGTTTAAGATGTGGATAAAACCTAAATGGACTTCAAGGAGAGTTAATATTACAATGTTGAAATATAGAAACACATTAGTTAAGTGCTTTGTGAGAAGTTGGATGTTCTTAAAAGAGAGATAGAATAATTTCTCTTCAGTTAAGTGATTGGGTGGACAGTATGCAGCGAGATGTGAGTAGTTTGATAAGGTTAACCTTGTTCCATTTGCTGCGGGAGGTATTGTCTGTCTTTTTTGTTGTACCAGTTGTTCAGGTTACAGGGTTAATGTTGAAGAAGATGAGGGGGTGGTCACTTGAGAAGATGGATGTTTCCAGTCACTGTGATGAATCCTGGTGGGGAGAATGGTGCATCGATGGGTGTCTCCGGAGATATCATGGAAGATATGGAATATATGACTATTTATTTATCTCTATCCTGCTAGTCTTCATTGGCAGGTTTCAAGTTTGAGTACCAGTTTTGGACTGCCATGGATTTTCACTAAAGTTCAAGTGACATCCTTCTAAAGTGGAAGCTACATGACACACCGTTGGGTCCCCAGGGGCATTACAGAGTTCATCTACTGTCCTAATCTATTTGCGCTTAGTGGCTAAGTGAAGGACAAAGGACTGTAAACCAAATCAAATTAATAGGCCTTTTAGAGTTCTGTTTGCTTCCTGGTCCAACCGCTATCCCGAAGACCGTCTGAACCAAGGGTAGCAAGGGCAGTGTCAGGAATACCAAATGGCAAGCCATGGGCAGCACCCGCAAGCAAGGGTAACCCCTAATTGATGTCCAACTGTGATGTAATTCAAGCATTCCAAGCATCACTTCTGTATAGTGGGACAGGTATGCCCAGATGGGTGCCCTGTGCACACTGACACTAGAGCCAAGTTATACCTGGCTGATGAGCCCTACATAGGGCAGAATGGCCCTAGGTTGTTTGTGTTCTGGTTCAACTAAGGATTGGCCTGGAAGTTCGGGCTAGACTGGTCCAATTGAAGGAAGATCAAGACTGATTTGCTTACGGCTGGGTCCAAATTGAGGTGGCATGGTGGGCAAAATAATGATGGACTGGGACACGGCTTGAGTTTCTGCCAGTGGCTGAGATTAATTCAAGCAGTCCATTCCTCACTTTAGCATACTTTAATGTGTCGCCCTAAGTGAGATTGGTATGCCCAGACGTGGGTCCCCTGTACACTGTGTCACTGGAACCAAGGTATACCCGGCCGATGATCCCTAACTAGGAAAAAACTAGCCCTAGATTTCTTGTGTTCTGATCCAGGGTGGACTTGGCCTGGCAGTTGGGGCTGGACTTTTCCCATTGGAGCATGTTCAAAACTGATTTGCATATGGCTGGGCCCAAACTGAGGTAGCATGGTGTGCAAAATAACAGTAGCCTGTGATGTTGCCTAAGTAATTACTAGTGAATAAGATTCAATTAAGCATTTCATCCATCACTTTTAGTGTGTCACCATAAATCGGATGGGTATGCCCAGACTTGGGTCTAATACATATTATATCACGAGAACCGAACCTGGCTGTTGAGCCCTAACTAGGGCGAGACCGGTCCTAGGTTGCTTATGTTCTGGTTAAGAAAGGACTTGGCCTTGCAGTTCATTCTGAACTGTTCCGATTGAAGCAAGATTAAGGCTGATTTGCATATGGTTAGGTCCAAACTGATGTGGCATGGTGTGCAAAGTAACAATGGACTGGTTTGCGGCTCCAAGTAATCACCAGTGGGGGAGATTAACTCAAGCATTCCATCCATCACTTTTTTGTATACTTTCATGTGTGAGGTGAGCACACCCAGGTTAATGACGCTTGTGTACTCAGTTTCAGTCCTTACAGTTTATTATTAAAATTAATCTTTTCAAGAATGGGTTGAATTCCATCTATATCGCTTTTCAAGCACATTAGAATCAAATGGTATGCCCTCTGACTATCAAAGCTAGAACATAGATATATACAAATGTCAAAGGCAGAACATTGAATCCCAAATATTTAATGTTAAGATTTTCCATACCCAACTCCACATGTACGTACCTTGAGGATATATAAATAAATATATATATTCAAGGTGCATAGATGTGGAGTTAGGAATAGTAAATCTATATTTCCTCTATATGCATTTACTTTTCAATATGTTGGTCTTCGAAATCTTGCCCGCGATATTCTTCCATTTCAATATTCTTAGCCTCGCTATCCAGTAGTACAATGTAAACAAAAATATTTGAGAAGAATTGGACCATGAAGTATCATGAAGTACAGATTCAACATTCTGCATGTTATTAAGCTTGGGCATGAGCAATCCCTCCCAGCCTGCTCTCTGGAACAAGAGTGTCTCTTATACTAATATCTTACTATGCAAATATGGTAAACTGAGTGTATGCAGAGTCGTACTGGCCTATAGGACAATCAGGTAGCACCCAGCAGGCTGGTCTTACGGGTCACTGTGTTGGCCCGTTTTTTGGCTGTTTGTGGTCGTTTTTTAGGTCGAGCGTAGCGAAGCACCTCTTGTATACTTTAGTATACCTATTTGCTTACTGAATATGTGGACACGAGTCGGACGCGCGCATTTTCCGTCTCGGATTTGGCCTCGTGAGCGCGCTTTTGCTGCTGGCTGTTTTCTGTGAATGTGTGCGAGCGCGACTCTGCCATGCGCCTTGGAAACCGAAACCTAAGATTTGCGCGACGTGAGCTGTCTACGGTAGAAGCTCACGCGCGCGGCTCTTAGGTTTCGTTTTGACTTGTCGTTTGTTTGAACTCAAAATGGTACTCCGATCAGAGCAATGCGCTTGACCCCGAGCAATCCTGAAGCGGAGGGGGGAGAATTGATCGATCTGACTTGCTGTGGGACTCGCACTCACTCACGTCATTACGGCTCTCTGGCGCCACCTCTTTAATAATAGGAGCACGCCTGCTTACTTGACAGCGGCGCTTACTACAGTGTATATATATTTTTATCGTTAACATGTAAACAACGAAGTAGACAATAGAACTGTGCTTCTCTCCATCTCATAATTGAAGCCCAGCCCTCCTATCCAAACTAGACTAGCTTGGAAGGATAAACGAAGGACTGAGAGAGGCCAGCGCCTGCGAGAGAGACAGCGAGAGAAGAGGCAACGAATGAAGAGACAGCAGATTCCACATCTGACATCAGTAGGAGGTAACTCGGTATTCTAGACAGTCGAGTGGGCTTTCCTTAGAAACATCAGTATTCACGCATCTCACAACGTGACTCCGTTTAACATAGTTGTACTGTAAAGAGCGCTGCTAGTTCGGCCCTCAGATTTGCCCTCGTTGTGTCCCTTTAAGCATCGAGACGCCCGTTCGATAAAGTCACCCAAGCTTGTCACCCCTGCCCCGCCCCCGCAATCTGCAGGACCAAAAGCTGTTTACAAAACGCCACTTTTACTGGATTTTCAGATTCGAGAATAATTAATCCAGTCAAAAGCACCTGCACAAGTTGGAATCCTGGCTTATAAACAGAGCCAGGCTGAGCAAACAGTGCGGGGCCCTGGGCAGCTGGTGGAAACGCACCCTAGATACACACATTCTCTCGGCGTCCCCTCAGGATCTGTGCAGTCACATTTCTTCTCTCTCAACCGATGACCTTGCACCAAGGCTTTTCACGTTTTCTGCCACTCACCCCCCAGTGCCCGCCATTGCTATTCCTAAAAGGGACCTAAAAGGGAGAGGCTTGGGACAGGTAGGTCCA
The DNA here is from genome assembly GCF_964261635.1 of Lissotriton helveticus. Lineage (NCBI taxonomy): Eukaryota > Metazoa > Chordata > Amphibia > Caudata > Salamandridae > Lissotriton > Lissotriton helveticus. Next base: position 534,760,902 of record NC_136072.1, on the reverse strand, counting down.
TGAGCAGACCTGTCACTGACAGGACTCCAATCTTGCTGACGTCCCAGAGACATTGAACAGGAAATGAACAGGAAAAAAGCACAAGGCCTGGTTTTAACGGTTCTCTTAACCATCCTGTAGTACAGCCTGGTACATTCCTCCCGATTCCATCTAGTACAGCATGCATGCTTGCTTACAAGTGACGTAACGATGAAAGGGGCGTGTGGCTATGCAGCTGGGTTGTTGGAAGGCACAGGTGGAATGGTCAGTCAAGTCGTGTAAAAAGGGACCCATAAAAGCTGAGGACTTCCCTTTATATGTGCTATATGATCAGTTTTTGGGGGTTATTTTTCATTAAACCCGGATGCACAAAGCCCCTGTGTGCACAGGCATATTTGCGTTTGGCTCCTATTGCTCATTTTCAATGGTATCTCTCAGTTTCTATGTACACGTTTACAGAAAGATACATCTCTAGTTCGTTCTTATGTTAATGAAACGCGCCTCTCTTCAGCCCATGCTCTCACCCCAGCTCTCAGGAGGACCCTCGTCATAAGAACAGACTCGACAGGAGGCGGATGGAAATTGCCCAATCATTGGCAAGTGCGAGGTGAAGCAGGCTTGTAGCTCTGATGGTCTCAGAAAGCCGGCCTAACAGGTTGATGTTTGCCAAGAGAACGAAAATAACGCCATGCATCAGAGAGCTATGTTAGCTACACAGCTCGAATCAGAAACGATCCAGAGCTTTCCAATGAAAACGGGGATACCAGAACATACGCTTCATTGTTTGTTCCTTCAAGTTGTGTAAGTCGTGCTGGAGGACGCGTTATAGCTCTTGCAGAGACCATGTTTGAATCTGTGCATTCCCTTTACAAAAACAGAACAAATAGCTTTCATAGCACAAGTGCTTTGTGGCATCAATGAAATAACACCGAATGTAAGTCTCCCCAGCTCAGCAGGATCAGCTTTAAATATATTTTGACACAAACTCACTTCCTCCAAACAAAAAAATTTAATTGTCTGAGAAACACAATCTGTGCCACAAAGTACAGTTTTCATATAGATAAATACTGTATATTTGACTTCCAAATCGCTTGCAATCTAATCAAGTACACATATGTACTGCTCCCTCAATTGACACATTGTCTCCCACAAGCATAGGTATTATCATCAAATACCAGAGGTGGCCACCGTAATGCCAAGGACACCACAATAGGTCAATAATGGATACCATTTAGCGAATGCGATCTTGTCAATACTGGTCGTTAATGAACTTACTGGGAATCAACTATTGGAACTGTATGTACATATTTTTTAAACCTGATATTTTTATTCTTGCCTTCTTAATTAAATTATGTGATTTTATTGTATTTTCCAAACCCCTACGACTGCTTGTAACTCCTTCCCACTTACCGCCATACCATAGTACCACCTCCTTCAACACCGCCACCTTCCCGGAGAGCTGGAAGCACGCCGAGCTCAGTGCCCTACTGAAGAAACCAACAGCCGACCCCACCGACCTCAAGAACTTCCGCCCCATCTCGCTCCTCCCTTTTCCTGCGAAAGTCATCGAGAAGATCGTCAACAGACAGCTGGCCGCCTTCCTCGAGACGAACGGATCCCTCGACCCCTCGCAGTCCGGTTTCAGAGCCAACCCCAGCACCAAGACCGCCCTGATCGCAGCCACCGACGACATCCGGGCCCTGCTCGACAACGGGGAAACAGCGGCACTCATCCTCCTGGACCTCTCCGCAGCGTTCGACACTGTCTGCCACCGCACCCTAGTTCAACGCCTCAGCAACATCGGCATCCAAGAGAAGGCACTGGAGTGGATCATCTCGTTCCTCACCGGAAGAACACAGAGAGTTCGCCTCCCCCCGTTTCGATCCGAGGCCACCGAAGTCATCTGCGGCGTACCACAAGGATCATCACTCAGCCCCACCCTCTTCAACGTCTACATGAGACCTCTTGCAGCCATCACACGCCAACACAACCTCAACATCATCTCCTACGCCGACGACACCCAGCTGATCCTCTCCCTCACCAGGGACCCTGACACCGCCAGAACCAGCCTACATGAAGGGATGAAAGACGTCGCCGAGTGGATGAAGAACAGCCGCCTGAAACTGAACTCAGACAAGACGGAAGTCCTCATCCTGGGACCATCGCCCTCCGCCTAGGACGACTCCTGGTGGCCTCCCACCCTGGGCACCGCTCCCAAGCCAACAGACCACGCACGCAACTTGGGCTTCATCCTGGACTCTTCCCTCTCGATGACCAGACAAGTCAAGGCCGTCTCCTCATCGTGCTTTAACACCCTACGCATGCTCCGCAAGATCTTCCGATGGATCCCGATCGAAACCAGGAAGACGGTCACCCAGGCACTCGTCACCAGCCGACTATGCGAAGTTTGTAGCCTGTGTTGTATATGGTCCTAACAAAGATGAACCCAGAATATTTGATCAGTTAAATATAGCATTATTAGACTGGGAGGGAGAATTAATAGTTATGGGAGATTTCAATTGTATCTTGAATTGTCAAATAGATACTACTCGGCCGGGTAACCACAAACGAATGTCCAAAACTAGAGCCTCTATTCTAGATCTATGCAAGATGCACAATGTCAAAGATGTATGGAGATACTTACATCCAAACTCTCCTGGCTATACATATTATTCAGCACCTCACAAGTTATGCTCCCGTCTAGACATGGCTTTTGTTTCAGATCTCTTGATGAATTCTGCATCAATAGTAATCTACCCCCGCATTTCATCCGATCATAATCCCATCATGGTGGAATTTTCTATTTCTTCGAACCGTAAACCTCCCAGACCTTTTACGTTCCCTAGGAACTTAATATCAAATATGTCTTATATTTTGCAGTTAAAACATCATATAATAGAATTTTTAGACATCAACAGAAACACTGCTTCATGTTTAATAGTATGGGACACTTGTAAAGCAAGCATCCGAGGGTTCACGCAATCTTATGTCCTGAAACAGAACTCTGAAAGATATAAGAATAATGCAGCCTTGACATCTGATATTGCTGCTGGAGAGATTCGGTTAGCACAAGCCTTAAGAGATAATTTATCTACTCTGGAAATCTGCGCAAATCTTAGTCAGCTAAAATGTAAGACCAAAGAAAAACTTCTAAAAAAAAATAGTGCTCAGATACATAAATATAAATTTTCTAACTATGAGGGTGGAGACAAAATAGGCAAAATTTTAGCCTTAAAAGTGGCAGAAGATAGAGTGGAGTCCACGATTACTCAAATTACAGGACTTGACAACAAGAAATATAGTCAACCAAATGATATCACCCAACAGTTTGCTAAATATTACGAAGCTCTGTATACCCCGGAATGTACGCCTAACGGTTCTGTAATTGAGGATTACTTAAGAGAAAATCTAACGAACCAGCTAACGGCGACTGAAGTAGACGATCTGGCCATAGACATAACGAGAGAAGAACTAAAGGAGGCTATACTATCACTGCCTATAGGGAAAGCCACAGGTGAAGATACCATTCCATTGGAAATCTATAAACTATGCCTAGATGAACTAATACCTTCTCTTTTAGAAGTGATATTACATATTGGCAGAACAGGACTGGACCCCAGCTCCTGGAATAAAGCTAAAATAATATTTTTTCACAAAGAGGGCAAACCTAAAGAGGAGATGGGTTCATATAGACCCATATCCCTGATTAATACAGACGCAAAAATTTTCGCAAAATGTTTGGCTAAAAGACTTGCACCACTAATGCCCAGAATTGTAAATACACAACAGCACGGGTTTATAGCAGGGAGGGACACATCAGCCCATGTCAACACGGCAATAACAGCATTTGACATAGCAGAGGTAGAGGCTACCCCTCTGGCTATGATAATGCTTGATGCCGAAAAGGCATTTGACCGGGTGGGATGGGACTATTTATGGCGCACACTGGGATCTTTGGGCTTTGAAGGGGAATTCTTAAATGGGATCCGCACACTTTACGACAAACCAACGGCATACACTAGTTATGGAGGGCTTACTTTGCCGTGTTTTTCAATCCTGAGGGGCACTCGTCAAGGGTGCCCCCTGTCACCTTTATTATTCGCCCTCTCACTTGAACCGTTCTTAAAGGCCTTGGATACCCAACCTGGAATAACACCATTCAAGACTGGCATGCATAGCCTAAAAATTACTGCATATGCAGACGACATTGCTATTTATTCGTCTGAAGTAATCGAGTCCTTAAGAGCTATTAATCTCGAAGCACTTAAATTCGGCACAGTTTCAGGTTATAAACTGAATACACATAAAACCCAAATAATAGCTAATTTTGCCCCCCCAACACCGGTACCAGAAATCTGTAAGGTCGCAACCTATCCTGGAGTTAAAATCACCTCAAACATTAAAGAACTTAATGCTATTAACTTTAACGATCTAACGAAAACTACCATCTCGACTCTGAAAAAATGGCATCGACTTCCACTAAGTCTAATTGGTAGAATAAATTTAATCAAAATGAAAATCATACCCAAATATTTATATTTGTTTAGATCAATCCCTTTGATAATGAATAGGCTTTTTTTTAAACAATTAGATGGGATTTTTGGTAACTTCATCTGGGGGTATAAGAAGGCTAGGAGATCATTAAAGGTATTGAAAAATCAGATCGGGTCTGGCGGCCTTTATTTTCCTGATTTGAAATTATACTTTTGGGCATCATTTGTAAGACGCATACGGTCATTATTAAATATTGAGGATACGTTATTTTACCACTATTTATTGCTAAAAGGCGATTCTAACCAATTTTTACTTCACATAACAGACCCTAATTACTACAAACGGGTCAAGTTCAAGACCGCACGTGACATAATAAGAGTATGGAAGGATATTCTCGATTACTGCAAAACTAATATATATCACTCTCAGCTGATTCTGTGGAACAATCCTGGCCTACCGAGCATATTCAGCGATGGGGAATGCCGTAGATGGCAGCTGAGAGGCGTAACAGTTTTGGGTGATCTTTACAATTCTCAAGGCATACTAGACTTTCCCACTCTAAAACACCTATATGGTCTGTCTGAAATACATAGGTTTAAATATTTACAAATCTACGATTTTTTAGTGCGCAAAAATAAAATCAATAGCGTGTCGAGTGGTGGTATCTGGAATTGCTTAAATTCTAGGAAAGAGAAATCAATCATCAGCTCGACCTACAAATTTTTCATAGGCCTCAGACCTGACGACAGCGATATACTTGCTAATAAATGGAACTCCAAACTTGGAACAAATTTTACAGGAAAACATATAATTCAATCCTATACTAATATCCATAACTCTGTACGGTCATCTAGTTTACGACTTCAACAATACAGACCCACCTACATGCTTTACTATACGCCAGAAAAAAATTCGAAATGGCCCTCAAGCAATGCCTTGGGAGATAAAACCAAATGCCCGAAATGCGCTGAATATGCGGCAGATTTGGTACATATGCTGTTTTCGTGTCCAATGCTCGGGAAATATTGGGAAGAAGTGGGAAAAATTTTGGTTGCTAAAACCATTCTTAGCTCCCCTATAACGGCGCCTATGGCAATATTTGGCCTACATCTGACTAATCAACCACGCCCTGCATTGGCATCAATACTAATTTCATGTGCTAAATTAATCCTAGCAAGGGCCTGGATTAGCCTTAATATACCTAACGCTATGGAATGGTGGTATTTAGTCATTGAAATCAAAACAATGGAGTGTACTCTAGCAGAATTAAGAGGCATTCGGTCGCTAAAGAAATTTGAGAAAATTTGGGGGGACTTAGATTGAATTGAATGACCTAAAGACTAACGTCGACTGACAATTGGATGCTGCGGGTATATCTTAGCCTCTCTATTATGATATTTGATTTATAGATTTCTGTGTATGTATATGATATATTTGATGATGTGAAATAATTTTGAATGTATTGTTGTCTCGTACCAGGTGAAAATAAAATAAAAAAATATATTAAAAAAAAAAAAAAAAGGACACCACAATAGGTCAATAATGGATACCATTTAGCGAATGCGATCTTCTCAATACTGGTCGTTAATGAACTTACTGGGAATCAACTATTGGAACTGTATGTACGTATTTTTTAAACCTGATATTTTTATTCTTGCCTTCTTTATTAAATTATGTGATTTTATTGTATTTTCCAAACCCCTGCGACTGCTTGTAACTCCTTCCCACTTACCGCCATACCATAGTACCACCTCCTTCAACACCGCCACCTTCCCGGAGAGCTGGAAGCACGCCGAGCTCAGCGCCCTACTGAAGAAACCAACAGCGGACCCCACCGACCTCAAGAACTTCCGCCCCATCTCGCTCCTCCCTTTTCCTGCGAAAGTCATCGAGAAGATCGTCAACAGACAGCTGGCCGCCTTCCTCGAGACGAACGGATCCCTCGACCCCTCGCAGTCCGGTTTCAGAGCCAACCCCAGCACCAAGACCGCCCTGATCGCAGCCACCGACGACATCCGAGCCCTGCTCGACAACGGGGAAACAGCGGCACTCATCCTCCTGGACCTCTCCGCAGCGTTCGACACTGTCTGCCACCGCACCCTAGTTCAACGCCTCAGCAACATCGGCATCCAAGAGAAGGCACTGGAGTGGATCATCTCGTTCCTCACCGGAAGAACACAGAGAGTTCGCCTCCCCCCGTTTCGATCCGAGGCCACCGAAGTCATCTGCGGCGTACCACAAGAATCATCACTCAGCCCCACCCTCTTCAACGTCTACATGAGACCTCTTGCAGCCATCGCACGCCAACACAACCTCAACATCATCTCCTACGCCGACGACACCCAGCTGATCCTCTCCCTCACCAGGGACCCCGACACCGCCAGAACCAGCCTACACGAAGGGATGAAAGACGTCGCCGAGTGGATGAAGAACAGCCGCCTGAAACTGAACTCAGACAAGACGGAAGTCCTCTTCCTGGGACCATCGCCCTCCGCCTGGGACGACTCCTGGTGGCCTCCCGCCCTGGGCACCGCTCCCAAGCCAACAGACCACGCACGCAACCTGGGCTTCATCCTGGACTCTTCCCTCTCGATGACCAGACAAGTCAAGGCCGTCTCCTCCTCGTGCTTCAACACCCTACGCATGCTCCGCAAGATCTTCCGATGGATCCCGATCGAAACCAGGAAGACGGTCACCCAGGCACTCGTCACCAGCCGACTGGACTACGGAAACACCCTCTACGCCGGAACAACAGCCAAGCTACAGAGGAGACTCCAACGCATCCAGAACGCCTTCACCCGACTCATCCTGGACATCCCCCGACGCAGCCACATCTCCGGCCACCTGAGGGACCTGCACTGGCTCCCCGTCAACAAGAGAATCACGTTCAAGCTCCTCACCCACGCACACAAGTCTCTCCATGACCTGGGCCCCAAGTACCTCAACGACCGACTGACCTTCTACATGCCCACCCGCCAGCTACGATCTACTAGCCTCGCCCTTGCCGCCGTACCACGCATCCGAAGAGCCACCGCCGGAGGCAGATCCTTCTCCTACCTGGCAGCCAAGACCTGGAACTCCCTCCCCATCCACCTTCGACTGACCCAGGACCATCTCGCCTTCAGGAGACAACTCAAGACCTGGCTGTTCGAGCAATAGCGGACCCCTTCCCCCAAGCGCCTTGAGACCCTCACGGGTGAGTAGCGTGCTATACAAGTGTTATGATTGATTGATTGATTGATTTTAATGCATTATGTATTATGTATCTTTTATGGGAACATATTGCCGAAATAAAGATTTGTTGAATTGAATTGATTGAATGCGATCTTTGTTGTAGGTCTGGTTTTAATGATCCTGTAAGCGCGTTCGGTTTCACTTTCACCGCCGCTTGCACGGCGTCACATGCGTGCGAGCATTGCACGTTCAGTTTACTTTCACCGCTGCTAGCGTAGTTCCCCTTCGTGCGAGCATTGAGTGAGCGGGTATCCTTGGGAGGATCCGGCTCTCCTGCCCCCCACTTCCCCCACCCCCAGAACTCTGCCTGGGCGAGCAACTAAGACTGAAGTCCCTCTCATTCCTTTTCGCTTCACTAAATTGAAAGTTACTTCTATAGGGTAGATGAGTATTTAAAGATCTTTTTCGTCCCTGCTGTTTCCGTCTTGTAAAATGACTTCAGCCTTCGTCCGATGGGTCCTGGCGTGATGATTGTAAGGTGAGCAGGAGGGGTGGGTCTGCGTGACTTCTGACGCCGGGGCATGTCTCTGCGTTATCGGGTCTGCCACCGCGCGACTGGCATGGCTGGCATGTTTAGTTCATGAAGCCGTACACATGCTCTGTGCTGTACACCGAAGCATTAAGTAAAGGCAGCAAACAGCACTTTAAGAAGTGCAGTTAACGTCAATACAGGCAGTGAGACTCCCAGCACTTTTCTTTGAGGCATAATATGTAGAGGAAATATGTTTAGGAGCAGTGGGTCTCCGTTTAACCCCGACTGGCAATCACTTTCTGGGCCCCAAAGGTGCCAAAAAATGCTCAGCTACACAGTGAAGTAACTCTTTTTTTTAAATATATTTTTAATGTAATTAATTTTTAGTGTGGTGTAAAACCATTTGGGATTGGTCCCCCCTGGTCAGTACAAGTAGTGGCGGCTCTCCGGAGCTCCATGGATCACAGTTTGGCCCGTCCTTTGATTTTGGCTCATCTTTGACTCTAGCAGTGTTTATACCCATATTTATTGCTGCATTTACACAGCACTTTAAAGCTCTATTCCGGGCACTGAAGCACATTTCCTGCCCCATGAGGGGGTGCATGGTTGTCGCACAAGTGTTGTGATCCTTGGCCGTAAGTGCTTAGGTGTAGGGCCTGAATGACCAGAGAGTTGCTTTCATTTTGTCTTGGGGGCAGGGCCTAGCAGTGTAATGGAAGAGGTGTGAGAGAGGCACATATTATACACAGGGACGCCTATTCATTGCCCGCCTATTACTTTTAATTTATAGGATTTTTTAATATTCAACCTATGGGTGTCCTAGAGGTGGGAGGATGCCCACAGGTTAAGAAGGAGAAAGAATCGGAGTGTATGAGTGACAATATAAAGTCTGATCTCAGAAACGTCTGGCAGCGTCTGCGAATGTGACATTACACAGTTTCATCCCCGATCTGTCGGTGCTCCGAGGCCACTCTAGTAGCCTACGCTGGGATTTACCAAACAAGCATTTGCAATGCAATAGGACTCACATTTACGCGAGTTTAAGCTATTGGCATTGGAAATAACAATCCCTTTTATTTATTTGTTTTAACAAACCAAAACATAAATAAAAGGCATTGTCATTTACAATGCCAATAGCTCAAACTCAAGTAAATGCGAGACCTATTGCATTGCAAATGCTTGTTATGGTCTGTTGGGCCGGTTTTTACTAATAATTTCCCTGATATTAAAATTAATGTTTCCTGCAGCTAACTCAAATTCATGCAAACTCCCACAGCTTACAAAACACCCATGCAGCGTGTCTTTATAAGTTCAAAACTGCTCCAATTTACAAACATGGGCCACCTTTTTAGCTTTCTAATTTACTAATGGGGCCACTTTTATTTTGGTGCTGAGTCTATTTTTCTATCACAGTGTGACCCTAATTGTATGCTGGCAAATCATGTATGAACAGAACAATAATTTGCGACCCCTTGTGATTGGCTAATATTGCCAGGATGGAACTAAATAAATGTTTTTAATCTGTACAGTATGTTACCAGTTTTTCAATATGTCAGGGGGTAGCAGGGGGTAGGGCGGAAAGGCCCGAATATCTTGTTTTTGGTAAGACCTGTTAGGTTGATGCAACTGGCCCAGTGTGTTTAGAATGCATGATTTGTCAAAAACTAGAAACAAAATTCTACAACATAATAAGACTCCCTAACCAATATGTATAACAAAGCATCATTTGCCATTGATGATCTCCAGTTTCTTGAAGGCACACCCTAAATCATCTGTAAAGGGTATCGATTCCTGTTATGCAAAGACCACCCCACCAAACCTCTTCCTCCTGAGCTATACATTGCAGCACACAGGTAGTAGTGACTCAGCCTCTGTGGATGGCTGTGTCCCTCCCTGACTGCTTGAAGTGTTAACATGCTTTATCTGACCAAAGCAGAAGGCCTTTTAAAGGGCCAAATGTGAGGAGATGCATGGTGGTAAATAAAACGAAGGGTGCAAAGTTATTTTGAACATTACTCTTCATCCCCTTCCTTATCCTCTCATCACGAAATGAGGCATTCATGCCTCCACAGACACTTCTCTAAGCCCAAATTCCTGTAAAGACTATACTTAACACAAACCCCGCCTATCCCTCTTGCTATATATAGCATTGGCTTACCTGGAAACAGCCTGTAATATACCAAGCGTCATTGTGTTGTATTGTATATATTATTTGTAAAGCGCAATTGTCACTCCATAGGAGTATCTTGGCGCTATGCAAAAACATACATGATGCTCAAATGGATGCTGCTACCAAAAATGTGGATGGATTAGATAAGTAAAAGGCAGAGTGAGTCAGCGGCTCCAAAAATCCAGGTTTTCAAGGATTTTCTGAAGCAGAGTTTTTTTTTAAATTTATATTTTTAAATAATTTTATTTAAGCCAAAAGTAAGAAAATAATTACATAAATTACCTTAGAAGTGTAGACAAAACATAATTCTCTATTGTACACTAAATCATAATCGAGGAAAAGAGACAACAACTAAATCAAATATGGAGAAAAACAATCATGACCAAGGTTTTGGAAGAAACAATAAAAATTCCCCCCACCCCCCAAAAGAAAAGAAAAAAAAAATAGGTGAAAGCATTCATCATAGAGCCATGAGACAGAATATCGTGAGTGAGCAGTGCCCTGTTATTCCCAAAGAAGATCGGTCCAGATCCAATTAAATTTGAGCGAAGAGCACAGCCCTCTAGCTCTAGCCAAAGTGAGTTCCATCTCATAGACCTGTCTGAGTAATACCCATACATCATTAACACTAGGGCTGCCATTATCTACCCAGACTCTAGCGATACATAAACGGGCACATGCTATATTAATAGCTACCAACAGACTCATATCACCAGCCGTCTCGCTTCTAATCCCAAGGAATATTTATTTCTCAGTAAACTGGAAATTTGGGACGAGAAGTGAACTAAGAATACTGGAGACCCCACTCCAAAACCTGTCAAGCTTTGGACAGTCGGCAAACATGTGCTTGAGGTCTGCAGCATATAGATGGCACTTCAGACAAAATGATTTTTCGGAGCATTGGGAGGCCCACTCATATTTAACCTCAGGTGTGTAGTACAACATATATACTACCCAATGCTGTTGCAACTTTATATTGACCGATGTTACCCCTTGGTCTAATACACCCATGGGCTCCTGTATGTCTTCTACTGTTATTTCAGCCTATAGGACCCGACTTAATTTAGATGCGATCTGTAAACTGTCATCATTGGCGTTAGCCAGGAATTTCTGATAGGCTAAGCCGATAGCCCCTCGGCTGAAACGTGTGTATATTTCGACCAGTATTTCCGACAGGTTTGAAATTTTAATAGCTTTTTGACGCGCGTAAGTATTTAAAAAAATGTTTTCGCAAAAGACCAAACTCGTCTTTAAGCGCGGCAAAAGAGAGAACCCCCACGTCCATCATACAGTTGACCCAGCCGGGTAATACACTTACATTGCAAGTCTTTCCCAATACAGTCCTGGAATATATTAGGCAGCATAGGATTACCCCATAGAGCTGTGTATTGATGCAACACCGGAAGAGAGCATTGCTTACAAATGTCTAACCAAATCCGCGTTATGTCTTTAATTAACATAAACTTTACCCGCTTATAGTAGTTAGGATCAGAAGTTTTATATAGCATAAACCCCACCGATGGACCGCAGGCTAGCTGATAACATAGCAATGAAGCAGAGTTCTGACTAAATGAGGTGGAGATGGCAGGGGAGTGTATTCCATGCTTTTACCCCAAGAGCAGCTACTGATGTCATAATCATGACTTTATAATCATTTGAATTAAATACCCGAGCCGGGATGGAGGGATGTAATGATCAGTACTGGGAAATATGGACAGGACTCAGAGTAAGGACATTACTAGTAAGTACTCTAGGCATTAGATCAGTGTAAGCAGAGAGACATAAAAGTGATTTTTCTTCCTCTTTTAGTTGGCAGACACCATAAAACAGCGAAAAATGTGTTCAGCAGCTTTCATAGTAAACTGTGAACACGCCAAGGAGTCCCAACCAGGGACAGAGGCGGGATACAGAGAGGCGTTTGACCTTTGTTCTGAGGGTTCTTTGCCATTCCGGAAGCAGAAAGGCATTGGTTCAGATAAACGGGTTTTCTAAAAGGTCGCCTCAGTGTTCATGTGTTCGCTTCCGGTACAATCAGAGCAGTCTGTGACATTTTGTCAAGTTCAGTACTCTTGGCATGGAGAGGAGGGCGGTGTAATGTTTTCCGAAGTCATAATATTTTAGCAGCATTTGGTGCTAAAAATTAACCGTTGGCAAAGTCACCAGCCTGGGTTTTTGTACGTGGAAAATATGTTTATGTGCTGTGATAATGATGCTTGATATTGCGTCCACAGATATTTATCAGTCCCTGAGTCATAGAAAAGGCCTGCATTTGCAAATCATAGCTGCGCGCTTGTGATTTTTGTAGATTTACACGTTTTTATGGATTCACAGAATTTCCATGAGTATGCTATGGAAATCTGTTGAAATCATAGATTTCCAAACTTACTCATGATCCACACTCCGTTGGAAAGTGGATGACGAACTGTACAAAAGTGCCTATTTTTATAAAAATTCATAGTGAAAAACCTTTTAACCCACAAAGAAACCCCTTCTTCGCCACCTCGATTAGATGTGGTTATGTTCCTATTCATTTTTGTCCTGCAACGCGGCAGACTCCACCTTTTATCAACTATAACTATACAAGGATAGAAAACATTTGTTAATATCCACAAACTCATGTGTGCCGGTGCTTATCAATTTTTGCTGGGTTGTTGTTCGGGAATAGGCCTTTCCTGCACTTGATTGGAGTATTACTGCACTGAAAAATCCACAAAACTGGCGATTTTAAGCGCATGTAATTTGCCCATATATGTTCAAAAAGCTTTGTGAATATGGCACAGAATAGGAAACCTATCATTGTATATTTACCAATGTGAGTAGGATGGGAGATCTGCACTTCGCACCTTATAAGATGGCCGCAGCAGTGTAGGGGTCCATGGGTCGGGGGAGTTTTGCAGGTCTTTGGTACTAGTTACCTTAGCCTTCACTCTTCATCTTTAAGTGGTGGATACTCCTTTATATGATCATAAACAAAAGAGGAGGGACTGGGGCAATGTAAGGTCCAGCACTTGCGGCCCTAGATCAGCGGTAAACAAAAGGAGCGTGAAGTTCATGTGTAGGGGTCTAAGTCTACCAGAGTGAGTCAAAGGGAATGCTCCTTTTAGGAGCAAGGGCCTCACACACCACCAAGGGTGTCATACTTTATCATAGGGTAGCTCCTCGTTGGGCCGGCGCTGCAATGCCTAACAGGCCCCGCGCTTCAGCACTTTGCCGGAGTTCTTTTCTTTTTTCGATGTGAAGAGTGAGGGTGGATGACTAGTTGTGAGTAGAGTAGGAAGGGAGTGTGTGTTAAAACACTTTGCAGGAGTTCTTTTCTTTTTTCGATGCGAAGAGTGAGGGTGGATGACTAGTTGTGAGTAGAGTAGGAAGGGAGTGTGTGTTAAAAATGACTAGAGGGACTTAAACGGCTATTTTTATTCACTGGGCCCCTTTGTCATTGATAAAACCGTGGTTTGAGAAGGAGGTAGATATAATGGTCTCCTCTGGCTAAATATAGTGTGAGCCTGTTACAGTCCGGAGGGATCATGGCACTTCATCAGGACCAGTGAACCGTTATCTACTTACACAGGGATGCTCCGCACCGGCAGCGTGAGGGGTAAGTTGGCAGCCTGAACCAAGCGCCGAACACTGACCGTCGGAACGCTCATACAGCATCCGCCCTGATCGGTTCGACTGGGGCCTTCGCTCTACGGATCCCTGGTTTATCCCCAGAAGGTATACTACATACCTGTGTAAAGCATACAGGGAATGGTTTGTATATACTTTAAATGTGCATCCCTTTGTGAGTAGAGAAAGGTTCACCGGACCTGACGAAATGCTATGATCCCTCCGGACTGTAACAGGCTCACACTATATTTAGCCAGAGGACACCATTATATCTACCTTCTGCTCAAACCACATTTTTATCCATGACAAAGAGACCCAGCGAACAAAAATAGCCTTTTAGATCCCTCTAGTCATTTTTAACACACACTCCCTTCCTACTTTACTCACACCTAGTTAGCCATTCTCACTCCTCACATCAGCAAAAAGAAAAAAACTCTGGTAAAGTGCCCCGTTGTGGGGCCCGTTGGGCAGTGCAGCGCCGACCCAACGAGGAGCTGCCGGATGATGGAGAAACCCTTTCGGGTGTGTGAGGGCCCTTGCTCCTAAAAGGAGCACTCCCTGTGATTCACTCTGGTAGACCTAGACCCCTACAAAAAAACTTCACACTCCTTCTGTTTACTACTCCTATGTATGTCCAACATAGAACCTGATGGTTAAATTCCAATATTATGCCACAGTTTTGAACCATTTTCCTTTATCGCTCTGAGGTATTCTCCCAAATTGAAAGCGACTGCCATTTTGTTTTCATTCACCCATCAGGCTTGATACTCTCTTCATGTCATTTCCATATAATAGACCAACATTATGTACTTCTCTATTAATGAAGAACCTTTATTCTACTTTTAGTGACACACCCGCATTGTACATTTTTTAATTAATATTGGTTTTGATTTATGTCCTGATCTCTACCTTCAACAGTAGCTTCCTGTTGCTCATGCCACCTTTTATTCATTTTGAAAATTTTTAGTTTTAATGCTGCGTTTTGCTGAGATTCTTGGCGATTACACAATGTATTGTGACTGAAGGTGCACTTCTCTGAGAAGTAATAACATCAGGTTCTAATAATGCAGGGATGGAGGCCTGCGAGGGACAGCAGACTTCCATCCCTGCATTTGATTTCCCATTGAGAAACATTGTTTTTAAAAAGCAGCCTATGCCCATTAAAGGTAGCGGCACTGATTTTTTTTTATATAATGTTCCCCTTTTGCAAAGACTTCTTGGGGAGCAGGAAGTGGTCCTTAGGATGTATCAAGTCCCTGGCCAGCTTTCCTGATCAACGGGGAAACAGGTGACCAGGCCTAGTGGGGGAAGGTGGATGCAGAGACTTGTGAGTCTCTGACCTTTAAAGAAGATATCGAGAACGAAATCAAATTTATCAACAAGGTTAGAAGGAGGGGAAAAGAGAATACTACTGTAATCAGCTGTGGCCCGTGCAGGTAAGAGTGGTGAGGCATTGGGGCCCGGCGGGGTATCTCAACGGACAATGACGAGGGAAAATTAAATGGGATTTCGACAGACGAAGGACTATAAAAGAGGATGAAACTCTGAACAGAGAAGGTCCACTTCCATGATATTACTTTGTGGTCCTCAAGAATAGTTGTAGAGGTGACCACGTGAGTCAGGAAGGAGAGTAGGCATCTGAACGGTGCCCCATTGTCTCTCTGGGTGCTGATCGGATCCAAAGGCACGCGAAGAAAGGGAGCGGTCTCTTTGAAAGAGATAGCGGCTGGCACTCACTGGATGAAGCCTATTGATGCAACATCCTGGGCGGGTCTTTTGTATCACTGCTCTGTCCACTTTGAGCGTTCTGTTGCCATCACTTCTGTTGTGTTTGGACCAAACAAAGGATATAAACTCAGAAACACATTTTACTGCCATTGCTGATAAATGTTTTTATCAGTTGCAGAACAAAGACTTACAAGCTGCTGTTTCTTGATTCTGTGAACTTATAAAAACAATGTTAACACGCATTAACATTTAGAGACTGTGTAGGATGTGGACTTAACCTGTGCATACCACTGAGGGCATTTAAATCAGTCAATCTGGTCGCACAAAACCATAGGTACATGGGTACCCTGTTGTAATCACCACTCCAAAATCAAAACATGCCCAAATCTTGACCCCAAAATTATGACAGCAAAAATGTCGACATGCATTTAGTAATAATATATACAATTTCGACAGGGTACGTGCCATACAAGTCTGAATGTAGAACACTAAGTTAACCAATGACAACATTTTGGTATGTCAATATAAAATATACATTCCGTTGTGCTGTTGTGATCTTGGGGTAGATATTATGACCCGTTTAATGTAAATATTATAAGGATTCAGCAGCAAGGCTCCAGTGGTCTTTGCACCTCTTAAATAGCTGAAATAAAATATAAAAGAAAACCTAAACTAATTTGTACTCGGCAATGAGTGATTTGAAGTTCATGGATTCTAAAGAGATAAATAGGAGATAAATGCACACAATATTGTTAAGGTATTGACTCTTTAAACCCAAACTTTTACTTATTTTCCGAAAAATTGTAATAGTTTATATATTCGTAAAGATCTTTTGAGTTACAGTTGCAGTTCAGGGAGTATGCGCCACATCTTTTCATATTTTGATGTATTTAAGGAATTGTGCTCAAGATTTTTAAACGTTTGAAGAGTGGTAATACTCAAAGGGCTGATATATCTTTCTCAGGTGGCAAAACAGTTGCTGTTTTTGCACAGCGTCTGGTTTTCAATATCAGAATACTTTTTGAGCTGTGACGGATGTCCTAATCTATTGTTGCGCAAAGTGAACATTCTGTAGGATTTGAAGAACGCGGCTCAGTAATATTAGCAATTCAAAATTATGTTTTCAAATCCTACCGAATAGGCTTAGACTGGAAGACCTGAGGCCTGCGAGGGAGATCCGATGTGCATTCCTGCATTTTCATTTGCAAAATATTATTTATTGCTGTCCCCCTCCCTAAAAAGGACTGGGGCTGCAGTCCATCCCCCAACACAAAAATAGGGATAAAGCAAAGGTCCCTGAACTTCTGTATACACCTCCCGGTGTTCAAGCCACATCTATAGAGTGGAAGCTGCCCTTCATGGACAGTTTCCACCATACAAATACCATACAATCCTGTCTGTTGAATCAGTATGTCATCATTG
Organism: Lissotriton helveticus; assembly: GCF_964261635.1. Classification (NCBI taxonomy): domain Eukaryota; kingdom Metazoa; phylum Chordata; class Amphibia; order Caudata; family Salamandridae; genus Lissotriton; species Lissotriton helveticus. The sequence goes on along the minus strand of NC_136072.1, from coordinate 534,743,797 downwards.
GTCTACAACCATAGTCCCAAAGCATCAATTCAATTCATTGCCATTATTAAGATATGGGTGCCCATTCCATGCCCTCATCTTCCAAATCACAAGGAGTTGCACTGTGTACATTGTGTGTTGTAAAGACATTTGCAATTTGTAAGTACCTTTGTACAATGCGATTAATGCCTTTGGTGTGGCAAAGCCTGAGATTTTTTAAATCATAAGCTTTGTGTTCACAAAACCCTGTAATACATCAGGTTCAAAATGTCTTGTTCCGAAGGCCAGTGGCCATTATGAGATCACTGTAATGGTCTTTTGGGGGACTCACCTGCAGCAGGTTGGAGTACTATGCCCCAGTGCTACCTTCACTAGTCTCCGCACCTACCCTATTACCTGTCCTGGTGGGTTGGGGCTTCTGGTGACAACTGGACTCATGCCATCAGGTCCCCTGAATGCTGAAGCCTCTCACTCTAGGCACGGCTATGGGCAGGGTGGAATGGATGGAGCTGACCTGCTCCTGCTCCTGCCATTCTTGGCGATGGAGTGGGCTGTCTCAGGCTCAGTCTTGTGCACAGCAGTGCTTGTGCAAATGTGTGAACGGCGCAAGTGACTAGTGAGATAAAGAGAGACACCTTAACTTGGCCCAGGATAATTTGCTTGAACTCATTGTTCCTACAGCCAATGTCTTCTCATGTGACGTTGCCCTTCTTTACCGCATTGTGTGTCCCCTTTCGTAGCCCATTATATTCATGCTTATCGTATTATCTCCTTGACTCTCTGGTTTGGGAAACAAACGAGTATTCCTACTTAATGTAAATTTTGGATCTATGCTCTTCTTTTCCGCAGTGTGTATCCCATCCGTAGTCTGTTACATTCCCATTTAGATTCATCTGCTTGGGACTTTTGCGATTATTTGTCTGTACTTACGCATGTATTCCTGTTGTGTAATCTTTTCCTGTTGGTGATATTGGATTCATGTCCTTCCTTCCTTCCTTCCTTTGTAAAGCGCTCTGATATCCTGCGGGATCTTGTTTGCGCTATATAAAACTTTATAAATAAAATAAATAAATAAGATCCGGGTCCTGCCATAAATGAAAAACTTCCCAGCTATCGTAACGGAAAGTTTCAATTCTATTAAGGACTCGGAGGTGAGGATTAACCCACCCTCGCATACGTGATAGCCCACCCGGGTTCTTGGATCTAATAAGAGCGTAAGTAAAGTGTTTCAGATATCTTTAGGGTGATTTCTGCTGTATGGTATGCTTATAACTTGATTCCTGGTCTAGTGTGCGCAGTTCTTGATTCCTGGTATAACCTCACTGTATTTTTATGCTTGGCACATTTGCTCACTGGAATTTCACTTGTTGTTGACTTTGGGAGCTGTTTCTTAGGTTTCACCAGTGCTCTCTATATTGCAGGAACAGATTCTTTAAAACAGGACTGAGGAGCTTCCGCTGTCGGCTTGGTCACAGCAAGAATGAGGGCAACAGACAAGGGACAAGAAGACTTATACAGCATGATGGTCCCTGATTGGCTATTGGACTGATTTTTGATGAACTTCAGTTTCTTCCCAGGGTGTTATGGAAAATGAAGTTTTGTTTATCATTGTGGTTACTGTTTAGCATGGCTGCTGTGCCATTAAATGAAGAAAGGACAGGTGGAAGACAGCAGTGATAAGGGGCTCATGCGATTGGTTTAGGTTGCTCAAGGGGCGTCCAGTATGTGATAGGTTTTATTTCAGTAAACAGGTACAAGGCGAGCCGTTTCAATAGGCGTGAAGGGGGCGGGGTAAGACTCACCACCCACCACTGCAGGCTGGGAAAAATTACCCCCTGGACAAGTCAGCTCAGAAGGAAGAGGCCCGACCAGTGTTCACAGCCCAATGGCCAACGTGGAGGACAGAATTATGATTTAGGACTGCAGTAAACGTTTCTCTATGGTGCATGGGTGAGGCAGTGGTGCTGATGAAGCAAAGCTTCGCATTTGCGACTTGCTTTTGTCATGAACCTCGTTCATGTGTAATAACGTAATAATTGTACGTCTTACTAACGTTTTACTTTATGTTTAAACCGAGGTTCCCCGAAGCTTGCCTATGTGTTTTACTAAAATAATTAATTCGAGTCTTTAAAATGGCCGCTGCTTTGAAATAGTGTCTGCGCATGCGTCAGTCACACTCACGTGTCCTGACGTGTTTGCAGGTTTGGAGGGAAATAGTTGCGCATGCGTAATACATAGCTTTGCCAGTAACGTGGTACTGCTCGTGCCACTGCTCTTGTACTTGTTTATATGTAGCTAACATTTACACTGCATAAGTATATTTCTTAGTGATAAGTTGAAAGTACAAACCCTGTGATGTGTTTTCATAACGTTATTTCTATGTATTAATTTGTTCTCGCTTACTTTTCATGTACCGCGGGGAATGGGGGTCTGACTGAGCCGAAAGCCATCTTGGAGGGTACTTGTGCGCAGACTCGCCGAAAGTCATCTCGGCATTGAATTGCTGCCAAGGAAGGTTGATGCCAGAAGCCACCCTAGGAAGCAGCACCTTAGCCCCGCAGCATCTCGATATTGTTCTATTATGTTGCAAAAATGTATTCTTTGCCTGTATTCTGCGCAGTTTCTCATGGGAACCCCAATCTTGCTAGGCGGTGCCCTGAGATGTAAATAAGGCCTCCAAATAGTGTATTCTGATTGGCGTGTTACCCAAATCCTATCTTAGGACCAATCCAAATTGAGGGATTCTGACACTTTGCAACATTGGGGGGTGGTACACCGTCCCCAAACTGTATATCTACCCTGGGTTCACCTAGGGAAATTGTCCGACTTGTCTGGTTTAGCTGACCTGTCACTGACCCATCGCACTCAATAGGTGACTGAAGATACAGAGCACTGCGGAGTACTCTGTCCGAAATACACCATAGACTAAGGTTTTACTGAACCTTAAAGTGCTGGCGAAGCACTTTGCTGGGAGTTCGCTGACCCAATCGGGGTCTTGATCGATAGCTGCAGAGAGGGTGGAGCGCAGGCGTTGCTTCCAAACTGCGGGTGCGGTCCTGTCCTGAGGGGTTCCTGTCCTGAGGTCCTGTCCTGATTCCTAATCTGAGGGTATCCTGTCCTTTCCTGGGTGTCCATTCTGCATCTGCTGTCCATTGAGGGGTATCCTTCCTTGAGGGTTTCCTGTCCTTAACTGACCCGTGGCCAGGGTTTGGTTTCCACACCAGTCTAGGTAAATATTGCTCTAAATTCTTAAAACTTGCACCTTTCTATTTTTCTGTCCTTTGCTTTAATAAAGACATACCTTTGCATATGTTGATTTTTCCATGCTTTGCCGCAAACTATTGAATCATAAAGTCATTTGCATATTTTCATAACGTTTTCCCATGTTACCCTACCTGTTAGAAATCATATTTTGCATTGCAGTTTGTCATTTTCTGATATGGTCTAGAACGGCCTTACTTACATTTTCCAAAGAACTTTTGCCCTAAGTGCATAGCGTTTCCTGTTGCATCCCATATTAGCATTTCCATGATTACCCTGACTTTATTTCTCTATAGTTATGTACTATTCATTATCTTGATTATCGATTGTCTTATTCTTGTAAATCTCATGCTAGAAGAAAACGAACTTTAGATAAAGATTTTAAAACTTCCAGTTGTCCGTGGTCATTTACAACAGTATTGAATGTCATTTTGGGTTGGTATTTTGCTGCCTTTCCTTTTACAGCTAGCTCCCTGATCCGTTGAGGTCATAGGTACCCGTGTCGGTGGATGGTAAGTCGGGTACACTGAGTAATTACAGTAGGGAATTCACACAAATTGGTAGCAGCCCGTGAAGTCACCCTGTCAATGAATATTGTGAATTGAAAGTATATGGGCCCGAAGCCGGAAACGGCGAAATTATTGGCTGGGTGACCTCGCGCGCTCTATCAGTTTTTCTGGCTAGCAGAGGATGGTTAGGGACTAGTTGAAGGTTAGGCAGGATTAGTTAGGCTAGCTAAGTCGGTAGCTGCTAGCACATTAATGCTGCTACACGAGCGGCCATTCCGAGGGAACTGATCACTCTCTTGAAAGGTGTTGCTTTTTGAAATTCATGAATTGTTTTATCATTGTTATTCTTGTGCTTATATTGTTATATGTATTAATCCATGCGTTTGTAAACCGTATCGTTCAGTGTTGTCCGAACTCCCCGGGGAATTGAAAAGGCAAGTGGTGAATAGAATCCATTGCCTTGAGGTCGCAGGCTTAAGGAAGGTTAGGTGCAGGTTAGGATAACCGGGAAGCACTAACTAGGGTTTTTTCTGAATACGTGTGTGAATAAATGTCAGTAACGAGGTTCATTGGCAAAATTCCCATAGTGGCGTAACCTAGTAAGAGTCACATCGGAAGAGTAGCAGGTTCCTCGGAGCTTGGGTGAAAGCAGAGGGGTCCGCTGGGAAACCTTAGACTCTGATATATCCCGGAGAAGTGGATGAGTTTAGGGGAATAACAGGTTCACCGATGCTAGAGTGAAGGGTAGGCGGAAGAGATCTACCTGCAGCGCGTGAAAAGTAAATGGAAGTAGTTTACTTGCAGTAACAGAAATCTTTCCTGTCTAGACACTTGAGCACTGTGGCGAATGTGTATTCGTTGTAAAATAACCAAGCACTAGCACTTTAGAAAGAAAGAAAGTTTCCGTTACCTTGTGAAGGGAGGGAGTCAGCCGCGAAGCGTCTCTGACGTCACTCCGTGCCGCGCTGGGATTGGTAGAAGCAGCGGGCGGGTAGCGGGGCTGGAATTGTAAAGGAGGGGTGAAACGCCGGAGCGTGAGGACAGTCTCACGAAGGGGCCGCGCACCCATTGGTCGAAACTATTTTGAACGCGTGCACCCATTGGTCGCACGAAATTGCAAAACGCGTTCTGATTAGAGGTGACATTGTAAACAGAGTTAAGCGGAGAAATCGTATGTGGCACTCGTATTGTCCAGAGACTAGACCCGATCCAAGAAGCCAAGGGTTTGAAAGGGATCAGTGGAAAGTCAATAGATACGATATTATGTACGGGACTAAGAGAAAGATGTCCCTTGTAAATAGGGTAAAGAATTATTTCAAAACGGACAAACCGATTAAATCCAGAGAGGGCGTTATTGTCCCGCCCCCGAACACTCCCGCCTCGTTCATGATGTTTGACCGAGGGTACAATACCTGTGTGTGGTTGGAAAATTGGGTAAAGTACACAAAAGATGACGGAATATTGGCTTTTCCGTTAGACGGTACTTTCAATGGCAGGATTTTATTTAATTTGAGAACCCGAATGAATGAATTGCATCCCAGACCGAGATTAACGCAGTATGAGGCATTAGAGGAATGGGAAATTGAGGCTTTCGAAAGAGAGAAACCCCGAATGGACAAAGGTCTGACCAAGTGGTACCCAAGGCTGAAACAAGAGACCAGGGATAAAAAGATGAAACAGTGGAGACAGAGCATGATTGTTGAGGGTCTGTTTCCCATGATGCCAGCAGGTACCCCTTCTGCGGGAGAGAAAAGGACAGAAAAGAGTAAGCATTGGGGAGCGCTTGGAGAGTCAGACGATGAATTGTTAGATGACATCTTTACGAGAAGTCTGCACCCTTATGATGAGGGAGCCCGACTTTCCAGTACAGGAGGGAATCCCCAGCGTCCATCTATTAAGGAGGAGGACAGATCCCTAAGTAGGGGGGGAGGTGGTCAAGTACTGCCCTATTTTGAGAATCCTGGACCCGCGGAGGTACGAGATATATATCCTAGAGTGCCCGTGAGCCCGGAGGAAAAATATTCCCGTGAAAGAGCCTTTTTCCCCGGACCTCTTTATGAAAACGAAGAAAAGACATTAAGTTCAGGAATGCCCTTTTTGCAGCCTCCATATGGGGAGGAGCGCAGGTCATTTGGCACAGGAACTTTGTTCCCAAAACCAAATTATGGTGGAGGACCAAGTGAAACGCATCCTACTGCCCCGAGTCTTACCCCTCACCTGACCCCACAGATGATACCTGACCGGACATTAGGAAGAGTACTAGATGAAAGGGAGCAAGAGGCCCTAGCTAGACAGAGGACAGAAATAATTCAGAAAATCTCCCAGTTAAATGCCAGTCCTGAGGCTTTGACTATTCCGGTAACAATCGGACCAGTGGTTCCGTTGTATGGGAATAATCAAGGAAGTCCAAACCCTCCAGTTATGAACCCAATCATGGCCCCGCCGAGGCAGGAGCCCCTACTGATAGATGATCAGTCCAGTGAGTGCGAGTCTGAGGTTGTGTTTTTGGACCTGCCAAACAAACAGACCGGGAAGGGAGTGCAGAAGAGGCATAATCCTTTTAATGCGAAAGAAATTAAATTAGAATCAACGTCAGGTACTAGGAGTGTTTCTCTGGTAACTCCGGAGGAAATTGAAAATTGGAGTCGTGAATTAGAAAAACAGACTCCGCAAACGAAACCTTTAGACCTCTACAAACTGAGGGTAGAAATAGAGGAATTAATGGCAGGAAATGTGGGATTGGACAGATTAAATACCTACTCTGAAGAAGAGTTGCTGTTTATGTGTAAAAGCCTTACCAGAAGTACTAGGGTGCTCCACGAAAAGTTGACAGACACTGCAGCTAGTATGGGGGTAGATATTTCCCGATCCAAGCCCTTACAAAAGCCTTACAGAGCTGAATTCTCAGACAAAGATATAGAGAACTTGAATGTGTCAGGGAAAAAGTTGCAGATTAAAGAATTGCTTGCAGTTTTGCAAAAATGGGGAGACGTGGAAAAGTGGAGAAGCAGGTGGGCACGAAAGAAAGATGAGGCTCGATCCAGACAAGCCACCCCTGAGTTCCCTTTGAGAGAAGTAGACAAGCCTGAACAGTTATGCCCCATGCGTGAAGTGCCAGGTGGGAGGTATGTGCACGTTCCATGGTCCAGACAGGATATTGTGTCCTTTACTAACGATTTCCCGAAATTGCGCGAAAAGCCAGTTGACTGGTACCGGCAGGTGGAAAGGTTCGTAAAGGTGCAAAAATGCCTGTGGAAAGACCTGGACGGATTTTTCGATATTGTGGTCCCGGTAGATCTATGGACCGAGTGTAAAATAGCCATAGGCTGGCCTAGTGAGGAGTACCCGAGGGACTCTAACACAGGGGAGCCGTCGATTGAAGTGATGAAAAAATACGAACAAGTAATGCTGCATTTGAAAAATAAGGTGCCCGCAAAAGAAACTGATTGGACCAGGATAGATAGAACTACACAGGAGAGAGACGAGACAGTGCACTCCTATTATGAAAGGCTGTTGCAGGTGTTTAAAACATACAGTGGTATAGATAACATCGAGATGAAGGCTATGACGCATTTCATTTATAGGTTTGTAAACGGTTTAAGGCCTGAAATTTGTCAGTGGATAAAGGATAACAAAATTTGTTGGCACTCCAAAAAGATAGACGAGGTCCTGCGGTACGCAAAGTACTGCGAGGACGAGATGGCAGAAAAGAAAAAGGCCCTCAAAGAGAAGGTTATGTGGGCTCAAGTGAAGCTCGCAGAACAGCAGGAAAAACAATTGAGTAACATGGCCAAAAACACTCAGAACCAAGGTCCTGAGGGTGGGGGAGGAGGCAAGCCCCGGCCCAAAATGAGCAGGGAAGAGGCTATGAAGAAATTTCCTTGTCACCAGTGCGGAGAAATTGGACACTGGCGTAACGAGTGTCCTTATTTGCCTGACGATAACCCCAAAACACCTGATTTAACTCCACAGACGCAGAAAGAAAGACCAGGAAAGACTCAACCACAGGTAAAAACGGTTCAGGTGCCCCGAGCTCCAAAGCAAGTACATAGGGGAAAAGCGACAGAGGGTGATGAGATAGAAGTCTGGGAAAGCAATGAGAACAGAAATGCAGCAACTTCGCAGTATTTGTTGAATGATACCTTCCTTTGTGATGACCAGTACTGACGGAGCCTGAGAGGGGAGGACGAGGAGTGCGTACTTGGCGCCTCCTTGCCGGTAGACCAGTCCGGACCATACATTGAAGGAAAGGTTGACGGAAATGATGTCACTTTTCTGTTGGACACTGGCGCTACCCGTTCTACTGTAAGAACAGTGGACGTTCCAAACCTACCCCTCTCGGGAGAAGCCATCCAAGTAGTGGGTGTATCTAATCAATTGATTAGTACTCCTGTTACCAAGCCCATGGAGATCTCAATTGGAAACTTTAAGGAAATGCATAGATTTGTCGTTTGCGACACCAGTCCCGTGAACTTACTGGGACGTGATTTGCTGTGCAAAATGAATTGTACCATCTTTTGCACACCAAAGGGTGTTGAAATTCAGACCCCAGATGAAGACGGCATTTATAAATTAATGTTAATCAGACCTGACTCAGAAATTAAACGAATGACCATGCAGGATTTGCCCAAAGAACTCCAAGAAGCAGTGAAGCCAGAAGTATGGGACTTTACTGGGAAAGATGTAGGGTTAATGAAAAACGTAGACCCCATACAGATAGCAATAAAGGACAATGCTGTATACCCCAATACTAAACCCTACAGAATGAATGCAGAAGTGAGAGCAGGTGTCACTCTGGAAATACAGAAATTGTTAGAAGGAAACATCATACAGGAGGTATTGAGTAGCCCATGTAACTCACCGATTATGGCCATCAAGAAGCCTAGTGGCAAGTACAGAGTAGTGCAGGACCTACGAAAAGTAAACAAGAAAGTGGTCCCCTGCTGCCCTATTGTCCCGAACCCAGCAGTGATTCTGTATCAGATTCCCTGGGATGCTGAGTGGTTCACTGTGATAGACCTATGTCATGCATTCTTTTCCATTCCCTTGCATCCAGATAGCAAATTTCTTTTCTCATTTGCCTTCAATGGTCACGTGTATGTCTGGAACAGGGTCCCTCAAGGGTACACAGAGAGCCCCTCTATCTTTAATCAGATCTTGAAAAAATGTTTGGAAACTTTGGTCTTACCTGGGAACTCTGTCCTAGTGCAATACATAGACGACCTCTTGGTGGCGTCTAAAAGTCATAGGGATTGTGTGATTGACACCATTGCCCTACTGAATCACCTGAGCGAGAAGGGACATAAAGTGGCCCCTGCCAAATTACAGTTTTGTGCAAAATCAGTGAAATATCTGGGGCACCAGATAGAGAAAGGTGTCAGAAAAGTGACATCAGAAAGAGTGAGAATAATTCAAAAGATGCAGTTACCCCGTACTCAGAAAGAGATCAGAATGTTCCTGGGAGTGATAGGATACTGCAGGCAGTGGATTCTGGGATTTGCAGTCCTAGCTAGGCCCTTGATTAAAATGACCAAGAGAGGAACACCAGAGATTGTAGAATGGGATGATGAAAGCTTAACAGCCTTCACAAAATTGCGAGATTGTCTGTGTACAGCCCCTGCGTTGGGAATGCCAGACTATTCCAAAGAATTTGCCCTATTTTGTGACACTCGCGATAATTGCGCATTGTCAGTCCTGACACAAGATCATGGCACGACCAGAAGGCCTGTGGCATATTTTTCTGCCACCCTGGATCCAGTGGCTGCTGGATTACCAGGTTGTCTGAAAGCAGTAGCAGCTGCCTGCGCAAGTTTAGAGCAGAGTGAGTCCATTGTCATGGGACATCCTGTAACTGTGTATGTTCCACATGGAGTAGTAATTTTACTGACCCGAACAAAAACTCAGTATCTCACCCCTAGTCGGCTGACTAAATACGAGAGGATTCTTGTGGGTGCTGCAAATGTAAACATTGTTAGGTGCAGTATTCTGAACCCTGCCACCTTGCTCCCAGACCCAATGGATATGGAAGGTGGGGTGGAGGATGAGCATGATTGCATTGATTTAACAGAATTCAACACCAAGCCACGTCCAGACATTAAAGAAACACCATTGCCTGTGCATGACAAGGAATTATTTGTGGATGGTTCATGTCTAAGACATGAACAAGGAGGCCTGAGTGCTGCCTATGCGGTAGTCTCCTTAACCAAAATTGAAGAAGCAGGTTATCTATTTGACGTAAAGTCTGCACAAGTAGCCGAATTGATAGCTATGATAAAAGCTTGCAAAATTGGGAAAAACCTACGCATAACAGTGTATACTGACAGTCAGTACTGTTATGGGGTTGTGCATGACTTTGGCCAGTTGTGGCTACAGAGGGAGTTCCTGACTTCATCAGGTACCCCTATTCGAAATGGAAAGGTTGTACAAGACCTTTTAGAGGCAATCCAGTTACCAAAGGAACTGGCAGTGGTAAAGTGTGTCGCTCATAAAAAAGACATGGACACTGTATCACTGGGAAATGATTTTGCTGATCGAGTGGCCCAATGGTGCGCCAGAGATCGGTATATCGTAAATCCAAAACGAGGGGGGCCAGGAACCAGCTGCCAACTTCAGGTGTTTGAAGAAGTGCCTACATGGGATGAAGTGAAAGAGTGGCAGCAGGCGGCACCTTGGCAAGAGAGAGAGAAGTGGAAGGAGGATGGGTGTAGACCAAGACGTGTGGATGGTGTCATCTTAGGTCCAACTGGTATGCCTGTGTTACCTAGACACTTACTTAGCACAATGGCGAGATTGATACATGAAGGATCACACATTGGAAGGGACGCCATGATTCTAGTGTTCCAACAGACTTGGTACAGTAAAAAGTTCAGGAAAGTAGCAGAGTCCCTCTGCCAGAGGTGCCTGTCATGTCAAAAGATGAACCCAGGCAAGAAAACTGTGGTGGAACTGGGAAAAATTGGGAGGTCAGGGGGTCCCTTCGTGAGAATACAGGTTGATTTCATCACCATGCCCCGTTGTGAAGGGAAACGATATGTCCTTGTCATGGTCTGTTTATTTTCGAAGTGGGTGGAGGCTTTCCCTACTCCCCAAAATGACGCAAAAACAGTAGCTAAGTGTTTACTAAAAGAACTGATACCTAGGTTCGGGGTTCCAGTCACTATTGAATCAGATCAAGGCTCACATTTTCAGAATGAGGTGATCGCCGAACTCTGTAAGGCCTTTGGAATATCACAAAAGCTTCACTGTGCATACCGTCCAGAGGCTTCTGGAATAGTGGAACAAATAAATGGAACTATCAAAAACAGACTAGCAAAACTGTGTGATGCATCTAGGATGACCTGGGTGAAGGCCCTGCCCCTGGTCCTGATGGGACTCAGAAGTGTTCCTGACCGCAAGACAGGCTTAAGTCCCCATGAAATCATAATGGGAAGAGTGATGAGACAAGCATGGGTACCAGGAAGCAAACTGTTGAGTATTACTGATGATTTGGTACTTGAATACTGCAAGAGATTGGGTGACCAAGTGCGTTCTATCTCTCGCCAGATCGGAAAAGACGCCATCCTCAATCCAACGACTCCTCTCCACAAACTGGTCCCGGGAGACTGGGTCAAGATAAAGAAGCATACTCGGAAGAGCTGCCTGGAGCCAAGGTGGGGAGAGAAACGTCAGGTGATCCTGGTAACTACCACAGCAGTAAAGTGTGCAGGGGTTCCACGTTGGATACACGCCAGCCACACCCAGAAGGTATTGCCTGACGAAGAGCCTGGAGAAGAAGGGCGTCCAGCAGAGGACTCTGCAGGAGCCAGACCAGAAGTAGCTGACGACGTACAGCCCAGTACCATTCGAGCTGCAGAATCAGCAGACGTTGGCCCAAGAATAGTTGATAACGAACTACCAAGAGCCCAGCCTGCTGAAGGGGTCCAAGAAGCTGAGCCAGAAGTAGCTGAAGACGAGCTGCCGAGCATATGGCCAGAGGAGTGGATACCATTGATTGATCTCACTGAAGACCCCATTCGAACAAGTGAGCGACTTTGGGAAGGTAGAGAGTGGAATAGAGAGGAAAAGGAAGGCACAGGCGAAGAACCTCAGGATCTTGAGATTCACATCAAAACTGAGGAAGGAGAAGGTCAGACAGGGACAGAGCAAGTGATTGATACAGAACAAGTGAAGGATACAGAGCAGGTGATTGATACTCCTCCACTGACTCCTGATGTCGGGAAGGGACAGACTAGACATAGCGTAATAGTTCGAGCAGAATAAAATCAAGAGATCGAAGTGCTTGAACAGGATCAGATAGGATTAGAAGAACGTGTTCAGGAAACAGAAACAGAGACATTTGAAAAGCAAAAACAAAATTCTCCTGAACCAGGCCAGATTAGTAACCAGGCAGAAGAAATAGATGCTAGCCCTGGAAATAGTCAGATAGAGGAGGAAGAAACTGAAACAGAATTGCCACAAACTAATGAAAACAAAAGGGCAAGAGAAGAAAACGAAGTCTCGGTACCAACCAAAAGACTTAAGAAAAGAAAACACATTGAACCTGGATACATAAAGAAATTGAGACTGAGAATAAAAACAGTAGAGGAAAAACGTGCAGAAGAAAGGAGAAGTGCTCGCATAGCAGAACAGCCAGAAGATACTTCCAAGAGAAGGAGTGATCGAATAAAAAGACAAAATAAAAAGTACAAGTCTCCTGAATGGACGCTTGTTTTGGAGGAATTTGAAGATCTTGATATAACTGACGAGAGCGACGGAGAACCCGTCCCTGAGTACTCTGCCGAAGAAGAAGACGAGCCTCCGTGAATTTGCACAAAGTAAGCTACTGGTGTAAAGACACAAAGAGGGGTCGAGAAACTTCTTCTGAGCCAAAATGTCTGATTCAAACGTGAATGGTAGACCTAGTTGCAGTCGTTGCAAAACATGCTGCAAGGTATGTGTATGTAGTATAGTTATACTGATATTACTCTGGATAGGACTAACAGTTTTCATTCCTTTTGCGGTGAGCAAAAATACTAATATTGTCCCTACTGAAATTGTAAATACTGACAGTGAGGAGCTGACAACACAAAGTGTAGCAAGACATGAGAGAGCACTGAGACAAACAAAACAAGACTTAGAAGCATCAGATGAGGGAGGACTACATTATCATGGAATTAAGAACAGAACGCATTTAAATGTTTTCGCAAACTTGTTAATACACTATGTAGAGACTATGGAAATTGAAGATTGCTATGTCTGCATGAAGCTACCTACCTCTGTAGCTGAAGGCGTGACATACCATCACTTGCCTCTGACATATGGAATTTCTTGTAGCATTTTAGCTAGTTTATTTTACAAAAGAGGACCGTTACAGTACTATTACTCAAACAGTGACGTGATCTTTTCTGAACTTCCTATACGTGGGAACTTGAATCCTGTACATACCAAAAGTGACGTTACTCGCTATATGGGCGAATATTTTCTGACTATAGGTAATATCGACCTAGGTGACGCACACAGAGATAACTTGACTTGTTCTCTGCGTGAGCAGGAAAAGATGTTCCTGAACATGGCAGAGAAAAGGAGAATAAAAAGAAAAAGAAAGGCAGATGACGAGACACAGAAAAGGCCAAAGTGGGCTGAGAACATGGAAGGCACCTCAAATGGTGGAGCGGGTCCTGCTCTGTTGCTGGATTTTGAAAAGAAAGGCAAGCTATGTCTTCATCGCGAGAAGACTAGCTATTATAATAAAATTTTCATTGGTTCCAGTGAATGCGAACATAATTACAAGGTAATTGGAGGTTGGGGTTTCAAAAATGGGTCAGAGCCTGTGTTTCCTGGAATTTATTATATTTGTGGGGACAAGGCTTATTTCAAATTGCCGGATCACTGGTATGGAAGCTGCTACTTTGGCATTGTCTTCCCGAAAATATACCATGTGAACAAAGTTGCTGGAAGCAGTGAAAATACTAATGGCTTAGTGCGTAGTAAAAGAGAAAGCATAGGTGAAATAATGGGTAGTATTTTCAGTGCACTGATACCTGGAGTGGGAGTGGTTCTGAACACTCACAGAATTTGTAAATTGTCCACTATAGTGGATGCGTTGTCTACTGACACAGCTCATGGATTCCTGCTGGTCAATACCGAAATGGTTGCGATCAGATCAATGGTTTTGCAGAACAGACTTGCTCTTGATACCTTATTAGCAAAGGAGGGCGGAGTCTGCCGGATGTTGAAGGCGCAACATTGTTGCACTTTTATTCCGGACAAAAGTGTGCAGCTCAAAAGATACGTGAAAAACATTACTAATTTGGAAAGGGAACTCAAACCACTCGAAGTTGACAGTGCCTGGAAGAGACTGGTAGATGGTCTCTCAAATGTAGGTCATTGGTTTGCTAGCTTAGGTAAAAGCTTATTGTTTAAGATACTGATGCCAATTGGAATTATAGGTCTTATCCTATTTTTCATATTTGCCTGTTGCAAATGTCGCAAGCACACCGGAAAGCATCAAGTGAATGCGAGAGGAGTGAAACGAAGTGTGGATGAACTTGAATTAGAGGAAATGAATAATCAGATATACAAAAGGGTGAAGAATTCTCACCCTACCAAAAATGAGAGAGAAAAGCTGGATAGCTTGCTGGAAGAGATAGAGATGTATAAGGTGTGACAAGTTGGCATCTGGTTCCATTTATTTTGTGATGATAGTAAATATCATCAAAGAGGGGATTGATGAAGCAAAGCTTCGCATTTGCGACTTGCTTTTGTCATGAACCTCGTTCATGTGTAATAACGTAATAATTGTACGTCTTACTAACGTTTTACTTTATGTTTAAACCGAGGTTCCCCGAAGCTTGCCTATGTGTTTTACTAAAATAATTAATTCGAGTCTTTAAAATGGCCGCTGCTTTGAAATAGTGTCTGCGCATGCGTCAGTCACACTCACGTGTCCTGACGTGTTTGCAGGTTTGGAGGGAAATAGTTGCGCATGCGTAATACATAGCTTTGCCAGTAACGTGGTACTGCTCGTGCCACTGCTCTTGTACTTGTTTATATGTAGCTAACATTTACACTGCATAAGTATATTTCTTAGTGATAAGTTGAAAGTACAAACCCTGTGATGTGTTTTCATAACGTTATTTCTATGTATTAATTTGTTCTCGCTTACTTTTCATGTACCGCGGGGAATGGGGGTCTGACTGAGCCGAAAGCCATCTTGGAGGGTACTTGTGCGCAGACTCGCCGAAAGTCATCTCGGCATTGAATTGCTGCCAAGGAAGGTTGATGCCAGAAGCCACCCTGGGAAGCAGCACCTTAGCCCCGCAGCATCTCGATATTGTTCTATTATGTTGCAAAAATGTATTCTTTGCCTGTATTCTGCGCAGTTTCTCATGGGAACCCCAATCTTGCTAGGCGGTGCCCTGAGATGTAAATAAGGCCTCCAAATAGTGTATTCTGATTGGTGTGTTACCCAAATCCTATCTTAGGACCAATCCAAATTGAGGGATTCTGACACTTTGCAACATTGGGGGGTGGTACACCGTCCCCAAACTGTATATCTACCCTGGGTTCACCTAGGGAAATTGTCCGACTTGTCTGGTTTAGCTGACCTGTCACTGACCCATCGCACTCAATAGGTGACTGAAGATACAGAGCACTGCGGAGTACTCTGTCCGAAATTGACCATAGACTAAGGTTTTACTGAACCTTAAAGTGCTGGCGAAGCACTTTGCTGGGAGTTCGCTGACCCAATCGGGGTCTTGATCGATAGCTGCAGAGAGGGTGGAGCGCAGGCGTTGCTTCCAAACTGCGGGTGCGGTCCTGTCCTGAGGGGTTCCTGTCCTGAGGTCCTGTCCTGATTCCTAATCTGAGGGTATCCTGTCCTTTCCTGGGTGTCCATTCTGCATCTGCTGTCCATTGAGGGGTATCCTTCCTTGAGGGTTTCCTGTCCTTAACTGACCCGTGGCCAGGGTTTGGTTTCCACACCAGTCTAGGTAAATATTGCTCTAAATTCTTAAAACTTGCACCTTTCTATTTTTCTGTCCTTTGCTTTAATAAAGACATACCTTTGCATATGTTGATTTTTCCATGCTTTGCCGCAAACTATTGAATCATAAAGTCATTTGCATATTTTCATAACGTTTTCCCATGTTACCCTACCTGTTAGAAATCATATTTTGCATTGCAGTTTGTCATTTTCTGATATGGTCTAGAACGGCCTTACTTACATTTTCCAAAGAACTTTTGCCCTAAGTGCATAGCGTTTCCTGTTGCATCCCATATTAGCATTTCCATGATTACCCTGACTTTATTTCTCTATAGTTATGTACTATTCATTATCTTGATTATAGATTGTCTTATTCTTGTAAATCTCATGCTAGAAGAAAACGAACTTTAGATAAAGATTTTAAAACTTCCAGTTGTCCGTGGTCATTTACAACAGTTTTGAATGTCATTTTGGGTTGGTATTTTGCTGCCTTTCCTTTTACAGCTAGCTCCCTGATCCGTTGAGGTCATAGGTACCCGTGTCGGTGGATGGTAAGTCGGGTACACTGAGTAATTACAGTAGGGAATTCACACAAATTGGTAGCAGCCCGTGAAGTCACCCTGTCAATGAATATTGTGAATTGAAAGTATATGGGCCCGAAGCCGGAAACGGCGAAATTATTGGCTGGGTGACCTCGCGCGCTCTATCAGTGCTCTGTGTGGGACTTATACCTGAAGTGAAACTTGAAGTATAACTTTCTACGTGATGAGTTGAATAAATGTATGATTTCAATTACATTATACATTGTTGGTTGGAATGCCATATAATATGTCCTTTACCCGTAATTTGCACCTTGCTTGCTTAATTTGGCATTTAATTTCATGCAGTGCCAAGCCACACATGTACCATCCAAACAACACATCACCCATGTCCTTGCAAATGTCATTGTCATTCCCCCACAGCACTGGATACAACCAGAGATCAGATACTAAAATATATTTTCCACATACACTACTTCTGCAGCTAATAAAACACATACTACACCATCCCGCTTGATATCTAATTTCCAACATCCCACCACAGCACCAAACCACAACCAAATGGAAACATGTACCTCTCATCAGGCCCCCACCCCTCTTGCCAGCCATACTACTGCTCCATCAAGCATTGCCCAGCTCTGATGCACCTTCACCGCAGCAGCACCACAGGGCAAACAGTTGGCAACATTTGGCCTGCAAACTACAGTTATATAATTTGCTGCCCTATGCCTGTCCACCATCTGCTACTCTTCCATATAAATAATTGGAATATAGACATAAAAGCATGTTTTACTTCCATTCTGGTCCTTGATGTTGTGAGCATGTACACCAATGTTATGTGTAGCGGATGCATTTGGACAGCATATGACACTTGTGACTGTGCCACACTGGGTTCCATTTTATACTGGCTATATTTTTGTCATATCTAAAATGGAGGATTAGAGGGCTAGCCTCAGACATCAGATGTGAATTGCAGGACTCCCCAGAACACTCCAGGTATCCTTTTTGTTGGGCCTGACAGAGTGTTAAGGCAGGAGAGAGAGGGGCCCTTTGAATTTAGGGAGTATTCCCCCTCCCATGGTAATGCAAATGCAAAGCTCCAGCTGCCTGAAAAGAAGGGGTCAGTGTGCCACGATTTCCTATCTAGAAGCCAGGGGTCCCATTCCAGTGGTGACTGGACAATTCCTTTGAGCTCCAAGGTTGGCGTAATTACCCCCAACTCAGTTTGCCAGGTTTGGTACCAGTACCTGAATACAACTGGACTAATGTGCCAGGTGGGACTTCTTGAATCCAGCTACAAGGCAGAGAGTTGACTGGCTGCTCAGGAGGGGCATTGGAGGTGACCTTGTATGAATGAGATGCTGCTGTGAGGAGGGGGGTTGTGAAGGAGACCAGGATAGACAAATTGGCAAAGCTGCTGCAACATGGGACAGGACTAGCACTGCTGCACTGAGGGAGAAGTTAGTGGGTTCTAAAGTGTTCAACATCTAGGTGATTGCTCTGACACCTGAGGTTGAGGATGGTGTGAAACACGAAAGGGTGAGGTATTTTGCATCATCAGTGCAAAGAAGTGTCCAAAATGCTGGAGGAGTACTGGCCACTGGCTGCGGTATGAAGAACTGCCCAATATAGATCGACGAAATTGAAGGAGATCACTGCACCTGCTTGCTGTGATCTCCGCTGCGACCTAGTCTTGGTAAATTGCTTCTTTGGAGGCAGAGTTTTGTTAATGGGCTGGAGAAAGACTCAAACGGAAAGATCTCCAGGACAACGAGCACCGTTATCCGATGCAATCCCCTTTTGACCGGTGCTAACACTGGTTGTAGACATGAGCACACATAGCATGAAGCACAACCCCGCCGACTAGGTCAGAGCAAAGACAGCAATAGGACCACAAAACCTCCTCCCGTTGGGCCATGCTACCTGGAGGAGTCATGTTCCTGCGGAGAGTGACTCCTGCAAACAGCATCCGTTTTGAAAGGACTTCACAAACCCTTCACTAAGGACAGAGAGGTATGGATGCATAGTACCAAAGACGGGCGAGAAGAATATGCATACACTTGGGGGCTGAGACTGTGCTCTTAAGAGAGAGAGAGAGCGATAGGTAAAGTGATAGCAGGACTCCGTGAGTAGGTCAAGTTCTGGAGCACGCTCCCACTCTCGGTTATGGGCATGGTAGCGATCAGTAAAATGGTGCTTCTGCTGCGATGCCTCTACGTGCTCCATAATTCATTCTGTATCATACTGAGGAAGACGTATCAGTAATGAACCACTCTCCTGATTTCGTGGGTATGGCCAGGCAAGCGAAGTAAGGTACAACTAGAGATGCTAAAAATGGACAGGGTGAGGGGAGGTCTGGGGCTCCCTGACCTTCAGCTGTACTACCTAGTGGGATTATTACAATACGCGGTGCACTGCTGCAATGAGGGACCAAACCTTTAAAAGAGACTGATGGCCGAGGTGGTGGACGAGAAGGGCTGGAGGGAGGACGCCAAACCATCGGTAACCTGTATGTACATGGGTGGTGTGTTTATAATGTTCCCAGAGGCACAGTGAGTGTTTGACAACCTCAGTCCAGGGCAATTTCTCCAGTTTCCAAGCTAACTTATATGGTCCAGGAGATCTGGATGGATTTCCCACAGGAGCCAGCAGAATCGTACATGCTTAAATTAATACTTGACCAGGGATACACTAGAGGACTATACGCTTCACTGAAAGCAGATAGACCGCCTGCCCGGTTTAAAGTGAGAGACCAATGGGATGGCACACCTTAACTTCAACTACAGCACCTCATCATCTGTGTCACTAACATGATCTTGGGGCCCTGAAACAAAATTCTATTGCCATGCATGGTCCAGGGATGATAAACACCCTCCTTTCACCTAAAACATCTCATGGCAGGTCCTGTCTGTAAGTTTTCAGGAGCCCCAGGGTGGGCAGGGGTTACTGGGCTCAGGTTGGAACAATCAGGCCCTTTTACCACTGGTGTCCTGGGGCTTAGCATTTTTATTGAGCCCAAAGCTGAGCACCAGGTACACCACTTTACCTTTTGATGCTCAGGATAGCGCACTCCAGCAGTCCAAGGCTTACTCGGGGAAATGGGTGTGGGGTTACTGGCTTTGCACTCAATATGCAGCCGAATAATCAGCTAATCAAGGTCTAGTCGGTACTTTAGTTTTAAAAAGAAAAGTAAAGTTAAAGCATACAATGGAAAAATACTAATAAATAGATGGATTTAATTAAGGGTAGGAATAGAAAGAATATACACAGTTAGATGGGAGCAGTTTCTTATGGTAACGTGACTTTATGGAAATGTGCATACTCGCCAATATTATGAGAAGATATCCTTGGTATATTAACCTACAACCTTCAATGAATCCATACACAGCCAAAACAAGTTTTGCCCTGCAGCCAGAAACAGTGGGGCTTTTCCAAGGCACCAGCTTATGTCCTCGTTCAGTAGGTCTCTAGCGTCGTTCTCTCTCTTTTAAGAAAAATTTATTGATCATTTTTTGGTAGTGAGTACAAACAGCAATACTAAACTGCAATGGGTCAGCATCATCAATCCAATACATACATCAGTGCAATCATGGTGCACCGTTCGGGGGACAGAGGGGCTGGGGGGGCAATTCATTTATATTTACACGTTTGAGATAAGATGAAGATAAAGTTTGTTGTTCCCTATTATTACTTTTCTTAGTTCATGGTCACAACGCTGTCCATCTACACGTCTTCCTTTCTGTTGTCCATTGGGGTAGGAGGGAATTGAATCCAGGCCTTCTATCCTACCTCCCCCTGCTTGCATTGTCCACCCCTCTCGTCTCAGACCCCCCTGGAGTATCCTCAATCTGGGCGGAGCTCCTCGAGGTCCTCACAGGTTGTGGGCCTGTGGGTC
The DNA here is from genome assembly GCF_964261635.1 of Lissotriton helveticus. Classification (NCBI taxonomy): domain Eukaryota; kingdom Metazoa; phylum Chordata; class Amphibia; order Caudata; family Salamandridae; genus Lissotriton; species Lissotriton helveticus. The sequence goes on along the minus strand of NC_136072.1, from coordinate 534,723,652 downwards.
CCATCAACTCCTCCACCCAGTCAAGCATCTCCACCCACAGTCCCAGGTCCCTTTCGGGGTACTCGTCTCTAGGAACCCTACACAATCACTTTTCCTCTGCAACGGCCCACTCCCTCAGGCCCACCCGCTATTCTTCCAGGGGAGTGGATCCTGTGCAAGCCAATGAATAGCAATCCAGCGCTTGGCCAGGAGTAGCCCCAATTCAACCCTGTGACTCATTTTTGCCCCCTCCTTTGGCAGTGCTATTAAGCCAAGCAAGCAGTGTTTAACTGTTAGGATCAGCAGTAGCCCAGTCACAATAAAGACTTTGGGGCAGATTTATGATGACTGGCGCATCCCCAGGGATGCGCCAGTCATCCTGCGCCGCTGCTCCGCCACCCATGGTGCGCCGCATTTACAATGCGGCGCACCATGGGGCAAAAACAGCACAGATGTGTGACGCATCTGTGCCGTAAAGGTGGCGCATTGCTGGAGCTGCGTCGCAAGCGTGATGCAGCTCCAGCAAGGCTCGGGGGTGCCCCATCTCCACAATGCTGCGTCAAGACCTACGCCTGCTTCAAGCAGGCGCAGGGTTTTGACGCAGCATTGTCCTAAAAAAGACTGAGTGAAATCTCATAGATTTCACTCAGCCACTTTTAGGAGGCGTTCCTGCGCAGGAACGCCCCCCCTGCGCAGGAACGCCTCCTTATGGCGCAGGGCTTTACAACGTGACGCATCTCCTAGATGCGTCACGTTGTAAATAGGGCACATTGTTTGCGCCGCCGTTGCGTCAAATAAAGTGACGCACCGGCGGCGCAAGGCCTTAATAAATCTGCCCCTCTGTCCACAACTCCCTTTCAGAAGCTTTGTAGGTCTGTGCATTCCCATGTCATATGCAGAAATGTTGCAGGTGTGTGTGCACAGCTAGGACAATTCTCGGATTCTGTCGGTGATATCCTATGTAAGCACTGCGATGGAAGATGGACTTGGTGCAGATAATAAAACTGTGTAATCTTAAACCTAGCATTACTGGTCACCCCCTGTATTTGTCCTCATGCTCTCACCTATTCCCAATGCATCAACGGTTTATCATCCCTGGACCATGCATGGCAATAGAATTTTGTTTCAGGGCCCCAAGATCATGTTAGTGACACAGATGATGAGGTGCTGTAGTTGAAGTTAAGTGCGCCATCCCATTGGTCTCTGACTTTAAACAGGGCAGGCGGTCTATCTGCTTTCAGTGAGGCATATAGTCCTCTAGTGTATCCCTGGTCAAGTATTAATTTAAGCATGTACGATTCTGCTGGACCTCCCAGGAGATGTTTTAGGTGAAAGGGGGTGTTTATCATCCCTGGACCATGCATGGCAATAGAATTTTGTTTCAGGGCCCCAAGATCAAGTTAGTGACACAGATGATGAGGTGTTGTAGTTGAAGTTAAGGTACCAGACATCCAGCTATGCTGATAATGGTGCAGTGCCTAGAGCCTTCTTTGTGTGGGATGGATCTGTGTGTAAAGAACTCTTCCTGGCTCTCTTTTAATTCAAGGATCAGCCTGGAGCATAAATCATGCGTATTTCATTGACCAGATGTTCTGCCCTTGGGTAATTTCTCTCCAATGTTTTTCTTTTGCCCTCCTGCACATTAGGTATGCAGCACTGGAAGTGCCGGTATTTCGTAAGATTTGATCACCATGTGAATTCCCATGGAGTGAGTTTTTATTCCCTTTTGCGACCAAGACTATAGGAAGCATACACCAGGGACTACAACTCGCAGCATCTTTGGGACAAGCAGAGTTTAACATCCATCACCCGCCAACATGCAAGTTTTCTGCCTTGAATAGGAAGAAACTGTGGTACTTCATGTGGGCGACCACCATAGCCCCCAACAGCCCTGGGGAGGGAGTCTCGTCTGGTGGGGTTTGTTCTCAGTCTTGGCTTCATACTGAAAGGTTAGCATCAGTGGATCTGGAAGGAAGTACCAGTAGGACACTCCCCAGCATCCTATATCCGTGTTCGTCTTCGTGTATGCTCTCAGATATTGCAGGGCCACCAGTGCAGATACAAATTACAAGTTTGGTGGCTTTCTTTTCAGGCAACAGGAGCTTTGCATTTACATGAGCTTTTTCAGAAGCTAGTTGGAGGTCAATATTCCATTCTTATTGATAACCATATAGTTATATACACAATTATTGAAAACTATAGCCACGACAACGTCCTTATAAAGCCCCATTACTGCATATGAGTCTATGGTTAAAACCCAGCATCCACATTTTAAGTCTGATTGGTTCTGCATCAATAGCTTTCTGAGCTTCTAGCATGACTGCCAATAGGGAGGCTTGTTTTCTGATGTGACCACCTTAGCTGAATTAACCAAAGAGTTAGTAAAGTAGAACGGTAATCTGGATTACTACCTTTTTCAGGTGATTATATTTGATGTTACAGTAGACATTAGAGGCATTTTAAGCCAGTTGTCCGCTGCTTTAGTCTAAACATCTAGAATTTGTTGTCTTGTATCAGCTCTTGTTTACCCTGCAGGCCAGCCAGGACATCAAGCAGTCAACTTCTGGTACTGCAGCTACAGCAGGATTGTGGGCACTGATGGAAAAGCAGCTAAGGGAGCAAACGTTCCAGCTACAGGAGGCCACACATCCAGGGAAGAGCGAGATTCCCAGATCACTTCACCTGACTGCTTTCTTTTCAACAGTGCAGGATCTTGTGGGGTCGCATCTTAGCTCCAGATGACTCTTGGACGATTCTGATGCACTCTGTTTTTCACCATTGTCACTGCCCATGTATTGCTGTTGTGAATAAAAACATGTTATGCGTGAAAATTCAACTTGACTGAATACGATTCCTGTATTTGCGGTATCAGATAAATCAGACGTTCCATACTTACTCCTATATCCTTGTGTGAGTCTTGACTTCCCTCCAAAAATACCATTGGCAACCCAGTGGGAGTAAAGAAAGTTCCAATTGGAAGACAGAAGTACCCAGGGTCCTGGGACGCCAGTGGTAAGCCACTTTAATTGAGTAAAAAGAAACTTAAGAATAAGTCACATGAGCTGCAACCCAGCATATTTAGAGCAACAAAAGATTTTCTTTAACTGATCTTCAAGGCTGTTGATGATTGTAGGGTGTTTTACATATGTATAACTTTGTGAGTCAAATACGTTTAGATAGAAAATTATAATATTCATAGATCATTTTAAATTCAATAAAATTTGAATGCGAATAAAAATATTTCAGATTTTTTAAAACGTTGACCATTCTCTATTGTTTTCAGCATTTCTGCTGTTGTGTCAGGCGCCGGCACCGTCCGCTGGACTGTCGTATTCCCCTATCTCGGCGCCTTCATTGATTTCAACCAGGTACCACACTGTAGAGACTATTCAGGAAAGGCCCAAGAAAGAATCCATGCATCCCTCACATCAGATACATCTTTGGAGTATGGGAAGGGCTAGTACCCTAGCAAACTTGCAAAGAAGCATAACGCAGGCGTGGTGCCATGGAAGCCTTTCAGCAATGTGCTAGACATGCAAATCATAATACAAAGACTGTAAGTTACAGCAGGCAGCTGACAACCCAATGTGCACCATGATGATATTCATGCTGGAACAGGTTAATAAAAGGCATCTCATTAATTCAATATGGTCTTCATACTGTTTCCGTTTCTGTTGGTGTTGCCAACTTGAAACGTACTCTTACTGCTTTTCCAATTAATCGTTTTTGGCTTTATGGTCCCAGACTTAGCTTCTGTTAGGGCCAGCATTTTGAGCAGTGGCGTAGTTGAGCAGCTACAGTGGGGTGGAGTTCTTGATTGGCCTCTTCTGTCTACAACTTGGCAGACAAAGACTCATAAATAACGCCAAAGGGTGAATGGTTGGCTGGTTGAGTGAGTGAAAGGATGGATGGATGAACAGGTGTGTGAGTGAAAGGGTGGACTGGTGATTGAAAGGGTGGCTGGGCAGATGTATGGATTGATGAATGATTGAAAGCAGGGATATAAGGATGGATGAGGGAAAGAATGGATGGTTAAGTGATAGTGTGGATGGATGAGTGAAATGGAGGATGGATGGCTGGATAGATGGATAGATGGGTGGATGAGTGAAAGGGAGGGTGGGTGTATGGATGAGTGAAAGGGTTGATGGACGGGTGAGAAAATGGATCGATGGGTGAGTGAAAGAATGGATGACTCAGTAAAAGGGTGGGTGGATGGATGATGAGAGAAAGTACGAATGGATGGATGAGTGAGTGAAAGGATGGATGACTGAGTGAAAGGTAGGGTGGATGGATGGTGTATTGAAGAAGGAGTGGGTGTATGAGTGTGATTTAGAGGGTGCGTGACTGACTGTATAAGCGAGTGATAAAACGTATCTTAGTGAATGCATGAGTGAATGACTAATCTGTGTGAATGTCTGTATCAGTTTGTCAGTTGGTGTGTAAGTGGCTGCATGGGTTGGTGTGTAGCTAAATGTGTGTCTATATGGGTTAATGATTAGTTGTCTGAGTACCTGTATGGTTGCCTGAGTGTCTGTGTGGGTGGATGGGGGTGTGGGACTCCCTGCATGGATGTGGGAGTGGGTGATTCAGTGGGTGTATGGGTTCATGAGTGCATCTGCGAGGGGCTGTATGGGTGAGTGTGCCTATGGCTGCGTTGGTGAGTGAATGGATGTCTCAGTGGTTAATGTGTGAGTAACTACATTTGTAAAAGGCAGTATATGTGAATGTTGGAGAATATATGTAACTATATGTGAGAGTGAGTGATTGTGAGAGTGGTTGAGTGTGTGCTTGTGTCAGTGATTGTTTAAGAGAGTAAGTATTTGTTAGTATCTGTATTAATAAGTGAGGTGGTGTGTGTTTAACTGTATTGGTAAGTGAATGCCACTGTGAGTGAGCCTTTGGCTGACTGAATAGGTGTGTGAGAATCTCTGTGAGTGAGATTGGTATGTGAGTGTCTGTATGGGTGGATGAGTGCATATATCAGAGGTTGTATTAATGAGTGACTGCGTATATGAGTGACTGTATGGGTGAGTGAGTGGATGTGTGTAGAACTATGAATCAGTGAGTGGGTATGTACTAACTGGTATTGGTGTGTCTACGGTTTTGAGAATGGTAGTCTGTATTTTATAGTGGGAGTATGAAAGGTTATATTAGGGTGTGAGGAGGTGCATCACACATTAAGCAGATGATGTCATCAGTGATGTCATTTGAGATATCACCAGTGATGTCATCAGTGATGTCACTGACTATGTAATGAGTGATGTAATATGTGACGTCATCAGCATTGCATTGCGGGAGCGCGAGTTATAGTTAGCTCAACTAACTGTAACGGCCGAATTTCTCTGGTTTTGTACGCGTGAAATGTCAGCCTAACTATAACGACCCTGAAACATGTGAATTTTTAATGAATTTCAAAGGTTTTTTAAATGCTAATTTCTAACTATAACATCCCTGAAACCAATGGTTTTTTCACAGAATTTCAAAGTTTTTTAAAATGCTAATTACTAACTATAACATCCCTGAAACATATGTTTTTTTCACTGAATTTCAAAGGTTTTTAAAATGCTAATTTGTAACTATAACATAGAACTCACGTTTGCAGAGTGGTGCAGAAAGGGGGCTGGGCCTCCGACCTGCACTCAGGAATTCCGCTGAATAGGACTTACAGGAGGTTCAGGAGGGCTTGTTTGCTCCCAAAGTCCCTCAGGAGTAAAGTGGTCTTCATCCCCCAACCCGCAGTGTGCCAGGAGGTACATTTGCAGAGTGGTAGAGAAAGTGGGACGTGGCCTCCGAAGACCTCCTAGCAATACCACTGTGTGGGACTTACTGGAGGTAACAGGAGAGGTAGTTGGCCCCAAAGGACAACCTTGGGGACCAACTACCCCTCCAATACCTCCAGTAAGTCCCACACAGCAGCATTGGTAAGTTCTCAAAGCAGGCCATGCCCCCTTTGCCCACCACTCTACAAACGCGCTCCCTGGCGCGCTCTTGGATGGGAATTAAAGTCCCGTTTGCTGCTGGGGGTCGTTAGGGGCGGACAAGCCTAGCTGACACCTCCAGTAAGGGGAGTGCATTCTGTAACCGCCGCCACTGCCGAGAGTCAGACCTACCTATCTGGAGCCCGAGGAAGGCTGTAGCCATTGCCCACGCCACCGCCAAGAGTCCAGGGCTATCCAACTCCGCGCCGCCGCTCCGGGAGACTCCAACTCCCGGCAGGTACCGCGGCGGCGCGTTTGAGTGACGCGGCTGCGTCGAGGGAGCGCCAACAGCGGCGCAGAAAAGGAGGAGCACCCCCGCATCGCGGGACGCGAGCGGGACGCCGGGCTAAGCCCGGGCAAAGGGCGGGCCCTCTGTGGCCCTCAGTGGTCAGCTGTGGTCGGGCGGGCCACGTCCTTAACTCTAATCCTTTAAGGTGAGCACTGCACTTGGTTACGAAAATGGGCGATTATACGCCTACCGTTATTAACACTGATGTATCTACCCAGGCTGTTGATACTGCTGCGTCCCTCATCACATCTTTTGAGACATTGATAGACACAGCCTTTAATGAGATTGTGGAGACGGAGAGGAGGTTTTCTATGGGTCCTTTTACCTCCAATGTTATTTCGAGTGCAACCACAAATAGTTTAAGTAGCACTAACGGTAACTTGCATATAACCCCTACTGTTATTATTGCCAAGCCCTCATATCCTCCTGTTGATGTTCCTATTGTCGTAGATGATGAAGATACTGCCAATTATATCGCACTAGATCTGGCATCGACGCCATCGGCAGCTGTTGACTTAGAACTGGCACTCATATTAACACCTCCTGTAGCCTCGCTAGATGGAAATGTTCCAACTATCATAATACCTTCACCAGATGAGGTACCTACCCCGGACAGTGTGGAATCTAGTAGTAATAAACAGGGAGGTGAAAAACGCAAACGAGGCACTACTAAGCAAAGTGCCAATAAAAGGAAACAACTGTCGATCCAGAGTAATCAGCCCACACCCCAAAGTTTGTGGAACAAACAGAAATCTACAAGGGTGCAATCCGTTTCTATGGAGGATAATGATCAAGCAGACATGGGCAGCACTACCGTCGCATCTACTATTCACTCGAGTGAGAATTCTAATTCTGTCTGGACCCAAACAGCACTAATGGGAGATAATTATAATCTTTCAAGGCAGAATGTAAATCTTATAGAAACTATAGTGGACACCATTTTTAATCGAATAGAAAAGCAAATGATCAGTCAGTTTAATAATGTTTTTAAAAGACTTGATCGATTAGACACCTTGGTCAAAAACGGAGAAACCAAAAAGAGGGGGTCTGTTGTTTTGGATCAAATTAGGGCCGATCGTCTTATAAAAGAATTGGAATCTGTAAATCACACACTGTCAGTAACGAAACTGGATTCTTCTATTCCCTTGGTCGGGGCTGTGAGTAATCCCGGAATTTTATCACTGCATACTGTGTCTTCTACAATTCCACCTAGATCTATTGATGGAGGGCCTCATTTGACACAACCTGATTTGACCACTAGGCCTACCCCCACACCTGCTCCCAGAAAAACGACATTTCTTTCTAGTATAAACCATACCAATACTGTCTCAACCAGTAAGAATGGTCTCATTCCATCAACGACAGTGCCTAGATCATCTGTTGCAAATAATACTGAAGGTATTGATAAACAAGGGTCAAACAAATTGTTTAAGCATCAGGGGCCCGCCTTACATCTGCCTCCTGACGCCTGTCCCTTTGTTTTGGTTCTTGCAGGTGTACCACAGTTGAGGGAGGGTCAGGGGGAGTCTTGGGTGCAACTGAGAAACAAATGCATAGACTGGTTGTTTAAACATAAAGGCGTTGGTTATGATATCTCTAGAGAAATTTTATCGGTACGTAGGGTGTCATGGGTTGGACCTCTAACTAAGGATAAAGAAGGCGACTGCATAGTCCTTAATTTTCAGAACCCTGGGACTGTGAGGAACCTTCTTAATAGACACAGTAATTGTTCCACCATTTCTACTGTTGCAACCCTGCTACCTCTAAGCTATTTTTATAGACAAATGGCAAGACATCCTCGGCCTTTCTCTAGGCAATTTTTTCCACAACCACTACCTCAACCAATGCATTCTCATCCCTCATCTATGTATTTCCAGCCACTGCCCATGCAATTTCAACCGGCCCCACCTCCTTTTAGTACGTTCAACAGATTTGCACCTCTGTCAGACCTAGATCTGCAAGATTGACCATCTTTGCCTAGCTCTGTTGCATCATCTCTGTCACCAATTCTTGAATCTCAGGTTGTTCCCGAAGATTTACCCCCACATTTGCCTCGATTGGTTACGAGTGCAAAAAATCTGGTTTCAAATAATAAGACCCTGGACTCCAACTTATTGATTGTAAGCTGGAATATTGCTGGTCTAAAACCGAAATTAAAAATTCCTGAATGGTTAAACTGGGTTGACAACAATTGTGACATACTGATGCTACAAGAAACTTGGTGTATTACGTCTCCATTAATGGAGGGCTTCTGTTGTTTTAATCTGAAAGCTTCCCCCTCTCACATGGGTAGGCCTAGTGGGGGTCTATCCATCTGGTCCAAAATAAAACCTGGGGTCCAAATTAATTTGATCCCTACTTTGGGTAACTGTTTTATGGCCATTAAGTATTTTAATAGAATGAAACTGTGCATTATTAATTTTTATAACAATGATTTTGTAACTCATCCTAATAATAATTTTATTTCTCTGTTCTCATTTATTGATGACATTATGGAAGGGCATAAGTATGGGTCCTTTGATGGTATTTGTATTGGAGGTGACTTCAACGCACATATATATCGTAGTAGCCCCCCGTGTAAAAACGGTGAGGAGCTGAAAAATCTCCTAGCCTCCCGTGACTTATTAAATGTAATGGAAATTGTGGGTTCAAGTGTCAATAATATAACCACACCTACTTTTGTGGGTCATGGATGCGCATCCACGATAGACTACATATTCACATGCCCATCATTAAGTGACATAGTTTTAAAAGCAGAAGTCATCTGTTCTGCTTATAGTGACCACTACCCCCTTAGAATATATTTACATAATCCGCAGGCCATGAAAGCGGCACTAAATTTAGAGAGTGGGCCAAAAATTTTGGCATTATCCACCGATAGATTAAGACTAGTGTGGAAAGGGGCAGACAATAAAGACATTTTAGCTAGAGTAATTCAAAAATATCCTGTGGTCGTAGAGACTTGTTTGTCATACTCGAGTCCCAGTGATGCTGTTGTTGAAGCTTTTGGTAACCTTTGTGGGGCCATTAAAATAGAATCTTCTCAACCAGCTAGGCAGAATATAGTCCAAGGCCCACGCTGGTTTGACTCTTCCTGCTCCAAGGCCAATCGGGATCTGAGGGCTGCTTTAAAAACCAACCCTAGGGATGTGTCATTGGTAAGAGATTTAAGATCAAAATATAAAATTGCCATACACAATAGATCTGAGGCTTTGGTGATTAACCACTGGGAATCTCTTACGCGAACTGCTACGTTAAAGGACACAGCAGGCTTCTGGAGAGAAGTGAAGTCCTTAAGATCTTTTGGCTCTAGCCTCAACCCTATTAATTGCAACATAACTGGTGAGGCTTGGGTTGAGCACTTTACTCAAATCTATGCTATATCGGCCACTTCTCCAGTTAATGCCCCCCGACCTAACAGTGCTGAACCCTTGACCTTTTCATTACTGGAGGTCGAGGAAGCTATAATTGATAGCGCAAGTAACAAAGCACCGGGTCCCGATGGTCTTTCTATCGATCAGATTAAATCAATAATTAATTTTTGGGCACCTCTTTTATGCAATCTATTTAACAACTTGCATGAAACTACTTTTCCCAAATCCTGGTCTAACAGTGTAATCGTGCCAATATTTAAAAAAGGTGACAGGTCGGATCCCGCCTGTTACCGGCCGATTTCACTGATCGATAATACGTTAAAGGTCCTTGGTAGGGTGATCTTTAAGCGAATTAAGGACTGGGCTGAAGATAACAACGTTCTGCACTGTAGTCAACTTGGATTTAGAAGCCAAGTGGGCACAGTCGAACAGTGTTTAAATCTAAATTTGATTATGGCCAAATATATTATTGTTAAAAAATCCCCTCTTTATTTAGGCTTCATGGACCTGAGTTCTGCATTTGATTTTGTTAATCGTTCTAGGTTGTGGTCACTTTTGCTCGATTATGGTTTGGATGACTCCTTGGTTTATTTTTTGTCTGAGTTACATAGGGACTTAAAAGCTAGAGTACGGATTAATAATGATGGCGATCTGTCCAATGATGTTTTTATTAGCAGAGGAGTTAGACAGGGCTGTGTACTCGCCCCCCTGCTTTTTATTTTATATATTAATGGGTTGAGTAGCACTCTGAGTAAAATTACCAAGGACGTTCCAATTATAAACGGCTCCCCCATTACTACCTTACTTTATGCGGATGACGCAGTATTAATGGGGCGAACCCCGAATGCGTTACGCATTCTAATTTCGGGGTTTGTTGCGTTTATGTCCGACCTTGGTTTAAGTACTAATTTTAAAAAATCATTTATCATGAACTGCGGACCAAAAAAGTACAATGTCACATCAATTAAATCTGGTAATAATATTTTAAACTGCACTAGCACTTTTCCCTATTTAGGGTTGCTTTTTTCCAACTCTAGCTCTTGGCAGCCACATGCTGCTTATGCGAGGAATAAAATTGGCAAGTCAATTAATTCAATTCTATCCCTCCGACAACCGAAAATGGCAGATGTGATAACACCCCTACTTAGTATATACCGCACACAATGTCGTCCAACTGGGACATATGGAGCTGAAGTGTGGGGATACTGTAATAGTAACGGTCTGCAGTCGGAGGAAAATAGATTTTGTAGGAGGGTGCTGGGGGGAGTCCCATGCGCCTCCACACTTATTTGTCATAATGAACTAAGATTGTCTTACATTGTTGATTTCATTAGGTCTAGGCCTGCTCTTTTTTGGATCAAGGTATGGTTAAATCCAGCAGCGTCCTTGACGCGCAGTATAATATCTGACTGTCTGTCAAGTGATAACGCCCACCACATACCTTGGTTAAATGCAGTTAAGAATAGCCTGCAGAGTGTGGGTCAGGGTTCTTTGTTTAGTTCCCCGAATTCTATTGTACCCGCCCATAAGAGTAGTATTAAACGGGCTTTACTTGACTTATATAAAGAGGATCGACGACGATCTGAGTCTACTAAACCTGGTGTTATCAACTATCAGCTCATTATTGATTCAAGTTGTGATAACTTAACTGATTTGAATAATTTTTATGGATACTTGTCAAAACCAATAGGAAAGTGGAATCGGAGCCTTTTATTCAGGTTTCGGGATGGAAGCATAGTAAATCTGCTCAGCTTCCCGCTCGGCTACAATAAAAAATTGGAAGATTTGGACTGTCCCTGTTCTCAGGGCGGGAAACAAAGTTTATTGCACTTCTTCTTTTTTTGTGGCTTTTATAAATTGTATACCTGTCAATATTTAAGGCCGACCCTTTGTAAATATAACCTTAGAGACTTTAAGCTCGCATTAAAATTTCTCCAAATGTTGCACACCGATGAAGTGATATACACTGTAAGTTGCTTTATAAAAAGATGTGTGAAATCGAGGTCATGCTTGGAGTTTGGATAATAGATATTAGTATTTTGGCATTTTTTGCACTATTTGCACTTATTTATTTTATTGTAAATTGACCATTGATTTAGCTGATTATTAATATTGAGACAAATGATCCCTGGGAGAACATAACATGAATTTTATGTCTGAGTTGCCAATTGAATATGTTTCTCCCCTATTATCTATTTTGTACTGTACATTAGGCATTTCGCACTTTATGATACATGCTGCTTAAACCCATTTTTGATAAATTTGTTCTTATCAACTTATTCGCTTGTAAACTGTTTTAAATTGTATTTTATTTGTATGTACTTTTATGGATATTGTTAATCCGAATAAAGATCATTTGACTTGACTTGACCTCCAGTAAGCCCCAGATAGTGGAATTGCTGAGACGTGGACACAGGCCATGCCCCCTTTCTCCACTACTCTGCAAACATGCCTCCTGATGCGCTCTTGGTTGGGGGATGAAGGCCCCTTGCCTCCTGGGGGTCCTTGGGGGCCAATTAGCCCTCCTGGTATCTCTAGTAAGCCCCCACAGAGCTGGATTGCTGTGAGTGGTCCAAGGCCATGCCCCCTTTTTACACCACTTTGCAAACGTGCCCCCTGGCACACTGCTGCTTGGGGGATGAAATTCACTTTAGTCCTGAGGTCCTCAGGACACAAGAGTACCTCATCACCCCACCAGTAATGCGCCAAGAGAAGTGTGGCTCAATGGTTAGAGCGGCAGACCCTGATGCAGAGGTCTAGCCCGGGACCAGGGTTCAATTCCCCGCCTCGGCGAGTCTTGGGCTCAAAATTCCACGGACCGGATAATTCTCGCCTCGGTGCCTATTCCAATCATGGAGTCCCACTCTGCAAGTCTGGGCAATAGCTTGCTTAATCTCCACAACGGCCCCCACAACGCTAAGGATGCCTGGCCTCCACCTTGGGGGTGCCCAGGAGTGGACACCTCACAGGGAAAGCCAGGATGGGTTCCACAGCGGTATTCGTACAAGCGCCTTGAGACCCTTGCGGGTGAGTAGTGTGCTATACAAGTATCAATTTTACAAGAGGCACATTTGCAGAGTGGTGTAAAAAGGGGCTTGTCTCGGACCACCTCTCAGCAATCCCACTGTGTGGGGCTTACTGGAGGTACCTGGTGGGCTAGTTGGCCCCTAAGGACCCTTAGGATTCAAGGGGAATCAATCCCCCCAACCCAGAACGCGGCAGGAGGCGCGTTTGCAGAGTGGTACAAGGAGAGGGTGGGGCCTCCGGCAAGCTGCCAGCTTTTTTTTAGAAGATGGGCAATATTTTTTTAACCTTGGGGTCCCCATCCCTCAGGGCCTGAGACATTTTTTGTTTTTTTTAATTATACGTGAAGGGGGCGGCTCCCCTCCCGAGGACCAAATCCCCCGGAGCATGGCCACTTATTTTATTTTATTTTTAAATTTCTTTTGAAGGTGGGGCTTCATGGCCCCCTCTTGAGGCCATTTTTGACCCCGGAGACCCCACCCCCCCAGGGCCTTGTCTCTTCATAAAGCACATTCTATATTTAATTACATGAGGAGGGCCACATGGCTCCACGTTCCTGGGCCACTTTTGGCCCCGGGGACTGGCCTCACGGGGAGCCCCAATGCCCCCACGGTCCCTGCCAGCTCCCCGCATCCTGCGGGAGCCGGCATTGCTTTTGGACAAGGGGAGCTACTAACATGCAGCTCCCCTTGTCCAAAAGTAATTCTGCTTCGCTTCATGGAAACGAGAGCAGTTTTTATGCTCTCGCTTCCTCCAGTCCTGCCATTGCAAACTATAGTTGTCCCGGAGGTAGGCACCCCGGGACATTGCTGGAGCCGGCCAGGGGGTGCCGGTCCCAAGGGCCATGGAGGGCTCCAGGAGGGGGGCCGCGTGGCCCCCATCCCAACTTGAACATAGCCCCGGGGAGAGGTGGTGGTCCCCAGGGCCGTGGGTCAGCAACAGACCCCTGTATTTGAATAGTTAGTGCCCCGGGGAGGTGGTGGTCTATGGGGCAGTGTGGGGACGCTTGAGCCCCCCACACCTTGTTTTTAAACTAAGCCCCGGGGAGGTGGCAGTCCCTGGGGCTTGGGGGGATCTGCGAGTCCCCCATACCCTAATTAATTAAATCCCCGGGGAGGAGACGGTCCCCGGGGCAGCGTGGGGGGGGCAGGAGCCCCCCACGCATTTTATTTTAAAAAGCCTGTTTGTAAATGTGGCACATGGAAGGGGGATTCTGTAATAAAGGCACCCCCTATAAATACATGAGGTCTGGGAGCAGGGGGAAAGAACTCTGTACAATATTGTCGCAAAAACAAGCTCCCACCTGACCTATATCTCTTTACCATTTACTCTAAATACAACTTTATAGAGTTTCGGGCAATCTCGACAACAATTTTTACAACACATTAGTTTCATTAGAATTTCACCTTTTTTATTCCTTTTTTATTTATATATTTTTCTTAGTACAAAAAATAAGTTGTATTCTCATGTGTTTAGTTATAAATATATTTTCAAATACACTTCTCAAAATTGATACAGTTCACAGTAGGTTTTACTCTAAAAAACATCAATTAATCATACTGTCCAATTTCAAATGTCCATTTCGTACTTTCAATAGCTGAACATATCAATACAATGTGCGTAATCCCCTTCATACATAACCCATCCTCTGCTACTCTACAGTCATACTACACACTCTCACCATCATACTCACTCCCAGCCCAACACTATATGCACAGATAGATAGCCATATGGGGAGTGCAATCTTCCCTCTATTATTGTGCTGGAATCTGGGATGTCAGACACTCCTGGCCGACGTACGTTTCAATGGATCTAGTAATTAATATCCATCTTCATCAGGGCCTTTGCACACTTCGCTACTTTAAAATTATATATAATAGGTGATGAATGTTGGGGAATCTTGTTCTAGACTTGAGTCCAGCTGTCAGCTTTACACTGAATCTATCCAATCTGTGATGTGTATATGTCTTCTAGTGGGAAACCCTCCCCAAGCAATGAGGATATCTGTATCCCAGATAGTATGGTGCCCTGAATGTGATCTGGTCCTGCGGTAGGTTCTTCCCTTCTACAAAGAGGTGCTCATATACAGTTCCTAATTCACCTTGTCCATAGATCCTCCTGCTACAATACTCTCCTGACTTAATTGTAGTCTTTTAACATTTGCTGCGTAGGTTTTCTTCTTTCATTTTTATACAGTATATCCTTATGCTAGCCTCTGGGTTAATGACATCCGTGAGGAGAATCGGTGTGTATTAGGTCGCCTTTCTCTGATGCTAGCAGGCGGTCTCTACACTCGTGCTGCTTGAATTCAGGGGAAAGATGCGACAATATTGTACATGGAAGGGGGATTACATTTAAATGATGAGTTTTATGGAATCCATAAAACCATGAAGTTAACTCTTCAGTTTAATTTTCTCCCATTTCAAAGATGGCCTTTACACACAGCAGGCATCTTGCTCCCAGTGGCTGGTAGGCACAGTGCCATACTTATAACTGAAAAATACAACGATTATTTTAAGGGGGAGAAATTTAAAGTGCAGAAAAATGCACTTTAAATTTCTCCCATTAAAAAAAAATTATATGTTTGTATTATACATGTAATGGTGTCACATATGATGAAAGGTAAAAGTACATATGACATAGGCTCTGAGTCACCCATACATATTCATCTCATTCATATGCATACTTGTTCATACAGCTCCAAAGACCACACTCTCACTGACACACATGGCTGTCCTGTTATAGTGCCCCTAGTTTTTTGCTCAATCCATAGTATCTGGTTCTATGGACATTACACTTAAAGTCAGTGGAGCTGGGCATGAGGGTGTCAGGTAACAAATCATGAGTTGCTTTGCCTTCAGTAGCTCATGATGAATTTCACTAATCAGAAGAAGCTCTCATTACAGAAAAGGTTGGAGACACCGGATTTAAAGTCACCCTCACATCCTTTTGAAACACTTTGGCTGCTAACGACACTCCGTAGAACCAGAGTTCAACGTGAAAGTGGTTTTAATGCACCTGTCTCTATCAAACACAAGCTGGTGGCATCCAGCTTGTAAGTCCGGTTTTTGAAAACCACCTTGCCTCCATTTAGGTCAGCCAGTAGGTCATGCAAAGTAGGAGTAATGTGTCTTTCCCATTTTATATAGGTTATTTCAGGTTTAAGCACCCGAGTAGACACGCACTGTTCACTTGGTGACTTGCACCTTCAAAATGTGAAAACAAGTTTTTTCAAATATACAAAAAATTAATTGATTGGTTTTTTAGTACATAATTTTATCCTTTTGTTTCTTATGCACACTTTCCTCAGTGTCAATTATTTCAACATGTTAATATTACATTTACTTTGACATGTGATAATATTTTTACAATATACATTTCATTATTATGTGATCATTCTTTGACACAGTATCACTGTTCTGCCCAATGCATTTCGGTACTCTGTGGTACCTTCATCAGGGGCCCATCTGTGTGTACTGTCTCTGCGCTTGAAGTACGCAGGTTCCTGATTACTATTCTACTGTCGGTAAGCTGTGAGACTGTCGAAGTGTGTTTATCCTCTATACTTTAAGTGTTCAATCTGAATATTTTCCGCTCACCGCTCACTCAGTACCGCTATGCTCGAACTTATTCGGTGCCTCCTCACTGGTTTGACTGGTAATAATATTGAGGTATGGGGGTGTGAGGAGCACTCAACTTTTCAACAAATGTATCCACTGGTGCTGCGTCTAATAAGGGTAGTCACTCCTTGGTAGAAACATAGGTTATTTCAGGTTTAAGCACCCGAGTAGACACGCACTGTTCACTTGGTGACTTGCACCTTCAAACTGTGAAAACACGTTTTTTCAAATATA
The DNA here is from genome assembly GCF_964261635.1 of Lissotriton helveticus. Taxonomy (NCBI): domain Eukaryota; kingdom Metazoa; phylum Chordata; class Amphibia; order Caudata; family Salamandridae; genus Lissotriton; species Lissotriton helveticus. The sequence goes on along the minus strand of NC_136072.1, from coordinate 534,707,154 downwards.
CAAAAAATTAATCAATTGGTTTTTTTAGTACATAATTTTATCCTTTTGTTTCTTATGCACACTTTCCTCAGTGTCAATTATTTCAACATGTTAATATCACATTTACTTTGACATGTGATAATATTTTTACAATATACATTTCATTATTATGTGATCATTCTTTGACACAGTATCACTGTTCTGCCCAATGCATTTCGGTACTCTGTGGTACCTTCATCAGGGGTCCATCTGCGTGTACTGTCTCTGCGCTTGAAGTACGCAGGTTCCTGATTACTATTCTACTGTCGGTAAGCTGTGAGACTGTCGAAGTGTGTTTATCCTCTATACTTTAAGTGTTCAATCTGAATATTTTCCGCTCACCGCTCACTCAGTACCGCTATGCTCGAACTTATTCGGTGCCTCCTCACTGGTTTGACTGGTAATAATATTGAGTTATGGGGGTGTGAGGAGCACTCAACTTTTCAACAAATGTATCCACTGGTGCTGCGTCTAATAAGGGTAGTCACTCCTTGGTAGAAACATAGGTTATTTCAGGTTTAAGCACCCGAGTAGACATGCACTGTTCACGTGGTGACTTGCACCTTCAAAATGTGAAAACAAGTTTTTTCAAATATACAAAAAATCAATCAATTGGTTTTTTTAGTACATAATTTTATCCTTTTGTTTCTTATGCACACTTTCCTCAGTGTCAATTATTTCAACATGTTAATATTACATTTACTTTGACATGTGATAATATTTTTACAATATACATTTCATTATTATGTGATCATTCTTTGACACAGTATCACTGTTCTGCCCAGTGCATTTCGGTACTCTGTGGTACCTTCATCAGGGGCCCATCTGTGTGTACTGTCTCTGCGCTTGAAGTACGCAGGTTCCTGATTACTATTCTACTGTCGGTAAGCTGTGAGACTGTCGAAGTGTGTTTATCCTCTATACTTTAAGTGTTCAATCTGAATATTTTCCGCTCACCGCTCACTCAGTACCGCTATGCTCGAACTTATTAGTTCGAGCATAGTGGTACTGAGTGAGCGGTGAGCGGAAAATATTCAGATTGAACACTTAAAGTATAGAGGATAAACACACTTCAACAGTCTCACAGCTTACCGACAGTAGAATAGTAATCAGGAACCTCACCATTCACTCAGTACCGCTATGCTCGAACTTATTCGGTGCCTCCTCACTGGTTTGACTGGTAATAATATTGAGTTATGGGGGTGTGAGGAGCACTCAACTTTTCAACAAATGTATCCACTGGTGCTGCATCTAATAAGGGTAGTCACTCCTTGGTAGAAAAATAGGTTATTTCAGGTTTAAGCACCCGAGTAGACACGCACTGTTCACTTGGTGACTTGCACCTTCAAAATGTGAAAACAAGTTTTTTCAAATATACAAAAAAATCAATCAATTGGTTTATTTAGTACATAATTTTATCCTTTTGTTTCTTATGCACACTTTCCTCAGTGTCAATTATTTCAACATGTTAATATTACATTTACTTTGACATGTGATAATATTTTTACAATGTACATTTCATTATTATGTGCTCCTTCTTTGACACAGTATCACTGTTCTGCCCAATGCATTTCGGTACTCTGTGGTACCTTCATCAGGGGCCCATCTGTGTGTACTGTCTCTGCGCTTGAAGTACGCAGGTTCCTGATTACTATTCTACTGTCGGTAAGCTGTGAGACTGTCGAAGTGTGTTTATCCTCTATACTTTAAGTGTTCAATCTGAATATTTTCCGCTCACCGCTCACTCAGTACCGCCATGCTCGAACTTATCCACTTATATGGACCGGAAGTCACGAGCGACTCCGGTCCATTTATTTATAGCCTTCTGGCCACGCCTGGCCAGAAGGTGCTACATAGTGTGCTAGTGTTTCCGGGTTCAGCCGAGACCCTGGAAAACACTAGAGTGCTAGATTCCTTCCCAAGTTGGTTCTTTGAACAAATAAATGTCAAACACTTAACATGCAAAATCTGCTAGTCTCTGACTGGGCCTTGTATTATACGGTCGTCCTCCCCACGTGAGTGCATGCTCTGGGCCGGTCTTCTGTGTTGATGGTGATGCCGTCGCAGGGATGTCTGTTGGTAGATCGGAATGATGACATTCTTCTGACCCACTATACTTTAAGTGTTCAATCTGAATATTTTCCGCTCACCGCTCACTCAGTACCGCTATGCTCGAACTTATCCACTTATATGGACCGGAAGTCACGAGCGACTCCGGTCCATTTATTTATAGCCTTCTGGCCACGCCTGGCCAGAAGGTGCTACATAGTGTGCTAGTGTTTCCGGGTTCAGCCGAGACCCTGGAAAACACTAGAGTGCTAGATTCCTTCCCAAGTTGGTTCTTTGAACAAATAAATGTCAAACACTTAACATGCAAAATCTGCTAGTCTCTGACTGGGCCTTGTATTATACGGTCGTCCTCCCCACGTGAGTGCATGCTCTGGGCCGGTCTTCTGTGTTGATGGTGATGCCGTCGCAGGGATGTCTGTTGGTAGATTGGAATGATGACATTCTTCTGACCCACTCGCAGTGTTATCTCCTGTCGGTGTTTCGCAAGCTCGCTCTGCACTGTTGGACGTCGAGGGTATTCGTTTAAACCGCGATATATTTCTAGTCACTTCTTCTCCATTTCACTGTACTGTTATGGCTGTGCCTTTTGTTGCTTTGATTGTCCATGGCACCGCCTCATATGGGGTGTGGAATTTTTCACAAGAAAAGAAACTGGTAGCGGTCTGTATTAACCCCTCAGGATGGGAACAAAAAATCTAATTGCTAGAAGGTGTGTGTGTGTTAGAACCTGGAGGTGTATGAGTGAGAGGTCAAAGTCCAGATAAGGAGACACACCTGATTGAATTGTGTGTGTACTTCTCCAATTACTCACTGCTAACTGGAAGTACCGACGCAGTGAGTAACTAGCGGGCGGCACAATATCCAGTATTATTATTTTGTAACAATTCTCTTGTGATTCGTTGATCATATGTACGTTATTGCAGTAGTGTATCTTGATTTGGTCCTGATGAAAGCCTAAGTAGGGGAGATGCCCCTGCATGGCAGAAACATGTTGACCATGACACCAACTACATAGGACAGTCATTATTTCAGACTGTTATACACTCTCTTTTAATCTTGACACCATGGTTTACCCCGAATAAAAATTTTCCTTATATCATGGTAGCCAATTTTAACTAGCACTCATTTATTGATTTTGATTTGATTACACTTTTTCACTGCAATTCATTTTCCCACACCATAGACATCCACGTATATCACTCTGGGTCAGATCCATCTGGTTTGGTCTTGGAGAATTGGAGAAGTAAGTACACACACAATTCAATCAGGTGTGTCTCCTTATCTGGACTTTGACCTCTCCTAATCCCAGATGACGATACTCCGCCATATGGGTGGGCTGATGGGATTCATTTCCTCTCACTCATACACCTCCAGGTTCTAACACACACACACACACCTTCTAGCAATTAGATTTTTTGTTCCAATCCTGAGGGTTTAATACAGACCGCCACCAGTTTCTTTTCTTGTTGTGATCAGTTAATTTGGGGGTGTAGACTGGTTTGTATGGTCTTTAAATAAAGTTCCCCTTGGACCCTCCCCAATTCTGTTGTGTTACATGTGGAATTTTCCGCCTGGCCTTCTCGCTCGAATGAGTACAGAGTCTCCTGGAATTAATGTTCGGTCTTGCGCTCTCCTTCTCCGACTTGCCCTGTCGTTAGTTATTCTCCGTCGCTCTTGAGTGGTTTCTGGGAGATATGGTTCAGGCGCCCAGTTCTCAGCCATGGGCAGTAGATCACGCCTTGGTCCCGCTAGCATGAGTGACCATGGGGATCGTTGAGTTGTACTATGGGGAGTGCTCCTGTATTCTCTGAGGAAGTGTTGGAGTGCCTCTTCAGTATTTGTTCCTTCCACTGTGGCTATTCGCAGAGTCTTGTTAATGGTCCTCAGAAACCGCTCTACTTCCCCATTGGCCTGGGGCCACTGTGGTGTGATGCGATGGTGTTTCACTCCTAGTCTTTGCAGGAATTCTTTGAATTCGTGTCCTTGGAAAGGAGGACCATTGTCTGTTTTGAGGACATGTGGGATGCCAAACATGGCGAAAGATTTGTTCAATATGGGTTGGATGTTCGCAAAACTGGTGGATGGTGCCAGGTCTACAATGGGGTATTTGGTGTAGCTGTCCATGAGTACTACTGTCACTCTCCCATCCGGGAAGCTACCAAAATCCAGGCTGACCCACAACCACGGGGATGTGCTGGTTCTTCAGTGATGATAGGTGCTGGAACTTCCGTGGCGCTGGTCAGCTGGCACGCTCGGCAGTTCTGTACCACTGTGTCAACGCTGCTCTCAAGGTTGGGGAACCATACCTTCTCACGCATTCTGGCTTTCATCCTACGGGTGCCCTGGTGCCCTTCATGGGCTAGCGTTGTCGCTTGATCTTGCAACGCCAGAGGAATCACAACTCGATGTCCTCTCAGATGAGCCCGTTTTCTGCGATGCGGAGTTCGTTGTGCACCTTCCAGAACTGACCCAACCGCAGCCGGTCCGCTTCACTCCAGCCTTGGACGTTTCGTAAGAAACCTTCCCAGGATCCTGTCCGTACTGCTTCCGTGACTCTTTGGAGGATCACATCGCTGGCATAGTGAGCCACGATTATGTCCGCTGACAACGCTTGGGGGCAGGCCCATTGTGATATCATGTTCACAAATTCTTCAGTCTGGATTTCTTGTTCTATCTCCAGTGTTGCTTCTGTGGCCGGGTGCTGAGATAAGAAGTCTGCGGGGTTCTTCGCCCCGGTCCTGTACACAAGGTCCATTTGATATTGCTGTATTTGGATGGCCCATCGTTCAATTCGCAAAGGTATTAGCGGCTGGTGATCTGTCACCATTCGAAAAGGGTGTCCCGTGATGTAGAGGTGAAAGTGATTACAGGCCCACTTCACCGTCAGTGCCTCCCTCTCGATCTGTGAGTACCGCGCCTCAGTCGCAGTTAGCGCTTTTGTTCGCGAACGCCGGAGGAGCCCACACTCCTGGTTCCATCTCCTGTGTGAGCAGAGCTCCCAGTCCGACAGGGCTGGCATCCACCAATATTTCTGTGTGTCTCGCTGTGTCGAAATAGGCCATAGTGGTCTGGTCTAGTAGTGCAGTTTTGACTTGGCTGAATGACTCCTCCTCCGCGTCGGTCCATTTACATGGACTGTCCTTCTTCGTCAGGTTCCGTAGGGGTTCAGCTATGGTGGCAAAGTTCGGAATGATTCTTGCACAATATTGGGCCATGCCCAAGCAGCTCCTCAACTCCGAGGCTGTCGTGGGTGCAGGGGCGTGTCTGATTGCATGAGGATTTCTGGGGTCCACCTTGACCCCGTCTGAGTTGAATACATAGCCAAAGAATTCTATAGATTTTTGAAAGAATTTACATTTGTCCTTGTGCAATGTTACTCCGTGTTCAGCTAGTCTCTGGAGCGTGGCTTTCGGTCTCCGATGATGTTCCTCGCTGGTTTTGGAGTGTATCAGTATATCGTCACTGACGTTTAGCACGCCCTGTAACTCTGATAGTATTTCCTTTATGGTGTTTTGGAAGATTTTGGCAGCCGAAGAAATTCTGAAATTCAACCTCCTGTACCTTCTGAGGCCTAGACGTGTTGAGAACGTTGTTATGTATCTACTTTCTTCAGCTAGCCTCAGTTGGTGGTATCCGGCATTCAAGTCTAGGTTTGAGAACCACTGGGCTCCGTTCAAATCCGCTAAAATGCCATCGACTGTGGGTGTGATGTGTCTCTCCCTTTTTATCGCCTTGTTGGGCATTCGCATGTCTATGCAGATTCTTATGTTTCCTGGCTGTCGGGGTTTTTCTGCTATCACCATGGGGGAGACCCACAGAGTCGGGCCTGTCACCTTCTCAATGACTCCCTGTTCCTCTAGTTGGGCTAGCTCTTATTCAACAGCTGTTCTTAGGTGGAACGGAATCCTCCTATGCCTCAGTGCAATTGGTTGGACGGCTTTGTCAATGTGCAATTTCACTGGTTGCCTCTTGATTGTTCCCAGTCCTTTGAAAAGTGACGGAAATAGTTGCAAGATGTCTTCTGTCTGGAGCACTTTGACAGTGTTGGCAAACGCAATGAGGTTGAGATCCTCCGCGGTGTGGCTTCCGACAAGTAAGTCGGCTTCTTTGTAGACAACAAGAAATGTCGTGGTGACCTCTCGATCTTCTGATTTGACCTGCACCAGCATCTTGCCCCTTAGAGGAAGCGGCTCCTAGCTGCCATATGTTAGGATTCGAATCTTGGACGGCACCAGTCGTGGCTTTGGGTTGAGGCTCTTGTAATGCTGTATGCCCATCACGTTTACGGTGGCGCCCGTATCTATTACGCCAGTCACTGACGAGCCGTCAATCTGGATCTGACATTTCGGTTGGGGTCTTCGCTTTCTCTTCAAGTCGCTCGTGAAGGACACGAAATACCATTCCTCGTCCTCTTCAGTAGATGAATCATCTATGCGTGTGTGTTGGCGATGTTGTGTTCTCGTGGATCGTGAAGATTGACCCTCGTCCAGGGCTAGGTGTCTGATTGCTCCGGTGATTGTCTTCGTGCCTGCCGAGTTTCTTCCGCGGAAACCTCCTCGGCAGATGCTCGCGAAGTGGTTTGGTACTCCGCACTTGGAGCACGTTTTCCCTTGCGCAGGGCAGCCATCTTGGTTGTGTTCGTCTCGTCCGCAATATCCACATGACGCTCGTCGTGGCGTTCGGGTTGGCCATCGACCTCGCCCGCTCCGTCCGGGGGTGCGTGCGGCGTCTACCCTTTCGGTCTTTAGACTTGTCCCGGCATCTGCATGGGGGTTAAGAGCGGCTTCCATCGCCGTGGATCGGGCATCTGACAGCTCATGCGAGCGAGCAAGAATTAGTATTATCTCCAGCGTGATACGTGGCTGACGCAGTATCAGCGTCCTTAGTGGTTTATTGCGGCATCCTTGAATGAGCTGCGCAGTGACTTCCTTTGTCTGGTCGTCCTCTGTGCACGTACTCACTAATTCTCTAAGACGCGCATGCAATGCATCCATCGTTTTCCCCTCTCTTTGCCTTGACTGTCGGAACTTGAAACGCTCATAGTGCGGGTTGAGCTGAGGGTCAAAGTGCACATTTAATGCTCGAACTGCATCATTATAGTCGTTGGCTGCTCCCGTATTTGGGAGATCCATGAAAAGTTTGTAAATTTTAACTCCTCCAAAGTGTAGGAGTAGCGATCTCTTGACCTCTTCATCCTATTCTCTAGTGGCTACGAAGTAGTTGTTCAGTTGCCCAACCCACACTGCCCATCTCGGGGCTGCTGTCACGGGGTCAATCAACTCACTGAATGGCTGTAGCGCCTGAATTTGTGAATGCGCTGATTGTGGCATCGGTGGCACTTCTGGTGGCACTGGAAGTATCGCCTACGGTTGCCCTCCTGCTACGGCACTCGGTGGGTTGGACATTGTAGAGCGCTTGCCTTCTGGTGCTTTCTTCTGTGTCTTTTTGGTGTGTGAGAGTTTGGCACGGGGAGGTGTGCCACCTCTTTTATGTTTTTACTAGGGCTTGTTTGTGACGGGTGTCTCCCAGATGCACTCCTCCTTATGCCAATGCTCCTTGCTGCCTTAGTTCTAGGTGTCATTGTATCATGGAGCACTTGCTGCCCTCTCAGCTATTGCCAATGCTTGCTTGTTGGCATATTTGGTGTTGCCAATGCTTGTTTTGGTGTTGCCAATTTTTTTGGGTGTTGCCAATGTTTCTTTTTCTTCACCGTGTGCCTCTGTGTTATTTCTTTCCTTTCCCCCGCGCTGCTGGGGCTTTTGGTCACTCGTGTTCTCACTCTGCTCCTTGCGCGCTCCCTCGCGCTGTGGCTGGAGCTGGGGCTGGGCCTGCTGCTTCTGCGCATGCGCGCGTGCTGATAACCGGCGTCTGGGCGTCTGAGCTTCTTGCGAGGCAGGCCTGTTATCTGCGCTCGTGTTTCTTGGGGGAAATAGCTATGCCGGTGTCCCGATGCAGCTTCTGGCACACGCTGCTCACCGGTTCTGCTGCTTGCTGATTCAGGCGATTCGCCGGCGTCCCTACGCAGCTCTTGGCCTACGCTGCTCACCGGTTTCTGCTGCCTGCTGGGCGCTCCGCTCCACGCCGTCTTCTGCAGGTATTTCTTCGTTGGGGGTGGATGAGACGATCCCTCCCTCGTCGCCAGTGTAAGGGGGGGCTGCTTTAATGACAAAAGCTAATTACTGGAAATACATATACATGCATAATGAATGGAGGCATACACATGGGATGCAGGCTCAGTCGGACCGGAAGTCACGAGTGACTCCGGTCCATTTATTTATAGCCTTCTGGCCAAGCCTGGCCAGAAGGTGCTACATAGTGTGCTAGTGTTTCCGGGCTCAGCCGAGACCCTGGAAAACACTAGAGCGCTACATTTATGACTGGGACAATACTGGACCAGGAGATAAGTGATGTCACATCTGGGCGATGGCCTCCTCCCTTTTAATTGCTGTCCTAGTACCGATATGCGGACAATGTTTTGGGTGCGGGTTTGAGGCCTACATATATGGCTTTTGCGTTGTTGGCATTTGGCAGCTACACACTGAATATATCTTGCCTTGAGCCGGACATTAAATGGCTTAGTGGGGTTCTGCTCCACAGTATCTGCGGAGCGGCACCCTTGAATGAGTTGGGTTCTTTCGGTTCACCCATTTCCTGTGTCCCCTGACCTCTGCAGGAAGAGGTGCTGTGTATCTTTTCTATCTTTAAGGTCACATGTAGCACATTTAAGTGACCTGCCAAGTAACACCTTGTAGTAACGATGTATGAGAAGTAGGTGAAGGATGGTGGCTCATTAAGGGAGCCACAACACTATTTGGAATAACGGTTATAGAACATGCATCATAAACAGCATGTGGGGCTTGCACACACACAGCAGGGAGAGAGTAGGAGAACATGGCCGTAGAAGCAGGCACATAAAAATAACTAGTCCCAATAAAGTGATGATATGCAATGCATAGAGATACTACCCACCTCCTATCCGAAGGTGGGATCGAGCTGCCACCCAAGGCCACCCAAGGCCTCTGGACGATTATGCCACCATAACAGTAGTGCTAGAAGGTCCATCAGTGGGCGATTCTGAGCTTCCACTATGCAGGAACAAGCAAAATAGACCACTAAGAGGGCGCCTGGAAACTGGTAGTGGAACATCCAGGTATGTTTGCTACATCCTCTCTTCTCCCATTTCAGTTATGAGGTTGATTTGAGAACATCGTTGTGCAAGCGCTTAGGAGATTATTCGCATTGCTGCAAGCAGTGATTTTAAAACTGTTGTGTTGACTGTATTTTAAAACTATTATTCTTGTGCCTCATTCATACGCTGACTCCCCGGTCCACCGCAGCATTTCGTGCTGTTTGATGTGGAGGGAGGTAACGCGTCCTCACTTCCTGGTCACGCCACGCTGGGCGGCCATCTTTGGAGGGTGGCGCTCTAGTCTCTATCGTCCCCTAATCTACTTATATCTCTCGCGCAGCGGTGACGCGCAGCGGAAGCGCCGAAGAGGCGCCAAAGAGAAGCCAGTCTGCGCCAGTCCGCGTCCAGACGCTTCCAGCTTCCTGTATCTCTCTTGGCCTGTCACCTTGGTAGGAAATCGCCTCATTTATAGTTCTTCTTCTTTGCATTCGCTACGTCCCCCCGCCAACTCTTTGTGCCTTCATTCGATCCTTCCGTCCAATACTGGGTCTCATTGCACATCATGTAACTGGAGTTTATCTCCCGCGTACACCGATAAACCTCAACCCTTACATAAATGGAGAATGTTTCTCCTTAACTGTCGGTCTTTACCAAAACACCACACAGAGCTCTCCATGTTGATAGAAGAGTTGAATCCTGAGGCTCTCTTCTTGACAGAAACATGGCTTCAGCTGGAAAACGATCCATCTACTGTGTGGGTGACACCTCAAGGCTATACCATGAAACGCCTAGACCGCCAGTCGGGTAGAGGTGGCGGACTCGCCATCATATATAGAGATACTTTTAAATGCCGCATTACCTCTTCCACTATACCTACGTGTGAGAGTTTTCATTTTACTCTAGAGTTCTCGCCCACCACCTCATTTTCTGGCATGCTGGCCTATCGCCCTCCTGGCGCCCTTAGCAACTTTGTTTCCAACTTGACAGATACTGTCGCTAGCGCCCTGTTTTCCACAGCAAATTTTACTTTGCTGGGTGACCTCAATCTGCACCTGGACGACCCGTGTGATACTTCAGCCAACAACCTCAGGTCCAACCTTCAGGCTGTCGATCTCCGCCAAAAGGGTTTTCTTGCGACCCACATCAAGGGACACCTTTTGGACCATATCTATAGCAACTTAGATAATCTAAAAGTTGAAACCCCATCCCACTTCCATGGACAGACCATTTTCTAATACCTTTTATTTGGTCCATAAGCCCCCCCCTATCTTCCATAAGCCTAATAAGCACCGGGGAAGGAAATGGTCCTCTCTTCCGCTCCCTGAGTGGGAACGTGCCCTTACTGAACATCCGCCTCAGAGGTCCACTAACCCCAACACTGCCACGATCAACTTCGACAACTGGATCTCCAGCACCCTCGATCAAGTTCTCCCTTTCACCCCCTTAAAATCAATAATAAGATCTAAGGTTGCTCCGTGGTACACACCCGTCCTTAGAACCATGAAGCAATCATGTCGCAAACTCGAGAGAGCGTGGAGGCAGGACCATTCTCAACAGAGGAAGGCCGACTACAGAGCCGCCATAAAACTCTATAAAAGGGAAATCTCTGCCACTCAATCCCGCTTCTATGACGTGAAAATTAATATGGCTGCTAATGCGCCCAAGGAAATTTTTAAAATTGCTAAATCTTTAATATCCCCACCCCCTGAGCGTCCATCATCAGACGGCGCACAAACCCGGTGCAACAATCTTGCTACCTTTTTCTCCCAGAAAATCCAGGCTATCTACTCTTCATTCACCACTGGTGATGACAACACCAAACCCTTCTCCCCTCCGGTACCTGATCCCCCCACCCCTTGTACACTCGAAACATTTCCATTTCTTGACCCTTTATCATTAGACAGGCTGAACCCTAAAATCACCTCGGGATCTCCTAATGACCATGCACCCCCCCACACTCTCATTAAGGTCATAGACGTTATTCGTCCGGTCATCTTAGATGTCCTTAATGCCTCCATCGCCTCCAAAACTGTCCCGCCCCCCTGGAAGTGTGCGATGGTCAAAGCTTTGTTGAAAAAGCCTACTTTGGACCAGAACAACTTGGCCAACTACCGCCCATGGATGAGCAAGCTACTTGAGAGGCACGTTAATAACATTTTAGTGGACTATCTCGAGTCCAATAGTCTGCTCCGTGCCTCTCAGACAGGGTTCCGCCCGCAGCACGGAACCGAAACCGCTCTTTTGGCGGTGACGGAAGAAGCTAGAGCTGTGCTGGACCAGGGAGGTAAGGCTGCCATCATACTATTTGACCTCAGTGCTGCGTTCAACACGGTCAACCACTCTACACTATTACATCGACCGAGTGGTTTGGGCGTGTCGGGCGCGGCCCTGTAATGGCTTACCTCCTTCCTGGACAATAGATTCTTCCAGGTGTTTGAGGGTGAGTCGGTCTCCTCAAAACATCCTCTCAGCAGTGGAGTACCCCAGGGCTCCTCCCTGAGCCCTACTCTTTTTAATGCCTATATGGAGCCCCTAGAGAGGATAGTCCATCCCTTCGGTGTGCGTATTGTTACCTACGCAGATGACACCCAACTGGTGGTCTCATTGGACCACTCTGCGGGATCATCCTCCACCTTAGGTCCCTGTCTAGAGGCTGTTGCCAGATGGATGCAATCCTCATTCCTCAAGCTTTTTTTTAAGTTCAAAAAGATTTTATTAGGCAGAGAAGTAGGCATAAAAAGAAATAAAAGGAGAGGAGAAGAGGGGGAAAAGGGTTGACAATAAGGGGAAAAAGTATAAAAAATAAATTAAAAAAAGGGAATATAAATACATTCGCAAATACAGTAAATATAATGATACAAAATAGTCATGAATAAGAAAAAAGCGCAAGTAAATCTAGGCATAAAAGTGATTACTGGGTTAACAAAATGCAAAAAGGAGAGAATGAGTACATATGGAAATATAACAATAAGGGAATGATAAGGCAATCAAGGGGGTTTGAGAACTTCTTGCTGGGCAGGTAAAGGACAACGGGAGGTAGCAGAACATCTGTCCAGGTACAGAACAACAGGAAGCCATAGAGCCGTTCTCTTCGTAGCTAGCTGGGGGTGGGAAACAAAGGTAGTGTCTAGTCTGTGATTATGACAAACATTATTCCACCATGCTTGGAAGGAATGGTTAGATGAGAATTTCCGATGAGTGGTAATCTGTTGAAAGGCAACAGCCAGCAATAGATCCACAATACGTATATCAAACTGAAATATGTCCCAGCAAGGTGAAAGGCTGCCTAGAAAAATGTGAGCGCGGGAGAAAGGAATGCATGTTTGAAATATTACATTGATTTGAGCCCACACCCTAAGCCAAAAAGCGTGAACAGAGGGACATAAGAAGAGCATGTGGAACAGGGTAGCGGATGGAGCGGCGCATGACCAACATATATCTTGGGTGGAAGGGAACCTCTTATGAAGGGCAGAGGGGGTAAGGAGTAATCTATTGTAAATGAAGAACATGGATTGCGTGAGAGACGCCGCTCTGGATGATTTGCGTATCTTGAGCCACAATTTGTCCCAGGTGAGCAAAGGCCAAACCATGTCAAAGTCGTGCTCCCACTGTAATTCCACCGTGGATTTGGGTCTAGGGGTGTCTGCCACGTGAAGGTGCTTATAAATGGCCGAAGCTTTAGGAGTTGTGCGAAGTAAAGAGTGTAGGCGCGAAGCAGGAGTAGGGGGAATGGAGGATGTCTGCGTCTGCGCAAGTGATGTGTACACAGCCATTACCGCCATTTTGAGCCGAGAGTAATTAGGAGCGAAAGAAGCAGGTAAGGCGTATACCGCTCTACGGTCTGAGAAAGAGAGAAATGTAGAATGGGAGAACAATTGCGAAACCCACAAAAGACCCTTCTGCCTCCAGGACTTCCAGTAGAAGGGTTTAGAGCGAATGAGGAGGTGAGTGTTGTGCCATAAGGGGGAGGAGAGAAAATCCGCAATAGAGCTAGGAGGGGTGGGGGAGGAAGCCAAAAGGAGTTTGGTCGTAAATCTGTGAATGGGTGTGGAAACAGAGGAGGGTTTACGAGAAAAAGCGAGATACTCTGCAAAGGAGAAAGGGGAAAGGAAGAGGCGTTCCAACTTGACCAACAAGGGGCATGGGTCGTCAGGATCCTGTACCAGAATGACGCTTGCCGGAGTAGGAAGGCTCTTTGATATGAGGGGAAATCTGGAAAGTTGACCCCGCCCTCAGAAGTAGGGCGAATCAGTCGTGCGATGGACATTCGTGGCTTTTTATTGTGCCAAAGGAAGGCTGACAGAACGGAGTTAATCTTTTTAAATGACTTTGCAGCAATAGGTACAGGAATATTGGATATGGTGTAAAGGATAATTGGGGTGAGCATCATTTTAATCGTGTCGAGGCGACCCCACCAGGAGAGGTAGAGAGGGTGCCATCGAGCAGTGAGATCGGAGATTTTCAGAATGCACTTATTTAAGCATAAGGAAATCGTATCGGGTATGGAGGGAGTGATGTCCAAGCCGAGATATTTGATGTGAGAGGAATTCCAGACAAAATTTGAGGCAGTGTAGTCTGCTTTGAAAGTAAATTTGGTCAATGGCAATATCTCACACTTATCATGGTTAAGCTTGTATCCTGAGATTAGGGAATAATCCTGCACCTCTCCCAAGAAAGCAGGAATAGAGGAATCAGGATCAGAAATGAACAGTAAAATGTAATCCGCGTATGCAGCAAGTTTGACGTGGGAATCAGTGGAATGAAAGCCATGTATATTGGGATTTTGGCGCAACCTGGAGAGAAACGGTTCCAGGGCCAAATTGAAAAGGAAGGGAGAAAGGGGGCAACCCTGACGTACTCCTCTACCTAAGTCAAAGAAGGGAGAGACCTTGCCATTAGCACAAACTGCAGCACGCGGGCGAGTGTATAAAAGGGAAACCAAGGAAATGAAATTAAGGCCAAATCCAAACCATGTGAGAGCATGAAAGAGGTAAGACCATTCCACCCTATCGAACGCTTTTTCTGCGTCCAAGGCAATCGCAGCGAGTGAGGATTGCATACGTGAGGATTTTGTGAGAATGTTAAAAAGTAACCTGGTATTGTCTGTGATAAAGCGGCCCTTAACAAAGCCGGACTGTTCCTCACCCAAAAGATCAGGGAGGAGGGAGTCCAACCGAGCAGCTAAAGACTTGGCAAAGATCTTGAAATCTATATTCACCAGCGAGATTGGCCGGTAGTTCTTGCAGTGTTGGGCATCTTTACCCTCCTTGGGAATCAGGCAGATGTGTGCTTCTGAGAAGGTGCCAGAGGAGCCTCCGCAGGCAGAGAAGGAGTTAATAAGTAAATAGAGCTTGGGGAGGAGAAGTTTGGAAAAGTGGAGATAGAACTTGAGGGTGAAGCCATCAGGTCCGGGAGCCTTATTTAATTTGAGGTGTTTGAGCGCAGCAAGCAGCTCTTCGAGAGTGATGTCAGACTCTAGAGCAGAGAGATCAAGGGGGAAGTAAGAGGGCTTGTGAATGGTAGAGAAGTAGTGAGTGAGTGATTGGGGAGTGGGTTGGGATTCCGAGGAGTACAGGGTCTTATAGAAGAGGGAAAATTCTGAAAGAATGGCGGTGTCAGTATGCTGTAGAGTGGAGTTACTGTCATAGATAGCAGCAATATTCAATTTATTGTGTTTGACTTTTAAATAATTAGCAAGGAGCTTACCCGCCCTGTTCTTACCCCCATAAAATTTAGCACTGGACTTCAATAAGTACAATGAGGCATCATCAGTAGATTTCTTATTGAAACGCATTTTAGCAGCCACCAGAGCAGTAAGGGAATCCTGGGAGTGGGAGGTAAAATAGGCGTGCTCCAGTCTCTTAATGTCCAACAAAATTTGTTTGATGGATGCACGGGCGAGTCTGCGTTTTTTAGACACAAAACGAATAATGAAATCTCGCGCAGTTGCCTGGAAAGCATCCCAAATAGTGTGGGTGGGAATAGTGGGAGTATCGTTGAGTAGAAAAAAGTCATCAAAAAAGGTGGTAAATGAAGAGGTGAAAGTGGGGTCCAGAAGGAGAGCATTATTGAAACGCCATCTCTTAGGACCATCAGATGGGGGAAGTACGTCAATAGTGATGAAGACAGGGGCATGATCTGAAAATAAAATTGGGCCAATTTCAGCAACAGCGAGAGTTTGGGTGAGATTATGGGAGAGGAAAATGTAATCAATCCGGGATTGAGAATGATGGGAGGGGGAATAAAAGGTGAATTCTCGCACAGTGGGATTACAAATCCGCCAAGCATCAACAAGTTTGTGCTGAGAAATTGCCTGCCAAAAAAGCTTGTGAGGTTTATTGGGGACGTAGTGAGTTGTGGAGTTCCTATCTACAAAAGGGTCTAGGGGATGGTTGCAGTCCCCTGCAAGGACGAAATTGTCATCAATAAATCGTGTGATGTGACGAGAGAACTCAGACCAAAAAAGAGGTTCGCCAACAGTAGGGGCATAGAGCAATTTAACATATGTCCATCTACCATTGGTATCTGACTCTTGGGAGGTGACAGAAAGGGGAAGCGATTTCCTGCAGAGAATAGCAACACCATTTCGTTTCCCATCCCCAGGCGAGAAGAAAACCCCACCCACCCAACCTTTTTTAAGTTTAAGGGATTCAGAGTCAGATAGGTGAGTTTCCTGCAGGAAGGGTACATCAACATTCAACTTGGCAAGATGTGATAAGATTCTCTGACGTTTGATGGGGGAATTAATGCCTTTAACATTCCAGGAGACAATATTCAAAGCCATTGCGTGCAAATAAGCTTAAACAAAGTACAATAGGAGAGAGAAAAAAGAGAGCCCATGGGGGCAATGTAAAATAGGACAATAAGGGAAATAAGCAAGATAGAGGAGAAGGAAGAGAAAGGGAAGAAACCGTGGAGGAAAAGGGAAGCAAAAGTAGAGGCCACAAAGAAGATATAGAGGGGAAGCGAGAGAATAACAGTGAAAAGAACAGCAGCGAAAGCAGGAGGGGACAACAAAGAAACAAGAATAGCAACTAAGAGGGAGAGTGTCAAGGGGCCTCCAACAAAAATAAGAAATGAAGAATTGAGATAAGAAAAAGAGCATAGTAAAGGAATGTGAGAAAAGGGATGAAATATGGAAAAAGTGTACCACGAAGATAAGAAAGGATGAAAAGGCCCAGAAAACAGTAAAAAGAAGAAGAAAGAGAGTAAGGAGTGAGAGAAAAACACTGTGAAAGAGAGTAACACTGAAGTAAACGAGATAATCAAAAAGAGCATAAAAGGAAGAACAAATGTTTCAAACGATACCATGTCAAAAAGGGAAAGGGGGAGGGTACTTACAGAAAATATCAGGGGGGAAGGACGATCAGGGAACAGGACACAAGGGATCACGACGGAGGTAATGGGAGGGAGGTAACGCCAACCAATGAAGGGTGAGCACGCGGAACAACGAAACGTCCAACCGGATATACATGACGGAACGCTAAACAATATCTGTGAAAGGAGAAAAACAGGTTAGGAGAGAATAAACGGCAAGACTACAATCAAATAACAGGTGAACAAACTAGAAATGAGTATGAACAATAACTACGAATAACCCAAGGGGCTAAGAAGATATCAAAAGTTACGAACACAATAACAGATAAGCAAATGAGAACAGTAAACCGAGCAAATCGGACTAATCATCAGTGATAAGAACAGCGACTAAGGTGGAAATGAGGAAGAAGCACAGGAGAAATCCATATTGGCAGAACCACAAGAGTTCAAGAAGCTCCAGAGTCGTACTGGATCCTCAAAAGTTGTAGTCTTATTGTTATAGGTGACCTTAAATAGACAAGGATGAAAAAGACCATATCTGGCTCCAATTGAACGAAGGTCAGCCCTCATATCAAGAAAGGCCTTGCGGCGGGCAGCAGTGGACTTGGCATAGTCTTGAGCAAAAAATAAGGGAGATCCAGACCAGGTGAGGCGAGGTAAGGCTTTGGCAGCAAGTAGAACCTTTAATAAGTCTGTGTATTCTAGAAAATACATTATCACTCCCCTGGGTTTCACTGAGGGGGAGATGGAAGAAGAAAGACGTCCAAGTCTGTGAGCACGCTGAATGTTCAGTGAAGTATCTGCAGGCAATTGTAATAACTTTGGAAGGAAAGATTTGAAGAAACCAATGGGATCATTCCCCTCGCTGCCCTCCTTCAGGCCGTAGAGACGAAGATTATTGCGTCTGTTCCTGTTTTCAAGGTCCTCCACCTGCTTCTGGAGAGACGATATCTGCGAGTCCATGTGAACTACCTTGACGGCAGTCTCCTGGAGGGAGGAAACATCTTTTTCCACGGCTGAGACCCTAGCGTCCATCTGAGACCAGTTATCAGTGAGCGTTTGCAGCTTGGAATTTGTTTCTTCCATGAAAGGACGCAATGCACGTATTTCCTCTAGGAGTATTTCTAGTGAAACACCTGAGGAGGATTTCGAGGGAGAGGGTGAGTCTTTTGTTTGCCTTTTAGAGTTAATTTTTGCTGTATTTTGGAGAGAGGTATCCATAATGGCTGGCGCGTCGTCTGTGTGAGAGGCTGTGGAGGCTTCTAATTGAGCCAATGCAGTGAAGAGTTTTGAATTTGTAATATAATTCCTCTTAGGGACTTTGCCAAGGTGCCCCGCCATACAGCCAACAAAAACACCTCAAATGCAGCACCAACCAGGACCAACCAGGAAGGAGAAAACAGACAGAAGAAGAAAAATGACCAATAAAGAGTCAATTTGGGTCCAAAACAGCGAAAAACTGTAAAAATTGAAGAAAAAAAACCAAGGGAGTGACAAAAAGTGCTTGAAAAAATGTATCTGGTAGGTAGGGTCCCTTAAATACCAGAGAGATCGCCTAATCACAATGAAGCATGGCCGCCAAATATGCAGAAAGAAAAGAAAAGTCTCTGTGCCACAGTTTAAGATATTTCCACATAAAATAATGCAGTCACCTGTATCAGGAAGCAGTTCGCCGTCATAAAATGCTGAAAAACGGCATTAGGAAGTCAGGAAGAGCTGTTAAGGGCATGCGCGGTAAAACGCGCTACTTCAAAGGGCGCCGCCGGGACATGTCGGAAATTGGCGGCCGTGAGCTGAGGAGAGCCGCGTCTTCAGCAGACGAGGCAGTTCTTGATGCCCCCGGCCTCAGAAGAAGACGAAAACCAACTCAAAATATGTGGCAGGTATTGCGCCAGTAAAATGAGGTCTCCATACCTCGGCGAGGGTGCGTTATCCGTCTTGAAGTCCCGGTGTGGACGGAGCGCTACGCCGGTGCCTCCATTCGCATCGGGCGTTAGCCACGCCCCTCTCATTCCTCAAGCTTAATGGGGAGAAAACAGATATAATGCTGTTGGGCAACATCTGCCCTAGCATCCATCTGGCCTCCATCTCTTGGCCTGCCTCCGCCTCCCAAACCCCAGATTAAGAGCCTGGGAGTCTGGCTGGACAAAGCGCTTGATTTTTCAGCCCAAGCCACAAAAACTGCTTCCACCTGCATCAGGATGATGAAAATGCTCCGTAAGGTGCTTCCTCTGCTCCCATTCCAGGCTAGGAGGATCATGGTCCAGGCCCTGATCCTCTCCCGCCTGGATTATGGGAATGCCCTTTATATGGGAGCCCCAGCAGCAGTGACCCATAGGCTTCAGGTCACACAAAACTGTGCTGCCCGCTTACTGTACAACATCCCCCGTTGGCAGTCAGCAAAAAAAGCTCTGAAAGAGCTTCACTGGCTCCCAGTAGCAGCCAGAGTCCAGTTCAAGGCCATGTGCATTGCGCACAAATCTTTTCACCGCACTGGTCCAGCAATCCTGCACCCTATAGCTACACCCTATGTACCGTCCAGAGCCTTACGCTCTAGTTCTCTGCAACTGTTAACTGCCACCAAAATTAACAAAGCCCGTTGGGGTGGTCGTTCCTTTTCCCATACCGCAGCCAGGCTCTGGAACTCCCTCCCCCTCTCCCTTCGAGAAATCAATAATTACCTTTCCTTCAGAAAGGCTTTAAAAACGCACTTGTTTGTAAAGATGTGCTGATCTCCCCTGAGCTTGCCACCAGTATTCAGTCTAAAGCGCTGCGAGGCCTCCGGGTAGTTACGCGCTATAGAAGTGCAATTTCATTCACTATAACAGATATGTCAATGTTTTGTCTTATTTGTGCCATTTTTAATTGATTTTAAAAAACCAAGAACCAAACACTTGGAACAACCAGATTGTTTTGGTGCTGAAAGAATTAACTTTCCACTGGCATTCAAACCAATCGCTTTGTGTTTCCTACCAGCACAGATGGTCTACATGTTGTTCTGTGCATTTGACCCACTTCCTAGTGAAATCTCGATAACATTTAGAATAGTTTAACAACAGTGTTCATCCTTCTGCCTTTGATGCGTGATATTTTAAGGGCAATTGATACCTAATACTGGGTATTCTTATTTTAATTTAATAATGTGCTGCGCTGTATTTCAAACTACCTCAGCATATCCTGCAGCACTAATCTTGTTGCCTGCCTTGCCACTAAAGTGAACCAAGGAAGCTTCGAGAGTTCTTATTTTCTTTTTTTTAGTCGTCATTTGTACGATCTTTATGATTATGGCAACCGGGTCGTCTCATAATCGTGCACGGAGTTTGAAATCCAGAGACAAGATAGAGCCATTTCATAAAAGTAAGCCAGCAAGTTCCATTGAGTATTTGAAACACAGTGTACCGTCATGAGTGAGAAAAACTCAGGAGCTTGCTTGATCGTATTGGTTTAAATCATAGGACTTCCCTCCCTGTCCTACCACCTAACTCTATCCCATAATTCCCAATATTTTGTGCCTTTTCCTCTCAGTTCGTCAGTTCGTCCAGATTCCTAAACTTTCTTATTTCTCTAACCCAACCTTCTACTGTAGATGGTGATGGAAGAATCCAGTTTTTACACACCTCACGTCTTGCCAATAGCATTGCAAAAAAGAAAAAAATTATCTGTTTTTTACTCTAAGTAATACTGGAACCGTCGTAATCTAAGATGCCAAATATAATAGTGAAGGAGCTTACCTTGATGTTAGTGTCTAAAACTTTGTCAATGATCTTACCAACTGCATACCAGTAGGTGTCGAGGTGGATACATGAGTAAAACATATGTATATCGTTGGCTTTGATCTCTCCGCATTTAGGAATTTTTTTCGTCGCCTGTGCATTTATCTTGGACAGTTTTCCCGGTGTCCAGTATGACTTGTGCATGGTAAAAAGGTGATTTCTCCTGAGAGGTGCAGAAACAATAATGCGCCATAAAACAGAGCAAGATACTTGCCAAGTGCGTTGCAAGTCTTTGTACGGGAAGATTTTTTTCCATACAACGTCAGGAATGTGGAAATCTGCCTTGTTTCCTTCAATCAAGTGCCAGCACCACTTTGATACTTTTTTACGAAATGGGTTCTTCAGTATCTCTACCTCCAGCTTACTACAAGGGTTAGATATTTTTAGCTGATCTTTTGCCCAGCTGGCCATCTGATAGTATTTGAATCTCAATATCTCGTTGTTAGTTTTTTCCATTAAAACATCCCACTGTTTAAGCTTTCCATTTTCAAGAAGGTCACCCCATTTCTCTAATCCTGCTTTTTTCAGGGGGCCTGCTAGGGAGTCCTTCAGACATTCTGGTGTACCCGGCGAATTCCATATCGGCGCCAAAGGCCTGTAGTACGGAAACTTCCATGTCTTCCTTATCTCAAACCAGATTTTATATGCTGATCTTAAAACCTTCAACCTGATCTTTTTGAAGTATTTAGGATGGCCGAATATATAGAGACATTGGTCGTGATCTGTTACAGCTTTCCAGTAAGCGGGATAGAATTCATGGGCATGTAAGAGGATCCTAATGTTTTTTAATTGAAAGGCTCTGTAGTATATGGTTAAGTCTGGGCTAGCAATCCCCCCTTGGTTCATCTTTTGGCAGAGTTTTCTCCAAGCTATTCTCACCCATTTGGATGCCCAGATAAAGGTGCTGATTTCACTCTGTATCTTAATTATACATGTATAGTTAAACTCTAGAGGGATAGCATTAAATATAAATGTGAATTTTGGAAGGATGGTCATTTTGATAACATTTGCTCTCCCCATGAAAGTAAGTAGTCGACAACTTCATGATTTTAGCAGTTTCCTCATTTCTTTAATTTTAAGGTCGAGATTGGCTTGGGCAATATCTTCAATGTTTCTTGGGATATCTATCCCCAAGTATTTTATTTTATTTTTAGATTCTATCAGAGGAGTCCTTATGTTCCAGTGCATAACTTCGGGTTTTTGGTGATTTATTTGATAGCCGGAAATCCTTCAAAATTCTGATAGTAAGCTGTTTATGCTGGTAAGAGATTCATTCGGGCTACTCGTGTAGATCATTAGATCGTCTGCATGTAACGTCACTTTCAAAACCCAACCATTAAAACTGAAAGGAGTAATTTCTTTGGAAGATCTTATCATGTTGCCTAAGGGTTCTATGTCTAGGTTAAAAATGTGTGGGGAAAGTGGGCAACCTTGCCTAGTGCCTCGTCTAATTTGAAAACCTTTTGAGATTCTGCAATTTACAAGTATTTTCCTGAACAGAGCTGAATAAATATTCACGATTACCCTTAAGAAGTTTCCCCCTAGGTCAAGATGACGGATAACCTTCTGCAGATATGACCAGTTTATGCGGTCAAAAGCTTTTGCCGCATCAAATGTAAAGGCAGCAAGGGGGACTTTTGCCTGAGTTGCAATATCAATGGCTCCAATAAGTTGGTGCGTTAGCACGTGTAAGTGTCTCACTCTCATAAAACCCTTTTGATCTTGGTGGATTAGATTTTTAGAGAGAGACCCAAGCCTTTGTGCCAAAATCTGAGTGAACATTTTGTAGTCATTGTTAAGAAGTGATATAGGCCTGTAGGATTCGCATTTTAACGGGTCTTTCCCAGGTTTTAAAATCAGACTAATAGTTGCCTCATTCCAGGTTTTTGGGATGGGAGAACCCTCTAGGTAAATAGAATTGAAAAGATCTGCTAATTTAGGGGCCAGTGCTTCCTTCAAAACTATGTAGATCTCATTTGGAATTGTATCAGGCCCGGCCGCTTTTCCCTTTTTCAGACACGTTATTACTTGCAAGACCTCCTCCACTATGATTGCAGCGTTTAAAGATTCTCGAGAATCAAAGTCCAGATTCGGAGGTTGTGACTTTTTTAAATAGGAGTCTACCAGGGAAGGAGAAGGGGAGAGATCATCTTCATCATACAGGAGTTGAAAGAAGTCAACAAAAGCTGATTTATGTCGGCCCTATCTTCTACTTTTTCCTTCCCGTTAGCCTTGTATATTGCCCTGATATTGTTTCTATTGAGCTCGGTTTTGAGCTTCCACGCTAACAGTTTACCACTATTTTCTCCGAATTTGTAATTTGATAGGGAACTTGCCTGCCATCTCTTCCGAACCCTGTCCTCTAGATAAGAAGCTAATTCTTGTTTCTTTCTTAGTATGTCTTCCTTTATTTTATTCTGGTCTTCCTTGTTACAGCTAGCCTCCAGCTTCTCTTGTTTCCCTAATATAACGGCTTATAGCTGTGCTAGTTTAAATGTTTTGTCTTTATTCTTAGATGCTGTGAGGCTAATTAAGGCTCCTCTGAGAACTGTTTTAAATGCGTCCCAGATTACCATCTTGGAGAGTTCCCCACTGGTATTATCTATAAAATAATAGCGTGGTAGCACAAAGCTTATCTACTACTTGGTGATCCAGTAATAATGTGCCGTCCAAGGTCCATCTTTTCTCTCCCTGTATGTGGTTTGTGACTAGTTCAAGATGTACCAGGGTGTGATCTGAAAGATGAGCAGGCGTATGAAATACCTTTTTAACATTTTTATTTAAGATCTTGTCAATCAGAAAAAAGTCTATCCTTGATACATGATCATATTTATAGTTTCTATGAGTAAACTTATTGATTGTGTCTCCTTTAACTCTCCAGATGTCAGTTAACCCCAGGTCTACCTTAAGCCTACTCAGGCATTCTCTCATTTTGGGTAGGTTTAGGACCCTACCAGGGGGATATCTGTCCTTTTTGGGATCTAGTAAGATGTTTAAATCTCCGCCTAGTATTATTGGGTGAAACAATGTTATCAAGCTACCATAGAGGGATTGAAGGGGCACTGGGTCATCTATGTTAGGACCATAGTACCCAACCACGGATAAAGAAGTATCAGCCGACTTTATGTTGGCTATGGCCCACCTACCTTTTGTGTCTACACTTTCCCCTAGTAATGTTAAATTCGCTGCCTTTTTTAGCATAAGTGCTACTCCTTTGATGTTGCATGTTTGGTTTGTACAAACACTCTCGCCAACCCATTTTTCTTGTGTTATGATTTTAAACCACTCTTCTTTAGTGAGATGCGTTTCTTGTAGTATAATTATATCACAATCTTTTAACTTTAAGTACTCAAAAATCTTTTGTCGCCTAGCCCTTGTTCTTAACCCATTAACATTCCAAGTTACTAATTTGAGATTGCTCATCTAGCTAAATAATGTATCGCTCTGCCTTACGCCTAGACCCTGGTTGCCAGTATTATAGAATGTCAGACTATTTTTGGGGGGATTTTTTCCCAAATGCTCCCTACCCCACCCAAAAAAGTGTTTAAAGTGCACATAAAGAAAAGTGAGAACTCTAAAATCCCTAGAACCACCCCTACCCCTACCTCTTCCCTGGGGAACCCTCCCTAACTTCATTGGACAAGATTGGTTGCCCTATTTGAGATCCGCGATTGGGGACTACTTTCCTTCAATTTATTCATCTTGGCTCAAAACATATATATATATATTTTTTTTTTTAAATCATTTTGCTACTTTTTACTATGTATTTTCAGTTTTGCTCTAAGAGCAACTCTACTTCCATTGGTTCTCTGATATTGTAAGTTTTGTTGTTCCACATTATTCTTAAGAGAGCTGGAAATTTCAATTGGACAGTTGTGCCTTCCGCCCTCAGGTCTTGCATATATTTACCTAAAGCCCACTGTCTGTCGGCCGTGACTTTAGAAATGTCTGAGCGGATTTTATAGTTTAAGCCATCTTTCGAAAGAGAGCCCATTGCAGGGCCTTACTCAAGATTTGTTCTTTTGAGGAGTAGGATTTGACATTAACCAGCACTCTCCGAGGGTTTTTCCTATCATTATTGAGCCTAAAGGGGTCTCTATGTACCCTTTGTATATCTTCGTTCAGTGTTTTTTCGTCTAGGCCTGGGGTAAACTCCTTTAGCATATTTACTATAAAGCCCCTTATGTTCTGTCCTTCTTGTCCTTCTGGGATGTTCAGCAGGTGTACGTTGTTTCTTCTGGAATTATTTTCTAGTGATTCAACTTTGTCACCAAGTTCTTTTTCAACTAGTGAAAGCTTGTCCAGGCCTGTCTGACAAAGTTTCACTTCTTCCCTGGTCTGTTCCAGAGCAGTCTCAACTGCCACGACTCTATCAACTAAAGTGTTGACCTTAGACTCCAGGGCTTCACAGGTAGCCTGTATTTGTTCTTGCTTTTTTTCAGATTTAGCAAAAATAGTGACCCTACCAGATCGTTGACTCCTGCCTGCGTGGATGCTTCTTGGTCTTGAGCTTGGGCTTGCTTCTTCAGTTTGGTGGCCTGTAGCTGGTGTCCTGCTCTCTCTGGGGTCTCTTCGACTTCGGTAATTTAAGTGTAGTTTTCCTCATTAGGTCCTACATCTAAGTTCATGAGTACCTGATATCTGTTAGGAGATTCCATTTTACCAGTTTGCAGCCCCTCAAAGCCTATCCACCTAGACCTAAATGATTCTGTGTGAGTATATTAAGTATGTTTTTATTGTATTTTAGCTCTTTTATAATTGTTCTTCCACATGAAAAGTTGTGCTCTTCTCCACGCTGCCAGCAAAAGCAAGACACTGGTAGAAAATCTGGAAGTTATTGAAGCCAGTTAAGGGCACTCCCTTTATTTCTTGGCCCGGTGCCTTTTTATGAGGTCTTCCAGCTGCTTCCTGGAGCTGACGTGAACATAGGACCGAAAGCCAGCAATCAGCTTCTGAGAACCCGTAGCCATTGCACCGACCACAGTGACCTTCCTTAGCTAGGCTCAGGCCTTTCTTGCAGAAACTATAGCCCAGCAGAACTCCTATCTAGCACAATACACCAGAACAGTCAGATGTGCAGACACACATTTAAAGATCAATAAGAAGTTGCTTTTTTGCAGAAGCAGGACAATGCTCGAAATTGATATCCTTGGCACCGCTGCACCACACATTAATATACATAATTAAATAATAAAAATGCCTGTATACAAATTCCCCAACCCTAAACAAATAACCTCACTTGACTCTAAAGTATACTCCTCCCCATGCCAAATCCTCCAGCCTCTGGGCCTTTCCTTTGTTCTCTGGACTTCCTGATCCACTCCTACACCCAATCGACTTCCCTCCACCTTTTTATTTTACTTTTGCTTAGCTGGAACTACTGTTCCTCTGGCCAGGCTCTAGGCTCAGTCAAGACGCGCTGCCTGTATTTCACAAACCTATACGTATCCCTCAAATCACAGAGCTGCCTATATCTCACAACCCTATGTGTATCCATCAACTTGACTGAACTTTAAATTCAACGTTACCCCAACTACCATTCTTCTGACATTGTAATGGCTACTCAGAAAACGCTCTCCAGTTAATAATGTTTCCGCCTCTTCTTCGCATGCAGCTAGTCCTATTTCGGAAACTGTAGCAACTCCTCCATACCTTTCATGAAGTAGATCTCTCTACTCAGACTTGACAGGAAAGCTATTGCCTCAATAAATAAATTGAGATATTTTGATACAATGTCTTCATGTTTCAACCAACGCACACCTCTGAACTGACAACATCCTGTTACCTACAATTTTGACTATGGGTCATATAAACAAGGACTTAACGCCACCAGAATGTCACTTTTCAAGACGTTCTGTTGGTGTTAAGTCCATCGTCTTATTTACAAGGTGGTGTTAAGCAACGAAACGTGGCTTAATGCCACCTTGTAAATAAGGCCCCTTTTCACGCTACACTTGCGTGAAAGGGGCGGTCAATCATGTTGCGGTGGGGGTTCCACCACAACACCCATTGATGTTGACACTGCCCTCTATTTACAAGGGTGGCGTAAATCTGGGACAGTGCCAACATTAAGATTTAAAAAATCTGGTATTAACATGACAAAACGAGGAGAAATTATTAATTTCTCCTTGTTTTTGCTGTTTCTATGTGTGCTGCATTATGTAGCAAATCGCCATGAATGGTTCTCAGTGGCAGGCTTCAGAGATCTCTGCAGATTGACTTAGGTGGAGCAATCAGTGCTGCAGGCCCTACTATTGCATTTGGTTTACAGGCGCTGGGCACACCTGTTGCACTGTACTAGGGACTTACTAGCAAATCAGATATGCCAATCATGGTAAATTGCCCAGAGTCCTGAAGCCAGCAAAACAAAATTCTGCAAACAGTCAAAACAGGAGGTCAGAAGCAAAAAGACAGGTCAAACCATGCCAAAAGATGCTAGGTCTAACACATCCATTTTTTGGAAGGCACTGAATGCCCTGGTTAACTGTTCTCATGCCTCTATTGATATGCTTTACATCTGCTTCCAATCTACACTTATTTACAGTCCAGATTAAAATGATCTATCCATGACTTGTCTACCAAATTAAATGATCCTGCTTTTAGCGTTTTAAGTATGTATTTTAGTGGTGCTTTATTGCATTTCTCCATTATAGGATGTATCTTTTTGATATGCATATTCCAATTAAGATTGTTTGTTATTGTAATTCCAAGTTAGGCAAAGGATGACAATTCTTCCAGTTTGATACCATTGATTTTGAATACTTTGTTATCATTTTGGTTCTTTTTGAAAATCATTATTTTAGTATTAGATGTTCTGATTTGTAGACTATTTTCTTGGGTATATTTAGTCGTCACATTCAGCTGTGCCTGCAAACCTCTTGCCCAAGCACTGATGATTGAACCATTAGCATATAAGAGGACCAGAACTACAAAGTCTTGAATTGATGTAACATATTGAGTGGCCTTCAGTATTACAATATAAAAATTGCTTCTGTGTAGTGAAAAGAGTATTAGGGCTAGTATGAAGCCTTGTTTTAACTCACCACTTATGTTGAATCACTTGATACCTAGGCCTTGTTGAGTAACTCTGACCAGGGATGTTTTCTCTGCATATAGTGATGTTACTGGCCCTAGGAGCGCTTATAAAACTCCCCATGTCTGATAACCTTTTCCATAATTTTGGGCTTGCTATTAAGTCAAATCTGATGTAAAGATCAGGAAACTCCACATACAAGAAATCTTCTTTTGTTGTTCTGTATTTGAACACGATTTGGTAAACAGTAACGACCTGGTCTAGCATTGAACGACCTTCCCTAAATCTTCCTTGGATTGATTTTATGATGTTCTAGTGTTGATCTAGTCTTCTATGGTCTTTGGTAAGAATTTTGAATAGATTTTAGAACCAATGTCCATTAGGCTTTTTGGTCTAAATGGTTTTGGTCAGTTTTTAGGACTTTTTATGTAACTGAATGGTACTATTTCTCCAAGAAGTTGGGCATACCTTGGGTAGAGCACAGGACATGAAAAAGACAGGCAGAATCTTTGACCACCATGCACTCTGAGTTTTAAAAACTACAGGTTGTGCTCCATTACAGTTTTCTCAATCTTTTCTTTCTCAAATATATCTTCCAGGAATTCCCTAGTATCAGGGTAATTGTCCTTCATGTTAGCAACTGTCATTATCATTCAAGCATCTATTATTAAGACAGAAGAGCTGTTAGATGTTGCTGAGCCAAAGACTTAAGGGAAATAACATATTCAGTCCTCTGCTGGTAACTTTGCTTCCTTATTCTTTATTTGAGATATCGTCATTTGTCAGTAGAGCGACAGTATTTACACTAGTGGTGTCCTTTTGGCAGATGCCTATTTTGGCTTCCAACTAGTGGTTCTATTTCACTCTTAAATTATCTCCACCTTCCTAGTGCAGAATATATCTTGACATTCATTTGCTGTATCAGGTATGTGTTTGTCATGCCCAGGATCAACAGGTTTCCACTTTCCATCGAGTACTCAAACTATTGAACCAGGCCCAATCTTCAGGTTTCAGAAGAATGTAATCTATTTTTGTTTGGGCTCT
Organism: Lissotriton helveticus; assembly: GCF_964261635.1. Classification (NCBI taxonomy): domain Eukaryota; kingdom Metazoa; phylum Chordata; class Amphibia; order Caudata; family Salamandridae; genus Lissotriton; species Lissotriton helveticus. The sequence continues at coordinate 534,678,770 of NC_136072.1, read as the reverse complement.
TTGGGTGTTGTAAGATGGGGTTGCTGTATCATCATTTCAAATTAATTCCGGGGGGAGATCAGACCTTTTTGGTGTCTTTTTTCGGAAAGCCATGTTCCACATACAGAATTCCAAAGGCAGATTTAGGTTCAGTTATTTAGAAGCCTCTCTTCTATGCGGGCTTGTCCAGAGCCTGGAGGCAGGCGGCACCTTGAAACTTCGTGGCGGGGTCACAACACCAAAAACATCAGGACCCCCAACATAACTTGGCAGCCCCTGAATTGTATCAGATACTCAGTACTGTCGAGACGTCCCAAAATGTACTGGCAGGCAAAATTGCCAAGGAGTCCATAGACTTAAAGGCCCTGCCAGATGAACACTGAAAGCTGGCGTACAGAGTCAAATGATGATGAGTGAGAAGTCCTGGTTCTTTGAAAAACCCGAGGGCACCTGGGATTGGCTGTAAAGGTATAAACCGGGGTCAGAGGTTGAGCCTTGGAAGAGACCACCGCTCCCTACAAGCATGAGAAGGAGAAAGGGGTCGGGGGGGACTGGCCCGACCCACCTAAACTCAGACAGCGCCTGAGAGGGAGGGTGGCGGCCATTGGTGTTGCATCCACCTCCCCCACACTCCAGATACTGATCAACGATGATACTCAAACATGTGCTAGTGCCTCTGGAGGCCTCTGCCAGGGCCGGAAGTCAACCCCTCAAACAGCTGACAATCTCCCTGGAAGGCCACAACCAACTGTTACACCTCTGCGCACAGATAGCGCAAGCAGGCCACAGGGGAGGTGGACAGGGGATATATCAACCTCTGATACCATGACCAATGTTCTTCTATGGGGCCCAACTGAACAATTACTCCTATGATAAATCGGAACGGCGATGATTGGGCGGGTGAAGCAGAGGCAGCTAACCTCCCCCAAAAAACCCCGGCTGCCGGACTGGTACTGGGGTTTTGAATGTTGATAATGTTGATGCTGTATTGGTTTGGCCCGTTGGCTGTTGCCAACACGACCTGGGGAGGGGAAGCCGGGAGTTCAATGTTTTATATTTAACCAAGTTCAATTGTCAGTGAAGGAGCTGCATCATCCTCAAACTGAATGGTTTACACATCATGATGGGTGGCGTTTACACCCCGAACACCGGTCAGGCACTATTTCTCACATCACTACGCCTGATCCTCTGACGAGACAGCTCATCCCTGGTGCTTCTAAGGGATGATTTCAACTGTGTGGCGGACATGCACCTGGTTCGTACCCTCACTCGTGGACTCCCCGAGTCTTGCAAGGGAATTCTGAATGGACAATTGGGGACTTTGTGGGCCATAGAGAATGTGAAATGTGGGGCAGAGGGAGTATTCCTTCTACTCCCCGCTTCAAGACCTTCATGTTCTTCTAGACACAATGCTCATCTATATGAACTTGGACAGGCACATTTGTATTTTGAATTTTTAGAGTGCACACTCATCCCCAAAGTGATATCCCGGCGCTAGACCTTATCATTTACCAGTTCTGATGGAGAATCTAAAGCGGATGCAACTAGGTCTTCAGTTTCTTTCCGAAGATTAACACATCTGACACAGCACATAATACTGAGGAAGCTTATTCCAGTGGGTTGCTTCCACAAAATTGAAAGAGCGGCCACCCTTTGTAGATTTCTTAATTCTTCTACGGGATATTAAAGCTTGATTGGCTACTTGAAGGTACTGCTTGGGTTTTTGAAAGGTAACTCTGTTCTGTTGAATTGTTGGGTCATTCCCAAAAAGTGCTCTGTGAGTATGGCACATTAGATTGAAAATAGCTTTTTTGCAAACAGTGAGCCAATGAAGTTGGCTAAGACAGGTCAAAGCTGACCTCTGTTGGTCTTGTTAAAAATAAGTCTTGCATTCTGTATGGGTTGGGGCCATGTAAACATGTACTCTGTTATGCCTACATATAACGTATTCCCATAATCCAGACTGCTCATAATCAAGGCTTAGAAAATATTCCTTTTCCATACGAATGGGATCCATTGTAATAGTTCCCGGAGGGTATGTAAAAGACCAAAACAAATCCCCCATACCATAGTTATTTGTTCTTTTGCTAGGAAAGGGCACCATCAATTAAAAGGCCTACATTTATAACCGCTTTCGTAGGTTTTGGTATGGTCCTTAGCAGCGTTGGCCACCACAGATCATTTCAGATTTTTTCGGCATCTGAAACAGCAAAATCACTGTTTTGGCCGCATTAAGTTTTAACCGCATGCGTGCGGCGGCTTTTTTCGCGCTGTGCGGCTTTTTTAAAAAAACGCGTTACATGACGAGCTGAGCTCGTCATGAGCATGCGAGCGGCGCAACTCATGACGAGCTCGTCATGAGCATGGAAGGGGTTAAACAGTGAATTTGCAGCGATCCTGTTACTTCTGAGAGGCAGTCATCCAACTTACCCTTTGTCTCACCATACTTGTCATCAATTGAGATAATCAGCTGAGCATACATACCTGTTAGACGGGGACTTGGAGGGTCGGCCGAGCACAAGGGGAGAGGCCTCCGGTGAGGGCCGTCTCCAGCGATCGTACAGACAAGTAACTTCCCCCCCCACAGATGGACACCACACGAAGATCAGATTAACACCTTTTATAGGCAGTTCTGGAAGTAAGGTAGTACGATACAAGGAGGTCAGGACACGATGATCCTCTCAATTCTAGTCTCTAGTAGGGAAAGGGGGTAGCGGGACAGTCTTGGTACCGACTGGTACTGAGGTGAAACGGCGGTAGCTCACAATCCTCGAGCTCGGTGTTCGGACGGGTCGGACCGCGACAGCGCCAGCAGGTCCCGAAGAGGTCGTAGATGGCAACGGGCCGCGGCAGCGCCAGCAGGTCCCAACGAGGATGACGGTTACAACGGGCCGCAGCAGCGCCAGCAGGTCCCACGAGGATGAAGGTTGCAGAAGGCCGCGGCAGCGCCAGCAGGCAGGGCGATAGTTCACAAGGCAGGGCTGCGGCAGCGCCAGCAGTCCGTCAAGGATGAGTTCTTCTCGGTGTCTCTCGACTCCAGGATACAACTGCCTTCCTGCTCTGGGGCTGCCTCAGTTATAGGTCTGGCGCCCTTTGATGTCCGGACCTCTCGCACTGGGAGGTCGGGAGGTCCGGGATGAGGGAGTCCAGACACCCAGCAGGGGGGTGGAGCCAGCACCCGGGGAGGCTGGGGGCGATCGGCACCTGGCGGGGGGAGAGCCATCGACACTTCTTTCTCCCATTAGCCTGCCAAGTGGTCCGTTCACCTCCTGGGTGGATGGTGGTGCCGGGATGGCGGGGCCTGGCCAGGTCCAGGGTTGGGGTCGAGCTGAGGCCACGCGGCCGCGTGGTGCAGTGTCCAAGATGGCGGCTGGGCCGGGCAATGGGGCTGACGGGGGCCCGGGCCCGTGACACAGAGACATCCGGGAGCAGGCGTCCCGGAGGGGACGGGTTGCGGGTTGCTTCTGCGGGTAGCCCCCGGAGAGCCGGTGTCTGGGCCCTGTCATGCGGGGAGGGAGCGAGCCCTTCGTGGGGCCTGTCCAACATGCGTCCCCCCCAGCTGAAGGCGGGGAGAGTCACCCATCCTCTTGGGGACTCTCCTCGTCGAGGCGGAAAAAGCGGGACAGGCCATCCGCGTTGGCGTGGTCTTGGCCAGGGCGATGCTCCACAGTGAAGTCCATCCCCTGCAGGGAGATGGACCATCGCAATAGTTTGGGGTTCTCCCCCCCGCATTTGCATTAGCCATTGCAGGGGCCGATGATCTGTTTGTACCCGGAAGTGGGTTCCGAAGAGGTAAGGCCGGAGCTTCTTGAGGGCCCATACTACCGCGAAGGCCTCTCGCTCAATGGTGCTCCAGCGCTGTTCTCGGGGCAGTAGGCGTCTGATGATGAAGGCCACTGGTTGGTCGACTCCCTCGGGGTTCAGTTGGGAGAGGACGGCCCCAATGCCATGGTCTGATGCATCAGTCTGGACGATGAACTCACGGCTGTAGTCGGGGGCCTGGAGCACAGGAGCGGTGCACATGGCGGCCTTCAGCCTCTCGAAGGCCGCTTGACAGTCGGGAGTCCAGTTGACGGTTCTTGGGTTGGTCTTGGATGTGAGTTCCGTGAGGGGCCTCACAATGCTGCCATAGTCCTTTACGAACCGCCGATAGTACCCAGTGAGCCCCAGGAAGGCTCGGACCTCGGTTTGGGTTACGGGGGGGCGCCAGGACTGGATGGCAGCGATCTTGAGCTGGAGGGGGGCCACCAGACCGCTCCCCACTTGGTGTCCGAGGTAGATCACGGACCCCTGGCCGATTTGGCACTTGCTGGCCTTGATGGTGAGGCCGGCCCGTTGGAGGGCCTGCAGGACCCCTCGGAGGTGGCGGAGGTGGTCTGACCAGTGGCGGCTATACACCGCGATGTCGTCCAGGTATGCGGCGCTGAACTCTTCGAGGCCCGCCAATACCTGGTTCACAAGTCGTTGAAACGTGGCTGGAGCGTTTTTCATGCCGAATGGCATCACTCTGAAATGGTAGTGTCCATCCGGGGTGGAGAAAGCGGATCGTTCTTGTGCCCTGGGGGTGAGGCCGATCTGCCAGTAGCCCGCCGTCAGGTCGAAGATGCTTAGGTAGCGGGCCGCCCCCATGCGGTCAACTAGTTCGTCGGCTCGGGGGATGGGGTGAGCGTCGGTGCGGGTGACAGCGTTCAGACCCCGATAGTCGACGCAGAACCGGAGCTCGGGTGTGGTGCCCGGGGCCGCAGCTTTGGGGACCAGTACAACCGGGCTGGCCCAGGGGCTGTCCGAGGGTTCGATGACTCCGAGTGCGAGCATCTTGGCGACTTCTCCTTGGATGCAGGTGCGTACCCGATCTGGTACTCGGTACGGCCGGTGTCGGATAGGAGGACTGTCGCCAGTGTCCACGTCGTGCAGGCACCAGGGGGTGACCCCGGTTGTGAGGGAGAATAGGTTTGCAAATGGCAGCAGGAGGGCCCGACAGTCTTGGCGCTGCTCCGGGGTCAGAGCCTCGGAGAGTTGGACCCCGTCCACCGAACCATCTTTTTCCCCGGTCCCCAGTAGGTCAGGGAGGGGCTCGGAGTCCTCTTCCGCCCCACTGTCTGTAGCCATCAGCAGGCTGAGCTCCGAGCGCACGAAGTGGGGTTTGAGTCTGTTGGCGTGGAGGACCCGGAGGGGGTTCCGGGGGGATTCCATGTCGATGAGGTAGGTGACGGGGCTCTTACGCTCGATCACCTTGAAGGGCCCCGTCCACTTGTCCTGTAAGGCACAAGGTTCGATGGGGGACATCACCCATACCTGCTGGCCAGGCTCGAATTCGATGGAGGAGGCATGTTGATCGTACCACGTCTTCATGTCCTCCTGACTGGCTTCAAGATTGGCTTTGGCGATCTCTCTGAATCGCCGGGTCTGATTACGGAGGGTCAGGAGGTACTTGTAGACGTCTGGAGGGGTCTTCAGGGGGGCCATTTCCCACTCTTCTTTAACTAGGCTGAGAGGCCCGCGAACAGGGTGTCCGTACAGGAGTTCGAACGGGCTGAAGCCGAGGGACTTCTGGGGGACTTCTCGGTAGGCGAAGAGGAGGCACGGTAGTAGCACGTCCCACTGGCGGCATAGGGGTTCTTCCAGCCCCATGATCATCCCCTTGAGAGTGCGGTTGAATCGCTCGACCAGTCCGTTTCCTTGCGGGTGATAGGGGGTTGTGAATCGGTAGGTGACTCCGCACTGTTGCCATAAGGATTTCATATATTTTGAAATAAAGTTCGTGCCCCTGTCGCTGACGACTTCCCTGGGGAAGCCCACCCGAGAGAAGATTCCCATTAAGGCTCGACCCACCACTGGTGCGGTTACAGTTCGAAGGGGAACCGCCTCAGGATAGCGGGTGGCGTGGTCCACCAGGACCAGGATGAATCGATGCCCTTGTGCTGTTCGGGGGTCCAGGGGCCCCACAATGTCTATTCCCACCCTTTCGAACGGGGTGGTCACAACGGGGAATGGTTGCAGGGGTGCCTTGAGTTTGCGGCCGCTCTTCCCGCTGGCCTGGCAGGTCGGGCAGGACCGGCAGTGGTTGGAGACGTCATTTCTCATTTTCGGCCAGTAAAAGTGAGTCACCAGGCGGTTGTATGTTTTGTCTTGCCCCAAGTGTCCAGCCAGGGGGACATCATGGGCCAAGTTCAAAAGGAAGTCTCTGAAGCAGAGGGGCACCACCAGCACTCGACTGGCCCCCAGCTCCGCTATTCTTTGTTCGCTGTACAGTAAGTCATTGTCCCAATAGATCCAGTGGGCTCCTGCGGTGTCTCCTGCGCTCTGGGCGAGCGCTTGCTGTCGCAGTCCCTCGAGGGAGGAACATGTCTTTTGCTCTTGCCGGAATTGTTCTTGGGTGGGCCCCACTTCCTGACGCCACTGAGCCAGGTCGGGAAGGTCTTGGGGCTGAGCGGCCTCTCCTTGGGTTTGTTCCGGGGGGTCGGTAGGGATGGAGCTTCCCTCTGGAGCGATCGGGGGAGGCGGTGCTGGCCATTCGGGTTCTTCAGATCCAGGGATGGTGTCGACGGCCATGGACCGGGTTGTTACACACGCCCAGCCCGGGAGGCCCAACATCCCCAGGTGCTCTCTTCTTTCAACGGCTGCCCACGGGGAACTCTCGAGATCGTTCCCCAGGAGGCAGTCCACGGGGGCATCGTCGCGGACAGTCACTCTTAGCATACCGGACACTCCTCCCCATTCGAAGGGGACGCAGGCCATCCGACACAGGCTCTCCGAATTGTCGGCCGATCGGACGGGGCAAAGAACGTTTGGCAGGATTTGTTCTGGGGTCACCAGGTGACAACGGACGGCCATCACACTGGCCCCGGTGTCACGCAGGGCTTCGGCCTTACGCCCATTTATGTTCACCCACTGACTGTATTTCCTGGTGTTGGCTGGTAGGGGAGCCCGCGGGATCAGGTCTCTTCCCCCTAGGCAGACCAGGGTCATGGCGGCGGGTTCCCACTCGGGCTGCTCCTGCTCGTACTCGTCAGGCTCTTCGGAGACTTGCTCTTCCCCTAGGGTGGCGGCAGCCATCTGGCGGGGCCCGGGGGTCTGGTTCTTTGGGCAGGTCGGGTCACTGGCATAGTGGCCGACTCGTTGGCATCGGTGACACGTAACGTTGGCTCGGAACCCCGGGCGCATCGGGGGGTTGCCCCGGCCGGCCGGGGGCGGGGCGTTGTTTGCGGGAGCGGCCGGGACGGCGTCTCTGCCCCGGCCCTGTCCTCCTCCTCCTCCTCGGGGACGATGATGACCTTGGTTGGTTCTGTTCTGCTCGTTTGGCCCACTCCGGGTCACTCGGGTGCTCTCCCATCGGTCAGCCTCGGCGGCGAGCTGCCGTGGGTCAGTCAATTTGCTGTCGAGGAGGTGCTGCCTGAGCTCGACGAAGCAGTTGTTGGAGAGGTGCTCCCACACAATGAGGTTGAAGAGCTGCTCGTAGGTTGTTACATTGCTACCCTTGATCCATCCCTCGAAGGCTCGGCTGAAATAGTTCACATATTCTATCCAGGTTGTACCCGGGATCCGGGTGCAGTTGCGGAACCTCTGGCGGTACATCTCGGGCGTTAGCCCATATCGACTGAGGAGGGCGGCCTTCATGTGGTCATAGGACGTCATTTGATGGTCCGGAAGCTGCAGCAGGGCATCCCGGCCTTCATTGACGAATCTCCCCCATAGACCGGCTCCCCAGTCACTTCGAGCGATCCGGTGGGCAGTCATGGCGATCTCGTAGGCCTTGAACCACTGCTGTATGTCGTCGTTCCAATAATATTCACGGACCACATCTTTGGGGATGTGGACCTTCTGTTCGGTAGTCCCTGGGGGGCGCGGTTGCTCGGGCACCCCTAGGTCTTTGTTCTGTTTGCGCATTTCTATCTCCGCCAGCTTGCACTCGTGTTCGTATGCCAGTCTTTTTTCTTCGAGTTCTCTCTGTCTCTGCTTTTCCTCTCGCTCTTCTTGGAGCCGTAAGTGTTCTAAGTTCATCTTTTGTTCTGCCAGTTTCAATTCTCCGTCTAATTTGAGCCGTGCCAACTCTAACTCGTGTAGTCTATTTTTCTCTCGTTCTCGGATCTCTTCCCGGGAGAGATCCGTTCTCCTTTCTTCCGTCAGAGTGGTGTTTGTCTCCGGGGCTTCGGGGTCCCGGGGTCCGGCGATATTTGTCTCTGCCCAGGATTCTAGGGCGTGTTTGAAGTCCTCTTTCGTGCTCAGACCGGTGGTGGCAATGCCTAGTTCTATGCAAAATTGTTTTAGCTCTCGGTGGTTGTACTCTTCCAGTTTTTCCATCTGGAATTTCTCTGCAGATCCGCTCTCTCTGGTCGTCATTGTGGATTAGTCGTAGGGTGAGTTACTCTCTGTAGGGTTACGCGTTGGTTCGGATCGCGCCGCTGGCCACCAATGTTAGACGGGGACCTGGAGGGTCGGCCGAGCACAAGGGGAGAGGCCTCCGGTGAGGGCCGTCTCCAGCGATCGTACAGACAAGTAACTTCCCCCCCCACAGATGGACACCACACGAAGATCAGATTAACACATTTTATAGGCAGTTCTGGAAGTAAGGTAGTACGATACAAGGAGGTCAGGACACGATGATCCTCTCAATTCTAGTCTCTAGTAGGGAAAGGGGGTAGCGGGACAGTCTTGGTACCGACTGGTACTGAGGTGAAACGGCGGTAGCTCACAATCCTCGAGCTCGGTGTTCGGACGGGTCGGACCGCGGCAGCGCCAGCAGGTCCCGAAGAGGTCGTAGATGGCAACGGGCCGCGGCAGCGCCAGCAGGTCCCAACGAGGATGACGGTTACAACGGGCCGCAGCAGCGCCAGCAGGTCCCACGAGGATGAAGGTTGCAGAAGGCCGCGGCAGCGCCAGCAGGCAGGGCGATAGTTCACAAGGCAGGGCTGCGGCAGCGCCAGCAGTCCGTCAAGGATGAGTTCTTCTCGGTGTCTCTCGACTCCAGGATACAACTGCCTTCCTGCTCTGGGGCTGCCTCAGTTATAGGTCTGGCGCCCTTTGATGTCCGGACCCTCGCACTGGGAGGTCGGGAGGTCCGGGATGAGGGAGTCCAGACACCCAGCAGGGGGGTGGAGCCAGCACCCGGGGAGGCTGGGGGCGATCGGCACCTGGCGGGGGGAGAGCCATCGACACTTCTTTCTCCCATTAGCCTGCCAAGTGGTCCGTTCACCTCCTGGGTGGATGGTGGTGCCGGGATGGCGGGGCCTGGCCAGGTCCAGGGTTGGGGTCGAGCTGAGGCCACGCGGCCGCGTGGTGCAGTGTCCAAGATGGCGGCTGGGCCGGGCAATGGGGCTGACGGGGGCCCGGGCCCGTGACACAGAGACATCCGGGAGCAGGCGTCCCGGAGGGGACGGGTTGCGGGTTGCTTCTGCGGGTAGCCCCCGGAGAGCCGGTGTCTGAGCCCTGTCATGCGGGGAGGGAGCGAGCCCTTCGTGGGGCCTGTCCAACAATACCGATCTCAAATCCTCTTTTTTTCACAACACTTGCCAGCAGGGCCAAATAAACGTTAAACAAAGTGGGGCTCAGAGACCCGCATTGCACATTTTTAGAACAGAATATGAAAAGGAGATAGCTGCACCGATTGAGATCTATTAATTAAAAAATAATAAAATCACTGCAGTGTGACTGATTGTAGACTGATTTCGTGCAGTCTTTGAAGTAGGAGTTGGTGAGACACAGTGCCAAAAACTGCTGCCAAGTCTAAAATGATTAATGCTGCCTATTTCCACTGGTCTACTAATGACCTAACACAGACCGTCACAGCTAGTAAAGTAGTTTCAGTGCTGTTTTTTTTTGGCCCTAAATTCTGCTTGAGAAAGATCAAGTAACTTATTAATCTCCAAGTATTGGATTCATTGAATTTTGACCAATCTTTCCAGTACTTTGGCCAAGTAGGCTGTCATTGAAATAGGACGATAGTTAGATAGAATGATATACCCCTTCTTTCTTTGCCAATGGCAGGAAACAACCTTTACAACACAACTTTTACAACGCACTACCATTACAACAAAACTTTTACAACGAAACATCCATTACATCGCATGCCATTACAACGCAACCATTACAACGCATGACACTACAACGCATACCACTACAACGCATGTCATTACAATGCCTACCATTACAACGCATAACATTACAACGCATAGTACCCTTACACTATCCAACACTTACCCTACTGTTGCACCCCCCTGGAGTTAGAATAGTATTTTTTACCCCTACACTATCCAACACTTACCCTACTGTTGCACCCCCCTGGAGTTAGAATAGTAATTTTTACCCCTACACTAACCAATACTTACCATACATGCAATGTAATGTAATGCGTTGTAATGGTATGCGTTGTAAAGGTAGTATGCGTTGTAATGGAATGCGTTGTAAAGGTAGTTTTAAAAAATGTGTTGTAATGGCATACGGTGTAATGAAATGCGTTGTAATGGATGTTGCGTTGTAAAAAATGCGTTGTAAAGGTATGCGTTGTAAAAGTATGCGTTGTAACGTCATACATCCGCCAATGGCACCACCAAGGCTTGCTTCCAGACTGCAGGAAACTCTGCCTCCTTCAAGGATTTATTCAGGAGCAAATTTACATATGGTGCAATTGTAGAAGTTAGGAGAGAAGAGATAAAGTGGGCACAGGAATCTAATGAGGACCCAGACCTCACCATTTCCACTGTCAATTCTGTGAAATCCCCTCAATTAGAGGCGGCTTCTGGGTGTAATTTAGCATCCTTAAATAGCTCCTACTCCATAGGTGGTTGAACTCCAAATGTCGAGAAAATGTTTGTGATTTTATTATTGAAGAATGTGGCCAGAGTGCATTTTGTAAATCGTTCTATCCTCTAACCCGTTGGTGTGCCGCCACTTACGTTCCAGTGTTTTGCAGTACCTTTTTATTGCCTTTAGCTCCCCTGTATACCACTTCCCAGATCAATCTCTATATTCAGAATTGATTTTCCTTCCCAGGGCGCAAATATCCTAGGGTGCATGCGTTACATTTTCCAGCTTCGTAAATGCTCGATCCATAGAACATTTCTCCCTCATTATTGGGGGATTCGAATTATTGGTGAAATGGTCAGGACTGACTTTCTGCCACAGTCTCCTGCTAACAGTAGTGGTATACGGATTATCTATCCTGTCATCTACTAGACAAACGGAGAATTGCACTGTGAAGTGGTCTGACCACATGGTGGGCTGTACTAATTGGATTGTCACTGAATTTAAATTGGGATATAGTTAGTCTAATGTGTGTGCTGCCCTTTGGGTTGGACCCACAATCCACTGTTTTAACTGGAGGACCTTCATCTCATTTTCCAACAGTCTGCTTAGATTGTCTGATTGGTCTTCAAAGTGTAGATTAAAGCCTCCGACAAGAGGAAAATCCAGAAATTCCAGTCAAAAGGGACAACTTATTGGCCAACATTGACTCAAATAGAGGATTGTATCTGGGGGGGGGGGTCTATGTCACATGTTGCCTATCCCCACTTGGAGGATTCAGATAACGTTTCTAGATGAGTCCCCATTCAGGGAACCACTGGCAGATCTAATTTGAGAATCATTTCTGGCTAACTACCAAACGGGGTCCCACAGAAATGTTCAGTGGGATGCGTTCAAGGTACTGATGTGAATCTACTGACTCGGACAATCAGTTGGGCTTCCTAAACAAACTCAACTACTCCACTACCTATCCCTAGGAGGGAAGAACAGGGAACCTCCTTTTGTGCTCTTTACACAAGAAAAGGAGGAGAAGGACAAAACTTTACCTCTTCCTCCTCCAAGACAATAGATATACACAAAAGGAAGTAAGGTGAATACCAGTTGCACATTTTAAGAACATATGAAGTTATTTCAGGAGCACAATCACTTTGTACAAACTGCCCTCATCCACAACAAGTTGTGGCATGCTTCATCATAGGGCTGCTGAGATGCCTCTGCACAGACCAACGCTAGAGGCGGAGCAATAGGGAGCGGTAGACAATACAAACAATTAGAAACAGGAGAAGAAAAGGATCCTATACAGGTGCAGACAAATAGTGTTAAAACTGACTAAGAGATATCGTCATACCAATTTTATTCCTTAGAGACCTCTATACAGAACGGTGGGGTGGTGAGTGCATAATTCATTCACGCCACTACCATCCGAGGGTATTTTTAAACCCTTTTTTTACACCTGACAAGGGAATCAAGGAATACAATTGTTATGACGATATCTCTTAGTCAGTTTTAACACTATTTTCTTTTCTTGTTTCTAATTGTTTGTATTGTCTACCACTCCCTGTTGCTCCGCCTCTAGCATTGGTCTGCGCAGAGGCGTTTAGTAGCAGCCCTATGATGAAGCATGCCACAACTTGTTGTGGATGAGGGCAGTTTTTAAAAGTGATTGTGTTCAGCCTCCTTTTGTGGTTAGTCCACACAGAAGATAGGGGGTACACTATTACATGAGTGCAGACTCTGGCCTGGGATTTGGTCCATTTACAATATGAAATACTTGTGGCATTTACACAATACTATAGGAACCTAAATGGGCTTGGACTATGGAGTCCTTCCTTGCACATGCGACACTCGTGCAACTGAGGGATGTGAAAAGGAAAGCCCTGGCTGGATCCATCACTGAGCCTGAGATTCAGAGAGCTCTTAAAGAACTGACATGGGTTGCCATGCCATTTCAGGTTACACCCAGCTATATGCAAATCAGTCTTGACCCTGCTCCCCATGGGAAAATTCAGCCTCAACTGCCAGACCAGATCGTCCCTGACCATAAGCAAGCATCCTGCAACTGGTTTCAGGGTATCACACCTCATCAGCCAATCTAGCCTGAATCTGGTGGCGTAAGGAGCAAGTGACCCACGTCTGGGCATACCCTTCACATGTAGGCTGACAAATGCAAAAAGAACAGATGATGGATGGAATGCGTCACAGATTTGGGTTAAATCTGTTGTTTTTTTGCACACCAGGCCATTCCAGTTTAGTGCCAGCTATATGCAAATCAGTCTTGACCCCGTTCCCCATGGGAATAGTCCAGCCCGAAGTGCAAGACCAGTTCAGATCCCCCCTTTATCAGAAACTAGTATCCTGAGACCAATTTCGGGGTATCACACCTCATCAGCCAGTCTAGCCTGAATCTGGTGGCGTAGCGAGCAAGAGACCCATGTCTGGGCATACCCTTCCCACTTAGGGTGACAAATGCCAAAAGAACATATGATGGACGGAATGCTGAACAAATCAAACATTCCCCCCAGTCACAGATATGGGTTAAATACATTGTTTTTGCATGCCATGGCATTCCAGTTTCAGTGTTTTTGTTTGTAAAAAACATAAATGCCAGTGCCCAAAGCGCTGCTCAGACATGCGGCTGGCTCTGTCAGATTACGGACCGCGAATAACAAGGGGGCACAGTCCTGAGTCCACGTCGGGCCTCTTTAATTCGCTGCCAGACACTCCCTGCAACGTTATCTCACTCTTACAAGTTTCTGTTTTCTCCCTTGGTGACAGATTTTATGTATTTCTTTTGCTCCATCATTTTGTTTAGTTTTGTTTTTCCCTCTGTAGGTCTCGGGAAACATCTGATGACTGGAATTAAGTGGCATGGAATTAAGTGCTGGGACCCAAAAATAACTGCTGGTGCCCCCCACCGGCTCAAATTCAGCACTGTCCACTTTAGATCCAGCCATATGCAAATCAGTCTTGACCGTGCTCCCCATGGACTGGATTATTAGCAGGGTCACTGGAATTATGTGAATGTGCGGTCGCACGATTTTTCCATGATAATACATCTGCCGTATTTGCCACATTATCCATCATCTGCAGATTTTAACAGAAAAATGGCCCGATTCACAAAGTTAAACTGAGATGAAAGTCTAACTTTACAACTTTCAGTATTCATGAAGGGTATTTACGAGTAGTAAAGATAGACTTCATTCTCAGTTTTGATCTCAGCCAAACTTAAGACCAAAACTTACGTTTAACTTAGACAAAAGTCCAACTTTACTACTCGTAAATACCCTTTGTGAATATCGAAAGTCGTAAAGTTACATTTTCGTCTCAGTTTACCTTCGAGAATTGGGCCCAAAGAATTTTGTTTCTAGCTCATATGGTTCAAAAGTTACTAAAAATGCAGCAACACACGTTATCGCGTTTTGGAAGGCCCTTTGCAAAGCTTTAATGGTCAACTTTCTGTTGCTTACTGCTAAATTTGGGTGTTAAAAATGTGCGTGTTAAATTGGTACTAAGGGGGTGCAACCAATTCCCAGACAGTGATACCAAGTTTAAAAATGACAATTAAATGAAGTAGTATTATTACAAAATGTGTCACATTATGCCACACAATTTGCCTTTTCATGCTGCATAATTTACTGAACCCTGCTGCATAATTTGGCCCTCTCCTGCCGCATAATTCCAGTGGCCCTGATTATAAGATCCTTAGCAAGGTCCTGGCTAATGAGTTGCAGCCTCACCTACAAACGCTGGTCCATGCTGACCAGAATGTCATTATTCCACAGCCCAACACCTCTTATAACATCTGATGCCTTTACCGCGTGGTCGGATAGGCTCGGTTTAATGATTTCCCAGAGGCAATGGTGTTATCCATTGACATATGGAGGGCGTTTGACACGCTTCGCTGGGACTATCAGGGAGATATTATGCGGGGTGGTGCTGGGGGAGCAATGGTGCAAATGGATCACACTTCTGTACTCTGAAGCATGTGCACATGTTCCGCATGGTCCAATGCATATCTGAACCATTTGCTGTACACAGGGACTTCCAGCTGTCGCTGATTTGTGCAGACACTCGAACCATACACCAGCATAGTGTGGATTGAGGAGCAGGTAAGGGGCATCTACCTACTGGATGGCGAACACAACATCTTGTTATACGTAGATGATATGCTGCTGTATTTGCGAGAAGACCTTACAGGGATACCGTGCGCGATTTCGGTCTTGGCAGATCTGGGTGAGGTGTCAGGGCTCTGGCTGAAATGGAGTAAAACGTGCCTTCCCAATGGCAGCAGCCGGTCGGGTGCCTCCAGCATTCATAGGCACTGAAAAGATCTACTGGGAATCCAGACCATTTTGCTATTTGGGTGTCAGGGTCTACCATACAGATGAGGTACCTGCGAGGGTAATTTTGTGAGTATCTTGCAGCAGGGCCGGTTCTAGGATTTGCGAGTCCCTGGGCTAAAAGGGAATGTGCGAGGCCCCTCTAATGTAGATAAGTGGCCCCTTGCAAGGAGACCATTCACAGACACTCTGGGAGGCCTATTGTCCAGCAATTTGTCGCCCCCCCACAGTTTTAACTTTGAGCGCATAAGCATTTTTCACACCTTCAGTCCGATAGGTGTGAGCATTGCTTCTGGGCAAAAAGTTAAAACTATGGGGGTGCCAAAATGATGGACAATGGGCCTCGCACAGTGTCTGGGAATGGGACTCCTTTCAATTGAAGGGAGCGTCTCCCTCCCTTATGTATCCAGATACCATCCCTGAGAGGCCAAAGGAGGGGGGCCCCTCTATTTCAAAGAAAGGTGACACCTTTCTTTGAAATGGATCGCTAGGGAACCGACAGGACACATCACCAGTGCATGGCCCCATGCTGGTGGGCTGAGTGCGAGGCCCTGGGCAGCTGCCCACGCTGCCCATGCCTAGCGCTGGCCCTGCCTTGCAGACCCTGCAGAGGAATATAGTGTTTTGGCACACACTGTGACTGCCCATTATAGCCCGAAAAGCACTGAGAAAGATGACTCTCTTGCCACAGCGACTCTACTGTTTTGCCAACCTCACAGTCTGGATCCCACGTGGCTGGTTCTGCTGCGTCAACACCCTACTCAGACAGCAATAGGTAATGAAAAGCACAGTAGGGTGTCTCTGCGCAGTCTGTAGCGACCACCGATGAATGATGGCCTAGGGGTACCTCACTGTGAGCTCTATTAGGTTGTGGCACAGCTGCAGTGGCTGCCCTGCTGGCTCTCTTCGACATGGCTGAACTGGGGGAATTCAGAGATGAATGCAGGGAGGGAGGCCTCATAGTGGTACTCCTAGGAGCAAGGGTATGCCCCATAAAGAAACCAAGGCTGCTGGCACTGACACTCCGATGTTGGAAGGGCGCACTTAGACAAACTGAAAGACGCCCACTGTATGCACCGGCGATACCACTGGTTAGAGGGGGAATCTTCACTGTTCGACAAATGGGGTGGGGATGGGGGCAATTCCAATGATGCTGGGAGATTGCTACGAAGATGGAGCTTTCCGCAGCATGGCCAGCCCAGTGGAGGAATATCATCTCTTAGGAACGCACTTTCTGCTCTATAGAGTATTAGCGCCAGCACCACGTTGAGTCTATGATAATCTAGACAGGAAGCCATCTACACATGAACTCTTACAAACAGCATTGACATTTGGGGGCAGTCAACACTTTGTCTCACAGCTCTATCGAGCAATGGTTGCCATCGACCAGAATGGCTTACAAGAGGCCTGGACCAGATGGGAGACCGTAATAGGTGGGCAATATGTGGGGAAGATATGGGAGAGGACACTGAAATACACATAGGGAGTCTCTTATTTACATACTACCTACTTCACACCTCACCACCTGAATGTTATGTACCATACTGCAAACATAAACTGCTCCAGGCGCAACTTGCTAGATGTGGACTTTGCCCATATGGTCTGGGGCTGTCCAGTGATTACACGCTTCTGGAAACTGGTGACAAATGACTTGGAGCATACGTTGAATTGCCAGGGCTTACACACTGTGCAGATTCGTCTCCTGGGCTTATATAAAAGTCAAGCAGCCAAGAAGGCAGGAGACAAATTCTTAGACTTGGCACGGGGGCATAGCTTGTAGAGATATTGCCAGACACTGGAAGTCCCCAGATGGCCCACCACACAGACGGTGCTGCACCCCACTAATACTAATCTCGAACAATGCGTACCTGCTTTTACATTCTCCTGATCACAAGTCCCGGTTCGTGATGAACTCCCAATTACTCTCTCTTTCCTTCCGCCCAACTTATAAACTAATTCGACCCCTCCCCTTCCTGCGCCAACGTTCGAGATGGAAGGTTAACCGTGGGTATGCCTTTGTAAACTCGCGCTCCCAACATGCATCATAATGCCACAGCTGCCAATATGTGCGTAAAACATTCAAACATCTTGTTATTCAAATGTGTCTATGTCCTTTCAGAATGCCTCTATGTCCGCTGCCGAGAACTTAAGAAGAGTAATTGGGAGATCATCACGAACCGGGACTTGTGATCAGGAGAATGTAAAAGCATTTGAACTGATAAAGCGAAAGGCATGCACAAATGATGAATATAGCAATAGGCTTTATGTTATTGATAAATAGTGCAAGTACCATGTTATTAAGAACAATGCGAGATCAGAGACCGGGTGCTCACAAATATGAGCATAAAAAATAGTAAGAAAGCCTAATCATAAAGCCTTTTTTACTTCGAGAATTATAAGTTAAGATCGTTTTTGGTTTAAGGTTGTGGGGTGATTTTAAGAGAATGATTGTTTCATTGGATAATGCCATAACACCGTTTTCAATATCACACATGTATGAGATATATTTTCAGATTTAAATGTGGGTTCGTTCAAACTAAATTAATGTAAAATTTGTTGTGTGAAATTTCAGATACCCCTGACGAAGAGCAAGCAATTGCTCGAAATGCATTGGGTCACGAATAAAAGAATGCTGCTGACAACTACTTTTTGTGTATGGATCGTATTTACAAGGAGGCCTGGTTGGGCACATGTTGATACGTAAAGTTTCAAAAGCAATTTGGAGACAATGTGGAACAGACGGAATTTCAGAAGATAATATGATAAAGCTAAGGATTGAATATGGATAAATGAGTAAAAGACAAACGGATAAATATATGGTGGATCTAGTATCCGAATTAAATGCAGTGCACCAGGGTGTGGAGTGTGAATGTTGCTCTCCCCACTTTTGGGATTTCCATAGTGTATTCAAGCACTCGCATCCGAATCAGAGTCGTCAGGAGGCGGTGGTTCACATATATTTCCCCGATAGGAGTTCCAGCACCCCCAGACTCTTTCCCACTTTTTCGGACAGTCACGGTGAATAAAAACTGACCTTTCCACTACCATTGCCAGATCCATATCCTTGCACCACTGGGCAAGCGTGGGGCCCATCCTAGACCCCAATGTTGGACAATATTCTGCTTCACTACTGTTATTCCAAGGGTCACCCATCCCTGAGCTGTCGTGTTTAAGTCCGTTGGCTCCCGTATATTGATCAGGCAACACCGCGGCTCAGGCAATACGGTGACTCCTGTGACCTGGGTGAGCGTCCTCATCACTGCTCTCCAATATCCCACTATCCTGGGGCAGCTCCAAATGGTATGGACCCTAGCTCCCCGTACCCCCTGAGTCAGTTTGGCGTGTCTGACCGCCCGATTCTATGGAGGAGCACCCTCGTATAGTATGTACCGTGGAGATTTGAAAGTTGAACAAGCCGTAGCCGTGATGGAATAGCCGCCTCGCTAGGAGAAGCCAGCGCCTCTCTCCAGTCTGCCTCGACGATATCCCCCACCTCCCTCTCCCATTTGGCCTTAACAGTCTCTGTGGGGTCAGGTCTATTATTAATTATTTTTTTATATGTCATCGAGATTGCCTTTTTTTGAAGATGGTCCGTAAGGTGTCTGTCGTCTAATGGCGAGGATTCCTCCGGGGTCGCGTCTGGTGGTAATACTGACTGTAGTGCGTGTCTGATCTGCATATAGCGGAACCTTTCAGTCTCAGCCAGACCATAAGTGGCCTGCAGATGCGCAAATGAAACTACCTTACCCTTCAATCAATCAATCAATCAATCAAAGCATTTATATAGCGCACTACTCACCCAGAGGGTCTCAAGGCGCTGGGGGAGGGGGGTCCGCTACTGCTCGAACAGCCAGGTCTTGAGTTGCTTCCTGAAGGCGAGGTGGTCCTGGGTCAGGCGGAGGTGGGTCGGGAGGGAGTTCCATGTCTTGGCGGCGAGGTAGGAGAAGGACCGCCCCCCTGTGGTGGCTCTTCGGATGCGGGGGACGGCGGCGAGGGCGTGGCCGGTCGATCGAAGCTGGCGTTTGGGAGCGTAGAAGTTGAGGCGGCTGTTGAGGTATCCTGGGCCTTGGTTGTGTAGGGCTTTGTGTGCGTGGGTGAGGAGTCGGAAGGTGATTCTCTTGTTGACCGGGAGCCAGTGCAGGTCTCTCAGGTGTCCGGAGATGTGGCTGCGACGGGGGATGTCCAGGATGAAACCGAAGGAAGAAACCTGGTCAAAATCACTGTGAGTGTGCCATGTTGAGTCTGAGACCTTGAGTCCATTAATGACACTGTAGTGATACCACTGGGCTAGGAAAAATTCCCATCAGCCCACCCATCTGGTGGATTTTCGTCACGTGGGAGATGAATCATAAATCCATTTCTTAAAGCACCTCAAATTGGTGCAAAGAAGGATTCTGAAAAGTTTTTAGACCACAGTGATTCACTAGTGATGCCAATGGGGTGCAGTGCGCGTGAAAAAGTGCAAGATAAAATTGACTCAAAGGACCAAAAATGAGTTTATTAGATATGGTACTATGGTCAAAACTAAAAACAATGCCTCAATAGTTTTAAATAATAACTAACATGAGGCATGGTGTGTTTTTGGTCAAAAACACACCATGCCTCATGTTAGTTATTATTTAAAACTATTGAGGCATTGTTTTTAGTTTTGGTGATTTTGGTGATTTTGACCAGGTTTCTTCCTTCGGTTTTTTCTGCTATTATAGGGGCCTAAGTAGCCTTGGTCGTTAAATAATTGCCCTTTTTGACCCTCCCCCACTCCATGTTTTTCAGATGTCCAGGATGAGACATGCCACAGGTCCCCAACCATTGATATTCCTATAGTGTCCCAGTTGCGAAACCCCTTGGTGTTGCCCAGCATTCCTAGCTTCTTTGTATTCCATAGTGGCATTGCCTGTGTGATCACTCCTTCCCATCCCAGCGCACGCTGAGCCACAAATCATATGTGTATTATGCGCAGTGTGGTCCGGTGATAGTGTACTTTCTTTTTTTATTATATAGGGCATTCATGATCCCTGCCGGCGCCAGAAGATGTCGATCTAGCCTAAACGCAGGCTCTTCTTGGGGAACATGTAGCCACTGGTTGATCGGGACAAGCTGGGTGGCCCAATAATACGCCCTAATGTCTGGAAGAGCGATCCCGCCATCATACCAGCTTCTAGTGAGTTTATTTGTGCTATGTGGGGTGCCTTTCCGTCCCAGAGCAGTGTATTTACCTCCGCGTCGATTGCACCAAAGTACGTTGATGGGACTAGAAACGGAGTGTTTTGCAACGCCTATAAAAATCTTGGTAGTGCCATCATTTTAAAGAGCGCAGCACGGCCTAGGAGCGTCAGTGGCAATGCGCGCCAATGCTTTACATCTTTTTTAAAGCGCGCCAGGGGTTGGGCCAAATTTGCCTCAATAAATTGTGCTCGATCATGTGTAACGAATATTCCTAAATATTTAAACCCGTTTGTAGCTATTTGCAGGGCACATCCTCTCGGCAGTCGCGGCGTCGGGCCCTGTAGGACATATAGCAGTGATTTGTCCCAATTTATTGTGTATCCGGATACTCGTCCATATGCCGCACATATGTCTAGTAGGCAATTAATGAATCGCGAAGGGGACATTAAGTAAAGAAAAAATGTCGTCCGCATATAGAGAAATGCGATCTTCCCAGCCGACCGCCCACCGAAAACCCTTTATCGTAAGGTCCTGTCTAATCCAGGCCGACAACGGCTCGAGCACTATAGCGAAGAGCAGGGGTGATAGTGGACACCCCTGTCTTGTCCCTCTTCCTAGTGGGAATTTTTTTTGAGAGATAACCATTAACCACAACCTGCACCATTGGACGCATGTATAGCAGTCGGATCCAACCACTGAATTTTGGTCCAAAGCCCATGTGCTGAAAGACTGCGAAAAGGAAGGGCCACTCCACCAAGTCAAAAGCCATACGTGCGTCCAGGGAGAGTATGGCCGTGTCCTCTGCCAAGGTCGATTTGCGCTCTATTACACCAAACAGCCGCCTGAGATTAAGCGCCGTGTTGCAGTGTGGCATAAAGCCTGATTGATCCGGGTGAATAATTTCTGACAAATGCGTGGACACACTGACACCGACCTGGGCGTCACGGAGGGTGCCGAGGAACACCGCAGCCTTTCCACGCTGCTCCCGCTGTCTCGGCTAGCCTTCCTGCCTTCCTGCCTTCCTGCCGCCTCACCCACTGGACATCGCGGCGGACGGGGACTACATCCCCCAGCGGCCCTCGTGACAGGAAGTCGTGCACGCCCTGTCCCGCCCCCGGAGGTGCTCTTAAGACCAGCGAGAGCCCCGGGGGAGCGGGGGACACAATGACACCGACCTGGGCGTCACGGAGGGTGCCGAGGAACACCGCAGCCTTTCCGCGCTGCTCCCGCTGTCTCGGCTAGCCTTCCTGCCTTCCTGCCTTCCTGCCGCCTCACCCACTGGACATCGCGGCGGACCGGGACTACATCCCCCAGCAGCCCTCGCGACAGGAAGTCGCGCACGCCCTGTCCCGCCCCCGTAGATGCTCTTAGGACCAGCGAGAGCCCCCGCGTCGCGGGACGCACGCGGGCGGCGCCGGGCTAAGCCAGGGCAAAGGGCGGGCCATCTGTGGCCATCTGGGGCAGGACGAGGCAGGGCAGGGCCAGCCTTCTAACATCTACTTCTACACATGGGTAAGCGCAAAAGGCTGTGAATGCAGAGGAGGGGGGGGAGAAGGCTAAAGTGCCAAGACACTCCGAATCCATCATTTCGTACTCTCATCAGCTATGGGGGCATTGACAAAGGAGATTGCGAACGCCGAACATCAGCTGGGATTAGTCGCCTTCCTACCAGCAAATCCTACACAGCCCCATGACCCCGCTCACGTGCCCCACATCCCCCTAGAGCCAGAGGTGGTCGTGGTAAACCCTAACCTGAATGTGGCACTAACTGTGTGTCCCCCTAATGACATCATTGCAGCTCCGCTCCTGCCACAGGGCCCACAGGTTACTGGCCATAACCAAAAACGGTCCTCGAAAAACCAGAAAAATATGGAGGGCACTTTGATTACTGCCAACGGGTCTGCCCTGAACATTGGCGACCAGCTAGAGTCCTTGTTTGTGGCTCGCATTGAGCCTTTGTTGGTGGACATAGCCAAAGACATTGTGGAAACTTTGAACACTTGCCTTGCTGGCTTACTAAAGAAATGTACCCTAATTGATAAAATTGACAATGATTTGACCCTAGTTCCTGCTTTACATAGAGGGGATGTGGTTTCGCATTGTATAAGATCTGATGTTTTGGCAAGCTCATCGGGCACTTTATCGCCCAAGGATGGGCGGGTTACAGAAATTGCTAGGTCCAGGGCTACCCACACAGTTTCCCACAGAGCCTGTGCCACCCCGGATGTAGCACACCCAAACCCAGGTAATACAGGCAGCACCGCCCATCCCCCCAAAACACCCCCAAAGTGGCGGGTAGGGGGTCGCCACACAAGAGTTGACCTGCCCCCGGAGGCTGCCCCTTTAGCCGCAATATTTATTGGGGTACCCCCTTTGGAAGAGGGCGTACCTGAACCTGCACGAGATCTGATTAACAAAGCCAGATTGTGGTGTACTGAAGCTAGTAGTGGTGGAGTCAACATCTCAAACAGGATCATCTTTGCTAGAAGGGTGGGTTGGATAGGGAGATGGCCCAAGATAGTCCAGGGGGACTGTGTGATAATACATTTTGACACCCCAGACCTGGCAGATAGACTGTTCTGGGACGGCTCAGAGATATCAGAGGCAAGCCATATGAGACCGGTTCCCTTGGGCTTTTTCTACCCATTCCCTGGCACCCAACACATGGCCCATCCCCCAGTCCCCATAAGGAGGGGAACGAGCCCACTAGCGAGCTTGGAGACAGTAGAGGGGCACACACAGACCCAGCATCAAAGAAGGGGGCTAGGAATCCAGCCAGCTTCTCATCAACAGCCAGCTGACACATCCTTGGTGGGTGGCGGGCCAGCCCTGAGCAATCGATTTGCGCCCCTTTCAGCAATTGAGGAAAACGATTGACAGCCAGTCCCTACGCAGCCTGCCATGCCCGGGGCATCTGCCCCCGAGGAGTTAGCGGCCTGCAAAATCCTTAGTTGGAATATAGCTGGAACTAGAGCGAAAAGGGCAGACGCAGCCTGGCTTGACTTTATTACTAGCCACGATATTATAGCTCTCCAGGAATCATGGGACACAACTTCCAACTTTTGGTTAGACGGCTTTACTAGTTTTTCAGTCCCGGCCGCCCCTAATATCGCTGGTAGAGCGAAGGGTGGCCTTATTTCCCTTTTCTCACTGACTCTTAAGGGGACCCTAAATATGATCCAAACTAGTTCACCGAATTTATTAATTGTGGAATGGGTAGTCTCCCCATCTAATAAAATAATTTTCATGAATTTTTATAACTCCTGGGACAGAGATAATGGGACTGAACATATTGATGCCCTGGGTAATTTTCTTTTTATATACAAACAAAATAATCACACTAACTTCGAATTGATTTTATTGGGTGATTTGAACATACACCTCTGTAGGGACTTGTGTACCACAGGAGAACATGAGGGTCCACCAGGTTCGGTGGTACCCCATTTTGAGCATACCAAGCCAGGGGAGGCTCTCGAAGAGTTGGCGGCCAATTTCAATCTTTTTGAGCCCTGCAACACTGAGGAGGGGGCAGGAACAATCACCTATAAGGGCTCTGACCCTGGCTCTGTGATTGATTACATCTTTTTGACCCCGGGTATCCAACATAGGGAAGTATCCTACAAAGCAATAGTATCAATATATAGTGACCACAATCCAGTGTTACTGGAGGTACTTTGGGGGGACTCTATGGGTACAAAGACCCGCCCTGTTCCACCAGGGCCCGCCCTGCGCACGGTGGACCAAGGGCGTAGGTTAAAATGGGCCAAGGTAGTCCCTGATAATTTCATTGACGATTTACTCCCTAAAATCGAGGGTTACATGGCGAAATGTCAGGATCAATACGCCTCAATCACCGATATTATGGGGGTGTTTGAGGCCATCTGTGTACAAATATCCAAAGCTCTGACATTTAAATCAAGGCAGGGAGACAACAATCTCCACAGATGGTTTGATTCCAAGTGCTCTAGAGTGCATAGGGCCTTATTGCTAGCTCTTAAAACCACCCCGAGAGATAAGGCAGTTGTTGCCGGGTTAAGGAAGGAGTATAAGCATATAATCAATGAGAGGAAGACTGAGATAAACAATGCAGCTTGGGAGAAATTACTCTCTATTGATGTCTTGCGTGATAGTTCCCAGTTTTGGGCCACAATAAATCAGCCCTTTTTTTCAGAGCAAGATAACGCCATTATGGACTGGGTCATCCCAGACGATAAATGGCTCACCCACTTCAGGGAGGTGTATGGCGATTCAAACTCTGGAGCCCAAGGCAGTCCTTGGTTGGCACCTGAATGCGCTCCTCTACTTTTTAATGAGGCCGAGGTGGAGAGAGCCATTTAGAGACATCTAAAAACAAGGCCCCGGGGCCGGATGGCGTCCCTGCGGACTTATATAGACACTCCCCAAAACTTTGGGCTAGGGTCTTAATGCATGTGTTCTCAGCCGCAAATGGCAAAGTCTTCCCTCTACATGGATCACCTCAATTATCGTGCCAATTTTTAAGAAGGGGAGGCGCGATGATCCGGGGTGCTATAGACCCATTTCCCTCCTAGACTCTGCCATTAAGATCTTAGGCAGAGTCCTATTGTCCAAATTAAGGGGTAACATCGACAACAACGGAGGCCTATCTAACATCCAGTATGGTTTTAGAGAGAAGAGAGGCACCTTGGACCAGTGCTCCAACCTGCACTTGCTAATCTCAAAATACACGGTAGCCAAGGAGGGGTCTTTGTATTTGGCCTTTATGGACCTCTCCTCGGCCTTCGATTTAGTGAACAGGGCAAAACTCTGGAATATCCTACTGGAGATAGGGATTGATACATCATTGGTGAATTTCATGGCGTCCCTCCATCAGGAACTGTTCGCAACCGTAAGGGTCACCAAGGAGGGACGGTGCACGAGCCGCTTCAGTTCGGTACGAGGAGTACGCCAGGGCTGCATCCTGGCCCCCCTCCTCTTTACAATCTATATAAATGGCCTGGGCAAACATCTAGAGGCAGAGGAGGTGGACGTTCCGCGTGTAGGGGAGGTAAGATTACCGGCTCTCCTATACGCGGACGATGCAGTCCTGATAGCCCATACTGGGGTGGGTCTCCAACGTTTGTTGGATCTTTTCGGCACCTTTATGGACCGTTTAGATCTAAAAATTAACGCTAAAAAATCACACACGATGGTGGTCGGTCCCCATAGAAATATGAGTGATTCTAAATCTTTTATGTGCAAGGGTGAGGTGGTTTCTAGGGTTACAGTCTTCCCCTACCTAGGGGTGATTTTTGATGAGAAGGGATCGTGGGGCCCCCAAATCAAGGCCAAGAGTACATCCATGGCTAGAGCAACATCTGCCCTTATAGGGTTTTCCAAAAGACTGGGGTCCAGGCCTATGGAGGCGCTCCTTAAAGTTTACAACACCAAATGTATCCCGATTGCCATGTATGGCTCACCCCTTTGGGGGTATGTGTCTCAGGAACTAATCCAAAAGGTGGAAAATAGGTTCCTGAGATTCCTCTTGTCCGTTCCTCAGTCCACCCCCACCTTCTCGATCCATTGTGAGGTGGGTCTGGACCATGTAACCGACAAGCTTACATTGGCCCCACTAATATTCTGGGTAAAGACATTGCTGAACCAAGAATTTACCCTCAACCACGCAATCCTGACTGATGTCATGTCCTTGGACCACGCTAAGCACATTCCCTGGCTGGAATACGTGAGACACACTTTCGCTCAGTTGGGATGTCCGGAACTCTTCTTATCACCATCTATTATCAGGAGGGAGGACGTCAATTGGACCAAAAAGCATTTTATGGACAGAGCCAGACTAGCTGGTGAGGAGCAAGAACTGTTAAAACCTACCGTGAGATCGTATTAAATATTAGTAATTTCTCCCTCACTCGAGCCATACCTCAGGATTGTAACTAAGCCTTTTCATAGATTTTTATTAACTAAATTCAGATTTAACTTGATTCATTTCTATTTAGGCAGTTACCAATCCTGGTGTAAACCTGAAGGGGGTCCATGTTGTAAATGTGACAATTTCTCCATACAGGATACCATGCATTTTATTATGTTTTGTGGGCTATACTCGGACATAAGGCAAAGACACTTGTTACCAATCCTGAGAGAGGCTGGCTTTGCCCAAGTCAGGCCTGCCCTAGTGTACTTACAGTCTTTGAGTAGCACCGCATTATATTTGGAATGGCAAGTTTTTTGGTGGCAGCATGTAGAACTAAAACTAAAAATAGTGTTTTCTAGTGTATTTATACCTTTTAAAGTAATTGTTCCATCCACACTGTCTACGGTCCGGGTTTTGTATTGTATCTTTTTTTTTTAAATAGCCCTGCATGGTGCTTGTAAATCTAAATTCATGAATTATGTGTTTTTAACTTATGTACATACATGTTTTATGCCTTTTATGATTTTAAAAAAATCGAATAAAGTGAATTTGACTGACTGACTGCGTTTGCAGCCTAGTGGCCAGTGTCTTGGCAAGTATGTTTGCCTCCACGTTGAGAAGCGAAATCGGCCTATTTGAAGTGCATTCTTGCGCTGGCTTTCCGGCCTTATGTATAGCGACTATGGTAGCAAGGCGTTGGTCTCCAGGCAGAGCACCAATCTCCAAGCTCTCCGTGTACATGTTTAACAGATGTGGCACTAAGTGCGCAGCGCCAAGTCTATAGAACTCCACTGGGACCCCATTAGGCCCCAGCGCCTTCCCAGTGTGGAGTGCCCTGATCGCATGTGAGATTTCTTCCTGTGTGATGTCTTCTTCTAAAGCAGTGATTGCGTCCTCCCCGAGGGTGGGTGTGTGTATGTCATGCAGAAAGGCCAGGTTATCCTCTATTGTTGCAGTGGCTGCTGGTGTATTTACCGATTCGTAATGGTGCACAAGTGCTTCGGAAATATGTTGCGGGGCAGTTACCATATCTCCATCTTTGGTACGTATCTGCGTTATCCAATTGCTCGCCCTCTCTTTTTTCCCCAACCAGGCCAGAAGTCTGCCCGCCTTATCCCCTTGGCCATATATTGTATGTTGAGTATTGGTCAGTCTACTGGTGACCTCCTCTCGCGCGTATGCTCTGTATGCTTGCTGTGCCAGGTGCAAAGAGTGCGCCGCCTCCTCCGAGTCACTCAGCGCTTACGCCCTCTCTGCCCTCGCCATCTCTGCCTCTAGGTCGTCAATGTGTTTCTGGTGTTCCCTCTTTTTACCTGTGATCAGTGATATCGCGTGGCCACGGAGTACCGTCTTATAAGCCACCCATAAAACCGTTGATGAGGGGACTGAGTGTTGATTTTCCTCAAAGTAACACTTAGTGACCTGAAGCAGGGACTTTCATAGCCTACGATCCTGGAGATATCCCGGTCTGATGGGGAAGAGCCTCCTATTTTGTGGGGTACATGATGTATATGTAACAATGACTGGGGAGTCGTCTGATATGCCTCTAGGTAGAAATCTAATGTCAGTCATACCCAGTGGCTAACGTGAAGATGTAGTCTAGTCTAGAAAGGCTATTATGGGCCCCGGAGTGAAACGTATATTGTCTATCAGTCGGGTGTCTAGTGTGCCACACATCTAGCAACACAATTGCCTCCATGAAGTCCTGTAGTTTGTGGGTCGCCCCCCCGGCAGCTCTCGGGGGCTGTCGATCTAACCCCGGGTCCAACATTTCGTTAAAGTCCCCCCTTTGATCAATTCTCCGCGGGAGAGCGCAAGTAGGAAGTTCCCCAGGTCTGTGAAAGCAGTCTGGTGCAGCGCCTGTGGGATATATACACACAACATTATATGATCTACCGTCCCATTGGCCCGAGACTGCAGCAAAGCGACCCTGGTCGTCGTGGTATGTCTTTGACACTATCATAGGGAAGCGTTTATGTATGAGGACCCCAACCCCTCTAGACCCCGAGGTGAATTCCGAGTGTACTACCATGTGGAATACCCATCTATTTAAGGCCTTGACAGTCGTGCCCTGCAAATGCGACTCTTGGATTAGAGCCACTACCGGATTCTTCCGCTTCAAGTACTGCAACACCAGCCCTCGTTTAATTTTGTCCCCAGTCCGTTTACATTCCAGGAGAGCACTGTCAACTGTGACGATTGTCTCTGAGTGTCCAGTGTTCCCGGGAGCACGTCTCTACCTTTCTGGTCTGTGGCTAGGATGGCAATTAAAGGTGGGTGAGCCGTCGAGGATTACCTCAATACAATCCAACACGTCATGTTTCATAGTTACTTGTCACACAATACTATAAAGGGGGGTATATCTCCAACAAAACAACCCCCCACAAACAGA
Organism: Lissotriton helveticus; assembly: GCF_964261635.1. Classification (NCBI taxonomy): domain Eukaryota; kingdom Metazoa; phylum Chordata; class Amphibia; order Caudata; family Salamandridae; genus Lissotriton; species Lissotriton helveticus. Next base: position 534,650,266 of record NC_136072.1, on the reverse strand, counting down.
CCCCGTTTCCCCCCCCCCTGCTCCCCTGCCCAGCGGATTTGAAACTACCCGCCACCCCAACCCAGCAGAGTGCTTTAGTCCCATAACTGTGTACTTGCGTAACAGGGGGGGAAGAGCTTGTCCATGCCCCACCACCGGCCCCATGTGTAGTGTCCATTCTCAGCCTGCGAGGGTGCCACACGCGGTCCACAGCCAGCCTCTCCTCGCCGCAGCAGCCCTCCATCATTATGCCCCGTCAACCACCATCTTTACCTGAGTACTCGGCTCACTCACCGCTCTACCAGGTTTTCAGTTTCACAGCCGAGGGGGTCCCCCCCCCGGCCCATTGCAACAGAGGGGCAGTTCCATATGGGTCAGTATCCCTGTGGTATTAGTCGCAAACCTCCTTGAAGTCCAATACGCCGGCATCATTCCACTTCGCTTTCATTTCTGGACTCTCTGTTCTTATCTTGCGATGCCCCTTCTTTCCCCTCCGCATCCGTTTGTAAGGAATGTCTCTGTTGTTGCCTCTCATGCCTGTGGTTCCTGTTTGCCGGTCTCCAGCCCTCCAACCACTCCTGCGCCACGCTAGGCGATTCGAAGAACCAGGTTTTCCCTTCTGCCTCCACTCGTAGCTTTGCCGGATATATCATTGCGTATTTCAATTCTCTACTTAAGAGCTCGTGCTTGACCTCTGTAAAATTGTGTCGCTGGGCCGTAACTGCCGCTGTGTAGTCCGGGTAGAGGGTTACTGTGTTATTCTCTATTCGGAGGGGAGGGCCCGTCCGAGCCGCTTGCAGGATCACATCTCTAACTCGGAAGTGGAAGATTCTTGGTAGGATAGGCCGCGGGGAAGCTCCCGGTCTTGGTCGCCCGCCTGGGACCCTGTGCGCTCTTTCAACTGAGAAGAATTTTGAGAGTCCACGAGGGCACAACTGTGTTTGCACCAACTCTTCCACAAATAAGTCTAGTGCTGGCCCTTTGACACTTTCCGGAACACCAACTAAGCGCACGTTGTTGCGCCGAGAGCGCCCCTCTGGGAAACATCCTTTACAACGCAACTTTTACCACGCAGTGCCTTTACGACGCAACTTTTACAACGCAAACCATTACAACGCATTGCGCTGGGGGGCGCTCTAGGATAGGGAATAGGTTTAATTTACTATCCAACACCTTCCCTACTATCCACGGGGACTGGAGTTGGAATAGTAAATTAAACTATTCACTATCCAGCGCCCCAAAGCACTATGCATTGTAAAGGCATGCGTTGTAAAAACAGCGTTGTAAAGGCATGCGATGTAAAAGCATGAGTTGTAATGTCATACATCCGCCCCTCCTGGTCATCGAGCTTTGCAGCCAGTTGTTTATTCGCCAGTTCCAGCGGAGTCACCTGCCGCTGCAGGGTTGCTGTATCGGCCGATAGGGCTTTAGTTGTGGTCTCTACCTCCGTCACCCTGGAGCCCATCTTTGAGAAGTCCGCCCTCAGCAGCGTCACCTCACTAGAAATAGAGCCAATGGAGGTCTGCATCTGTATCAGGGTAGCTATTACATCTTGGAACGTGACTCATTTTGGGGGGTCTGGTCTCTGTCCATTCGCAGCAGCATCTGCAGCTTGCAGTCTGGCCTGCTGGTCTTTTGTTAAAGCATACTTGTCAATGAGGTTGCTTTGCACCGGTTTGGAGCCCCTGGTGCTCGTGTCACCGCCAAGAGGTGCGCTGTCTCGATTGGCACTGATGAGCAAGTCCTGGCCAGGAAGTCTAGGGCGAGACCTTTATAGTTGTTTCTTGCCACTCGGCTACCCGGTGTCTGAAGCCGTGATCCACATTCTATGGCTGTGTTGCGCCTAGCTTCTACACCATCCAGATGCACCCCACTTTCAAGCGCCAGTAACAGCTACTCAAGTCTAACCGGCCTGCAACTCCTGTTCAGGGTTTAGGGCCCTCCGTCCAAGTTGCCAACTCGGCCCACATAAGGTCTTGTGCACGATGTTTATTTCTTACAGAAACATCAGTGGTCATCCGCCCTGGCGTTACTCGCCTTGCCCCCCTCTCCTGTGCCGTCACATCCTCCTCTGTTAGGGTGTGGTTATCTTGGTGTCAATCTGGTTCTCACATTGCTTAGAGCCCCTGGGATCCCTGCACTGTCATCTGGCGTCCTGCTGCAGCAATGATTCAATCTGCCCCCAATACCTGTGGCGCTTACTGTAGAGAGGCGTCCCCCGCAGCGACGATCCGTCCAGCGTTAATCCGGCCTGGGACCCGAAGACTAGCCGCACCCACGATGTCGGGCCACACTGCGTGACTGTGCGTGCGACTCCAATGTCCACTGTGGCTCCCGGCTTCGTTTCTCGCGGTTAGGCCGCGACTCCACCCCCCCCCCAGCGTAGCTCGTCGGCGGCGGCTCTGTAAAGTATAGTCTTTGTTCCTTTTCTATTTGTACATGATGCCACTGTTATGTAATGTGTTCTATAACATTCACCTTCTACTTCTTCCATCCTTTGTTAATAAATTCTATGTTATGCTCGCTCTCATGTTATTATGCACGCTCCACTGTTGCATCCTCGAGAGTGTGTGTATCTTCAAACATATGTTTATGTTTGAAAGTGCATCTCACGAGGATGATCTATGGTGCGGAGCTACAGTGGTGGTTTTAGACAGTAAGCTGTTGGGCATTCTCAGAGGCAGTGGTGCTCCCGTAGAGATGCCGTTTTACATGGAACAAACTTCATTTCCTTTCACTCCTGGATTTGTCTATCTTCATTTTTGGAAGCCTTTCACATCTTTACATTTGGCGACGGGATTTTGTGGAGTTTGAAGCATTTTCGGCATTTCTACTAATTTCTTGAAAAGTTTCCCTTCTTCGTAACGCTCTAATTCAAGGAATATATTTGCTCTACTGTGCTCATTTTAAAGTAAAGCGTGCGCTTTACACTTACCTTTTCAAACGGATGTCATACGAGGAGTTTTCATCCGAATACACATTTTAAAGTGATTCCGTGATTTCACATGTAACCTAAGAGGCTTGAAGTTACGCGAGAAGAGAACGCGATGACGTCATCGCAAAACGGAGAAAGTCATTAGTCAATGCTGATTTCATGAGCGGAAAGATATCTTCACGACTTATTTGGTGAAAGTTAACATTTCAGTTGAAAGTCGTTGTGCTAGCAGTCAGTTCATACGGAGATCTTTTGTACATTTCTGTAGAAACGTTTGAATGGTATGTGCGACTGGTGTACATTCATGGTAAGCCGATTTGGAATTTTTCTTTGGGCATTTTAAAGACTGTGGAGATATAAAAGACTAACGGAAATATTTAAAGTTTAAAGAGAAAGTTTTAAGCTGTTGCATTACCTGAGAGCCGGTTGCGCTCCTGTGAAGTGCTGGATCTACTTGGAATAATTTTTATCTTACTTTTCAAAACTGTAATACATTTATGGGAAGGAGGCTGTAAATAGCTCCTTTGGCTCTTTAAAGACATTTGACATTTAAAAGATTGCAGAAACGTTGTGAAGCACGTTGCTGGTAAGGAGATTGGAAACATCTTCTTAGGCATTTTTAAAGGTATTCAGCATTTTTAAAGACGTTTAACATTTTAAAGACATTCAGCATTTTAAAGACTTTCAGCATTTTAAAGACATTTAGCATTTTAAAGACGTTCAGCATTTGAAAGACATTTAACATTTTAAAGACTGTAAAATTTAGTTTAAAGCTAAAAGAAAGGAAGAGCACAAAAGTTATTTAAATTTTCTAGTTTGTATATTGAAGCATATTTACAAACTATATTATATCCAGGTTTATTTATTTATTTATTTATTTATTTGTAAAAATGGCTAATAATCAACAGGTGATTATTCTGAACAAATTCTTACCTGTCAATGGAAAACCTGTGGAACCATGGAAAACTTGGTTTAGAAGCTTCGAGAATTATTTAGTGGCAATTGATGCATAGGAATATGCTCCTAAAAGGAAACTTGCTATTCTTTATAGTCACTTGGGGAGAGCTGGTAGAGAAGTTTACGATAACTTACCCCTTTCAATTCCACCTTCAGGAAGAGGCGAAGGCTGGAATGTTTACAGAGATGCAATTCAAAGACTTAATAGGAAATTTTTGGAACTCTCGAATGTCATTCTGAAGCGTTTTAATTTTAGAAAGAGAAAGCAAAACCTGGAGGAAAGCGTAGAAGACTTCATTTCAGTTTTGAGGAACATGTCAGCTGATTGGAACATTGGGGCTGATCTAGACATTTACATCAGGGATCAATTTGTTTATGGTTGTTGCCATAAAAAAATTCAAGAAAGAATCCTAAGTTGTAGGGATCCAACATTGACTGAGGTGGTTGATATGGCTAAAAGTATCGAAAGGAGCATTGTTTCTTCGAAAAGTATTATGTTTGAAAATGTTTCTCCTGTTAACTTTGTGCAGAATGATGTTTCTGTTAATGCAGTGTCATTTAAGAATAGTATTAGTAAAGCTCAGCAGAGAGGTAATAACACATTTTGTTTTCGGTGTGGATCAAGAACACATCTCAGTAACAGGCCCATGTGTAATGCTCTAGGGAAGAAGTGTACAAACTGTCAGAAGTTTGGTCATTTTAATAGTGAGGTAGCGGGTTTTTAGGAACCCGCTGGTGTCAGGGGATAACACCCGAAGACCTCTGAGTTCCCTTGTTCCGGACCACAGAAACACGTAGTGTTCTAGTCGCAGTCAAAGATCAAGTTTTATTGGTAGCTACCAAGTAACACGTGTCCCAGAAGTACACCACACAGAGAGTAGGTTCTTGGGAGACTGTTCGTTTTTACAGAACCAGCCGTCTCCTTATATATCAAATATATGGCTTCAAGCAAGAATTCTTGAGTTTATGGTATGGCAACACACATATTTCTACAACAATACAAAGAGCGAAGTCATGTAAGCAAGCCCATATTTTAGATGTCCAGTTTGCTGATAGATTACCCAGTTGGATCGGGAACTCCCATCAGATATAGATGAACCACCAATAAAGGAAGGTACAACCCAGCCATAAAAAGGGCCATAAACAAGATACGGGGACAGGTGCGTGTTTGAAGGAAACATGGGCTGTATGTAGTGAATGGTTCGTGGAATGTTATGCGTAGATGCTATCGTATTCGGCCACTGGGCGAGGAGCTGCCTAAACAGGTTTGGCCGAAGACAGTGGAGTCAGTTGGGACAGGTCAGGGGAAAGTCACGAAAGGTGGACGTGTCTATTTGGATCAAGCTCGACCTTTAATTGACTTATCATGAGGGCAAGATGCAAGATGGATGCCGTTCACAAAATGGAGTTTAAGGGATGGGACGGAAACTGTGATTTAGGGGTGTTGGCAACCCTCGATTGCAACGCAAATACATAGGAATGATGTCCTACTCATTATCGGTTCGTAGACACCAAAATCGTCTCGGTACGTTGAGGTTTCGTGACACGGGTATTGGACCTCGATATCGGGAAAACCACAGGGTCCGGATTTTGGGAACCACAGACCCTCCTTTTGCCCTCATATAAGGCAATAACTCATGCTAATCTGAGTCTAAATCGGTATGAAGAAATTCGTGGAGATGTTGCTGGAGCTTCATTCTGCTACTCAGCTCGTCCTGTGACACAGACTTCCGTACACACGAGGTAGCACAGAGGCCACATAGTGCAGGAGCACACTGTATACACAAGCAAAACATGAACAGAAGTGCCAAGATCATCCCGATGAAAATCAAAGTTTTCCATCCCCAGGCAGTGATCAGTTCCCAGAACCACCCCAGCAGGGACCAATCCCCTTTCTCAATGTGAAGGGAACCAGATATTTCATGTAGTTTGGAGATGGCCTGGTATACTGTTGGTGCGTTATCAGGGATGAAAATGCAGCAACTGGATTGGATGACTCTACACACACCACCACGATTGGCGAGTATAATGTCTAAGGCAATTCGGTTCTGAAGGGTCATAAGTCGATCCGACTGAAGCTCTGTTGTCAAATTGCCAAGTGCTCCGGCCGTTGTGGTCACGGCGGATTCAACTATCCTCGTTAACTGGCGAATATTCCTGCTGTTCACCATAGGCCCCCAAAATGGCAGAAAACCCTTTGCGAAGTCAGCGAATTCCTGACCCGCGGTGTCGTCTTTACTCACGACACCTCTAGCTGTCCTTGTCCGGTGGTAATCTGCTCGGGCCGTGTAGGTAGGAGGCAGCAGAAATGAAATAAAACATATACCTGAGAAATCAGGGGGCAACCACGTGTAGGCTTGGTCGTGGCAAACGAAATACGTGCCTTTAGCTGCCAAGAGTATCGGGGAAGTTCGGGAAGCAAATACATATGTTTCCGTGCAAATGCTCTTTCCTAACTGTGCTGTGGGGTTCCTACCAATACCCTGTAAGCATAAGTGACCTCGGTGGGGAACTATCCAAACTGGGCGAGATTTCTGTGCTGCCTGGCTCTTGACCAGGTAAACCCCATGTTTGGTCACGTTCCAACGGGTGTAGGGACTCAGTTCATCTTTGGGGATTGTCAGATAGGTGTCGATATCCCTACTCATGTTCCTTATCCCTGCAATTAGTGCCTTGTTACTAGAGTCGCTCGCAGCGGAACGGGTCGGGTATGGTTCTAGGGCGAATAGGAACATGGTCTGGAAAGCCCACAGAGAACCATAGTAGCTAAATGGCAAAACGAAGTATGGGATACCCTTATCGGTTGTATGTGGCATAAGTCCGCATATCCAACAGTTTGACGTGTTCATTATGGACTGGTGTTGGTGTAGAAGCTGGATGAAAGAGTTGTTTACAAATTCGAGTCTTCGGGCAGACTCGTGTTCAGGTAAAAGGTGAAAGTAGTGTGGAGAAATAGTGGGAGGAGGTGGTGTCTGGGTGTCATTCGAAAAGGTAACTTTAAATACGAACAAGGTATAACCAATAAAAAACACAAGTATGCTACATAACATTAAAACACATAATATCAGGAATCTTCTTCTGGACAGTATCGTGCATAACTGTTTTTCGAAGTTCGTGAGTCTGACAGGTCTCTCTACCCTTGGAAACTCCATCCTCTAGTTGCTGCCCGCGGTGGTTGATTGATTCTCCCAGGGAGCGCGCTCTGCTCAGTCCGGGGTAACTCCCGTGGACCAATCAGAACCGTGGACCTAGAACTTCCCAGTTGCACTCCCCAGACTTCAACCGCGACCCTAGCAGCAGAACCGGATGGCGGTTCGAAAAATCAAAAATGAGCTAGCTCCCTTGGGACGAGAGAGCTGAAAATTCAAAAATAGTTCTTAGGGGAGAAGAGGAAATTACATTAGATCAAGCTTTTATTAGTTCTTTTGTCAAGACCGCAGGTTGTATCGTCGTTTCCCAGGTACGGTGTGATCTTCAAACAGCGTTTCAGGGTCAGTAGTGTCCGATTGCATGGATGGTGACACAAGTCCTTGCAAAATATGATCACTCTTCTTTTCGGTGCTAGTTTCTTTCAAACGGGCGTCGCTGAAAGGGATGAAGCGAGGTACGGATTCTGTCTCAGAGTCAGCAAGTCCTTTGTTGACCCACCGGTCGTATGGAAGGGGTAGAGGGACCCGTTTGCAGTGGGTCCCATGTACCCAGTTCTTCTTGCCTTCAACCCGAACAGCAGATCTTGTTGAAAGGAGTACCAGGTGCGGTCCGGTCCACCTCGGTTGTCCGTTGTTGGTGCGCTGAAAATTCCGCAACAAAACCCACGAACCGGGTTCGATGAGGTGACCTGGATCGTCAGAGGCTGGTGGAGAAGAACTGTGAACCTGTTGGTGTAAAACACGCAATTTAGTTGTCAATTCGCACAAATAGTCAAGCAGTACAGGGTGCTCTATCTCGCTCAGTTTCTTGGGTCTTGGCACGCCCCAGACGTTGGCTGGGCGGCCAAACACGATTTCATGGGGGCTAAGTCCTAACCTGGAGTGGACAGTCGTCCTGGTTGACAAAAGTGCTAGAGGCAAGGCATCAGGCCATTTAAGACCTGTACTGGCTTGGATTTTGGCTAGTTTGAGTTTCAGAGTACCATTGTAGCATTCTACTAATCCAGCCGATTGGGGGTGATTCGCAGAGTGGAATTTTTGGTGTATGCCTAGACACTCACACACTCTCTTCATCACGCATCCTACGAATTCACTTCCGTTATCACTCCAGACAATTCTAGGCATACCAAATCTAGGGAAGAACTCTTTGACAAGGGCTTTGGCAGTTGATAAGGCGGTGTTGTCCTTAAGGGGGTACGCTTCCACCCACCTTGAAAAGGCGCAAACAACAACGAGAACGTATTTCAGGTTGTTGCACCTCTCCATGTGGATGAAATCTAGCTGCAAAACCTCGAACGGGTACGTTGGAGGCGCAAAATGACCAGCTGGAGTTGGCGTTCCCCTACCGGGATTGTACTTCAAACATACCATACACTTTCTGACCACGTTTTCTGCATACTTTGGGATATTGCTATTATGCCATACTGGGGCCAATAGTTTACATATTCCTCTCGAATTGATGTGTGCCATTCCATGAGCCATCGTTACCACTGCAAGTACGTATGCATTAGGTAGTAACCATCGCTGGTGTTCCGATAGTTCGACCCAACAACCATTCGCATCCAATCTACCTGTGCTTTCTCTCCATTCATTCATCTCGTTCTCAGTGGCCTCGGCTTGTATTGATTTTACGCTTTCAATGGTGTCCTCACACATTCCTACATCAGCAATCCATCTAGCGGGACCCATGACATACATCCGATTCATTGTGTTCCTTGCAGTTCCTTTCGCAACCTCATCTGCAAATGCATTTCCGCGGCCAGCATCATCCTGAATCTTTCTGTGTGCACTACATTTTATAATGGCGACTTGTAGGGGCAAGGTGAGTGACTCAAGGAGCTCATTAACTAGCTGGCCATGTTGTATCTTTGCACCATGGGACGTAAGGAACCCACGTTCACGCCATAATCTCCCAAAACTGTGAGCCACACCAAAGGCATATTGGCTGTCAGTGTACACATTCACTCGCTTTCCTTTCGCCAGCACACATGCTCTAGTAAGCGCTATCAACTCTGCAGCTTGTGCAGAACTGTGCGGAATGCATGCAGTCTCTACAATGGTGTGTAACGTCGTTACGGCATATGCTGTAGTCGTATCACCATTCGGCAACTTGAAACATGAACCATCAACCCATAGAGTATCATTGCATTCGGGAAGGGGAGTGTCCTGTAAGTCTACTCTCCCTTTTGTCTCTTCCTCTGTCCTGAAACAGCAGTCATGCTTGTCAATCTTGTCTGTCTCTGTCGGGATGGGTAATAACGTAGCGGGATTGAGTGTATCACACCTCTTTATATGGATGTGACTTGCTAGCAGGGTAAGTTCGTAACTGGATAGTCGAGCGCTAGTAAGGTGTTGTGTCTTTGTCCTATTTAGTAAAATGTCTACTGCATGCGGAACCATAACGATCAGAGTGTTATTCATGACTAATCCAGCAGACTGTCGAATGCAGACAGCTGCTGCGGCTGTTGCTCTTAGACAACTTGGCAGTGCCTTAGCCACTGGATCCAGAGTTGTCGAAAAATACGCGCATGGGCGCTGTTTGTCCCCAAAGAGTTGCATTAAGACTGATAATGCACAACCTTCTTTTTTGTGGACATACAATGTAAAAGGCTTACTGTAGTTGGGGTTTCCCAACACAGGAGCCGAACACAATGCATCGCGCAACTCGCGGAAACTCGTCTGACAATCTTCAGACCAAGGCATAGGTTTAGGCGTGTCTTTGCGGAGTAGTGACAGTAAGGGTTTGGCTAGTAGTGAGAAATTCGGTATCCATTGTCTACAGTACGATGTAATGCCCAAAAAAGCTCGGACACCTCTCAGTGTCCTTGGGGCACTTAGTTCTGTGATTGCCTGTATTCTTTCTGGTGTCAGTCTCCTTCCCTCCTTCGATAAGATGTGACCTAGGTAGGTTACTTCTTGTCGACAAAATTGCAGTTTTGAAAGGGAGACTTTGTGCTTCATGTCACATAGGTGACGTAATAGCGACAACGTAGCTTCCTTGCAAATCTCTTCAGTGTCTGCGGCGATCAGTAGATCGTCTACGTACTGAATCAATGTTGACCCATCTGGCAGTACAATTGTGTCTAGTTGTGTTTTCAGAGCCTGACTGAATATTGATGGACTTTCGCAGTAGCCTTGAGGAGCGCATTTGAAGCGGAAGCTTCGTCCTCCTAAATTGAAGCCGAAAAGGTCTCTACTCTCTTCGGCGATCGGGATGCTGAAGAAAGCGTTCTTCAGGTCAATCACCGAGAACCAAGCTGCTGAAGCTGGAACCATTGTCAATAAAGCAGTAATGTCGGGGACGACTGGAAACTGCGGTATAACTACCTTGTTTACTTCTCGGAGGACAATCACAAACCTATACACAGGGGGCTGTGAAGGATCAGTACATTTCAAGACCGGTAAAACTGGACTGTTACAAATGTTTCCTGTTGTTTCCTCGATAACATCTTTATCGACCAAATCATAAACGATCGTTAACAATGCCTGTTCGCAGTCGTTAGAAATTTTGTATTGGGGAATACGTGGCAATCTGACGTTTGCTTTCAAAGTTATGACATACGGTGCTATCTCTAAACGACCTACATCGTTGGAACCATTAGCCCATAGTATATCTGGAAGTGATGACAATTCGGTTGGGATACCTTCTCTTGACAAGTATATTGGAGAAATGACTTTTCTCCCTAAAGTAAGCTGTACTCCCGAGGGAGAACAGTACAAAGTCGCGTACAACCTCTTTAGCAAATCCAATCCTAACAAATTTTCACCGCAACCTGTTGTAAGAATGAGGGGTGCTTCTAATTCACTGGGGCCAACAGAAACGGAAATAGGACTAGAGATCGGGTTTCTAACAGGGGCGCCAGAGAAGCCTACTGAGACATTCATTTCGCCAGACAAAGGTGCGCCAGGAAGTTTTGAGTGCATATTAGAACTTTTTGTAGCACCAGTATCCAGCAGAAATGGCTCTGACACTCCTGAGGTAATTACCTCGACATAAGGTCCATCCTGATCTACTGGAACTGAAACAACTCCCTCTCTTTGTCCATGGCTGTCCTAGCGATCGTTACTCTCATTGTCGTGTTCGGTGTAATAGTCGTCAGCATAGTACTGAGCTGACTTGGACGATGAATTACCCTGTTGATCAAAGCTATTCATTGATTTCTGAGGTGGAAAAGAAGTTATATTCTGAGTGAAAATTCCACGGCCTCTACCTCTAGAGGCATGCTGAACACCTCTTTCCCTTACACCTTGTGCACCGTTTAAACGTCGTGCAAGTGCCGGACAATTATTCCTAAAATGGCCCTCTTCTTTGCAATACGCACATTGATTCGGGCCATACGTAGGACGCTGATGGGAAAGCTCGTTTCCTTGCGCGTCTCTAGAGTACTGCAGATTCTGTTGATAATTAGGCTGGCTAGCCATACGAGGCTGATAGGCCTGTTGGAGAAGAACTTTAGTTTTCAAATCTTTCGTCTTTTTGTCTGCCTTGTCTAACTCGTCTTTACGCCTATTTTCATAGTACTGGGCTGTTGCTAGAATCTGCGCTGACGTAGAGACAGCCCAAGCACTTTCTGAGTCTTTTAGTTTAGCACACAATTCAGGAAGCAAATTGTGTACAAACTTGTCTACAAACAGTCTTTGGCCACCCTCTGTAGCCATATCCTGACCACTATGGTCAGTGAAGGTTTCCTCAAATCTCGTGAAGAAGTCAGACACATTCTCGTCTTTCTTCTGCTTGCACGCGGATAGCTTGTCCCAGTTTACACGTACTTCAGGCATAATTGTCTTCATGTATGCGATAATTCTACCAGGAAGTTCAGCTATTAACGGCTCAGGCTTGAAACCACCGATTTGTCTAGCATCTGTAGTCGCAATGTTTGCCCATGAGTCACCTAATTCTTGGTCATGATCCGTATGACGTATCTTACTCCATAAAGGATGTGGAACAATGTTCCCAAACAACATGTCTATATCCGCTAAATTCATTATACATGAGCTTGCAGTTTGGGACAACTCCTTATAATACCCAGTCGGGTTTTTACGGGGATCGGGTAGTGTCTGCTTGAGTGCTAGAACTTCGGATCTTTTCCAGGGGACATGTACCCATACACGCTGGAAATGAGGCAGAACCGGTGGAACTGCGTTTGCATCACCTTCCCTCCAAACCGGAGGAACCTCTCTCATAGGGTACTGTCTCGCTCTTTTCCTACTATACGTACCACTGTCAGAGGATGACCCAGAATTACCACCTGTACTTCGATGTGATAATAATATCTCTACTGCTCTTTCAACGTCGGGACCAACTATCATACCCTCCCCAAATTTAAATCGTAACCTACACAACTCCTGCAGGTTGCTCTTCTGACCATTATCTTCCAAATCCTCACACAGGAAAACACACATCTGCTCAAAGACGTATCTTTGCGTTGGTTCATCCCATTGACGGAAAACGTTCATGACAGACTCTACATCATATCTCGCTGTATCCATAGCCCAATTTCGTGCTAACTTATTCAATGTTTCCCTTTCCTGATAATCAGGCATTTGGCTTCGTAATTGTCTTCGTTCCGTGTTAGGGGTCGTTTTAGGCGACCGAAAAAGTGGTGAAGGAAAGTTAGTAACAATGCTGGCCATTTTATGCCAGACGAAAGGTGAAAGTGGAGGAATAGCTGGTGGTAGAACAGAGTCACGCAAAGCAGAAACAGAAATGTTCGTAGAACGAGTATCAGAGAGACTAGAAGGTGCGCTAGGCGAAATTTTAGAAGGAACGGTAGGAGAAATAGACGTGATCGGTGAGCCTTGAGGAGGCTGTGCCAAAGAAACAGGAGCCAGCTGAAGAGTAGCTGGTGAGTGCGGTAGAGGAGCCTGTATTACAGCTACCAAAGGTGCAACGAAAGGTTGCGGAGGTGCTTTGGCATTTTGTGCATAGGGTGGCGGAGAATTTAATAGGTGGGACATCAATGGATCTTTCTCGGATCCTTCCTGTTGACTTTTTCCTCTATTTGGCAGCATTGGGTAACATTTATCTATCGCTAGTTTCTTGCTCCTAAGCATCTGTTCGTTCTCCTGCTCTTCCTCGTTATCTCTGTATGCAACGGCAGCTTGCACCATTGACATCCCTCTTTTATTCTTTTTTGCTAGTCTTATTTCTTTCTGTTTGGCTTCCTTGCGCCATAAGCGGAAAGAGTCAAACATTGCCGGCCGGGCTTTCTTCTTGAACAATTTGACCTCTAAGTTATCTAATATTTCTTGGTCGAAACTACCATATTGGGGCCATTTTAAAACACCATCCTTGCGGGTGTATTTTATCCATACCTCGTTATATGTGATAGGACCTACGCCGTGCTTCACATAGAGTTCATACATTGGAGTTCCAATTGGAGGAACCGGACAAGAATCTTCCAATTGGGAGTCCTTACTACAACCAAGACAAAACAAGTTTCCAAGTTTGCTAAAACCAGGCATCTTCGCTCACTGGTCTAGCTTCAAACTTCAAAGGATTATCTGTTACGATATTTCTCGTGAATACACGAGTCCTTCGGCTTTGGGGCTTGCAAGTTCCAAATCAAGTCGTATCTCAAGGATACCAAAAACTAAGAACAAACTAAGGACTAGGAGACGCTCCACTTATACTTAACTGAAGTATTTGAAGATCGATGACGTAGCTAGAAGACTCGTCTATCGTTTCGCTCTACCAAGGATCACTGGGTCCAAAACAAGGCGATAGTCAGGGCAGCAGTCCTTCGTAGCCGTCGGGACGCGGGGAACCTCGCAGCAAAGACCTTCGGAACCACGTCGACATACAGGGGTCGCTGAAGTGGCTGGCCGTCCTCCGGAATTTTCACATGAAGCTCCTCACGAACATCTGGCTTGGACCGTCACCGCTTGATATTGCCCCGAGTTGGGCACCAACTGAGGTAGCGGGTTTTTAGGAACCCGCTGGTGTCAGGGGATAACACCCGAAGACCTCTGAGTTCCCTTGTTCCGGACCACAGAAACACGTAGTCTTCTAGTCGCAGTCAAAGATCAAGTTTTATTGGTAGCTACCAAGTAACACGTGTCCCAGAAGTACACCACACAGAGAGTAGGTTCTTGGGAGACTGTTCGTTTTTACAGAACCAGCCGTCTCCTTATATATCAAATATATGGCTTCAAGCAAGAATTCTTGAGTTTATGGTATGGCAACACACATATTTCTACAACAATACAAAGAGCGAAGTCATGTAAGCAAGCCCATATTTTAGATGTCCAGTTTGCTGATAGATTACCCAGTTGGATCGGGAACTCCCATCAGATATAGATGAACCACCAATAAAGGAAGGTACAACCCAGCCATAAAAAGGGCCATAAACAAGATACGGGGACAGGTGCGTGTTTGAAGGAAACATGGGCTGTATGTAGTGAATGGTTCGTGGAATGTTATGCGTAGATGCTATCGTATTCGGCCACTGGGCGAGGAGCTGCCTAAACAGGTTTGGCCGAAGACAGTGGAGTCAGTTGGGACAGGTCAGGGGAAAGTCACGAAAGGTGGACGTGTCTATTTGGATCAAGCTCGACCTTTAATTGACTTATCATGAGGGCAAGATGCAAGATGGATGCCGTTCACAAAATGGAGTTTAAGGGATGGGACGGAAACTGTGATTTAGGGGTGTTGGCAACCCTCGATTGCAACGCAAATACATAGGAATGATGTCCTACTCATTATCGGTTCGTACACACCAAAATCGTCTCGGTACGTTGAGGTTTCGTGACACGGGTATTGGACCTCGATATCGGGAAAACCACAGGGTCCGGATTTTGGGAACCACAATAGTGTGTGCAGGGTTAGGCCTACTTTACACGTTAGGTCTGTGTCAACATTTGAGAAAGCTGATCAACATGACCAACATGATGTTTTTTCAGGGTTTGATGTGGTTCCTCTAGAATCTGACATGCAACATGTTAGTATTAACACCTTAGATTTACCTTCAGTTTCTAATGAGTCTCTGCAGGAAGGAATTGTTCAACTATAGAAACATTAGTTTGTTTGGGGGCGGTTGAGAAACCTAAGAGTTTTAGTTGGAGCACACATTTTATCTTATTGGGTGTCCACAAAATTTTTGCCAAGATTTAGCAAGAACTTTTCATTTTAAGTAATATCTTGATGTATGGAGATAAAGGGATCCCACCTTTTTCTTCCCGCATGGCATCAGTGGAGTGTGTGCATGGAGTTTACTTGGGCTTTGGTAAGCTTAAAGTGTATTATTGTAGAAACTTGCAAAAGGAGTATTTTAATGTTTCTTCTGATTCTTTTCTATTTTCTATGAAGGACTATGAAGACTTCAAAATGTCCGGTTTTATTGAAAAGAAGGGGTGGTGGTGTAAAAGGGCTTTTGTGAAAATTTTCATGGTTCAAGCATTTTCATGGTCATAGCTAAAATAATTCTTTGTTACAAATCTGATTCTCCCTATGATGTATTTTCACATTTTTATTTAGGTACACTCTCTGATTATCCTCATAACATTCTTTCTTTTCCTGTTTCACCTTCCACTTCGTCATTGGAAAAGTTCTATGCTCACAAAGTTTAAGGATTTTTACATGCCTTATTTTATTTTATTGTTTAACATTCCATTTCATTGTCTTCATGATGTTATTATGATATAATAGCATTCTGTATGTTTTCTCGTTCCACTTCTTGCATTAAGGACTTTAATATGTTTTATTAGTTTATTTGTTGTTTTGCATTTTTGTTTATTATAGGAAGGGAGATGATGTAAAGTATAGTCTTTCTTCCTTTTCTATTTGTACATGATGCCACTGTTATGTAGTGTGTTCTATAACATTCACGTTCTACTTCTTTCATCCTTTGTTAATAAGTTCTATGTTATGCTCGCTCTTATGTTATTATGCACGCTCCACTGTTGCATCCTCGAGAGTGTGTGTATCTTCAAACATATGTTTATGTTTGAAAGTGCATCCCACGAGGATGATCTATGGTGCGGAGCTACAGTGGTGGTTTTAGACAGTAAGCTGTTGGGCATTCTCAGAGGCAGTGGTGCTCCCGTAGAGATGCCATTTTACATGGAATAAACTTCATTTCCTTTCACTCCTGGATTTGTCTATCTTCATTTTTGGAAGCCTTTCACATCTTTACAGGCTCACAGCGCCGCACCGGGCATATCCGCGGATACCGGAGGCCAAGCTGCAGTTGTTCCGGCGCTACACCTATCCCATGCTGCAGGTTAACTGGCAGAATTCATGGAGTTGTGTGATCGGGCTCCGGAGCTCCTCTAGGCCGTGGCCATTTTCGCAGGTCGTCGGCCACGCCCCCTCCACAGAAGCACTTCTTATAACACAAAGACCCGATACAGGCCCTACAGGAACAATCACTGTCCACAATCGCATCAGGAAGAATAACACATATGTTAAATACTGTAGCACAGGAGGACATAATTCCAAACTGTTCAGCTGCTGTAAATACCCATCAAGCTGCGGTTAGAGGGTTTTCGATCAAATGCATAATTGTATTGACACAATGTAATTAACACAACATGAATATTCTGTGAGAAGTTGTGTTTATTTTAACATTGAAAACGTAGACATCGATTTTAAAATGGTTGTTGCTGTCTGCAGCTATCTTTTCCATGCATGCAGTCAATTCTCTGTCTGCATTCTTCCCATGACCCATATGTTTTACTTGCTTCTCCCCATCCATTCAGAATCCAATACTTATTTTGGAAACAATGTTTTAAAAAATAATGTCACTTTCTCATGTACAGATAAAGATTGAAGGCAACCTGGATGCACTCAGTTTAAACAAATAGTCTCTGTTGATACCAACGTAGAATCAAATACTTGACTTTATGCGTCGATTGCGTGCAACAAGGAAAAAGGTCCTGCAAACCCTTTGTCATGAAATGTTCAAATATACTAGACGTGTGTCAAAGTAGCCTCATGCACAGCGTAAATCACTCCTGGGAGTGTAAACCAAAAATATTTAATCAATATAAATGTGTTGAGCAATTTTTCGAAGATTTATCCGTGGAAAATGTTCAAAATCACAAAATCCCGTTAATTTCAAAGAACTGTGCGATAATATGGTAAATGCCATATTCAAAAGCGCAACAATGGCGGTGTTTGTGAAAAGAAACGGTGTGCCGGGTGCCCGGTGTAGACAAACAGGAAACACTAACGGGATACACTGCATTATAAATCTCTCAACACCATTCCCCTGATGAAGGGCTAATTGGAAAGCCCGAAATGCATTGGGATTTATAACTGAATTGTACTTGAAGAAGTATACACTACAAACTTGGATTTTGTGATTTTGAACATTTTCCACGGATACATTTTTTGTTTCAACATAAAAGAAATCAAATCAAAAAGAACAAGTACAATATGTTTCATTTTTGTTTCTATGGTGGAATACTGAGTGTACTTTCTTCGAAAAATTGCTCAACACATTTATATTGATTAAATATTTTTGGTTTACACTCCCAGGAGGGATTTACGCTGTGCATGAGGCTACTTTGACACACGTCTAGTATATTTGAACTTTCTCATGTACAACACGATGCTTTGTTTTAATTCTGTGTTAGCAAAGTGAATCGTTTTCAGGCTTCACCTATTGAGCCCACAAAGGGATTCTCTTCAGAACTTATCCTTGATTTTGAAACAATATTTGTACTAATTATTGAGGTGTCCCTAGGGGTCGACGCTGTATCCCCTGACATGCCTCCTGCGACCCCCAGCACTGTCACTGTGACCCCCAGACCTCAGAGGACAGTAGCTAACTTGGAAAAGAATAATGTATTGTTCCAAGGGATGTGGATCGTCTCTGTGCCTCCCACTGCCCCATAGCTTGTGGAGGGAGTAAGAAAAAAATACAGGGGAGAGAAGTAGAGGGAAAGAGAGAAAGGAGGTAAAGGTAAAATAAGGGTAGAATAATGAAAGGAAGAAGACACTACAGATAGAAGGGTAAGCGATCTAGAGGCAAACATAAGAGGATGTATGTTTGAGATGGACAAAGAGGGATGAAAGAGACACCAATGATACTATGACATAGACGTGAAAAAGGGCAGATAAGGGAGTAGGAGAGTAGAGAGAAAGCTGAAATAGAGTGGAAAAAGAGACAGAACAAGTGAGAAAGTTAGGTAAGAGAGGGGAAAACATGTATTAATCGGAGATCAGTGAGAAAGACACACTTAAGATACACAGGAAGGGTGAACAAGAGTCAGAAACAGGTGAGAAAGACATAACAGATAATAGAAAAGTTAAACAGATCACAAACAACCGAGGGGAGGGTGACCCCGTGTCAGACGTCATATGACATCACTTCCTGTGATGTCATTGGAGTAAAAAAATGTGATGAACTTCTGCTACACCTAGCATTTTGGTGAATCGACACCCATGGATAGGAATTGAATTATATTAAGCTATGGGTTACTGCTGACAAATGAGATTTTAAACTGTATCCTTCTTTCTTTAATATGACTAGATAGGGTTATGAGACCTCTGCACATTGTCACCAAATGTATTATTCTATTATATCATTTCCTACATAAAAGGCCATATCCTGAGGATTGTGGGTTACTCTCCCCTGATCTATGCAAGGCGACACTCTGGTGGTCTGAACTCTGACCTATGACTTATTTACTTGATCTGAATTATACTTTGCTCTTCTATTTCATTATTGCATTTTATTCTGAGGTTCATGTTTTATATGACAAATGAGTAACTGGCTGACTCATTGGCACTTATTTGCTTTCTGTAATGCCTTTAACTTTCAATAAACCTTCACGGTTTTCACTGTAATACGTGTCAGTCTTTATTGAGAAGCCTAATGTGCCTTACATTTAATCCTGAAATGTTACTTGATATTGAATTAATTTGAATGACCAGATCCAGAGAGTAGCGGCAAAATCCTTAGGGGATTAACACCGCTCCCAGCCCGTCAGATGTGTTTTAGTTTGACAATATAGAAAAGCCCTACATAATTTTTGATGCCAGAAAACAAAACATCATTCTATTTGAAACTATTATATAACAGGACTGGACGCGATATATATTATGGTTGCTTAAATATTCCCAGAGGGTGGTGATTAGCTGTTCTGCCAAGTACCACCCATCAGGGGATATACTAAAGCATTTTAGTCTGAAATCTGCATTATCACACTAAAATGGTAATGCCAAACGTAATTATATCTCCTCTTTGAGCGACCAGCTGTGTGGGATTAAATCATCTCTGTAGCCTGTACGCCTGCTGTGCTACCCATGCAGTTATTATGATCCAGGCCCAGGTCCAGAAGAGATGTCTAATTGCTAGAAAACTGGCCTGGGCCCGACTAAGTTGTTAACTTTTAGTGAAGTCAGTAAGAATTTTTCACGTTACTTGTCACTGGGGCATAAACTTGTTTGACTATATGTTCTTGCATCTTGTGCAGAGCACAAAGATCAATTGTGACACACGCACCAATTGGAGTTCATATTGTGCGTGAACGAGGTACATTGCTGAAATGATGACATCACCACACTCAGGTGAAGGACATGCTGTATTTATAGGAGTGTAGAGAAGCAGACAGAGTAAGGGAGGGAGAGAGAGGGAAACACATAAATGGTGCATGCAAGTAAGTACATTCAGAAAGCGATTGAAAATACAGTGGGGTAGAGGAAAGAAATGACATGAGATATATAGATAGAAGAGTTCAGAAAGGTAATGAGAGTAAGTTGTCAGAGTAACAGACTCCATATAAAAAGGGTGTTGAGGGGATAACAGGAGTGACTGAGGCACTACAGAGACCACTACACCTTCCAGAAAACTAGTAATATTCAATTTTAGGTCTAATATCCTAGGAAATTAAACATTTTCAATTCTATTCATTCATACAAAAAATAACTGTTATTACTCATGGATCTGATTCTGCTAACAAGCAATGGCAACACAAATAGATCTGGCTTATTTTAGGTGTCTGTTCATTGTTGTGTGATATGTCTGGATCCAGTAATATGCATATGTTGGGATGGAAACGATTTGTATTCGCAGTGATTCCTGTGTAGGGATTATTCCCGTAGTCCAACTTGCTGGTGTCAAGGGCCTGAGAGACGGTCCTTCTGGTGTTGACTGGGAGCTACTCGTAAATCTTACGGAGCATGTGTAGGGTGTGGAAGCAGGCAGACAAGACTGCTTTTACCTGTTTCTGCATAGATAACTTGCTGTCCAAGATGATGCAGAGGTTGTGGGTGTGGATGTCGTGATAAGGGATGGGTCGATTTCTGCAGGCCACCAAGTGTCGTTCCATGGCGAGGTATTGATCTGAAAGATGAGGATTTCCCTCTTGCGTGTGTTGAGCTTGAGACAGTTGCCCTTCAATCAGTCAGTGACGTTCATCATACATCTGTGTAAGTTGGCCCTGGTGGTGGAGGGGTCTTCTGACAGGAAGCAGATGAGCTGGGTGTCATTGGCATAGGAGATGATGTTGTGTCTGTACGATCTGACTCTGTTGGCCAGGGGGGTCATGTACGTGTTAAAGAGGATTGAGCTGAGGGACAGTCCTTATGGGACACCGCAGATGATCTTCCTTGGTTCCGAGGTGAATGGTGGGAGATGGATTCTCTGAGTTCTTCTGGTGAGGTATGAGGTGCTCCATTTGAGAGTGTCTCCCTGGATTCCGATTTGGTGGACTCTGTTGATCAAGATGTGGTGGGAGACAGTGTCAAACGCGGCTGACAGGTCCAGGAGGATGAGGGCTGCTGTTTCCCCACTGTCCAGTAGTCCCTGATATTGTTGTGGCTATGATCAGGGCTGTCTTGGTGCTATGGGTGGCTCGGAATCCGGATTGAGTGGGGTCCAGGAGGTTTTAGAATGCCAGGTATACAGTGAATTGCTGGTTGATTGCCTTTTTGAGAACCTTTGCCAAAAAGGGGAGCAGGGCGATGGGCCAGTATTTCTCCGGCTCTACTGGGTCAGTGGATGTATTTTTCAGGAGGGGCCTCAATTCCGCATGTTTCCAGTCCTCAAGGAAGGAGGCTGTGGTGATGGAGGCATGAAGGACTTACTTGAGCTAGTTGCCAATTGTCATGCTCCTGAGGTTGAAGATGTGGTGGGGACATGGGTCCGTGGGTGCTCACGAGTGTTTGGAATTCATGATGGAGACTGTGGCTTGAGTTGTGAGAGGGTCCCAAGTTGCATGATCAAGTCTGCTATGTGAGTACCATGGTCTCTCTCTCTCTCTCAATGGCTTTTCATCTGGTGTATGTCAACGCAAATGCGCACAGATCTTCTCCTTTCCTTTAAGGCCACTATGACTATGGGAAAAACCCATGGTGCGTTCCCGACCGACTTCAGGGAGAAGCTGTGGCCCTCTGAATTCACCTGCCCTCCTGCTAAGAACAGGGCTGTTAAAAACCTCGGCGTATGGTTTGATGAAGACCTTAATTTTGGAACACACATCAAGAAATTGGTTGGTACTTGCTTTGGTTTATTAAAGACCATGAGGAAATGTTGACCTTACCTTCCTGGTAGCACAAGGGAAACGGTAGTCCGTGCCCTGATTCTTTCGCGGCTGGATTACGCGAGTGCTCTCTTGACTGGCTGCCCGGTTTCTTAGTGAAGAAACTTCAGGTGATCCAGAATTCAGCAGCCAGACTCCTAGCGGGTCTATCAGCTAGACAGTCTGCCCGGAGCTACATTCGCTCTTTGCATTGGCTCCCAGTGGAAGCGCGGTTAAAATTTAAAACGCTCACGATAGCACACAGAGCCCTTTATGGCCTGGGCCCAAGCTACCTGCAGGAAAGATTTGCTTTCTACATTCCTGGGAGACATCTTCGCTCTTCCAACCAACAGCTGAAACAGACCCCCAGGTTTACTCATCATCGGCTGGGGGGCAACTCTTTCTTACGCCGTGCTAGCTTGGCATGGAACAAATTGCCCCTGTCACTTCAGAATATTCAAGATTCGAGGATGTTCAAGAAGAAACTTAAAACGTTCTTCTTTTAGCGTCTAGCCTTTAGCGTTTTTATCAGCCGTTTCCTTTCTGGATTTAGCGCCGGGACACTCATGAGTAGCTGAGCGCTATACAAATCCAAATAACATAACAATGATCTAATGACTAAAGAGCGCTTTCAGTTCTTTTTCCACCACTCCTTGTAGATGAAAAGCATCTCCGTGATGTCTCCAAGCAACAAGGTGAATGCCTTTATTGATATGAAGCTGTACTTAAATGTCCTTGAATTTTCCTAGACTGTGGAACATCAACAGGAATAGGTTTGTGATCTCAGATTGAGCACAGAGGTTGTAGTTGAGGGATATTAACTCCATACGCACATCCGCGGCAAAGCTGAGCAAACATACACTCGACGAAGTCCCTTTTAGAAAATGAATGGTGGCTTGAACTGATTTCTTCTTGTGTTGCATTGTCTCTGTGAATAACCCTTGACTTTGCAGTAGCTCAGATACGGCCCAGGTATAGACCTTTATGCCTGACAAGATAAGGCAAGGCACAGGGGATAGGCTGTTAAACTTTTCCATGGACATGATGTTAATCGACGCACTACTGTCTATGATGAAAGTTATTGGGTGATCATTCACTTTCAATGTGATTTTGGGAGTGTGCAAAAGAAGTCTGTTGTTTTGTTTGGTGTGTTTTCTTTGAATTGTGATCTTCTTCACAAGCAGCTAATCCAACATGGGCACCCTGTTGTTAGTTGATACCATTAGTGCACACTCATCTTCTCACTCAGTACTCGATAATAATGTTGAAGAGCCTTTGTACAATGAACTTATTGTTGATTGATTTTGCCTGATCTCCACTTGCTGTAGTTGATGTTGCTTTTTGGTTTTGTGTGTGGGCAAGAGTGCTTCTGGAACATCCTCGCGTTCATCTTCTCTTTCCATCGTGACACACTTGATTTTTCTTTAGCTCGGCCACACATATGTTCTTTCCCATAATATTTACAGTCCTGTCCACTGGCTGGACATTCACCTTCGTGGGGAAATGAAAATCCACTTCGTAGGCATAGTTTTGTTTTCTTTAAAGATGTTGAGTTATGTGCATCATGTTTCTGTATGTGCTTGCTTTTCACAGTCAGGGCTGATTCATTGTGAGCTGTTCCTTCTTCCATGTCAGCAGCTTATTGGTCTGCTTATTCTTCTGCACTCAACCATCAGCATTTTATCTCCAAACTGTGTGATTCTCTCAACATCCGTCTTTTGAACAAGTCTGAAAGACAGTGGTCCTTGATTCTGAGAAACATGGCTTCTTCGTCGGTGAAGTCAAATAATTTGCAATGTTTAATGAGTGCATCGAGTTTTTTGACAAACTTGTGCATAGTTTCACCAACCTGTTGCTGTGCATGGTTGAAGAAAAACCTTTCATAGTTGAAGTTTGGCATTGGATTGAACTTGGCTTCTAACGCTTCTTTTACCTTTTGGTATGATTTTGCTTCAGTTTGTGAGGGTACTTTAATGCTGCTTTCACCCATTCACCTGCAAGGTTTTTCAAGTATGTGATCTTCTTTACTACTTCTTCTAATGCATCTATGAAGTCATTGAATGTTTAGATCCACGCTGTAAACATTGCACCTATGTTCTGGTTCTTAGGAGTGTTGAAAGACAGTGGTGGCTCAGGTACACAGCTGCATTATATTTTGAGCTCTCTTTTTCTGCCAATGAGAGCACGTGCTGTTCAAACAGCTTTCGTCATGCTCAGCAGCCTGCAACTTCTGCAAACACAACCCTTGTGCTTGTTCTTGGTTCACCACGCCAGATCCAAGGTCGTAGAATGCTTCACTTGTCTTTGATGGTAAGTACATTCTCTGTTTCTCTAACCTGGTTGTCGCTGCCGTTATTTTTATGTTTTGTTTGAGTAATTGCCCCGTAGTTGTTGAGTAGCGCAGTGACTTCGTTGACTGCTTCACCAGCATTTTGCGCTGTTGTTTAAATTGGCTCCTAATCCGGGATTTCACCTTCTTCTTTGGCCGTTTATGAGCTGAAACATGGCCTTGACTCCACTTGTGCCGTTGCAGACTGCTTTGCATTGATCTCAGGCACACATGGCACGAACAAACAGTTTGCCATACTGTTGCAAACTCTCAGGGAGAGCAGCCTTGTTTTCTTTGGGGCACGTCTCCTCTACTGCTCACCAGATGTAGCGTCTTCACCAGCCCTGGAGCATGCAGATGAAGTACATTACACAGGAGCTGTAGTTAAACACTTCTTTATTTCTCAGCATTCACTAACGCACTGCACATTACGTCATACTTTTCAGATAACCAAACCCTGACACCTTCCAGCAAATTACGCAGTTCCTGTCTAGAGTCCGCCCCATACCACAAGAGTCATAGTGCGAATTACGCCAATATGCTACCCTGAATATTCTTTTGATTTACTTGCGAGAGTGCCACTTGAAGTTTGACACATTTGACAGTAGGATGTTATTCATACCCAGCATAAACCATAGAAATATAATGCATAACGAATCTGAAAACCTGGCAGCTGCGGATCGGATCCTGTCTTCTTCTTTACTTCGAGTTTATGCCTTTCATATTTAAGTGAGTGCAGATTATCTTCAGTTGTCTGCCAAGACTTCTGCTACTAGAATGCATTGTTATCAGAAATAACAGCTTGTGATTGAAAACTGTAATGCAAAGCATGTCTCTGTCCACGGCGGCAGCAAATTCACTTAGTTTATTTGCCAGACTTGGTTAGCATTTGTTAGAACTGGCCTTCTTTTCTCTGGCCTCAAAAGTGGCTGGTCCTTCTTCTGTTTCCACGACTCTTTGCATCGTTCCCTCTGTGTCCACGCCCAACTGATCACATGTGTGCAAGTCAGAAGTAGGAAGTAAACGAGGAAGTGCAGACGCCGAAGTAACAACAAGGAATATATTTCGCAGCCGTCGCTGGATGGGGGGAAGGCCCGCCCCTTCTGCCCTGAAGCCCCCCATCTAGGAGGCCCCGGCGCTGAGCTGGGCACAGCCGGCCAGCCATGGCCCTCCAGCCAGTGGTGAGCGGGGGTCCTCTGAGAGCTATAAGTGTGACTTGGAGTGCGTATGAGGGAATTGTACTGAGTGCATGTGTGTGCTCGGGTTCGCTTGTTGACAGTTCGTGTCATAGGTTATTTGGGAAACCTTTTTGCACTTCTGAGCACTGAGAGGAAAGTAAAAAAAATACCTGAGCACAAGTGCAGGAAATTGAATTCATTTAAATGCATGCTAATATTTAGTGACAGGGCAGGGGCATTCACCTCTTTACTTTGTGATGAAATTTAAAGCAAAAGAGCAGTAGAGTAATTACTTTTTGGGTGCTTTGTTTTGCTTAAGCTAACCAACCCTCTCGCTTACTTTGGGATTATTGTCATGCATGCAATTACTCCGAAAGGAGCCCCCGCCCCTTACTGTCCCCTCCAATAAAAACCTAGGCTGTCGTTGTCAGAAAGGGAGCGTAGTTATTCATAGGCAAGAGATTGCCAGTAATTATGCATTATTTCCATAAACTCTACGCTCGACGAAATTGTCTACAACTGGAAATGCCATATCGAACTTTTCTGGCTTTACTCTGGATGTAAACAGACCGCGTTTTAAGATCGCTTTATTGGCAAAGCACCCGGAGCAGAGATGCATTTAAGCTGTGGGATATAATGCTGGTATAATAACTTGCGTGGTTAATGCACTTTTGGCATAGATCTGAGTGTAACCACTAACATGTTTATAAGGTTTCTGCAGAACACTGGGTGAAAACTGCAAGTCACAGGGTTCATTTGCTAGTAAGATTGTTCCGTGGGTTAATTCTTAAGTTGCAGAATGCGCTGGGCACACGTCGGTCCCACTCTTAGTAAAATAGCTTAGTGACTTTTAACCCACATGATTCCTTGCAGCTTTTAACCCAGCTTTTCGTTTGAGATTGATAAAACTCACTACAATTAACATGGGTAGTGGTTAACAAATAAAGGGATGAAAAGCTCGGTGCAAATTGTACACACTTAGTCCTACACACACATAGAGCTTGAGGAAGTAAAACACTTATATCGGCCATCACTTGGCCAACTCGTTTCTGCTGATGGGTTGTTGAGACGGGGAAAGGTGCAGTAATGTCTAGCTGTGCTCACTTTGACTTCAAACACCACCTCCATGTCCGGAGACAACATTCAACTAGTTAATACGTTACAATAATTTCGCAAATACGTTACAATAATTTCGCATGCCACAATTGAGGAGTGCTTTTTTTTGTTAACTGGGGACTGCTTGGGAGAAGCACAACTGACAAAACTACATCCGACATGCTGCAAAGGACAGCCAAGGAGGGACGGAAAACCCACAGAAACAAAACACTCGCGCAAACGGGTATAACTTTTTATTTAAGGCCCACATATGCAAGAAGAAGTGTGTGCAAACAAGCGGGATAGAATGCAGGAGCCCATACATGCAACAAGGAGCATACCTGCTAATGCAATGAGTAAAGCACACCACATACAGCAGGGATAGGTAGAGAGTGCGCTTCACATACTATAGAGAGTGCCCTTAACTGTAAAGGGCGTGCCCTACTCTCTACAAGGGAGAGATGGGTGTGCAAGTGACTAAGGGCAGAGATGAAGAGCGCATCTACTGCAAAAGAAGAGGCGCAATTGCGAAACTCACTGAATGGAAAAGAGTTGCAAGGGCAAACTTCACTGCACTCACTTACATATATATGCGCATGCAAGAGCATGGCCCGTGCCAAGGGAAGAGATGGAGAGTGACCCAAACTGCAAGAGAAGAGAGGTTGCACCCAAATGGGGTGCATTCACTTGCTCTGAGAGTGCGCCAGAGAATCAAAGACAAATACATAGAGAAGATTCCAAAACAAAAGGAACAGAAGTACAACTACAAGGGAACAAAGATGGAGATCCCTCACAAGCTGTCATGAAAGGCCTGGACCATTATCTCAGAGTCGTTTATACAGGACACATGCAAACCCAACTATGAAGACTTTCCTCACTCTGCCAGGGGTCCCACACGCCAGGAGCTCTCAGTGCCTCTCTGCTGCCAAGCTTACCTTCACCAAAAGGGCCTTGGATCTGGCGCCATCTTCTTGAAGCCTCAGGAGCCCTTATAGGCAGCTGCAAGAAGAGAGATGCTGTTCGAGGTGGCTCAGGCTAGCAGCGTGGTGTTGGGAGCCCCGGGCACAGCTCCCTGGGGGAAGGAGCGATCAATAGTCGTACAGTGCCAGAGACAACTACCAGAGCACTGATTGCCAGCTACGGTAATCCCGGACCCACCTGTTGCTGGCCAAGGCCTTGCACTTTGCAGCTATTAGGTGGGGGCAGTCGTCATCTGGCTCTTCCCACCTCCATTTTCTTTTCCTAATCCCAGAGAGTGATGGAGGTGGCAAAAGCACAGAAAGCGACACCCTACAGGACTTCATGGAAGCTCAGCTGTGCAGGTCAGCGGTGGGGGAAGCTAGTGCACGGCAGCCTCCAGGGAGGGAATTGCTGCATCGGATTCAACTTGAAGCTGTTTCATTGTATCCCAGCAACTGCCGCGAACATAATGATAAGACGCAGAGGTTCGGGGAGAAACGGACACGGCACTCCCTGATTTTTATTTTTATTTTTTGTGTGCAATGAAATTTTAAACATATGCCACCAGCACAAAGTTGTTATAATAGTGCAAAACACTTGCATGGTGAAACCACACCGCCGTTGTGACTCGTTGTCTCCGCCCATCCCCATGCACAGCCAATGATGGAATGAGCGAATGAAAAGTGGGATGGGATCAGAAAAAATGGCGCTCGGAGTGAATGAAAACAGCCGCACTCCTGAGGAGGGCTCGTATACCAAGAAAATAAAGGGGAAGTGATGCAGGTGCTAGGAGCGAATAAGAAGCGGGATGGGATAAGAAAAAGAATTGTGCTTGGAGCAAATGAAAACGCAAGTGCTCCTGATGAAGGTTGCTAAACCAAGAAAAAAGAAGTTTCTAAAATGGTCATAAAAAGAGGTGTAGTGGAGGGATAGTGTACTTGGTCCCTGCTCTCGGTGAGGGGTAAATGCAGGAAGAGGCATGACAAATGGATGCTATGGACAAATGGGGAGAAAGAATAGGAGAGCGACGATGGATCCAGAAAATGGGAAGCCTATGGGTGGGCTGAAGCCCACAAAGTAGATGCAGCATGTCTCTTGGAGACAGCACATGCGCTGTCTACAGCCAAGACCTCAAAAGGAATCCTTGAAGTGATGGATTGGGAGTGGTTTCTTGCTGCATGCAAAAAGAACCTCCAGTCCCTAAAAACCTCTGCAACCGGTTGTTTGGCACTCCACAGCATAACTTGATAGTGCACAGGCGCCTGTGTGTTCAGTATTGGTAAACTGCACGGTACACAGTTGAGAGATCTCTTGTGCTATAGTATAGACCTATGTCCAGGCATAGGATTGGCTTCTGGGTTTGCTCCCTGGCTGTTGCCCTTCTTTACCATCTCTGCTCTGAATCTTGGAGGAGATTGAGAATGTAAGGTGGCTAGGAGTGACATTAGATTAGGGCTACCGCTGGGAAGCTAACTGGAAATGTAGAGAATTTCCTAGAGGTTGGAGATGATCCAATTTGTTGAGGAGTCTCTGGAAGCAATAGTTGGTTCACGAGGAAGGCTGAAGAATATCTGATATGGCTAGAGGGTACCTAGGAGCACTGGAAGAACGTGATGGTTCGGTGGGATTGAAATGTTCACTTTAAGTGCGGGAGATTATGCTGTTGGTTATTTCTTTAGCACTTTTGCAGCCCTGCTTTTGGCAGGGTGGCAAAAGAGAAATAAGGAGGTGGTAGGAGAAAGAAGAAAGCAAACTATACAGGGAATGTTTGAAGGCAGACTTGGGTAGTGGGAAATGCTGCTAGGGGGTCTAGGAGTGCTGAGAATATTACTTGGAGGGAATGATGATATTTTTAGATTAACTGCTGAATATCGTTAGGTGGTGTGGGGGCAAACATGAAAGAAGTGTCATGTGAAAAAGTCTTGTACTGTGAAGGGGCCTGGAAGTTGCAGGGTGTGTAAGTTTGTATGTGTTTGTAGGCAGGTAGGTTTAGGTGTAAAGGGGGAGGAAATGGAGTTATGGAAAACACTAGGCGTTTAATTGCATCGCTGTGTGATTGAATGGATGAATTATTGGAACGCTGACCAGGAATGTGTTGCTGGAGTAAGATTAGAACACTGATAGGGTTATGGGGAGTGATGGAAACACAAGAAAAGGCAAGTCAGGTTAAGGGGTGGGATGTCATGTTGCACTATCACTGTGCTGTCCTTCCGATTTTGGACTAAACCAGCACTAGCGCCAAGGCACCTCGGGGTAGTCGTGCACTATACAATTTTAAATAACATAACCAATATGTTCTGGTTACTTCTGTCACGAGTACCTTGAGAGTTGTTCCTCTTGTTTTGTACGTCACTGTTTTTATGTTAGGTTGTAACACAAGTCTTGGTTGTAGGCATCTCACTATAGCTGCATCTTCTAGCACATGGATGTTTGTAAGATTTGGGGACATCGTGGCTACATAACAAATGTCATGGGCATACACACTCCCACATCATGCATGCTTCCAACACCTTCATGTTGTCCTCTTAAAACTTGCTGATGACCACTGCACAGACCATCACTTTTCACATCATCTACTGCCCACCAGGCTCTCACTCCACTTTTAAGATTGAGTTATTATTTATCATCATGCCATGCCAGCTTCACCAACACTTCAACCCATAAGCGAGCAATAAGAAGCCAACCCCACTTTTCACAAGAAACTAGTTCACTTGCCCTCTGCCTGCAAAGTGTGGTGCGTGGACACCAACAATCTTTTCAAGCCTAAAATTGATAAGATGGAAAATTCACCCACACTATCGTCACATCAGCACCACTATGTGATACACCCACCTTGTCCACCTTAACCACTCTATGTGCCATCCACTTATGAAACAAGCTTCAATTCCTGAAAGCTACAGCGTATGAAGACTGTGTCATACTGTCTTAGGTAGTGAAGGAGATAGTTGATGGCTGAATAATGGACATCGGCAGTGCGTCACACTCTCAAGGTACCATTCCAGATGCTCTCAGGGCTGTCAGAATGTGCTTCTCCTGTGAAAGCCCAACAGGTACACTGTGGAGATCACTAATTGTTAGGTGATTGCACCCTTGCAATTTTGGATCAAATTACATGAGAAGATAAAGGTGAATGCTCTTGGAGGTGGAGCTGGGACACACCCACCTCCAGAGCACCATTGGAAGCTCGGTTCTTGACCCAGTTGCTGTAGGTTGGGGACCAGTGCTGACACCCCAATGATGGAGTGGATGACTGCTGAGCTCCAGAACTGAATAGAACCTTTACTACTCACAGCGACACAGTGGTTTGCCCCTTACAAAAACACCATGACTAATCTTGATTCTTCACTCTAGGCCTGTGCCAGCAAAGTTGGCTTTTGCTATGATTGGGGATCAGCAAATCAGAAATATTTGGCAGTGTGCGCATGAAGCTATTGGTCGCAGAAAATGAAGGGTGACTGGCACTAGTTCAGCATGGCTACTATTAGAGTTTCAGTTTACTGCCTGATTAAGCTTGGCAGGGAAGGGCAGTGGGCAACCTTTCAAAATCTGATGCTCCATATTCTGGCTTTCTGCAGTTGAAAAAATCTGCAAGATGTGACTATGGTATCGCCCTGCTGGTTCCTGTTTCTGTTTATTCCCCATCAGTACTGTGAATTTATGCAGCACAGTCAGTTTTGGTATATCACCTAGGGCTTATGTGACTTGGTCCTTAGCTTGTAATGTGATCCGCCCGCCTTATATTGCTGATGAGACCTACATCTCTAGATGCTATTGTTGGAGACATAGGCCATTGTTCAGTACATTCTTTGTATATTTCCACCCTCTCAGTTGCCTGACCTAGCACTGAGCCTGCTCAGCTACATGGGCCATATCTGAATACGAAGCAGGGTCCCCTTTCCTGCCTTGCATTATTAATGGGACATTCTTCTCTTCTATTGTAGGTGCTGCAACAGGACCTTTCTCTCCATCTTCCTTATGTTCTGATCTTTTCAGTGCCTCCTTTATAACCACTGTATCCAACCTAGGTTCTAGTTGTTTAAGAGTTAACCGAGCACCTTTGTCAGAGGAAAGTTTATCATCCTGGTGTTCCCTGGAGTGAGGCACATTGGCACATGCTTATGTGAAGGCTTTGCATAGAACTGTTTCCCAGATTGACTTAGACAGGCTTGCCTACTAGTGCTCATATGTTTAGTCACCTGACACAGCAGCTCTTGTTTTCCGAAGCACTTTACAACACTAAGCCAATGTCTTAACAAGGTGCAGTGAAAATGTTGGAGACCTTTCTGAAACGAATTTCTGTGTTTGATTACCCATTTAACATAAGAAGTAGAAACAGTGTATTCTGACACTTATGCTTTTCAAGATTGTCTCCACACTGAAGAGAAGAGGTTTGAGTAACTTGAATCCAAATATGACCAAGTCCAGATTGAGGTCAGGATGTCCTATTTCTCATGTGCACAGTGAAAGACTTGGAAGATCGATCCAGGAGAGACCATATAGTTTTTTTGTTTTGTTTGTTTTTTAAAAACCTTTATTGATGGTAAGTAAAGTGTACACAGCCACTTGCCTACAACCTGTTCCTGCAGGCCGGCAGCGTTCACAGTTCAAGTATGTATGGAGGTTCGTCATGCCAGGAAGAGAAATAACAAATTAAACACAGCATGCCGCCTACAACCCATTGGGCCGGCCGCGATGTAAAGGCTCTGTAAATCGTTTATAAGTGCCGTATCAAGTCGGCAAGTTGGCAGAGTACGATCAAACATTTCCAACATGAGGTTTCGTTTATCTGGTATAACAAACCTAACAGGTCAACAGAAAGCTTACCCACCCATGATACCCAACCTACAGGGAGAGTGTGAGAGGTGTCTGGAGGTGTATGGTTACATGCTTCTACTTGCCCGCGGGGAGGGGGAAAGGGAAAGGGGGAGATAGTAGTCTATAATCCGATCAAGGAGAACAATAGTACGGGACATGGTGTACGCAGCACCACATGTTACATGCGCGTGTAAGGCAGAGTGGGACCGGTGACGGGGAAGGTCGGCATCTTAGCGCTCGGCAGAGGGGCAGTGGTAAACGCTGCTCTTGATCTAATCCCCTATGGTGTTATGGTCAGCCCAGTGCCCCAGGCGTCCCACCCATGTGGCTAGCACCCGCGCGGATCTACAGTAGGGCAGTGCCCAAGGAGGGGAGGGGAGGGGGAGCGGGGGAGGAGGGGAGGTCCCTGCTGTCGTCCAACGTCGAGGCTCCAGGGCCCGATTCAGAGAGGGGGAGCAGGCCAGCCTAATCGATGTTCCCGCTGCTACCCGCCTCCGAGGCATCTACCTCCTGCAAGGAACGAAGATATGTGGTTAGGGGACCCCAGAGGTCTTTAGGGCGTGACTTTTGTGGCAGAAGTTCAGCGTATGTGGGCAGATGTTCCTGCCAGGATGACATCGTGGAGAGCCATATCTTAAATTTGGGCGTGCGACCCCGACCCCAGCGGCAAGCGACATGTCGTTTAGCTAATAGGAAGCCCAGCGCAAAAAGTTTCCCATTTACTTTGATCGCTGGAGTCGACTGGCCCAGTAGAGCAATCCTAGGGTAGGGCGCGACGTCCACTCCGACCATATCGGACATTGCCTTAAATATTTCTGCCCAATATGCCTCTACAGCCGGGCACGACCAGGCCAAGTGAAAAAAATCCGCCCCCTCATTCCTACATCTCAAGCACCTGTCGTTATCCCGGAGGCCAAAGCGGAATAGTTTGGCAGGGGTATGGTAGAGTCGGTGCAAAAATTTGAAATGCGCCAGTCTGAGACGTGCGTTATCCGTAACAGCGGTTGTGTGTGATCAGCATTCTTCCCACTGCTCCTCCGACAATGGCACGTCTAGATCCTTGTCCCAGTCCCTACGCGCTCTAAGCAGCGGGGGAGAGGGGGGGCTTGTGCATGTTTGTACAACATAGATACCACGTGTTTCGGGGGTCAGATTGGAGGAGAGCGTGTAGTGGCGTCACAATTTCCGGTTCATCAGGAAAATTGGGCGTGACCGCCTTGACGTTCTGGCGCAGCCGGGTGTATAGGAAAGTATCCATGACTGAAGGGATGGAGTCCCCAAAAAAGTGAGCCGACGTGCGAAACTTCCCCTGGAGATGCAGATCTCCCCAGGTGAGGGCCGCATATTTCGTAAGCAGTTTATGGCCTATCTCTTCACAGGTGACGCTTAACCTGGGATCGTGTGCTAAGGGCATACGTGGCGAGTATAAGAACTCGAACCCCATCTGAGCGGCTATGCGATTCCAGGCCAGCACCGTGCAATCCACCGTGGTAGGGTCTCGTTCGGTAGCCCGGGTCGGGGCGTACAGATACCCCGACGGCTGAGCAGGTCTCATATATCCGTCCTCCACCGCCAGATGAGCCATAAAGGGAGGAGGATGTAGCCAGTACACAGCAAAGTGTCCTTGAGCGCAGTCATAGTAGCGCTGAAAATTCGGGACATCGAACCCACCTTGGTGATAAGGCAACATGAGCGTCTTGAGGCTAGCCTGCTTTCCACCCCAGATAAGTCTCGACAGCTGGGAATTAAGAACACGGAAGAAGCAGGCGCCTGGATTATACGGTATATTAGTAAATAAATAAAGGAGCTTGGGGAGGACCACCATCTTAATCAGGGAGATACGCCCCGCCATCGACAGTGGGAGGTGGATCCACTTAGTGATGGTGTCAGTCAGCTTGTCCATGACTGTACCATAATTGGCCCTAATGAGAGCATCACGGTTTCTGGTCACGAGTATGCCTAGGTATTTAATTTCGTCAGCCTCCCACATCAGAGGGTAATCCAAAGGGAAGGAGACGGTCTTGTCCGTCGGGGGAAACAAAGCTGATTTCGACCAGTTGATCTGAATCCCGGATATGGCTCCGAATTTGGTTATCTATCGCAGCAAAGGGTTAAGGTTCTCCTGCGGTTTATCTACATACAAGGTCATGTCATCAGCATACAATGCAATGAGCAACTGCGTTTCCGGGTAGATTAAAGAGCGGTGGTTGTGATGTTGCCGGAGCGTGGCCTCCAGGGGTTCAATGGCAATCGCAAAGAGAACCGGCGAGAGAGGGCAACCCTGCCGGGTACCCCTGCGGATTTCAAAGGGGGCAGATCGGGAGCCATTCAACAGAACAGAGGCCTGAGGGCTACAGTACAGCAGTCGGATCCAATCCAGGAAGGCTAAGGGGATCCCCATCCGTTCCAGAAGGGCAAGAAGGTAGTCCCACTCTAGAGAGTCGAATGCCTTCGTTGCGTCCAGGAATACGGCTGCCGCCTCACAGCCAGGGTTAATGTCCTGCAGGACAGCCTGAAGGGTGCGCAGGTTGTGGGACGTCTCCCTATTGGGGACAAATCCAGCTTGGTCCGGTAAGACTAGACGCTCCATCAGTAAATTAAGACGCGTCGCGAGCACTTTCGCCAGGATCTTCACGTCAGTATTGAGCAATGACAGAGGCCTATAAGAGTCGCAGTGTTCCGGAGGCTTGCCCGGTTTCAGCAGGGATGCTATAAGGGCTTCCCGCATAGTGATCGGTAACTTACCCTCCTCAAGGGCAGAATAGTAAACATTTTTTAGTAGAGGAGCAAGCAGGTGTATATAGGCCTTGTAAAAGTCAATTGGCAGCCCGTCCGAACCCGGTGATTTGCCGGACTTCATAGACATGATGGCGTCTTTTATTTCGTCGAGTTCGAGTTCGTGATGTAAACATTTCTGCTGAGAAGGACCTATCCACGCGACGGCAGTGTCTGCAAGATAAGATTGCAAATCAATGGGCGTCTGCCGGTGGGAAGTATAGAGAGTGGAGTAGTGATTAGTAAGGATACGCAATTGTTCCGTGAGGTCCCTCTGCGGGACATGATTTTCGTCCATTAGGGTCGCAACATAGTTGTGACACTTCGGGGGCCTGACCGCGAAAGCAAGTGCCCTGCCGGGCCTATCTCCCTCGCCGTACAAGCGTGCCGTGTATGGTTTCCCGAGGAACCTGCATTCTTTTTCCGCCGCTTCCGCATATTCATTAAGCTTTTCCCTGAGAAGGGCCTTAGGTGCGTGCCCATGTGGATCACGGGCCACGTCGCGTTCAAGATTACGGAGTTCAGTTTCTAGTTTGCGCAGGTCTCCACGAAGTGACTTGAGGATGCCCCCCCTTCGCAATACACCACCCTCTGACAGTTACCTTAAAGGCCTCCCAGACCGTTGTGAACGACGGAACTGACCCTGTATTCCTGTCGAAAAAGTCCTGTATGTCCTGTTCAATTTCCGCCCTAAACGCCGAGTCTGTGAGGTGTGCGGGATTGAGGCGCCAACTTAGATACGGGGAGACGTCAATAGGTATGCGTAATGTAAGGAGGACCGGCGAGTGATCTGAGAATGTTCTAGCAAGGTGAAGAGCACCCCCCAGCCATGCTAGGAGGCCAGCCGACAGGAACACATAATCAAGCCTTGCCCATGTAGAATGTACCGCTGAGTGATGGGTTCCTTGTTTGAGAGAGGGGTGCAGGTGCCTCCATGCATCAGTGTAATGGTGTTCATCGACAAGAGTAGATAATGTACGCTGGGTATGAGTGTAGTGGATGGCCTGAGGGTGGGATCTATCTCGGCGTGGTTCGAATGCCGTGTTGAAGTCGCCACCTAAGATGACATGGCTGATGCCCAGTGTTTGAATCCTACCCCACAGCGTAAGAAGTGCAGACGTGTCATCAGTATTAGGGCCATAATAGCAAGCTAGAAGGACCGTGTGCGAGTGCAGTGTCCCCCATAGCAGGCAATATCTCCCTCCCGGGTCAGTCTCAGTGCCCGCTGGTGTAAACCGCACTCCTTTTCGAACCAATATCGTAACACCCCTAGCATAGTTGGAATAAGAGGAGAACACCTTGCAGGAGGCCCACCGAGATGCAAACAAAGGGGAACTATCAGGCCGTAAGTGAGTTTCCTGAAGCATGGCGATAGCTACCCCCTGCCTATCCAAATATCCCAAAATTTGTCGCTTCTTCCGCGGGTCATTCAGCCCTCGAATGTTCCACGTCACCAGCCTAAACTGGTGCGACAGTTGCGGCGACGCTACGTCACCCATTCAGCAAAGTGTAAATATGTGTAGCATATTAGTACCTCAGATCGGATCACAGCAGTATCCGATGCAAGTAAACAACATTTCCCACCCAGTTCCCTCCCAGCATGCCAACCCTTGTCCCATCTCAGCACCTCAACACTCCCGACAGCGTGAAAACGGGGTATCTTCCCACCCACAATGGCAACCCCAACTCGCCGTGCATTAGTTTCCCACCCGAAGCCAAAACAAAACAAGAACAAAAGCCAAACAAATTACTACATAAACCTCTGCCCTAAGAAGGAGAGAGGGAGTCTGGGGTACACCCATTGGGGGTCTGAACTAGGGGCACCAGACCTGCCAACCACCTCCCTACTCACACCCACATTCAACCAGGTTACCCCAGTCAGCACTGTGGGACGGAGGTGGTCTAGCGAGCACTCAGTATACAGTTAGACCAGCCAGGTGTAAAACAAAGATTAGATCTCACCAGAGTAACCAGGAATCAGTTCACACACAGCCGGTGTATAGGGGACAATGAACTAAAAGAGTCCTCCGGACGATACATCATGTCAGTCCTGTTGTGACAGTGGTGAATGTGATCTGGAGCGGCGGCGAGTTGATTCCTCCCTGTGTTGATCCCTCCTACATTGTTTGAGGAAGTCCTCCACTTGCTGCGGATTTTGGAAAAAGTGGTGCTTGCCCTGGTAGGAGATTTTTAGTTTTGCCGGGTACAGCATGGCATAAGGGATCTCTTGGGTTTGCAGTTTCTTTTTCACCCCTGCGAATTTGCACCTGGCTTCTTGGACCGAGGGGGTGAAGTCGGGGAAAAAAGATAGCGTTGTGTTTCCATAGTGCACTGTCTTCAGTTCCCTTGCGCGTCGCAACACCACATCTCGGTCTCTGTAGTTAAGAAACCGCGCTATGATGGGCCTCGGCGGGGCTCCGAGAGGAGGGGGAGCAGCCAAGGATCTGTGGGCCCTCTCCACAATAAGGTGTGGGGAGAATGATTCCTTTCCAAACAGTTCCGCTACAAGGTTCTCAACAGATATCTCCATCTTCCCCGTGTTGGTGGTCTCCGCAAGGCCCAAAATTCGGACGTTGTTCCGGCGCGATCTCGCTTCCAAATCTTCGCTCTTGTCCGCTATGACTTTGAGCAGTCTGTCCATTTGGGTGAGCTGACGATGTGAAGAGGTAGCTCCATCTTCCAAACCCGAAATTCTATCTTCAGCCTCCTATATACGAGTGCATGATGTTCCAGCTTTGCCACCACGCTGTCCATGCGGGCATTTATGGTGTCGATTTTAGAGTCGATTGTTGACAGGCTTTGCTTCATGCCTAACAAAAGTGTTTTCCAATCTTCCTCTTGGGGGGCCGGAGACAAAGGACTCCCACCTCCCTCCGGCGTCGTCTTGGAAGTTTTTTTAGATTCAAAAGGAATTTTTGATTGTCTTGCATCAGTTCGGCCCTTGTCGCGTCTCGGTGTCTGCGACACTGCTGAGAAGGTGGACGCCAGGTCTCAGGAGGGCACATTCGTGAATAGCACTCCGCTGGTTCTTCAATTGCTCTATGGCCAGAAGCTAACGATAGTCCGCCAAAGAAGGGCCACCAGCAAGTTGCGGATGGCAGGGTGGGGTAGGGAGCGGGTCCCGCCAGGGGGAGAGGACGCTGCCAGAGGAGTCAATGACGGGAGTGTGAGCAAGACAGAGCGCAGTCTGAAAGATGCTTGAATAATGTCAGTAATCTACTGTAGGAGTGAAGAGGGAGCACAGTAAGGAGTGCGGAGCTGGCGCTGCCCGTTGTAGAGCAGTGGTCGATGAGGCCCAGGTGTGCTGGGAAGGTGTAGGTGCGAGTTGCCGCCTAAATGTCAGCCGTGGCGGCCAGCCGCGGGCCGTGGCGCTCGTCAAAATGGCCGCGTAGGCAGTTATGGCGTTAGGTGTACTTGAGGCTGGTCGCGGCTCAGGCGGGAGGGGTATGCTGTTGTGGCAATGCAAAGGAGATCCTGTGTTCCCGCACCGGGCCAGAAAGAGACAGGCTCCCCGCCGATGTTCGGGCTCCGCACAGCAGTCCCCCCCCCCCCGCGGCTCCAAATGTCACGTCAATGGCGCGAGACGCGCCGGTGGTAGCTAGGAACCGCAGTCCCGCGCGGTTGCCAGGGTGCGCTCCGAGTCCGGCCGCAGGCAGAGGAGCGCGGTGGTCCAGCAGCGCAGGTATGAGTGGAGTCGGGCACGTACCTTAGGCCGGGGGGGGGGGGGCGGTGGCGGTCTCCTCCTCGGGGCTGGCCCCCCCGGCCCGAAGCAGGACCTCGGAGCGGGTCACACGCCTTTCCGACCAGGCCCTGAAGCCCCGAGCTTGCCTATCCGATGTGCCCGGGAGGGCGGAGCTGCGGCAGAGTGTGAAGCGCCGCTCCCAGGAAGCAGGTCGGGTTTCTCCGGCTCTAGGGGTGTGACGCGGGAGACAATGACTCCGGAGCGTGCCTCGCAGCCGGGCGCGTCTGATCCCGCTAGTCACAAGGCGATGCAGCTGGTCAGGATGGCAATGAGGATGGCATTTAGGCTCGACCAGGCGAGAGCCTCACTGCAGTGCGGCCATCTTGGTCTGGCGCCACCTAGCGCACCCCAGGAGAGACCATATAGTTACTTGTGGGTTCGCAGAACAGGCCACAAAAGAGGATGTGATGACCTGATACCATGGCTCTTCAGTCTAAATTTCAAGAAACTCCTCTAGTTTCAAAGGGCTCGTTCGATAAGATCTAAGAATTCAAATACAGAGGGTTGACCCTTCCCTATGGCATGCCTCTTCAACATACTAAGGCTCCCCATCAGGCAGCCGAGGGGGGGGGGGAGGAATGTCGGTTACATTTAGATTAACTTCAAATGTATTAATGTATAGACTCTTGTCTTTAAAACATCAATTCATAAAACTGACACAACTTTTTACATTACCCCCCCTCCATGACCCCTCCAATTCTTCCAATGCAGACTAAATCTTCTTGTCATATCCGAGTCACTTAAATGTATTTTTCCAATACAAACCCTTCTTCCCTAACCCCACACACTCTGTGAGTATCCGGGTAAATAATCTTTGATCAAGGCTCTTTACATCACTAACCCAAGCATATTTTTTATATTTTGCTAAGACACACGCAACATCTAAAAATTCCATGTTCAACAAAAGTGTAAATGCATTATTGCCATGTTTTATATGAGTGGTATTAAAATCAAGCGACGAGTCCTGTAAAGATGCAGACAAACAATTAAAAAATGCACTTTAATATTTTGAAACCTCAATCCTCATGTGCAGTTATTCTCCACATCACAAAAAAATGTAAAATG
This sequence comes from Lissotriton helveticus, assembly GCF_964261635.1. Taxonomy (NCBI): domain Eukaryota; kingdom Metazoa; phylum Chordata; class Amphibia; order Caudata; family Salamandridae; genus Lissotriton; species Lissotriton helveticus. The sequence goes on along the minus strand of NC_136072.1, from coordinate 534,610,818 downwards.
TCTCAGCTCTTAGATACCTGACATTCTAAGTCAAATGGAAATTTTAATAATAAATGTAAAAGGGCATCTGGAAGAACTGATATGTAGAGGAGCACCCTCCTATTTTCCCAAGATTCTAACATATCATTTTCAGAGGGTCTTTTCCCCACATACCTCATATCAGCCAATCTAGACTCCCTTCTGCTGGCCATATTTGACTCTCCTTTCGAAAGGTGGGAGACCTCAGACACCTTAAATTTCTCCATTTTTAGGGCACCTGCAATGGTACCTAACCTGTTTCTGACATGCACTGCCCACCTTAACTCACTGCTTCCTATTTCAGAAGCACAGAGAACTGCTACCTTCTGTACCTCCGAGGACCAAAGTTTATCCCAAAATTGCAGGGTTGCTTTGCGCGCCAAGAAATTCTAGGCCTGCAGATTCTCCTTCCTGTCTTATTGCCGGGCCCATCACACTTTTTGGGAGTTCTAGCATTTGTGTTCAGACACTTATTCTCACATCTCTCCCAACTTCCCTCCATACTTGGGGGCAATACCTCAGCCCAGTATAGACATTGATTGGGAACCATTGCACTGTAGGCTGTTAACAGGGGAGACCAAGATGGACCACCAAAGGTATTCTTAAAGCGGACTAGGCCCCTTTAATCGTTGCTGCTCGCGTCTCAACCCATTCTTTATGTAGAGCCCAGTTCAGCTTTTTTGTAAACGTCATACCTAAATATTTGTAGGGAGATACTACCTCCACCATCGTATTGTGCAGGAACCACTTAAACGGTTTGGATTTTTCCCCAAAGGGGATTCTTTTTGTTGGTCCCAAGTTCACCTTTAGATTGTTTCCCTCACAGTAACCGTTAAATCTATTCAGTT